>NC_073726.1:68228252-69505335 GCF_023634155.1 Falco peregrinus
ATAAACTGGGGACTCTGCTTCACGTGGTAGTGATAGCACTTGTGGCTGACCTTCAGAAGTTGTTACCTGCCCCGCGCGCCACCCCCCCCCCCCCCACTTTCAGTATGTTCATAAGGAAGCCAAATCATTTAAACCAGCTGGAAGATCCCTGAACTGCTACAGTTCTATAATCATTTCCCTCCTACCTTATAAAACTGGCTCTCTCCAGTTTACTGCCAGGCCCTTTCATTGCCCATTGAAAAAATAAAGGTCTCCAAGGACCCTGCGCTTCTCAGCTCTCTGAGAGATCGATTGGATCAATGTGCCTCTGTGTTTCAATGTCTCTGTTCTAATTCTGGAGACAGCTGCTCTGGTGTGCTGTCAGGTGGCTGTTTGCAAAGGGATAGACTCCTGGATCTGCTCAGGGCACTAAAACAAGCTCATTAGAGCATAAAAAAACCCAACAAACAAAAAAAAGGAGCAGTGGGTTGTTGCTCTGTAATAGTACCAGTCAACTGGGCCAAATTTTTCTTTTTACCCGAGGCAAGCAGCCTATAGGGTAATGCAGCATGTATGGTTTGGTCAAGACTTTAATCTCATGCAGATGATTTGTAGTGATTTTTGTAATGTGAGTTGTTTTTTTTAAAGTAAGTTGCCCGAAGCACAGCATGTTCATCAACACTGCCTTGGTTTGCTCCATCCATCTAGTGGAATCTGTTTCTTTCTGGCCCTTGTGAAAAGCGCCCTTTTCTTCTCCGTCATATCCCTGAGCTATCAATTCAAGGAAACAAAACTGAAGCAGACAAAACAGCTTTGCTCAAGTAAAGTGTGCTTGGGTGAGCTTGTGCTCTCTGGAGGAAGCTTTGACAAGCAGCAACCACTCAGGTAAACTCCATTCCACCGCTTCTCTGCTCCTCAGAAAACACTGCAGTAACCCCCTGCTCTGAGCAGGGCAGGTTAGAGACTCACTGCAAAGAGGAGAGGCTCTGAGCCAAGGCTGGTTGGTGCCCATAGCGTAGGTGCCTCCTGTGCTAACCACCACAGGAGGGGAGCGTGGTGGCCAAATCTAATAGAAACTGCTGCTGGTTTGGAGATTGCTCCTTTCTTACCCATGCAGGATCCACAAGCTAAGTGTGATTTGAAAGCTTACGCTCCCAGTGAAGGTGTGTGCCTTCCAAAACTCTTCCAAAACACCTGGTCTCGTCCCTCCGTGGGAGATGGGAGTGCGCAGGGCTTGCTGCTTGCTTGCTTGGGCTGCAGGATCTCACCGGAGGGTCTCCGGTGTCCCCCTGGCATGGGCTCGGGCTCTGGCTCTTTGCTGTCGGTGAGTATGACAGCCTTTGGTGAGGACGTTGCTCTCTGTATTGGTCTCTGGCATCAAACTGAGACTGTTGATTCAGGACATTTGTTTGGTATTATTCTTACTCTCTTATTTTTCTCAAAATAACCTTCTTTCTTCAGGATCGGAGGGCAAGAGTTTTACATAGTTAATTCAAGAATGTTTTTCTTCCCATCCATTTCACTGCTTAAGAAAACTTGAAAAGTAAACCAGGAAGCATAAAAAAGAAACACAGTTTTCTGGAATAAGTAGCGTGTTACTGTTTCACAAGATTTTTCCTACTGAGACGTATTTTGGAAAAAGACCCTTTTGTCTGTGTATAAATAATACATATACATATAACCTGAAAGTTTTTACAATGGCTTACAAACAACAGCTGTATTGACACTTCTGATTTTTGAATTATGTTTTAAAAATCTTTCCTTTGTTTTTGCTCCACAGTTCAGGTTTCTGTGATTTGTTTTTGTTTGGCTTGTGGGTATATTGAATGCTTTAGTAGTTTAATTGCATTCTAACCACAGAAGTATATATGATTGGCACTTGGAACAAGCCTTTATTTCTCTGGGAATGTTTGCAGAATAGCAATTCTGATTGCTGCTTTATGGATGTTACATTTAATCAATAACTCAAATACAGAAATAACAGCATCATTCTGTCTTCATTCTTGGTTGGCAATACTACCCACACTGGCTGGTACTTTCTTCTTAATTATTCAACAAGGGGCTATTTATTGTGTTTAATAATAGGATCAAACATACAGTGCAAATGTTAAAGGGGAACAAGAAAAGAAAAAAAGTCAGTTTAATGAAAATACCTGTTTCCTGTGAGCACATCTATGCAAGAGTTTTTAGATCAGTTTTGTTGCAGCGTTGCTTGTCCTGGCGCTTCTTTACAAGTAAATTCAGGAGAATCGGTTCTCCTGCTTTAGCTGCAAGGGGACTGCTACCATGCTGCAGAGCAGAGGCTGTGCTGGTGTTCCTCCATAGTGACTCTTCTGGTGGCCTTTGAGGCCAAGCTGCTGGCTGTGTCCATGCACCTGTGCAGTAGTGGTCCTGCAAGAGCCACCACAAGAATGAGCAGATGTGTTTGTGGGAGCTCAGATACTGCTTCTCACCTTTCCCCTCCTCTGTCACCTGTGCCCTCTTCTCTAGACATCTGTATCATTTTTTGATGAGATCCCATCAGTGTTTGGAGTCTAGACAAGCGACATGCAACCTTTCCCACAAGGTGTGGCTCCTTCTCCTTGCGCACCAGGGTCTGTCTGTCCCATGGCCTGTCTGCCCACACCCTCACACCCTCCTTTTGGCTGGCTTGTGGGACAGGTGTGATGCTGGAGGATGCCCCACATGGTGCCGGAGGGGGTGTCCCTTTGGCAGTGTGGAGCTGCATTGCAGCTGGGCTTTGGAAAGGACTTTTGTTGTGAGATGACCTTGTTAAAGGGATCTTGGCTGTGGTCTGCCAGAACAACCCAGACCATGGCTACATTGGAGGGTGACAAAGCCTTGAAAAAACTGGTTTTCGTGGGTTCCCCTCAGGCCAAGCGGGTGATTGCCTTCTGGCATGGGGTGTCTGGGGAGGAGAGGCTATCTGTTAGGTGGGAAGGTTTGATTACTCAGTGTCAGCTCCAGTCCCATCCTGTAAAATTTTGATGTGATTGGTATGTTACAGGCTGTTGCAAAATCCCTGAGGCAGAAGCTGCTTGGATTTTTGGCTAAGTGCAACATCCCATAAGCTTTCCTGTGAGCAACTGTGCAGGATCTTTCATACTTGCCAGGCTTGTAAATATCAGAAATTAAGCCCACTTCTATGGAAATGGAGACTACAAAATGATGTCGTTTTCTTGCTACTGATTATTTTTGGAAGTTGCCAGTGCAGTTCAAAGCAAATATCTTAGTAACTTAAAGAAGACTGGAACATTTGTGGTCTTATTTTTCTGGCGGTAGATGAGACTGATCTGTGGTCAAAATAGGATAAAATGTAATTATTTTTTCTAATTCTGCCAAGTTATAGAGTTATTCTTTTACTGATATGCTTTTGGCTTTTACCATTTATTACCTGTTTAGATGAGATATAAAAGAATAGCTTTGCAGAGGAAATCCATTTAAAGTAAGCCACTAATCTTTAATGGCTATTGCGGATTTTAATTTTTATTTTTCACAGATGAACATATCATAACCGAATCACGAGTGCCTGTGATGAAAGAACTGGTCCATTTTTAATTTGAAGAATTTAAGGATTTGTGTGTAGATGGTTGTGTGGAAAAGTGACCGAGAGAAAAGTTATTGGAACTGCAGTGTTTGGTATTTCATGCCAACAGTAACAGCACAGGCACAATTTACTCACAGGGCTGCTGACAAAAGAAGTAATTTGCTTCCAATTTTTGAATTGTTTTCTTTCAGATTCTTTCTGTGTTGCAGTATAACTTTGGCATTGAGTTGCATTTGATTGCAAACATCAAAAAGTTTCTCTGAAAGAACACCAGCTCTGAAGAATGTTATTTTGCTTCTTCGCTATATTGCTAACAGACTTGTGTCATTCATATTTAAAAAGAACAAGCTATTTTTAAATTTAAATTAAAAATAACAGACAGTTTCCTAACAAGAAAAGAATGGGGAAGGTGGTTTGGTTTTTTTTACCATTTATTTTGTATTTAGAGATGGCTGTGACATATTTACAGATTGCTTTATTCAATCTGACAGAAGCAAAGGGACATGATAGATCAAATGTCAGATTAAGAATTTTCCGGAAAGGAAATACCTTCTTCCTGAAGTATTTAGTGTTGACATCCAGTAAACTGTTTCTAAAGTAGCTGATGCATGGGTTTCATTTTGAAGGAAAAGTTTGTGGAAAATGGGCCAGGCTTCAGTTTGAGGACAGCACAGCTGAATTTAGTATCTCTGCTACTGGTGGCTTTTAACAGAAGGTCTAGATCCAAACAAGGGCCATCCCTTTCCTTTCCATTGTGTGAATTTGGGAAGATTTTCAGTGTAAATGAATAGGTTCTAAACTCTTAATTTAGAGGGCATCTTCAGGAGAATCCACGCAAGCTTTCCCATCTTCATTAACACCTCGATAAAGAAACTGTTGCTATTGCAGTAGTGCCTCATACACTAGCTCTTTTGCACTCCATGCTCTCTCCTGCTTCCATAAAGTCTGTGCTAGCATGGTCCTTTCACCCAGTCCCAGCTCTTAGACCTTGCTGTCAAAAGGCAGAGGCAGCCAGGAGAGGAGGAGGAGGGAAGATTAGCAAATTCATGAATGTGCCCCCCACCCCTCCCCGAATTTTCCCTATCACTTGTTTTCACTTATTTTCTCATTATCACTTGCTGTTTGTTTCTAGATGTCCATAAATTGATTCTTGGATGTTAGTGATGGTGAACTCCCCATACATACTCTGTTTTACTGCCCTGAAGGTCCACAGTCCCCCTACCCCATTATAGTGGTGTGGTAACTGCTCCTCTTTTCATCCTGTTATCTCAAAGTCAAAGATTCAAACTGTGGATGCGTGATTTCCCGCCCTTACCAATTAAATGAAAAATGTGAATTTAAACTGAATGTGACAAGTAGATTCAAATTACAGTTAAATTATGGAAGAATTAAAAAAAAAAAAAAAGGCTTTGAAATAAAGCAATAGTCTTCAGACTACCTTTACAGAGGGTTTCACGTGCTCATTTTCTCCCCTCATTTCTTTGCAAATTGTGTCCACATTTCCTTCTGAAACCAGACTTTCACTTACCACTTTCACTTGATTTATCAGAAATGCTCACAAAACATTATGTGTCTCTCCAAGCACTGCAGAAAGTTTCTTTTTGGGTCACCAAATGATGACTTTAAAAATATAGCTCAGTTCAGTAAACATATTTAAGAAAAAACCCCACAACTGAGGATTTGTCCTGAGGGAGAGCAGGCTGAGCTGTAGAAGGTTGCTTTCTTAAGTTTTTAAAATTCCTTAAAAAGTTGTTTCAGGAGCTGGCATTGTGACCAGCTGACCCTTATCTACCCCCATGCTTCTTATCAGCGCCCATCACTTTTTGTAGCGCTGATACATGGAGGAGGAAGGAGGTGATGGGCCTTTTCTCCAGGGGAGTTCTTTGGTGCTCCTGGCATACCCTGATGGCTGTGTAGGGGTGAGCACACGCATCCCTGCTGTGGGGCTGGGTGCTTGCCTTTGCTGGGTGTATTTACAGTTGGACTGTGCTCCTTGCTGAGTCCTCACTGCATTTTCTGGGGGCTGGATGCCTGCATGGTGCCATGCGTTTGTCCATAAGAAGCAGGCAGACTGCCTGAATGTGATGGCTTCTGTTTTGTCCTGTTCTTTTTGTTGTGGTCCGTTCCCTTCCCCCCCCCCCCACTTCCTTGTATAATCTTTTTTGGCACTGTATTTGAATCCAGGATAGTTTGGTGTTGCTAGCAATGGTATGTCTTTATATCCTGTTTTGAGGTGTGTATCTTTCCTCCCCTGTGCAGAGCGCAGGAGGCTCACCAGAGAGAGACTGAGTCTCAGAGACACTGATTTCTGTGCTTTCTCTGCCATATTTTACTGACAGAATGGATTTATTCCTCCTCTTCTGCCCTGTTGTAAACTTTAAAATTTCTCTATTTTATTTTATTTTTTAAGTTTGTTTACTGGGGTCCTAGGCAAAGACAACAGCAAAAAGTTAAAGCCTTAATTTCCTAATTGCATATATATAATTTTAAAGCCACCATGGTTCCCTCTGTAAATTAGCAGACTAGTTGGACTAGTGCATTTACTGGCAGGACAGCAGGTCTCCACATCTTTTGTGGCTTGTTTGTAAATTTTTACTAGGACACTTGATTCCCAGAGAACCTCCATAATTTCTACTCACAATAATGGAGCCTTGTTCATGAGTGGAGGATAACCTCCTCCCGTCTTCACATAAAAGCTGGCAAGTAAGCTAGTTTTTTTGTGATTAGGGAGCATGTTTTAGATACCTTGCAGACTCCCTGCTTGGGCACAGTGGGTCTGCAAGCAGCCCCTTCACCAAGCCTGGCCCTGCGGAGCGAGTGTGGCCTGTGGACGCTGCGCTGTGTTTTGGGGAAATCTGATTCAAGAGCTGCCAGCTGTTTTCTGTGCAGAGACATGAAGGCAGCATTCGGTCTGTAGGAGTCCTGGCTGTCCTCTGTGGTTTTGGGTCCATCTGCTCATGCTGGATTGATTCGTCAGAAGCACAGCTGCTTTCAGAAGTGGAGCTGCTCTGGGGAAGGTGGTCTCTTTCCTGCCTCTGGTGCCACAGTCCAGCTCCTGAGTGCTCACTGGGGACACAAGTGAATGCAGCTCCAGTGGCAGCAGATTTCTTGCATACTGCTGCTGGATCTCTGACAGCAGCAGGGGCTGGAATATCTCCATTATCTCCATCTTTCTTCTTGGCTCCTCTTTGTTCCCATCCCTTTCCTCTTTGTGCCTACCTTCCTTTCTCCTTTAGCCCCTCTCTTCCTTGTAACACATACTCATATAGCCTCTTCTTGAGACACAATTTTCAGCCCTCTGTAGTCCAAGCAAATGGTCCCTTCCAGGTTGGATACAGGCATTGCAGGAGAGAGTCTCCTCTCTCAATGGTTTTGCAGTAGCAATGCAAGGAGAGTCTGATGCTGTTCCTGCAGGCTTCTGCTAGATGGTGCTTGGTAGGGCTAGAGGCACTGGGGAATTGATACAAATCTCTAGTGACATTGCAAATGGAGATCTTTTTTTTGGTGGCTTGTCATGTGCCCAGAAGTGGAGTCAGTTGTCACTGAAAGCAACAACAGGAGCATCTCTGTAATCCCTCTACACAATTCAAATCCATGCTCCAAACTACAGAACCACTGAAGTTTTCCTAATAAACTGCTTGCATGACTTTGTTGATATGGGCAAATATCTCTAATTGCTTTTTCAGGAACAGCCTAACTGATTTACCTGATACTTTTAAGGAAGAAAATGATTTCAGCTTGACACAAGATCCTGGAAGGGAAAACTTCCAGCATGAATGTATATAACTTGTCAAAAGAACAAGCAGCTGAAAATAGGGGTTTGTAGTTGAATGTGTGGAGCAGCTAAAGCTGCTATCGGTGCTGCTTATAATGCTTTTCCTTGAAATACCATCCCTTAATGGAGCTAGGTCAGGGAATAATGAGCCTAAGTGTGGATTTCAATGCCTCAGGTGTGTGTGATGCAGAGGAGATAAAATGGCTGAAATCGATGGAAGCTTTAAATTGCAGGCATGGTGCTTTGGTTTCCTGAGATCTGCCGGATGGTGGCTGTGCTTTGATGAGGTCTTATTTTTCCTGTTAGCCCTGCTCAACCTTGTCTCCCTGTCCGTCAGCCAGTGGAATGTCTGGTATGAAGGGATGCCCCTTTTCATCTTCCTGGTCACATCTTTGATCTGTTACATGCATTTTGCTGCTTTCCTTTTTTTTCTTTCTATTTCTAATCCCTTACTGTGCCTCTCTTCTCCTTTCCCTGTTACTCCCAGTTTTCTTCCTCTACTTTCATCCCACACAGAATGAGGTATGTTTTGCCTAAAAGAATAAGGAAAAGCCAGAAGTGGAATCTCCTCTGCTATGTATGACAAGACAGTTATGCCTTGCTTTCCCTGAAAATCCGACAAACAGTAAAAACTCCAAATGTGGTCACAACTGAAAATGTACACAAAGAGCATGTGACATTATCAGTGTGAATGAGTTAAAAGTATTGTGACTTTCATAAAATCGCTCCATGGCCCCCTAAAGAGTCTGTAAAACTGCTTCTGTTTGTGTGTGTTTATGCATCTGGGTCTGCGTGGGTAGTGGTGGCTGGGGTTTAAGGCTCTCCGGGGAGATAAAGAGCAAGGACGCCACACACATGCTGTGGGGAATGTCAAGACGACTTATAAAGAAGGAAGCAGGAGGACTTTTTTTTCTTCTCCCTTGCAAAACTTGTAGCTATGACTGGTATTTTATTTCCTTGCACTGACAGGTATTTTAAGCAAGTTGAAAATCCAGGTATGTCTGGAATATATTGTTTTTTCCTCTTTTTTAATCAATTTTTTTTATTCCACGATGGATTTTCATTCCTGTTTTCTCCCTGGGGTATCACATATACTTGCCTATGGTTGTTGTCCTCAAGGAGGAACACAGGTTGAGCTAGGCTGAAAATATACTTCTCCAATTTAAGATCTAGCTGGCTGCACAGACTATGCAGAAGTCATCTTCAAGTAGAAAAGGTAAGGTGATCTCTATAGACAAAATATGGCTCCTGTAAAACTTGCACATTCTCAACAGGGGAATCTGTCAAACTGGTTTGGAATTAGGTGTGCATCTATCAGTGACCTGAAGCTTTGACATTTGCCTAAAATAGCTCCTTCTAAGTTTAAAAATGTCTTGATTAGAGGTGTCTTAGTGTTATCAATAATTAAGAATAAGTTAACAGCCTTGCTTTCATACTCATCCTTCTAATGTCTTTCTTCAGTATTAGGGTTTTGAAAGTGCTTGTTCAAAACTCTGGTGGTTGCTGGGAGTCGGATGTTTCCTGAGAAGAGTGTAAATGGAAGCAATGATCTCACAGTGGCCAAAACAAGCTCTCAAAAGACCAAAGCTTGTTCTACTTCATAGTTATCTTGGTCTTTTAGATGTCCCTGATGGGGACCATTCGTCACACATCTGAATTGTTTGTTTGCTTCCCTTGAGAAAGCCTTCAAAGAGAACAGAAGAGCAAGTTCATGTTTTATACCAAAGCTGAGTCGGCTGCAGCGTGTGGGGTAAATGTGTTGCCAGTACTGGTCTGCGCGATAGCTCACGCAGCCGTGGCAGTGAGTGGCAGCTAAGGAGCTGCCCTGCTCCTTTCTCTAAACTCTAGATGCCTCCAATGGTACAGGCAAATTAAAAAAGCTGCCTGCTTCTTAGAGAAGTTTGTTTTGATTAACACAGAGTCCATCTGGTACCAGCAAAGTTTACATTCCTGTAAACTGCACAGTATTGAGTTTTACTAGGCCACCTACCCTGCTGTCTTCAATTATAAAACCTCTGAGTTCCCTGATGATGTAATTGATTTCAGGATGAGCCGTGCTTTTCAGGAAGCCGGAGCTGCCAAATATCTGTCTTGGCCTCTGCTCGAACTGTGTGAGAGAAGTCCCTGCATTATTAAGCATTTCTTGGATTTATTGTTTGTTGTGATTCTGGTTGCTTCAGGGAGTATTCCTGAAAGGCTTTTAAAAGATAGCAAGTACGCAATTACATGCTGATTTGCTTTGTAGGAAAGCTGGCGCGAAGCTGCCCAAGTGGGCTCCTTTCACACTTGTTTAGCAAACCTGGCGATCTGGATTTCCTCCTCTCATTTTATCACTTCATTATGAAAATCTGGGAGACCTACACCTTGAAATGTTTGCCCACTCTGCAGTAGCATTTTGGTGCATGGAGAACTACCATCAGTACAGTTTTCCTACATGTATCCTGTGCCTGCTTTCATGCAGAAATGAAGAGGTGTGTGTATTTTGGCATGGGAAGCCACATTACACTGATCGTGGTGGAGCAGGTAATAGGGAGTGGATCCTATGAACAGTGGGATGTTTGGCAGCCTGGTTTCTCATAAGAGAAAAGCTTTGCTCCTTAATTGAACTACCACGGAAAAAAAACATTTCTTAACTTAAGCTGCAAAGTAGCAAAACCGTTTGGAGGGGAAGGATCAGAAGGCTCAGGGCTCTCCTGAGCTCTTTCTTCACCCATTCCCAGTTGCCCATTACTTTCATTCTGGTTCCTTCTTGCTTGCTGCCCATTTGCTCTCTAGCACAGAGTGATTTGCAGTTGGTGTCGGTGGAGGGCTTTCTTTTTTATTCCTGGAGATTTTACTGCTCAGCAACATAAACTGTTAGGGGCCTGTCAGGATTTTCTGAAATTCTTTCAGAAGGCCTGCTTTGCAGTGACCATGGCTACCCTGCAATTCGGTGGAACATTTCAAATTAACTTCCTTTTGCAGATAAACTCACACCTTGAAACTGTGCTTGGTAGCTTGCATAGTGTTATGCTTGCTGCAAGGAAGGTGTGAGATTTTAGTTACTCATAGGCAGACAAAAAAAAAGTCAAAATCAAGGTGTTTTAAAGAGTAAGCATTCCTGCACTGTACTGCCAAGGGTGGAAAAGCAACTATTGCCTTCCATTTACACTTATTTTCTGGCTTTAATTTTCTCCTCAGGCCAGGCTTGAGAGAGAGCAGAGAGCTGGTAATAATGAGGGGTTCTTCTAGGCTCTGTGGTGGTCTCCAGTTCTAGATCATTGTTTGCAAGGCCCTGAAGCACAGAAACACTTTCCTGAGCCTCAGCAGCCTAAAATGAAGTTTAACTTTCTTGCTGAAGGGCTACCTTCACGAACAGCCTGCTGTCCCTAGCAGTTGTTCCAGCTAGAACATCTTCAATGTGAACTTGAGCTGTTAAAAGCCAGATCCCTGCTGAGGGTGGCAAAGCAGTGGAGTCGGCATGTCCCCACTGCCCCACAGGTGCTGCCCCCCGAGCTTGTAGCTTGCCTAGCCACGGGTGGCTGTCATGGAGGATGGCAAACCTGTGGCCCGGAGATGGTGGCTGCCTCACGAGTTTTAGGTCACTGATGTGAGGTGATGTAGTTTCTCAAGGATGAAGTTGGCAGACTTCTTGAGACCGATAACAGTGCTTCTCTGTCTCTAATTGTAGTTTTGGAGAAAAAGCTGAAATGTGCTGGCTGATCTTTTCCCAGAATAATTCCACCTAAAGCAAATATTTGTAATGGAAAATTTCTGTCCAAAGTGTTGCAGTTAGTTAAAACTACAAGCGAGTGAAAGCAGGTTCTTGAAAAGAATCAGGCAGCATGATTAATAGAGGGCTGTCCTCCCTCCACCCATAAAAATATAAACAAAATGTAACCCAAAACTTCTGTTCCTGCTGAAAATCACGAGGGGGTTGAGTTTCGTGTAAGGTTCCAGTAGGGAACAAAAGACCGGGGTTTGATCCAAATGCTATTAAAGTCACCGAGAGTCTTTCCCTTTGGCTCCAGTGGGCTTTGGAGCAGGGCCATGGTGAACACTTGAAGGCCAACCTGACCTTTCATGGAGAGAGAAAGCTGAAGGCTTAGTTTCATCTCACTCGTACTTGCTGAAGCCTGATTAAAATCAGTGGGAGCTCAAAAAACTTTACACTTTGCGGAGTTCAGCCCTTGAAGACTAGTCTGACATTTAAGTCAGATTTGGTGCTTAAATGTCAACATTTGTAAATAAGTAGACACCAAAGACAGAAAGTCATCTGGCTTGCTTTACAATGTATGGTTTGGTTCCTGAGTTTTAGGCACGACACTTAGGGAAAGTTTTCTGAAGAGCAGTTATTTTATAGAGAACACCCAGATGTACTTCTTTATTCTTGTTAAATGCTGCCTGTTTCTTGCTGGCTTTGCCCCTGGTGCTTTTGTCTGCATCTTGCCATGGTGACCAGGCTTGCAGACTTCCTACTATAGAAAATTTGAACAAAAAGCCAGATATTAAAGACTCTTGGCAGCATTAGGAAGTGCTGCAATCTTGTTTTTTCAATGACTTGAAAGGTGGAAGCAATCAGATAGTAGACTGTCTTGAGGAATTTGGAAAGGAAATAAGATGTGGTTTATATGCTAGATGTTCACGGGAGAAACTTCTGATGCTTTCATGCTTGGAAAGGTAACTTGTGTGCAGGTGTTGTGATTCATGCTGCAGTTTTTGTAAATAATTTAAATAGAGTATCGCAATACTGATTGTATGTTACACAGAGAAACCTGCAAACATTTCCCTTCTGAATTTATTTTGTTTACTTGCTATTTATAACTTCTTAAAATTATTTGTCATTTTTCAATAGTTTTCTAGCTTCTATATGCTTAAAATATTCCTGTTCTCTCTTCTGTATTTCTTTTTGTTTCTCATCACTTTATTAAAATAATGAAGCCACTGTAAGGTCCAATAGAAATTGAATTATCATTGAATTAATGCCATAGGCATGGCACTGTTTGTTATACTAAGAAAGCTCCTTAGAATTTGTCAAATGCTTCTACTCTATTAAAATTAATATGTAGTTTTGGCTCCAGATACAGTTTAATTATTGAGAAACAGGAAGATTTTTATGAACGCTCCAACAACAATAAGCCACCTGTGTGTTTGTCTCTCTACAGTTAATTATCATAACACCTTGTCAGCAGACTCATAATGCAACTTAAGCATGCAGAATATGCTTTAAAAAAAAAAAGCTTAAAATAAGTTCAGTTCTGCTAGACAGTTATTCCCATCTGTAGAGGCTCAGCAGAGAGCTGGGAACAAGGAGTTTTTGCATTTTAATCATGGCCTAAAATTGAATTGCTCTGTTTGGGTGACCTTTTAAAAATGTGTCTCAGTGTAGTCTTCTGGGAGTCTGAAGACAGCAATCTTAGTGAGACATGTGGGGCTTTTCTAAGGATTAAGGTGTTCATTGATGTTTTAAAAAAAATAACTAACCAAACCCAGATTTTGATGGGGAAACTGCAATGTATTGTAGTGTGTATTGTATGAAGGTGGCCTCAATATTTTACTTAAGTCATGTGGAAAGAGCTTTGAAGAGTAAGAGTGATGTCATTGTTACTGCAGGTTAGTCTAGGGTGGCTGAAACCATGTACAGCTTTTTCTCCAGTTTGAAAAATGAGTTATTGTTTAAAAGTATTTCAACAAATACTTGTTTCCTTATGTTTCAGCTACCTGACTGCAAATAACAACCAGAATTTCTTGTATACTGCAAGGCCTTTTTTGAAGAGAGCTGCTTTGGTGATAAGCTACGTAAGTATGAATGGACTTGATGATGTATTTCTGTGTATGTGACAAAAATGAACATTGCATGGTGGTGTCCCAAAAGGCTTGGAAAGCTTAGATGGTAGAACTTAATACAAAGTTAGTCTTAGAAAGTAGTCTAGATGACTTCAGCTAGGCAGAGACAAGAATATTGCTGTGTTTTCAGTTCAGATTGTCTTCTAATTTATAGTGGTTGCCCTTACAACCACATGATTGTCTGCAGGTATTTCCTGCCCTAAACACAGGAGTACTCTCTGGTGCTGGGCTGACTTTTCAGTGGCATGCTGTTAGCTTCAGTGCAGGGCTTAGTAAGAGTCACAAGAAAAGCTCTGCCTGCAAATACCTGCTGCTTGGCATGCTCCAAGCAGAACTTGACACGTTGCAGGGGAGAAAACAAGCACCTCCACAGGTGTGGACTGGGTGTGCAAGTCCCTGTGTTGCTCTAGGAGTCAGATCCCCTTGCTTGTCCCTTGACAAGTGGTTTCCAGAAAGGTGGAGGAGTGCCAGCCCACGGGAGTCCTTCCAGGGATTAGGATTACACAGCATGAGAAACACCGATGGAGCTTGTCCTTACAGCTGTGCCAGCATGAGTGAACAATAATAGCTTTTAAGACATCATCATGTTTTTTTCCCTCTGTATTTAGGTATGGGTCAATAGCAAAAGTCTGCAGTCTGAGCTGTAGCAGGATGATGGATTTGTCCTTCAAAATGCTGCCTGTGTAGTGGGTAGCCGAGTGCTGTCAGTAATGCACATGTGAAAGCAGGGGGACCCGACGATGTAGAGTGCTGTGTGTGCTGAGGGGTTGGCATGTTTGTCACCTGCATAGGGTGGCAAAATTGAATTTTGCCTAAACTGCTGGGCTGACTCACTTCTAGGAACAGAGCACAGCGTGGAGAACAATCACAACAAAATATTTGCTGGAGGCCTTAGTTCTTCTGAATAGAGCATTGCTAACTGAAGTGTTCTTCTTTAAAGGTGATTCTCGTATTGTATTTCCGCCTCTGGATAATGGGAGGATCCATGCCCATGTTTTCGGAGCAGGACAATCCAGCTTCATTCTCACCGTATTTACTGACGAGGTACAATGCTGCTAATCAAACAGATTTCAGAAGTGTAGCCTTGACATTATTTTTAACCTGCACTGAAATGTTTTACAGATTGCAAATGAGAAGACTTATTTTGTTATCTTAACTTAATTACTTCTTATTGCTCTGTCTAGAACAGAAAGCAAACAGCATTATTTGAACCCCAAAGCATGCTCGGGGTCCTACAGAATTACATTACAGATGCTTTCTTACCGAAAAATGTGGGCTTATTTTTATGCAAAGCCCAAAGAACATAGTTAAATTTCCTGAGCAAAGGACTGGAAGGTCCAGTGACTGAAGCCTAATCCTTAAAACTGGCTGCTCCTGAGGTATGGGATGCAAGCATTTGGCTTCAGCTGAAGTTTGTATAAAAATGGGATGACTATGCTTTTTGGTGGAATATTGGTGGCTGATCAGTGAAGATGGAAGGCAGAACTCCAGTGGCACAGAATACTGCAGAGCTCTGGCTAAGCATAGGATGGAATGCTGTGGATTGATTAAAAACTATGAACCTGAAATTTGTGTTAACAGATATTTGTTATTTTATTACTATCTTTTTTTTTTTTTTTGTAAAAAAAAGATACATAAATGTTTAAATTTGGTAAAAATGCTTTTTTGGGTTTTTCTTTCTTTGCCTGGGACCCAGTGTGTGGTTAGGTGAGCTGATACCACATCCCCCTGTCTCTGCTGGGCCAGACTAGCCAGGCAGGGGCAGCTACAACTTTGTTTTTCCCTCCAAACCTACCTAGGTCGGTGCTCTGAGAAGATGGTAGGAAGTTGATTTCCTCTTAAGACAGGGACATGTGTATAACTGTTTGCTCTGGTTAGTTACTGAACTGGGGAAAGACACTATGGAGGCTTCTGGAGGAATTTACTGACACCTCAAATGAAAATGGGAACAGTCCTCCTCTCTGTCACTTTCTGGCCTTGCTGGTTCCTCATTCCAACAGTGGAATTGCAGCTGAGACACAGGTTAAGATCAAGGAATTCTTATTCAACATCTGCGGCAGAATCGGACTGGATCTCATTTGGGAGACCATTATGATAATGTGACAACAGCCTCTATTACCATCAAGGCTAGAAGTGCTTCCAGGAAGCACACTGGCTGATTTGGAAAGCTGTGATCTGTTCACAGTATTTCTGGCAGATTCATTAATACCAGACCCTGCGTGGCACAGCATGAAGGATTTGCTGCTGTCCCTTTTTGCTATGTCTATGCTGAGATGGGGGTCATCAAGTCATAAATGATCCTGGCCTGATTCCAACTACGTATTCAATGTTGCAAATGTCTTTTGTGTGTTGCCTCTTCGTATCTTGTAATGACGGGGGAAGGTTTTTTTAAACCCAAAAGCCAAGCCATTCTTGGGGTATGAAACAGTGACTGTTTTTACCACCAGCACTATGGATTTTGTTAACAACCTTATGAAAGACAAGTGAGAATGCTGCTGGCTGAGGTCCTCCTTGGCCCCAGCAGCAGCCCTGGCTTCACCATCAGTTCAGCAACACCTACCTGCTCCAAACCTAATGAAGGAAAGCATTGCCAGTAAAAACTGGTATTGTTGTGCTGGAGGGATTCTAAAACTCTGTAGTTATGTCAGCTGTTCCGTTTCTTCTGAGCTTGATCTTAAACCTCACTTTAGCCAATTTACCCAGAAGCCTGTGTCTTCCATCCAGAAAACCCATCCTTTCAGCAAGCCCCAATGCCAGCTGTTATGTGGCTTTCTAACACACAAAGTTAAATTTAGCTGGTCAGTTCCTTCCCTGCTGATCTGGCACCAGCCTCCCACAGCTGATGTTCAGGCTTGGATCCTGACAACAGCAGCCGTGAAGTAGGTTTGTTACTGAATCCCGGTCAGAGTCCAGTCAGGAGACAGGACCAGAGTCTGTCCAGGAGAACGGGTGAGAGGCCAGAGTAAGGACAAGTGAGAACATGTGTCTGTGCGGGGTCCATCTGGGAGACAAGCTACTTACAGAACAGGTCCAAGGGCCATCCAGGAGACATGGCTGAGCTGAAATGGGGCTCCTAGAGCAATGGGCATTAGGTGCAGGGCCAGGTGAGGCTCATCAGGGCCCTGACAGTGAGTTGCTGCAGTTCAGTATCTGCCACTTCTCCTGTCATGGATCTTGTTGATGACCTGTGATAGTCTCTGTCCTCACTCTCTGGGCAGTGTATGATCTAGAAAGAAGCTGGGTCCTGAGCTTCTGTTAACCTTAAACCAAGTCTCCTGGCACGAGCCTTCATCTTAGATGTGAGGGATCTGCAGAAGATATCTATAAATTCTTCTCTGCAAGTCTTGTTTTTCTGAATTCAAACCTTAAGCTGACCACCACCTTGAAGTTGCAACCAGCCAACCTGAACATCGCCAAAGACTGGCTTTCCTGATCCCATGCACCGTCGTAAGCCTGCGGGATCCACCTGCCAGCACGTTAGGCTTGCTCAGTAACACCTGCTTTCCTGAAACCAGGAAATTTACTTCAAAATAGTCAGTAAGCCATCAACTGCCTCAGAGCTAGCTATAGGCTCAGCTGTGCTGCTGGCAGTAGTCTTCATGTTATACCTGTGGGGTTTACCTGCAAACAAGAAATCTGAGTTGAGAGCTGTTTTTTTATTGTTGTATCTTGCCAGTCTTGCGGAGCTGTAGGAAGACGAATTAGTCAATGTGGATGATAACTCAGGGTAAGTTTCTGGACAGCTGGGTGGCAAATTTTTGCTAAATGGGCGAGCGGTCAATCCTGCAAGGTAGACAGAGACCCAATGACTGTCTCTGAGCTGACACCCCACAATGCACCCACTAACCACAGCCCCTCTCTTGGCAACAAACCTTTTCCTTCCTCATGTCCTCATTCAGACTCGAACTATAACTCTCACCTGAGAATTTGTCTTACTGTGGCCAGAGCTGAAGCTACTGCTGCAGAGCTGACATTGCGCCAGTCATCATGACTGCAGGACTGGGATGTCAGATGGAGCCAGTAAGGCTGAGTGCCGTAGGCCTGATTTCTAGGAAGAGCTGTGTGTCTGGCCGGTGGGAAGGCTAGGCTGAGGTACTGGGCTGGCATTCAGCTGAACTGCAAGGAAAAGGGACGCTGAAGAGATAAGATTGTTTTTAAAACCTGGTATTTCCACAGGGTGGAAGTAAGAAGCTGAGTAAATTGCTTGAGGGTGGATTTGGAGGTGACACAGCTTGCTGGCCCCAGTGTAAAGGGTGACATTAGGGTCTAGGACATCAAGGCCTGAAGATATTCAGCATCCAAGTAGGTGCTGGTGTGTGTGGTTGCTTGCTCAGCTGGTGGATCCCCAGTCACACGGGAGAGTTTGTATTATGGCCCAGCCTCAGAGAAGCTGTGAGGCAGTGTGTGTTCCTCAGCTGTAGACACCTATAGCAGCAGCATATGAAGGGTTGCTGTGAGAAGCTTTTAACGAGGTTCTGAAGGCAGTAGTTAGGTCACAGCACTGAATTTAAAGCCAGGATGTTATTTGCAGGTTGGATTGAGTTGAGAGGAAGGAAGTGGAAGAGCTAAGTTTGGTGTCAAGACCAGAAGGGAGAAGCCCCATGAAGCTAAAACAAAGGCCAGCATTGGGTGGTGATCTTGAGGTGGTTACTGACACCTTAACTGTGGCTGAAACAAGGGTTAGTGCTCAGGCAGAGGGCAAGTTGTTTTGTAGCAATCTGAGGATCATGCAGGGCACAAATGGGAGTTTCTCTTTGCAAGCAGTCGTCTTTATTTGCACTGAGCTTGAAATGCGGTTATTGTGCATGTCTCAGCAGGGTGAGTGTTATGGTTTTCAACAGAGTTGAATGTTATTGTAAGACTCGGCCAACTTTGTGGAGCTAGGAGGAAGGCTGATGACAACAAGGAGAATAAAAAAGAAAAGCAGTAATTTAGAAATGTGTGGCAGTCTTTGTGAAATGCATAGTTAGATTTGGAGTCGGGGTTTTGGCTGACACAGGATGAACCCAAAGGAGTATTGTTAACTCTGGCAAGGTTTCTGTGTCAGCTGGTGAGCTGTACGGGTGTGGTTTGTCCTGATAAACGTAACACAAGGGTTATTAGAGCTAGAGTAGGGGTAGGTGTAAGTTGTGGGTTTGAAAAATATTGAGTAATGAGGTCAGATTTTGTCAGCCCTTGTGATGCTTGTAGTGTAAATTAGATGGCTGAGGGTGTGAGAGAGGTCTATGCATCCATGACTGTGTGGAGGAGGGGAGCGTATAGAAATTAAGGTGTATCAATTAAATCTAAGAGGACACAGGTTCAAAGCAAGCCAAGGAGGTGGCTTGCAACAGGTAGTTCAGCTGGGGAGCTCCTTCCTGCAGGATGCTGTGGGTGTGCTGAAAGTTTATGCAGACTCAAAAGAGAGATTTGCCAAGTTAAAAAAAGAAATCCAGGCTACTATATATGCAGAAACCATGTTCAACTTGGGGACATTATGCTAGCTAGAAACGGGAAAAAATTAGCATGTTCTTATATGCTTTGCTTGGCATTAATTTTTGGTCACTGCTGGAGAGAGGAACCTGGTCTGGACAGACCTTTGATGTGGCCCAGTTTGGCTTTAGAACGTGACTACGTGTTCTGTGTAACCTGTACCCAGTTTTGGGCAACACAAACGTATAAATTATACAGATAATTACTTCTTTAACCATTGGAAGACAAAATATGCTGGAATAGTGACAGTTTTTTAGTCTTTAAAAAGAATAATCATGTTCGGTATGTTCACTAAATTACTGTCCTTAAAATTACAAATTATATTCCCAGACACATTAAAACTTCCAGTGACATAAATGAAAGCCATATTTCCATGTCCTTCAGTGTGTTTCTTGGCAAGAGTGATCTGAGAAGATGAAATCTGTCCATCATTCCCTTTCCCGGCGAAGGCAGAAATGAAGGTGTTTGGAATCTTGCTGTTTGTAAGCTCTGCCATTGCAGGCTGTTGTATGCTGCAGAAGGGATGTACTTTCAGTGACCTGCCTTAAAGAACATAGATTTCCTGTCGTTGTGACTTGCCATCCCAAAAACTGCTATAGGTGATCTGTTGCAATAGAAAACCTGATCTCAAACCTCTTTTGAAACATTCTGGCTTGTACTGGATGAAAGTTGAGGAAGAAGGCAATTGAAAAGGTTTTGAGAGCTACCCAGCTTTAGGTAAACAGTGTACTGAAGTGCAGCTCAAGTGCTAGCAGGTCGTTGAGTGGTGGGGCTGTCATGTTTCAGGCATTTTGCACAATGTTTCTTTCTTCTGCTCTTCTTGAGGGGAAAGAAGTAGGAGGCCTCCAGGTAAATGGATTGTATTGCTAACACCATAGTAAGACAAGGGAAAAGTCCGTTGTATAGCATCTCTCAAGGTGTTTGAAGCAGATTAAGTCCTGCCAGCCATTTCAAACTAAGAAAGTATGGGGTTTTTTTAAACTATATCTTTGGGAGTCAAGTCATATTAATTTTTGGTGGCATTTGCTTGTGACCTCCCTTGGCTGATCACTCTGGGCAAGAAGCAGGCTTCTTTGTGGTGTTGTATTAAATAGTTAATGCATTTCTACTAAGACTGCCTTGAGATAACGTTGTCCTACGGTTGAACTGCTCTCTGTAAGCCGGCTTTCTGTATTTGCTGTTTCAATCAGGTAAATGAGAATTCAGTGCCTCGGAAAGCTGAAGAAATGCTTACACATAAAAACTGGCACATGCTCCTTTTCATAGAGATTTGTGACTGTTTTCTGAGCAATGCATTTAATAATCCTAGTTGTAAATTCAAAGAGAATGAACTACTGAGAGGTACACAACAGACCTGTGTGGAGAAGTGGGTCCCTGTGCCAGCCAGCTCTGCCAAGACAATAGAAGTCAGGTGCAGCATCTGCTCTGGTATGGGATTTTCACTGACCTTAGGCTGGGAACTGGAATTAAAATAGACCCCTGTGACATCAGTTCTTAATTATCCAGGCTTGCACATGCTTCCTGAGTGGAAAAGTTCAGCCCCACTTGTAATCTCTGCAGGCACCTAGCATTCAGGGCTTACTTCTAGACAAAGGGGAGAGCAACAGCATCAGTAAAAATTGCTGTCATGCCTACCCAGGGGCCAGACAGTCCATACATTAAGTGTAAAATGTATTCTTTATTTCAAGGGGGCTGGGGGTTGGGGGAAAGCCTATCTGGAAGATGGTGCTACAAAGCAAAGGCCATCCTACAGTAGCAGGTTCCCAGAGCCGCATGAAAGATTTCAGCATCTCTCTTAGTTAAGTTTTCTTGGTTTAATGAATAAACTCAGGTAGGTATTGCTGCTCTGGAAATCAGCTTGATAGGCATTTTTAATGGGCCATGGTGCTTGCTGCAAGTGTTGGTTACACAACAAGCCTTCCCTTCCAAGAGCCTGCATGTGCAGTGGAGGGGGTGCAGGCGAAGCAGAGGCCACTGACTCCTATAGGCGCGATGCATTTTGCTTTTCAGAGTACTTCCACGCAGGAAGGCTGGACCATAGCCAGTCTCTGGGGCAAAGCAGCATGCCCAGGACATCCCTTTGGCTCCCGCCAGTGTGGGGTAGGTAATGCTCTGGGGTGCGATGGACTGTTTCCAGAAATGTTATCACAGCGGGTTTATGAGGTCTGGTTTTTAATTTCCTGAGGATCAGCCACCAGTATCTCAGCGGCTGTCCAGTGGATGCTCCATCCCCTGCCACCTCAGTGAGCCTCTTCTGAAGCAGTTGCCCACTGATGGCTGGGGGTTTTGGCTGTGTGACTTCTGGAGTGCGTTGCTGTCGGTGGCAAGCTATGGATCACGTTTGATCACAAGGCATGCTCTCACCCACAGCACACGGGGCTTTGTGGAGGGAAAGCAGTACATGATCGGTCTCAGGTTTTCCAGCATTGAGACTCTGACAGCAGGCTCGGGTTTCACTGGAAATTCACAGGCTCTTTGAAAGCCTACTCTGCAAGAATTTGTTATTTTTCAGATTCCTAGCCACAGAGTTGAAACAACTGGGAGGGTGCCATTCACCAGATCAAAGCTCTTCAGGCTGTAAAGCTATAGAGCACATCGTAGTCTGCCTTTCCCTCTGTGCCCGGGGTGCATATAAACCCACCTTCCAGAGGAGTTACCTTGCTATTCATGAAGCTGCAGCTGTCTGTTTATTTCTATCTTTGTCTTTTGTACTCTGTCCTCTACTGACTGACAGCTTTTTTTCCCTAGATGCAAAAGTTTTGATGAAAGGGAACACATAGGCACTTTTTCCAGTTACAAGGACTTTCTGTCTAGTCAATATTTGCATTTGGATGCTAAATTGAAATTGGAATGTCTATTGCTTCCTTGTGTAGTCTTACTCCATCACTGAATGTGCTGCATAGGCAGAGTGTGATTTTTCTTCTAAGGCTACGAAAAGAAAATGTTTAGGCTGACAGTATACAGAGCAGGAAAATAAACTCATGTGGGAAGGTATGACTGGACTGGCAGTTCCCCAGGGGAAGTGCAAATATATACAATTTTAAGACAATATCCTTAAATACCACCACCTGGTTATAACTGCAGCCACATGTGTCCTAGGAGGACATTATTGTGAAGCGGCTCATCAAACACACTTGGTTTTAGGGCTTTGTAGAGGATGAAGAAAGCCTTGAGTTGAAATCAGTTCAGCTGTTAATGCAAGTGAGAAGCTCTTTTCCCTAATAAAGGAGCTCTTCTCACCCTTACAGTGAACCGAAACTTCCCTGGCTCACTGGTAGTGTCTGTTCAGAAGAGTATTAACAAGGTCTGTGACTTCTGAAAGGGCAACAACTACCTTCCTGCTTCTGTTTCAGATCCCCCCTTCTTCGTACACCCCATTCTTTTCCCAAATACCAATTAAGTGCACTGTTATCACCTGTCTTCTAGATAGGTCCATTTTTTCCCCAACCAGGAGAATATTTTGCCTTTGCCTTGCTAAAATCTCCAATGCAGGAAAATCTGCTTGCAGGTGGATACCCTGTTGGGTCATTGGGGGTAAGGTTGCTTATCAGGAATGGGACAGGTTGTCCCTGAACTGGGTAAGTGGTAGGTTGTACCCACTGTGTGCACCTACAAAGAACAGTCACTGGCCCCTGTTTTTCCATGCAGCTTCTGTGGGGCATGGTCTGAGTCTTGTGATCGCTTGTGTAGCTCAGTTTTAGAAAGAAATCTGTAAGCATAGTCCCTGGGTGCTGGGTAGAAAAGCTTAAAATGCTCCAAAATCAGAAAGCAGATGAAACTCCTCATAAATTTCTGTAAATCTTGTAATATTTTTTTTTTAGCTAGTCTCATAATCCTCACATGCTGTGATCGCCTGGATTTGGCAGAGCTGAGACTATGGCTTTTCCAAGTTTGTTAGTCTTGATTACAGTAAAGGGTAACAGATGATCTCTCAAGTGTTTTTTCTGTTGTATTGTTTATGGCTTTAGGTAGTGCCCTTTACTTTCATTTTTGCAACAGAAGCAATTAATTCAGGTAGTTGTATCTTGCAACAGGTTGTAGATACGAGTCACCCTGTATTTATCTCAAACATGGCACACAACAGTACATTTAAACAACAAAATTTAAAACTAAGCAAACAGGATTGCCATGACAACACCGGCTACCTACAGGAGGAGCTGGTTTTATGAACATGGCAGAGAAGTGAAAAGGAAACACTTGATACTCGCTGAAACTTGGATTTCCGTGTTCAGTTTGCAAATAGCAAAAACCCAAACAACTCTGCTGTAATGCAAATGATGTTACCCATCCCGAGGGAAAACCGATTGCCCATCAAGAGGCAGATTCTTCCAGTCACCTCACCAGTAACACTGTTTTGCCTGAGATTAATTGATGGAGTAGGAGATGTTACACGCAGGGATTTTTCTTCCTTGGAATTCCAGTGGACATGAACAGCAATATAAAGATCTTTAATTTAAAATATAATTCAGTTAGTCAACTAATTTAAAGAAAATACTTTTGTTACCATTTGCAGGTAGGTTGCTGAAATGCAATTAGCTCCTGGAGTGATTCTGTGAATCTTTGAGTCTTTTCAAAATTTGCCAATTATTTCCTTGAGGTGTCAGCTTTGGTGAGAGGGTTCTTCCAAAGTTTCTCCTGCATTTAGCTTTCTTCCTGATTAGCCTTGTAGTATGAGAACCACACAGATATAAAGGAGTATCATGTGCTTTTGACAGCCATAAGTAAAAAGCAGTACTGAATTGTCAGTAACTATTATTAGCATCCTGTTATTTTTCTGTTCCTAGTATCTAGAATAGCGATAGCTTTATTTTATACAGACATCCATTGTATTCAAGGATAGGTTACCAATGCCGAAAGCATATCCAAACTTTTGCCTGGATCAGAGCTTGCTCAAGGCTTTCTTGCAGCTTATAAATGCCTCCTGAAATCAGGCACTGCCCTGCTGGATCTTGCTTCTGTGCCTGCTAATGGCACATGCACAGTCAATGAGAGTGTTCAGGCTTGATGACAAGAGATGTGGCCAAGGGCTCTCCAGTAGGGTGTCTGGACAGGTGAACCAGCTGACCGTATATAGATGGTAACGACTGTCATAGGCTTTAAAATTATTCACTGCTGTTGGCAGAGTGTATTTAAGAGACTAATTATTGCTGTAATGGAATGGGGTGATTGTCCATCCCCTCTGGGACCTGCCTCTGGCAGCAAGTTGTGCACATGGCTCCCAAGGAAGACAGAAACCTCACAAGCACATGGAAAGAGAGACTTGTTTACAACCCCCTCCTGATCAGCACATGTCTTCTCATTTTCAAGAGCAGTTTGTCCTAACCTTCCACAGAAATGCATTAACTCAGTTGATCTGGCTACCTCGAATTCCTCTTAAAATTTGTGTCATCGTTTAACCCTGGCTGGCAACTAACCCCCACACAGCTACTCGCTCATTGCCCCCTGCTAGTGGGATGGGGGAATCAGTAGAGTAAAAGTAAGAAAACTTGTGAGCTGAGATAAAGACAGTTTAATAGGTGATGCAAAAGCAGTGAGCACAAGCAAGGAATTCATTCACCACTTCCCATGGGCAGGCAGGTGTTCAACCACCGCCAGGAAAGCAGGGATCCATCAGATGTAACGGTTACTTGGGAAGAGAAACTCCATCACTCTGAATATCCCCCCCTTCGTTCTTCTTCCTCAACTTTATATGCTGAGTATGGCGTCCTATGGCATGGAATATCCCTTTGGTCAGTGGGGGTCGGCAGTCCTGGCTGTGTCCCCCACTAGCTTCTTGTGCTCCCCCAGCCTGCTCGCTGCTGAGATGGGGTGAGAAGCAGAAGAGCCCTTGGCTCTGTGTAAGCGCTGCTCAGTAATAATGAAAACATCCCTGTATTATGAACACTGTTTTCAGCACAAATCCAAAACACAGCTCCATGCTAGCCAATATGAAGAAGATTAACTCTACCCCAGCCAAAACCAGCACAATTTGTTAAACTGACTCAATTTGTTGTGGCAGCAAACTGTGTTTATTTATTCTGTGCTGCATAACATTTTATTAGCTCCCACCTTATCAGTGAAGATGCAGAAAAGCAACTAGTCTGTCTTTTGCAGTGGTGCATTTTGTAAAGATCCCAAATGTTGTGTCGGTCCTTCCTACTCAACAGCCCAGCCTGAGTAAGTTGGGGAGGGTTTCTCGTATGTGTTTTGGTTTGCATACAAACTTCCACGAATATTGTGGTACTTATTGAAAATGTTAATATGCCATGGCATAAAAGGACACTCCCTCCAAAAGCTGGGCTCTCCTAAGGCATCAAGTGCAAAACTAAGTCAGTACTGCTGAAAATCCTAATGTACACACTTGTAACAGTATTGTATGCCATGACATTATTCAGATTGACATAAATGAACATACTTTTTCTTTTAAAAGTAAAGCTAGAAATGGATCTCAGTTTGGCTTTTAAGTAGCTGTAAATAGATGCTGGCAACCTTTTCTTGGTTGACGTTGTGTTGAGGCTGATACAGAAGTCTTGTTTTGTATCGCAGCCGAGCAGAGGTGAGGCCAGGCCACATGTAACATCACGAGTGAGCGCCTTGTGATTAAGCTCCACCAGATTTTGCATTGCTGCGTTTCTCTGTAATGAGGTCCAGAAAAGATTGGCTTGGTGACTAGAAAAGATGTATTTGTTTCTTTAGAAATAGTGAACAATCAAAATTGTAAGAGGAGATTGGTTAAAATTAGATTATGTTTTTGAGGGATGCTTTCTTAAATAGAAACTGGCTTTTTAATCACTGCCTCCGTTCAGAGAGAAGATGGATTTTCTCTCACTTTTCCCCTTGTTTACTACCTCAGAGGGGGGAGGGGAGGAAAATGGAGGCATAGAAACATACTAAATGGCTGAAAACCTTAAAAATGTCGGAATATTCAGTTTTCCATCAGAACTGGGAGCTTAGAAAGATTTGCAGGGAAATGAGAATGTGTCTTTTCCACTGTTTACAATGAGATGTTATTCCAGCTCTGTAAGCCTCCCTTCTTTTGGGTCTCTGTGCTGCTGCAGATATTTTTTTTTTTCAGATGAGAAGATAAACTGATATCCTAACTGTCTGTCGTTATTTAAACATGGTTTCACAAAAAATTTAGGCCTGTTCCATCCCTGTGTCTTGGCACAGCACCCATCTGGGAACTTCCATCCTGCCTGCCTGGAGTCACGTTTAGCTTTGGTGTCTTACCCCTTCTGCAACAAATACAATATAATGTTGTTAAGTGCTGCTGTAAGGGGATGCATTTTGACCCCAAAGAGGCATGTCTGTAAGTGGTGAGTGAAACAATTCTCTGTCCACATGGCGTGACATCTCTTGGGCATCCTTTGTTATTGTTTTAATAAACCTGCTAAGGTACTGCAGCAACTGCATGTGGTAACAACAGCAAAAGCAGGCTCAGATGGAAGAAATCCTATGCAGGGTAGAATATAACTTCATTTCTTTTTGAGTATTTGCTGCCATCTTTGGTGCTGTTCATAATGTGGATTTTCCATCTGCAAACCAAGGAAGATTTTGTCTGTTCTAAGACTGTTGCAATGTTGGTTGGTTGACTTCATGACTGCTGTAATAATCTCCAACCTCTTGCATACAAAAGTATTTGAACTTTTATAAATGTGGTTTGAGGGGGATGTGCGTTGGGCAAGTAGGTGCCAAGCAGCAAAAGGCTGAGAGGGAGAGGGGATGTTGGTTTGATTTTATTTTTTTCTTAGTGTTCCCCCCCCCCCCCCCCTTTTTTCTTGTTTTCTTTAGTCCAATCATACATATGCTGTTCTTGCTCAGTCTTCTGAAAACCTGCATACTTCCCAGAGGGCAGCATGTTTCCCATTTCCATTCCCCATTAATTTCCTCTCTGCTGAGAGTACCAATTAATGAAGGTTACACCACTTTGAAAGGCTCCCTGCTTCTCCATCGCTTCTGTGGCCCATCTCATGCAAACTGCCCCCAGCCCTAATAAGCTATGATGGGATCAGCCAAGAATCACTGTCTGCTTCCCTTCTTCTGTATTTCCTCTCTGTGCTGGGATGCGAAGAGAAAAGGTCTGAATTTTAATTGCTCAATATTGTGCACATAGGAGAAATCATAAATTGTAAGTTAACCTCAGCTAGAAGGACATTTTGTGTTGCAGGAGCGATGCAGTGAACTGTGTAGCAGTTCAATATATGTATGTACCTGCTTAGTTATTATTCATTTATTGTTGAAGTTGGTAGAAAGTCACTTCAAAAATTTAACATTCAATAGGAGATGAAGACCTCTTAATTTTCCAAAGGCTGGTGCACAGAAACCATGCAAATATTATTGATTTTATGTTATTTCTTTAAACGTTCTGTTGAAGTGCCCCTTACCTATGTTAGCATCATCTCTTTATTGACAGAAAGTTGTGGTATTGCCTGTGTGTGCAGAGTTTTGTGGGTTTTTGGTGGGTTGGGATTTTTTTTCTCCCCCATGCTTCCATATAGTATGTGTTAATTGCCAAAGAAAAACGTTTCATATGTTGGCGGTCATTTCATGTATTATGTTACCTGTTCTCTTTTGCAGGTTTCTAACTTACTCCTACCTTCTGGCCTTCAATGCATGGCTTCTGCTGGCACCGATCACCCTGTGCTATGACTGGCAGGTCGGCAGCATCCCTTTGGTCGAGTCTGTTTGGGATGTGAGGAACTTAGCCACAGTGTTCCTGGTGCTGGTGATGATGTTACTTAGCCTGCACTGTATAGCTGCATTCAAGGTAACACCAAAAGACATGCAATACAATGTTTTGTTTAAAATCTTTTGTGTCCTAATCTTCAGATGTAATGGTCAGTAGGCATGAGTTTTCCTCTCAAATGCATTGGATCGAGATGAAAAAAACATACCACTATATAACTAATGCAGGCAAGCATAACAGATAAAAATGTCCCTCTAGTTCAATGTCTCAGTCTCTAATTGGTCTGATTTGAGGGCAAAACTTGGCCTGGAGTACTGCATTCAATTACTGCTAATGATCCAAACCCCACTGAAGTTGTTAAGCATCTCTGCCTCTCCCATAGTCATTAGGCTCTTAGTCGCTTGCTTCAGACAGGACTGGGACCTGTCATCTGTAGAGCCATTTGAAAATAAAATCAGTTATTTTATTCGTACCTTTGCTATGCTTCTAAAACCTAAACGTGGATACATCTTGATAAGAAGATTTCCCATCAGCAGAGTAATGGAATGTGGAAATTGGAAATGATCTGGAAACTGTTTTTTAGCGTAAATAATACAGTTGGTAAGCCATGCTTCACAGTTCACCTTTCCAGATCCACCATTAATTGTATGGCAGAAATGAAAGTGAGGTTGTACTAGAGTTGTCACAGATCAGATATGCACTTACATGGAAGGGGGCTTTTGTGTGGATCATAGAAAGTTGCAAGCTATTCCTCCTTCAGCTCTGTTGTGGAGGCTTCTTTAGGAGAGGTATTGGTAATCATTTTTTAAATAGTGCAGAAGTTTCTCTTCCTTAAACATACTTATCACTGAAAAGCATAGTAGGGGAGTGACAGGTTTTTAATACCTATGTTATGCTAAAATGTGCAGGTCACGTACGTGCTTCACTCTCTACCCTGGCAGTCTTCCTGTGCTCCTGATAAGAGACAGAAAATGAACCAAGCAGTTTGAGACTCTGGAGTCATTAATTTAGGTTATACATTGACTGATGCTGTATGGGAAATATAGGAAAATACCCTATAGGGTATTCACTAGCCCTACCTGCAGGTTGTACATCATCTTGTATTCCTCCTGTTTTCATTACTCACTGCTAGAGATATTCAGAAGTGTTTGTAGTAGACCTAATCCTGTTCCCAGGGAAGTTAATGATAAAATTCTCATTAGCCCAGTACTGAATACTTCTGAAAAATCTTATCCCATGTTCTTTGAAGTTTTGGTTGCTTTTCATTTCTTCTCCTGTTGTTGGAATTGGTACCATGTATAAGATTAATGTTGTTGGTTTGCTGGGAAAAAAAATCTTCCAAGATTATCCAAAGACGTTTTGTGTTATTTTGGGTAAAACAATAATCCAGAAGGATTGCTTTGGGTACCTGAATAGTTTGTCTTCTCTCAAACTAAAACCCAAAATATTTCAAAATACTTTGTGCATTAAGTGTCTAGAAGTTACCGTACTTCTTTTCCATCTGGGTTTTTTTTGGTTTTTTTTTTTTTTTCCTTAAAGGCAAAACATTTCAGTCTGGATTTATGAATAACACTGCTTGATTTGAAGCTGCCACTTCTTATTTTTTGTAAGAGTAAGTTCTCTGCTTTGCTCTTAACCACTATTAATGTTGCGTTAAGCAACACAAATTTAATTCTCCAAGCATTTACTTAGTGGATGCTTTGAAATTAATCTTGTAGATTCCTTTGTGTTTATCCTTGAAAACCCTAAACTCAGAATAAGTTGAACCTGAAGTGATCTGCTTTTGTGTCTAAGCCAAGTAAAACCAGAACCATCACCTATTCTTGACGAAGTGCTCTAATCAGTCTCTACTCACAGCCTCCCAGCAAACCCACTGTGAACACAGAACTGGTAATGGTCCCAGGGGGTCAACTTGGACATGTTTCCCACAGCTGTAGGTATAATTAGAGGTAGCTGAGATATTCTGCTTTTCAGGAAGTTCTGAATATCTAAAACTATTTTCTATTTTATTTTTAATGACTCTCTTAACCCCAGTTTTGATACTGCCACGAAGTGGTATGAAGCTGATTGGGTGGTGCCGAGCAGAATGAATTATTGAGGCAAGCAAACAGTAGGAAGAGGCACATTTCCTGGAAATAAATTGTCCTGTTTGGCTTTAGACAGTCTTGGGAATGTCTTCTACAGCTAGGAGAGGGAAGTTCAGGACATGTGAACTGCAGCCACAATTCATTATGTTAGGGTCTTAAGAAAGCTTCTTTCCAAATGCAACAGCAGTGGCCTTTCATATGACATTGTTCCCCTCAAGGAGGACCATCCTTCAGTGAAGCCCCAGGCAGGCTATTTCTCAGTATTTTGCAGGGTGTAGGCAGCATGAGACGCATCAGTTAATTTTTCATATTTCATAAAGTGTAAGGTGTTCTGGTTTTTTTTTTCGCAACAAATGCACAGAACTCTTTTAGCAGCCATTTTTCTCTCCTCTTTCATTGCAAAGTCTAAACTGGAAGCAATAGCTTGCAATTTTCTAAGGAATGGTTTTAGAGTGAACAGGCATGCCGTTTGTGTGCTGTTCATTTGAGTGTGTAGGTGTGCAGGGGTAAGAGAGGACAAAACCTCACATTCATTCTCATTGGCACTAACACTTTCCTCTCTGTGGTATGGAGAATGGAAATACTAGAAATGATTTTGGCAGAAGTGAAGACTGTGCAGTGAACACTGAACTGATTTTCAGTGGCAAGAGGCAATGAATGTGCAGCCACAAAACAAGCTCACAGGAGACTTGCAGAATATATTACATGGACTGTAATTAGAGAATGCGTGTATTGGATTTCTGCCTTTGTTGCCATTGAATTTTAAACAGGGCTAATTTGTTGTTGATGTTTGTGATTAGGTTAATAACCCTGTTGGCATGTGTGTGTAGTGCTGATAAAGGACATCTAAGGGATGAAGCTTTTTTGTTCCATTTCACTTCGTGAACGTTGTCGTACCTCAGAAGGAGAAGAAACAGTGCAAGATTCCTACCCATAAGTGCTTTGCTTGGAACATAATCTGTTACTGGGTGGGGTTCTTAATGCTGAAAACTGCAGAAACAGTGAAGGCAGCTTTCCAGTTTGTTATTGTCGGGCAAGAGAAGCCTCCCTTCTTGTCCACCTCATGCACTTTCACTGTTGTCCTCCTTACTTAATGAGGAAGTCACTTGAAAAATTGCTTTGTTAATTCCTTGTACATAACTTGTATTTGCTGGATCATTTCATCTGCGTAGTTAGTGTCAATCCTTCTTGCTTATTGGCCAAAGAGCTCCCCATGAGCACATGACAATTAATGTCCATCTTCAGGAGGCCTGATGGGAGTTAAGAAAAGGCCTGCCCCTTGTTGCATCTCCCACTGTGGGAGTAAAGGACCTTGGTGTCATTTCTGGCCAAGATTTTTCCATAGTGACTAACGTGGCAAAGTTTCATTCTGTCATTAAGCACCTCTTTGAAATGTTTTGAGACTTGATTTTTCACCATGCAGATGCCTTCACAGCATGCTCTGAAAATTGGCCTCTCTTGAGCACCAAGAAGTCACCAGTGGGTCTCGAAATGCTCAAGTTCTCTTCAGCTCTTTGCAGTGAACTTCCTCACCCAGCCTGGTTGGGCTTCGAGTAGCATGCTGGGGATGTAACAAAGGCTGGGGATGCTATTGCAAATGCCTGCGGGCCAGAAAAATAATAATATTTGGGAAAAGATGATGAGAATTGTTTATTGTTCATTTTCAAAGACAGCCTCAGCTGCAAGGAACTGACATTGTCTGTCTTCCAGCTTTGGAACCAGGTAGATTACTCAGGTACCAGTGGATTGGATGAAGTGCTATCTTTTTGGTTGCCAAGCCCACCAGTTACAAGGCCAGAGAAATAATCTACCTGATGCTTCAAAGGGCCAGTAGCATATGCAAGGGCCCATAGCACTGCCTTTCTACACGGGAAGAAATGGTGAGCACCTGGTGAACTAGAGAGAGGACAGTTCTTGGCATAGCGTCTGGATGACAGTTATTTCTTTGACATGTCATAATAATTCAGTGAGCATGAAAGGAAGACCCTTCAGATGTTTGAAACACCACTGTGCCTGGCATTTTTAGGTCGCTGCTTAATTAGCAGTGTGATTAAAATGCAGCTTGTCCTGTGGTTGTAGCTATGAACGTATGTACAGAGCACATGATGGATCAGATACTGCTTTCTGTATGGTACCTGAGGGCTGATAGTGGGAAAAGTCATGTGTGTGTGATGGGGAAATTTGGAGCAAGGTGATCTGGAAAACTAATTTGAAACAGTAGCTTTTGTATCTGATCAGTCTGGGGGAATGTATTGCGCCTCATGCTGCTTGGCCCTTGTCTTGCATTTGTGCTCATGACCAGTGCTATGGAGGTACCTCGTGGTGGTTCACAGCACCTTCTACTATTCAGCAGGAACACATATTGATGTGCAGCAGAACTGCTACTTATGTTTCACATCAATTAAAAAAAATAGTCTCTAGTGTCCTCTAGGATAAACCTCTTTAAAGAACATGCTTTGCTGTTCTGTGTGATGTGGCTACATATGGTACAGGAAGGTGTGATGGTTTTCTGGTTATATTCATTACATGCAACTGAGATATGTGTTACTATCCTTTCATATGCTACAGTTGGTTGTTTTTTCCTCCAGGTCTAATTTTAAGGTAATGCTGCCTCTTTATATTTCTCTGCATAGTGCTTCTTAGCCAAGACAAGGCATTTTATACTTAACGACTTTAATTCGTGCTTTAATTGGCATCATATTGCCATTTATCTGGATGTCTGAATATCATCTAAGCATATTCCTCAGTCACTCACAGACTATTTCTTGGCTGAAAATGTTTAATACCATGAAGGAGAGGAATGCATTTGCATCTCCCTTTGTGAGCATGTTTCTGTTGTTTTTGCTAGCACTCATTATGTGTGTTCTATCACGCTATTTACTTTACCGTGCACTCCTGAGACCTTTGCCTCGTTTCCCAGGTTTGGCATTTCATTAATAAATCACAGCTTATGGACCTTTCTGGGGAACAATTGCCTTTTATAATATTCTACAGTAGTACCAGCATAGTTAGAAAGTATGCCTAGCAAAATTCATATGCCACAACACTTCCAGAACAATACCTGCTTCAAAGGCATGGCAAGGGTGAATAAAGCTATTTATCGACAGGGTTTATCTGATGAGCTGGAAACCACAGTCATTTTCATAAAAGGTCCATTTAAAATAAATCCTGCTTTCATTTTCCTGAGGGCCCACTTGAATTCCTTCCACACAGAGAGAAGGTCAGGACTGATGTTCGTAATCCTTAGCAGCAAGGTTTTTCTGTGCGGCTTCTGTTGTTAATGTTTTCTGCGGGGAGAGAGTAATAAGCCAGAAAGGCTCTGTTTAGTGGAAGCTGGAGGAAGGTGGGGAGTCCCTTGCAGGTGCCCTGTGTGCCTTGGCAGCTGTATTTCTGCTCTGATGAGTGCTGCGAGTGGATCAGCTCCTGGTCCCTGGTGGGGCTGGAAGAAACACGAAAGCCTTCCCAGGGTGCTTGCTGTGCCAGCTGACAGACTTGAGCAAAAGAAGAAACCTTCCTCAGTCTGTATGCAGTTGCTATTCTAAATTAAAAAGCAAGCACAAGAACTGTCAAAATACCTTTTGCATCATTTTTTTTCTTTCTTGGTAGATGTTTGAAATAACAGGTTTGGAGTGTGGTACTCTGAGTAAATACAGCCATCACTGAAGTAGTTCTGATTTGGCTCACCATGAAGATATTCAGCATCTCACGAAATGGGCTCTTAACTCCTGCAGGAGTTTGTCACACTAGGTAGCTCATTTTCATAGGGCCAGGTAGTTCTGCCATTTTCAGCGTATTAACACTGAATTACTATATTTTTAAAGATGCTCTTTTTATTTCTACCATTTTCTTCTTCTGATTTAATATTTCAAGGCCACTCAGAGCTGAAAGGTTTTGGAATGGCATAATAGTGTGGGTGAGTAGGAGAGGGGGGCTAGAATGAGGATCAAGAAATTTACAGCTGCAGGAGATAATGATGCTCATTGTGGTCTTAGTTAAATGTTAAGGCATGAAACTATTGTGTGATTTTTTTTTTGTTGTTTTTTTTTTGTTAGGATCCTCTTGTTCTGTGTTACCTCTTGAGAGCAAATTTGCCATGAACAGAGTTGCTTTTCCAAAGATCATGCTGTCATGTACTGCAAGCAGTGTGCATGTGTTTAAATTTTATTCTTTTGGTTCCTGCTCTCCAGCCACTCCACATGGTGAAGCAGACTGCAGTCACAGAATGAAAGGGAAGGGGGAAAAACAACCACAAGGTCAAAAACATTATTCTAATTCCTGGAGCAATTTGTTGACTTTCCTATTTCCTTTTGGAATATTCCACTTCTTTCAAAGACGTATGTGCTCCTGCATCCTGCTCAAATTGGCTTGTCAAGTGGAATTAAAGGTTGCAGAGATTAAGGATTGGGAAAATGAGCTTATATCTTCAGGGAATTTTAGAAACCTGGGGAGAGAGTCTGTAAACACAGATCTGAATGGATGGGTAGCTGAGGTTTACAGAGAAAAAGGAAGTAGTAGATACCAAAATTTTACTTTAAGATACTAATACAAAAAGTTAAATATTGGTAGAATATACTTCTGTGCCCCACTGTGGGTTATGGGATCGGGAAAGGACTACCGTCTGCTTTTATTCCATAATTGAAAACCTGATTTCCAGAGCTGCTGAGCATCCACAGTTCCCACTGATGTAAATAAAGTTTTTAGGCACTTTTAGTATTTCTGAAAAATAAGCTGTTTTACAGACCAGGGCTTGCTTCCTTCTGGAAATGGAAAGCGCATGATCTTGTTAGAATGCTCTGAGACATGTGCCAAGGATTTCTCTTCAGATAATCCTGGGTTAGGAATCCAGTGATACTTTCAAGGATTTTGATTCAGTTTCTGACTGGTGTATGTTTGCCTGTACATCCGTTCCTGAACAGGTACTGCTACTGGTGAACTGGAAAGTAGTTCTTGTTGTTGCTGAATGCTCAAAATAGGATCAATGTGTCAAGTAGTTAATAAGCACTCAGCAGTGATGGTCAAAATAGCATTGGAAATCTCCATGGCTCTGGACTATCTGTGAAGTATAAAATTTGCTTAATTCTAATCAGTAGTAACTGTCGGTGATTTTTTAGAACTAGATGCTCACCGAAGAAAACAGAGTTATTTTAGGAAGACAGTGAGTTGTTAAGCCTGGCATTCAAGCAGCTGGTGCTACTGAAGATCCTGATTTTTTTTAAAAAAAAGAATTTATTATGAGATAAAAGAATAAAACTCCTCATAAATTATAGTGATTACAGAGTTTGTGGCTCTTTTTGTAGGAACAATCTGATTAAGCCAGGTGTCTGAGCCAGATTTGAAGCTGGGCAATTTTCTTTTCCTTACCAAATGTTTGAGTTTTTCAGACCATCTGTTGACACCTGACTTACGGCGCCATTCACTTGGAAGTGGTGGCGAAAACAGGCACAGATCCACAGTGCCCTCCTGTTTGGCCACAGAAGATGCAGATGTACATGTCCCATCCTGATTTCTGCTGGTGACCTAGAGGAGACTATGTTGATGGTGCATGGAATGTGGTACAGCTCTGCCATGACCTCTGTGCCTGCACCAGTGAGGTGGGACTTGGGAGCACCCAGTGCTTTCTTCTGTGAACTTTACATCAACAGGATTTTTTTCTTGTGAAGGGATGAATCCCTAGGGTTGATTCCTGATTAGCTTAAGTTTGCTTTTTATCACCATATGCATGAATGCAGAGTGAATTTGACCTGCTTCTACAACATCCCTTTTATCTTTAATACTGTATATGTGGAAAGTGCAAGAGTAGATGTTTGCAGATCTCGACTTCTTGCCAGCTGAGATGCTGCCAGTGGTTTGGTGCAGGCCAGTGAGGAGTCCTGTTGCTGAGCTGCTTGTGGCTTCATGAGTGACTGGTACAACAGGAATACATGAATTAAGTTTGTGTGCAGTCTGCGCTAAGGGTTTGCACGAATGGATGTTAGGAGTAAACTGAAGAAGTTCAATCCTGTCTGTGGTCTACAGACAGTCGTGTAGCTTCCTGAGCTGTAAGACAGGGATGAGGAGCAGAATGAAGTTTCCATAGTCCAGGAGAAAACATTTAGTGACCTGCTGCTCCACTTAGACACACACAAGTCTATGGGGCCAGATGGAATCCACCCAAGGGTACTGAGGGAGTTGGCAGAAAAGCTTGCCAAGCCACACTCTCTCCATCATTTATCAATAGCCCTGGCTAACCAGGGAGGTCAAGCGTGATGCCCATCTATAAGAAGGGCAGGAAGGAGGATCTGGGAAACTACAGGCCTGTCAGCCAGACCTCCATGCTGGGGAAGGTTATGGAACAGATCATCCTGAGCACCATCACGTGGCACATGCAGGACAACTGGGGAATCAGGCCCAGCCAGCACTGAGTTAGGAAAGGCAGGTCCTGCTTGACAAACCTGATCTCCTATGACAAGATGACCTGCCTAGTGAATGAGGGAAGGGCTGTGGTTGACCTGCAGCTTAGTAAAGGCTTTGACACCGTGTTCCACAGCATTCTCCTGGAAAAACTGGCTACTCATGGTTTGGATAGGTGTGCTCTATGCTGGGTAAAAAGCTGGCTGGGTGGCTGGACCCCAAGAGCGGTGGTGGAGTTACATCCAGCTGGTGGCTGGTCACAAGTGGTGTTCCTCAGGGCTCAATACTGGGGCCAGTCCTCTTTAATATCTTTATCAGTGATCTGGATGAGGGGATCAAGTGCACCCTCAGTAAGTTTGCAGATGACACCAGGTTGCGGGGGGAGAGTTGATCTGCTGGAGGGCAGGATGGCTCTGCAGAGGGATCTGGACAGGCTGGACCGATGGGCCAAGGCCAATTGTATGAGGTTCAACAAGGCTCAGTGCTGGGCCCTGCACCTGGATCACACCAGCCCCACACAGCGCTACAGGCTGGGGCAGAGAGGCTGGAAAGCTGCCTGGTGGGAAAGGGCCTGGGGGTGCTGGTTGACAGCCAGCAGTGTGCCCAGGTGGCCAAGAAGGCCAACAGCATCCTGGCTTGTATCAGAAGTAGTGTGGCCAGCAGGACAAGGGCAGTGATTGTCCCCCTGTACTCTGTGGTGAGGTCAAACCTCAAATGCTGTGCTCAGTTTTGGGCCCCTCACTTCAAGAAAGACACTGAGGTGCTGGACCATGTCCAGAGAAGGGCAATGAAGTTGGTGAAGGATCTGGAACACAAGGCTTGTGAGGAGCGGCTGGGGGAACTGGGGCGGTTTAGCCTGGAGAGGAGTCTCAGGGAGGACCTTATTGCTCTCTACAACTACCTGAAAGGAGACTGTAGTGAGGTGGGTGTTGATCAGTTCTCCTAAATAATGAGTGATTGGACAAGAGGGAATGGTCTTGAATTGTGCCAAGGGGGGTTTGGATTTCATATCAGGAAAAATTTCTTCACTGAAAGGGTGGTTAAGCACTGGAACAGGCTGCTTAGAGAGGTGGTGGAACCACCATCCCTAGAAGTATTTAAAAAACACGTAAATGTGGTGCTTAGGGACATGGTTTAATGGTAGACTTGGCAGTTCTGGGTTAACAGTTGGACTTGATGATCTTAAAGTCTTTTCCAAACTAAGTGTTTCTGTGATTCTTTGAATCTCTGTGTCTTCTTTGATGGATAATGCATTTACCTCCTAGGCCTGCAAGTGTTTGAAAATGTGTAATAGCAATCATTGCTTTTATACAGCCATGCACTACCAACTTTCCTGGATACGAGCTTTTTTGCACTTGCAGTCAGATGTTCCAAGTATAATGTCTCACTGGCTGCAGTGGACCATCCAGAGCTTGCTGGCAGAGGGTGATTTATGCTTTTGGTAGGAAGGAAGTCTTTACTCCATGGAGGTGTTGGTTCTAAGTGGTGGAGAGGCAACGCTTGCCTCATTCTCAAAGTAAACTGTTAAAGGAAGACATTAAACCCATTTGATTGCCACCTTCCCATCAAACTGGCAAGCATGTATAAAGACCTTTGGAAACATTCCAGAGTAGAACAGTATGGAATTTGCTTGGACTTGTTCGCCCAGCTGCTGTCTTCCCCAAGGTGCAACTTTGTCCAGTCAGGAGGAAGGTTGTTCTCATGGCTCCTCTTTCCAACACCTCAACTGTTGGAGTCGCCAGGGGATATGAACATAAGCCCTGCCATCACAGTGTGAGCCTTAATGGATCTGGCACCTCAGGTGATGCTTTCTCAATGGGAAAAATAGGAAATTTACAGTGGACTTATGCAAGTCCATAGTTTATGACAGATATATTGAAGTAATCTGCGTAACCTCCTGTGTTCGTACTTTGTGGGCTCTGGCTTGTGGAAGACTTGTGATTTAACAGTCGGCTGCAAATATTTATTTGTGGCTCAGGAATATGTCTAGTATGTAACATGGGAAGATTTCGTTCAGTTGTAAACTCAAGACTTCCTTTTCCCCCAAAATGCCAAGGAAGCACTTTTTGAGATTTACTGCTGTATTGGTGGGTTTTGGCCTTGGAGTGATTCTTTGCCATTTTGTTTGGGATAGCGTGAGAATTGTTTGCTTTGCATTTGGGAGAAGTGGTGTTCTTTGATAAGTTTATGAAAAATAGCTGGTTAAAAAAAAATCTTCTTTATTGGTTTTTGATTTGGCTTGTCGGTGGAATTATTCTTTTGTGGGTTTTTTTGTGGTTTTTTTTTGTTTTTTTGTTTGTTGGTGGTTTTTTTTGTTGTTTGTTTAAGATATAATGGAGGCCAAATTCTAATTAGAGGTGGATGTGAATTTGAAAACCCCCCACCAGACTGTCCGCTATAAAGAATGTGGTTTTGATTTGAAGTTGGCTTGTCTTTAACAAAAGGAATCATTGTAAGGTTAATTCAAAGTTGTTTGTTTGGTTTTTTTTTTCCCCAGAGACCTCTGTGACTGATAGGAAGATAAGTTTTATACTTCCAAAAGAAAGGACTGACTTTAAGAGGAAAGGAGATGTCTCTCTGAAAAAGGAATTAAGTGATCTATAATTTCTAGTCATAGCTTTTTTATTTTAAGGAAAAAGGAAGATGAACAAAATTGCCAGCTACTCTTTAAAAGCTTTCGCTCTGCTCCAGACACCTGGATGATGCTGGTTCTGCTGTCTTTAGCTCAGCTATCTCTTAGGTAGGCTCATATGACCAAAGTAGTTAAACCAAATAATGGTCCCAATACTTTTTTTTTTCCTTTTCACTCCCTGAGAAATGTAACAAGCTACAGGTTGTTGTTGGGTTTTTTTATTTAAAGGACACATGGAGGGCATCCTCTGTGGCTTGTGTCGAGTGGAAGATCCTGCTGCACTCTGTTCCCGCAGCCCTACAGTACCAGTCCCTGATGTTCTTGAGCTGTTATGTTCCGCTTGTCTACTCATTTATAAACCCACCAGCCTCTCCAGGGGAAGGGGAAATAAAAGCTGAATCTGCTAAGTAAATTTTGATAGGGAAAAAGATAAAGGAGAATGTGGTGTCTTATGAGACTTGTGCAGTTAGGTTTTAGCTGTCTAGGGTTATCACCTGTGGTACACAGAATCCTTTCAAGACACATGGTTGCATTTCTGTCCCTTTTTCTGTTTTCTCTGAGCTGCCTTGGTGAGCAGGTGTTAGCCCTTGCTGGGAAGGCAGGGAGAGCTCTCGCAAGGCTGGGATAGAAGAATGTGCAGCTCTTTGGTCAGGGCAAAGGCTGGTTTTGCTCAGTATCTAATTGGCCAGTAGAAACTATTTAGGGAAGTGGGAAATAAGATCTGGCTGTGAATAGGGTAACTATTTCCTCCAGTAAAAATTCTGAATCATGGGCAGCCAGTGGTTTAGGAATTACTTGTACCAGAGGCTGCATCCAGACTGTCTCATTAATGGGCACAGATGAGTTCCAGGTGACCAGCAACCCTAACCTGCTCTCCTGCCCAGGGGATCTCCCCAGCCTCTCCTCCCAGGCAGGACCCATCTGCAGGTGCGCATGTCAAACACATGAAGTGCCCATACAACTTTTGGAGAAGTTAATGGCTGGGTAGAGTAGAGAAACCCCCACTGAGCTCTGGAGTGACTGCAGCACACACTTAGCAGTTTGACCTGCTGGCTGGCAGGCAGGACCATGTGTAGCACAAAATGACTGAAGCCTGGCCTTCAAGGACCAGCCCTTCACAAAAGCGTCTGTCTGAACCAAATGCTTTAAAAAGGGCACTGCCAGATGCTTCTTGTTTCAGAAATAAGAAGCACCACAGAGGGCTCTGCTGCTCTGTGAGGCTGGTTTGCGAGTGCTGGGCTCCTGTCTCTGAGCCCTGCCCAAGGGACTGAGCTGGCAGCCCTCAATGGCATTAGTCTAGAGCTGTGACTTGTTACGGAGAGAGAAAGGGCACACAATACTGCTTTCTCCTTCAGCTGAACCAATTCCCACATTTTCCTCTTTCCTATTTGTTGTACAGGTTTTGTCTTTCTCCAGCATTCAGTTTCCTTTGCTTATCTGCAATGCTGCAGCCTTGAATAACACAGTGTCCTTCCTAAGGATGTTAACTGGAGGTTGGTTTCCCAATTATTGATTTAACGAGCAACTGGAGCAATATTTGATAGCTGGTTCATTTGAAAGCAAGAGTGTATCCTGGGGACAGAGAACATTTTCTGCATTAGCAGTGCACTCCCTTTGGCCCAACAACCTTTTTGTGCCTTCGGGTCATTGTTAAACCTCTGGGATGTAGAGTGGTAGCAGCAAATAGGCACCATAATTAGGCCAGACAAGGTGGGAAGGAACTGTCAAATGGCAGGAGGCAAATGGAGTACATGTCCATAGCTGGGTGGGAGGGAAGCTGGACACGAGCTAGGACTGACAATTTGCATTCAGAGTTAAGAAATATTTTTTTCCCCCCTTATTCAGTTTTCCATTGTAATTACAAGCCAAAATGACCATTACCAGGCACCTCTGCTCATCAGCTTTATGGACTGGTGTCAGCTTCAGCTCTGGGAATAATGCATTTTAGGTGCTATTGTGACTGCAAGAAGGCACTAGTAACTGTGATTCCAAGATACTGAAAAAGCAGATAATAAAAGCAGGTAATTGTGGTGCTGTTTAAAGCAGATATTGGTAAAGAAGTCTGGAAACGTTAACTCTGCTTCCTTTTCTGTCTTGTGCTTCCTCTTTGAGCCAGGGGAAGCCAGTGCACTTTTTTGTGATCCTGTGGTTCAGCTCCTCTAAAGTGACACCAAAGGCTCCTGACATGCACCCTTGCATTTGGTACCCATAGAAAGTGTTCATTGTCTTTCCCACAGAATAAGATGAATATATTTTAATACTGGGACTTCCGAATTTCAGCCACTGACTAGGCCAGTGGTAACTGGTGTTGCAGTCTGTAACCACGCAAAAGCAAGACAGGTTGTGCTGCTTGGCCCTACCTCATTGATCAGACTCCATTCCTCTACTCAATCTTGTTTCTAAATTTAGATCCCTCCAGTAAAGAGAAGTCAATTTGCTCTCCAAAGTTGAGAAATTGCCCACAACAATTAGAAGGTGCTGCAACCATTACGTGATTCTGGTTGCATCTGTTTCTAAGTGTGACAAAGCTTCTCCCAATGGCTGCAGAAGGGTGCTGGTGAGGCAGCAGTAGTGCAGGGCAGGAAAGCCCAGATGGCTGCCTGGGTGGTTTAACAGACCTAACGCTACAGTTCTGTTAGCCTGATGTCGTTCTTTGAGATCATCAACAGAAAGCATGAACTGATTCACGCTCTTGGGGTGGAGCTAAATCTGAAACTCAACTTGCCCAAAGAGGCTTGGGTCTCTCCACGGCAGGAATGGCGGCCGTTGTGGATCATGGCATCCTGAGATGCTTGTGTTGGCCGCGCAGATCACAGTTGTTTCAAATTGCATGTGGCAATTCGATTTCTCCTCAAAGAACAAGCCAACATTGAAGTAAGCTCAAGTGAAGAGCATTAACTCAGCTCAAATTAAAGACATTAATTTTAACGTAATAGCATGTCTCAAATTTCCAACTCCATATGAGTTTGGAGATCTTGTGTGCAAATGTATCATTTCAGATTCAGATATTGTCTCAAAAGGGATAAAATGACTGCATTAATGTGCCAGTTGGGGCTAGTTTTCTTTAGACTAAATGTGACTGATCAAACAGATTTTTCTCAGTTATAAACATTTAGGACTGAACACAGCAATCTGTGTGTATGTGATATGCATTTGTGTATTTACATACAGCCACACTGTGGTAGACCTGCTAATGTATACATTCACACTATTTTATGCTTACATATTACCAATATGGGGTATATTTTAAGTACTACCTATGCCATCTCAAGAGAGCTGCATGCAATAGAGCTGACCTTGGGAAAGATACCAAGAGTAATAATACTGTGGTTAGTGTTTGTGCACTTTCTAGCCATATCAGAAGCACAAACTGTGTAAATGTGGAAGAACAGTGTCTTGGAACAATTTCTTTTTAATGCAAAACATATCAAATGTTAATCTAAGTAGCTTTTTTTATGAGTAAGTATCTCAAAAGGAAAAGGGGAAGTTAGTGGTGAATTAAGTTGGATTTTTTTAGTTGATATTTGTTTGATTTTGTGTTATTGCAGAAACTGGAACACAAAGAAGTTTTGGTTGGCTTGTTGTTCCTGGTTTTCCCATTCATCCCAGCCAGCAACCTCTTCTTCAGGGTGGGATTTGTGGTGGCAGAGCGAGTCCTTTACATGCCGAGGTAACTATTGCAATTGAATTCCTTTCTAATGAGACCACCATCCCATTTTCTAAAAGCAGGCATGATTGCTTCTTCCCTTTACAGTACTTCAAACATTGTATTTCTAGTCAGTGTGTTCTCTGCCTTTTGAGTTTTGGCGTGATAGCATGAGAGATTTTATAGTCAGTTGAGAGCAGATTGCTTGGCAGGGGCAAAGCTACCCAAAATCCTTTTTTTTTTTTTCTTTTTTCCTTTTATACAGATTTTTGGTGTGCTTGAAACAGCTCAATACAGAGGTGAGGTGTTGTTTCTTAAGGATTGTCCTCCCAAGACTTTTTTCTTAGTAGCATTATCAACTTAAATTGTTCAATGTCTTCACCTTAAGGACAGCAGCTGAAAAGTTAACCTGTCGTATTTTTTATTGTGGTATTGCTCAACTTTCCCACTACATTAGGTGGTCAGTAAAAACGAAGGCGACTATTGCTGTCTTTAAAGGGCTGCCAGCTTCAGTTACAGAATACGTGCATGGCCTCCTGCCTGTAAGCTATTGACTGCATATACATCTAAGAGTGGAGGATTTGCAGTTTTTGGAGAGGATGAGGAAAATCCAACCACTTCTCCATCCCTCAGCCTCTGCCCTGGGATTTCCCTCAGTTCCAGCCTCTAACAACTGTTGCTTGGGTGGCAGTCTGGGTGCTTCCGATTACATTTACTCAAGTGTTACTTGTGACATCTCCGCAGTATCCAGACCAGTGGCTGCAGTGGCAGTCAGAAGACACTCATTTAAGATGCACCAGACCATTGCCTATTTCACAGAATCCTAGGATACCTGAGGTTGGAAAGAACCTCTGGAGGTCATCTGGTCCAAACTCCCTGCTCAAGCAGGGCCACCTCCAGCCAGTTGTCTGGGTGTGTGTACAGACAGCCTTTTACTGTATCCAAGGAGGAAAACTCCACAGCCTCTCTGGGCAACTTGTGCCGGTGCGGTTTGTTCCAGCCATGAGCACAAATGGTCAGTCCTGGGTGCTCTAAGTCAGAAAGCCCAATTCTACCCTCAGGTACAGAGAGTCAGGATCTGTTACGTCTAATGGGAACTACCATTGTTTTACTCCACAAAATATTTAAATTGTATTCCTCAGAAAATGTGGATCCAAAAATCCTTTGACAACCGGTTATGGGTGGTCTTTTGCAAACCTGTATGCATATTCTGATTGTCGTTTGTATAAGCACTATCACAAAAGGGCTGCTCACTGGTGTATCACAGAAGGGCTGCTCACTGGTGTAAAACTCAGGGTGTGTAGGAGCCGTTGCATTTACTATGCAGTTAGGCTGTGTCTCTGTGCTCTGCTATATACTGACATGCTTTTTGGGTCCAATCCTGATGATTTTATTCATATCACCAGCCCTGCTTTTGTTTGCTGAGAGTATACCTGAAAGCATAGTGACTGAAAGTTGTCCCTCGGAGTTATTTTGCAAACGATACCCTCAACTAATGGAACTTGCATCATTTCAAATTAACTTGGAAATCCGATTGCTTTAAATTCATGTAACAGAAAATGAGGAAACACATGAAAGCGCAAAGCTATTAAGGAAACAGTCAGCTGAACACAGGGCTGTGTTGAGTGGTTGCATTTCTGAATCTCAAAAGAACAACTGCGGAAAATACTTCAGCTGTCAGCAGTTCCTCATCGTCCTCCAGATGAGACTGCTGATATAATGAGAGGAGGGGCAATGAAGAAGAAAAAGTGATGTTTGCGCAGAGAAAATTAATCAGCGTTAACATGTGAGCATATAGTTTGTATAATGCTTTTTATTTCCCTGAGGGCTTTGCAAATATATGACCTACAAAGTAGGTAATTGATAGTTTCTGCTTTTTTTCAGGCAGGAAAACTGAGGTAGAAGGATTAAACGATTTCTCCAGAGTAGGTCTGTGTCAGAGTCCCTGGATCTCATACTTTGCTCAGATCACTCATGTTTGGTTTTTGCTCTTACCCCAGGCCGGCAGGCAGCTGGTGTGAAAAGTGAAGGCAAACCTGGGCAGTTTGCAGGCATGATGGGCAGTTTCCAGCCAAAGGATCTGAAGAGAGCTGAGCTCTTGGCTCGTAGTTACCAAGAAGTGAGCTCTCTTACACCCTCTGGGTGCAAAATGATATGAGTGGTGAGGGGGACTTCTGTGAACATTCAAGAATATGGCAGAACAAAAATTGTGGGGTTTATTTTTTGCTTTTGGGAGCGTGGCAGTTTAATGGTGATGGCTTTAGGAAGGGCTGTGGTTCTTTGTTCTTTGTTTAGAACAGCCTTTAGTGGTTTTCTTCTGCTACATCTTGAAAAGGGCTCTGCCTCCCTTTTGCCATTCCTTCTTTAAAACTTAGCAGGTCAGAAACTGTCATTCAGCTTTATTTAGATAAAAGTCCTCAATCAGATGGAGAGAACTCAGTGATCTTTGGTTTTGGGCTTATGCTGGAAGGTGTTTTTCTGTCTCTGTTTCAGGCAATAACCTTTTATTAATATTTATGGATATGACAGAGTGTATGTGTGTCACAGCCTAAAGTCCTAATTTAGTGTTGCTCAGTAATTACCTGGGCAAAATGTCAAGCATTTTATTTTCAATAAAAGTTAAGTAAGAACCCAAGGATTTATGTAAAAATTGTTGTAAATAGAAAGGAACAAGGAATAAGCCTTTTGCTTGATGTCTAGTTATATGGCTGGGCTTTGCCTTCTGGGGATTGATGAGTATTTAGAACAATTCCTCTTCTGTTTGCAGCTGTACCTCGGGGGAGAGGGTTAGAAGCTAAGTCAAAATGGTTGAATGTTGTCTTTAATTGGCTTTAGCAAAACAGAAATATTTGGAGAAAACATATATTGCATTTAGTTGTCATTTGAGGGTTACAAGCATTTATTTGTTTAAATTAGGAATTTTTAATAATAGTATTTACTTTAACCTGAAAAATTTCATAGGAAAACAATTCATTGTCTTTTAGCTTTTAGTTTTAATTTTGTTGTTGTTTTCTTATTCTTAAGAGGGGAAAACTTGTTTTCAGGGGGGCTAGGGGTGTGAAATAAGTATCTTGGGAGTGGTGGACAGGGTACAACTCCGTAGGCCACAGTTTTCCAGAAATGCATCATGATAAATAGCTAGATCAGTGAAAGACTTAAACCACTGTGGGTTTTCCTCTCTTCAAAATGTAAATGTAATTATGCTTACTGTGTATCTGCTAATGCTGCTCAGAACAGCACAGACAGCCTAATTGTTTGAAAATCCAGAACAAGTATGTGCATCCAGTTATTCTGAGCTGTGAGCAATTTGTCTGTACTTAAAAAGGAGCACTAGCTCTTCCTCTGTGTTGCCCTTCACCATGCAGAAACTGGAGGGGCAATGCAAACTCGAGCCATCCAGGAGCTGCCCACCCTACTGACGTATCAGCAGACCTGGGGTTGCTCTCAACTTAAGGGATCGGACCTTTCCTACCAGAGCAGTTTGTATGTTTTCCTCATCTTTCACTGCTACCCTGATAGCAGTGGCTCCTGGCTGGGTGGCTGTATCGTAGCTGGACAACTTAAGCAGTTTTCAAAACCTTATATGAACCAACAAATCAAGCAAAACATTGCTACATGGCTTATTTCCAATATGCTGAAAGCAATAGGCAATCCAGTGGTACCTGCACCATTTTTTTGTTAACTCATTCATGGCAGATATTCCAATGAGTGGGTTGCAGAGTGCACAGTTACTCTTTCCCAGCACAGGCAATTATGAGTTACTGTCATTTTTTTAACCAGCTTCTCATTATATCAAGAGTTGATGTTGCAACCCTAATTGTCAATACTAGATGAGATCACTGCTATATACAGGATGGCATTTGCTTCAGCGTCAATCTCAAAATCCGCAAGACAGCCAGCATGCAGAAAAAAGTGCACTTGTATTTTTCAGGAACTTAACACATCATGTTAAAACTTAAAGCTTTCCCTGTGCCATAGCAAAGCAGGCACGTTATGAATTTTTGCCTTTGCACAGAGCATGTTTCTGATTTTTTGTGCTAATGCATTCGTTCCAATTAGTGCGATTCCATACATTATTAACTTTTGTAATTGGAGGAAAAAACCAAAACCTGTTAGGTAGTGCATTCATCTGTAGTTTTTATGAATCTGAATATCCCTGAGCAGAAGTCCCCATTGCTTTCAAGGCAGCCACTTAAGGATGGGACTTACTGGTGCTTCTGTCTTCTGGGAGCATGTTATGCTCTCAACATTATCTTCATTTTCTTAAAGACTGGTGAATGGACTTAAAGACTTGCGTAATGGGGTGGTGTTGTATTTTCAGTTTTCTTTGCTACCCCTTTCTTTAATGTGATTTGAAGCTACACGTTCACCAGGAGCTGAATTCCTGTTTACCCTTTAGAATTCCTTCAGTATTAGATCAGATCCTGTAAGGGATCATCTGGTTTACAGAAGAAGCTTCTCTTTTCAGTTGGAGTCAAACCCTGACCTCAGTGAAGGCAGCAGTGAAAGTCCCATTGACTCCATGGAGACAGTTTACCTGCTCCCTGAGCTCAGTTTAGCAACATAATTAAGCTTTTTGCCTGCTTTCAAGTTAAATCCACAATTCATTTGGAATTCAGATATGGAATACAAGTTACACCTGTTTCGTTTTCTTAAACATCATTTCAGTGCCTTGCTCTATTGTTGCTGCTCTTGTGAGGGCCATGGAGCAGCTGAAGTTCAGGAGTGAACTGGGTTATATTGCCTGTAATTCAGCCATGGACCTGAAGGCACTGGGAGGGGACTAGGAGGGTATTATGTGATGGAAGTGGGACAGACCTCAGCCCCAACCTGGTCCCTCTTTACCATGAGGGTGCCTGCCTGTTCAAGCTCCAGGGCATCACTACAAGCAGCAAGCAGCGGTCTGCAAAGTAGCTTGTGGCTGGAGGTGAGAAGGTGAGGACCTCGGCTGAGGCAAGCAACTCCCAACTCCCATTCTGATTCCCCATGTACTAAACAGGGATAGTAACTCTGCTTTGCCTTTTGGAAGTGGACAGACAGAGTTCTTGTTAATGCGTGAGAAGTAACTGCTTGTAGAAGGGCTGAAAGCTGCAAGCAGCTGCCTTTCAGGTGCATATCCAGACTTAAGCTCCTAGCTTTTGAGGGCTTGCCCACCCATGTTAATCACTTCAAGAGGGAATCAAAGCATCCATCCTCTGTTAATGCAGGCAAGAAATGCTGAGATGCTAATGCCATACATTTTGGCAAAAGGCAGTAAAGATGTAAGAATAAAAGCTGAAATTATTCTGCAAAGAAAGCTGAAAAAGATTAGCTCATGGCATGTTTGGTCTAGACTGCCGTCTTGTGTTATTTTAACTAAACTTAAAATACGCTTTTGAGAAACGTTGTGTTTTAGCCATGTACAATCAATTCAGGAAGAAGCTAAATTTGTGTGGAGTATGAGCATTAATGGCTATATTGGAAATATTTTTTGGTATTAGGTTAAAGGAAAATCTTCAACAAATTGATTCTGCTCTTGAAAATAATACAGATATGTAAGGAAATTGCCTTTTAAAAATAGTAATTAAGTTAGTGTCATCTTTTGGAAATTATTTACTTGGTCATATTGATTAAAAGAGGAATTCTTATTTACAAGGGAATATGGTGCCCTTAAGAAGATGCCTCATGAAGTTTAATAGAAAACAGTATCATACGCAAAGATTTTGAATATTTGTGATGGAATTGAATGGGAAATTATGTTCCTGCTATAGAATTCTAGAAGTTATTACGGTAATTTAATTATAACTGTAGCATACAAACCCTTCCCCAGTGAAATATGGAAGACTTAGGGAAATTTCTGTGGCATCTCCATGGAATTATGTCAGATCTTTCATTTATAAAATGTTTTCTTTCCATAATGCATATAGTAATCAAGAGCCTGAAAAGTTCTGTATTACCTGTAAATATTTCAAATAGGAATCTGTTGGAAGTGAAATCTTGGACTCAAACACTCTAATGAAGCGGGTTCGTTTATCACGTGATTTACTAGAAGGAAGGGAAGGAAAATGTGTCCAAATGTTTAATAGCCATTCAAAGGTTAGCGAAATCATTCATTTCTAGTCCATATTTTCTCTCTAATAAGGAAAATAAGAGTTCCTGCATTTTCTGTAATTACACCAGGTTCTGACTAGAGGACCACATTGCTAGTGGAGGTAAATCATTTTGATGACTTAGCCGATCATGTCTGAGTGTCTTTAATATAGGCCTGCACAGCTTTTAATTTAGAGCCAAGGACAAAGTCTAACACTAACTCACAATGTACGTTTGCCAATCAGATGTATTCTGCCAGTGTGTATGATTCTCTGTGTTAGAACTTGAAGACCTTATTCCAGGAAAAGGCTTCTTAATTCTGGTGAAATTTGACATTTTATTCAGCAGACTCAGTAGTAAGGTAAGTACGCTGCCAGTTCCTTAGCTGCCACACTGATGTTTCTGAGCTGTTAGGCTTGGTTTTTCCCATGGCATTTATTTTGTATGCTAAATATTATACCTTGATGGTGGACCCTGAAGTCTTTTAACATCTCTAGTAACCAAGAAAAAAAAAACACCCTAATTCCATGTCATCATTACTGGGAGACCCGCAATTTAAACAACACGTTTTCCTTTGTCCCCAAAACTCCAGACCAGTGATGATGCAGAGATGCATAGAGAATGCTGCTGGCTGCCCACGTGTGACAGAGACACAGACTGCACCCTCCTTGCCTTTGGACATTTAGTCCAAAAATGAGACCACTCCAGCAGGTTTTTCCCTTGTGGTCCTAACTGGTTGAGAAAGCTTTCATACAACATTTTCCCATGGAAAATATGACATTTTAGTTAAAACTTTTTGCCAAGGTGTGCTGAGTACAATGAAACTTTAGATAAAAAGGTTGGAAACAAAATACTTCTCCAACCTAAGATGGAGTTTATGGTCAAAAGGACATGGACAACAGAAATGGACAGTTGGATGGATGTAGCCCAGAACTGCCTCTTCGGGCAGGATATTCATCTGATTGTTGGGACATCAAGGTCCATCTGCCACACACCAGCATTTTTCCAGCATCGTTAATGCTGATCTACACCCTGCTGGATCACTTGGTGGTGGCAGTTTGATCCAGACCTGATCTAGGCCAATGCTTGCACTCCTGTCAAATCAGCCAGCCTGTAACTTGCTGAATTTAGGCTAGCCTTGTACCAGCTGCGAGAGAAAATCTTGATCCAGCAATAAGCTTGGCAGTACAAAATAAACTTCTCAGAATTCCTGGAATACATTTGGACCAGTGGAGTGTAGTTGTTCCAGATCAGCAGTTGGGCTTTGAAGGCTGGAGAATTCTGGGGACCCCAAACTCAGAGCCCTACATGTGCACTCACTCACTGCATCCCCAGCTCTCAGCCTGACCTGGCTCAGTGGTTTGACTACAGGTTGCAGGGAGTGCTCTCACTTCCGAGTTACGGCTTCTCTGGGTGACCCAAGGCAAGCTAGCATATATATATACAAATACACCATTTTTCCAGACAAAAACATTTTTTAAAAAGTCCAGATTTTATCCTGGCCCCAAACAGCTGTAGCCTTGGAAAACCTGACATTTCCCATAAAAATCTTTGCCACCCTTCCAGCACTGCTCATCGCTGGAGCTGCATGCCTGAGAATGCTTTTTGGGGCAGAAAGAACTGCCATGGCCATGCTTGTTTTTGCCAGCCCTCCTTTCTGCATCTGACTGCTGTGTAGTGAGGCAGGAGCAGCCCACAGGGCATGCCAAGCATGCTTTTTGCAATCAATTACTCCCCATTAGAGAAGTGTGAGCAGAGCCAATGAGTTTAACAGGGGTGATCTGCCTTTTTCCTCTGCAGCAACAGCCCTGCCTGCAAGCTGCATTTCAGCTGACTTTGGCTCTGCCTCTCACTGTGTTTCCTCAGCTCAGGCTGCAGAGCTGGAGCAGCTTGGACTGGGAGCGCGAAAAGCATGTCGTGCCAGGTAACATACATGTGGGACTGGGGCTAGGAAGCTTGTGGCAAACTACAAAACCGAGAGAATCAAAAGTTTGTGTTCAACATTTGGACCTGGCAGCAGATACCGTCTTTCTTGAGGCTGCGCTCCCTGCTCTCTGAAGGGCAGCAGCAGCAGCAGAGTATGGGCTCAGTTTTAAGTCATGCACTCAAGGGTTAAGCTTGCTTCAGAGCAGTTTGAAAGTGAGGGTTAGTTTTTATGGAGGGAAAGGGAGTCATCTTAAATAAGTGCTGGAAATCAAGAAGGAGATTTGCAGCCCAGAAGGAGCCTCTGGGGTGAAATGTCAAAGCCAAGTGCATTTTCTAGTCTCAGTATAGTTTTGGGATAATCCCTTTTGTTGCATTAGCAGCCCCTGAACCGGGCAGTATTTCTTCCATGCTTTGACAGGCTGCTTATAGGCAACTCTTTTCCTAACTGATATGTATGTATGTATGTATGTATCTGGATTCTTATCTAGATTGAGCTCTAAAATCTGGAATAACTGCTTTGATGAAATCAGTGGATTTACTCCACATTTACATCTGTGTAGTTGAGATTAAAACAGTTTTTAAAAAGACCCAACTACTTCACAAGATCTGACATCCCTAAAATAACTGCAAAGAAGCCCGAGGAAGGCATGTTTTCAGCATAGTGTCTCCCACCCTTTTTAACTCCTGAGCTTACAGTCCTACCGGGGTGAGTTAGAAAAGGCTGGGTGTGAAGTGCTGGTGTCCAGGCAGGTTCCCTCTCGTGCAGTGCCTCTGAACTCTGCCCACGTGCTCCTCCATGGAGTGGAAAGTGGAAACTTACGCTGTGCAAAGTTGCAACTCAGAAAATACAGTAAGATGCATGACTAGAACATGCCTTGGTTTTCAGGAGCTTTCTGCAGGAGTAGGTCTCCAGGCAGTTTCTGGAGGAGGTAAGATGGTTTCCAATGCAGGCAGGTCGCTGTAGCAGAGCATCCTGATAATCTTGGGCTGCGGCACTAACTACATATGTCTTTGATTACATGTCATTGCCAAGAACCAAATGCAGCAAAACAATTCCTGACTTTACTAAAAAGTGAGTAACCTGATCCACAGAGGGAGAGAGGAGCTGTGTGTAAACATTGTCAAGTAACAGCCTTGCCTTGGGAAAGGAGCCATAATGGCCAAAGGAGGGGTTGAATTTGTGATCTAATTAGTGAGGAAGTGTTTGCAAATATTAAGTATCTGCTCTTTTGGCTCTTGTTTTAATCGGGCAATATATGCAGTGTACCACGGGAAATGGGGTCTGTGTGCCACCTCATTCCCATCTGCTTGTGCCTCCTCTCACTTCGCTTTGCAGGTGGAATATTAACAAATCATGGAAATTATAGATGACAGTCTGTCATTGTGCACCCCTCTGCATGCGATCTGCTAGGAACATGTGGCAATGGCACAGGGGGTTTGCCTGCCAGGTGCAGTCCTGCCCTCACTGCAATTTAGGACATGCCTAAGGTACCACTTTAGTACCACAAGTGTCTGAAACATGAGAAATCATGAAACCATTGGCCTGTTGGTCTGTTTGCTGAGCTCTCCTGCAGCTTTGTTGAATTTCTGAAGCCACAGGTTCACCTGTAATGAGTGTGCTCATTGTGAGCCCGTGGAAAAACTATTACCATGTTAAACCTGTCAGGCTGTTCCTCAGGTCCTGCTTCACATCTGACCCCAGGGATGAAGCTGGCATGGACTTTTCACAGTGGGGAACAGTTGCTATAGCAAGCTGTTTCTTATCCTACAGAAGAGGAAAAAAAAAGCTTAGCAGTTTTACAGTAATCCAGTAGGAAATGGATTTAAAAAATAAGTGGGTTAGGGGGTTTACTTGTTTCCCATTGTTTTGGTTTTGCTACAAAGTATTTCAGAAAAGTGCTTGCTTGACAGAGGGTGACAATGCCAAGAGAAAAGCCCTTTTGGGAGAAATGTTCCCTTCCCTTCCCCTCCCTAGGAAATGCTAGGGTTAACAAAAAAACCAAAGGAACCCTGAACCCACAACCCTATAGATAAATATGCAGATAGCTTTGGAGATGTCTGGAATGCAGTACTTAAGAGTAAGTTTTTCAAGTGGCAAACAGGTCTTTGATGAAAGGTCCTTTTGAGACATTTTCATTCTTTTCTGTAAATGTGTGTGAGTAGAAGTTGATTTCCTGGCCAGCCAGTGCTAACGTTTGATATGGAGTCAAGTCCCCCTTCACGTTTGATATGGAGTCAAGTCCCCCTTCACACTGAGAAGAAAAACTCATGTATTCGAAATGTTCTCTGTGTTTGTAGGTGATGGCAGGGTCATGGGAGAGTTAGCCACATGGGAAATGTCATAGAATCACCTGGCAAGTTACTTTAATTGGATAATTGCAGTCTCACCTGTATGGGCTCTTTCCACCATGGTATCACTGCTTGGGCAGCTGCTGACTTGCTAAAACTCAGGGCAACTTCGAATGGCTCATCTGAAGCCTGGTGAGGTGGGGGACAAGCGAAATGGGATGAATTTGCATCTTGTGGGTGAATCATTGCAGGGGGTCTCTCCAGGTCCAGTGACTGTCAGGGCTTGTTGCTGCTGCAGCAGCTCCATGCTTGGTGCTTTACTGGTTCAGAACATCATGGTCGCTCTACTAAAGCTAGTTTCTGTACCAGGAATGTTGAATCTAGTGTGAAACAAGTGTGTTGTAAGGTATGAGGGATTATGTGGTTTTGGGACTACGAATAAAACCAGTATTGTAATTATGTTTTTGTGACAGATGCTTAATACATTGGTGTGAATACTTTTTTTTTTTTTTTAGAGTGGACCATAGAATCTGGAGGAGGGATCTCACTGTGCCCTGATTTTGTGTTAATAATTTGGCCTTAAGGTGTAAATGTAAAAAGAGATGCAAAAATTGCTAAGGATAATAGCTTTGGGGATGTTGCAGGGAGTTGTTTTGCAAACAATTAATGGCATGAAATCGCGAATAAATATGCTTTCCTGGTGACAGTGGACATGTGAGCACTTTCAGTGCTTCTGGGAGTCTTTGGCCTGCAAAAGACCTGTAGCCAGGAATGCAACATCTGCCCTCAGCCAAAGGATGGGCTTGAAATGACCATGTCATTAAAAAAGCCATGCAAAAAGATGCGGCTCCACCCGACTTCTGCACCAAAAGGTCCCTAACAAGATAATGTGGATGTGTTCTCCACACCCTTTCCTTGGTGATCTGGCAGGAAATTGTCTGAGGTTTTAAACCAAACTTATGAGGTTCTGAAAATAAAAATAATCACCTACTTCATGCTTTCTGATTCTTTTCCTTTCTCTTGGGTTCCTGTGCGCTTCATAGCACAGGTACATTGACTATAGGCTGGTTAGGCTGTAATTGTGGCACAACTACAACTCAGTCCTAATGTTGTCACAGTTATCTCTATTTCGTTAAAGTGTAAATCATGCTTCAACCCTGCCCTCTTTAATATCATTCCTTTAGCCTTACCTGTAGCATCTTTGCAGTTTGGGATTCTAGTATGTTCGCTACGCAGTCCCCTTCCAGCAGCCGTTTGGGAACCCGCTCCGCTCTGTACAGTGCTGAATCCTGTAGTCTTGCTGCCTTGCTGAGTGTGGAGGTAGAGCCTGCTTTTGGGTTACTTACCTGTTCATCTCTCAGGGAGTCCTGTGGCCTTTTCAGCAAGATACCTTGGTTTCCATTGAGTGCTCTCCCCTGTGTGGTGGGTAGAGCCCTGGACTGTGTTTGCTAACCCCTGTCAGCAGAGGAAATAACTTTACAGCCATGTCAGGTTCCTGCTCTGTAAGGGTAAAATCGCAGCAGACCTCCTTTGCAAAGTGCTTTGGGAGCCCCTGACTGCCATGCAGAGCTGGGCGCTGCTGCGTTACCTGCACTGTGTCGTTGCCAGTGCAGCTGGGATGGGAGCTGCAGCCTGAGATGAGCCCTTACTCCTCTGTAGCACCCAGCATCTCTCTGTATCTGTCATGGCAATACACTGCAGATGTTCGAGAATAACCCCTGGAAACAGCACCTTTCCAGTGGCTGGGTAAGCTGTAACGCGGTGCTGGCTTGTGCCTTGGACAAGTAGACTGAGTGCTGCTGCTAAGGCAGAAATTTCCAACAGCTGGGGCAGGGATTGACATAAATACCAAGACACTGACGTTTGCATTTTTTGTTTTCTGGACGCATTCACAATTCTGTTAGAAAAGGCCTGTTCTTGAATATATGAAGGTGTAGGGAAATTCCTTTGAAAATGGCCTTGTGCTAAAGCAATTAAATAATGTTTATGTCAGATAATTAATTCCAAGGGAAGGATGAAATTGCTGAAAGGCAAAATAACAGAGTGAAAACCGTCTGCAGGTTTTTGAGACATTTCTTATTGGAAAGGAAGGGTTTAGTACCAAGATTAGCTTTTCAGAGGTTTTAGAAGTAGGGTTCAATAGCTATAAAGGCTGGATTGTTTGGCACAAGCATCTCAGTCTGTAGCTCTAAATGTCTGCTTGAAGTTAATGTAGGTGCAATAAACATATGCGTGCAAAAGAATTTGTGGAAAAAACCAGTGCAAGTTCCATAGGAAATGCATTGCAGCAAAATGCAAGCAGAGTTAAGTGAAAAAAAATAATTGATACCCACTTCTGAAAAATGGGAGAACTCTAAAACAGTAATGGGAAGTTTTGAATGATCACAGATCTGATGATGTTTCTGGATTTGCCCCCTAGTCTATACCTCTCTGTGTTCTATATGGCACCTGTGCTGTGCCAGAGACAGCACCACTGCCTGCTGTTGGTCAGTATGTACAACAGAGGCACTTTTCTCCTTAGTAAAAGCAAGATTTATTGTCTCTCACCATCCTTAGGAAGCCCAGGCAGTAGCAGTGTTCCTAGCCCTCCAAGAGGGCAGAGAAATTGCCAGGAAGCACGCTCACAGCTCCTTGAAGATAAGAATTTTTTCTTTTTCTGATTTCCAGATTCACTTTTGCCATATGACATGTTTCCTTGCAAGGTCACCTCTGACAGGGGAATTGAGTTCTTAGCTTTTTTCACCTTATAACGGTCTCACCAAGAAGTTGCCCGGCTTTCTCAGTACAGACCAGGAAAGCTTGCAGACCTCCAGCTGAAACATGTGGAGATGCAATGAGCTGTCTGCCTCCAGCCTGCATGCACTGAAGTGTGGGATTCAGCTGGTGTTCAGGGTGTGCCAGTGTCTGCTCTTTTGCCTCTGTGTATTCGTGGTCCCCATGTGTTATTCCAGACCCTTCTGCCCCTTTTTTCTTCAGCGGGAGCTGCCTGGACTAAGCTTTTAAGTCTTAAAACTAAATCAGGTGCTGAGTAACTGCATTGGAGAGTTACAGATAAACTAGTGAAATTCCTTGAGCAATAGGAATTGAAATTCCTCTTAAAAAATGCCAAGTAGCATTAGTTGCATGCTAAGTACAGCAACTGAAAACTCCATGTCCAACTCAGAGGGACATCACTGGAAGAATTAACATAACACCTGAAGTAAGGTAGACAATTAGTGAATTGATTTAAGGTTATACAGGAGTAAGACTTCAGTTCAAAATGCAGGTCACTTCACAGAAAATGCCTCAGTAGTTATGCGTGGAGAGCCATGGAAGTATTGGGAGGCTGGGCACTGAAGAAGACCGTTTGTGGCTTCATGGAAGGGCAGTGAAGAAGCTCTGCTAGAGTATCTCACGTGTTCTGGACTGGGCATTAGAAAGGGAAGGGCTGGCCCTGATGGCTGTGCAAGACCAGGACAGGGACTTCTGACTTTTGATGTGGCCTCTGCCACCCACTCCAGCTGCGGCATTTACTACAACACTCACTCTTCCACCTCAGCTTCACAATTTGTAAAACTAGAATCAACAGTGGCCACCACTGGAGTTATTTAGACACTTCCCTGTGTTAAAATGCTTTTCACTTCCACACTGCTCTGTTAAGTGCCTAGTATTACTGTTATTACATGATGCTTTCTCAGCTTGCTGTTCAGAAAAGCAGCTGCCTTCTGTGGGCTGGTGTAAGCTACCATTATGCTGGGTGGTATTATGTACACTACTGTACTTTTGGCATCCGCATCTATCATTTAGATTAATTTGGAAATTGTGTAGTGACTTGAGAAAAACTGCTGTTGAATTGGAGTTTTTTAGCCTGGAAAATATAATTAGTCCAAAACCTCTATAATTGTGTAATAAATGCAATACTGAATGGTCTTGCATATAAACTGGAATACTAGAATATAACTTTTGGTACCTTTTCCATTTCCTCTTTTTCCAGTATGGGATACTGCATCCTTTTTGTCCACGGTCTAAAAAAGCTGTCGACATGGTTAAGTAAGTGGAGAATTACTGTTCTGACCCTCTTTGCTTTACTGCTGCTGCTCTTCTCTTGGAAGACCGTGAAACAGAATGAAATCTGGCTGTCACGAGAATCCCTTTTCAGGTATAAGTGACCACAGGAGAATATTTGCATTTTTGTATTGTTTTAAGTAAGTTGATTACATGGAATAGATTTCTTTAGCACAAGTCCTGTTATTGATGCATTGCTATGATTGACATTTTGATTATTATAAAATAACAGGTACTTTCTGTTTTCAGGCAACTGTGCAAAAACTGGTGTCAGCACTTTATATGCTTATACACAAACTTTGGTTCTGGCAATCACATTTTTAAGACATGCTGGTTTTAAATAACTTCAGTTCTGTAGATTTACCAATAATGTAACAGTTTTCTTTTCAAAGACAGCAAAAGTTTGTTGCAAACCTCCAGAACACCATAGTAACGCAATCGAGTATATTGGCATTTCTTTAGTGATGTTCTTAAAGACTAAAATGAAATGCCATAAAGTGCCAAACTTAATGTACCATATTTCATTTTATTTGATTACTCTTTGCCAAACAGCTTTCTTTATAACCTCATTTATGTATTTTTTTGCACTGAAACACTGTTTTATTTTGTGTTTTCCTAGCAAATGTATTGCATTTGCCTCCAGCTGCTTTTAGCAGTTGTCTAATTGTGAAGTAATTGCAGAAATGCAGGTGATGTGTGCGTGGGTTGCTTAGCTTTACTTTCTAACTTATTGGCCAGAGCAAAGTTTTATTTACGCGGCACTAAAGAGTATTGAATTATTTTTTATGTGCACCCTTCAGTCTTCAGGAAATACTATTGAAGTGGTTGGAGCTCTGTTAGTCGGATTTTTTTCAAAAGAATCTGGAATGAGGGTTTCTTCGCCCCAGCATGATTCATTGCCCGTCTCCCTGCAATGCTGTTTGCTGTTCAAACAATAGCAGCTATGGTGACTGGTCTGGGCTCGCACGTGATCCCCATGATGTGCACCTCCAGTCCAAACCCTTCTAGCTAATGTTGGATGCTTGGAGGAAAGCTGGACACCTTTCCAAGTTGGATGACTCTCTTGTTGAAAGGGGGGTGGGAAGATGGGAATTCCATATGCCGTGTTGCAGGCATCATCTGGTATCGTGTTATGTACAGTTGTGGTCACTCGTGTTTAAGAACTATGAAGTTGAATGGGAGCGGATGACAGGAGGGCATCTCCTAACAAGGAGCATTCTTGGGATGTTATGGGGTGCCAGGGGTTCTGCTGCAGTAGAGGAGTATAAGGTTACGTCTGCTTAGTTGGATGCAAATAGACTTCTGTCCATCCTACCTCCATTCAAAGCAGTGTGACCATCTACAAGCCAGCTCAAATTCAGAAACCATGCCACTGCTTCAATGCAGTACTGAGCTGGAGCTAATACACCTTGCCTCACGGTAGGGATTTGGTGTTGCCAGGGGAGTATGTAGGGATTGGTAGCTTGGGTTGAGCTGGCTTGTTCTTCAGCTCAGGTCTTCTGGGGACAATTCCAGGAGATAGATCTGCCCTGGGCTTTTAAGGAGAAGGCAAGAATATAGGTATGCTCCTGCTGGGTCACCTCATATCATGGCCTGCCCCTGAGAGCAGTCAGCAGCAGCAGAGTAAAAAAGCAATGTGAGAATAGGGCCAGCAATAGTGATGGTTCTCTCCAGTCCTTTCCCAGCTTGCAGTAATCTACAGTTTAAAGACTTCCTGAGTCAGGAGTTACTTGCTATTTTTGTTTTAACAGCCACTGATGGACTTTTCTTCCACTAATGTCTCTGACTGTTTTTTCAAATCTATTTATAGTTTTGGCTTCTACAGCATCCTGTGCGCGGGGCTCTGTCATTAAATTACACAGTCTGCACACTAAGATTTCCCTTCTGAGTGCTGTGAGCCTTCTGCCTGATCATCTTGTTTGTGTCTCCTAGTTCTGGTGTGCTGAATGAGTAGTGAGTAACAATCAGCTCATCACTTGTCCTCTGCCTTCCATGCCTTTACCTCCATGCCTTCACCCAAGGCTGTCCCCTTCATGCTGGAGTCTGCTAGTTTTGAACTTGCCTCACATGGAAGTTGTTCTGCATTTCTGATCCTGCTTGTCAGTCTTTGCTGGAGACCAGAATCACCTTTCAAGCGATATGTGCAGCACAGTGATGTAGGTCTGCTTTCTGTTTTTTGTTCTCGTCTATTAATTCCTGACCTTCCACTTGCCTTATGTGACCTCTCCTGAGCACTGGTTATATTTTCACAGCACTGTCCACACAAACTCAGAGATACCTCTTGTGAGTGGAGGTGTCTGATACTTAGACATCAATCTGTATGCCAATTTATGCAGATTTAGAGTGTGTGTGCACACACTCTCTGGTACTTGTGCCTGTACCAGAATTGCATTTCATCTGCCATCTTCTTGCCCAGGCTTTGATACAGTGAGATCCTCCTGCAACAATCTGTAGTTAGCTTTAATTCCTGCAGTGTGATTCACATCAGTGAAATCAGCAAATGTGTCACATCCCTGTTTGTTCCCTTTTCAAGATCCTTTGTGAACGTGTGAAGCAGCTGAGATGCCACTGCATGTCTCTAGGGAACCCTGCTTGCAGTCTTCTCCAGTTGTAAAAACTGTTCAGGTACTTGTGCTCTCTGCTTGCTGTCCTTCAACGAGGTATTGATACAGGAGCGAACCTTCCCTCATACTGCACGATGCCTTTAAGAAATTGGAAGTCTTTAGTGAGGGATTTTATCAAAACCCTTTTTGAACATTTAAGTATACAACAGTGATGTATGTGATTCTGTCTGACTGGGCTATATTTGGATTTTCATAAAAGCTTTCCATAGCTTCAGTACTATGTACCTGTTGATTCTATCAAAGAATGACAGATCTGCCCAGCTGACTTCTTTCTGCAAAATACAAGCTTAGTTCTTCTCTGTTGAATTGTAGTTATCCAGAAGTTTGCTAGAACTAGTTTTTATTATGGCTTTCCCCAAGTTACCTAGAGTGGAAATCAGACTTGCTCATCTGTTGCCCCCCAGATCCCCTCCCTGGAGCCAAATGACATAAAGTTCATCACCTGCCATTGCTCTAGTGCCGGCCTGATTTAAATGATAGGCTATGTACCACAGCTAATAGCAGCATCACATTTGATTTCCTTTGGATGCATACTCCCAGGCCCAATGGATTTATAACTGTTCTTGGTGTTGATTTCTTTTAAGGTCTCTTCTACTGCCACTTCAGCTTGAGACAGTGCTTTGGACTTGCCCCTGTAAGGAAGGGCTCCTGTGTGTCAACCTCCCTCAGTTCCACTGTAGTGAGCACTGATGCAGATAATCCATTTAGCTTTTCTGCTGTGGCCTTTTCTTTTTCAAGTGCTACTTTTAGACCTCCATCATCTATTTGCCTTAGGGGATCTTTGGCAGGTTTCCTATATCTGATGTATTCCATTATTAGCTTTGATGGCTTTAGCAAGTTTTTCCTTAAATCTCTTTTGGTCTGCCTAATTATGGTTTATGTTTAACTTGCTGAAGCTTATCCTCTTTACTTTTTTCCTTTTGTAGCTGTGACGTTCACTTTTTAAAGGGTGTTTTTCATTTCTTATAGCTTTCTTTACTGTGCTGTTTAACTATATTAGCCTTTTTGTTGTCTTTTTAAAATCTTCTTTGATAGGTGTTATACATCTCTCATGAGTCTGTAATATGGTAGGACTGTTCTTGTTGTTGGGAAGGAAATGCAAAAGAAGAATGGTATAACAAGAAGATAACGTCATTCCAGGAGTGGGAGATCTCCTCTTTGGGGCAGGAGGAGGAGGCTGTATATAGGCAGATGAGGAGAGGGAGGAGAAGTGGATGGAGGCATGTGCTCCAGCAACAAATTAGAAAGGACAGAGCAGGAGGAGGAGATAAGAAACAGTAAAGAATATGAGGGAAAATAAAAAGGAAACAGAGCAGATCTATAGATGTGGGAAAGGAGACATAAATCAACCTACTTGGTAGTCTCTGTGTGTGTTGAATTGTTTTTTTAAAGTATGTGCTGAGAGAATCTTTACTCCCTTTCCTAGTTCTTCATTCTTCTTTCTCCAGTTGCTGCTTTAATAATTACTGCTTTTTTCCTCCTTACTTTTTTATTCCCCTTCACCTCTACTTTCCATTCCTTCATTTGCTTGGATGTGGTTCTTCAGGGTCGATCTGTCTTGATTCCTTTGGCTGAGACTTGTTCTTTTATACATGCCTTCTCTACACTGGTCCAGGAAACGTTCGTATACTCACTATGTTACCAGTTTTGTGCTTGTACCCCATATTGTCTCATTCTTAAGGCTTACCCTGCTTTGACATTGTGCAGCAGCACTGTTGCCATCTCTGGGCCATCCTGACTCTCAGTCTCCAGCCCAGGGGCCAAGTTTTCTGCATCCTACTGGGTCCTGGCTGAAAGGAGCAGTGTGGGGGAGGATGCTGCTGTCTGAGGAAATGATGCATCTCCGCATAGGTGCACTAGCATATGTGCAAGGACTAAATGAGAAGCAAATGAGCTACAAGTATAAGAAGTGGCCAAATATATAGAGGTCTAGCTGTTTGAAGTGTATTATTCCAACAGATCTCTAGAAGCCCCGGGCAGTTTGTCTTACTGTATTGGCAGGTGGGCAGGAAGGGCTTATTTGTTAAATATTTAAGGAACTACCCTATAGAGCAAATGCATAGGCCAGGAGGTCAGGCTCCACAGGCTCCAGCTGTGGTCAGTGTTGATGTCTGAAGCCAGAGAGGAGGTGGTGAGGGCTGTGGGCTAACCTCTGCATCTGCTGTACCGACCTAGTCAAGGTTTGTCAAGCTGCCACGTTTCCTGTTGCTCCTGGAAAGCACCTGCATATGCTGCCCACGTTTGTGACAGTGCCTGGAAACGCAGTTGTAACCAGCAAAGGAACTGTATGAAAGTGCCACTTTCTTAGTCAGCAGTTTTCCCTCCCAAGCCAAGTCTGCTGACTTAAGTAATTTGCAAAAATCAGCCCAGCCCCAAAGGTGGCATTTACTGCTGTGTTGCTTTGTTACTTCTGAAAGCTAGCTCAGCTGAGGAGAGCAAGTCCTGTTGTGTTTTGTGCATCTTCTACAAAACAGTTTAATATGGCCCAACATTGCTATCTATGAAATCGATACAAGGGTAGGAGGCCAAGGAAAGTGGTTGTTTGTGTCATCTAGAGAATAATTTGCTGTATAGAACCTTTATTGATGATAATGATTCCCAAAGCAGAGGAGACCCCATCCATCTCCCAGGGCTCCTGCTGAGGCAGGAGTGGCCTCATTTCCTTGTGAACTGAGCACTTTTCATATGGAGATCACAGAAAATCAATGAAGCCGCAGCCCTGCGCCCAGTTACTTTGCAGAGCAGGACATGTATTTAGCAAAACAACAGAGGGGTTCACAGGACGCTTTTCCCAACTGAAGTGGGATTTAGGTAATGCTGGTATTTGAGGTTGGAAAATACCAGTGGTATTTTATTTCTCTGATTTATGGCTAATAGGCTTCTGCCTTTCCAGGGAGAGGAAGTGTTACGTAAAAGGGTTTGCCTATTGTTTATTTTCCATTTATGTTGCTTACTGCTGTCATAGAAGTCAAAAAGGAAGGAAATCCTCAAGAGAAGTGACGTCTGATGTTGGTGGGCTAGTTTCTGGCAGGAGCCATATCTGTGCCATAGGTTTTCAGAAGGGCATGTGTGTGCTGCGCTGGGAAAGAGAGAAATCGGAGAGTTTGGAAAACCACATTGGAAAATTAGATTGAAATATTGAGAGACTGGGGGCTTGCAGGAAGCAGAAATGGAAGAACATTGTGTTCTGCTTTGTTATTTATACTCCACCCTTTCCTGCTTGGCTTGCATTATGGACATTATTGTTTCCTCAGTCAACGAGCAAACAATGTTCTCAGCTGGTCAAGAAGCAATTAGCAGGAGTGTTTGCCTATACTCTCCTAAAAAATCCCCTCCATGCCCAGCACTGTTTGCTACTACCTCCCACAGGGCAGAGACTCCAAGCAGCCTCAGTCATTGCCTTGTGCATTTGCAAAATGAAATCCGTCCTCCCCACCCATGTGAGGAGAATAAATAGGTCAGGGAGTGTGAGCAGTGTGATGCAGAAGAGAGCATCGCAAGAACCCAAACAGATTTCTGCCTTTCCTGTGTCACCTCCACCTCCAGCAGAAGCACGCAGTTGAAAGAAGCTTTATTAGTGACATTTTAATAAATGGGACTAGCAGGATTAATAATAAATTCTATTTAAAGGGAAACAGTCCAGACTTAAAATATTTAAACATATGTATCTTACTGTTAAAACTGTATTTCATTAGAACTGAAGTAGTTGTGCATATGCAATGTACTCCTCATTGATAACTCAGTTTGCTCTGTTCCAGCAGAGGCTGTAGCAGAACCAGCAACTCATCACATGTAGCTCTGAGAGAGCAGCAGTTTTGAGTGCTTGTGTGTGTCTCTGCCTGTAACGCTGGCGCTGATGTAATGAAACCCTCTCTTGTATAAGAATTAATATTCCAGTAATGCCCAGAGGTTGTAAGTGTGTAGTTAATAGCTCCCAAGGCCAATGGAAATTAACATAGCCATAGCAGTCACACATTACTTGCTGCTGGTGCAGTATATCTTTGTGAAAACTAATACAGAAAAATCATTCTCTTAAGAATAGCATCAATTAACTGATTTAATTCAGCGATTAGTCACAAAATGTCTTATTCGTGTAGTGCTCCCAGTAAGTAATTTGGAAATACCTGATGATTAGGAAGCCAAATGCAAGGTGTGTTTTTAATTTCAGTAGGCAAACTGTGGCTGTGTTGTGCTGAACTCTCTAAGGCAGCCGTGGGCAAATCTTTGGAACCTTTACAAGTAGGCATTAGCGATGCTTGATACCACTGGCTGCAGATAACCAAAAAGATATGATATTTGCCACTACGATTCTCTAGTGCCATTTTCTAATGAAATCCCTGACAAAAGCTTTCTGCAGCTGCGGGTGCATTCTCCCCATGGGAGAGAGTGTGCACCCCACTGTAGGAGCTGTGTGTGACCTGTCTTATGATTAACTTCCAAGCCCACCAAAGCTGAACAGGAGAGACAAGACAAACAAGGCAAAGCAACAAGACTTGGGAGTTTTCTAATCCTTGCTTTTCCTGCCTGAGGTAGGAGAGTCAGAGATGGGGCTGGGGGTGGGGGAGGAAATGAGCAGCTGGCAGGAATCTGCTTGTGAGCAAGAAACAGCGCTTTGTCTGGTTTTATGTGAACAAATTCATCCATCCTTATTTCCCATTACCTCAGAGAGCCCCTATTTATGTGCTGGAAAAGACTCCCCCCATTAAACGGAGCACCGACTTCTCTGGATTCTCACAGGGAAATGTTTCCATAGCATATGTGCTCCTGTGATTTCTTTCTCCCTTTAACCTTGAAACAGCATTTCCTCTAGCTGTGCAAGGTGTACCTTGCTTTCTGTGCTCTCTATTAAGTAAATAAGCATATGCTTGCTCTTCTCCTTTTGTCTTTGTGCCCTCATTATTAATTCCAACTGTTGAGTCCAATCTACACATGGCAGGGGAGAGGTGGGGTGGCTGTGCAGCCACATGGCCTCAGTCATGTGTTATAATGCCAGAGCATACCACTTGCCAGCTAAGGGCGAGAGTCCCGTTAGTCCTCACCTCCTAGCCATACTCCGCTCAGTGCTAAGCAGTGCATTCGTGCTGGCTTGGTACTCAGAGTATGCTATGCATCCCCTCTAGTGGCTGATGCATATGGAAACGATACCTTCTTTCTGGTACCTGCAGCTGACAGATGTAAATCAAAATTTTCGTAAGGAGCTTTGTGACACTCAGGTTTAAGCAGGGAGCCTGTTATGTCTATATTATAGAAAGTACTACATGCTTTGCCTCTAATTATTAGCCTTTTTAGAGCCTTTCAATGTAGTAATTCAGATTTTGAAATACGACAGCATCTGGGCACAGGGAGTGTTGCAGTGTTGGTGCTAGAGGCGCCTGCAGTGAAAGGGGACAGGATAAGTTGAATTGCTGCCACATATTTATGTCTGCCTGGGTTACATGGTGTACCAGTGCGTGAAAGAAGCTTGGGGTTGCAACATAAGTTGTGTTGGCACAAGTAGTGTGCAGGAGGCAACAAGGCACTCAAAATCCAAGCAAACTTTTCAGAAAAAGGGACTGAGAAGGTGGACCTCGGGGAAGGTGGGGTAACCTGGCCACTAACACTGTCCTGCTTCTGTTCCTCTTTGCAGCTCAGGAGTGAAGACCCTGCCCCACAATGCCAAGGTGCACTACAACTATGCCAATTTTCTGAAAGACCAGGGCCGTAACATTGAGGCGATCTACCATTACAAAACTGCTCTCAAGTAAGTCCCTTGAGGGCCTGGAGGGGCTCGCTCTGTGCAGTGCAGCCTGCTGTTAGCTGAGCCCTTCCCTGCTGGGCGTGGGGTGAGTTGCCTGTTCCTCACCCCAGGCTCCTGAGGGCAGCTCAGCTTTTTGGAGGCTGGGAAAGTTCCCTGGCTTGGTGTTTGTCTGTCAGTAAATGAGGTAGCCTGCCTTCCCTTCACCTCCACGCGTGTATATATGTGTGTGTGTGTGCGTGCGCACTTCAATATATGAGATAGAGATGTTACCATAGCTACACATTGAGCAATGAGGTGTCATTTATGCAGCTGAATGTACGCTGGTAAGCGGGAGGTAGTTGTCCTAAATGCATTTTCAGGTTCCTGGGCCATTTATCTTAGCAAATTGTTAATGGTGCATGCCTGGAAAATGCCAGTGCTGTAGCCATCTGAAGCGCAGTAATAACAATAGTACTTACTACTTGTATTGAGGCTTCTGTCCACAGAGCTTTGCATGAACACTAAACTAATCGATCCTGAAAATGCTGCTGTGCAGTAACAACAGGGTTCTGTACAGGGGGAAGCTGACGCAGGAAGGTGAAACGCCTTGTCCATAGATACATGGAAATCTGGGCCCAGGACTGCGCTGTAATACGGGACATCTCCTATGGTATCTCTGAAGGACCTTCCTGACCACGCACGGAAGGGATGACTCCCTGTGAGCAGCATCCCTCCGCTTGCCACTCCTGCTGGAGCTGTTAGTGCAGCTTGGCCAGGGCCTCAGCTGCTCCCCGCTGCCCAGGCAGCGCTTGGTACAGCAAGCAGGTCACCCCAGTTCCCCAAACCTCTCCCCTGATCCTGGAGGTTTGGCAGAAGGGACAAGCCACTCAGGGAAATGAGCGCAGGGAAAAGGGCAGTGGGAAGAGTGGCAAGGCAAAGCAGACATGGAGAGCGCAGATAATGTCTCCAGGAATAAAAGCATATGTGGGAAGGACAGACAAGGTGAGGAGTGGCTCTGATGGACAGCAAGGGCAGAGCTCAGCTCCACAGGGCATGTCAGGAGGTGCAAGAAATGTTCTTTCTCAATATGTGGTGTGGCAGGAAACTCCAGAAATTACATTTCTCTTTTGTCTTCTGGCCAGCTGACGGGGTTATAACAAAGGCTCTCCAAGGGCTCCTAACTCACCCAGGTTAAGCTGAGAGAACAGGATTTCATTGTCACTGAGAAGGGCCTGAACCTGGGTGAAGGTGATTTTTAGCTTTTTTGAGCAGCATCCTGTTCTGCTTTACAATGCTGAGCATTTAGGAAGTAATTTAGAAAACCCTCCATCCTATTTTTTAATGTTTCCAGGAACGGAAAATCTAGCACAACCATCAATAAATCGTACTGAAGGTTAATTACTTTGGCTGTTGAAAATGTCCTTTATTTTTAGTCTGATTTGTTTAACATCAGCTTCCAGTCATTGGATTTGTTTATACCTTTAAGTGCCACACTGAAGATTCCATTACCAGAAGTCTGTTTTCCATAGTGATCAACTTCTTCCTTAACCTGTTGCTTGATACAACCCACTGATGTAGCAGCCACCGTTTTCAGTGTTCTGTGAGGTTTTGCACTCCTTCAGTCATTCTTGTAGCTAGTCTCTGAACTTTCTCCAACTTACCAGAAAAGCCTGTTGCAATTTAAAAAGAGGAGGGACTAAGAAAAATTATCCAAGCCCTGCAGTGTATGTGCTAGTACAGAGAGTAACTGAACTGCTCCTACCAACATTGCCTCTGCTTGTGTAAATGGGATTTGCGGACAAAAGATTTTGCTCTTCTCTAACTCAGCAGCACCCATTTATTATAATTATATTTCTGTCTTCTGCTCTGCAGTATTTCTATTATGAAAGGTTCTGTTTTGAGAACTGATTGCAAACATTTCCTCAACTTTATTAGATTGCATGGTTTGTGCTGGTGTGGTACTCTTTATAGAGCATCCGAAGCCTTGTCAGGGCTTGGAGCCACACAGAACCAACCACGCTTTTCTGTATGTACTTGGTGTCTCAGTGGCACCAGTGCTAGTGCTCTACTTGCTTCAGTAGCTTCAGGATTAGTTGGCACTTTTGAAAAGCAAGGCCTTGTCCCCACCTTGCACATTCACTATCTGACGCGGCCGTGCGGACCAGGAGTTGGGAGTCTCCTGCTGGCTCCATCATTGGGAAGCTGCATTACTTGGTCCTGTCACCTCATCTCTCTGCACTTACACTTCCCTTATTTTTACCCCTTCTTCCCACCCCTGTCACAGGGAAATTATCTGGGGCCTGTGTAATAAGCAATAAAACAGTGTAAGTAGAAAGTATAGCGTGTTCTCCTGTTGAGAATTACATTCCGTGTTTTCCCCTCAGACGTACCCTTCTGAAATGGCTGGGGTTGTGTGCAGGTCTTGCAGCCTCCACTAGGTGCCTACACGTGATGGCTGTGTTGAAGCAGTGGAGAAAGTGATGGATGTGGGACAGGCAACGTGATGGTGGATATAGTGGAAGACTCTAGACTGGTATTACGGATAAGAAGAGAGTTCATGTCCAAGCTGTTTATCCATCCTCACTGACTCCTGCTGTGCAGTTGCTTCTCTGATTGTAGACCGATTACTCTACAATTAGAGAGAAGGATGTAGTAGCTGTAGTGTCCTGACCACGTTTTGATGGTTCAGAGTATTTTTGGCCACTGGGCTGACATGAAAATGGAAGAACAGCTGGGAAGCTGAATTGCTACTCGCTGCGTGAATTTCCTTGTCAGAGAGTAGGCAGACCAGCAGCTCAGGTGCTAACACAACAAGCTTCCCTGCTTTCCCCCAGGTACCCCTCACTGGGTGTCCTCTCTCCAGGTGAGTCCAGGTGGATCTACACTCCACAGATTACAGAAAGTACAAGCTGCTCAACAGGCTTCGTAATCCAGTGGCAGCACCGTTAGAGGTATGGAAGATCAAAGTATCATATCCGCCTAGTGTGCAGTGAGCAGATCAATAAGACAATTAATAAGGAAATGGAGTCAATAAGGATGCAAAATGCCTCTGCCACCACCTGGGAGCTCCTGGGAAGTAGGAGAGGGAGAGCGGCATTGCCTCATGCCAGCTCCGTCTGAGGCACATGGGTGATGCGCTGTTCCAGCTCACTTCTAAAGCTTGTGCCAAATTACAGTGTAGGTCTGCTTGGTCTCTGGTGACTTGAGTTTAACTGTTTGCTAAACAAAAGTGATCCTGTCAGTGTGCAGTCAACGGCTTGAACTGCTGGCAATTACCATTCCACGAACGTAATGATGCATATCCACGTGCCGCTGCTCTGCCAGAAGCGTCGGTTGCCATGTAGCTATTTAGCAAAGCATTGCTCCTGGGGAACAGGCAGGTGAGGTTGTAGCTATAGTGTGGGAAAAGATGTTGAAGTGCACACAGGTTACATAGTGAAATAATAGCAATTGAGACTAAATCCTGGGAAAATTGATCCCTGGTGCTTTAATGGATTGCTCCCATTCCCACTTTCCAAGGCAGGCGGGATCCTCTGCTGGCACATGTTGGTGTATCTCTGTTAACTTCAGGACAGATAGGTGGGGGAGAAGAATGTGTTTTCTCTGACAGTGAAACTGCAGGGCAGGTTTCCAAGGCAAACTTGGCGATTGATCCTGACAGCCACCTGTTGATGCCATTGCAGGTGGTCTGTCAAAAAACTGATTCCTCACCCCAGCCCAGGGGCCAGTGACACAACACCCTGATGGAGCCAGGCTTAGGTAATTAGTGCAATCTAATTATGCTGTCCAAAAGCAGGGGAAATGAAAACGGAAATGAAATGCAAAAATGAAGAACAACACTGGAATTGGAGAGGGGAAGAATGAAAAGAAAAAACATTCTGTGTACGTTGGAAAAGCTCCTCCTGTATGTTGGGTTCCTAAAAGGGGAATGGAGAGCCCTTTGGGGATGCAAGATGAGTTATCCATAAAGCAGCCCCGATGGACAGCTGGTGTTCTACAGTTGTAGCAGTGGCTTATAAACCTTTCAGCTTGCCTTCAGTAAAACAACACAAACACGCTGCTGGATTAGACTGCTTTGCCTGACACACGGTAGTGACCCCAGGAGATACTTGGGGGTTTTTTGGTGTTAAAATAAAGGCCAGAAATACTCTGAGATGTGGGTTGACCATGGCTACTCTGAAAGCTGGCCTTAACATTCTTGCTGCCGCTTCTGCTGCAGATTTGCAGCTGCTGCTAGGAATTTCAGAGACGCCCTGCTCCTGGAGATCAAAGAGAGCTGATCTTATCTGAAATAATATTTGTCTCATCACTCTCAAGCTTGTGAGTGAGAATATGAGGTCATGCAACCTCACGCAAATATGAAGAACAACTCTCATGTGGTAATGAAGATATTTTTGCTATTGTTGATAGCTACCAAGCTTTTGTCCTACTTCTCCCCAGCCTTGTTTGCTTGATGTTGCTGTTGAGACTGTTTTTTCGCTCCTCAGGAACACACATGAGCTGACGTGCAGAGAGAGAAAAACAGTAAAGCCTTAAAACCCATTTGATGAACATTTGTTACAGTTTTAGTAACCTTTCTAACAATGGAAGGGGGAAGGGGGGGATTCACCTTCCCTGCTACAATTGCGTTAATTCAAAATTTTAATTCCCAAAGCAGCATTTTCTTACCATCTGTCTCCGTGTTCATTGCCAGGGCCATGCTAACCATGGATGGTAGATCAATGTGGGCGACAGCAAGTGGGGCTGAAGGAGGTTGCTGGGTTTCTTACTGGCGTTGGGTGAATAAACAGGCTAATAATAGTTCTGTGCTATTCAAGCTACATTTCTGTGTCTGGCAAAAGGTCAACATTAAAAATTCATGTTTGTACTTTTGGATATAAAAACATACAGATTTGCCCTTAGTTAAGAAATGTCAGTAGAGTATTGTGTTTAAGTTAATAGTAGGGGAGAAAGTTGTCTTTGTGTGAAGGCAGATACTTTGACCATTAAATGATACAAAATGATCAAATCATAAATGAATTATTTCTTCATAACTGCTTTTTTCTGGATGAAAGTCACAGAAATGAACTGGGATTAGGGGACTAAAGAAGGAAGAGTGCTGAAAGAAAAAATACAGACAGTAAGGCCAAGGGAGGAGAGAGAGAGACTCAGGCCGTCCCTGCAAGCATCAGGGACTGCACGGCAACCTGGAGCTGCTCTCTGGAGTGCTGCTGTCTCCCAAGGGAGGCATGGGCAAGTGTGTGAACTGACTCTTACTGTCAGTGTAATACCTGATAGTAGAGTCCTGCAGGAAATATCCACCATATATGTAATACTGTGAGTTTATGTACGTAAATGCACTGGTGTGTGTACGTGAGAGTGCACACACATCTGCAGTGTGCCTGCACATCAACAGGTTCATAGTCGCAAGCTCCCCTTGGATTTTCTTTGCCAAATGCAGCTGACCAGAGCAGGAAGGGGACCAGCCTGCCATGCAGAAACCTCCCTTCTCTCTTGTGGTGTCTTCCAGAGAGGAGAGCTTCTGGGCAGCAAGCAGGAACTCTCAGGATGGCTTTCCTTGTGGCTCAGGGAGCTGCTCTGGTGCTCAGCCTTGAGAGGGAGGAGAGAGTGGGCCAGAAGGCAGATGAACCAGTATGAAAATGCTTGGTGCTGTGGCATGTGTAGTCTGGCTCTTGCAGAGCTTGCAAATAATACAGCTTAGGGCATTGCTCACAGCATGGAAACTGGGAATGCTTGTTTGTAGCATCAAGAACTGTCATGAGATCATGCTTATGTATACTTGGTACTCAAAAGCAGGCTAGATGGAGGAGGAGGGAGGAGGAAGCTGTTTAGGTACCATATCCATATCCCTCACCGAGGGAATAAAATTGGTTCATAACATCACTGAAATGGGTAGAAAAGGAGCAAGTGAGGCTGCTCTTTTTCCTCACTCCACTTTAGAAATAAAGCCCTAATGCTGTAAGGGAGACTCAGGTTTCTTGCTAAGCTTTCCCACACACCTTCCCACTGGGTTTTTATATATCTTAAATCAACAGAACTCGGGGTTGTTTAAATTCAGTTAAATTGCACTCTTCGTGCAGTAAAAAAATTGTGTTCATACAGCCCTTTGTGTGCGTGTCTCTGTGTGTGCCTTGAAAATGCCTCTCAGCATGGACTGCAGGTGGCCTTGGATACCATCTGTGATTTATTTCTGGAAAGAATTAAAATACCAGCACCATTTGTTAGCCTGTTTTTACAGTGAGTCAAAAATGTGTAGTGCTGCTTTGCTGTGACTGCCAGGGCTGCATTTGCTCCTGAAACCGTGAGTGCCCTTCTGACACTTGGTGTTACTTAGGCCTTTGGAGCAAGCCCTCTGGTTAGGCATTTGAAGGAACAGCTTCATAGAGACTTCACATAATACTCTGTGTTACTGAGGCAGATCACGTCCAAGCAGTCGGAAACATCTTTGCGCCATGTTCGTCTGAATCACACTTCGACAATAGGCTTTTGGGGTAATTGGTGCTCTTGTGTATGTATATGGTGGCTGTCCTGAAGCTAGACAAAATTGTTGAGGGATTTAATAGTAATTGATGGCTGAAAGGCCTGCCTGATAATTTGAATTGGAGACTTAATGGCCTTTACAACACAGTGCATGGGATGATGGCCAAATTACTTCAGCTAGTGTAATGTATTTTTGAACCTGTTCTCTATGAAGTGCTAATCCGTGCCTGTTTTGGGGTGTGCTCCACCTCTGCTTAGTTTTTCTGCTTTTTAGTAACCAAATATCAATCAAGCATGTGCTGTTATTTACTCAAAAACTAAACTGGTGTAAGTGTAACCATGACCCCTGATGCAGAGGCATCATGTGTGCCTTGGAACTGCATTGACAGCAATGGAAGCTGATGCGTCTGCTGGGATGGACAGATGTATGTGTAACTCACCCCTGGACACTGGTATTTACAGGCAGGATCCCTTCCTAGACCATGGTTTCTGTTGTGGGTACAGGTCCTTCAGGGACTTGCTGGCTTTTCTAACACATCTTCTTGGAGAAGAGCCCCCATCAGCTACAAGAATGACTGCTCTGTAGCCTTCCTCAGACACTGCATCATTGCTCTGGCTACTTACATATAGGGGGCTGATGCTAACAATCTGGGAAATGGAAAATGCATCTCTAATGAAGCTGCAAAGCTGTTGTCTTATTGGGACAAGGCATCTATTTTGTATTTTATGTGGGCTATACAGAGAGAAACCTATGGCTGTATTTTGCAGGTGTTCAAGTCTATTTTTCACTAGTGGCTAATGAGAAACACAAGTCCAAGGGTTAATTACTTGTTCCCACAGCCATTTCTTTTTCGCTAGTCTTCTGTCCTTGTCTTTATGAAAACTTTGCTCAAAGAATGACCAGGTCACACTGATTATTGTTGTGCTAAATCATCAAAGACTTGCCTTCGCTGGTCCTTACCAAGGGTCAGCAGAAAAATTGGTTCCCAATGCACGTCTGTCAAGGGTAACCTTGAGACTTTCTGTGAAGGCTTGGCAGGAGTAGTTGAGGCACTCTGCTGATCCCCAGGCTTTTGAACGGCCCCTTCAAGCAATTTGAGTGGTGCTGGAATGGGGCTGCTCGGATTTATACCAAAGACTGAGGCAACCCCCAGGCATCTCAGAGACAGTTGTCATCACGGGTGACAGTATGGGGCCGTACAACTTCCTCTGGCACCTGTGAACCTTGGGAGATGACAGGTGTGATTTTGCCCCATCTGCTTAGATGAGATATATGTGGTTATTTCATCCCCTCATGTAATGGTTTGGTTGAAGAACTCACCCGATGGTCCCGTTTGCTGTGGTGTCCCTCTGGCTTCTGTGGATTCTGTGGAGGTGTGTATGTTTGTGCTATCTGTAGGTCAGCCATGTCATGAATTATTAGTCCTTTGTTGGGCTTGAGTGGTTTCTGAGGTTTTCAGGACTTACATGGATCCTGCATGAATTCTTTATGTGAGAATGTAAACAAGCAGCCCAGTTTGATAACCTCATGTTGCCTTGGCACCACAGGGAACATGTGAGTTTAGCAGAAAATGTTTTATTTATTTATTTATTTATTTTTATTTAGCTGCAATGTTGTTTGACTTGAAATCCTTTTTTTCTCCTCAGCTTTGACTTCTAAGCTTCTACTCCTGCCCAAGTTTGAAAATGTAATGAAAATTCGTAAATGGTAATACTGTTCAATGTGCTACAGGTTTGTTTTTTAAATGGCAAGCTTCTGGATATGTTGTTTGGGTTTTTTTTCTTAATGGATGCCAGGGTCAAAGAATTCATGGGGCTTTTGTCAATTTACAGATTGAATCAATTCAGTTTCCCTTTTTCTCACATTTCTGTCCTGGAGAGGTTTCCCTAGATGTTAGGGGACAGCAGCCATGCTCTGCCCATCAGACTCACCCTGTTGAAAGAGTTTGGTGGTGGTGGTGGCAGGGTGCCTGTGGGCTGCTGTTCCTGCCGGCTGGGCTGCCTGGTGGGGGAAGAAGCTGTACAGCCAGGACCTTTCCTCCTTCCACTGATCCCTGGCTGCAATTCAGCACTTCCTATTTATACCAAATTGGCCTCTGGAGATCCCAGCTGAGATCAGGATCCTGCTGTGCCGGCCACTGACTGTAGCTGGAGGCTGTCATCACTGCGGTGGGGTTGTGTTATGAGTGGAGAGGCTGTAGTACAGGGCAGAGGAGTTTTGTTATTGTCACTGTAGTGATGGGGCATGGTAACCCTGAGAGACAGAGTTGTCCCAGGCCACATGGGAAGTGTGGCAGGGATAAGCACTGTCTCTCAGTGCTCACGTTGTAGGTGCTCAGTGCCAAAATGTGGGTGACTTCTTCCTACTAGAAGATAGAGGTCATTTGAGGTGGGCTGGGGTACCCAAGGCATCTGTGGGGGACCCCCTATCCTTCAGCAGCAGCAGGGGAAGGGCACCTTGGGCAGGTGTCTGAAGCAGATGCAGGCACTGGTGATTAGGCACACCTCCCCCCCCCGACTTCTTGAGCAGGACCTCCATCAGGTCCTGAGCTGGTCCATGTAACACCAGTGAGGACCCTAACGGGGCCCTCAGGGATGCTTTGAGAGTGACCAGCACCATGCTGGGGTGTGATTGCTCCCTGTGCTACTCTTAGCATTTTGTGAGGTCCTGAGCCGGACCACCTCACAGCTGAGTACGTGGAAATGGGCATGATGCAATACCCAATGCCAGGCCGTGCTGTGTGCAGCCAGGAGTATGGCTGCTTTGTCATGCTTTCAGTGAGCAAGGTTGTGCCTGAGGCTTTCAAAGGAACCCAAAGGCATTAGATCCCTCAACTTTCAACAGGACTTCCAGTCTGTTTTTTTTTAAAAAATACAAAAAATCCCAGCCTGCCACAAACCTTCTGCCAAGCTGACGGATGGGAAATATTGATGCAACTATGAAAACTCTTCAAGAGAAAACCAACTGCTGCTTAAAATTGCAGGATCTCTCCCTCTATAAAAGGAATTCAAATGCTGAAAATTGAAGGTCTTTTTGAGAAAGAGATAGGGCCTGGCTCTGTGACCTGCTGTTTTCCACATGATGTAGAGCCTCTCTCAGAACAAGGTGCCACTCTGTCATGAGTCCATGGCCCACGTTGTTGCCAGTGAAGGACAGTTCCCTGTAGGATGACTAGTCTTGGAATTACATCAAGTCAAGTTTTAATTCAAACTGACATATAGCTTTATTGAGAACTTATGTAAATACATGAGTGTGATGTAATATTAAAATTGGGAAATTGGCTTGAAGTGGTATACTGGAGTAAATACAAAATGGGCAGTATAAAAATTTGGCACAGATGAAACATTATCCATGTAAAATTCTTACTTTTATTGGCAAGATGATGCCAATGAAATATTATGGTATGTGTTGGAATGGGGCAAAACATGCCTTAAAAACAAGTTGCCATGCTGCCAGCAAGTAATTGGTCTTGGGTAATTAAGGCCTGACTCTGTGTACTTAATCAGGCTGAAGTGAGCCTCATGGATGCTGAGTGTTGCAGTCGCGTAAGCACTGGGAGAGCTGAGAGCAGGTAGCAGGGAGGTGTCCTGTGGTATGGAGGACTGGTGAGAGGAGGTTTGTCCTAGGGCTCTTCAGCTCCCCTTCTCCTTTTACCACAAGAGAGGTAACATAACCTGTTTTTTCACAGCAGCAGCAAGCAGTGGTAATTAATCACAGCTGCTTCAGAGGTGGAGCATTCCCCACGAGCGCTAGGTTTGAATGCATGCTTTAATCAAAAGATGCATTAACAAAAAAGAGGCGTGTTAGGTCTCCCCAGCTGAATCCATTGCTGATTTTTCTTTCTAGCAGAAATTAGTATACTTGGAGCCCCTTTGAATATTGTGCAAGATGATGCAGGCATGTTTGTTCTTTCTGCTGCTGCTGCCATGGCATGGCTTTTAGATTAATGATGGCCATTGTTGTCTACAGCTTTTGTAGTGGCTTTAAGGCCTCATGTTTCAAGTCACTGGCAATGCACTTGCCACAGGCTTATCATCAATGCTTGGAGGGTGGCGGGGGGATGGACACTGGGCTGGGGCATCAGGGAAAGTCACCCAGGTGCACGATGTCTCAGAGCTGTCCCTGAGAGGTGTCTCTGGACTAATGTCAATAACCTCTTCTGTCAAGTGGTGGCTGTTGGGGGCTGCCCAGACCCCTGAAAGCCAGTATTGCAGCCTTTTCCATGCTGTTTGTGTAGTTTTCCAGGCTAATTGCACGTTAGTCTGGCCCCATCCCCTCTTACTCTCTGCCCCCGCATAGCGATGGCTGTGCAAAACCCACATAACGCTCTTAAGAGTGGGTGGGGAGTTGTCACACTAATGCCTTCTGCCCCCTGAATACCTCTGGCACCATACCAAAGGCAGTTTAAAGGCAGGACTGTGAGCAGAACTTGCCAGTTGTTTAAGTGGTCTCTCTCGATCTGAATTAAAATAATTAAAATTCTTGGTAGATTATATGTTGTAGTCAAGACAACAAATTCCCTCCCTTTTTCTTTTCACTGGAAATGTTTTGTAGTTCAGATATGGTGCCAAACAGAACCCCTCAATTTATTATTTTTTTTAAACTGTTGTTTCAGGTAATAGCATTAAATTAAAAAGCAAAATAAATGGTCATCAGCAGTTTGATGACAGTGTGTTCTGTGCCTGGTATCTTCCTGTAAAACTGGGAATCTCTTGACTGTGCAAGTCAATAAGGCTTTTGTTCATTGGTATTAGAGGGAATTTTGCTGGCCTAAAAAAAGTGGGGATAATTAGTAACAGGAGTTCTTGTGCAGTGTATACCTGTAACAGTTAAAGAAAAAGCTGCTTAAATTTATTCTGACAATTGCAGATACAGCACTGGAGGAATCATTTGAATTATTCATTCTGCAATGAGGAAACATCCCACTTGTCTTCTCTTTAGAAATGAAATCCCAGTCTGATTTAAAATATACTTTTGATGGGTTGGTTTCCTTTTTTTAAAGTAATTTTGCTGTTTCAAGACTTCTATTATAATTACCTGTGAATACAGGTTTTTAAAGAAAATTATTCTGATTTCTAAAAGAAAGGAGAAATGGATTTTTTACATGAACTGCTTCTTGTAGAATAAGTTTAATGAAATTCAGCTCTCTTTCATAAATAATGCAGCACTTGCATTTGATTAGGTGAAGCCTGGAGGAATTTCTACCTAATCAGATGCATAGCAAGAAGGATATTGCCTGCAGACTGTTGCCATTATCAATGGTGGTGGCAAGGAAAATACAGCTCCGTGTGTGTCCAGATAGAGAGCTTTGTTTCTTAAGAGAAGTTGCAAAGCAAGGCATATATGTACCATCAGCTGATTCCTTCTGTCTCAGAGTGTCCTGAGTATTTGTAAAGCAAGGCCTGACTTCTGAGTATTATCATTATTGTGGCACGAAGAGACTCCAGGTTAACAGGAGACCTTCTTGCCCTGGTAATGTGTTTCTGACCCTTCCAAAGAAATAAATACATGTGGGGAAGAGACAATCTTTGCATCAGATTGCTTACAGTCAAAATAAGTAAAGTAGACATCGGGAATCATTGGGACCAATTCCAAAAGTCTTGAAAAACAACACAAACCTCCCGATAACATAAAAATCAGGGGAAAAAATGTATATGTGTCTCCATTTGTTAAAACAATAGGTCACATACAGCAAAAAGCAAACCAGTTTGCAAATGGTGAATCTGCCAGTTTTGCAGAAACATTTTGAGACTTTTTGAGTAAATGTAGCTTTGATTAGTCATCCGTGGTCATGTTTTATGCTGTTCTGTAAATCCAGCCACAAGACTTTGTTCTACTCTTTGTTTTTATTCCCAGGAAGCTGTTATTAACAGGGGTGGGTGTGCATGAACAGAGGGTAGTTTGAATAAGGCCATTAGTCCTTTAGTCAACATCCATATTCATAAATAAAAAAGGAACTGGTCCCCATTCTCTAGCCCTGAGGCCAACTGGCATAGATTGACCTGCAAGTAAGTGTTTGTATCCTCTGAGAGACAGTGTCTGAGCCCAAGGTGGCTTCTGTGACCAAACCCTGGTCTGGGCTCAGCACTGAACCACTCCTGGGAACTATTGGAGGGTGGTGTGGAACTGTTTGGGATCTTGTTAACAGTATGACAGCTTGGATGGTCAATGGCTCAGGCTCTGGTTACTGTACTAGAGGTGATGCTGTCTTAGGGCTTGATTATGCTCTCTGCTGAACTCAGTTGTGTAGCATCGTGCTCTACCGCTGTAATGAAGTAATATTCCAAATAAAACTGTAAAGGACTCAGCCCTAACAGCAAAGCCCAACACCGTTGTTTTATCTCGCTGTGCTCAGATATTTGTCTTCATGTTTGTTCAAATACGTAAAATTCCAATGTTGAAAGTTCTTCAGGCCAGATGCTAAGCAGGCTTAAGCTGACAATTTGTGCTAGCTGAGGTTCTGATTTTTCACTTAAATTTCTTGGAAAGGGCAATGGGATGTAATGAATAAATGTAAAACACAGGAAATAGTGCCCAGGATACATGGGAGATGTGCTTGCATCCTGTGATTTGCTGTCAAGGGGTTTTAGCACTGAGCTCAAAAGTGTATTTATGGAGCTGCTGGTCAGAACTGTGCAATTTAAAGGTGAAATCAGTTCTCTTTTTTAATCTTGAGTTTTTATTGCTCTCCAAATTGGTACAAGCAAATCTCCTGGGCCTAAAATGTCATGGGAGCACCGGGGTCCAAGAACAGAATTAATTTCTGAAAGTTTGAGAGCAAACCCATAAGATTTAGGGCTGTAAAATGTTAATCTGTTTCTGACTTTACCAAGAATTGTCTGAAATGCCCACTCATAACTCAAGTGACTTCATGTCAGGTATTAGAACTGGTTTATGTGTGAGTGTTGACAGAAGTAGTGCACAGCTTTTATCATAGCCAACTGGAAAAAAAAGCATCAAAAACATAACTCCCAGACCTTTTCCTGGTCCAAAACAATGTCAAAATCCTATGGAAGAAATGGGAAACAAGCCTGAGCCCTCAGTCCTTTGCCCTAAGTAGACAGGACATTCTTCACTCAAGATCCTGATCAAGGTATCACACAGAGCTGTGTCTCAAGTGCTGAAGAGCAAGCAAGCTTCATCTTTTCAGTTGCTCTCCTGCTGTTCCTGTGGAAAGCATTTCTCCCACCCTGCTTCAGCTGGGGAGGCTTAACCTTGATGACCACTGGATTTCTGGAGTAAAGACTCAACACTATACCCTTATCACCACCATCTTGTCCTTTGCTGATGCTTCTGCAAGCACAGGCAGCCTCTCACATCCCAGAACACATCAGGCTCACTGGGTAGCTTCAGTGATGGAACATGCTGCTATTTCTATGCCAGCTGCAGTCTCACCGTGAATTTCCTACTCTTTGCTCCTCTGCGACAAGATCAGTTAGGAAACTCTTCAAAAATCACTGGAGCAGCAAATGCAGGTAGCATGGATGAATGGAGACACTGGGCAGTGCACCTGAGGGCTTGCAGCAGGAGAAGTGGTTGTCTCTGGTAGATGGGATGATGATCTGTATGGGAGGGACCTGGACAGAGTCTGCAGTCATTATTTACTACAAGTGGTAGTCACTACATGTATCTTTTGTCATTTATAGTAGGCTAAGTTTTAAAAAATGTATGTGACTGCATCCTTGAATGATGTCTCCTCAACTATGTGGCTTTGCAGTCCTTGTCTGCTAGGGTTTCTGTTGGGTGGAAAAAGGACTTTGGGCTCTTCTCTTAACTGTTGGAAGCATCCTGGGTGTGTTACCAGTGCATGTCCATTTCTCCCGGAATTCCCTCATGCATTCCCAGCTTCACCCCTAAGACCTTGCCAAAATCACTTACGTGCTGTGGAGCAAAAATGTGACCGATACAGCTGTTGCAGCAGTGTATAAAATGCTAAATTATTCATGGTACTTAAGCACAGAAAATCCCAAGGCTGAACTGACATAATAAAAAACTCCAGGAAAAAAAAAAAAATCACCATGGAAAGTCTTAGATTAAAAACAGTTGCAAACTTTAGAGTCAGACTATATTATAGAGTCTTAATCCCTTCTTCCTTCAAATGCCCCTCCTCATGCTGTACCCTAGGCTGTCATAGCCAGCTACTTTTAATGTCATTATCCACATCACTTTCCCATGAACAAGGACCTAAGGCACAGAAATGTTGGATGATTTGTCCTCATCCAAAATAGAAAATCTGCAGTGGCAGCGGGATTTGCAACTGGGCCCTCTCAAATTGAAGCCTTGACCATCTTAACCAGCTTCCTCCCTGTCATGAATGAAATGATGATCTGGAGGAGTTTCATGCTGTTTCATACCAGAGCATCAGTCCTTCTTGCACAGCTGGTCTCCCAGCTTGCCTGGGACCTCAGTGGGCTACCATCACAGATTTCTTTCTTTATCACTATGAACATCGGTCTTCACCCATCTGTCACAGAAAGGGTCCTTGGTGATAAATCTTGCCCTGCATTACTTTCACCTCTGGAGTTTTCTGGTGAAAGACCTACAAACCAAAATATTAATGTAGGGGCACAACTTTGAGAATTTAACCAGCTGAACGGACCATAACATTCTGCTTAATTCATGGAGAATTTTAGAAATGTACTGGGCCTACTATGTAGTGTTATAACTGAAACAGATAGATGTAAAGATCAATGGATCAGTTAAAAAGAGAACTGAGGCAAGTGGTAAAAAAATACAACTAAAAATATAGGGAATTCATACTGTTAAGCAGTCTGTTTGCAGATTTATTTTTTGTCATTTTGCTTGGTCCTGAAACGTTGTTCAGCAGCTGGTTTCAAGTTTCCTTTTGTAATTTATTATCACTTTTGTTGTGGAAAACTGATTTAAAAACAAACCCAAAACATAGATCTAAACAGTGTTGTGTTGGTTTCTGTATATGTCAAAACATATTTCTATTGGAAACATTTTTGACAAAGCAGTTCTTGCTTGTTTGAAAAACATTTTGAATGAAAATGTTCAAGCTGCTTTAGTCACTTTGCCTTTTGCTTGGAGGGTAAAATAGGCTTTCAAAGCTGTTCAGTGGTCCTCTTTGCCCTGGAGGCATACAGAAACTGTAGGAGAAGATCTGACTTGCAGTCTCTTTGGGAGTTGAAAAGGTTCCTCAGGATCCCATCAGGACCTGAAGCAAATGAAGAGAAAAGTGTTTCCTAGCTGACATCCTTCTCTTTATCAAGTGCTGAACAGAAGTGGTGGCAGCATTAGTGACCTCCACTTTACTTGTCAATAAATGAGTGTCTTTAACTTGATATTTCATTTTTCCTAGACTGTACCCTCGTCACGCAAGTGCTCTCAACAACCTGGGGACATTGACCAAAGACGTGGTGGAGGCAAAGGACTATTACAGACGGGCCCTTCAGTTAAATCCTCAGCACAATCGAGCTCTCTTCAATCTTGGCAACTTGCTCAAGTAAGTTGTATGCAGAGCTGGCACCAAAGAAATTCACATTCTCTCTGTACAGATCACCAAACTAGTTTTTTTCTGCCATCTGGTGAAGAAATGGCATTATTGCTTATTGCCAGCCAAGAGTGCTGGCACAAAGGTGAGGCTTAGTTTGGATATCCTTATGCTGTCTGCCATGCCACTTCAGGTGCTGTTTACAATTGTATTTCAAATCTGGCATCAGAAATGAGGTGCCTAAACCCAGCTAGTCACCTGAGATTTTGATCTTGGTGGAGAGGTATAAGCCTTTCCAGTGGAGCAAGCCACATTGTTCAAAGGCAGGCATCTGATGCAGATCTAATAAATAACAGATCCAACAAGCCACTCTCTGCAAGTTCCCACTTCTCCTCATTAGCTGTATGGAAGGTTAGTGTGTAGTTTAGGCATAAGCACCTAACTGAGATGCTCAGAGCAGCAGAAGGCTCATCCCATTGCAGAATGAGTGAGTTTGAGGGGAAAAGCTGGTTTGCATCCCTATATGGTTACTCTGCCAAGCAAGAAGGCAAGTCAATCAGCTCATAATTTCACTCATTGTTATTTAGAGTGTCAGCCTTCAGCAAAGAGAGTAGCAGGTGATAATAATCATGCAAAATAATTTGACTAACCATATCTAAAGACTGAACTTAGATCTACACAAAAAACTTTGCCAGTGTGGTAAGATCTGCTAGGTGTACAATTACAAAAGGAAAACATCTCTATTCCTGCATTACTATTTTGCACTAGCAAAAAAACCCCTTGTTTTTGTGAGGATAGCATGTTATTTGCTGACAGAACTACAGAAACTACAGCAGTAAAAGTACATTTTTCCTGATATAAACCATCTGTTTTGCTGGTAATAGGTCTCTGGTAAATCCTTTGGAGCAGATTGGGCTTTAGTGTTGGACTAGTTTTAAAGTGGCACTGTCTCATCAAAACGTACTTGATCTTTCTGGTTCTGAAATATTACTTTGAGTGAGAGTTTATATGAAGGATATTACATGGATTGCTGAAGTTCTGCCTGGTCCATTCAGTAGCAGAGAAGCTAGAATAATTTTACAAGTAAACCTGATGGTTTGAGGCTAGAATATGGCAGGTGAGTAATTCTTAAATAGGAAGTAGGTGAGTGCTTTACTGGAAACACAAGAAAGGAAAATGGTAAAGGCAGTCTTACTACAAGAGAGATGGAAGGTCTTTATAGTATTCATAAGATTGGGTTGATTGAAATTAATCTTAGGTGGCAATGGTGTTTAAAAATACATATTGTCCTTTTAATCCATCATGTTTGCCTTAGTTATTCTCAGTGATTTTTTTTTTTTAATATCAAATATTAATACAAAAGGAAGTAAGCTAGAAGCAGCACGAGGATGTCCCATGTCAATAATACTTAAATCTGGCCTGTTGATAGGCTGTTATGACCCAGCAGATGGATAGAAACTGGATTTGTTGCACTGGCAAACCACAAAGGAGACACGTGGAAAAATCTCTTGGAACTGCTGTTTTGTATGCAATATGTCATGTTTTTCCTAATGTGATAGTTAAGATATTGTGTGTCCTGTTGGATTGCATTTCTGTACCTAAAGGGGGCCTACAAGAAAGCTGGAGAGGGACTTTTTACAAGGACACGTAGTAAGAGAAGGAGGGGTAATGGCAGCTTTAAGCTGGAAGAAGATAGATTTAGATTAGGTATTAGGAATAAATTCTTTACTGTGAGGGTGGTGAGGCACTGGAACAGGCTGCCCAGAGAAGCTGTGGATGCCCCATCCCTGGAAGTGCTCAAGGCCAGGTTGGATGGGGCTTTGAGCAACCTGGTCTAGTGGAAGGTGTCCCTGCCCATGGCAGGGGGGTTGGAACTAGATGATCTTTAAGGTCCCTTCCAAACCAAACCCTTCTATGATTCTATGTGCTCTGCATCCTTCTGTGGTCCAATATGTTGCGGTATGTTGAAGGTGTGTGCTGCTTGTGCTAAACTCGTTGAAAAAAAGCATTCAGGTTCCACTTGCCCTTTCCCCACACTTATTTGCTCCCTTTTTCTAAACTTTCTTTAGGTTTCCAAAACAACCTAGTGCATCTGGACACACCAGTAGCATTAATTGTAAGAAACTGGGTGTCCTTATCTCCCTATTCAGCTTTAAAAAACTTGCTGAAAAATAGGTACAGGTCACAGTGTAGGGATTAGCACATATGTGAAGCAGATGCTATGTGGGCAGATCCTATATGGATGTCTCCCCTGAAATGCTAGCCCAAACCCTTTGGCCAGCACCTTTCCTGGATCATCCATCAGCTTAGCAGAGTTCCTCAGCCACGCTGGAGCATGAGGTGACTTGCAAGATGACTAGACAGGAATGAGGCAGAGATTTCAAGCTCCCCCTTCCTAGAACTTTGTCTTTATGTTTCCTACCTGGGTCTCCAAATTATTCTTTCATATATATTTATATAGGGCAACCAGTATTTTGCAGACACTAAATGCTAGTATAATCTAGGTAATAAATGAAAATCTGCAGAGTATTACAGGCAGATATTGCTTTCTGGCTGTGCGGTGAGACATTATGAAGAGTGTTTTCATTTTTAAACATATGGCAGAGAGAGTATAAGTGGTCAAGCCATAAAAGCATTCTGTCCTCTTTGCAGAGGCTTCAGTGCATGGTGCAAATCAGGAAAAGCCAGATCTGCAGCACTTAAAGCATGTCCAGTAACAGCACTGCTTGTACTGGGGCACATAACGAAACCATCTGGCATGGGGAACTCCCAGTTGAATTCTGCTGAGTTCGTTATGCCCACCCCTGCTCATAGCATGGAAATCTGATGGTGGGTGTTAGATTTCACCTCCTCTGGAGTGCTGAGAAAGGGGAACTGCAGGATTTTGGAAGGATGAGTTTGCTATTCCCATGTGGGAATCTGCCTCTCGTTATTCCCTGTAAATAAGCTCTCTATTTAAGCATCCGTTGCTTGTGATTTAAGATTGAATAGAAATCTGTTTTGAGAGTGGAATTTTCAAGTTTTTTTCTGCAAAAGTCCTAGATGAAAATGGATGTTTCCGTTTTCTGTTTGCACATAATGAAGACAGCTATGTGCCAGAAGATGAATGTTCTCAGGAAGCATTGCAGGGTAATGGCTCAATAAGCCTCTGGTTTTGTTTACATATCCTAAAATAAAGTTGTATGTCATAATTTTCTGGCCTAATATAAATATTGGGGAATAGATAATTAAACAATGCCAACACATTTCTAAGTTAAAATAGACCGAAAACATGGCCTACCTAACAGTGAGAAATCTCTCTGCTTTTGTGGTCCGTGATCAGTGACACAGAGCAGCCTGATGCTTTGTTTTGAAGCTTCCCATTATATAAATATTTAACTCCTCTATATAGACTTATTTTTGTTGAGATACAGCTTGAAAACCTGAGATAAATATCATTCAGAATACCTCACAGATTTGTAGCCTGTGGGATATTCTGTGAAAAGACAAGAAATAAAATATTATGAACATTTGAAGTAAATATTTACCTTGGCTTTCTGTTGCAGGAATAATGGGAGAGAACTTCTTACTTGCAGTACTGTATCTATCTATACCTAAAGCTCTCCAATATTCAGTACACTATTTCTTATGAAGAAAAGCCTCAGAACTCTTACGGGCTTTGAGTGTTATGGCTTCATTTTCAAGGAGCAAGTGAAATGCCTAGAAACCATGTCCACTGAAATCTTGAGTTTATTCAAAGGACTGAATGTTTTTTGAATGTAGAGTAACACTGTCCTCTGTGAGTGTTATTACGATTTAGTCCATGTTTAGCCTTCCCATTTATTCAGAGGAAGGACTGTTTGCTGTCTGCCCTCTCCGATACAGTCTTCTGGATAGGAATGTATGTGAATGTGCTGACACAGGCTTGTGTAACTGTGTGAAGATAGTGAAAAACATCAAACAGTTATTACATGTCTTGGGATTTAAGATCTTTTAGAGAGTGAAACATTCCTCCCTTCCATTCAAAGAAGCCAACCGAGTGATAATGTTTAGTGATGCTGCATCTGGCTTTATGGATGGTCTTTGGTTAGGATACTCTTATGATGCATGAAGTGCTGTAGTTATCTGTCAGTATCACATACACATTGTAATCTGTTTATAAAAAAATACTCGAACAAATTCTGGCAGTGTCAAATTTACAGTAGATTTAAAAAAATAACTTAGGTTGGAATGGACTCCTGGAGATCATTGGATCAAGCCCACTGCTTAGAGCAAGTCTAATTGGATTGGGTTGCTCAGGGCTGTGTCCAGCTGAATCTTGAACACCTCCAAGGACAGAGATGCCACAGTCTAACTGTGCAACCTGTTCCAGTGTTTGACCACACTTATGGTGGAAAATATTTTTCCTTATATCTAATAAAAATTTCCCGTGTTCCTACTCATGTCTGTTGCCTCTTGTCCGGTCACTGTGTACCTCTGAGAAGAGTTTGGCTCTGGCTGCTCTGTGTCCTCTGACCAGGTAGTTGCAGGCAGCACTGAAACCATCCCTGAGCCTTCTCTAGGCTACGCAGACACCGCTCGCTCAGCCTCTCCTCAATGCAACAAGTGCTCTAGCCCCGACCTTCTTTAGTGGCCCTCTGTTGGGCTTGCTTCAGTAAGTCCATGCCTTCCTTGCACTGGGGAGCCCAACTCTGCACAGACATTTCTCCAGATGTGATCTCACAAGTGTCACATGAAGGGGAAGAATCGCTTCCCTGGACCCACTGTTGGCCTTCTTTGCTGTGTAGGGTATATTGCGGGCCTGTGGTCAAATTGTTGGTTGTCAGGACCCAAGTCATCCCCCAACCTGTGCTTGTGCACAGGGTTGTCTCACTCTGGGTGCAGGAGTTGCATTTACTTTTGTTGAACTTCATAAGGTTCCTGTCAGACATGGTCCCTCTGAAAAGCGGTCTGGTCCCTCACATTGGTGTCATCCATGTAGTACAGATGAATGACAAAGGAGTGCATCTAAATTATCTGAAGGAGTTTTAAACCAGGGAGTTGAACAGGCTTAGAAGCTTCTTTTCAGACAGGCAGAGTTAGACACTGCAAGCTCCTCTTAGATTATGGTGTGAAACCAAGATGAGATGTTCCGAATGGTTGTGGAGCCCTTGTTGAGTTCTGAGTTTCTGGCTTTAATGCAGTCAAACTAACTTCACAAAATAAAAGAAATCTTGAAGGTTAAAAAGTCCTCTAGACACTTAATTTCTAGGTAGCTTTTTCTGATATAAATTAAATGTGCTCCAGTGCTAACAGCCCACACAGAGCCCTGTGCAGCACATTGCCAGGCTTCTGTGGGGTGGTTTAAGTTGATGCTGCTCCAACTGTGGGGCACTTGTGAAAATATGGAAGAGATGCTCCAAGTAGAAAGAGCTGTTCCTTGCTCTTGGCTCAAGCATGCTGGCTAAAGAGAGGACACTGGGAGCTCAAGTGGAAGAGGGAGGCAGGAGAGGGCATTGTAAGGCAAGGTAATTTGGGGTAAAATTGGATTAGGTGATCATAGACTCCTTGTGTCTGTTGAATTTGTTCTCTCTGTCATAGCAAAGGTATACATTACCTAGCTTTTCCTGCTCCAGATCCCCAGTTTATGGTAAATCAGTGTATCAGACTGTTCTTCCAATGCTCTGTGCTCTCCCAAATTGCAGGAGATTTATGTAAACGATGGCCTTTATCCTGCAAAGTGTTGGCCTTGATCCAGGAAACCACTTCAGCCAGTAATTAATTTTCAACTTGCGTACATAAAAGTTAAGTACGCGTTTAAGTGCTTGGCCAGAGCGCTTGGTATCTTACAGGCCTAAACCCTCTGAGTAACTACTGGATCTGCTTTTTTTAATGTAATTCAGTCTGTCACATAAAAAGACGCCATAATCTTTCCCTCCCTACCCTCACTTTCAGGAGACAAACATTGTTCTTGGATCAAATGGGAAAAAAAAGGCCATTTTGAAAAAAAGAGTAATTAAGAGGGCTGCCCCATGTTCAGAGTGCATGCTTGTGGTTAATGGGAACTTTTACTGCTGCTGAGTGGATCACTTAATCCTTTTATTTCTGTAGCTGGCATTTCCTACATTTTTTTTGCCAAACATCAATACCTTTATAAAGCAGTCATCTGGTTTTGATTTATAAAAATGTGTCATGAAACTCCAGCCAAGGGATCCAAAAATTTTATAAATTGACAAGCTAGCTAGTCTTTAATTAGTGTAGGAGAAAAGTGGTTCTTTATTTGTTTTTGCTTCATTCATGTGATTTATATGGAACACCACTGGAAGAAGAAAAAGACTAGCACAACTGGTTTTACTTAGCTTAATGCACAGGCAAAATATTCTTCCAGTTACACAACTAGAAAGGGAAAAAATCTGCAAAGCCACATATATTATCAGCTGAAATTTGCACCTTATAAACAAGATCTGGTTACTTGACCATGTCACTCAGATGAAATCTAAGGCTAAAGCGGCAAGGTGTTCACATATTTTCTGTGTCCCAGAGCCCTTTGTTTCTTTTTGTAAGCACTGCTATTCATATTCTTTGTACACCCCACACAAAGAAAATGTTTTTCCAGTCCAGCTAAACATTCTTAGATGTCTGTTCAGGAAACCTTCTCATTTTTCCAAGGAAAGAAATACAGAGTGATACTGGAGAAATCGCAGCTCAAATAAATAAATACCCTTAGGTTTTTGTTCAGGAAACCTTTTCTGTTTTCTGTGGCAGTAAATGCAAAGCAATGCTGGGAAAATACCTAGCTCATCAGCATAGCCATCTCTCAGTTGTCTCTGTTCATCCTTAGGATCTGAAGAACAGACTCCTCTAGCCTAATGATTGACTTGCTAAGGAATTATTTAGAGATCCCAGGCAGATTTAACTTAGCAATATTTTAATTTCAAGTGGATCTGTAAAAGCACTCATTGTCGAGGAACATGCAAAGACTCTGGGGGTTTTTGTAAGGATATGCAAATGTTTTGCTGTCTCCAACTCACTGATGTGAGAGCAGGGTTGGTGAGAGCAAATGTCCTGTTCCCAGGTCAGTCAGTGCCTCTGTGACATGATTAGGGCCAGACATTCAGAAGCTGACTGCAAACCTGATATTACCCCGACAGCATCCCTTCCCATAGGGCATGCAACTTCCCAGAGAAATCGCTGGGAAGGTCTTGTGCAGTACTTAATGCCTGGGGACACTTTTACTATCTTGTCCTTCATGTGTCTTCAGTTCCTGATGGGATGAATGGGGCAGAATTTGATATATTTGCCATAAAGAGAAATACTGAGTGGAGATGTATGGTAGAACTGGAGAAGTTTACAAAATCTAGTGGTTATGACTCAACAGACAGAGCATGTGGCCTGTAACCACTTGCCTGATAGCCAAAATAAAACACTTTTTGCTCTTCAGTGTGTGAGGTTGAGGAATGCACTGTTTTGGGGGTGTTTTGTCCTCACTGGGACCACTGTGTAGTGCTCAGTATGACAGTCACCAGAATAGCAGACCAAACAGCAGATTCGTTAAAGCCTGTGTCCTACCAACTCCTGAGAATAACCTATGGAAACAGTGACGGGCCGAGGAGATGCTGGGTACACACACTGTGGAGAGGAGGCATGAGTGAATCATATAGACTTTGTTGAAGAAGTCAAGCCAGGGACTTTCACATCTCTTTAAAGTAGTTAATGGGATGACCTAAATATGTGCTTAAAGCAATGTTTCTTCCTTTTTTCCCCTCTTTCGCTGTCCTGCAGGTCTCAAGGGAAGAAGGAGGAAGCTGTAATCTTACTGCGGGACTCCATTAAGTACGGCCCAGAGTTTGCAGATGCTTACTCAAGCCTGGCCTCACTGCTGGCTGAACAGGTAACAGCCATCGCTGGAGCTCTTGTGCTCTCTGTGCATGTGTATGCACTGCTGCCGCAGCCGCAACACCTCCTGCACATCCCAGCGGAGCACCCTCACCTTGCATGCATGGATGGCAGGCATGGCTCCACAGCTGTCTGCAGAGGGCTCTCAGGATGCTTCAGAAGTGACTTTTTCAGGATGGGAGGCAACTCCTTTGAAGTCAATAATTACACCCCCATGATGTGGCTCTGAATTAAATCACTGTCGTGAGTTGTGGGTAAACACCCTCCCTGCCACTCCCTGCATCTATGGCAAAGTCTTAATCCATTGCACCTTGAATGTTGTGACAGCAGAACAGGCAAGCGCTTCCCCCTCAGACTGATGCACTTACATAGATAACCTTGAGATTTCATAATAAATCACTCCAAAGCTAGGAAATCCCAGAAACAAGGTGGCCTCTGCAGCCTGAATTCTGCCCTTTGCATGCACGCATCAGGATATGGCCCTTAATTACTGTGGTAGCTGATCGCATACAGGGGGTGGGAAGGCTCACCGGCTTTATGTTGCTCTTAATGAGCAGCTGTTCAGTATTTTATTTAACCTCATTGTTCAATATGTGTCCAGGGCTTATTTACTGCGCATGGCCCAGGCTGCACTCTGGGGGCAGGATTACTCATTTCTTCTTGGGCTTGTTCCCTATGCTCATTACTCAGGGCCCTCCCTGCTCTCTGTAGTTAGATAATTTATTTCTACAAGGTCCCTGTGAGGTGAAGTATTGTCCCCACAGAGGAAAAGGGAAATTGAGGCACAAAATGCTTGAGTTCAGAAGAAGCCATGAAGCACGGGTTCCCACGCTGAGACCACCAAGCCCTGCTTTTTTCCATGCCTGCAAAAGCAGATGAGGGTTGCTGTGCTTCAGGCATTGCTCACATGGACTGCAGCCACAATCAGTGGTCCCAGTCTGAGAGCTAGGGGGGTCTGTGACGAGGTCCTCATAACTACACAGCTCCAGCACACCTTCACAAACATTTTGAAAACTGATTTTTTTCTTTCCCTGAGTTTCAGATCTAACTGCTTCATAGCTTGTGGTGCTAAAGCTTTCTTAAAAGGTTGACAAATGTAAATACATACAGAACAAAAGAGCAAAAATCTTTCACTGTTTTCCCTCAATTTGGTCAGTGAAATCTTTTCTCTGTAAGAGAAGCAGATAAATTTCAGTAAAACTATAAGCAGAGGTCTTGTTCTGATTTAGGCTTCTTTAATGAGGCACTCTGCAAAACTCACCTATGATATATGTGGATTACTGAAAGACGTGATGTTTTATTTTCCCTTTTAAGAGACTTTCAAATATTTGAATATTATCAGTATCAGCTACAGAGACCTAGAAATATAGTGTATGAATGGAAAGAAGAGCCTTGTTGAATGGGAACTGTGTTTTGAATGAGGCCGTCAATGAAGAGTCTCCTGCAAGTATAGGAAATGGGTCCTTTGCAGTAATACCTGGTTTTAATAATAATTGAAATTATTAATTAGAACAATTGATTGTAAGGTCAACAGAGTAATAAAACCAGTATAGAGTCCCAAGGCCTTCTGCCCAGAGCAAATAAATGCCATTAGTTACTCCAGCAATAATTAATCTACTCTTACGTATAGATTGTTCATCCTCTTGTGACTTGAGTAAGTAGTAGGGAAAAAAGATAATATAATTTCCTCAGAAAAGAACAATTTCCTGCAGGCTTTTAACACCTTCTCATGTTCAGCCACAGCAGATGACTACCTGATAATACTGCTCCTGCCTCACACGCTCACCCTAGGGACCACAGTAGGGGCTGTCCCACAAATACATGCTGGTACCCGTGGCTGTGGGCTGCAGAATCGCACCCTAGTGCTATGTGCTTCCTGGAGGAGTATGGGCAGAAGTTTTGGCATCTTCAGCCCAAAGGATGATGGTGGGACCCCATTTTTCAGTTTTTGGCTTTCCTCTTTAGTCCAAGCAACAGTGTCAAAAATAGCTAAAAGTTACAAACCCGCTTTTCTGTCTACTTGTGGCCCAGAGTCTGTCTCACAGCTGTAGCAGTATCTGTGATGCCAGACAGTATGCAGTAGGCTGTGTGGATAACACCTCTTTGGGGAAGGGAGCTCAAACTGGTCCCCTCTCACTGGGATGTGATAGAAAGGACCTGAAGGGCCATAAGTGGCACACTAAAATGAGATGACCATGCCCATGACAAACTGCTGCTCCTTCAGCTTTGCACTGAGGCTAAGAAGGGGGGAAATGGGTGGATGTGACTCAGTGAAAGGGTGCCAGGGTTGCCTTGGTTGGTCCTGCACAGCATGTTCCTGCTATCTTAAAGGCAATGAATCCAAAGGAGACCTTTTGGGTCCTTCTTCCTACAGCAGTAAATAATGCTTCTAAGAGGAATGTCTTATGTGCCAGGGAATTAGCCTGTAACTTGATGTAATCGCCCTTTTCTTTCCTTGATAGTTGATTCTGAAGCCAGAGCTGACACGCAAAAAAACACCACCACATTGTAGAGAACAGTTTGGCGTGTTTGTGCCTTTTATAAATGCTTGCCCTTCTTACTGCTCTTTCTGCTTGCTTTTGTAATGTGGTCACAATGTATTGTTGTTTTCCTTGTTTTCCATGATCACTGCAGTGGTGCTAACATCAGAAATCAAACATTTCTGTTCACCGTTTTCACAATGCTTCTGTAACGCTAGTTCCTCAAGCTTTACTCTGATGCACTTGAACAGCACCTTCTTCCCAGCTCTCGCTGTTTTCATCATCCATCTTGTGCTACTTGATGACTCTTTCCAGGCCCTAGTTTCTGGATTCAGGTGATTTTTTGTGTGTGTGTGTAATAATATCAGCCTACAATAAGAAAAAGAAGTTTTTTAACCTACTTAGTTGCAGAGGAGAGCCTACTCAGGCATAACCAGACTGAAAAACTGAGCCATAAAAAAAGTCTTAAAATCCCTGCAGTTCAACTGAGAGATCCTCACATGCATAATTTTTTTAATATCATAAAAATCTCATACATTTTTTAAGCCAATCTTCTGAATTTTGTGAGGTTGATTAATGTTTCATGAAGGTCTGGGAGTGGCATTATTAAGTGTTAATGAGAATCAAGCCTTGATGAACTTAGAGCATTTCTCCCTGAAGAGGAGAGGCTGTGGGGGAGAAAGCTCTGGCACAAAAAGCTGGTTCCAGCCTTCCCAATTTCTGACTGCATGTAGTGCAAACACTTTGTTAGAGAAATCATCCCAGACTTTGTGCTGAGCCTGAGGCATGCAGGGTCAGGATGTTAGGTGCCAAAAAAGCAAGGCAACTATGATAAAAAAGCAAAAAGTGCTCAATATTGGTGAGTGTGAATGTTTTGACATGGGACACTGCTAATCCAGTTTAACACAGCCCCTCCGTGCTTTAAAGGTTGTGTTTATGATCAGTAAATAAAACGAAGAAAACATATGTGCACACAAAGCCACATTCCTTGGCTGAAAATTAAAATTGGAGGAAAAGAAACTAATACAGAAATCTTTGAAAATGTACTTGTTAATATCTTGGTGACACAGTTGCTTTCTCAAAAAATTGCCCCTCATTTTAGTCAATTCTGGTGATCGCTACACTTCTCCTGACCCCGCAGGATAATGATGTCAAATTTACATAAATATATCCAAAATGTCCAAACTTAAGCACTTTTAAAAAATGTGTTTCTGTGTTTTATCACACACTGTCTTTTCTGCTGGCTGACCTTTATCATGTAAATGTGAAAGTACTTAACCATGGCAAACCATGTGCTTTCATCAAGTCATACTCTTCCAATGCAATTAATTCCAGCTCTCCAGTTCTGAAATAGGAGGTGAGAAAGGAGTCCACACATTTAAGCAGCTACGTAGCAAAAGCTGCCATCAGGTACACTCTTTAAATCCAGAGAAAGCCATGAAGGCTCCAGGATTTGCAGGGCTTGAGAAGAGAGTCCATAGTTGGGAATGGACCGACCTCTTATTTCAACATGGATTCAGCTCCCAATCAGGAGGTCTGCCTTGGTGGCCTGAGGCCTTCCTCAGTGGAGACCTGGATGGCTGATTTCACTTGGAAGCGTCATCAGGAGGCTGTGGAGTTTGTCACTGTAGGGCTATGCCGCTCCACAGAAGCAGAAGAATTGAAAAAAGTGTCTTTGGTGCTGGAAGCTTGCCTGACACCCCTCTGCACCATACTTGTCTCTGCTGTAATATGTATATATCCCATAAATACACCCAACAGCAAAGCTCTGAGGTTAGAGGAGGAGGAAGACTGTGATAACCCACGCTAGCAAGCATGTGGGCAGTGGGAACACACTGGCTGGCCAGAAAGAAATGGAAACCTTATTAAGTTGCTATTTGATCCAAATGAGACACTTTATTTTCCTTTCAGGACTGAGCTGCTGGTAGCTGAGGCTAGACAGAGTCCAGCTAGTGGGACACTTTCTGTAGGCAGTGTTCCCCCAAAAAAGATCACTATTTTCCAGAAATGTTCAGCACCAACAGACCTCTATGAAATACAAAGGCTCAGTGCATCTGGGAATGAGCACATTGGTACATCCTGTCAGTCCCAGTGAGCTACATCTCATGTGTTGGCAACTCCTGGTTTTAGTTTGAATCTGTCAGATTTCCCCCACTCTTTCATTGCCCTCCATCCTCATCCAGCTTCCTTCAACCCCCTGCATGAGCTCCCCGTCCCCCAGATACCACACACACCAAGCTTTCATTCCTTGTATTTTCCCTACTGCGTAAGGAACAAACAGCAAAGCTCCAGAGGGAAAAAAGTTAGCCAGTGAGATGCTTGTTAAACAAATAAATTAGAATATATCAGCTCCCAGATGACAGATATTTCTCAACAGAACCGACACAACCCCTGTCACTGTGTGTTTCCTGGATGGGTGCATGCTCAGCTGGGACTCGCTGACATTGCACAGAAGCCACTTTTTCCAGCTGTTATTTTTGTTTCACAGGTAGCTGCAATTGCAAATGTATGGGGGAAAGCTGTCTGAATTGCTCTAGGGTACCAGATGGCAGCTATATTGCATCCATGCCATGGGGTAAAATTTTGGTCTGCTAGACAGTGGGGTGGGCTGGCACCCTGAGCTCCCTGTGCAGCAAGGGAGTTGTCACAAAATGCAGGTGTGCAGCAAAGGGTGCTGACACGCGTTCTGCCACGGCTAAGAAATCTTCTCTTTTAAGGAGCGGCTTAAGGAAGCAGAGGAGGTCTATAAGGCTGGCATAGAGAATTGTCCAGAGAGCTCCGATCTGCATAACAACTATGGTGTTTTCTTAGTTGATACTGGTAAGTGAGAAGGAGCAAGGAATTTTCTTTCTCTGCCTTATTTGCTTTGATTTGTGTTACTCAGCAGTATACATCTAAAAGGATGTCAAAAGCATCCAAATCAATAGGCGTGCCTCCACTGTAGCTTGGAAATAAATATCCCTGCTGCTGAGATGGCACAGCCTACTGAAATCTGTAATCAATGCAGGCACTGTGTGGCAGTGGCATTCAGCCTTGCTGTTTCCTTCAGTGTTTCCCACCATCTTTGCACAGCCAGTTGTCCTCTTCAATTTAAGCTGGGCAGCACCCTGACAATACTGCCATTTCTCCAGGAAAGCATGGCCACATCAAACCAAATCCCAGGCACACAAGTGGATTGTTACGGTGTTTGGAGCACTTGCAACTCTACTTGGTGACAAAGCAGCTCTTTGACTCTAAAGGTTGAGTGCCACGGCTATGAAAGCAAACATGGCTTTTAAACCACAATCATCTGTGAAAACAAAACATAAGATACTGTGGGGTAAATTGATTTCTCAGGAGCTCCGTAATGACGTACAAAGCCTTTCTTTTCTGGGCTCCTGGTTCCTATCCAACTTCCCTGGACTCGGACGCTTCCTGGCATCCACATAACAACAAAAAATGCTGCTGTAATTGCTGCCTGTTATTGACAGCTTTATAAGCAAGGCCAAGTTTGACAAATGACTAGTGGAAACCAAACTACTGTCTCACTCCAGTCCCCCCCAGAACATAGGGGAGACTCAGTGATGAAATATTGCAGGCTTGAAGTGTGTGGTTGCTACCCATTCTGTCGCTTTCACACTGTGCCCAGCTCAAGTGATGCTTAGGAAGAAAGGGTAATGGTGTCCATCAGCCTGCAGTTAGCTGTCCTACCTCTGAGCTGACGCTCAGCCATCGCTTTTTTGTAGTACTTGTGTGAAATAAATATGAAGCCAAAATTCATAATCAAAAAAGGCTTCATGGCATTAATGACAGAGGTTGAGGTTCAGAATTTGTGCCCTGGCAAAAATCAAGTTTGCAAATAATAAGAATTCCTCAGTAATTTCACTCTGACATTGTACTCATCTTTGCTTGCCAACGCAGATAAACTGTCCTATTCCTGCCAAAAAATCTGGTTCAAACACAGTGCAGTGCACTTTCTATTTTTTGCACTTGTGTATTCTGCCAAAGTCAAAACTAACTTTTCCTGGTTTACTCCTACACTTCCCTACACACAAACAACAGGAAAAAAAAACACCACTGACTTTTGATACTTCAGGCATGATGTGTAAATAACCCTTCTGGAGACATGACAAGGCGTGAAGGAAGTGACTGGTAGTGAGCCCATCACAGGCTGCACTCTTCCCCGGCAGGCACAGGGAGATGCTGTAAAACACCACGCCAGTTGCAGGATTTTGTGCAACAAGCCTCCAGCAAGTATCAGCTGTGGAAAGCCATACCTCTAGATAGCTCTGCAGTGGTCATACACTCTCAATGTGTCTCCTTTGATGATGCACATCACCCCTGTGTGCTGAGCAAGGGGGGACACTGGCTGACTATAGACTGAGGTGCATGCCCAGCTGCTTCCCAAGACGTTTTGTAGATACAGTTTTCAAAAACATCTAGATGGAGGCTGCTGCTGGATGTTTTGAGAAAGTCCCACCCTGAAAGATGTCATTGGCCTTGGATGAATCTTAAGTGCTTCTAAATCTCCCTACAGATGCCCCTCCTCTGTCCTAGAAAGGAGACACCAAGAAGTATCAGTGTTAGTTTTATATTGCATAGATAGTCTCAGGAAACCCGAACTTGATCTGAACAACCATGAAAATAAAACTCACATGGCAGCGTATGTCCAGTGTCCCAGCACGTGCAAGCTGTTTTCAAGTTCTGCAGCTAGAAAAGGAATTAAATACATTGTGAAGTGATTTGGCTTAAAAAATGCCAATGCTCAAAAGCTTTGTTGGTGGACAAAGCTCTGTTGAGTATTGGTTTTCATCGGGAGATTAACTGGTCTAAAGTGTGCAAACCAATGAAATGAGCACTGGCGTTAAAAATACGATATTCACATTGCTGGAATGCTGGAACTTTATGCTGTGCTCCATTAATTTATTTAGTAGGTAGTCAGCAAGTCCTGCCTGAGGAAAGCACTGCAAGATCCTTCTTGAGGAAAGACATTTTTTAGCTAAATAAAAATATACGGTCAGAAATAGAACTTCAGGCTTTTGGGCTAGTGGTCTGGCACGTTTCTTTTTGCACAGTGTTGTATTTTGTTGTGGTGATGTCATGGACTGCAGGACCTTGCATCGGTAGACATTTTTGCACAGCGAAGCAGTGCCACCCAATGGCTCCTCTGCAACACATTGATGGTACCTACCTGCTCCAAAATAGGCACCTGGGCACCTCTGGTCTGGGATTTATTGTCCCAAGGTGGGAATTAGCTGGTCACTGGCAGCTACTCCCAGTCCTGTTGAGCAAGGCAGAAAGACTGAGCAAGGCCAGTGCGACAGGGGCGGAGGGAATAGTCTCTGTTTGGAAAAAGCTGAAAATATTTGTGGCTCTGGTGGGGTTGTGGGGAATACTGGGTGGCTTGTCCTCTGTGTCTCCATTGCCCATCTCTCCAGTGGGCCAGGGTCAAAGAATGCTCTACCAGGAGATGGTTCAGGTGGGCTCTGTCCCTAGCACAGAGGGTGCGACCACCCTGCAGTATGGTTGGAGGGTGCTTTCAGTCAGGAGTCTTCTTCTGGTGACTGTACCCTTGACCTGCAAAATCCCACCCTTAGAAAATCTATTTCTCAGGATTATCTCTGAATATTGGAGCCTAAATCTTAGTTTGGACAGCAATTTTCCTTACACTTAATCTAAAAAGGCTGAGGCAGGATTTCTTTCTCTAAGTGGTTCTCATGCGTAGACCGATAGATGAAAGAAAACCCAGAGCATTACTGAGTGTCGAATTTGTGACAGGATTTTTCTGATTCACCAGTTTAATAGCTGCTTTCCTCTCCAGGAGCTCCAGAGCGAGCCGTGTCCCACTACAGGGAGGCCATCCGCCTGAGCCCTGCTCACCATGTGGCCATGGTGAACCTGGGCAGGCTTCACCGCTCCCTGGCACAGAACAAAGAGGCTGAGGTGTGGTACAAGCGGTAAGAATTTGGGATGGGAGACAGAAGTTTCCCTCTTCCCCTGTACAGCTTGTCTCTGCTACAGAGCCTCTGATACATGAATCTGTCAGCGCATGTTTTGGTTTTCCTCCCTTCCTTCTCCGTCCATTTGAAATCAGATTTACCTTTGCTTATTTGGCTATTTTGGGGGAGTGCTTGGAGAGGCAGCGCAGACTTGGGCAGTGTTGACTTCCCTGGACTGCCGCTTTTGGCTGGAGGATGCTCTGACAATAAAGTCAGAGCTTTCTTGGTGGCATGAGCAGGTTATTAGCACAACTCCCACCCTGCTCGAAGCTGGTCTGTGGGTGCCACAGCAGTAACAACCATAACTGCTGCACAGCCCAGCACCGAAACCTTGGTACCACCAGTAACTCCAGCCCTTCACAGCAGTGTGCCAGTAGGCAGGCTCTGACTACCAGTGTGCAACAGGGTGGACTGTTTAGGGTTTTTTGCATGCTTTTTGGCTCCCAGATTTGTGCTCACACTCCCCAGGTTCTGCCACCATCAGCCATCCCCACCCCTATGGCATGCTCACGTGCACTTTGGAGGTGGTCCTCTCCCCTTCTCAGGTGGCCAGAGGGGTTGCTGCTGTGGGCACACTCATCCCTCCTTGCGGCCTTAAGTCTGTGCTTCCCGTGATGGGATGAGCCCAGTGCAGGGCTTCACTGCTCCATCCCAGCACAAGCCACACCTCGCTCTTCTGCTTTGATCCTCACACCACCTCTTTTTCCCAAATCCCAGGGCCCTGAAGGTATCTCGGAAGGCTGAAATCCTGTCCCCGCTGGGGGCTCTGTATTACAATACGGGGCGGTATGAAGAGGCATTGCAGGTTTACAGAGAAGCGGCATCACTGCAGCCTGTGAACAAAGAGATCCGGCTGGCGCTGGTGAGTGTGGGGCAAGCTTGGCCGGGGCAGGGCCATGCAGGTGGATCACCAGCTGCTGAGTGCAGCGTCGTGTATTAAGGAGAGCTGAGCTTTTGAAGGTCATAACCCTTTACAATGTGGCTCCCTAGGCTCAGGTTTTAGCAATGATGGGGCGGACAAAGGAAGCTGAGAAGATGACGAACCATATACTCAATGAGGATGCGGAGTGTCTGGAGTGCTACCGCCTTCTGTCAGCCATCTACAGCAAGCAGGAGCACTATACCAAGGTACTGTGGCCATGGGATACCTTTGTCCCAAGGGCTCACACACAGAGCTCAGGCTGAATTTTACATTCCATCTCTCCAGAGACATGTCACATACCTTACCACACATCCAGTAGATTTATTTTTTCACTAAAACCTTTATTTAGATACTGGGACTGAAGCTAAGCAGTATGGTTTTCTTATCACTTACTGCTCCAGCAGCTGTCAGCCCCACTGCCCATCAGCCACAGGCATTTAAAAAGCCCATTTCCACTTGTGTTAATGGTGTGGGGCAAACAAGGGAAGGAGGAAGATGAGTCTTACGCTGGGAGGCCTTAGTGGCAAGGAGAGCATGAGAAGTGGAAAGGCGTGGAATACAGTAACGCAGTGTTCTCTTGCTTTTTCACAGGCACTTGAAGCTATAGAAAAAGCTCTTCAGCTAAAACCAAAGGATCCAAAAGTCATATCAGAGCTCTTTTTCACTAAAGGAAACCAGCTAAGAGAACAGAATCTCCTTGACAAGGCTTTTGAGGTATGACTGGTCCAAGCCCTAGGGATAGTTCTATAGGTTAAAAGTTAGAGTGAGCTCATTGCATCTAATACGCCCTGGTGCACACACCCTGGGTGCTGGCCTTGGGATTTCAGCAGTTCAGCAGCGGTATAGCTAAAGCTGTGGGGCAGCTAAAGCTTTAACTTTGCCAGACTTCGCTGCAACTTCTTTCCTCATTCCTGTGTGGAAATACAGCTCCCTGCTCTGAGAGCTTAAGTACGAGTTGAGGTGGGGTTTTGGAGAAGCCTGGGTGTTTTCTCATTGACCAGACCCTTGTTCCATCCAGCCCCAGCCCCTCTTGCTGGTGATGGCCAACTCCAGGTAGCTCAGCTGGAAGCTTGGGGACCTGTAAGAGCCCACCTTGTTGTTATACCTCACCTCATTACCTAATGGCTGAGACGTTGACTTATCCTGTGGAGCAGGAGACTTGATAGCTCAGAAATTGTTAGCATTAAATAATAACACAGAGTATTATTGGGACAGTTGTGAATATTCTCAGTATCCCTAGAGATGTCTAATCCCAATTTGAATCCTTTCCTGTGGTGACACCATAAAAAATGGTACTGTTTGACAGAGTTCTTGTTGCTGCTTCTCCCATGCGCAGTGGCAGAAGCAGTGGGGAGGGATAGCACTGCCCTCGGGTCCCTGTGAAACCTCCACGCAAGTGGCTGTACCGTGGTCTGCTGCCAGCTCCATATTGCAGCCTTGTAGATAAATAGTATCACAGCCCGTACACGACTTGTGGTTGGCAAGCATCTGCCCAAGGAAATGCCCCTGACATGCAGGAGACCCCAGCGGTGCAGGGTGGCAGGGAGAGGTCACAGGGGTTGGTGTGGCCCTTCATAGGGTGCAGTGGGCAGGGAAAACCTGTGAGATGAGCTCAGCGGTGAAGCAGTATATTACATTGCCTCTGCTATAAAGAAACTGAATTTCAGCTTATGCATTGCATCATACGAGAAGGATTGAAATTCTATTTTAAATGTATTCAGGAGTGAAAACTTTCTTTCCCTTTCCCCTCCACCACTGGTTGTTTTTTGAAGGGTCAGTCTCATAACCTAAAACCATTTTGTATTTATGTAGAGCTATAAACGGGCGGTGGAGCTCAACCCGGACCAAGCTCAGGCCTGGATGAATATGGGAGGCATTGAGCACATCAAGGTATGAGAGTTTCGCTTTCCCTTAAGCTGTCAAGTGCAGAGACTCAGGACAGAAAGCTAAATTTGTTTCAGACTGCCAAGAGCTGCATGTTCGTACACAATGAGTGTCCCTGACATAATTTATCTAAAAAGGAGAAAAGTCAGTCCACCCCAACTAGATTTTCCCAACCAGGTTGCATGGGAATATGTATCCTGTAATATAAAGCTTGTATTTTAAGAGGGCAGGCTTCGAGGAGCAACCTCCCATCTCTAAAGTTTTCTTGCTTCAATTGCTGACCTACTTTAGAAAAATATCACTGTGAGTCACCTTCTAAGATTCCTCTCTACCTAATTAATTTAATAAAGATGTCTAATGCAGAATACTGGCATGAAATTACAAAAATAGACAGCCCACCCTGTGGTTGCTTATCTGTTTGAATACTTTAGCATATCATTATGATTTGGGTCTTAAGGAGTCATGTTGTGTGATATTCTCAAGCTGTCCTACCACTGAGTAAAATTTAACTCTTTTGGTACAACATAATGGAAAAATTAAAATCTACTTCTTGCCATGTGAGTTTGCTCAAATTTAGGCTAATGGCACCTGGTGATCCATTTCATAATGTAGAGGTATTCCTGTTATCTAACAGTATTAGGTTTGATAAACTCTTTTTCCTTTGTTTTATGGTCTTTGCCATTCCCAGGGAATGAACTTTTTATGTCAGGGAATGCAGATGAGATCTGTCACTCATTTTCTTTGTAGGGGAGCTACGTCACTGCCCGTGGCTACTATGAGAAAGCCTTACAGCTGGTTCCAAACAGCAAGTTGTTGAAGGAGAATCTGGCCAAACTGGATCGCTTGGAGAAACGGTTTCAGGAAGTCCAGGAGAAAGACCAAACATAGCGTTCAGTCACCAGTGAAAAGAAACCCTATGCCCCTTGGAGAAGAGTATGGTGAAAACCTATTGCTTGAAGTGATGCTGAAGGAACTTTGATAGGACTCAGAATTATGGAAGGCAAATTTTGAATGCATGCTTGTCTTTGACCAAAGTTACAGGAGACGCTTGACTCCTGTGGGACATGCTGGGGAATGAATGAAAACCTTCCTTTAATCAAGATTTATGTTTAGGTTGAACCCATTTTAATCACACCAGGAGTGTGAGTGGGAGTTGTACCTTTGATATCTTGGTTATCACTGGGGAAACAATGAAGACAAAGCGCTCATCCATTGCAGCAGGGGTGAAATAGCACCTCCTGTTGCTTGACACAGTGTCACCTCGTCCATGTAAAGTACCACTGATGGGCTTCATTGCAAGTGCTGCCAGGTCCTTCTGAGCCAGGAAAGATGGTCATAACAGTCACATGAAAAGGTTTCAAGGGGTTGATGCTGAGAAAGTGGTGGCCACTTTTACAGCTCTAAATGTGACTGGAAAATTATTCTAAAGAAAGGGAAAATGGTATCTGAATATCACCCTAGAGGATGATTCTATAAGTAGGACAAATGATCCTTTGAGGGAAGATCTCACCTGAATGTTTCACTCATAAGGTAGTAATTTTGTAGTAATTCAGGTTCATGACATCAGTACTGTCAAATATCATATGGCTTTACCCTTTGCTCTCTCCCTCCAGGCCAAATAATTATTATTCTGAAAAACAATGGAAGCATCCAAAGGGAATAGGAAGCTCTAGGATTATTTGTCCTCCTGTCCAGTCCCCAGTAAAAAAACAACCAACCAATCTGATCAATATAGGAGGCAAAGGAAAGCCACAGAGAGATTAGGGAAGATTTCCTAGGCTGGAAAGGTACTAAAGAGGCTTTTTTATGGGTGTGCAGGGACAAAGCCCATTTATCATGGTGATAACACTGACAAAACACTTTGTCAAAGTGTTCTCACCCCTCCCCCAAAAGGTATAGAAAATTACCCATAGCTGATCAGTCATAAATCTATATTTTAAATACTGGAAAGGGAAAACAAATTCTCTTCAGAATGAGGGCTTTTATTTTTGAGCTTTATTTATTTAACTTATAGTAATCAAATAATTAATATATTTTCTCTGTTTTATATGAATTGGGCAGTATCCTTCACAGCTGGCCACGTGGCTGGGCATTGTGACTTGTATTGTATGAAGTTAGAAAAAAGCAATACCACCGAGGCATGCCTGAATAACTCCCTTTCACGATGTTTCTAAAGCAAGTAGCTGCAGATCACATTTGACCATACTGTCACTGCAATACCAGCGCTTCTGCTGCTTCTACCAGGGTTTGTACCAGTTCGCAGAGTTAGTGGGATCATGCTTGGTGCCACTGCCTTTGGGTTTGGACATCAGGGTAGGTCATCAGTTTGTTCCTCTTGCAGCAAGAAACTGCTGTAAAAGTTGTTATATTTCAGCTAGGCTGTGACCAGTTCCTGCAGAAAAGCAGCCCAGGGTTTGGCATTATTAGTAAAGGATAGTTCCGATTAGGTATGTGATGCCTTGGTACACATCTGTCAGGAAAAGCCTCTGTGGCAGTGACCCATGTGGCACGCAGGTTTAGTTGGTGCTGGCCATGGCACCTCAGCAAGCTCCAGATTTCTGGTGGCTCCACTGGCTCCATTTAAAAAGCTCGGTGTCTAGCCACTACTGGTGGTCAAATTACTGACAAATTATTAACATGACTCCAACTGCATTTGGAGCTCAGAGAGTGTCCAGACTGGTACAGATGTCTGCCCTGCCAGGGCTTGTGGACCTGCTAGAGCCATGGCTGTGTGCCCACCAAGACGAGACTGGACTTGAGAGGTAGTGGTCAAGGAGTCCAGCCAGTGCCTACAGCTGGGAGGGAGAGACCATTGCAGGGAGAAGCTGGTGACATACATTTCTGGGCTCTCTCCCTTTGAACCAGTTTCCCAAGGCAGCAGCTGGGACCAAAATAAGCAAGTCTTTTGCTGGTGTATTTTCTCTTCTCCTCTCAGCCCAAAGCACTCTGCTTTCCAGGGCCAACGGCAGGTGTGAGGTCCTGGGCCTGGACCAGCAACTCTTTGTCTTTTCACATGACTTTTATGGCTGTGGACTCGCCAACCTGACATTTCTGCAAGTCCCCAGTGCGGGTGCTCTGCTAGATGCCACGCATGGAGTAGCTTTGCACAGCCCTGGCACTGCCAGGATGGCCAGGAGGAGATGGGGTCATGCCAGCAGCATCCCATCGGATGGGGAAACTGAAGCTTAAACGCCTTTGAGAGCAGTCTTTTGCCCACCATGCATTGCAGAGTCGTAGGTGGTTCATTACTGGGGTGTTCAGAGGTACCTGGACCATAAAGCTCTGCCTCTCCCCAGGGTGAGCCTGTCTGTGGGGCAGCTTCACCGAAGCCCTGTGTGCCAAGCTGGCTGGCTGCCCATGGTACCACCCTGTGGCGGTGGCTTTGGGGGCTGGCAGAGGGCTGTTTGGTGCAGCCCCAACAGCACAAAGCCCCCTGCAGAGGAGGCAGCTGCGGAGTGCTCCAACAGCTCGCCGAGGCATGGGGGGATAGGGGTGGGGGGAGGTATGTCTTATTTAAAAATGTGTATCAGCTATGAAGTTTGCCTCATAAAGATATATTAAATAAATACTATATATTCTACAGGCCCCACAACAGTGTGGCTTTAAATTGTGGCCAGTGAAACATATTTTTTCAAATATAAAGTAACTTGTATTTTTTATAGCAATGCTTTGTGAAGGGGAAGACTTGGTTCTGTGGTTTTAACTTCAGCTTAAATCTTAGTTTGTCTTTTTGGAGAGACCTGGTAGAAATGATTGGCTCATTCTTGTCCTAGAACCTGATCAAAGCCATCTTGACCTCCTAAAACCAGTGCACATGTAAAAGTATAATACAGCTTTGGGTGCTCTCCTCCCAGATCCTGGAGAAGGATTTTTGCAGCACCGTCTTACTTGCAGAATAATGAGACCACCCTCCCCGTGGGTTTGGTTGGAAGGCATGGCTTACGTTCATCCACTTACCTGAGTTAGGCAGGTAACATATCCATGGAGTTTAATCCCAGTTGAACCAGATTATGTTTATATGCTGAAAGGCCGACTCCACATTTTGGAGCTAGGATTGTGGTAGTTACGGAGAGAGGAGAGCTCAGTAATGAAACCCCGCTTTCCTGAACCAGCACTTTATACCCCATCTATGCAGGACGATGGTCTGCAAACTGGCAGCGTATTTAGAGAATGACTCAGACCGTAAGCTACCAAAGCAGTTAAACCCTTGTGAAGTTTGGAGCTGAGTCCCTGTCTCGTTGGCGTCCATGCTGAAACGCTGTGTTTGTTCAGGACATTAATCTTATGAAAGGTTTATTGCAGGCGAAGAAGAAGAATGGAGTATGATATGAAATGGGTTACCTCCACCAAAACAGAACGCTATTGTGGATGATAAATCAAGGAACTTACCTTGTGATAAACTGGATATTATCTTAATTAATCATAGGAAATGTCCTCTTCCTCTAGCATTGCACAGCTTCTAAAATAATGAGTTATAAATACATTGTTTTTTGTCAACTCCAGCGCTCAGCATGGTTAGCAGAGATTACAAATTAATAAATGGCTGAAGCTCTACCTGGAGGGGGAAGTTCGCGCTCTGCAAGTTGCATTGGCTAAACCTCAGTGTTCATCAATATTAGAGTGGAGAATTAACGGAAAGCTGGTTAGACAGGACTCTTGTGTACTCACTGTGCGTTTTAATCCTAAATGAAAAACTTAATAATTGTGTTGCTTTTTCCTTTCCCCATGAATAATATTTTCAGCTGATGGATTTTGTTTTGTTTTATTGCTTATTTAAAGTACAGCATTCTTTGCTTCCACTCCTTTTCCATCCCCCAGGATAAACGATGCAGTGGGGGGCATTTTCTCTCTCTCACAGACTGCTTGGACTAGATGTTCCTACAGATGTGCAGGCAACTTGTTGTGGCCAAACAGCAAGTGAATGCAGCAGTGCAAATGGCCTTCATTCCAGAGATCTCGATGAGGATGTGTGCATGCATGCACATAGGTGGAAGAAGTCTAAGTCAAAAAAATCCAAAATAAAGAGCCTAACTTGCAGGGGAAGCTGGACACCCCTAAAATTATCTAAAAACTATGAAAGCTTCTTAACAATTATAGAAACCAAGCCAGATATGGTATACAATATTTGGTGAAAGAAGATAATTTCTAATTTTAATAATTAAGCAATTTGGAATGTAGTTGTATGATCCTTTGCCCCACTTTTCCTCCAGCTCAGCGAAACAGTTGGTATATGCTTCAGTCTCGTCAGTCTGTATGTGATTAAGTTGCCCAAGTGCTCAATTTCTATCTTTCATATATATGCAATTATGCACAATCTTTGGAAAAAAATAGCCCTTAGAGGGTTTTTTCTCCAACTTTCAGTCTCTTGCAGCAGCAACAAAATGCACCATCTTGCTTTCATGTACATTTAAAACCAGCAGTAAAAAAAAAAAAAAAAAAAAAAAAAAAAAAAGGGAAAAAAGGGGAAAAGAAAAAAAGTGCTTGGCATTCACTAGTGTTACGATGTGGCAAAGTTGCTTCAGGTAATCTCAATAATTTCGTGCAAAAGTTCATTGCCATGTTTGTAATGACTTGGTGAAAATGTTTTCTTCTGGAAAATACCCCCAGTGGTATCCTCTGTAAAAGTTATGGCTTCTACAACTGTATTACTGTAGAAATCTCTGCCTGAAGTGGATGTCACGCTGTGTGTTCCTCTCATGTGGGAGTTGTTTGCATTGCCTGTTATTCATATGGCTCTTATTTCTGTATCTAATTTCTTTTTAATCAGTTGTGCATATCTTTTAAAAAAACTCAAGAAAACAGCCCATAGATTAGAAATCTTCTAAAAATAAATTCATACTTAGCAGCAGCTGGATGTATGTCAGTGGTACAGGAATTTGCAAAGTCTTTGCTTTTTTCACTGTGGGATTTATGGCTAGATTTCACATAAAGGACTTATGCTCTAAGTCTTTGCAAAAGAAAATGTATGTAAATGTCTATTTTATATAAAAAGTAAGAAAAGAAAAGAAAGTGCCATGTCTGGTTTTATTCTCTTGGCTATGGGGTCAGCCTGTTCCTTAGGACCAACCATGAACAAGTTGTTCTGGAGGTGGAAGGGCCAAAGTTTCTTACTCCGCTTGAATTACATTTCACTGCCCAAGGAGTCCCAGTTACAGTTCATGTAGGAGCAGCTATGCAGCACATGTATTTAAGTCTGGCCATAAAAAATACGGGAGCAGGCATTTTTTGGAGCCTGAGCATGAGAAAGTATGACGGCTGGTGCTTACATGGTCTTGGTGATTGAAAATGTTATACTGACATAAGCTGTTCATGTCAGGCTTTATACATCTGTCATTAATGTGTCAAACAAGTCTGCAGAGTAGAAAGAGAAAGAGCAGAAATTAAAAAGAAACTCATTTTTTTCTAATTCCCTTCTTCCTAGCTGACATTCCCAGATGCTCCTGCATGCTCCCAGGGCTTGAGTTTGCTCAGAGGATTGTGATGGTGATGAACGCCTCCACTGAAAATGGACCTGAAAGAGAACCAAAAGCCTGAACACAAGCCATAGTGTTTCCTGCCACCTTGGTGTGTGCAAACCCCTCTGTAGCATGAAGGGACATCGCATGCTGCCTTTGAAGTCAGTCCATACAGCCTGAAGTTCTCTCAGATCCCAGCAGAAACAGGGTTTCTTTATGGAGCTTGCTACCCAACACCCACCTGCCCACATCCTCATTTGTACTGATGGAGAAATCAGATGTATGCCCAGGCCACAGCCTGGATCCTGCCCCACGCAGCAGTGTGCAGCTTTGCCCTTTGAGCAGAACAAGGAATAGAGCTCGGCGGTCCTGCCTACCTCCGCTGCCTGCAGATCCAGTTGGCCTTTGGCATTGTTACCACAGGAGAGAGGGTCTCCTGCTGCCAGCTGGCCAACAGGGCAGGCAGTGCCCCCGGGGATGGGCAGCGGCCTGGCAAGCAGGGACAGCTGGGCTGCCCTCACCTCCGCCAGGGCATGCACCCCCCAGCTGCTCAGCAGCTCCCGAGGTGGGATGGAGGCGGCTGCTCTGCTGTGGGTGACACCAGGGCCCTGTGTGTCTGGAAGCACCGCAGCACCTGGGGGCTCTGCAGTTTCTGGCCCAAAACCAAAAGGCAGCTCCATGCTTCTAGTTGCTCCTGTAGTATTTGGATAGCGGCCCTCCCTGTGGAAAAGGTCAAATAATTTTCATCCTCACAGCAGCTTCTTAAGCTTCTCTGTAAACCTGTGTATTGCTTCACAAATGAAATGCTGCTGGAGGTGTCCAACTCTTTTGGTGTCCTCTGGGAAGGAAGAAGCAAAGACACCACCATACCTTATAAACATGCCCCTCTGGCCAGCCTGGGTGAGGAGAGACCACAGAGCAAGGAACTTGGCTGGACTTACCATTACCTGCGCTAACCCTCCTCTGCAAAAGCAATGAGATGCAGCTCAGGTCTGGTGGCAATAGCGAGGGGGGACATTAGATCCTGCCACAGTCCCCATGGGGAGTGGGCAGCAAACTACAAATAGGAGAGCCCAGGGAGCTGGTGACCTCCTGGAGAGCCTCCAAACCCTCCTGAGTTGCAGCTCTGCAACCTCACCTGCCAAAACCGATTGACCTTTCATCAGTTAAAGGGATCTGTCGGCTGGGGGGAGGGGGTTGTTTTTCCCTGTGTGTAACAGAGCATAGCCTGGGCTCCAGCACCGGGTACCTTCCCTGGGCTGTGGTGGGAGCTAGGCTACTCTTGCTGCTGGTGTCCCTCCTTGCTCCATGTGGTGAGTCTTGTACATCTTCTACATCTCCCCAACGTAGGGGCTACAGCAGTTCATGCTGGTGTTATCTGCTCTTTTAAGCTACCAAAGCAGTGAATGTAAGCAGTCAGTTTCACAAATGGTGCCAGGGCTTGGTGTGCTTGCCCCTCATGAGTGATTTTGGGCTGCCCTTGCTGTAGCTTTGCTGGGACCACAAGCCCTTCTTACCCTCTCCATCTAGGTGCTGCTCACCACAGCCCGCCTCTTGGCTGCTGTGGCGAGCCATTCCCCATGCAGGCTGCTCACCTGCTGTGTGGTCCCTTGGCTGTGCAGTAAAGAAATAATTTGGTCCTATTGAGCTTTCTAACTGATGACCCTGGGGGCATGCAGGTCAGAGAAGTGTCTAGGAGAGCAATGAATGGCAGCATGTTCTCAAAGCCTTCTTGCACATTCTCCTGCAGTGGGTAATGTTATTTACAGCTCCCTGTCTGGCTTGCTTCCATATGAAAGCTTCCTTCCTAGGGATGCTTTAGGTAAGAGAGGGAAGTAAGCACAGGTTAGGCTGCAAAGGGGGTCAAGTTGGGCAGTAGCATGGTGATCTTCATAGTGACTTGCTCCTAGTAATGAAACAAATTATAAAAAGATCTTCCCACCTGGGGCAAGAGATGGAATAACCACCTAACTGCTCTCCCTCCCACCCTACTCCAGTATGATGCTAGATCTTCTGCTGTTGCTGATGTTATTTCTCTCCCCAGCTAAGGGAGTGGTGTTTTCTCTGTCATTTACCTTCCTGACAAAGTCTATTTATTTTCTACTTCACTAGTAGACTTGCTGCTATAGCAATAATCACCACAGTCTCTTGTTGGAAAAGCTAGTCAGCAGCAAGGGCTAGGGAGAGCTTGGTCCAGGTCAGTGGCTTGGAAAATTGTGCCTGATTTTTGTGCCTGAGCTTTTTGCAGTAGTCAAATCCTTTAAGGCCAGAGAGTTCTCTGGGAATATGATAAAATGCTATAAAAAGCGGGGGGGGGGGGGGGGGGGGGGGAGAGGGTGGTCTGAACAGAGCAACAGGTAGCTGTTAGCCCCTTTACAGGCAGATGAGGGTTGTGCAGGGACCTTGCACAACTGCAGGAATTGTGCAAGGATCCCCACAACCTTGTGGCATGAGTTTCACTTGTTACCCCACTTGTCTTGGGGTGGTTGGCCATCCAGGTAGAGGAGAAAGATGTGGGCTTCTCAGTTCACTGGCACTCAGATAAGGTGGTATGAGAGGTTGGTGGGCTTTTTAATACCTGTCAGCTTGATGGGAAGATTAAGCAAGTAGCATCACCTTCAAGCCTACACAGAGGACATAAGCCCCAAAGTCAGAGAGGGGTGTAGTGGTGGCATTGTGATGGTAACATTTTGGATCCAGACTTGGTCTCCTGGTGACTCCAGTAAATTGTTCCAGGCTCTCACCAGGGCGAGGACAGTGCAAGTACTTCCTAAATCATGAGCTTTATAGTGCTTATGTTTGTACGGCTGGGAACTGAACTTTTATCCCAGCTTTGGCTTGGGAGAGGCAGGGGACCCCTCCTATTGACATGAAAAACACATTGGATGGGAGTGATTAACAGTGATTTTTAGCTGGTGCAGACTTGGGCCAGCTGAAAGGAGTGGAAGCTGCTGTCTTCTTCTCAGCAAAGCAGCTGAGATGCCAGCCCTGATGCTGCCCCTCTCCTGCAACCATCCAGCCTGGAGAAGCAGAGCTCTGCTATGAGAAGTTGCAGTTGGTTCCTTTTCTTTGTGTCCCAGGTATTTAAGATCGCTCCCCTTGTGTATCTTTACTATGGTGGTCATGATCTGGAGCTGCCTGGGGGAAGCAGCACACCTCTTTCTCCCCCACCCAGCACGGGACCCAGCAGGCCTGTCAGTGTGTGCATCACTCTGTGCTGGCCGAGGACTGGTGGGGTTTTCCCTAGACAACATGAACAGGGTTGCCACGAATTTATCTCAAACTGCACAGTTCAATGAAGCATCTACAACTTAACCAGATGTAGCCACCCCTAAATCAAACCTTCCCTGTGCTCGTTGTCTGCATTTGTAAGGCACAATTGGTGCCAAAAGCATTGTGAGGGAGCTCTGTCTGCTTGCCATGTGTTTCAGACCAAAGCTAAGACCGAGTGCTGGGCCAGCTCAGTTCAGAGACAACATCTTTCACGATGACTTTACTTGCTCAGGTTAAGTGCCCCAGGGCACTTAAGGTATGGAAGCTTTGAAGTGACAAACTTTGAATGAAGCCTGGTGGCATCGTTATAACCTGTTGCACTTGTTACTGAATTTTCTAAGTCCCAGGTGCATTTAGTTAAGAATAATTAGGCTACTGGATGAAATCTAAATTTGCTTTCTTCTTTTTTTTTTTTTATGACTACACACACATCATGAAAGTACTTCACAGGAGACCTCAGCTTTACACACATCAGCTTCTTAGTGTGTTTTCATTTATCTCCATATAATTGCCTTCAGCTTGGAGCTCAGGCTGGAATCATGAAAGCTGTGACACCTGGATTTGTCCCATTAATTCCCTACTTGCCAGAAGAGCTTGAGGTAATGCATTTGAGCATGTGGGGCCTTGTCTCGCTTCAAAACACTCTTGTTTCCATCATGTCTGTAGGCCTGAAGTGTGGAATTCATCCCACTGACCTGAAGAGCCCGAGGAAGCTCTGCAGCTGGGATTCTTCTCTCAGATCATTGGTGGGAGACAGCTGGTGCCTGGTGGGCAGCCCCAGTGGGTCTGTGTGGCAGACCCTTCCCCCTGGGCAACGGGGAGGAGTGGCAGGAGCCACCGCTTTCATCCTCAAGTCATAGAATGCTGCTCACTCACCAGTGGAAGCTGGAGTAAAATTCCCTCTTGCCCAGCTTCCCAGGCTGACCTCTCTCCCAAAGTGGAAGGGAACGAGTTGAACTAATGGTGAAGACAACATCTGTGGCTGGTGTGAGCTAATGCAGCTGCGGAGCTTTTGTGGCATGTGCCTGCTGAGGGTTTCCTTGGGTTTATGGTACAGAAGGAGTTTGCAGAGGTGGGAAGGAAGGGATACCATAAAGTTGGTAATGGAGAAAACAAGTTTCTCTCTTCTAATGCAAACTAGTACGCATCCTCAGATAGCGCTACTGAAGTTTTTTTACTATCTAGGTATGCTCCCGAAGCAGGGTTTTGCCCTCTGTTGGTGGGCTATTTGAGTTGGAGGTCATGATCTCCCATTACCACAATTACCTTTGTCTTACTTTCAACTGATTTTCTGAGGATTGCAACACCTTATCAGCTTATCTCCTGTTGTGGCCAGAAGTTTTTCACGTGGAGACTTCTTTCTGCATAACTTACATAACGGTCTTATCATTATCTGTTGTTTGTTTCCCAAGGCTGGCTCCCTTGATTAGAAGTCCTTTCATTCATCAGTTTTGATGACTTGAGATGGTGAGTACTTGAAAGAGTGGGTCAGCTTGACCCAGACTTTATGCACAGCTTTGTTTAATGCCAGCAACCTTCCCTTAAGAAATACTTTGACACAAATAGTTTCTATACAGTGGCATCAGGAGGATGCCTCCCTGGTCCCCTGCATCTTGCCTAGCAGCTTGCGTGTATATAAGGAAAAATATGGAACAATGATTGTGGGATGATGCTTTATGAGTAACTGAGCAGGGCACAGCTCTATTTAGAAAAATACTACTTGGTTGCACATTGCCAGAGCAAACACTGGCACCTGTGGCAAAACAGTATTTGCCACCTCCCCCCCATCCCAAAACCCACTCCTTGCACATGAACCAGTTTGACGATGTCTGTAGCAGGAAGTCACAGGAAGGGGCTGGTTCAGGGAGAGGGTAGGGTGCTCAGGTCAGGGGGATGGATCCTCTGGACCCCTGGCTAGCATCAAGACCTGGGGAAGCTCTTGCAGCAGCAAGATAAAAAAAGAGTGAGATGTCCAGTCCACTCTGTTTTAGGATGCTCCAGGATCGCGTTCCTCTCATTCACCACTGAGGCATCAGGGAGTTTGCACACCATATTCATATGTTCAGCACTCAGGAGCTCTGTGAGACGTGGGCAGCCCTGGGGCAGACATCAGGGAAATCTCCATGCCACCATGGTTCTTCTAAATGTCTAAATCATTAATTTTAAAGAGCTTTGTCTTCAAAAGATCCTGCTCACCTAAGCAAGCATCCAGAGAAGCATTTCTGAGGCAGAAGGAGCAGCACTGCAGCTTCCTGGTAAAAGCAGCCCTTGGCAGCTGTCCCGTAACTTCTAGCAGTCACGTTGGCTGCTGTGCTTTTAATGCAAGACTAGCTTCACAGGCCATGCTGAAGACCTCTTCATAGGCAGGGACAATGATATAAGTGGCCCCTTTGCAGCCCTTTTGTAATCCATTATAATGTAATTGCAGACCAGTCAGCTTGACATCTGTTTCTTGCTCAACTTAAGCATAATTTTTGAGGACTAATGTTGAATAACAAGACAGTTGCTGTGGTATAAAAACTTCATTGTGCAAGGTTAACCTTGATAATGAGGCATCTCCTTGTTTCTCTATTCTGTGCAAAACTAGGTGGAGCTTTTACTCTCCACTGTTATGCTGCCAGTGCTATGTTCCCGTTACTGCATCATTTGCATTACTAGACAATCAGTGTGTCAGGCATTTCTGGGAAATACGGGCACTTTCCAGTTCCAGTAAACGGCCTCCTGGGATTAACATTGAGCTGTGCCATTAGTGGGTCTGTTACTTATGGCTGAAAGTAATTAAAAAATTAGAGGAAGCATTTCCTTGAGTGGGGGAAAAATGTTTAAAAATCCTAATTTACTAGAAAGGATTGAAGCAGAGTCAGGTTAACCCCCCCCCCATAACTTGATTCAAAATGCCTGGGGCCACGCTTCAGGGCAGGCAGCTGTAAGAAATCATGTGTGCCTACCAGCCCTCCCAAAGCAGGCTGCCCGGACCTGCCACCTCCAGAGGCTGCCTGGGTGAAATAGCTTGGCGCTAATTCCCAGCAGCTGGACTCTCAAGAAGGGCTGCAATCCCATAGAGGTTAGAGAACAGGTTGAGGGCAGGGGTTTAAAAAAAATTAAAATCCAGAAATCAGTGGTAAACCAGCTTCAAAGCTCTTGTTTGACACTGGGGTTTCTTGGACTCTCAAATGAGCAGAGTCTGAAAAGGCGTTTGTTTCGGGTCTGGGTTTTGCCAAGGTTCAGTAATACTTCAGGCAGACCTTTAGTCAGCCCTAATTGCAAAGATCTTGAGACAAGCTCACTGCTGTGTTGTGCCCTGTGCTGTGTGAGCTGGTAATGGGAAGCACTGACAGCCAAAACACTGACGAGTTGTGTGGCTCTTGTGGGCATCTCTTGCAGTGCCCCGTACCAGGTGGGTTGATGAGCCCCATTCATGTCTCCCACAGAGTGCAGAGCTGTCCCTCCCTGCGCCCCAGAGCATTTGCTGGGTCCCTAGAAGACAGTAAACTCCTTTGCTAAAGATCTGGTTTGCGAAAGATGGGATCTACTGCCCATCTAGTTATTGGGTAACTGATCTGATAATGTCGCTATCTACTTAATTGCTAAAGGAAATACTGAATGGTTTTTTGACTCTGCTGGAGCTGATTGCTTTTAAGTTTAACTGTGACATTATATTGCTTATAAAATATGCAGAAAAACCATAATGGGCATACGCTTGTCTAGAGTTAATTTAAACTACATGTAGCTGCCTAAAATCGTCATAAAGCTCTCAGATGTAAGCCTCTGCTCATCCCTTAAATGCACTGATAACAGAATTAAAAAGGAGGATTTATGGGGCTGAAATTACTTGGCAATCCGTTCCCATTGCTTTTAAGGCTTCTGATGTGCCTTTTAGGATCCCAGACTGCAAGTAACAAGGGCTGAGGTTGTTGTTTCAAGGCCAAAAATGGCACAGGGGTTCTGTGAGTCTCGAGGTGACAGACTGTCCTTTTCCCTGTACCAAGCTGGCTGCAAAGAAATCTGCCAGCACTTCTCCTGGCAGCTGTGTGCTGCCCAGGTATGAACAGTGGCTTGATGGATAGCAGATGAAACAAAAAAAACCCCTATTTATCCTTTTAAAAGTCAGTCCAGCTTTTCCAGCTGGACATCAGGGAGTCCTCTGCACTGCTGCTAATGTGAAATCAGCCCAGCTGAAAGTCCTGTTACTGAAGGCCAGCCCTGGTTCCCAGGGCAGGAGCACGTTGTGGGGTTGCAGACTCAGTGTCAGGGTTTGCTTTGTGGTGGCAGCCCCTTCTTTCACGACCATTTTTTTTCCCCACCAGAAAACTCCTGAAGAGCCTGGTGGTGGCAGTGAGGGAGCATCACCTCCAGTGGGTAGAGAGGCAGGAGCAGAGCAGAGCATCCCTGTCTCACGTGTCATCGTCCACCCCAGTTCATCTGGCTGCCCTACACAGATTGCAACGTGACCCTGCTGCACCTGCTGCACCTGCAGCACCCAGCCCAGTAAGTGGGAGCCCAAGGGGATGAGCTGCTGCTGCAAGAAGGTGCTTTACATGGGGAAAGCTCTCATCTGATGTGCTGGTCCAGAAAAAACCACCCCTCTTCCTTCCCTTCCCATGCTCTCTATGCTAGAGAAATGTCCTCTCAATTATGCCTTTAATTCTTATCGAAGTAACACAGTTGGGTTAACTCTTGTCCTAGGCTTTGATTAATTGTCCCAGAAGTTTACCCCTCCATCAGGGTCTGTGCTCTGGCTATGCTCATGCTTTCTTTGCGCACCAGATTCCTGTGTGCCCTTGCGTTCCCCATGTACAAGCTGTACCAGTGCGGTTTCCTTCAGCTCCGTGGTGCCAAGGCTAGCTCTCAGCTAGCTGCTGGAAAGCCATCAGCTTCCTCTCCGCCATGCCCACGGGCTATTAGTTATGTGGGCTGCAAGGGTCCTGCCAGCTGAGAAACAGGCTGGATTAAAACCTGCTCACTCCAAGTACCTCTGCAGGTGAAGGTGAAGCCTCTGAAGATAATTTTAGGGTGTCAGAGTTAGGGAAGTGGCACAAGTCTCTGGCTTCCTAGGCTTTTCAAAGGCAATTCCCAGAGCTGTATAGAGCTATGATGCGTTACAGCCAACTGGCCATGACTGCCTGTGACCATCAGATGGCAGATCAGCCAACATAAAGCAACCTTCTGTCCCTGTCATGTCTCAGCTCACTGGCTCAGATGGTGTAGCATTATGGTTTGCCCATAATGGCAGGAATAAGGGAAATAAGACCCAACAAATGTTCTTTTCAGGGCTCAGACATACTGGCAGGCGCCATGAAGAAGGCTTCTTGATGGCTGCCTCTAGGCATGAACTGGGCTCAACAGCATCTGAGCTGTATGGACAACCCTTGAGGAAACTCCAAGGTTTCTGACTCCCTGCTTAGCCCTTCTGAAGGCGTGGCACAGCCAGTGCCCTGTCAGGACAGCCAAGGAGAACTGTGATCTTTGTCTCCCAGTATCAAGGAAAACCTACTGAACTGAATCTTTTGAGTTATTCGTGTTCTGTGTAACTCCTGATCCGATCAGCTCTGGTCTTTGGGGAGAACGATGTAAAGAGTTCCTCACAAGCACTGGCCTGTTCCCACACTGTAAGAGACTGATACAGACAGAACCTGGTCTCCTCATCTCTGCCGTGCTGTTTCCCCTCTTCTTTTGTCCCCTTCCCAAGTATCCTCCTGCTTAAGTTAACATTTAAAGGTAGTTAAAAATCTTCCTGATCTCTGAAAAATCTTCCTGATCTCTGTCTCTGAATTTGCCATGTATAAATTCAATTACATGTGACTAACTTCAGTTCATATTCTCATTTTATAAACACCCACGTATGACTGTGGTGTTTTGGGAAGGGGAGAAATGGAACAGTGTGACTTGAAGGGTGTTGTTTGTACCCGTAAATCAGACATGTTCCTGGAAGGGTGGGGTTCATGCACTCATTCATGCACCCTTTCCTCTGCAGGGGATGAGGTTTGGTCCACCTGCCTTCCCCACAGGGATGAAGACTTCCAGGCTGGGACACTGTGTGTGGCTAGTCGCTGGGGCAAGGTGTCTGAGGGCGAGTCAAATGGCAGGATCTTCTGGTCACAGTTGCAGGAATAAAGGGTGATGGATAAGGGAAGGGAGCCACTTTATTTCAGGAATAGAAATGCAAAAGAAGGTGACTCCTGCCAGATGAAAAATTCAAGTACCCTTTTGCTCGTCAGGTCTCCTCTGCTTGCCAGAGGGCCAGCCCCTATAGGGGCGAGCAGATCAGCACGTTCAGGTAGCGTGGGACCTTGGAGCACTTTAGGGAAGGTTGCACGTTGCAGTGCTGCTGTGCTTACCCGAGCCTCTTACAAGGTGTTGCAAAAGTGACAATAGGTCCCTTGTATGTAAAAACGTATGCTCTTTTAGACTCTCCTCTAGATAGCAGAAAACTGTTCCCTCAAAGGAAGAGTACTTGCTTGAGTCTTGGTAGATTTTAAAGGAGACAGGAATGTCTGTGTATGTTGCTTTTTATTTTTACATCCCCAGTGGATTTGGGGCTCATCCACAGTAGAGGAGGCTTGCTGTCCCCAGCTCCCCAGCAGCCCTCCCAGCAGAAAGCATGCTGTCTCCCAGACAGGGCTGCTCTCTCACACTAGCAGCTCGCTGGGGGCTTTGTCCTGGCCCCTGCAAGGCTCCAGCCCTGTGGCAGGGTGCCTGGGAGAAGAAAGCGATGTCTGTTGCCCAGCCTTGAGGGGAATGACCTGCTCCAGCCCTGTTTTGAGGCACTGACTAGGGGCAAACTAATGCCTCGCCTGCCTGGCTGGGTGCCTCTGGTCGGTGATCCCAAACTGCTTCAAAACATCACCCCAGGCAGGCAGTCGGTGTGGGACCCCCCAGCTGTTCTTGCTGGGGTGTTGGGGAAGGGGCAGATGCAGCTCCCAGGCGACGGGGCTGTTAACTTGTGCCTCCAGCCGCATGGTAGCTGTCTTGCAGATGCCGGACATGGCCTGGTTGTTCCCAGAGCAGCTGGGGTGCTGGCTCCTGTGCCGCAGGAGGTGGAGTTACCCCTCATGGACAGCCCAACCTGCAGCGTGCTGCTGAGGAGCATCATCCTGCCACTGCTGCGGGGCCTCCTGCTGCCTGCTGGCTTCCCTGAAGGTGGGAGGACACGTGCAAGGTAACAGCTCGTTGGTCCTGGCTCCTGCTGGGCAGCAGGCTAGTCCTGTCCACCTGAAAACCTCCTTCTCTCCTGGGGAGAAAGGGAAGCAACAGCACTGAGAGTGCTGCTGGTGCTTTGCTGAGCAAAAGCTTTACAAGCAGCTTCTGGATAACGAAGGCTGGAGTCATCTTTTACGGGTGGGAGGGAGGACGTGGGCAGGAGACTGAAGCATGAACCCCCCTTCCTAGAGCTGCCCTGGGCACTGCTAATGGCAGTACCTCCATCTCTGCCTGTAAGTGCCACCACCTCTGCTGAAACCAGGGGGCACCTTCTGTGGTGGGACTGCAGGCAATGGGCAAAGGAGCCTGGCACAGGCAGCGCTACGAGGAGGCTGGAAAGCAGACAGTTCCCGCCCCTCCCCTGATGCTCCCTTACACACACTCAAGCCTTCTGATCCCTCCACTCGGGCAGTCCCACCGGGCAATGGTCTGCGATAGAGGAGTGCGCTCGGTGCCAAACCCTTCTCTGCTGGCCCTCACAGTGTGAGCGGGGCAGCCTCACCCTGCCCTAGGGAAGGCTGCTGACCGGGCTGTCACTAGTCTCCTTGGGATGTACTTGCATGAATATTTTTTTAACCAAGCAGTATCTTGGGGAGCTCCCTGCCCTCTGTCATACGTTGTGCGAACGTTTTTCAAAGCAGTGCTGTGGCTGGTGTTAGTGAAACGGCTTTTGGTTATCATTCTTCATGAAAAGAAAAGAGGGGTTTGTGTACAGGTAAGGGCAGGTTGCCAAGTTGCAGGTCAGATCGGGGGAGTGAAACAACAGGGCTTAGAGTGGTGTATTTTATATTAAACAGGAACAGCTGAATGAGCAGGGATGGTGCCAGGCCCCTGTGACTGGAAAGAAGCAAGCGAGGTTGTGTTGGCTTCTGCAGTAAAGCTGGCTGGTCATCAGCCCCATCAAAGGTCAGGGATGCTGGCACAGGAATAAATGTCACCTTTCTTCCCCAGTGGAGCTGGAACAGGTTGACTCTGGAGGTCCTGTTGTGTGTCTGAGGACAGGTAGCACCTGGACTCTGGCCAGTGTGGTGTCCTGGGGGTTGATTATGCCAGAAGATGGGATACCCTCGACAGAAATGCCAGGGCCCAGGGCTCACCAGGCATCTTCTCCTGGGTGGCTGCATTTGTGACTTCATTGCCCAGCACATGACACCAGGTAGGTCCGAGTGCTGGAAGGTTTTTTCCTCTCCTGTTTAGCACCACAGGGATTCAAATTGCCCTGCTATTGCTGCTTCCCTCCACCCAAAGCAGTTCTGTTTAATTTCCAGATGCTGCATGAGCAGCAAGGCATATTATCTTTTAATTTGAAATGGCAAACCCAAAGTTTTTAAACTGGTAAGGCCCACTTCAGAGACGCTGTTTACAACAGCAGGTCTGACCCCTGTATACCCTAAAGGAAAAGCAGAAGGCTACTCAAGCTGCCCTCTTTCTGGCTGAATGCAGCCCTTCCAGCTCAGTGAGGTGTCCCTTGAGTGCTGCATACCAGCCCTGCTCTAATAAAAGCCTGCTTTGAGTGCTTGCCAACTCAAGATCTGAACTGCTGTTTGTGCTGAAACGGCTTGCAGGATTGATTGGAGGTTATTTCTTCATCAAATACAACTTTGAATATGTATGGGAAGAGGGGCACTATATTAAGTACCACAGTTCTAGTGGGTTGTCAGGAGTGCCTTTTATAGCTAGGCGCAGGTCTAGCGACTCCCTGCCAGCCGCTTGCATTTTTCTGTACAGATGATTGCAGGGCTAATACAAGTTATTAAAGAGCTGGCGTTATTTCCATCATAGCCATCAAAGTTGAGGTGTTGTTATCAACTAATACCCAATCTATCATGGTTTTGCTAAGGATCCTTAATGATTATGCTTTCAAAGGGGGACTGTCTGCAGCTAAGAAGGTGCCTCTTAATTGGGAGCAGTAACTGCAAGGAGCAGAAGCCACATGGCTACAAAGTGGGTGCATTACCCTTTGCAAAGCAACGGTGTTGGGATTCATGCAGATCAAATGCCCATAGAAGATGAAGGGAAGGCCAACATAAAAGTGGTGCTTCATTAAAAATGAGCTCGGAATAGCCATGTCAGCTCTTTAGCAGGCTGAATGAATGACAGCACACTGTGTTGGTGGGACAGCTCCTGAAAGTTTGGGAATTTTTAAACAGGACTTTGGGAAAGAAATTTTGTGCTCTCATCTGAGGCTTCTCTCAGCTGCACATCAAGTGCTTTGTATTTGCAACAATTGCAGTGCTGTAACCCATGCCTTGACCGATAATGCCTGCACTGCAATACCCCATACAACCCTTTTCTCTCCCCAGCTGCTGTGCCAAGCCCTTTCCCTGCACCAGCAGAGTAAAGTTCCCAAGGCATCTTGCTTTTTGGAGAAAGTGGCTGCATTTGGTACAGCCAGGCGTTGGAGGATAATTACTGTGACAACAGGTAACTGTAGTTTGGCTGTAGTAGCCAAACACTAAATTATCCTCAGAGCACCCATCAAAGTGTTTCCCAGGGTTCAGAAGCCCTGAACACCGCTGGCCTGGGCACAACTTTCATCAGTGTCTGGGTGACAGTGGCTGTGTGTTCCTGCAATGCAAATCCCCAGCTACACTTGCTGGGCAGGATAACTCGTGGGGGAAGGCAGGGTGACACAAAGTCTATTTGTAATACAGATCCTGTACAAGCCATGCTCACAAGATGGCTGTGGCTGGCTGGAGAGCTGTTGTACCCTTTATCTTTTGGTCTGGCCATACTGATGTCAAGTCACACAAAGATGCTTTCAGCTCCTGCAGGAATTTCCTGCAAATACTGGCTACCTCTGCACTCTAACTTAGTTATGAAAAATGTACAGAAAAATGGTGTTGTGTTGGTAATAATGTTAAACCTTAGCCACGCAAGTTACCCTCTAAGAATATTTGGTTGTTCATGTGGTTGTGTTGGATGAAGTCACATCTCCTCCATTTCTCAGTACAGCCTCTAAATATTTTACAGGTAAGGAAAGCTGGATATTCTCTCCACTCAATGTGAGATGAGACCTTCCCAGTGGGATCTAGCCTAACAAACCACTGCAAGATTTGCCTGAGTAAATGTATGTTCAGCCCACCCTTACATCAGCTCCTTGTCTCCTTCAGGTAAATCCTGTGGCAATGTGTCCCAGCCCCTCTGCGGGGACAATCGGACCAGGCCACTGTTAATGTTTGTTTCTGATGGGAGCAACGCTGGCCGCAGCTTTGAGCCCACCTTCACAGTCATCCATAAGGACTCTGAAGCAGGTTATCTCACTGATGCTGTAAAAATTCCTTTCCTCTCCTTCCTGACCCCCTTAAAATAACAGCTATCCTTGGTGTGTGCTGGGTTCCTTAAAAATCAAGTTGTTGATCTGGGTTTATTAAAAGTATCGTATAATCCCAGCTGTTAAATTGTCTCCTTTCTTGTCTGAGTATTGCAGGCTCAGGCTGTGGGAGTGTCGCAATGTTAGTGGAAGAGGGGAAGATTGATACTGCTAATTAGCCTGGCTTGTATCCCAGGAACACAAAGTGCCACTGGCTCATTGAGGGTCTAGCAGAGTATGTCATAAAAGTAATAAAAGGAGAAACTGCACTTAAACCTCTGCACTAAGAACTGTTCAGGGGAGCGGTTCAATAAAATCCTGCCAGAAACATCTGTGACATGCAAGGCTGTAAATTGTAAGGTTTTCAGGTCACTGGTTCTTTGCAGAGCATATTTTATCAATTAGACGTCACCTCTGAACTTGTGTATGGAGGGGCTCTGACTGTTATAAGTGCTTGAAGTGTGTAAGCACCAATCTCATCTCAGGGTATCTTTATCTTGAAGTCCAGCACAAATCGGAGGGTAAAGGGAAGGTAGAGAGGAAGGCAGAGGACAGTCAGCCTTTTCCTCAAGGCAGTATCAAAACCCTGCAAGCTACTCCTTAGCTCCATACCAAGGTGTCTGCTTTTCATTGTGCCTGGGCTGTCTGATAAGAGTTCCCACTCACAGTACCAGCATCTCTCTATTTTTATTGCCTGTTGCTGGCTGTGTGCAGCAAGTATCCCACCGAGCTCATCCCAGCCCACGATGAGTCATGCTGCCATTTACATTGTTCAAAGCAGCAACATCATTCCTTCCCTGCTGCCTTGGCTAAGGGGTGGAAAAACAGTGTTAAGCCTAGGGGTGCTTGAGGGTATGAAGTCCTGTTGCTTGGGTTGCCGCTGCTCTGTTGTTGCAAGAACTTGTGTTCCAGATTAAAAACAAAACAAACAAATGAAAAATCACCCACTTTGTATGCCTGAAGGAAAAGCTCTTGGAAGGACACTCCATGTGGGACACTGACCTTTCAGAAGTACTAGACATTGAGTGTTGCAGTAAAGATGACAGCTGAAATTCCCTAAGGCAAAGCTTAGGCCAGCTCCACCCTCTGCAGGCCTGTCTGCAGCCCTGCACTGGAAGGAGCAGCCAGGCCAGGGTTGTCAACAGACTGTTTTGATGCTAAATCTGACACACCAAAGAAAGCCACGCCCAAATTATTCCAAAATCTAGCTTTTCTTCAGCCTGTGGTTAAGAAGGTTAAGTGTTTCAGTCAATGATTCCCTCTTTCTTGTCTGCTTTGCAGCTGGAGTTTGAAGACGTTGCTGTGGAACTTACCCTGGGCTGCATTTATGGTGCTGTTACTGTTTGTGGTGATGAAGAAAACCAGTTGGGTGAGCACTAATAGTTTCAGACTTAGATTAGAAATCCCTGTGGAAACCGGCATGTTTTATTACCAAAATACACTCTCCCGGTAACATGGTACTTGGTGCCACTGGTAGGGCAATGTGTGGGCTTCTTCGGTAACCTGGAGGCTTGCCCATCTGTCTTTCCCATCATGATGTGGCCAAGTGCAGCATTGGCACAGGAGACCCCACATCCTGGTCCAAGGCCATGCTTTCCTGTGGGGAGCCAGCTGCTGTTGCAGGGCTGGACACAGGAGCGTGGCTCCTGTTCTTCTGCAGAGCCAGCAGAGCACACCAATGTGTGCTGCTGGATCAGGCCTCCACTCTGCATCTCGATCAAAGGAGTGAGCAAGAGCGACTTTGCTCTAAGTGTCATTGAAAAAGACAGATGTTCGAAGTAAGGCACAGTGAAAGAACAGTTGTTGATGGGTGTCTAATTCTACTGAAATGGATATGAATTCTTTATGAATTGAACTGCTGGAATTTCATTAATGAGGAATTGCTAACCTGAGGCATTGCTTTCCCACACTTTCAGAATGAAGTATTTTTTAATTCCTCACTTTAAATCTGCTTCAGTTTTATCAATATAAAAATCTTTAAGTTCCGTGAAATAAATGTTCTTAACCTTCCTTTTTTCGAACATCTATATTTCCAGATGTTCCTCCTACGTGGATGAAATGAAAGCATGCTGTAACACCCCATCTCTTCTTAAAAAACAACTTCCAAGCACCACACTCACTTCAGCAGAGCTTGATATCTACTCTTAAGGTGAAAAGCAATCTGGTGCTCAGAAGTGAAGATACTTGAACTGGTTTCTGGCTACCTCTTTACAGTCCTGTATGTCAACCAAAAGACAGAGTAGAGTGATGTGGGGCTGGTGCTCTTTTCTTTACACCCAATAAACTGGGTAAGAGGCTTGTGTCCTGGGTTTGCCACTCACAAGTGATTTTGGCAAACTGCTTCTATTTTTTCCCCATGTATTTTGTGGTGGTAATTTAGTTGCATGTGTTTGCTTTCATGCTGCATGAGTATTAACACTACAGTTCCCTTGAAAAGAAATCTGGTTTCCATTGGAAAGGAGTATTTAAGTGGGGGGAAGAAGGCTGACAAATTTGGATCTGGAAGCTTTCAGGGGAGAGCTTTCAGCATCCTGGAGCGTTTCACGCAATGCTTTCCAGCACAGCTTTGCCATTAGAAATTCAGATCCTTACATGAAAGCTCCTCTGGAATAAGTGCAAGCTTCCTAGCCAGCTGCAATTATGGGACTTCCAGGTGCTGCGCAAACTGAGTGTTCTCAATAAGAAGTCTAGCAGCTGTTCTCTAGGTCCTCATGTACATGTAGACCATTCGATAGAGACTTTACTTGCACCCCTTAATGGTGGCAAATATTATTCTCCTCAGGTGGGGCGGGGTGTGTGTGTGCAGGGGAGGGTATTCACCCTGTCTGTTGAAAATTACTTTTAATTCCACTATGAGAAAATTGGGATTACTTTTGTGTACCGGTAGCATAACTGTAGTATATTAATTCTGGCTGCTGTTGCTTACTGATATCACTGATTATCATTGCTTTGCAGGCACCTCTTCAGCAAAAGTTCTTCTTTTAATTGGGAAGTCACCAAGCCTCTAGGGTTTGGGGTTTTTTTTAGAAACGTAGATCAGCTAAAGTCAGAAGTGCTTACAGGATGACATTTCCTCATCTTTAAAAATGCAGATTCTTGTTCATTACCACAGCTAATCTCTGTGGATTCTTAGCTCCCAAACCAGTGCTGAGATCAGGGAATATCATGCTGATACATTTTGAAAGTGATGGGGACAACAGTTTCAGAGGGTTTAAAACCTGGCTTGCTTTTGTTCGTTTAGGTTAGCAGTGAGATGTTTGCTGTGTCTAACAATGTCTGCATCATCTGCAGCTATTCTTAGACACCTGAGATTATTTTTTTAGGCTAATCCTGCTGCATTCTGTCAAGGTAACTTTAAAACAGAATAGCTACTCGTGGAAGAGCTCCCTTCCTTGCATAAGGGAGATGAATCAAAGGGGTTGGGGTGGTGGTGGGTCGTTTTGGGTTTTTTTCTCACTGAGAAATGAGATTACTAACTTCTGTTACCTGAAACAAGCAGCCTTATTAATTCTTTCAGCCTGATATTCCCCTTGAAAAATCTCGTGATAGAGGAGAGTTTTGATCCTGGGGGCTAGTCTGCTGTTGTTGCTTTTTGCTCTCGTGATTGAGTGCCAGCTGCTGCTTGAGGGATGAATAACTTTTCCCTTCCAGAGTGGGGACTTCTGAGGGGGCAAGCCAGAGCTATTGACCCAAGTCAGAGCTAACTCTTATTTCTTCTCTTGCAGAGGAGGCAGGAAGAGAAGATTCAGGATTAGCTACTGCATCGATGTTGCCTCTGAAGTATGTCCCCTTAAGTTAAAGAAATGAAATTCTGCTCAGTTGATCTGGTCTGAGGAGCTTTCCTCTAACATATAAGACGATTATGCAGTGAGGCAGATGCTTTCTGACCTAACCCCCTTTTTGTGCACTTCTTGCATGGATGAAGAGTGATAGGCAGATGCCCTGTCTCTCATTCTCCACATATGTGGTACATCCTCTCCATTTTGGTTGCATGCACTTCCTATTGGAAGCGGGAACACAGGGTGGATGATGGGAGATACTCATTTTCAATGCCTGAGCCTCATTTGCTCTCTGAAGTGCTCACCTCCTTAGGATTCCAGCTTTCACGTATCTGCTTTCCCTTGCCCCACCACTTCCAGGCAGAGCAGACAAATTTGGTCTTTCCTGTGTCTTTGGCCTTGCTGTATCCACTGTGTGAGGTTATTAGGAAAACAAGAAAGTTGCCTGTGAAATTATGACTAGTTTTCTGGCTCTCTTGCAGACACCTGTGGCCTTCCCTCACCTACTCTCCAGTGGCTGTTCAAGCATGTTAGTGGGGTAGAGGAGGTCTGCCCTCACTGTTGGCCATGGCATGCCATCTTGGTGCTCCTTGGAGACTACCAGTGTGATGGGGCTGTCATCAGCCCTGTGTGGCTACCGACTCTGTGCGGCTGTAAGCATGACCAGCATGTCCCGGGGCCACCTCTGCCCTTCTCCCCATGCTGTGAGCTCCCCCTGCTCCTCCACATGGGGTGAAAACAGCTGGAGAGCTATAAATTATATTCACACCTGCTTGTCTTTTATGAAACCTTCCTTCTGCCTTTCCTCCATGATTACTGGTTTTAGAGATGGGAACATTTTGGTCTTCCTTGTAGGAGATTCACTAAAGTTAATTGGACAATCTCCTATCAGAGCTGTAGCAAAGCCAAAGCTGATGCAACACATTTGTCGTGGTGAGAAGCTCTTGCTCAGCAGTCCTGGGAATAAGTGACTAATTAGACAAGAGCCAGAACGGTTGTATGACTGCTGAATAAGGAAGCTGTATGGGTGACTGTAAGTAGCTCCAATCTGTTTGCTTTCATTATACAGATTTAACAAACCCTTGCACTGGACTGTGAGAGTAGGAGACCATGATAGAGCCCTAAGACAGTCAAAAGAATAGGTAAAAACCCAGCAATAACATTAAAAATGTTGACTTTGGTGTATTTGCCCCTACAAATGATTCCATGATTCATCGCAGATCTATATGCACAGATAAAACAGTGTTGACAGCAAGGCGAAATGAGTGGTATGTGGCACAGGTTGTTGAGGAATAAGAAAGGAAATCCAGTAACTCTGGTCTCATTCAACTAACTTGCAGTTTATAGAAGGATGTTTTATATCTGGTTCTTATTACTAGCAGTAAAGTCTTAAAATCTAACAGAGGTGACTGAGTGTCCTCAGCATCTTACTTTCTTGGTGCTGAGCAATATATCTGTCTATAAAAAGCTTGCTGACTCTTTCTTCCTAACGGGGAAGAGATACATGTAGAAAAGAAGCACAAGTGACTCACACTAGTCTTCTGCCAAAAACTCAGTGGCTTGAATTTGCACAGTGAAGCAGTGAGCCTTCACTCTAGGCTCAGGAGATCTACATGATCTGTGTCAGCAATCTTTTTAACTGAAAAATTGAGAAGTGAGGGGTTTGTCTTCAAAGTCTTTGTACCTTGTTTCTTTTAATGAACTATTTTGAGCTTGGTCATCCTTTGTGGGTTTTTTGCCTTCTTTTACAAGTATGCTTTCAGCACGCACTTAAAGGGCAGCTTGTTCCTCCTCTGCCCTGACCCCTCTGCCCTGGTCACAGATGAGACATATGAAGACCATCATGGTGCATCCCCACTTGGACATGCTGAGCTGTGAGTCCGACACTGCCCTGATGCTGCTAGATGTCCCTCTGGAGTATAACACTGCTATGAGGCCAGTGTGTCTGCCCCAACAGCACAGAGATATTATCCTCCTCTTCCCTCTGCACTGTGTCTGGGGGAGGAGGAGATGGGTTTTCTCATTTTGCATGTTTTCCCATTAAGAGCCAAACTTACTTTTCCGTCTTGTATTTTTGTCTTCTGCCCAGACCTAACCTCATATTTATTTCCCAAGCAGATGGGAGCTGAGCTAGGCAGTTGCAGCAGACACGAGTTCCTGTACTTGAGAATAATATCTGTGAGAGAAATTACTACTTCAGAACCAGAGGGTTCATAGTGAGGATGCTTTGTGCTGGCTCTGTTTCTGTGGAAGGCCAGGACTCCTGTCAGGTGAGGTAAAACTAAAGGTGAGCACTCCTGAAAGTGCCTGCATATGGATGTCTGTAGGTCACCTGGGGAGGGCAGGGGGGAGGACAGCATGTAGCAAGTGACAGTTAAAAGCTCCAACAACTTGCTGTCCCTGGAGTGGACTCTCAAAAGCAATAGACACAGTTGATCTGTATGGGAGATCTGTGCAGGGTACAGTGTTGCTTGGAAGTGGGACCACGGAGTTTATTCATTTCTCTCTGGATAGTAATTTTTGTGTGACCTGTGGATGAGAAGATGTTGCCCTTGCACTTCCCAAGTCCCATCTCTTATCCCAGTGAAACACTTTCCATTGTAGCTTGCTTGGAACTCTTTTTCATGGCACTCTTTTGTCAAGGTAAACTATGACAGCTTCTACTGTTTTTATAAAACTCTTGTATTCAGAGCACTGTTAAAGAACTAAGTAATCTCCCTGAAATCCTAGGCAAGCAGGTAAGAACAGCTGAGTAAATAAAAGGGAAAGTGATTTTGACTGAGGCACTGTCAAGTCAAAATGTGAGTTCTGCTCAATACCACAATCTTATGGCAGACTAATAAATTGTGTAACACTGAAGAGCACTATGGAATATTTTGTCTGCAGGCTGTGCTCAGCCTTCACTCCACGCTGATAAGCGAGCCTTTAAATCAGTCTCTTCATGGCAGGCGAGGGCTGAGCTGCACAGCGGCTGCGTGCCCTGTTCCTGCCAGAGGCTTTTTCTTGGGCAAATCTGTCTGTGACAGCTCCCTCCTTAGCTGCAGCCGTGCAGAGGCCAAACGAGATAACTGCGAGTCCTCTCTCTTTTGTTTCCCAGGGTGGTTCTGGTGGCCCCTTGGTTTGCAGCAAGGAAGATGTGCCATTTACTCTTCACGGCATTGTCAGCTGGGGTGTGGGCTGTGCCAGCCCAGAGAAACCAAGGGTCTAGTCAAGGGTGAGGATTTTCCTGGACTAGGTAAAACTGCCAATGAAAGGTGAGTTTTCTTTGTCTAAGTGAGATGAGTCCTGAATATAATCCCTTTGGATAAAATATACCAAGTGCATTGAGGTTTTGTCTGGTAAAGTTTTTGAGGCAACTTAAAATGAAGAAGAAAAAAATATATCCAGGTGATTTCCTGCAGAAAGTTTCCACTGCCTCCTCTTCTTCATGCCTTCCCCCAAAACAAAGCTCAGCGGAAATTAGAATGGGAGTTTCAGAAGCATAATACTTTTATTATGTACTTCTGGCTCTCACATTGAATATAATCTTTGGACAGATACTTTTCTCAGTAAAAAGCAGCTGCTTGTGAAAATGCCGACCAGCCCCATGATTGTGTGTGTATCTAGAGATAATTCACACCACATTCAGAATTCTGCAGGATAAATTTTGCCACAGAAAGTGCTAGAGGAAGAGTAGCATATGCTAGTGAATAAGGACTGATTGTGTGAAAGTGATGGTATCTTACAAAAAGAAGAGGCTCCAGTTCTTAAACTGGGAGGAGTCTCATGCACAGAAATGAGGGGAGCCGGCCTGTTTGAGGTGCTCCATGTGAACCCAGCATCGTCATACTGCTTCCCTGCACCAGATCTCTCTCTTCTTTACCAGAAGTTTCTTTCCTGCTGAGGCTCCTCAGGTCAAGGTGAATTTGGCTTTATAGTCTCATTGGCAAATGGAGAAATCTACCACTTCAGTTTGTTTAATCTGATGGGATTTGAGAGATTTCAAAGACCCATCAGATAGCTTCAAGTCTTTTTTTTTTTCCATGTTAAATAAACTTATTTGTCATTCTAGAGAAATGTTTCACTTTGGCTCAAAGTAGTTGCACCAGGAAATCACTGATACAAAACCTTTGTCTTCCAGAGCTTTTTCCCTCCTCCTTCCCTGCACATGCACATGTGCAGCCAAGTATGTAATCTTCCATTTAGTGATTGTCCCACAGCATTTCCTGAGAAAGAGAAAAAAACTAATCTTGGACAGAGTTTACATGTTTTTTTCTGCCCATCCTATATTTTATTCCATTTCTGCCAGCAGAAAATGGAGGAATTCTGCTAACAGGAATAAATTTAATTTTTTTCTCTCTCTCTGTATCCTGAATAAAGTGTGCTGCAGTTATGAGCAGGAAATTAAAGTATATATTAAAAAAAAGAGCATGTTGTGGATAATGGTCCACTCTCAGGTCAGATGAGCACTTGGCCTCTCCTGCTTCGTGCTGCAGCTGCCAGTCTTTCTCCCTTGTGGCATCATTCATAGTCCCACAATGACCTAACAGAAATGTTAATACAGGTGCTGACGAAGGGAGAACTTCCTTCTAAACTAAAACCAGTTAACAAAACAAGTCATCACTTCTGTGGTAGCCAGACCATCCCCACAGGTAAACTGGGAGCTGGCTGGAGATCTTCTGTATCCTTGGAGCTGATGCAACTGGCTGCTGACCACTGACTCTCTGTGGAGAGCTGTAATGGCTTTCATGGCCCGACAGCAAACTGCAGGGAATTGCTCAGCTCTGTCGCTGTAAATCTTTCCAGAGGTGAAGGCTTTAGCATTGCATACAGCTTTTACATATGCCTTCATACAAAAGGTTCAAAGCCCTGAGGGCTTTTTGAGCCAGATACTGACCCACAACTGGCTCCTTTATCTGACCTTCATATGATTGCTTTCCTATTGCAGGAAGTGCTCGGCTGTGCTGACTGTTCCTGACTTTTGTATTAAACTGTCTCTAAGCATGCTGTGCCTCTCCTCAGATGCTGAACAGAGAGTGCTGCAGGGAAGCGGCAGTGCACTGGAGACCTCGGCACAGAAGCAGCCAGTGAAGCTGCCCACAAAGCTAATGGGGGAGGCGTGCACGTAGGGTGACTGCAGAGATGCGTGGAGCTGTCGTGTGCCAGAGGCTGCAGCACTCGGTTTGCAGGAGGTGGTGGAGCTGGTTCAGTTCACGAACAGCTCTGGGTAGTGCCCAGTAACAAGTTTGAGTCTCCTAACATCTCAGTGTAAGTGGACACAGCTCTCTGGATTTTGTCCTGGGAAGATGGTGTGTGTGTATGTATGCAAGGAGAGGAGGGGAAGGGAAGCTGGTGAGCAAAGCCAAGGGAAGGAAGACCCTCTCATAGCTAGAAGCAGTGGGCTCAGGTAGAGGAGCAAGGCTGCATTAACACTGATGCTGCAGGTTTCCTGTGCACTTGGGTATGCTGCTTACTCTGCTCTCCGTCTCTCCCTTACCATCCTTGGAATTGAGGTGTGGGGGGTGGGTTTATCTTCAGTGATTTGGACTGAGTTTCTCAAGGTGCAGAGAATTACTAAATCTCTTATGCATGTAGTTTGCTTAAACAGAGCTGTGGTCTTGGGTGAGACGTTGTCAGCTTGCTGCTGCTTTATAATGCACAACAAACAACCCTGTCTTAGTGATGTGCTGCCTCCTTCCTATTAAGCATTTAAACATTTCTCCACATCTAATGTTGTGACAGTATTGAAGGAAGAATGATGAAAAGGCTGAAGTACCCCCGAGTTATTGGGTGACACTAGCTCTGGCAACAAATTAGAGAATGCTGTTGCTCACGGTTTTAAAAAGCAATCTGTTCAGGAGAGGACGTGCTACCGGCTCTGCTTGCAGACTTGTGCTGTAGCCAGGCTGTTGGCATGCAGCGTGTGCTTTCCTCCTCATTGGCATCCTTGTTGGTGCTCCACGACATCACACCACTGAGATGAAAATAGGTCCTCCAAAGTGATAACCAACAGGAGGTGGGATGATTTCTCTCCTCAGGCAAGTGCAGCACAGCCAACTGTGGGGCATCAGTCGCACAGCAGCTCCAGGGCTGGTTAGCAGGAACTGGAAACACACTTGAAGCTCTGGCCCACACTGGAGTGGGCTTGTCTCAGCTGAGCATCTCATAGCTGGGTGAGCTCAAAGTCATGGCAAGCGCATGGCACTGTAATGACCAGAATTGAGGTATTACCCTGAATGCAAAAATTATTTTTTCAAAATATATTCAAAAAATGAACCTACAGGCAAGCTCCTGTGGCTCAGCCTGCTGGATGTTACCCCTTCCAGAGCGCTGCACCCACACTGCAGTGCCATTCCCTGTCGCCTGGTGCAAGGACATGGCCCATGTCCTCCAGCAGTGCTGAGTACCTGCAGAAGCCCTTGCCCTGCCCTTGTGCAAAGCTGTGTGATAAACTCATTGCTTTTCAACCTAGACTGTGGTGAAAGAGGTTTGGTTTTTTTTTGAGACCAGCCTCCTGGATGAAGGGTACCCTCCCCATAGCTCAGCTTGGCCAAACTCTCTTCCACTGTGGGTTAAGCCAAGTCATGCCTGTGTGTGCCTTCTAACAAGCAGTGCTGTTCACACCGCAGCACCTTCCTCAGGAGGCAAATGTTCCTCATCTTGCCTCTGGATTTGAAAGATATCTACCCAGAGGAAGGGCCCAGCTTTCCCCACCCTCTGCTCTCAGCATCCCATTCAGGTATGCAGTGACACGGCATGGTGTCAGCATCCAATTTGAGCAGGAAGCTCATAAACTTTGGTGTGGGAGCAAGCACACTTAATTTAAGCTGTTCTACAGAGGGTATGACTTTAAAAATCGCTGCCTGGGGAGGCAAAACAACCCTATTATGCTTGGTACTAAAGGGACATAGAGTTCTCATTAGTGATCTTGTTTTCTCTCCTCCTACTCTGTTATAACACTCAGATGCTTCCAAATATTTCCCTGTTGATATGGTTTCTTATTTAACAAGGGTTGAATCTGACTGCACTGTGTGTGCATGCAGCCGCAGGCTGAGCCTGCTCTCCTCCTGTGTTTCTGCAGAAACACAGCGTGCATTGAAAAAAGCATAATATTTCGTAACTCCTGGCAAGGGCTGGTCACATGATCAATTAAAAAAAATAATTACATTTCATAATTACATTTGAGGTTGGTTAGGCCTGTTAGCCCAGGTACTTGACCAGCCTGGTATCTGTTTATCTGTTTTCCAGGCATTGATCAGCTCAGAGCAGATTTGCAAGCACGTCTGCTTTCCTCTAAGGCCTGGCAGCTTACTCCTTTGTGCTGCCTGGCTCTCTGAGGCTAAGGCGACAGGGCTGCCTTCTGACCATGTACATTTTGAGAACTTGCAGGCTGTTACCAGCTTGCATTCTGATACATCTGCCCTATGCAGGGTTAAGCTTTTTATCAAACCAATTCATTTTGCCCTTTCCAGTGGCTGCAGCAGCTGTGCTTTTGCCAGTGATATCAGAGTATTCAGACTTCCAGCAAGTCCAGTAATACTGGGGTGGGGCAGGGGAGCAGTTTTGAAAAGAAAAAGAAAACTAAATATTGGAAAACTACTTCTCACTAACTTTATTGACCTGCTAGACTATCTTCAATCATGGGCAGAACTGGCAGGTTTTTTAGAAAGCTCTTACTGTCTTTTCTTAATGCTTTTATCACTGAAGTGCACATTTATCCACAGAATGTGCATCAGCAGTGGAGTTAGAAGAGCCCTGGGGGCTTATCTCTGTTCCTTCCTTGTCAGGATATGTGGGAAGCAGAGTGCTCTTGGATACTCCAATTGTTTCTGAAGGGCATGGCAAATATTACAGTAAAGCAACTGTCAATAACATCATTGTTGAACTGCCAAGAGGAGTTTCTTGGGATTTATGAGGAGAGACAGAGAGGAAGAAAAGTGCTAGGTAACAACAAACAATCCAGCCGAGGACACTCAGCCCTAGAAATTTCTCACTTTCACTTGAGCCAGTTTCAGAAAGGGTTTCCAGCCCCTTGCGTGACTCTGACACAGGAATTAGTCTTCAGCCAAGCTTACAGCCTGGGCTCTGAAGTTTAACTTCACCTGCCACACATCAGTGTGCTGCATTCACCCAGCAGAACAGCCCTCTTCAGCCACTAGAGAATGGCAAAAGAGACTATATAGAAATAAGCTGTGGTATCTGGGCAAACCCTCATGGGCAGTTGCCTGTATAAGTGGCTCGTGACTTCCTGTATTGGCAGTTTCTTCTTCGAAGTCAGCCCCCCTTCCTCCATACCCTCTGAGGCAATGGCATGAGATGCAATGACGGTACATATTATTTGCCTCTTGGAGGTAGAATGAATGAAAGGGAAGCATCAGTGTCTGGGAAAAAGGGGTGTGACACTTTATACCAGAAAATATATTATATTCTATGTGGGTGGCTAAGCTATTCCTTCTTTGACCCTGCTGAGGTGCAATCCAGGCACTGAGACACTAGTGTAGATGAACACAATCCAATTAAATCCAATAAAAGAATTAAAAGAAAGCTAAATTAAAACAAAAGCGAGAGCTTTATTTTTTTTTTACTGGAAAGTTTAAGTTTCTAGAGGCCTATATGTCTTCATGGGCACTGCACACTGTGGTTAAGTAGAATCTAGTTGGGAGTGCAGTGTGACAGGGAGCAGGAGCACATCAAGATAACTCCATTGCAAAACGCACGGAGGAATGCTTTTCATTTACTGTTGTAAAGGCTCTGTACACAGAGTAGGGGAAAAGAAGGAAGGGGAAGAAGTGGAAGAGGTAAGATGCAGGGCAGTAACACCTACATCTGTTCAAAACAGCAAGTCAAATGCCAACTTTCTTGTCTGCTGTACAAGATGTGTAGTATATAAACATTTTTATGTATAAAGAAAATGAGGTTCTACCTTCACTGAAAGTCTTGGGACAGAAGACATGCCTTTATGTACCCAAGCGATGGGCTTTAATTTAGGTACTATCAATGAAATATTGTAGGGTCACAGGAGCAGGTTCATAGCCATGAAAAATAGAAAACAGGGTGTCGGTGTCTGAAGGGGTAAAGAATGCTTTACTGTACAAACCTGAGGAACCAATTTTTTTCATACCGTGTGTGGATTTGATTTACTTCTTCCCCCTCCTGCACATACTCCTTCTGAAAAGGATTTAGAAGTACAGAGGGGCATGACAGGTACCCAGGGGTCCATCTGGTGCTCTACAGGGAGAGACTAAACAGGCTCAACAGGCTGGAAAAGATCTTGGAGAAGTGCAATGGCCTCACAGACTGCTATAAATGACACAGAAAGGTAACTAAAGGAACACTTAGTCACTACTTTTTGCAAGGTAAGGAGTAGGGATATCAAAGGGAAGTATCAGACAGCAACTTGAAAGCAAAAGGGATTAATTAGTACTTGTTGGCACAAAATGTAAATGGGAAGGGGGAAGTAATAGGAAAGGAAGGGGGGAAAAACTCATGAAGGCTGGATCTCGCACAGATTTTATTGGATGTGCTGAAGGATCTCTTACCTGTGAAGATGTTCCTTCCCCTAGCACCCCCTCCCAGCTCTTCATTGTGGGTCGTTTTTTTTTCTTTCCCTCCCTCATCCCCCTATATTCTGCCTCTGTATATGTTTACTGTGATTACAGATGTTATAAACTAGTTATGCAGAAGCATTTCTCCTGGGTAGGTATCCACACTGATATCCTGGCAGAAAAAGTGTGGTGGAGAAATCCACCATCAGCTTTTGGGAGTCCTGTGGGTGAATTCTAGTGAATGCGTTCTCCAAATATTTTCAAAAGTAAGTGATGCCTCTGGAGCAAGTTTTTGGATAATAGCCATTCTGTGTAGACCCTCATCCTCATACATCACACCAGTGGTGATGGCTAATGCTCTAGAGAAGAGGCCCCATTTAACTTCTGTCTGGGTGTAGATGAGGGCTATGGGCATGATCATCATAGCTCTCATATAAAGGGAATAAGCTGGTTTTTTCCTGACACTTGAACAAGAACACCCTTTGTTACCAAATACAGTAGTAACACTTCCAGATTAAAACATTTATGGTAATGGAACATGCTAGGAATATTTTTTTTTTTTTCATCAAGGAAAAAACCCTACCTACCAAATCTAAAGTTTAGCATATCAGTTAACTCTGAGTTGGGAGTGGAAGGAGAGGAGAAAGATAGAGGATGTGCTAAGGAGTTCTTAGAGCACTTCACAGCTATCTTTCATCAAGAACTTATTCATAAGAGCACACAAAAAAATTCTAAAAGTATATCTATTACAGCTGAGAATAACAGTTTATCTATCGTAACTATTTACATGCAGGACAGAGGAAAATTATATCAGAAATGGGACCATCAGTCAAACTTTTCCCTGAATGAGAGTCTAATAGATAGCTCCCTGGAGCGTTCTCCAGCACACAGACTCACTGCAATGTAATAGCATTTGTTACGGCTGGCAGTTTTTCAAGGTTGGGTATATTAAACTAGATTCCTGTGTCTATTTATATGCCAACATATTGAAACAGCCTGTATTCCTCCCCCCTCCTCCTTCTCTAGAGCCAGTGAACAATAGAAGTCAGTGAGTGCCTGTCTCTAAACCAAATTACTTCTTCTGAGGAACTTAAAACATAGACTTCGGCTTTCATGTCAGCATGAGCTAGAACTTCAGGATGATGTTATGACAGGAGAGAAAAAGGCTGGAAAATTCAGAGAACCAGAAAGTAACCTGAAAACAATTTAGCATGCTTAACAACTGGAAGTACCTATCAGTGGAGATGGAGTAATGGCAAAAATTCCCTGTCCTGTCCCATTTTCTGTTTAAGTCCATGAATGAACCCTTAAGTAGTCTAGTGAGTTTTCAGGGCAGATAAAGCAAAAAAAAAAAAAAAAGCCTAGACTCACAGGTAGACTCGGGGCACATGACACTGTGCAATGAACTGAGCAAGTCCTTGCTGGCCAGCAGTAGGACACTTCTTGAAGGACAGGGACTGGAGGTGCTCCCTGCTCCCTCATCAGGAGGTGGCTGCCTAGCAGCCCCGTTGCTGGCATTGAACATCTCTCAAACGTGAATAGTTCCTCACTTCTCTGCCTTTCCACAGAGCAACTTGTATAGCTTTTGCCTAGATTTCTCAAATGGTGTTTTTACAGTGGTGGTGCTTGGATCTGCTTCTAGCTGGGCTATGCGGTACTGTGCAGTCTCCAGAGGCCCGGACTTGCAATGAAGATGATGTTCTGCTCCATTGGCTCTGTAGCTTTCAGCATTGAATACTTGATGCTCAGGGTCCAAGGTACAGTCAAGCTGTGCAACCACTTCCCTCTAAAGATGAACTGACTTGTTTGACTGAACCTTCAAGAATGTACTTGTTTTCAAGACGTCTTTATGAGCTTTCTGGAACTTTACATACAAATGTTCTCCAAACATGTGAAAGAACAGAGCTCTCAGATGTTCTAGCCTGGATAAAACTGACTGATATGCAAAATGCTGAAGCTTGAAACAAGGCTAAGGTGAGTTTGAGTTTTGTAGGATTATGATGAACAAGGTCTGGCCTGGTAGAATAGGAATGTAGCAGCTTTCCTGATTGGTTTGTCTTCTAAATGAACACATCTTTTCCCAGATGAACTTTTAAAATGAGTATTTCAAGGTTCTGCTCTGCAGATTGGTTCTCACCCATGATCCATACTTTTCCGTGGGGGTGACATGTTATATAGGAATTGCTCTAGTCCCTGGTGAAAGTCTCTTTAAAACTTAGTACTAAAGCTGAATTTAATGCTCTACATTCTTACTCTTTCCAGGACAAAAACCTGGCAATGCCCAAAAAAAATCCCAAGGAGATGAGCTTGGAGTCATCACAATGCACAGATGTCATCCTTACAGATTGGGAAGGAATGATCCAGTCACTGGGATATCCTATAAGAGAGACAAATGCCACCAGGTGAGCACCCGAGTTCTTCTGGCTTTTGTAACTCCTGCATGAAAATCTGCACATATCTAAGCTGTGGTTTTTAATGAATCTATAGGTACTTCAGTGCCTGTTAGAAAACAAGGCAAGTTCCTCAAAGAAAATTAGGAAAGCTGGGGGATACCAATACCTTCTTTCCAGCAAAAAGCAGACAAATCTGACACCTCTGGGCAAAGCATGTCAGAGGCCTGAATGTAGTGTGATGGAGGGGTTAACAATGGTGGTGTTAAACTATGTCACTAAACATCTTTTCACACTTTCGTCTGTTTCCTTTTCTTCCTCCCTTATTGTACTTAGTTAGGGTAAGAGATAACTTTCCATTCACATGGCAATAGCATAGACTTCTGCAGTGTTTGAAAACTTAACTTCAGAAGTAATGAATATTATGACTGAAATAGGTTTGGACCAGTATGCCGTCTTTTATTTTACTTTTTTCTTTTCTCTTTTTAATAGGCATTATACTCCTTTTTGCCTTTGCTCAAATAGCTATCCCTCGGAAATAAGAGCCAGCTGTAGAATATGCTGGCATTGTCACTTTGTTCTTTGCTTTTTGCTGCAGCTGCCACTAGAGAATTGTAACCCCATTAAAACCCATTATTCTGCTTGAAGTCCTGGACTTCTGGACTGAAAGAAGTCTGTCTAATTGTCATGGCCAGTTGATGATATATGAAGGATTTGGACTAACCAAAGAGTTAATAGATGAGAGAGAACTCACCTTAATGCTGGGGTGAGAGAAACAGAGCAGCTGAACTAAGTTTCTTTTGCAGGCAGATGAGGGAGTTTTACATGGCACACTTCCATGCTCCAGGAGAGATCTCTGATAATACTTGGAGCTACTGCAGCTAGCTCAGTATCTTTCCCTTCCTAGAAATACTTTTATAATCAAACCTATTGGATATGAGGTCCTAATTGTGGCATGGTTGTGCCTTGGAACAATGTAGGTCTGTCTAGATTGCTCTTTCCCAGGCTTGAACTTGCAGCACGACCACACTTGCTGTGTGTGTCTGAAGCTGTGTGCCAAACACAAGGCAGCAGGTCAATGATGGAGCCAAGGGAAGGGAAGCTTTTCCTACTGCCCTGCTAAGCAAGGAGAGGTACCTACCCACCCCGACTAAGGAGCTATTGGCTTGGTTACGTGCGATATTGCTGGGGAAGTGAGGCTGTGCAAGTGTCTCTGTATGTGGAAAAGAAAGCATAGACTAGAAACTTAAACTGTTCTAAACTGCATAAAGCACTTATGGATACAAAGTTCTTCAGTGCCAGGTTTCAGTTATGTGAGACTCTAAGTGTCTTATTCCCCAGGGAATATGGATGTCCTGCAGTCTTGCGAGCATTGCACAATGTCTTCCACAAAGAAGCCTGAGGTGGAGGCTGCCTACCAGAGCAGTCCAGGCAGTGGGCACTTGCCACTGGTGATTTGTAGTGGTTATAATGGGGGTCTTTATTTATCTTTTTGAGGAAGGCCCCATTCTGGTTATAAGTATAGCAAGTTATCTTCTGGCCATGTCTGTAGCCTAATGTATGAATTCAAAGCTGTGAATCAGAATTTTGTGTTAAGAAGCTTTTAGAAAGGGTAATCTTTTCTGACACTGCATTTTGAAAGACTATGCTTTACAGCTCTCAAGAGAAAAAGGGGAAAGTGGAAGGCTCATGTCCCCTTCTGGTCTATTTTGCAGGCCACTTCTGTGGTGGTGCTTCCCTCTATCCTATAAAATCTTGAGGTTCAGTGGTGGTGGTGACCTTCCCTTCCAGAGCTGAGACAGCCATGAAAGACTTTCTCTTGACTTACTCTACTCAGGAAGCATCATGTGGTAATTTTAGGTTGGGAGTGGAGAAGTAGAGCCTAAAGCATGGCTGTTAGATTAAAAAAAAAATAAATCTATGTGTTCTGAAAATGGACGGCCATTAAGAATAAGAGATCTACTAGTGATCTTGAACGCTGATGACTAAATGCATAAGTAGTGATTTCATTACTGTGCTTATTCCCTACTATAAACATGTAAAAAGGAGATACTAACTTAGTTGTTGCTTACTATATGGCCCTTTCTATTCTGTTTTGCAAAAACTGTATCCCCTGTCACCATGATCAGTCTGTTATTACTTCTATAATCACTTTTCTGCTTCTTCATCTAGCAGGCCATACTGTTGTCGGGTGCTGTTGTTACCACTGGTCCCCCCACAAACCTCACCTCTGTTACATGCCCAGGGAGCTACACAGTTAATTGGGCTCTAAGCTGAAAGACCAAAGGAAACCTCCCTTGTTTTCTTGCTTCCCAGGCTGGGATACTGCTGGTGACCTGGATGGACAGTTTCCTCTGTGAATAGCACTGCCCTGTCACCATTAAGCACATTAGTACTTTGATGCCTCATATCAAAGAAACTTGGAGCTGGAGAGACGAATTCAGGCTGACTATCACAGAAGCAAGCCATGCATCTAATCTCCTTCCCCCACTCGCTTTTTTCCTGTCTTACCTGTGCTCCTCACTGCTGTGTGAATGAGCACATCTGATTGTCTATCTATCAGGCAAGTGTGCTGAGCTTCAGAAGTAAATTGCAGCAATTAAATGTCTCATATTAAAATTCATCAGACTTACAGCACCATCAACAGAGATTTGTCTGCTTTTTCATGTGCACACACACACATTTCCAAGATGCACTTCAAGCCCTGGCTCTGAAAACTAGGAGGTGCCTTTTCCATTCACCCGCAGCCTGGCTGGAAACTCCTCTTGGCTCAGGCTCCCCTTCCCAGAATAGCCCTGTAACCTCCTCTCCATTTGTGTGCCTCAGGTAAGGCAGTGCTTTCCTTTCAGGTCTGGAACCTGGAAACATGAAGGAAACATGCTGACAGAGGTAAGACTGGTTGTAAATTTCTATAAGGCTGGTGAGAGGGAAGGAGTGAAAAGCCTTTTTTTTTTTTTAAAAAAAAAAAAAGGGCCCCCACCTCCCTTGATGCATGTTCTGTATTTGTGGCTTGGGACGGGTAAGTGTGAATATTTGGGTGTGAGAGTGTCACCAGCAACATTAGCCATGTCGGTACTACATGTACTTTCTTCATTCAGCACATCCCTGTTCTGCTGCATTCACTTTCAATTCCTGGTGCCAGAGCTACAATGTATGCTTGGAGGAAAGCAGGACTACTTGAAGGAAACCAAAACTAAATCCCACCAAAAAGACCCAAACCATAGCTAATTCTAGCAATCTCAAATACATTGGATCCAAGACCCTTGAACTTTTCTCTGCATTTTGTATGAGGATTTGAACTTCAGCCGGGTTGACCAGCCTCCCTGAAGCATGTTCCCAGCTGTTCAGCCAGAGGGACCCTCAAGGTGGGATTTTAAAAGCCTCATCAAGCTTCTACACCTTTCATGTTTCCAGCAGGTTTAGTGTCCTCTCATCACCCCAAGAAGTATGCTGTTAGCCCTGCTCTCCTTTCATCCCAGTAAACTGAGGTATGAGGGTAGACAGTTTTATTTATGGAGCTCCTGAAAACAATGCAGACTATTCCACAAAAGCATGTGATAAAATGCTAACATGCCTACAACATGGCATTCTGTATTTTGATCAGCAACTATAAATGCAAGCAAAAGAAACATCTACACAAACACTTTAGGAGTGATAAAGAGTTTTTAAGTTTGAGTTTGACTCATTAGGAAAGGTTACTGCAAGTGATCCTGTACACAGCGTCTCAATGTCTGACCCCTAGATCACTCTTCAGAGTTCAAATAGTTTCCCAGGCCTAAAGCCCTTTTCCTGGTTGAGCAGTTCTCTGTGTAAGTGGCATGTAGAACCTGTGCTTTGAACCCATGCAAATTTTCACTTTAACCAGCAGCACTTAAAACCCAACATGAAGAACTCTGCTTTCTCCAATATTAATAAGGTGTGCTTAAGGAAATTCATGCAGAAGCAGTATTGTGATGTGATATTGTTTTACCTTTTTCTTTTAAGAGTGCCCAGGCTTTGCTCTAATTCCAGTTGGAGCCACTGAAATAACATCTCCCAATTACTCTGGCATTTACTCTGATGTGCTGAACTGCACTTGGACAACTTATTCTACTTCAGGAAGTAAGCTGAAGGCTGTGCTTGAGGACTTTGTAATTGAGGATGTGAGGGATTGTTTCACAGAATCACAGAATGGTCAGGGTTGGAAGGGACCTCTGGAGATCTAGTCCAACCCCCTGCTAAAGCAGGATCCCCTAAAGCAGGATGCACAGGATTGTGTCCAGGTGGGTTTTGAATGTCTCCGGAGAAGGAGCCTCCACAGCCCTCTCTGGGCAGCCTGTTCCAGTGCTCTGCCACCCCCAAAGTAAAGACTGACTGAGTATTTACAATGGACTACGTCTCTCTTCATGGCATCTGGGTAGGCTGAACTACATGTTAATTTACTGTCTTCCTTTTCTGACCCCTTTTATTGAAGGTGACCAAATTCCCTTCAGTTGTGGGGGTGGAGGCAGGGAGGAAGGCAACACTGATGAGTGCTGCACGGTGCACAGCAGGGCCAAGTGGCAGCAGGCTGCCTGAGAGCCGCTGAGAGCAGCTATGGTCACCCAGGGCTGCTTCAGTGGAACTGGCCTGGACTCAGCAGCTCTTGACTCCCAGCATCACGGCTGTATCTGAGAGGATATTTCTATTAATCCTTCTTTTAAAACCTTTTATCCTTAACCTTTGTGTCTTGGCACTTACCTTGCTCTGTGTCTGAAACAGTTTGAGCAGATGCTGCTGCGAGCATCACGGTTGCCTTGTGCCACACAGACAGCAGGATCTTTGGGTACAGAAATGTTCACTGGAATGGCTTCATGCCTTCCTAGTTCTGTTACTGCCTACCCGCTTCCTCCTCCCGTGTATGTAGACAAGAGAACTGGTTACTGGGGCAGTCTTACTGAAGTATGAGTGAGGTGCTCATACAGAGCACAAGATCAGTTTGGCCATTGCACAAGGCTTCACCTTTTCAGCCTGGGGTAGGGAGCGATATTGCATAGGCCACTAGAGAGATAGCCCTTGAAAGACCTCAGAGAAATCTTGACATCCACTAATATTTTTCAGTATCAAATGGCTTGGATTAAAAAATCTGTCTCTGGTAATAAATTCAGGGGCTGTGTCTCAAACTACTTGGCAATGACTACAACTGCAGCATTTTTTTTCTTCCCCCAGCCAGCAAACGTAGTTGGCCAGATAAGTCTTTTAGCATGTTCTCTGTAGAAGAATGCAGCAGTGGGTTGATTAGCATTGATAACACGCAGCTGTGGCCTTGCCTCGAAGGCAGTGGGTTGGTTGACATGGACGATGTGCAGCTGTAGCTCGTTCCTGCTAAGTAGTTAAATAGCCCTGAGGATGGTGGGAGAGGTGGTTGGATGGAGGAGGAGCAGTGTGGTCTGGTCTCTGGAGGAAGGAGAAACACCATGAACAGTAGAATCTGACTGGTAGTAAAGCCTTGTTGCAGCCTGATAGTTTGCTTGTGCTGTAACAGTTCTCCAGCAGCAGCTTCCTGACCCTGTATTTCAAAACTGATGAATCTGTGGGATACAGAGGCTTCAAAATCCTTCTTGAGGTGTTGTACCACCAGCCAACACAAAGTGAGCTGGAAGCAGCAGCCAATGTAAGTAAGTCTCTGGGTCTTTTCTTGCCTATGCCAAAAAGCAATCCTGTTGTTAAAATAGTATCAAAGGTTACAGGCAGGGACATTTGTAAAGCTTTTTTGCTGAATGTGCTTTCCCTAAAGCTATTGTTTAACATCACTTCAGGATATTCTCCTGTGCTCTGCTGTACCCAATACTGCAGTAAGTTAGTTTAGTGTTCAGCCCAGGCACTTCATGCTAGGTAGTAGTCCTCCTATCTCTGCAGTTCACGCTGTCACCAAGCCAAATGCTCCTGAGGAATGACTGTTTATCTAATAGCTGACTGGCTTTTGCTTAAAACAGATGCTTATTGGGTGGAACAATTGGTCTCAGCATGTAAATGACCTCTGATTAATTAATAACCATTATCTGGAATCTGACACTGTAAACAGGAAGCAGAAGCCAGTTTAATCCATCTGGGCTAACTTTTGCTTAAGAGCTTGGCTGCTCTTACTAGAGGGTTGTGCCTTTTCCTGGGGCACACAGAAGGGATAGAGGGGCCCTATTATAAAAAGGCTAGGTTCCCATGGTGTGATCCAGGGTGCCACTCAAAGAGGGGAAATAGTGGGATGTGTTGTACTTCAGCCCTTGAAATTCTCAGTAAGTTTCCCCAAACCAGCTCTACCAGTGTCAAACTTTTAATGGACCTATTTTCTGTTAAACTTTGTCCCCTCCTCGACTCATCCTTTGTATTATTAACTTCTGAAGAAAATAAATACTGTTTGCTTCTAGCTTTATTTCTTTACTTTCTCATGCTAACACCTCTCGTGAGCAGTGAAAGTTGCTGGTGGTGGGATATAGGTTGTTTATGCACTGGTTTTTTTGCTGTTACTGGAGATGGTTGGGAACACTTCAGTTTGGAAAATGAAGATTTACTCTAATGGAAACACTTCATTTTGACTAAAAAAATAAAAGGGTCAGGAAATGCTTCTCACCTGTAGAATGTGACTTCCTGAAAAATCTGTGGAAAGCTGCTTACCCAGGATGTGTTGCCAGCCTGTACACATCTGGGACATCAAGATTCAAGTCATTCCTCAACTGGTATTAGTTGAGGTCTTTATTTTTTGGTATAGCATGTATGGACAGCTTCTGTTCTTTTTAAGGGAAAATTAGACCAAAGCATTCCCAACTCTAACAGAGATGCTTCAGTCCCACCAATGGGCTATTGTGGAACCTTTGGTGGACATCACTGTCCAGAATAAGTCTGGTGTTTATTTGGTGTTGGACCATATCAGTTCACCCAGCTGTGACTGATTTTTTTTTTAACAAAAAACCCCCCAACAAACCCAAACAGAAAAGCAAGCCCCCAAAAGTCCTCATGAGCAATGAGGAAATAATTCCAGAGAAATATGGATTTCCAGTGGTGGATCCATTCCTTGTGCTGGGGCCTGCAACAAGTACAGAATTGCTGGTGGACCCATGCAGGAAGACCAGGATAGATGAAAGTGGCTGATCAACCCTGGTGTCCTGGCCCTGTCATACAGGGTCAGCACTTATGCAGAGGCTGCTTAATTGATGAAAAATGGGTCTTGACAGCTGCACTCTGCAACTTCAGATGGGCAATGTCCTCTCAGCCTAAAGCATTGAGAGTCTGCTAGCCTCCAGACAGGACAATTTCTAAGTTGTCTTGTCAGTCCTGGCAAATACAGATGGGGTTACTCTTTCCCATGTCTACACACATCCAGAGCTGCCCTCCAACAGCTTAAACCTTCCTGCATAGCGTCCTGTGCTGGTAGCAATGGTGGTAGTGGAGATGGAGTATGGGCTCTGATATGTAACTGGTAATTAACTGCTGATGCCTGTATTGTGTCTCTGGCCCCCCATTATGTACTTACTGGCCTCAGGCTGAGGTACCACATGCTCCTGTTGAACCTTCATCTCTGTTGTATGTAGATAACCGGGATGGTGGCACAGGTCTTGAACGTTTTATCAAACTAATCGTACAGCCCACATCCACAGCTTCAATGTAAGCTCCATCTGTGTTGGGGTCTGGTTCCCAAGAAGGTGAGCGACTGACTCTCCTCTGGACTGCCTGTGTTAATCATCACAGCAGCAAACCTTTGGAGGTACAAATCAAAGTTCTCTGTCAGCACTGCACAAAAAGCACTGATACCTCAACCGGGATTTGTAAAAGTGTCCCTGTGAGGTAAGGTTGCAAGTCTTGAAGCGTGAATGTTGCTTGGCAGCGAATGCTGCAAGTGAACTTCAGACTCTTCCTGTTGTCTGAACTATGGGGTTTCAAGACTGAAAAATGTCTTTGTTCTCCTTCTTCCTTGCCCAGTGCTCAGTCAGAACAGTTCTGGGGAAAAAAATACTTGTTGCCAACTATGAAGGATGACAACCCCATGCTTATACAAGCTGTGCCCACACACTATGGCTTTGTTAGTTTTCATTTCAGAAATGACCTGGTACTCCTGGAGCTGCAGAAACCTGTTGAGCCAGGTACTTGTTTGGAGCCCCATCATATTCAGCTGTGCTGGGGTTAATGACTGGGGTAAGACTGACATGGAGGCATGGTGTTTAGTATGTGTGTGGGGAGGTGTGGTGGAAGGGCATTTGTGTGTCTTGGTAAGGGATGCTAAGAGTGACACAAACGGCGAGCCTTCAGGGAGGCTTGCTTCTGATTATCTGGTTAAAATACAGCATGAGGGTTGGGAATGCTTTTGCTGTTGTCAACAGGCTTTGAATTTGGCTTCTCCAAGCGGACTTGCCTGTGACTTTAAGGTATAAGTGTAGGCTAGACATGATCTAGAGAATAACAAAGATCACCTATTCTACCCATCTTCCCCAACCTGTCACAGCTGTACTATGACCATTAAAGTTAATGAGCCAAAAATAAGCATGCATGTGCCAAGGGAGCTGTTCTTATTTTTTTCTCCATAAAGATTGGTGTGCACAGCACTAATATGATATGCACGTCTGTGCTGGTAGCAAAGTAATGTCGGAAACAGCAGGGGCTGAAATTTAAAGAAAAAGCTTTGAAGTAGCCTGTACCATTTGTCTAAATCAGAGAACATTCTTGTTAGAGGAATATTTTGGTGCAGTATAGAATTTAGATTTTATACGATAAAGTGCAAAGCCTGGATAGAGCTGAGAGAAGTTAGTCCTTCCAGTTTGTTATGGGCAACTTGGGGCAGGACCTGGGGGAAGGAAAAGGTAAGAACTGAAGGCATATGTAAAGCAGTGGAGAAATGTCATCTGAATAGAGCTGGTGCACAAGAACAGAGCATTTGAATAAGGCGGCTATATAAGCATGTGGATCTCTCCATGTCTTATTAATAATATCCACAAAGAAAATGCCACAGTCCTTTCAAGAACTGCCTATGTGCACTGATGATGGGAGGCTTCTGCACTCAAAGGGTGAGGTCTTGAGGCAAACTGGCCTGAGGAAAGCATCTTCCCTCAAACCCTAGATCCATGCCTCATTACAGGGTCTTCTCTCTCACATCTTAGAAACAGCCTTCAAAAGGTGTTCAGTTTGACTGTGCTGCGGCCTCAGACAGAGGTATTGGGAGAAAGCCAGATTTGACTCATTAAAACAGTGCTCTCGGACATCCAGTGAGTACAGTGAGGGAACATATACATTATTAAAACTGTCTCATCTGTTTTGCAGTCTTGTTACGGGTTATTTGGGAGGGGTGGAAATGCAGCAGTGAATTAAGAGGCAAGAAAAGCAAGGGACTGACAGAAGTAAGAGCAGGGAAGCTGTACCTAGTGTTGATGGGAGTTTGCTTTCCACCACAGGCAGCTCTGCAGCATTAGCTTCCTTACCAGGCGGCATGGAGGAAAGCAAGCACTGATGCAAGATGCTTAACAGTGGGATGGGGAGAGATGGGAGCTGGCCGTAAGTATGGGTTACTCTGACATGAAAGAGTACCTATGACCCATGCGGGGGACAGGGACAGCTCAGACTGGGGGCAGTGGCAGGAGAGGGTCCCCCTGTTCCCGAAGTGTTGCCTGCAGCTTGTGTAATGTTTTCCAGATAGGAGCAAGGATGCCTCTTCTGTTGGAAAGCTGCCACTTGGGGAAAGACAAAGCCAAGGTGGAGGCTACGCAAAGGGCAATGAACTCGAGGGAGGTGAGATCACTCTCATGGTGTCTCAACGCCTGGGGCCTCCAGCCCATATCACCCCTACTGCATGGCAGTATGGTCAGATACCTCCTGGTGACTCTGGAGAAACTTTACTCCACCCCACCCCCTTCAAACTGAAGAGAGCTGTACCACCCACTGATTCAAAATAGCCACCGGCCCCTCTGCCAGGAGACATGGGGTGCGTGTGCCTGAATGCAGCTGGTGCAGAGCTTGTCTGTGTCCTGTCTGACCGTCCCTTTGCCAAAGACTAGCACAGGCAGTGGCAAGGAAGCACTGCTAGCTGGCTGGAGGTCAATCTGGGAAACCAGTGGGGTGGTGATGGACTTAGGGGTGCTGCCAGAAGGTTTGTGAGTGCTCATCTATGCCCTGCAATAGGCTTCCACCCCTGGTGGTGTGCTGCCTTTCCTGTCTCTTAGGGGTTTGCTCCAACCCTTCTGGTTTTTTGGTGACCGCTGCAAGAGACAAGGGAGAGGTATAGGGCTTAATACGTCATGAACACCTCGTGCTGGTGATTGCCACACTACTACTGCTCCTGGCTGGTGGGCTTGGCTCCCCTGCCTGCTGCCCACCTCCCAGCTTCAGAGGGCAGCTCCAAGCCACACTGACTGCAGAAGCCAAGGTGGCTCCATACAACTGTCTGGAGAGAGACTCCTTCTCCTGAAGCACTGTTTTATGTAATATTGGATAACATACGTGCAAAGGGAAGTAATTCCCCGGCTGGGGTCTGCCCCCAAAGCACATTGAATGGCTACGAGGAGCAGTTACAGGGCTGTGACTCCTGCCTCTGCAGCTTCCCCAATGCTGTTGCGTTTCCCCGAGGAAGAACTGGCTGCCAGGCTCCAACAAGCAGAGATCTCTCTCCTTTCCCACAAGGTCTGTATGAGCTACTGGGGACAAAATATTGAAGAGACCAACATCTGTGGGAGAGCTGCAGGGGCAGCTTTTTGCATAGTATGTAACTGACTGGGTGAGAGTGCCATGCTGCAGGCAACCAGGACCCAAAGACATGCCCTCCCCTAGCCTGCTGCATGTGAATGCTTTTGGCACTGCTAACAGGTGAGAACTTGCTTTCTCCTTTTCTCCCCTTCCTGTTTTCCCTCTTCAGGGAACTCTGAGTGGCTGCTGATCAGTGTGTTTGTCAGGTGTTGCAAGCTGAGGCAGTGACAAGCACCACCCAGAGTCACCAATGGTCTACACCAGGGTTTCTGCCTGCAGATGCTGCATTTCATCAGTCACAAACCAAAACATCTGATTAACAGGAGCTTTTCAGGTTTCTGTGTATCTTTCCTCAGTAAAGAGGTGGTGATGTAGACTGGGTAGTTGTTCGTAACTTGGTCACCTTCCTCTAAACCCTTCACCTTTGGAAGCTCAGACTTGAGCAGTCTGTTTCAGAAATCCTCTTTTTATTGCAGCAAAGTTTGTGGTGCTGTAGCACTGATATAAATTCAGTTCCTGAAAGATGCTTAGGAAATACGATCCTTCAGTGTTTGGGTGCACATTTAGTGTCAAGTCCTTTACACAGCTGGTACTCAACTGTCAAAATAAAATTGGTACCCCTGTTACTCTCCAATAACCTGATTTACCAGAGGGAGGTAGCTGCTACAGCAGCATGGGTAACTAAGATGGACTACTTCAGCTGCAGTGTTACTTTGCTGAAAAGAAAGCGATCTGGAATTTGGTGTGATGGCTCATCCATTGTAAGTATACCTTCAGGTTTTGGAGAGATTTATCTATGCCAAGCTTTCAGCCTTGTCTTTCATACTAGGAAGGCCATGCTGACAGGATTCTATTTGCCAAAAGCTTGTTTTTCTGTTTGAAATGGAAGGGTTTAAATATGCTTTCTTGGAGGAGGAAAAGGTGGTGTCTGACTTACCTAAAGTTTTCTTTAGCTGATAGCTAAAACCCAGACTTGGAAGTGAAGTGTATTTGTGAAGAAGGGTTTTAACGCTCAGCCCTATCAGCATATATCAGTGAATTACAAGCCAGGAAATCTCTGCCTGCATCCACCTCCTCTCCTTTCAGCACTGTTGTGCACTATATATGGGTCTATCCTTTAAACAGAGGATACCAGGCTCTTTTCCACCTCTGTGCTGTATATTGCAGTCCACTTAAATATGGAAATACAAACATAGGCATGTTTGTGATGAAACAACTTGATGGCTCTTGTCTAGCCAAGTGAACTCAGCAACCGTCTGCTGCCAAAATGGCTGAAGAACCACAGCCTGCCCTTACACCAGGTCATTCAGGTGCAATAGTTTAATAAATCAAGTTACACACATGATCTTTTGACTTACCAAACACTAGTCTCTGTGTTGCTTAAAAGAAATGCATCTCTCTCCTATTCCTACCCCATGCTGTTTGTGGAAAGAAAACCTCATATTCTAGCACAATTTGGAAAACATCAGTCAATCTTTAAAAAAATAATAGTTCCCCTGAACCAGCAGCACTGTAAATTGCAGTATTTTGTCAGGGTGCTGTTGCTGATGACTGACTTGTCATGTTATAACTAACTTTAAAAAAACTGCTCTGCCATCGTGACAGCAAATGTGTTGGGGTTTTAGCTCAAAGATGTGATTTCCCTGGAGTGTCTTCAGCTGTGCAAATACAGCAGCTTAGGGTTTGTAATTCAGTGCTGTATCCCAGACCAGGGAGGCTTCCTATTGTGAAAATGGGCACAGTATTAGGTGAATAACATACTCACTGAAACCACCTTCAAAGATGTGGGGGTAGGATGGGTCATCATGCCTGCCCTTGGTAGTAGGGAGCCTGGGAGAAGAAAACCTGTTCCTAGGTCTCCTGACATGCCAGTAACTACTTGTATCTGGAAAGAGGATGTACTGTCCAGTGAAGTGACAGCCCCATCCACAGCATGGTCCTGCCCATGCCTTGGGAGACTGGCAGAGCTGCACACTGGCAGTCTTATACTTTAAATTTCCCTGGGAGAGGAGTATCAGGAAAGCTTCTGGTAAAGCTGAAGGACAGCAATTAATATTCATCTGATTATTTTCTCTTTACTGACCTAGAAATGGGCAGCCAAGTACTAAGGGGCATAACTATTGACCTGGTAAGGAAGGTGTCACCATGTAAAATAATTTGGACTTCCAGTGCATGGATCTGCTGTTTATGTTGTCCCTGGATATCTGCTGCATGGTCTCCTTTGGGACCATCTGTTTGATGCAGAGACATTTGGTAAAAGAGTGCCCCGATCCAGGGTGAGGTGCAGCACTTTGCACAGAGGAGTTTTCCCTCTCCATCTTTTTACAAGCAAGTCTGGCTCTTATTATAAATATACCCCCTGGGAGAAAGGGAACAGCAGAACCAAGAATTATTTGTACCTTTTGAAGAAAGAGGCACTGGGATACTGAAGGAGGCGGCATAGATGGTGGGGGAAAGCAGAGTTGCATAATTAGAGGCTGACAAGTAATTCCCAAAAGCGTGGACCCTAATGAGCTCTTTTCTTTAGTTCTAGACTTGTTTGAAGCAAGAGTAAATCATAAATTAGCCTACCCAGCGTTGCTTTTTGGGGAAATAGCTCTGCTCTTCAGGGCAGCGGCTTTACCACACTGCAAATATTACTTTGGAGTCATCCCTTCAGAAATATCTTGTGCACAAATCCCACAGCACTGATGTTTTTCTGCTTAAAGAGGGTACAATAAGTGTATACTGCACCAGTTGTAACTCTTCTATGCTGTTTGACTACAATGCCAACACAGGAGGAAGTTCTTCTGACCACCAACTCCTCCACCAGCCCAAGCTGCAGTTCAAGATAACCTGGCTTTCTCATTCTATGGGCTCTGGGGTTTGGATGTGAAGGTCTGGAGGGAGAGGGAGGGTTCCTACCTTGAACTAGCTGGATGTGCTTGAATGCTGTGTGCGAGTTTTTTATGACAGAAGAAATGGGACTATGAAATCCCAAAGAGCCTTCTCATTAAAATTTCTCAAGTAGCCAGGAACACAGAGCATCCTCACACTGTTAGAAATGTCATTCTATTAGCAGTTACTGCATGAAGTTGATTGTCCTATCAAAGAGGCATGTTCTACTTAATTGCAATGGAGATGTTATCCTGGTTTGCAGTTCTCACTCTGGATTTTCTTCCTTTTTGCTTAAAAATCGTTTAGCAAGAAACAAGCTGTCGATTTTACAAGTAAGGGTTTTTTTAATTTTAGCAAGTGCTGGATTAAGATGAGTGGCATGAAGTTTTGATTGGTATTTTTTTAAGGAAAAAAATACAAACAAAAATCAACATTTACATTACTTTTTTCCCAGAATAGCTCAGGCTTAATATTGGGGCTCATATTTCTTCCTTTTAATGCTCTAAGTAGCCTGTCACGTTTGTATATGGGCTGAAAGGCCTCCAAGAAGAATCTGTAACATTTGACATTAAAACTGACAAATTCAAAAGCAGATCAGTATGTCCTTGAAGCAAGATAGCCTGAACTAGCTGAAAGCTGCATTTTAGTGTCTACATTTCCTTGCAAGAGTCAGTTGTTTGTGTGTGTGTGTTTTCTTTGGATACAGAACGAATGCACCCACACACAAATAAGGGTCAGTTGCTATTTTTCTTCTCAAGATACGCACAGGATTTGATCTATGTTTGCTGTACTCTCTATTCTCCCTTTGTTTAGTGATGTTTATGTAATTGCTGCTTTTCTGATTAAAGTGCATGAGTACAGGCTGAAAGTTTGACACAAGACAGCCAACACTACTTAATTGCCTGTAGCTCAGCTCTAGCTGTGGCACATCTCTTTGCAGCTGACTTGTGAGAAAGTTTGGGAGAGAAACGATGCCCTTTTTATTTATGCTTTTTCTCCAGCGAAATTGCTCTGTGAATTTTTATTGCCTAATGGTTTCTCTGACCCTTTTAAAACTGTTTTAGCTCTTCACCAAGAGACTATTTTATATAAGACTTGGGCCAGTAAACCATTTCTGTGATCTGGGAAGTGATATCCTTCCTTCACAGAGCAATCCATTTTGAAATTAGCTGGGCCTGCCTGCTCCAGAACTCACAGTTGCTTGGCTGCTAGTCCTGAATGGACCTACTAAATGCCATATTTCTGTTAAAAAAGCAGCAAAAATCTATTGCTGACTAGCAGGTCCTGAAATTCATGCATATCAAGGGTAGCATAAATAGTTTCAGTATGTGATTTTTTGAGAGAATAGTGGTCTCTGGCTCAGTAAATACTAACTTCTATCCACTCTATTGAAAAAGGTGATTATATAAGGTGGAAATCACCCGGGGCTTTAGCAGAACTGGGAGGAACTGGCTTCTCTTCTGTTCAAAATATCTTTTAAAATTGACAACACTTAGTGATATGGTTATTACTTGACTTGTCCTGTACTAAGCTATGTCCAGCCTTGTTGTCCTTCTCTCATGTGGTTCCAAAGCATGGTCTGAAGTTCCAGGTCCTTTCTCTCCCTTGTCGAAGACATCTCAGAAATGTTATCACCCTATGTCACCCCCACTGTTGTTCAGGGGAAGTGAATTTCCTTCTGGAAATCTACGTGTCTGCTCACTATGGCAAATTGTAGTGGCAGGCTCTTGGCAAGTGATGTGCTGCTTTCCACTGCTTTCAGATATATGTTTCCAGCACGAACCCAAAACTATATTTAACTTGCATTTGTATATGAGATTTAGTACTTAGAGAGGGACAGGACACCTGGAACACCACAAGGTATGGTGAATAATCCCAAAGAAAAGGCACGAAGAGTGTGTGCTGTAGGCAGAGAATGGGGACTCATGTGTAAGCCTGACAGCAGGAGCATACCACGCTCTAAAATCATTATGGTCTCCATGTTCACATTTGCAAGCAAAGAAGTAGGTTCCAGAAAGGGAGGGCACAGAAGTTTTATTTGGGAGTGAGAGGTCTTTAGCCCTCTCAGTAGGTTGGAGAGCAGAACTAGGTCCTGTAGACTTACAGTTGGTCATCAGAGAAGACAGTCAATGGCAGGTGTCCTAGGGTCCCTAACCACTGCTGTTTCGTCCTTTCTTGCCCTGATTGTGGAGGGGAATCCTACTTAATGGCAACTGTGGATTGTGCTCAAACTGAGTTTCAGATCTTTGTGATACAGAGCTACCCTAAATGCCAATGTCAGTGCTTGGCCCCAGTCCTTATGGGAGAACTAGGTTTCTGCTGTCATGTGTCCTGTGGACACATTCCCCGTTGTATGTGATGGCACCACTCACAAACACTGCTTCCTGAGGAACTGGAAGTGGTCAGGAAACTGGTGCCAGGACCTTTCCTTTGTTGGCGGTCTACTGTTGGCATTGCACAAGGTGGAAAAGGAGCTTATGCTGCTGTGAGCGCAGCTCTGCCTGGGATATCTGGTAATGAAGCCAGTTGGGAGGGAGCTATTCAGGAAATTGCCCCCATTGAAGGGTTTTAATTTGTGTTGAATTCCTCTAGTATTTGTCCCTCTCCTCTCCCAGCAGTCTCTCAGGGAAACACTGCTCCTGTGAAAAGCCAGAGGAGCACCTTACTCTACCGCTCCTTTCTCTAGCTCAGTATGTATGTTTCCACCAAAGCCAAGCCACTAAGTTTAGCAAAAGCATGTGCTGTAGCCTACACCTCCCTTGTAGGTCCCTGGGAGATCTACTCAGGGGTGACCAGGCTGGAGATACCAGTGCAGTCCAGTACTGTTCAGGGGTCTAGGGGCTGCTGGTGCCTTGTTCAGCTGTTGGAGCCTTTCAGAGTGGTGGGGCAGAAGAGAGGATGCACCCACCTGGCTTGCAAGAGCTAACGTCTTAACAAATGCAACAGTCTCAGTTATACTGGGTATTTCTCAGAGTAGAAAACTGATTTAGCTGCTTGAGGGATTTTCTTGTCTGCCTCTGTTTTATTAAGCTCATTTTTCTTTTCTCCTGGCCTGTGACAGCAGAAATAGTCTTCATGGGAGAGAGAAGATGAGTGTGTGCGTGCACATAGGAAGGAGCTGGGGAATAGCTGCTGGGCTGCTTGTTGTGTGAAGGATGCTGTACAGTTTAGGTTCAATGCAGACCACCCTTGTCCTGTGGTTGCCACACAAGGCTGCACAAAAGCCCTTTATTTTTTCTTTTTTTCCCCTCAGCTCTTCCATCCTGCTTTGACTAAAGGCAAGTGAGCTGCAGGTTTCCTTAAAGCTGAGGGTTTTATTTCCCAGAGTTACAAGCAATAGCGAAAGGCTCCTCACGGGTGGATGTCACGTTGCTAACGTACATGACAGGCTGCACACTGCAATGTGTCTGTACCTCTGCGGTACAGAGGGAAGCCCTGCCAGTTCTTGCTGCCCTCTACCTGCTCTTGCTGCTGTTTCCAGCTGATGAAGTCTGCTCCTTGCTTCTAGGTGCTGCTGGGTGTTGAGAGAATCTGCAGCACGGGAAGGAAAAATGTGTCTTTACGGTCTGTGGCACAGCGTGCTGCATGGTTAGATGTCTGCTGTCCCTCTTTAGAGCAGCTTCGCTCCCAAACAGTGCCAGGTGACAACGTGCTTGTCATTGCAATGGTGTGTACACTTTGCTCTTCTTGCTGGATTTGGGTGGTCGCAGCTGCTCGGTGCATTCGGTCACAGTCCTGATTTTAAAAATGCATGCACTTCAGTGTACGGAGAAATTACACTGAGAAATGTTCTAGCTCATGTCACTGATGTTTATCTTCAGGCTTCCTGTAGGTATTTCCTCACTCTCCTCCTCTGCTGCCACCACATGGACATGTCCCTGTGTTCATTTAAGGTTTGTATAAATCTTTGAGAATAATATGCTCTAGACTTGATTGTATTGCAGTTTTTAAACTGTATAAACATGTTTCTTCATTTGCTGTCAAATTCAGCTGGGAGGTAATTGACACCTTAAAATAACAAAACAAGGAGAGAAAATCTCCATCGTGCTTTTCTGTCCCATTGTTCTATTGAAAGCCTTCCAAAGGGTATGCATTTTTCACACTCTAGAAAAGGTTATGTAGAGTAATTGAGTGTGCATAGCAAGTAACAGATCTCAGAAGTTTCACAGACATCTCAATCAAAAGCCAGGCTCAAGCCTGAGCAAAATTTTTCCAAAGGGCTGTTTATGAGGCAATTATATGCAGAAGAATCTGTGTCACTGAGGATTGATTGACTGGCTTTTACGTGCCATACATGCAGCTCTGAAAATTTCACTTGGGACTTGACATCATTTATGCACTCCTGGAAATACTATTTTGAGTGCAGAACTCTATTAAAACTGCCAACATGGAGTTCTGGAGGAAAAGAGAGACTAATGAAGATGTCTGGAGCAGCTCTTACAGTTTAATGACGGAACAGCATTGGTGCAACAGTGCAGCCTGGATCCTGTTTGCTTTGGGGCTTATTCAGGCCAGAGCCAAGTGGATAACTGTATTGGAATTTGGACACAGACAAGGATGATCAAACTTTAGATTAAACTATAACTTATTTTCCTATATTTCTTCATCCATAACCTTCAGCATCAAGTTAATAGTTCGTTATCTGCTGCTATATAGAAAAGCAGCATATAAATACAACTCTGATAAAAGTGGTGGCATCATGCTGGGGCGGGTTCTGAACCTTAGATTTTGTGAGGTTGACTTGTTTCAGTATTAGACATGAGCAGAACACTCAGCAAGTCCTTACTTTCCCTAGTGATAGGGTATCAGAAGGGAAAAGAACAGTACTCTTTCCCTCAGCAATGAAATGTTGAAAAGCAATATGTGGATTGGGGTGGGGGGCTGATCTTCTCCCCTGTCCCTTCAGTGCAGGATGCAGTTCAGAGGTAGCTGCTGGAAGTAAATATCTAGGAGTGCTTTCTCCTTGCTTTGTATTACAGAACAGCCTTGTGACCGGCTGGAGCAGTCTCATTTGATCACTTTACAGTCCTCCTAGGGGAAAGAAGGTTAAATGAGACGCAGACTTTAAATGCATCGAATGCAATTCTAGGTGTATGGAAAGCTGTGCTGAGTCCACCTGTCCACAGTGGTATATCAGCTGTCAGGGCAGATCACAGCCAAATTCAGTCCTTTATATTAGCCACATAGCAGGATGTTCAGTGTGGTTACAGTATCTAAAATAATAACTAAATCTCATGTGGTTTTATCCATTACAGTAGGTCTGACAGAGCAAAGTTTGGCCTCGGGGCTGTGAAGTCCAGGTGACAATACGAAAGAGAATTGCTATTCAGTCTTGGAGAATCAAGAATGACTCTTTCCATTTTCTCTCTCTTTCCTCCCTCTACTGGCCAACAAAATAAAATCATAAAGCACTCTTGAGTTCTGCGTTTCAGAGACACCCTACCCTAGAATTCAGCAAAACTTCCAGCTCTGACTTATGTTGAAGGTAAAATTAAGATGAGCAAAAATAGGTGCATCAAAGACCTACCCGAGGTTTCCCTGCTGTTCTGGGGCTAACCTTGGTTTCAGCCCTGAGCTAGCATCTGTCACAGGAATGCTCTAAAAAGACCTGTGTCTATGACTGCCTTGGAAAATGCCTTGAGAGTGAGCCTGCTGCATCTGGCTGACCGTTATCACCCCAGAACTGCAGAATGTGAAACGCACCTGTGTGAAGGCACCTCTGGAGGTCTCCAGTCCAGCCCCTGCCCGGAGCAGGGTCACCTCGAGCAGGTTGCCAAGGGCTGGCATCTAGTCAGGTTTTGAATATCTCCAAGGATGGGGACTCCCCAACTCTGGGCAGCCTGTTCCAGTGTCTGACCATTCTCACGGTGAAAATGCTTTTTCTTATGTTTAATTGGGATTTCCTGTGTTTCAGTTAGTGCCCGTTGCTTCTCATCCTTCCAGCAGGCACCACTGAGAATTGCCTGGCTCTGTCTTCTTTACTGCCTCCTATCAATTATTTATCCACATGAATAAGATGCCGCTGAGTCTTCTCTTCTCCAGGTTGTATTGATGCATGGAGTTGTTCCTCCCCAGGTGCAAGATTTTGAACTTCCCCTTGTTGAACTTCACGAGGTTCCTGCCAGCCCATTTCTCCAGCCTTTTGAGGTCCCCCTGGATAGCAGCGTGATCCTCTGGCAAAGCAACCACTCCTCTTGGCTTTGGATCATCTGAGGGTGCACTCTGCCTCCTCGTCCAGGTCAGTAATGAAGATGTTAAAAACTATTGTTCCCACTGTGAACCCCTGGGGTCTGCTGCTAGGAGCTGGCCTCCATCCGGAGGGTAAAAATTAAAACCACATCTCTTCTAGCAGCTGTGCATTGTCCCATGTAGTGCACAGATCAAGGACAAGAAAACTAATTTGCTGTTGGAAGCCATGCTGCTTCCCCTCGGAGAGGAAAATCTGGCCAAAGAATAAAGCTTCTAACCCAGCTGATGTGGGAGATCATGACGAATTCTTTTGCTAGCCGTTTTCCTTAGATCTTGAGATCTCACTATGCAACTCATTAGTAACCTTGATTGGAAGCATACCTCAGCCTTTACTAGATGTGTCCACCTCTGCAGTCTGTATCATACCTGTTCCCTTGACTAGGAGAGTCACTATTCATGGGAATACAACCTGCGTCATTCTACTCCTTCTAGAAGATTTTGAGGATGCTAACAGGAATCCTTGCAAATATCCGCTATTGGTGCTAAATGCTTTTACACCCCAGAGTTTTGCACTTTTCCTTCTGTATTGCCTACAAGTTTATATTTTCTGAAAAGCAAGCTCTGAGTATAAAATAAGATGATATAGCAACAAACACTTTTTAAAGTCTGCTCCTGCTCAAAGAATGCTGTCGAGCTGCATTAAGAGAAATATGACCTTCTTAAAGCTGCTCACCCCCTGACAGAAGAAAGCTATATTCTGTTCTGCCTTAGACAATTTCGTAGCAGCCATTTCAAAAACAGCCTTCGGCACCTTAAAAGAAAACATGCTTTTGACAAGGCTGCTAAAAAAAAAGACCCTCATAAAAAGCACGAGTAATAAAAAGTATTCTCTTAAAACAGCTGGTGAAATAATGGGAGGTATACTGGACTGAGGTTAAATTTTGCTGTCTTTCTGATTACTGGCACCTCAATGCATAGTTTTTTCTCTCTCTCCTGGTCTGTGTGGAAGTTATTAGGAACAGATCTGCTTTCAGTTTAGTATACTCTTTAGACAGACAGTGAGAAAAGCCATCTTTAACCATCTCTTTCACCCTCAGGAGAGCTCTTTGTCTTTCTTTCTAGCTTCTTCTAAGGTTTTCATCTCTGGCACACTAGATGTTTCACAGCTTTTCTTCTGAGAGGCTTACAAGTATTCTGTGTATTGTGGTAAGATGCATTTCTTCAGACTTCTTGAAATCTTCCGCATAGCAGATTCACCCCAATGTTGAAAACTGTTTTGAAGACATAACCTACAATACCTTTGGCAATGTTTTATGGGGCTATTTTAATACAGCACTTGCTTAGTAGTCTCTACCTCTTGTTCTTCCCAAACTGCAGTTTTTCAAAGCACAACAGCCCTGTCTTCATAGATCACAGACAATATCATATACTAAGGAGAAATATCCCATGCAGGCTACAAGATTGCTTAGATCTTCACTATCTTCATAATCTTCGCTATCACAATACTTGCTGGTCTGAGGTGGTTGGTTGTTTTTTTGGTTTTTTTTTAATTCTGCAGATGTTTGTGGGGACAGAGTTCAATCATCATCTTGCCAAAATAAAAATTAAATATCTTGGTTCTGATCTGAAATGACTGCAGTGAACTGGTGCCAGTAGGATGTCTACTAACAAGAATATAATATGGATAGTCATAAGCAGTGGTAACAAATTCTTTGACTTTTTTGTCCTGGATAAGTATGCAATGCGACACCACTGCAGAGGGCCCCTCAAATGCTGGTATTCTGCAGTGCCTGTTTATGGTTTCAAAAAGTTGAATCCTTTGGAAACTTCTGCATAAAAAGGAATATAAAGGATTTTGTGCTGCAGTGGTGTCCATTGGATGATACACGGATGAAAAATGCCCAAGTGCTATCCAAAGCTTTCAGGTTAGTTTCTCTCCAAGCACATCATCTATCAGATGATGAGCTCTGAAGTTATGGGCTGCCACGTTAAACGTTGCAGAAGTAATCCCTGGAAGACTAAACAAAAGACACAACTATTTCTTACCCGTATAAGAGATTCCAAAAAACTGTGTTTTCCAGTCATAGGGCTGGTGTGTTTCCAATACACTTGCTTCCCGAGAGATCCAAGGGTGTAACTAACTGCACTGGAAAAGCAGATTTGGCATTTTGTTGGAATACCTAGGTGCTGACTTTGCTGGGAAAAGTGATGGAAACCTCCCTGTTACATGTTTGTTCTGGAAAGCATCACATCCGAGTGTTGCAGACATGGGAAATACCCTCCCACATATGGGATTTAGGAAGTCGTTCCAATCAACTCAGCAATAACCACTGCCTCCTCCCCTTTCTGTTTCTAGAGGTACAACTCTCTCAGGCCAGCGAACATGCTGTTTGGCATGAGTGCTCTGTGCTTCTTCAGTGTAAAAATAACCACGAATCACCCCACCTTTGTAGTCTTTTGATAAGTGATTCTCTGTGACAGGTTCATGCTTTCAGTCACCGTGAAAATGTCATCAGTGAACAACTGTCCATAAACTAACTTACTTGATGGTTCCTTTGGATTTAGATACTTTCAGATGGTCCCTTTTCTTAAGAAGACAGAGTACCTTTTTTTTTTTTTTTTAAAACAAAACAAAACTTTCCATAAATAGTTTCCTAAGCCTTCTGGAAGTATGCGGTAGTTGTACCCTCAAGGTTGCTGTACACATTTCTGTCAGAGCTGCAGTTAGCTCTGGTATGTAAACATTGCTAACATATCCATGCAGCAAGAAGTATTGTGGGTTGTGAAATACCTCTGCATCCTAGATTTTAAAGCACTGTTACATTGCTTTACAGTGTCAACTCTGACTTTATCATGGGTAGCAAAGGGGTGAATGAGATGGTTGGGCATCTTGTTTGGAGACTTGTTTGCGATTTTTTTAATCCTAATGGAACTGTAATTGAGACACGCAAAAATGGAACCTGCCTAAGTAGTGGCAACGCAGTGCATCTTGTCATTTAGCTAAAGACTCAGCTCAGGCATATTTAGACAGAGCTGCTACCACTGCTGTGATGGTCTGAGGACTGGCCAACCCAGTCTGCTTTTGTACATCCACATCTGAAACAGTAATTCTGTTTCTCTTCAAATTTATTTGTGCCATCTAGGGACAAAGCTGTGAAAGCCCTGCTCCTGCCTGTCATTTTTCAAGACCTTAGTTTGTTTTTAGTTTCTTGCAAAAGAGCACTTGCCTTTCCAGCAATATCAGGTTTGTAACATGTTTTCTTTAGCAGTGACACTTAACCTTTCTCAGAACCACTGCTATTATAAATATATGGTGCTTTTCAAATATGCGGTAAAAATCACCCTATAAAACATGATTTATTAACCATGTGTGGAGGCCAAATATCTTACAATAGTATTTTGCTCCCTAGTTATCCAGAACTCTTCTCATCTGAGCAAGAACAGCACTCAGCTGCATACAACACACTCTGGGGCATGAGGGTCAACACTTGGCTCTCAGCAACCCAGAGGTCAAAAATCTGCCAGGCAGTGGAATGGAAACCTAGGTCCTTCTAAGAAATCAAGACTGTTCCCTTTAAGGTACAAAAGAAGAGTGCCAGCTACTGGATGGCATCTGTGTAACCTGATAGGTAGGGGGGGATGTGAATGGGGACAGGTGTGACCTGCAAACAGGATGGGGTGGCTTGGTTGTGCATCAGGTGTTTTGCACACATCTGGAGGGCCTTATGGCTTTGCTGGGAAAAAGCGTGATGTCCTCAGCAGAACATGGCGCTGGGCACTGGGAATCTTGCATGGTCCACCAGACCCTGTCTACATGAGAACTTCTTAGAGAGAAGGAAGCACATTCAATGCAGAGTGGGTTTAAGTCTGGTTTCCAAAGGAAACAAAGCTTTTCCAAGCACAACATTTTTGTTTGTCCACATTTGCTGCTGCTTTACCAGCTACTCCCTCATCATTTGTCCACTCGTTTACTCATTTAACCAGATTTGACTGGGGGAGGGTGGTACAGAGGGTATGAAGTCGTAGGTTTTGGTGGCTGTGTCACTGGGTGATATAATGATTGTACTTTTGGTAGATGCAAATGAGATCCACCACCGAGGGAAAGGCTTACGTTTTGCTGCTAGCCATTAGCTACTGATACATAAGCTGTACAGCCCAGCTCAAACCACCCCCAGCAGATGTGGTTTCTAGCCCAAAAAGGAAGGAAGGAAAGGCTAGAAGAATAGCAGGAAAGAGGAGGGAGCAAAGGGTGCTGTGAGGGATGTTTAGAGGATAGGACAGGGTTAGAAGGACCATATGGGAAGAGAAAGGAATGGGAATGATGTGACCAAATGGGAAAACACAGTTTCATTAATTGTGCTTTCACAGGTGCTTGCTGTTTGTGTCAGTGGCCCTCGGGGTGCCATTTCAGCTGACAGAAGTTGCTATGTTTCCAAAAGAAAGGAAAAGGATCAGATAATTTAGATTTATTTTCTATTTATCCTGAGACACATTCTGGCATCTGCAAATCTAGGTTTTGCTTTAAGCTGCCTTTTCTGCCCTCATTTTCCTTTTTATGAAGGTCTGCAAAGTGACAGAGACCCTTTACTTGCTGTCAGTCATTTCCAGGGAACTAACTTTCTGCTTCCTTGCTCTGTAAAGTCACTATTTTGTGTGTCCATTTTTTGGCATGTGTGCTACCCTCTGTCATTTTCTACCAGGCTTGTTTTATGTGTGTGTTTCTTTTTTTCTGTCTCTCTTCTCCTTTTCTATGTTCTGTTGTTCCTTCATTTCACACATCTTTTTTCTGCCTCTTGTCTTCCTGTCATCTGCCACTTCCATTTCAAAATGCCTCTCTTCTACCCACTAGAAGAACAAGTTCAACTAGATCAGGTTGCCAAACTGGCTTTTGAATTTCTCTAAGGATGGAGAGTCTCCATCATCTCTGGGCAACCTTCTCCAGTATCTGACCACCCTCGTGATGGTATTTTTCTTCATTACATCTAAGCAGAACTTCCCACATCACAACTTGTCCATTGCCTCTCATCCTGTCACCATGCACCTCCAAGAGCCTGGCTCTGTCTTCTCCGTATCCTCCAACCAGGTAGCTGCAACCAGCACTGAAGTCACCCCTGAGCCTTTTTTCCTCCAGTCTGCAGAGACGTGGCTTTCTCAGCCACCCCTCATGCCACAGGGGCTCCAGCCCCCTGACCATCTTGGTGGCCCTGCATTAGACTTGCTAGGTATGGCTATGTTTCTCTTGGAATGGGAAGACCAAAACTGGACGTGGTACCCAGAGGTGGCCTCACAGGCATTGTATAGAGGGGAAGGATCACACCCACTGGCAAGGCTCTTCCGAACACAGCCCAGGAGTCTGTTGGCCACCTTTGCTGCAAGGATGCACTGCTGGCTCATGGCCAGTTTGTTCACCAGATCCCCAGGGCCTGTTCTACAGAGCTCCTTCCCAGCCCATCAGCCCCAGGCTATGCTGGTGCATGGGGTCACCTCTGCCCAGGTGCAGGACCTTCGTTTGCTTTTGTTGAACTTCATGTGGTTCCTGATGGCCCGTTTCTCCAGCCTGAGCATGCCCCTCTGAGTGGCAGCCCTGCCCTCCTGCAGGGACTGTGCTACCACTATTACCAGCTCGATTTTGGACCAGGTCATCTTACTCCTTCCAGCATGGTGGCCCAGATGATTTTCTATTCAACCTACATCCTGCTTATTGAGTCCGTATCTCACCAGTTTTGCTGTAAGGACCTTGTTGAAAGCTCTGCTACAGTTAAGGAAACAGCATCAACCACACTACATCCACAGAAGCCAGTCACTGCATCACAGGCAGCAATCATAGACATGGTCAGGCTTTGGTAAGTCCAAGGTCTAGTCACCTTATTATTCATGTGCTGGGATTTGCTTATCAGCCTTCCCAGGGATGGAGGTTGTCTGACTGATCTGTCTGTCCCTGGATCATCCATCATCCTTCCTGCTCTTCTTGACGATGAGTATGACGCTTGTCTTTTTCCCGTCACCAGGAACCTCCCAATCTCCAAGATATTTGATGGTGATGGAGTGGTCTCATAAAAATATTGGCCACTTCCCTCCTCATCCTGGGAAGCTGATCTTCCTTTTCTCATCTTTTACCCATTTTCTGCCTCTGTTTTTTGTTTTCCTATCTAAAATACCTGGGTTTTCTCCTGTTTTTTCACTCCTGCATCTACAAAATTTCACAGTTTCCCTGTTTAATTTCTCATTTATATCTCTCTCTCTCTGTCTGGGTTCTCTTCTCTTTTCTGTGTCTTTTCCTCAGGTGAATGATGACATCGAGCCATTCAAAAAAGAACTCCTACAGAGAAGTCAGATTTAAAGTTTTCATACAGGATTTTTCCTCACACTGGGCACTACTACACTCAAATAGTTGTTCTTAAATATTACCTCTTTTTCTCTCCAAGGAGCCATAACACGAAAAGATGTTTAAACAAACAGGCACCCACCTGAGCACCACTAACTTGGGCTTATCTCCCCGATCATACTTCTTTTTTAATGAAAACCTGCTGGCTGCCTCAAAAGATGTTTTCTAAACAAGAACAGAACAGCCCCTTAGAGAGATGACCTTTACAGTTTTATACACATAAATTTATGACTGCATCATACTTCTAAGAAAAGTTTTTCTTATGCTTTTCTCTTCTGCAAAGCACCCTTTCCACAGATTAGTTTTAAGCTTTCATTACAAAAATGAAAAAATCTGTAAAACAAGTAATAAAATGAAATGATCCTGATTTAGTAATGTTAAGGGGCATAGTCAAGCTATGTGGAATCTGATCTTCAAAGTCTAGCCATGGTGTAAGCACTTAAGAAGATCACATAAAAACAGGTGAATCAGGAAAAAAAAAAAAGTGAAATGAGGTGTGTGTTTAAAAGATTTGGGAAACACCATCATAGGGAGACATCAGCTCACCCAGCTGGAGACTCTCACATTGCCCCTGCTTTGAATGGGTAACAGGATTTTTTCTTAAGACTGGCTGTTTTCAGGGTAAGATTTGGGGTTCCACATGCACCCACAGTATTCTTGTAGCGTCACACACACCCCCCCATACTAATGCACCGCACCATCTAAGGACACTTTTGAATTTCCGCTCCCTCACCCAAATGGGAGAAATCAGAGTCCCAAAAGGAGCTCTCAGGTTTTAGAGGCTCTCAGGCTGGCCTAGTTGTGGGTAAGGTGCTTAGATGGAAAGTCAGCATTAAATATTTTCTCATCTTCAAACCAGTTCATCTCTTCATTGTCTCAGGAGGAAGACAGCTTTATGCCTAGCCAGAAAAAAGAACTGGGGATACCAAGTATCTGCACGTTTAAACGTTACCAGCCTTTTCCTCTAATTTGTTGCATTAAATTGCTGATGGAGGAAGAGAACAGGATTTACCTGCATAAACGTAAAGACTATTTCTGCTACTAACTTTTTTTTTTCAGACCTCTGAAGATTTTGCTTTCTTCCCTCTCTCTTTTCCCCATCCCAAAATCTCCCTTATTTCTCTCTGCATTGGCTTTGGCGTCGACTGTCTCTTTCATCTTTCATTACAACAGTGTTTTTTTTCCCCTCACCTGCTGGTTACTTCTTTTAAATTCCCTATTGCAGAGAAGAAAGTGGTTTTCATTTGGAAGGAACTCCAGCACTGAGACATCCAGAAGCTCCTAATCATTAGGATCTGCAACTCAGGTTTTTAGTTTTTTCTCCTGCTTCGTCTAAAGACTTGTGCTCTCCAAAAAAAGCACTGCTCCTATATGGGAATGCAACTTGCTCAAATGTCATCCAACACCACGCCGCACACTGAGGGTCCATAGGTAAGTTAGAGGCTGCATTAGAGTATATCTACTGCATTGTGCTGAGAGTGCCTTAAATACGAAAGGTAAGAGTTGAGACCAATTATGTTTGTGAAGTGTTGCCTTGGGTGTGAATTAGTCCTTAATAATGTTTCTATCATTTTTGGGAGGATAAATTCAACTTTTATTGTTGACTCAAAAATCTGCCCACTTTGTGGGAGCGTGGGGCACCCACAGCCCCCTCCTTTCATGGTGCCTCCAGGCAGTGAATAACAGAGCAGCTTCTCTGCAATGCAGTGATGGTTGCATGTGCAGGAGGTACTGCTGCAGATGGGTGCGTTATGGTCCCTTCTCCTCCTCATGGACTCAGAAGAGAAGAAAGAATAATGATACTGAACTGCAGAGCTCTTCTGAAGATACCACATATGCTCTTCTGTAGGGTGTACTTCCTTACTACTGTCTCTTGGCCTGCTTTCCCTCACCATTATGGTCTGTGAGCTGTTGTGGTAGCCTTTGCTTGAGGAGACCACCCCAGTTCCAATTGCTCAGACTCCCTCACTTCTGCAGGTATTTCACAGAAAGGTCAGGGTTGGAAGGGACCTCTGGAGATCACCTAGTCCAACCCCCTGCTAAAGCAGGCTCACCCAGAGCAGGCTGCACAGAGTCGCATCCAGGTGGGTTTTGAATGGCTCCAGAGAAGGAGACCCCACAGCCTCTCTGGGCAGCCTGTTCCAGCGCTCTGTCATCCCCAAAGTAAAGAAGTTCTTCCTCATATTCAGATGGAATTTCCTGTGTGGTGCTTCGTGCCCAAGCTATTTGTAGCCTCTCCCCTTTTGGTTTCTGTGAGCAGTGACTCCCTGAGGGCTCCCAAGGTCCACGTGCTCAGCAGTGCTTTACTGTGCCGCAGAGTCCCCCCAGCTGTCACCGCTGCAGAGCAGCTCCTCCTCACACAGCCTTCCACAGCCCCGAGTGCCCTCACAGCTAGGTGGGTGCAGGCACTGCAGAGAGAGGCAAAGGAACGGGGGAGCGACTGACACCCTAACACAGGCAGGAATCGCTCTACAACAGCCCACCCTTCCCTGGGCTTCAGCAATAGCCACAGGCACACACACCCCCCGCAGAAGGCATGTGCGGCACTGTGGGCACGCGCATCTCCGTGCTGGCTCCTCACCCACGGCTCGTGCTTTGCTCATCTCTCCGTGTGGAGGACTTCACATCAGGTGTTGCTGCTAGAGGGGCTGGACTCAGGACCTTTTGTAGAATGTATCTCCTGGGAGAGAACATGGCTCTACAATGTCACCACATGGCAGGCTTAATATTGCTCCCTCCTTTCAGAGTAAAAACCTCTTCTATTCTGCAGTGTATGTACGCATCCTCTCCTCCCTCCTGAGACCCCATTCTTTTTCACCTGTCTTCCAGGTGAACCGTATCACTTTGGGGATGCAGGGGCACTAGGGTGGGTCCTGCCACCTGCAGTCACAGGGCAAAGGCACCGGTGTATCCGGTGAGATCCAGTCTGCCGTATTGCTGTAGCAGAGCACAGAGGGTGGTCAGCAAGCTGATGGGAGATGACTGTGGATCAGGAGCTTAACTAAGGATGCACAGCAGTAAAGGACATTGTTCTTCCACTGCTCTCTTTCTGTGGAGTAGGTGCCAGCCACCAGAAAGCTCTGTGTAGCTCTTTTTCAGTGCAATGCAAAGACAGGGTGTAGGTGTAAGTGTGTTTTGAGCATAGTAAGGTATTGCTATACAGCATGGCACTGCATGGCTAACTGGGTATAGAGCCGCTGCTAGCACTGGAGGAGCACCTGGGGATGTGCTTGTCATGTTGGTGGTGGATGCAGGCTTAGGATGCTTGAAACATAAAGCTGAACTCCAGCGTTGTTTGGGATTCCTGTACAGACATAGTAGCTGTGAACTAAATTGAGGATGGTTACTGCATGCCTTGGCCAGGATCACAGAAGACCTGAATGAGTGCGCGCTTCTCTGCTTAAGACCAGGATTAATACAGTGCAGACCCTAATTTGGATTCCAGGAGTGAAGGTCAAGAATCTATCCTTGCATAGCCAGGAGGGCTATTTGAGGCAAAAGTGAAACTGATTTGGGTTTAAAAGGGCTGTAAGGGAAGATAGGAGTAAATATGGAGAAAAATAATCTAAAATTTATTAGAAAGGAACCATTACCCAGCAGGCAGTAAACCACTAATATAGGCCATTGAATAACCATGAAAAGAAAATGAGAATGCTATGGTATATACAAACAAGAATCAGAACATTGCACTCCTGCAATGGTATTTTTTGCTTTGGTCCATGTGTCACTCTTTTGTGATCTAGGATTAGAAGCTGCTGTGAAAGACTAGAGATGTGCCCCATAACTTGGAAAAAACTCTGGATCAGGATCAATAACTATCAGAGGGATTTATACCAAAGTTCACCCTAGAAACACAGCACTGGGGACATATTTTAGGAGTGGAGTGCAAGCAGTACTTGTGTGGCAAATTACGTCACAGATACCAAACTGAAGGAAAAAAGATGGATTTTGTACTTGATGCTGGCATGGAAAAGCAAAATCTGGCGGTATACTTGCAATACCTGGAACATACGTGGCGGCAGTGGTTTTAATTACATAGATGGGGTTTACTGAATATATCAGTTTGGAGACTGTAGAGACATTCCCAAGGAATGGCTGTATCACAGACACCAAGTCACTGTACAAATTTTTACTATGTTTTTACAACTGTACGGTGGACTTTGCATCTTTAGTGACGTGGTCTGGGGATTTCTACTTGTAGTTCTCTGTTCAGCCCAGATTTGATACTGTATATAAGGCATATCTAACACGTGAATGAGAAAATAAAATGATCCATTCCACTTTGTCCTTGGAAATTTACAGAGGTTGTATTACCAAATACACCTGTGAACTCCTTAGACTTATGAATTAGTTCCAAGTCAGAGAAATAATTAATGTCTCACCAAGCTATACGTGAGACAATTAAATATTTTAAGAGTAAGAGCCTAACTGCTAGTTCAACCATTCAGCTTGGTAAGAATTCAGATTTAGAATATTGTGTGCAAACCTAAATATTCACAGAATTCCTGAGGGGAAGTGCTTTTAAGATAGCCCTCCTAACAACCAGGACGTTAAGCTTAATCTTGCACCCAGCTGTAATAATATCTACATTTCAAATAATTACATTGATGTCAACTGTTGCATAGGTAAATTATATATCAGACCTGCAATGCCATATAGAATAACTGGGTTTTTTACAACAAAGGTTTAGGAAAAGCAGAGTTTGAGATACTGCCTCCCTACCCCAAGGGGTGGGTACGGCTCGGTGTTAGTTTAGACCCTGGCTCGTTAGATGGTGACCTAAGAGGCAGGAACCACGAACAGTCCAAAAGTCAATGTTTTTTCAGGCCTCTTAAACAGACCTTCCTGTAACAGTGTGCTGTGGCACTTTAGGTGTTGTAAGTGGTACACATGAGAGTATCTAAGAACCCATGGCTTTGGTTTTAAGTAAAGTGTGTTCTCCATCAGCAGAAGTCAAGGACTGAACTTCTCTCAGACACTGGTGATCTCCATAGCATTTCATGCTGCTGCTTTATAGAAATGTGCTACAGGTTACTGCCATGTGCATTATAATAGTGAAGCAATGCATATCTGAATGTGCAGTTATGAACCGATATTCATAGCTGTTGTTCACCTCAAAAAAAAAAACCAATCTGCCTCGCAGCTGGATCCAGCCTCTGCACCTCCCCTGTCCTGCATGTTCCCATGTCAGTCATCTTCAGTCCATGGAGTTATGGTAAGTCTCTGAGGGGGACCAGCTTTTCACTATATGAAGTAATGTGCTGCAGGGGGATGTGACTGAAAGAAAGGATGGCTTTACAAGCAGCTGGTGGTGTGGGATGGAGAAGCAATGCTTCTCTTTTGGAATTCTTTTTACTTGTGAGACCTTACGTTTTTCTTCAGTCCTTTGTGTCTAAAATTATGTGACTTTGCACAAGAATCTCAGCTTTCAGAAATGGGAAAATTATGTTTTTATTCAATATATATGCATATAGAGGGGCTGAGGAAGGAGTTTTGAAGGGTGTGCTGGGGACAAAGAGATTAGAAGGGCTGTAAAGAAGATGACATTGCCTCCTTCAGAGGAGCAGTGAGAGCAGGTCTAAGCAAGTTAGGCACAGATATATATATACTTCCCCTGGTCTTATGCTCTTTGTTATATATTTAGTTTGTTACAGCTGCTGGAAACAAAGAGCCACTATTAGGTTTGAAAACATGACTTGTATAAGATAAGGGAACCCAGAAATACAATGCACATAAATATGAGGAGAGAGAATTGCTTGCTCTCAGAAATGTGGAATAAATTCGCAGAGGCACAGTAAAAGATGAGAGATTATAAAAAGGCATTAGGGCTGTCACTGTAAAGGAGTCAGGGAATTACACAGCAAGCTCACATTACCAATTCAAACTGGAGTTTGCTGTGAAGAATGGCCTGGTCTTTAGAGGTAACTGAATAGCAGTGCAAAGTGCATTGAAATCTGATATTCTTTGGAGAATTCAGCAGGTTTATATGGGTATAGAAAAATTTAAATGGTAAGCATGAGCTGTGTACATGTAGCAGCTTCATAAAACCTCAGAGATAAAGAAAATTGTAAAACTGAGCTATTTCTTCAAAATATCAACCTAGAAAAGAATAGAACTCATGCTGATAGATTAGGACACATTACAGCCATGGTTTGAAGTAAGCGTAGATATATTTATACTTTGCTTTTCTGGCAGAGACTACACTGCAATGTTGGATCATTATTTGCATTTCACTGTGGTTGTGCTATAGGGAATGTAGCATTAGAGCATCTCCTAACACACATCATATCTGCATGTGCCAGGCAGAGAACCACAGAATGGGGCTGAGTAATGAGCCATGGTTCAAAGAACAGGAATTTCAACCATTTTCAAGGGCTGACAGGGGAGATTCCACTGTGTAACATCTAGTCCCAGATATCCTGTATTGAAAGGTCTACGGAAAAATAGATTTAAGATCCTTGAGATTTCTTTAAAAAGCTACTGGCTCTAAAACAGATTCTTTTGCTGATGAGCTTGAGAAACTGACTTTAAAACAGTCAGTCTCCTTTTATTTTAAAAGGTGGTTGACAACCAGACTTAATAGTATAGGACTAATCTGGGTGCTTATAAATATGGTTGAAGATATGCAAGAGTCATACCATTTTATGGGGAACAAGGATACTAAAGTGCAAGGAGACACAGCCTGCATACAAAACCAAGACTTTGTGGACTCGGAGAGCTCTGCCTGCCAAGGAGGTAACTTCTTTCTCCTTCAGAGTACGAATGCCTGAAGGACAGGCTTTGGGGAGACAAGAAGAATATGGAGATGAAGCCTGGGGAAGTAGCATCTTAAGAGACTGCTGAAATCAAGCAGAGAGCAGTAGAGCTCCTGAAATACGTATCTGTACGCTGTTAGAGCAGCTAATGCTATTTTATTTTTTTATTCTTTATAAGAACCATAGCAGGAAAAAAAGAAAAAGGAAGAGGGAGGTGTAATATGTGCTATTATTAAGAGGATCAGTGAGAACTGCTCTGAGAGGATCAGACTTGAGAGAAACTGGGGCAGAGAGGCCCATTCTGGTACTTATACTTGCTTACTGTATTATACATTTGTATTAATGTTCCCTACCATAAACCCTTCTTAAGGTCTGCCCCCCAAGAAACACAAACACTACTGAAATGGCTTTTTGAACTTGTATGGTTGGGTGCTCTTGTGTCTGGTTTTCCTGTTTGTTTTTTTAAGCTGTGGTTCAAGGGTTTAAAGGGCAGCCAAAAGCAACTTCGCAAGTGTTTGCAAGCCTGTATCTTTCCACTTCTGTTAATGTCACTAACGCATCTCTAGCCACAGCCCTGTGCTCTTCAGCTGGCACAAGCACTGTCTCACCAGAGCTCCTGCCCTACCAGGTGGACGACAACAGCTCTCAAGTGTCTGTCCCAGTGGATGTGTGACTGACTCTAAGCCCCAGTTCTCCAGCTGGAGTTTCACCATGCTTGTGAGCTCACTTGCACTTGTGAGCAAATGCCCCAGACCTTTGGAGCCACCTGTTCAGGATCACTGCGTACCCTCTGCTGCTTGTGCTGCCTGTTGTAGGGAAAGCCCGTGTCACATTGATCTCCCCTGCCCAGAAGAGGGTGGTGATTACTAGCAAATCCTTCAGTTAACTCTAACCACACCCCACCTCCATGGCCATCACCTGTCTCACCTCCCCTGGCTTCTCTTTCCTTCCCTGGCCATTCCCACTTCCAGGACTCCCGCCTTTCTGCTCACACAGCTCAAAGGATGGCCAGAGCTCTCCTACGAAGACAAGGCTGCTTGGGGGTGCTGAAGCAAGCAGACACGGTGGGTAGGCAAGCTCTGGAAGGAGCAGATAGGTGTTGCGTTGGGTTGTGCACAGCACAAATGTGTCATCTTGGTAAAATAAAAGGACCGATGTTTTGGATTCTGTGGCAAGGTGTTAGGGTACAAAAGTCTTAGTGAACTGCCTGCTTACCGCAATGCTGAGAATGCATTTAAATTCAGTCTGATTTTTTTGTCTCATCTTTGGCTGTGACTGAATGGTGGCTTTGTTTATAGCACCTGTTTTCATGTACCAGTATAGCAGCTCATGTGGAGGTGATGTTCAGGTGAGAAAGGGTGAGTCTTTCTGGATGAGGAGGCAGAAGGAATTTAATGGGGATTCTCATGGTCAGAAAATTGAGTGCCAAGGGTGTATTGAACCTGATGAGACTTCAGCACCATCTCTGATCTTATTTCACTTTGGAGAACCTCTACAGAGAGAAGAAACTATGTCCATTTGTACCAGACTGTATTTCAAGGAAATACACTCAAAGGGTACCTTTGTTTGGTAGTGCTGAGAGATTAACTCCGTGAGAGATGAACAAAATGGGGATAAATGGGGGGTTTGCTGTGTTAGATATGCAACTCTAGTGGTGTGTTCAACTGCCCATTCTGTCCTGTGGCTTCTCTTCCTTATCTTTGGAGTGGTTACACTGCAACGCTGAAGGTACCCATTGCACCTCCACATGGGACCTCAGGAACCTCTGCCCTGCCTGCTTGTCAGTTGTTTGTAAGCTTTTCTGGAACAGCTGCACTTACTGATGTGAATACTCCAAAAGAAAGAATTTTTTTCCCCTCTTCCCTACTGTCCTCTTGCACTTAAAACTCTTCTGCAACAATTCTAGGAGACTTGCAGCATGTACCCATGTGTGTCGTATTCCTCCCACAAACAGCTTACTGACTACTTGCTAGAGACAACATGCTTGACTAGGTGTATCTTTGCATCTGAGACTTGTCCTCACACCTTTTCATCCTTATCTTCAAATTAAAGAAGGCAAAAATAATTTTGCATGTTACAGTTACACGTGAATATAAATCACAGATCTTTGGGTTAACTGCTTTTGAGTTGACAGGTTGCCTTTCAGCACCATTTTCTCTCACCTGTATGACTTCAGAGCCACGCATGTGGGAGGAATTGCTGCCTAGTTGGCTGCAGACACCTCTGTAATCGGGGATCCGTGGTCACCCAGGGACAGAACATAAATCTCTGACTTGTCTATGAGACATTTACTTTTCTATTACTTGTGAATGTAATGAGAGTCCTCAGCTACACAAATGGAAGTCAGAAAAAATGAGCCTGTTTATTTTAAGGCTATGGAAAAATAAACCTGACTTTCTCCCAGTCCTCAAACGTTGCTCTGGGAGCACAGTAAGGTTTTTGGGAGACTTTTTAACTGCAAATTTCAGTGGTTTAATGCTTCGTTTTCTTTGAAAGTTACCTGCAAAGAAACTAGTTTCTGGTTATTTCTTCCACGTATCTCTTGGTTTTCTGAAAATATCTCAGGTAACATACCTATAATTACAAAGTCAGATCTTTTTTGTTTTGAAAGGCTGTGCCTAATAGGCAAACAAGTAATTAAGATTTCCAGCCACAAAACTGTTCATTTCAGAGGGAGCTGGAATAACTGACTAAACTTTAGTCTGCTTTGAAAAACTTAAACAGTTGTTTCAGAATACTGGCAATAAAAGAAAATTAAATTGGACTCACTGAATCAGGAATTGTTGATTCTGGTTTCATGTTTGAGTTTTCAGAGTTATTTAAGGTATTCCTTTCTAGTATATAGTGGGCTGGGCTTTTTCAGCTCTTAATTAACAAAGAAGATTTTTTTAAAGACTTGAGTCCTTAACTGAAGGAATATGCTCTTAAGATGGGTAAGACTGTCAAAGTTCATAACCATCAGGGAAACTAGAAAACAGTGATCCTATTACCGCTGAGATTAAAAAAAAAAAAGGAAAATGAAGGTGAGGACTTGCATGACGAGCCTGTGAAATACAGTCTGAGCAGACTGACATTTTTGTACAGTCATGAAGCAAAGCAAGGCTTGTTAACCTTTTTCATCGATTCCAGTTTCCTTTACATTTAAATTGGAATTTGTAATGTTTCTTTTTTTTTCATTACTATGTATCGTAATACAGTTGCTGTTGTTATTAACCTTCAGGCAGACAGAAAATCAGTGAAGGCTGATGTGTGATACACTTTTATCTGGAATTAACAGCCCTTGCCCTCAGTTTCAGGGAAAATATTTTAAGACTTGATTTGTGATAAAAGTAGTGGGAATGAGAGGTAATGTGGCTCAGAAAAGCCATTTTCTGTTGTCTGATGGTGAACTCGACTTTTCTTGGTCACAGGTGTCTCAGTGCAGAGGAAGGAGTTAGAGAAAGCAGAGATAATTAAACCCCTACATAAGCTTAATGTTCCATAAATGGCACGCAGAGAAAGCACGGCAGTAGCTGCTTTTGAATCCCCAGTGAAGAAAATCTCCTGTTACCTGTGCAGGGGATGGGAGCAGCAGCAGATTGATAAAGATGTCATGAAACCTGCTTTGTTGGGCTGCGCTCTGCTGGGACCTGTGGTACGCGCCCCCAGTGGGACTGCTGCTGGAAATTGTGTTGAAAAGATGTGGACTCATCCTCCGCCCAAACAGGTGGCAAAATTTCTTTGTTATGCAGTGAGTTTGGTGGGCCTTAACATTCATTTGTAGGCAGCATCATCTGTGGGGAAAGAGATGTGGTTTCATGGGGCTAGTGAGTGGGATGACTCATATTTTCACAATTTCTGCTTTCCTGTATGCACGCAGTGTCGTTCACATCATGTGGGTAATGTCTGTGGAAGCAACACGCTACACTGGGCTGCTGAAGATACAGCTGCCAAAAGAATTGTGCAACTGAAGTAGTATGAAACCAGGTTTACAGAGCACACTGGGGCAACAGATGAACTGTAAGAGGTAGGACCATTAGGTCCTTATATTTTGAGTTCAAAACCGGAGGTTTTCTGAGTGGTGTTTAAACTAGTCAAGGCTATTTAGCCAGTGCTCTGGTACTACTATGGAAAATTCAGCTGCCAATTCTACTTAAGACACAAGCCAGTCAGGTACAGGACACTGACTGATGTATGCTTTCAGGAGCCAGACAACAACATGCCAATGAAAGGCAAAAATGTAGACAGGGTGGCACATTGCAACAGAGGCCACCGGTGATAACTGCACTTGGGTTCATAAATCATGTGGCAAACTCTGATAATACCAGTGCTCTTACTGTGGAATACCAATTAGCACAAAGTATTAAATCACAACTTAACCCTTTCATAATTTGCTTTTGATACAAAATGTTGTTGAAACAGATTTTTTCCCCTTAAAGTTTCCTGTCAGAGCTGAGCTGCGTGTGGCCTTTCACAGCACTCTCAACAATTAAAGGCAGAGGAGATCTTGCCCTGCCCGCCCATCAGAAATGCTTCCCCTGCCCTTCTTTACCTCTCACTGTTTGGACCTATGTTCTGGTAGCTGGACTCTTTGCACAACTGGTTTGGTTTCCGCTACCAGTGGTATTATTTTTACTTGCCTATGCTACAAAGGAGAGCATCTTCTTCAAAAGAAAGGCAGAGGGAGCTGGGGCAGGGCTCATAAGAAAGAACGTGTGATCTGTGCAAAGTCCTTCCCTTTGTGCAAAGTCTAGATTTGCTCAAGCTCCGTGTCTAATACCTTTGGAGTCTGCAACTGCATTGCTCAGGCGAGACTTGGTATCTAGGAATACCTCTGCTCTCTCTGCCTTTGGAAAAGCTGCTATCCATGGGTAGGAAGGGAAGGCAGTTGGGGTCGTCTTAAGGTGGAGACAAGAATAGTCTTCAGTGTTGCTGAGGGCAATTAGAAATCAAGAAATGGCCCAGTATTTACCGAGTTCTTGAATCATAAAGTTAATTTTCTTGAAATTACCTATGTGGCACGCTGTTGATGTTCTCTGCTTGTGTGATTAATGCTTTTCTATGTCCCAAGATCAGGAGGCTTCTGCGCAAGTTGGCAAGCTACCCATGAGCCACTGAGATGTCACCCCCTGAAAAATTATGAACTTTTTCTTCAGCTGTATGCCTGGAGGGCCTGGTAAACACTTTCCCACCATTCCTCTCAGAAGCCTGTAGAAAATGTTATGGTAATTACTAGAAACTCATTGCCTCATACCTCATCCCCTTCCTTACTGCTGTATCTCATTCAAATGCAACAGCTACTCCTGCATTCCACAGAGGGAAAAACACCTGGCTAAATGCCTGTGCATCAGCAGCACTTGGCAGGATGTACAGTAACAGGTACACTTTGCCTGGGGTGGATGGATCCTTTGCTGTGGCATAAGCTGTATGCCTGTACGCCCTGGGATGTGCTGTGCTGTATCCAAACAGCAAAAGGTGGTGCGGCGACCAGCACCTCAGAAAAACCTTAGGCACAGTAGCAGAGTGAAGCCTCCTCACCTGAAGGAAAGTGCCCCCAGGGGAGAAAATACCACCCTGTCACCAAGAAAGCAGCTCTAGGCTTTAGCGTTGGTGCTTCCCTACCTGCCAGGGAGGCCGCAGGCGCGGTAACACGCAGCCAGTGCTGGGGAACGCGGGCGAGGAGCACTGCCAGCTCGGGGTGCGTGGTTCCCCGCGCTCTGGGTCGTGTTGTTGGCTGCTGGCTCAGGGGGGACCTGAGCGCGTCCAGCACGGGAGCCGGCAACGCCCTCGCCCCCGAGAGCCCCTCGGCCCCAGCAGGATGCAAACGCGCGCCCCGCCGCCTCCCTCCGCCGGCCTTGCCTGCTCCTCCCGGCGGGAGCCCCGGGCACCGGAGGGTGGCGGCGACCCGGCGGTCCCGCCCGGGCCCTGCAGCCTCCCTAGCCGCCTGGGGCGGGTCTCCGCTCCCCCGCCGCCTCTCGCATGGTGGCGAGAGGAAGCCTCCCTCCGGGGGCGGCCCTGCACAGCACGGGGCAGCGCCGCCCGGAGACCCCCCGGCCCGGCTGAGGCGGCGGGGCCGCGGCCGGCGCAGACAGGGGTTAACACCAGCGAGCGGAGCGCACCGCACCGCCCCTCGCATCAGCGGCCCCGCAGCGCCGCCGCTCGGCCCCGCCGCCGCCCCCCGCCTCGGCTCCGGCCCACCGCCGCCGCACACATGGCCCGGGCCCCGGTAAGTCCGCCGGGGGAAGGCGGCTCCTCCGCGCCCGCCGCAACAAAAGCGGGGCGGTGCCGGGGCGGGGGCGGAGGGGGCCGGGCCGGGCGAGCGGAGCCCCGCCAAGTAACGGGCAGGGAGCGCGGGGGTCTCTCGGGGCGGCCGCCGCGGTGGGACTGTCGGGGCGCCCGGGGGAGCGGGGCGGGGCGGGCACCCCGCGGGCTGCGGCGCTCGGTCGGGGCCGGCCAGGTGGCGGGGACCGCGCTCCGGCGGCGGGGAGCGGTCCGGTCCGGTCCGTCCGTGCGGGGGCGAGCGACTCCCGGCGGCCTGCAGCCCCGCCGTCCCGGTGGGAGGGCAGCCGGAGCGCGGCACGGGCCGTGGCGTCGTGGAGGGCCTGGCCGCAGCCATCTGCTCAGCAAAGCTCTTGCGTTCGGCTCGCTGAGCCCGGAGCCGGCACCCCGTGTGTACCGGCCCGCGGCGGGGCTGGCAGGGAGGGCTGCTGGCAGCAGTGCCCCGGCCGTGCCGCGGGAGCTGTCACTGCCCGGCGGCGAGAGGGGACGGGGGCCCCGGTGCCTCAGGCGGGGATGTGGCCGCTTGGGGAGCTTTCTGGGGAGAGGGGAGCGCTGGTGTGGCAGGGTGAGGCCGGGGCAGCCTGCGGCTTGTTAGGGATCCCACCCGGCAAGGACTATGCCCGGGGCAGTCCTACAGGAAAGCAAGCAAGCACTCTTGCTCCAGGGCTTGCACGTTTCCCCTGTTACCTGCCTTCAGCCTTGGGAAAGGTTATGCTTCCCAAGACAAATGGAAGACTTTGAGATAGCCTTCCAAGTAGCTCTTCTAAGGATTTCCATCAATGGATAGAGACAGAGCCGGTATTTCGCTCACATGTGTTTGTGTCACTTAGGCAGCATAAAAAGAACAGGCGTCCCCAACTGTCTCCATGGGGATGTGCTTGGTGTTGTGCATCCTTGAGGAGAGCTGCCTTTGCCCCTGTCTCCTCACAGCCCTGGGCAGAAGAGATTCAGAGGAGGCTTGCGGGAGGAAAGGTGGATAGGGGATTCTCACTTTTAACGGTGGTCTCCTGAAAGCCAAAACCGACCAGTGCAGTTTAGAGCAGGTCTGAGGTAGCTCTAATTAATTCTGAGTGGAGATTTAGAAAACGGGAGCTGGTTCCTGAAGAGTTCCCACTCTGCTTTTAGCAGCGAGTGCTGCCTCCAGGTAGCTTCGCACTGTTTTACTTACAGATATAGCCAGTGTTTATAAAAGGAACAGCACTTCAGCCAAAGTTCCCATAAATCAGACTCTCTCATTTTCTGAGAGACACAAGAGGAGGTTCCTAATGTGAATGTTTATCCTGTGTGTTTCATAGCATCATTTCAGAAGTAGATGACAACCATGTGCAAACACTAACACAAGGAGAATGCTAGACTAGCAGTTCCCTTGCAGGGTAAGGCCTTCCTGCATTTAGAAAGCATGCCTTGTGTATATATGTATATATATTTATACATATATTCCCAAAGAATAGTCTTCCCTTAATGCTTCTGAGCAGAAACACTTCTATTTGATTAAGAAAGGCCAGCGATCTCCCATGACATTCATTGAATGACACAACAAACCCATCTCTCTGCCGAGGACAGAGAGCTAGTCATGGTGACACAAGCAGGAAAAATGGATTATTTTTCCATTTTGCCTTGTTCAAGAATCGCCATTTCCCAAATTGAACAATAGTGAGTGAACAGTTTTATGGGAGAGGGCAATATCTCTTCAATGCAGTTATTTCCAAGCAGATAACATCTTTCTTATTGAATCCCGAGCAATGTTATTTCAGGTGCTTAGGTTTCCCCATGCACTTGGAAAAGATGGGTTTTCCCCTTGTTTCCCATACTGTTGGCATGGGGAAGCACTGTCGACTTTGACAGTGCCTCAGGCCTAGGAAGGAGGACTCCTTCTCTTGTTTTCATCTTCCCCTACATGCCCTCTGAAAGTGTATCTTACTCAACACCGTGTAGAAGAGCCACAACGGTTGATCCTCCTTTGCTGCTCACTTCTCTCTTCTGTTCCCTGTGTCAGCGCTGGTTGTCCACTGAGACACATTTGCATTGTTCAGGGCCATCAGCAGCTTCAGAGCAGCAGCCTGCAACTCTTCATCCCGTGCTGCCTTCCCCATGGTCAACAACTGCTGAAGTGTTTGCAGTGAACTCTGCACATGGGTATCTTGTAGCCTCAGGAGGACATCTTGGATGTCACTGGTGGACAGCTCTCCTTGCTGATGGCCACTGGCTGTCACCTCCGTGGCATGTGGGTCAGAATGATTTAGTTGCATGCTACTTGATTGTGGCGTGCCCTTAGGTAAGGAGGTGGAGATCACAGCTACTCCTGTGTCAGGGCTGGAGCGGCCTGGCTGGGTGGTTGTGGGAAGTGTGGGGAAAAGGGGCTGGTTTCTGAAGATGCTGGACAACCCTGCATCACTGCTCGTGGTCATGTCATTGAAGGTTTGTGTGCTGTCCAGCTTGGCTTTGCTCTCTCCTGGGCATGCAATCCTCTGTGGAGGAGAAAACACACCTCTGTAGAGTCGGTGGGCTTCAGGAACAGGCACCCCCATCCTGTTCTGTGGGGTTAGCACTCACTATGTAATCCCATCTTTCCCACTCTCTACCAAAGATGAGCTCAAGAAAGGAAAGAAACCTTCTTTCCTTGTCAAGTCTCCCATAAGTCGTAAGTCATCCCCTGTGACTCTCAGTTGTCTTTCTCTTTACTTTCCTTTTCTTCTAGCCTGCATGAATCACCCATTCTCCTGTAGTAACCTAGATTGTCTCAACTTGTTTGGGAATAAGAGCTGGAGATATGGGCTGAGGTGATCCTCAAAGGTTCATTTTCTTGAAGAATACCTTCTGCAAAGTCTCCTTTTGGCATGTGGGTGCAGGTGCCATCAGTGTAAGCCCACCAGTCTAAGATAGTCAGCTCGGTGATTGCCCCCAGAAGGCAGGCTGCCCATGGCTCTCTTCTATCCTCTCTGTCTTTCAGCCTACTCTTTTCCCACTTCCTCATTTTCAGGACTCTCCCTTTGCCCGTTACTTGCCCAGAGCACACCATGGTCCTCAGGAAATAGCTGAATAACTCACCTTAATGAAATATCTTTTCCTAGTACAGCGATAAAAAGAAAAGGTGCAGAAGTTGGGGAAGGCAGAAATTCTTGGCAGTTCAGAGCATACGGGTCCTAGAAAGAGGCAAATAAAGACACAAACTTGGTGATAAACTATAGTGTTGGGGTCCCACTAGCCCTCAGCAATAACCTCACTGTCGAATGACATTGCTCCATTAAAACCCCCATGCCATTTGGGTGCCTCCCTGAACCCTGGTGAGAAACTCCACTGCTTCTTGGTCATCTCCATGACCCAAAGTGTGAGAGGAGGCTGGTCCTAGGGACATATGTGGATGCAATCAAGTGTGAGAGAGGATGCTCATGAGCAGAGGTGTCTTCTCCTCACTGCAGGACTCCTACCCACCCCTCTCCCCCACCAGCTTCTGAGAACCATCCCCACCCAGTGATCAGGTCCAGGGCTGGCCATGCAGGACCACCATCCATCTTGCTTGCCCTTGGGAGTCATGATGGCTTTACCCTCAGGGATGACTCCGTGGTTTTCGTACTTGTCCAGTCTCTGGACCAGGGGGTTCTGGCAGCCGTACAGTGCACGAAGGAGGCAGGCAGTGCTGGCGTGGCGGGCAGTCCGGAGAGACCTAAAGAACTCACGGTACTCTTGGTCAGAGAGTGGTGTTCCTGGCTGCTGCGCCTTTGCACCCCAAGGGCCAGCTGTGCAGCCCCAAGCCATGAGCACTGGTGAAAAAATAAAATGCAAAGAGTCAGAGAGAGAAGGAAACGCTAACCATGGCACATTCAGAAGAGCTGGAGGGCTGAACCTAGATCTCTGTTGCTTTCTCAGGGTGGAGGATCCAGCACAGAGAAAATGCAATAACAGGCTCAAGACAGGGGGTCCAGAGCTGGGGAAAACCTGCTCCACCCATGTTGAAAGGGTGTGGTATTTTGGGGACAATACATGGCTGAGAGCCCTTCACCAAAGCTCTGGAGATTAAAATCTTGAACTGGGAGAAATATCTTGGCAGTCATGGCTGAAACTGCAAATGTACCTCTGCTGTCGGGGCTGGATCAAGGATACTCTTTCCTTTCAAGATTTTAGCCTCTGCAGGTTCTGTTCCTCTGGGTAAGTTGGTCCAGACCCCCTGAGTTAATGGAGCGTGCTCCAGTGGACATGTGTATGCCCTTACAATGGTCCAAGCATTCACTGAACCATTATGCAAAACCAAGTCAGTTCTTCCCTGTACATTATGAAAGCTTGTGAAATCAAACCTTTGGAGGTTAGTTGTGCCCAAAGAAAAGCTTCATGTGCAATCATAATTTCACCTCCTCTTGCATACGCTTTTTATACATTTTTTAAATACACAGCAACCTACTCTTCTTTCCTAAAGACTTGGCAGCTCTTTAAGTGTAGAGACTGGACCTGCTCTGGCAAGGAATCAGTTTCCTAGGTTAGGCACTTACTATTTTCAGGACACCTGCCTCATTTCCCACAGCTTGGAAGGTGTATGGAAGAATGAATCAGGAAGACACTGGAAGGGCATGGATAGTTTTGTGGATACTCTTCCAACAAGTAGGTTTTATTTTTGGCTACACAACAGAGGCTCCTGTAGGATGCTAAACAAGTACCAGGTTTCGTAACATATTATTAATGGCATTTTCCTTTACCTTGTGGGTTGCCATTTATAGGAAGGCTGAGCTCTCTTGCAGTTTTGGAATCTGCATATGGTGTATTTTGAATGGCAAGTAAGTGCTACATTAGCGTATGTACTCTGAGAAGCCAGGGCTGAGATATCTCAAACTGAGATTCTAGAAGTAGTGGATGTTTTTTACTTTAATCCCTCACTGACCTCATTTTGCCATTTGCAAAATCCCTATAAGCCTATTAATAGCTGTGAAGCTCTAAATCATAGAGTATGTAAAAAGTTCATGAGGAAATGAGCCATTCTGTCTATAGCAGAGTTCAGGTAAATAAATTGGAGTCAAACACTGAACAGTAAGGGTGACATAACGTACTGAATAAGCTGCTCATTAGAAAGGTGGTGTCCGTCCAGGGACTAAAGAAGATAAAACCCATGTGAAAACAGTGAAGCCAGCTAATTAAAGTGCTGGGTTACTATGTCCATACATGACAGGAACAAATCTAATGTTCCGAAGTGACTGTGATTCAGGCATGCTCCAAGTTTGACTTTGCAACTTCTGTAAAAGTCTCTTAACCTGTAATATCTTTTTAAAAAAAAAAAAAAAAAAAGAAAAGAAAACAAAAACTTCCTCGTGGCCTATATCTGGTTAACATCTATGCCATTTTATTAAGACCTATCTGTCTGTAGATGCAGCAGGGTTAAACAAAAGCATGTAACTTTCTTCCCAAGAGGACACCAGGGGCTGTCGCAGTGAAGCAGTAGGAGAGGACAGCACACCGCTTTGCCAGGTGACTGGGGGTGGGGGGTTTGCAGAAAGCAGGGAATGAGGAGACTGTGAGATGTGAGACCCCTCCATGGCCTCCTGATAGGATGTGGCCAGAGCAGCCTGGCCTTTCTATCCATTGCTTTCAGATATATCCCTTTCTGTTTGCCTTTACTCAAGGTCCTCTCTCAGATCCTTTTCTCCTGCCACCCCAGTTGTATCACCTGGCCAGCTCCTCCCTTCTGGCTTTGTAGGTCAAGTCTAATTTCTGCCTTTGTGCTCATGTCTGGTCAGCTCGAGCCCTCCTCCCTGGCTCCTGGGTCACTCTCTGGCCCTCCTCAATGAATAAAATACCAGCTCCAATGGGTGAAGACTGGCAAAATTTTAAACATCCCAGATCTTTCCACCTGAGGTGTTCGAGGGTGCTCCTGTCTCTTCCCCTTGTGTCCAAACTGCCAAAGCTGAGGGGTGATGGGGAGGGGTAAAGAGCAGCCAGGTCGGCTGCCCTTCCTCGCGGCCTGGCCTGACGGAAAGGCATTTCCTACTCACCAGACAGAACCAGACAGGCCCAGTTCGCCCACATCACGCCGCGTGCGGTGCCTGTAACAGCCTGGGGTCCCTGCCCTGCTGGAGGTGTCACCTCTGCTGCTCGGCCCGCCTCCCACTGCCGCATCAGGTTTCCAGGCAGCGGGCGGTGGAGGTGGCGTTGCTGTGGTGTCACAGCCCCTCAGTGCCAGCTGTGCCTCCCCTCCTGCCCGAGCGCCGCCCGCTGGGTCCGTGCTGGGGGAGGCAGCGGTGGCCGCCTGCCTGAGGCTGAGCTCGGGCACAGGCCGTCCCCGGCGGGGTCTGCCCTCCTCCTCAGTGCCGCTGGGCCCAAACTCAAGATTTATCCGAGTTCGGTTTCCCCAGGGTGACATGCACTGCAGCTTTCTGTTCTCCATGTCTCTCCTGCTTCCTCAAGGCTTGCGGTGGTCTTAGTGGTGGCTCGTCCACCCCCGGCCAGCCACGTCCTTCATCCTTCACGGGGCAGCCCCTCGGCCTCTATCTGTCCATCTTCACAGGAGCTCAGCACAGCCCGTCACCTCCCTGTGCTGCTGGTCACCTCTCTCGTTCCTCAGTCAGCCTCACAAGGACTGGGTTACCTCGTCAGGCCTGGGGACTTGCCTTTGTCCAAACGTGGCTGCTCTGCAGGCTGGCACCTTGTCCCTGTCTGGTGCTCGGTGGTGGTCCAGGTTTCACATCTTGTTTAGGGACAGATCTTTACTACCTGTTGCACAACACGCTTTTCTGTTGTATCCCACAACTTGCCTGGCTCTATGCAACATCAGTCATCTCCTGCAACCATCTTCTGCCTTCTGTAGGTGCTCACCTACCATTTTAGGGTGCGTGTTGACCACGTGCTTACAGTGGCTCTCAAACAACAGCAGGACGGGACTGAACCAGAAGGACACATTTCCCCTAAAATTAGAAGGATGGTTCAGCAGGGTCAGGCTCACCTACAAAGTGGTACTGCCTTGTAGGTGGATGAGTGTTGTCTGGGGAGAGAGACCTCAGGCTTCCCTGCCTCTTACTTGGGATCAGCACCTGCAGCTGCAGCCTGCTGCTGGGAGGAGTGGAAACACCCTCTCCCCAAGGGATGATGCCCACCAAATCCACTGTGGAGGAGGCAGTGGGGAGCAGCAAGGACAGGACTCCAGGCTGAGGCAGAGCCAACAGAACGCCAGTTTTCCATTTTATCAGGAGCTTTCTTTTATCATGGTGGTGTTATGCAGCCAGGGAAATCTTCCCCCTGTCTTTGGGAGGGTCTGGCAACTGACGTCTATTGCAGTACTCTCCTCTGGTACACCACTGAGCAGCCAGTTCAGTTTGTTTCTCACTTTGAAAGGAAAAGATGCTGGTTTACATTTCTTTTTCTTATGAACACCCAGTCATGAATAATTTTACATTCGTTCCTAGTGGCATGGTGGGAATCCACATGACCAAAATGGTGCAACGCCATTGCAGAGCTGGCATTCACATGTGTAGGTTTTAAGCGTTTTCTTTGTGTAACCTGTACATTTCTAGGACATCACTGAGCCCTCAGAATCTTAAAAAGCCTCTGTACAAACACCACTGCACAAACGTAGTGCTAAAGCTAAAAATGGGTGACCTAATTTCCTATCCCTCAAACTGCCCTCCTGCACGGTGTACTTCTGCTTGAAAAAGTGATCCTTGAGAGGTGGGGTTGCATGTTGGCGGTCAAAACTGGCCAGAATAAATCATCTTGGTGTTCCTGCATAAACAGCTGTGTGTGACTGGGTTTTTTCTGCTCACTACCAGCCCTGTAAACTCCATTTGGAATGAGGCAGCCAAATTGCCAGTTTTCTGGAGCACAGGACTGGAAATTCTGCCTTTGGACTGCTTCTGTCAATAATGTGTGAGCAGAGCAAAACCTCTTCTCTTGCCCAGACCTGTGCGCGCTTAGCTGAGCCACTGAGACCAACCAAGCAAAATACGCCTTCAGTAAAGGCAATAAATGGGACTTTAGACAGACGCAGAAAACAGTCCAGTTGTGAAGGTGGCATTTTTTCTCCGGCTGCAGAACAGAACTGCATTAACTACATTATGTTCTCATTTAGTTCACTAGGAAGAAAGGCGATGGAGAGAAAATGGTTTGAGGAATCAATATATTTCTTATACAAAACTTAATAGGAGACATTTTTGGTCTGGAAGCACAGCAAGAGGAACATCCAGACACTTGTGAGTAGGCAGCAAACTGGCAGGCAGCTCTCCACAGCATGTGTAGTTGACCCCATCTTTGCTATGTGAGCTGGTTATGGGACCCAAACAGTGGTGTCACGGTGTGCGTGGCAGAACAGACAGTAGTGACCCTTACTCATCTTTCTGGGTATGATTTTCCTCTGGTCAAGGTTGCTTTTGTCTCCTAAATACTTAGTCTCCTGTAATCTCACTCTACAGCACCACTACTATGACGGGTATTTATTACATCTGTTTTCTTTCCTCTGATCAGGATCTGCAGTCCCTGACTTGGCTTTAAGCTCCTGGATGAAGTGAAGAGAAACAGCTTTGTGGCCAGAAGCAGCTAAACACCAGGACAGTAGAGAGATTGCTCACAAGGTAGGAAATTGAATAGAGCATGTCTGGGAAGGGAAGGGAAGAGCTGAATGCTGAAAATTTGGTGTGTACTGTGCTGCACGCTCCATACACACCCTGCCTCTTCTGCTCCTGTACTAGATAGATTCTGCTTTCGAGAAGATGCATAGATAGGATATGATAAAGATGAAACACACTTCTGGGGTACCTAATACCCTTTCAAAAAGACCCTATCCAAAATGAAATTAAATCCTGAGTATTTTTCAGCAAAGATTATACTCAGAAAGTTAGCAGCATAACTAACCACAGTGTGGCTTTTTCTTCTTTTCACACTGACAACATTTTTAATGTTTTACTGGTCAGTTCACTGCCTTGAGGTGCATGCCTTGGGCCAGTGCTATACCTTTATTTGTACTACAAATGTTTTTTAGCCCCGAGTGTTGTAAACACAGTGCAGTTGTGTCTTCCAAAATCTGCAGATCACCTGAATCAAAACCTGAAGGATTTATCCTGCTGCATTTACCTCATATTCTGACCTCCTACACTTAAGAGGATGATGTTAACTCTGTAAGCGGTACCATCTAGCTAACTGGCTAACCTCATACTCCAGCAGCCATTTCCAAGGTGTCTTCTCCATGAGTATAACTAACAAAAAATCAGGATCCTCTAAATGTTTCAGTCCAAATATTCATTCCCATTCTTGACTAATAAAATAGTTTATCTTTACACTCGCCTGTCTGTTCTGTAGACAAAACCTAGATACAATTTGCTGCAGAATATGTAGGGCTTTCTTTTTAAGGGAAAGGGCTATGACTATAAAGAAGAAAGAAAATAGTCTACTGGGCAGGGGTGGATGTTCCTGTGGTGTTGGCTGCTTCCTTCCTTGATCAAGCATGGGAACGCTGCAAGACGAGCGGCAATTCACAGGCAATAGGAAAAGAAGCAGCTACAGGGGGGTTGTTGAGGAGAGCAGTGGTGGTGCTCCTCTAACCTCGCTAGATGTAGGAACTTTGAGGACAAGCAAGTGACAAGTTTTGTCCTTTAGGGCTGTAACTTTATGATAGGGGACCCTCTTTGCAATCTGTGCCACAGTGGCTGCCCATCCTCGGATCACACTACCTTCCCGCACTCCTCAGTCTCCATGCCCTCACTCTGCCCAGAGAACATACTGAGGGGCTGGCTCCTTTGCTGTTAGCCAATGGGTGGCTGATGTGCAGCAGGTCTCTGCAGTTGCCCTGTTTGGACTTCTCCCTCAGAGAAGAGCAGGTTATTCATTGCTAGTTCCTCTGTTCGTTCCAGCAGGTGACAGGACCATGGGTGACACACAGAAGGGCGAGCTTCCTCTGGAAAGTCCTGTGAGAGCTGAACTGCATCTGTTCTCCTCCAAAAAGCTCAAAGGAGATAACCTCCAGGACACCGACCAAAGACAGGACCACAAGCAGGAGCTGGAGACAGAAAGTGAGGTGGAGACATCTTTTGGAAAGAGACAAGGAATGCTAACTCCCTGTGGGATGGAAGTTTGGGAGTGTGAGGACAGTGGCAGAGCCCACATCAGCAAGGTTATCCTTGCTGGGGACAAGCCACCACCCCTGTGTAGGAATGGTGCCATTTGGACTCAGCAAGTGGGAGAGAAAACCTACGAGTGTCCTGAGTGTGGGAAGAGCTTCAGCCGGAGCTCATACCTGAGCCAGCACCAGAGGATCCACCTGGCAGAGAAACCCTTCAGCTGCTCCGAATGCGGGAAGAGTTTCACCCGCAACTCGGACCTGATCAAACACCAGCGGATCCACACCGGCGAGAAGCCCTACCAGTGCAATGAATGCGAGAAGACCTTCAGCCAGAGGTCCAATGTGATCAGGCACCAGCGGACTCACACAGGAGAGAGACACTACCAGTGCAATGAATGCGGGAAGAGCTTCAGCCAGAACTCGCATCTCATCGTCCACCAGCGAAGCCACAAGGGTGAGAAACCCTTTAATTGCCCCCGGTGTGAGAAAAGCTTCAGTGACCGCTCTTCCCTGATCATACACCGGAGAGTCCACACCGGAGAGAAGCCCCACAAGTGCCAGGAGTGTGGGAAGCGTTTCCGGGACAGCTCGGCCATCATTCGACATCAGAGAATCCACACAGGAGAGAAACCATACGAGTGTACTGAGTGTGGGAAAACCTTCCGGCAGAGCTCCTCGCTGGTGACCCATATGCGAACGCACACAGGCGAGAAGCCCTACAAGTGCCCTGTGTGTGGGAAGGGCTTTAGCCAGAGCTCGGCGCTCACCACTCATCGCCGGATCCACGGGGGGAAGGTCTTGCCCATGTACCATGGTGGCCTCCTGCCCAACCCCTACCAGTGCACTGAGTGTGGCCGGAGGTGCAGTGACCGCTCCACTCTGGCCAAGCACCAGACCACGCATGCCGAGGAACGGCCCTACATCTGTGTGGAGTGTGGGGACAGCTTCCGGCGGAGCTCGGCTCTCAACGTGCACCTGAGGATCCACCGTGGGGAGAGACCCTACAAGTGTGAGGAGTGCGGAAAAACGTTCAGGCACAGCTCAGCCCTCGGTGCCCACCTGAGGATCCATGCAGGAGCCAAGCCCTATGAGTGCAGCGAGTGTGGGAAAAGCTTCCGGAAAAGCTCAACACTTAAAATGCATTTGAAAATCCATGCAGCCAAGAAACCTTATAAATGTACAGTGGGTAGGAGAATGCTCACGTCGTGCTCACTTCTGCCGTAAGGGCTAGAGCAGATGTTCAGAGCAGGAAGCAAAAGCAGTGTTTGGAGGTACGTGAAAAAGGTGGGTGATGAGAACCACGGTGGGAAGAGACTGACTGGAGACACAGTAACTCTGGGTGTCAGGGCTGGGTGCTTAACTCCAGTGGCGCAAAACCCCTTGGGAGGTCTGGAAGCAGGGAGCTAGTCCTAAGAGCCGAGCACTGGTGGTTTAGGGAGAGTGCTGAGAGCCTGAGGAACAGGCACCAGCTTCTGGGTGCATTGGGGATTGTGAATTTGTAGTAGAGTAACAATTGGGAGAATCAGGTTTGTAAAATAACTTTACAGTTACAGAGGAGATCAAAATAAAAAGTTCCATGTTGATTCTGACTCAAAACTTTGGCTTGTTAGATACTGTAGTAGTCTTAGGAACTCTCTTTTTTATTACCTTCCCTTATTTTTCATGAATGTAGTAAGTTTACCCAGTGTTTGACAAGGTGCTTCCAAATCTTTTGAGTCTAAGACTTCGGAGCTGAACTTCAATCTACATGTCTCTTCTTGCTTTTTTCCAAATGTTACATGGGACAATGAATTCCTACCTCAGCACACAAAGCCTGAGTGACATGATAGCTGAGTAATGCAAAACTGTTGTGGCTGTTTCCAGAAAACATGGATGCGCATGTCCAGTTGGAATGCTGCCCGTTGTCTGTGGCAGCTTCTCCCAGATTTGTCCTTGCTGGTTTGAAACACCTTCCAACTCGGGACATCAACAAAACATGGGCAAAAATGTGGCCTTACCTTATTTAACCAAAAAAAAAGTACGTCCCCTCCCCTGAAGTTGTAGCGTGAATATGATGAATATGGTATATGATGAATTCCTACTGGTAATCGAGACTGTTTGCAATTTTGTAGCCCTTTTTATGGTGGAGTACTCTTCTTTAGCCCACTATTGTTTGTGAAGTATTGACATACAAAGTTCAGCGTTAACAGTTAGGAATGCTATATTTGCATTTATTACTATGCTACTGACTGTATATTACACAAACCTCCTCTGTATTGCTATGTTTTATTACTAGCTATGTGTTTCCCTCCTGAGTAAAACCTTTTTTCCCCCGCATCTTCCCGCTTTCTGTCCTTGGACCTGACGGGAGCGGAGTTGCGCCGGGGCCCTGCCCCACGGAGCCGGGGCCAGGAGGTCGCTTAGGCCGTCGGGCTGGGGGGGCGGCCGGGGCGCAGCCGGGGAGCCAAGGCCGGGCTTCCTCAGAGCCCGGGGCTGGCGAGCAGCCCCCGCCGGCCCCTGCGGGACAACGCTCGGCAGAGGCGGCACGGCGGTGCTGCTAATGCCGGGCGGGCGGCCGGGGCAGCGGGGCCTGGGGCCGCACCGACGCGGCAGCCCGCGGCTTCCCAGGCGCCGCGTAGCGGGAGGCACGGCCCGGCGAACGGCCGGGGGCCACGCTCGTCCCACCGGCACGGCACGGCACGGCACGGCACGGCACGCCCGTCCGCGCTGCGGGCCTTCCCTTCCGCCCCTTCCCTTCCGCCCCGCGCTGCCCGTCACCGGAGCGTCACGGGAAGGGCGGGGGCGGCTCCGGCTCCGGGCGCCCGGTTCGAAGCGGGGCGGCGGCGGGCGGGATGGCGAGCTGGGCGGCGGCGGGCGCGGGGCCCGCGTTCCCGCAGGCGGCGGGCGGCGGGGCGGCGGGCCCCCGGGGAGGCCGGTTCCCGTTCCCCTACACGCCGTACCGCATCCAGGAGCAGTTCATGGAGGCGCTGTACGGCGCGCTGGAGGCCGGCCGGGTCGGGATCTTCGAGAGCCCCACGGGCACGGTGAGGCGGGGCGGCGGCCGCCGGGGCCCGGGAGGCCGGGGCGGCGGGAAGGGGCCGGCAGGAGGCCCCTCGGGGTGGGGAGGGCCGGGGGTACCCGGGGAGGGGCAGGTCTGGGCCCGGGCCCGCTCAGAAGCGGGCTCTGCCACTGCGCGGGTTGTCCCTGTGGAGTCGTCACCGGCCACCGGCCACCGGCGGGGCCTCACTCGTTCTTTTTTTCTGTCAGGGAAAATCCCTGAGCCTTATCTGTGGGGCTCTGACCTGGCTCCGAGACTTTGAGGAGAAGAAGCAGCAGGAGGAGGCGAGAATTCTGGCGCCTGAGGCCAGCGGGCAGGAGGGGAAGACGCAGCCAGCATCAGCCGGGTCAGGGCACCCCGAGAGCAGCGGCGCGGCGGGGGAGCCAGAGTGGGTCACAGCGTTTGTGCAGAAGAAAGAAGAGCAGGACTTGGTGGACAGGCTAAAGGTTGAGAAATGCTCATGTGCAGAGATGGGTAAAATAGCGAGGTGTGAGGATCAGAAAGGCTGATGTCCTGGGTGGCGATGGATGGACACAAGGCAAACATTGGTGGTGGTCTTTGTCTTTCATAGGACTTTGTCTCAGTTATGAGGGACGAGGCATTGCCTTGCAGGTTGCCTAAGATAGGAAACTGTATCGCTCTGAACATAATAACATGTAATAGGCATGCACCCCAGGAGAAAGGGACAGTGTACTGACAGTTTTGTTTCAGAGTTAATTTTTTACTATACCTAGGGCATAGGAAAGCAATTATACCCAGGATTTTGGACTAAATACGCTTCATCCTTCCTTCACTCTCCCTTTATTTTAGGAAGAGCAGATCAGGAGGAAAAAGCGAGAAGAACGTCTTGAGAGAATTCGCCATAATGTGCAGTTAAAATACGCAGCAAAGAGGAAGGTGAGTTATCTTGCAGAGATTAGAGCTTTCTCTTTTGGTTACCTCAGGTGTTTTTCACTTGATTTTATTGGGAACTTTACACTGAATTTCTAACCCATCTGTTTGGGTAGCTCTGTGTATTAGGTTGCTGAAATTGGCCATCCAAAGTTTTTGGTTAAATATGGAAAACAATCTGTGCATAGAGAATTTTCTGTGACAATGTGTGTGTGTGGATGGAGAGGTGGTGTGTTCTGATGGTCTTCTGGCCTTCTGCTTTTAACAGCTTTAATACTTGGAGTTATTATTTTGAAGGCTCTCCGTTTTATGAGCATATGTGAACACACTGTACTACTGTACTAAAACCTGTAGAACTATGATTAAATTCAAGGTCATGAGAACAGAAGACCCCCACAAAAAAGCCAGGTCAGGCTTTGGTTGTGCTTTGCTCACCACCAGGGAACGAGTGTATTTTGTTTACTCTTATAGCAAACGTGATTGTATTATTCAGAAATGTCACTTTTCTACATATAAAAATTCCACATATAAAAATTTCACAGATATCTTTTCCTGATATTTAGGTGGGTGAGCTGGGCTCAGTACTCTTGCCTCTAAATGCTCTAAGATGGTATGAAGCAAACTTCCCAGAAATACATACTTCAGGTCCCCAAACGGGCAGATTTATTAGGCTGCCAGGCTATTAGTTTTTAGTGTGCTCCATCTCAAGTGCTGTGCTGTGTTTTGGTCAACTTTTGTCAAAAGGATATGGCAGAAGTAGCAACAGTGAATGGCATATAAAAACAAATGGAACAAAGAACTTTTGTCTCTTAAAGAAGAATGAAGATCATGTGAAATGAAAGCATGATAAAAAGCTAGAAAGCAAGTGTGAGAAATACTATAAAGACTTGGAAAAGCAACTAATTCTTTTCCCCTGTTGCTCATTAACTGCATTTCTTCATAATGTCGTGGTGAAAAAAAGCTCATTGACTGGAAGATACTATTTTCAGATTAAAAAATGAAGTTTTCTTTATCAGAACACAAAGTTAATCAGAAAACTATTCTTAACAGTTTAATGGAGTTTTTGTAGAGGGGTAGACCTGTGTTAGAACAAGAACTGCATAACTGGAGAAAAAACAGCAAAAGTTTGGTGCTCTGCATTCTAAAACAGATGCTGAGTTTATCTTGGCTTTGGGTTAAGTGTGGATGGTGTTTGATTATGTCCTTACATGTTTGTTTACACACTTTTTTCTCAGGCAGATGTCTTTTATGGGCCACTTCAAGCAAATAATACTGGATTACATGGATACTGTCATTTCAAGATCTGTTAGTTCTTAGTTGCATAGAAGTTTCCCCTTCATATATGTCTGCGAGGGCAAGTCTTTGGTTGTTGGTAACAGCTGCATTCTGTAGGGCTGAACAGCTTCAGACACCCTGGGTGCATTTCTTGTCCTGCTGGGGGTTTAACCCAGCAAGCCATTCCCTTGGCTACCTGTGAGGAACTGTGCTGTCTTCTGACGTGTTGATGGCATAAAGTGATGGGCGTGCTACCTCTCTTTCTGTGTGAGAAATAATGTGATCACATGTTCCTTTTAGAGGTCTGAGGAGGATGAGACAAAGCGCCTTCTTCAGCTCAGCAAGGAGGTTTTTTCAGAGGGAGATGGAGTGGATGTTCTAGAGCAGCTGGATCACAATGAGGAGGAGCTGATTCTTGCTGAATATGAGAGTGACGAAGAAAAGAAAGTGGTATATGGGTAAGGTCAGGGACTGAGAGGGTTCCATGCCAAGGGAACATTTTCTGTATCATTCTTGGCTTGCCTTGATTAAAGAGATTTCACTTGTGATTGTGCAGATCTGGAGTTTCTCCCCCATTCAAGCTGTGTAAGGTAGTGGTTGTTCTGGGGGTTTGCTTGTTTAATTGGCTGTTTGGTGTTTTGGGGCAATTTTATTTTTGTTTTGTTTGTTTTCTAAATTTTTGTTAGACTGAGCAGAGTGTCCTGAAGTGTTTTCTGAGAAAGTGCATCTTTCTTAAAATGTGTGGCAATGCCCTGCCTTTATCTATGTCCAGTTTCCCAAAGAACACTTCTGGTTGCTGAGTGAATGACTTGAGATCAAGTTCCTTACATTAGAAAAGCGAAAGGGAACTCGGGGCATCATAGAAAGCTGTCAGTCCTGTGGATTGGCACTGGCATCTTTTGATACTCTAAAGGGAGAGATGTTCATATTTCTAAAGACCAAGTCTCAGCACGAAAACCCCATGCACACTTCTCTCTTTCATACATTTGCTTTATGCAGAAAGCCAGAAGCCATACTTCAGCATGAAAAGTCAAATACATTTAAAATACAAATTTACTAATTAGTATCTAGACAGATCCTTCTGCCTTAAAAATTGCAAAACATTTAACTACTTAGTTTACATGTAGTTTATCAAACATTAAACTGCTGTTGCCTTTGAGGAACTCTATGGCAGCTGAATATCTTCCTGAAGCTTTTCTGTATGCAACAGCTTGAGGGTGGTAAATTGTCTCTAAAGGGAAAGTTTTACAAAAATAAATAAATAAGCTCACCAAAGAATAGTATAGCACTGATTAGCTTATGCCCAGGGCTTAGAAGCCCCAGATTTAAAAAATAAAAAAAATCTTGAAGTTGCTAAAGACACAGCCCTACAGATATTTTTCTTTTAAAGAGCAAGCTTGACTTGATTGTGCACACTTACACTATTCTTAAAAGGTCGATTTTTCTTGTACCTTTGTCAGTTAAGATCTGAGGCTCTTGAGATGACATAACCATCTCTCTTGAGGCCTTTCTCTTGTAGTAGAGCATTGTTTGATTCTAACTGTCAGTGATCTGCTGAAAGGAAACTGAGAAACTGAGCTTTCTCTTCTCTTAGGCTGGAAGCTGACGACGATGATTTGGAAGAAGAGCATGTGACTAAGGTGAGATGAGGAAAGTAAGTAGTGCCACCTCATAAAACGGCATAGGAGCGAGCAGAATTATGGCTTCCTTGCACCCTTCCCAGAGTTGTGCAGTAAAGGAGGATTTAGGGACTAGCATCCAGTACCTGCCAAATGTGTTGGTAATAGCAACCAGTTCTGCTGTGCTCATCTCCTTCTGGACTGCACTGGCTGCCTAAACAGCTTGCTCTGCTAGCACTGCTGAATTTTTGCTGTGGTTTGCTGTGAAAGCATGCTGCAAGAAACAGTTTTTTATTACTCTCCAATGGTGAGTGCCTTTTTGTTTTTTTAATAGGCACCTTGGAAAATTAAATGTAAACAAAGGCAAATGCATAGGAGAAAACAAAGATAAGGCTGTTGGCCTCAGCAGTTGTAAGATGGCACTCAAACATGTGCCTTCCCTTGTGTTTTTGAAGGCTTGAGCAAGATTAACCTTGTTGAAGTGCTTGGCTGATTCCCTGCAGGATTGGTTGTAGGTAGGGGATTGATTTCCACGTTCTTCTAGTCTTCCTTTTGTTCTTCCTTACTGTAGATTTACTACTGCAGCCGCACTCACTCCCAGCTGTCTCAGTTTGTGCATGAGGTGCAAAAAAGTCCTTTTGGGAAAGAGACACGTCTGGTCTCCTTGGGTTCCAGGCAGGTATGTGGTATTGTTCACAAGTGACCCAGACTGCATGTTAAAGTTGATGGGAGAGACTTAGCCGAGGTGTGTGGGTTTGACACCACAGAAGGCATCTCAGGGACTGACTGAATCTCCCATTGAAAAACTAAAGCAGTCACGGGTTGTGACACAGATCTGTGATGTACATTTTTCATTTTTCTGTGAACTGTGTTTTGGCCATTTAACCTTTGGTGTAAATGCAAGAAAACTTTGGGGGTTTTTGTTACCTTTTCTGATGTGGAATATTACAGACATCTGGGTTACTGGGAAGGTACTCTTAGTATTACTTCTGGTAGCATTTTTTAGAAGCTATTGTGTAGCAGTGAGCCATCTTAGTGCACCTTTTCCCATTTTTATTCTGCTTGCTAAGTTTTTATGGGTTTCAGGCATATTTGTAGCAGTTAGTATGCCCAATGTCTGACTGATAGACTATTCCATTTCTGAGATTGATTTGAAGAAATACTTTCTTGTACAGCAAAGGGGCACTCAGTTCTTAATTGACCACTTACCGCTTTGCTCTTTGCCTGCTAAAGAACCTGTGTGTGAACGAGGAGGTGCAACGCTTGGGGGCTCTCCAGCTCATCAATGACCGCTGCATGGAGATGCAAAAGAATAAACATGGTAGGAACACTTCTGGCCTGGGGAAGCAATCGCTGATAAAGCTGGTATGAGAGTCTGGAGACAGTGGGCACTGCCAGTCAGTTCTAGCAAGACAGTGGTAGGAGCCTGAAAATGGCAGGTTGGAGGAGCAGAGCTGGAGGTCCTCAGCACTTTTCTTGACGTCCAGTCTAGGATGCTGGTACCTGTATGTATTTTCTGAGTGTCTTAAGTTGGTCAGGCCTTCTGCAACGGAAGGATACTTGTCTTTGTAACTCACCACTAGAAACGTTGGAAAATGTCATGTGGCTAAATCTAACTGGTAAGAGCAGCGCCACTGTGGAGATGCAGATGTTACTGCTGAATAATTTTGAAATAGATGGTAGGTCAAAAATACATGTGACAAAGCCTGCTTTGAAATCCAGGCGTTTCTGCAAAGTGGTTGTTTCAGGCTAGGGTGTGTGTTGCTCATAGCTCGCTTTGATTTCTGCTGTTAGAAAAGAAGAGTCATGAAGAGAATGAAGGGAAGAAGAGACGTGTGAGTCGCACTGTATGCCCATTTTATTCCTACGAGCAAATGCAGTTTCTCCGTGATGAAATTCTAGTGGAAGTAAAGGATATTGAGCAGTTGGTGGCTTTGGGAAGGGAGACCAAAGCCTGCCCCTATTTTGGGAGTCGATACGCCATTCCTGCTGCTCAGGTAAGGTGCACACAGTTTTAGCAGAATTAATGCCAGAGGCTCTAAGAATAAACCAGTTGCCTGCTCCCTCCAGTACTGTTAATCAATGTTGCCAGAATTTGTAAACGGGCTGTATTTCTGTCAGCTGTAGTTTTACTGAGAAAGCAAAGGAAAATGAGAATACCCACGTGAAGTTAACAGGGAGGCTGTGAGTATTTCTCAGCGTTCTGAAATACTTGAAAGGCTCAATAACTGAGGCGATACTGGCATGTGGGTGTAATCTTACTTCTTGCCACCACTCTTTCTTGCTTGGTTCTCTTATCACAAGACATGCTTTCAGTGCTTCAAAGGAGAGTCAGAAGGTAACCTGAGCCAACAGGCAATTGTGGCATAACTTACCTTCAGTTTAAATGCCAGTGCCCCTCTCAAGCATGGGCTGTCTCTCTTCCTACCTTTGCCATAAGTGTAACTTACTTGACTGAACTCTGCAAGGCCATCTGATTTGGACCCTTAGTGAGTGGTTGGGGAGTGCCCTAAGTTTGTAAGGATCTAGTTTGTAAGCTAGAATCAGGGCGGCGTGTGCTTTTTCTGTAGCTGGTGGTGCTGCCCTACCAGATGCTCTTGCATGAGCCTACCAGGAGCGCTGCTGGGATCAAGCTGAAGGACCAGGTTGTAATCATTGATGAGGCCCACAACCTCATAGACACCATCACCTGTATCCATAGTGCGGAGGTCAGTGGCTCTCAGGTGAGTCATAGCCTGGCCTGTTAATCCTAAGTGAGCTCTGCATCCAGCAGAACACCCTTCTTGACTCCTGCATCATAACGGCTCCTTTTTTTTTTGTTCATGTAGCTGTGCTGTGCCCATTCCCAGCTGTTGCAGTACATGGAGCGATACAGGTGAGGATCTCAGAGGCAAATGGCACAACAGCGGCAGGCAGTGTGGATGCCATGGCTTGTCTCATGTCTGCAGGGTCTTTCTTGCTTTTCCCCAGTGGAAAGTTATTTGCATTAATACTTCTGCAGTTGAAAAGCCACTTGCTTCATTATCTCTGTCTAGAATCCATCTAAGCCAGACTCCTGGGGCTGGTATTAAGCAGTGAGAAGGGGGGATACCCTGAGGATTCTGGCTTTCCCTTATACTGTCAGTTCCTTTCCCAGTATCTATCTCCCTCTAATCGCTCCTGTTTTGTGATGCAGAGTTTCAAAAGATTCAGCCTTTCATGTCTCTCCCGGACCTTAGTCCTTCATGTGCTTTATGGCTGAGGCAATAAGCTCTGAGGAGGAGGAAGCTATATGTGGGTTTTGGCTCTGCATCGTGGGTTTTGGCTCTGCATCGTCATCCCTGCAGTGGTTGATTATTGTGCTCGGTGCTAATAAATCTGAATTTGTGGAGCATTATTGCAACAGGGACTTGAGACGTCACTGCCATTGTAATAAACAAACTGTAATTAATGTGTGAGGAGAACAGCAATGGTAGGAACAGTATGAGGTGCATGAGTGAGTTATCTGGGGTGACCTTAGGCAGGGTATCCAGAGGTCTATGCCTTGTCACAAATAGGGAGAGTGAGCCTAGGGGAAATCATTCTTGGTTCCTGTCTCCCCAAAATTAAAGGGAGTTCAGATGCTTGCTTCTGCAGCTCAGCTGCTTGAGTTAGTCCCTAAAGGCATTTTGGGGCCTAATACCTGTCTTGTTTTTCACAGGAAACGTTTGAAGGCAAAGAACTTGATGTACATTAAGCAGATCCTGTATCTGCTGGAGCGGTTTGTGGCTGTGCTGGGAGGTAAGCAAACCTATCTCTAGGGGTGCTGTTAGTCTCTGAGCTATTGGTGCTTCCTCAGGCTCTGTCCCCATTCCCCCTCTGCAGAGACTGTGGGGAAGTGTTGCTCATGTATATGTTCAGATGCCATCAATTTTATTTCTCAGGCTGTTTTGTAACATGGGGACGTTGACTGGTGTATGCCTGAACCCCTCTCTTTGATTAGCTGAGGAGCAGCAGATGACATCATAAATTGATAGAGACAGTTTCCTTCTTCTGTGTGGTTTTCAGATTTGATCTCAGTGGGGATGAGGTAGGATGGTAAGTGAGGAATACAGCAGATGTATTACAGTGATCAGATGGCATAAGAGCTGCACAGAATAAATCTCCTGGGTCATCTGGTAGCAAGGCCTCTATCCATCAGGCATGCCTCTGCAGAATGAGTCTTTCTTAAGTGGTGCTTTTCCTTTGTGAGAAAATACTACTTTGCTGTGATTTTTAAATCCGGTGGGATTTGCAGGGCTCCTTTCCTCTAATGACCTGTTTGCTAGACCTCAGTGTGTCTTGAGGAGAGCCTGTTGTATGTTCATAAAGAACTTCCTCCTTGCTTAGGGAAAATGCAGTAATTTGGGGCAAGGGCCTGGTGGTACTCTCTGCCTTTCTCGGAAACATATACTTTTCTTCCTGCTCTGTTCCTGCCCCTGTTCTCTTCTCCACACTCAGTTAAGTGCTTTCCTTAGAAAATGCAGCTTGTGTGCTTCTTGATTGAGGCTGCAAAATGAGGTGTGAGGTGGGTGTTAAATGCTAGGGCTTAAAATGCGGGGAGTGACAGCAATTAATCCTGTTCTGGCTGTTGGGGTCTGGGCATGGAGCTGGCTGGAGGCTTTCCCCAGTTCCCAGTCTCCTGTCAGCCTATGCGCCTCCCAGCTCCCCGCTGCTGCATTGAGGAGGGGTGAGGGATGCATTGCAGTCGCTGTCCCTTCTATCTTTGCAGCATGATGACTACGTAGTGTGTGAGCATTTGTATGCACCCACCCTACCTCCTGCCTCCTGCTTCAGAAGGAATGTAGGTGGTGTTTCTTAGGATGCAGCAGCACAGTTGTCCTACAGTGCAGGACTGTCATACAGAGGAAATGAAAACTGAGCAGGAACTGATGTTTTGTCTGTAATAGCTGCATTTTGCAGATGTACAGTTATTTCTTGGGTTTTGTCCTGGTGTTGGTGTCTGTTTCAGCTCAGTTGTTAGTTTCTTGCTTTGTTTTAAGATGGACTCGTAAGTTTCTTTGAATCGGTTTCATGTTTTACAGGTAATGTGAACCAAAATCCTAGCTGTCAGGCAGTTTCACAAACAGGTAAGACTGGAGTGAACACCTGGGGTATGTAGCCATCAGTCAGGGACATGGTTGTGGGCAGTAAGGGGCTGCAGGCCCAGCAGCTAGTAATTTTTTTTCTCATTTCCCCCCCTTTCTTTCAGGGACGGTGCTAAAATCTATCAATGACTTTCTATTTCAGAGCCAGATTGACAATATCAACCTCTTCAAGGTAATGCAAATGTTGTAGTCTTCTAGGGCACTCCTAGGTGGTGCTGACTTGTTCAAGGTTATCAGGAAGCGTGTGTGAGAGGTGGAAGTAGAGCCAAGGCCCACATGGTCGAATCTGCTTTCTAGCAGATTCTCCCCACCTCCCCAGTAGGTCGATCTCTTCTGCTGCTGTCTGGATAACAGTGCATTAGAGCTGGATAGGTGGTTTTGGGGTAGAGGGAAGCAAGCAACTAAACATGTACGAGCGCATAAGGTGTTTGTGGGCAAAGCTAAACTGTAAGGGTTGAGGATGAGGAAACTACTACTCCAATAACCTCAACCCATCCCTTGAACCTCCAAACACAGCATCTTAACACCATGTGTTTCCACTCTGGAAGCAATGCCTTTGTCATAAACTGTTGTCTGGGAGGCAACACTCAACAAGGAATGGTGCACCCCTCCCCAAGAGCACACCCCTGCTGGACAGGGATCAAGGACGGCAGGATGGGAGAAGGGGTGCTGAATGCCAGTTCGTTTTTCTGTCTTTCTCCCAACAGGTTCAGCGTTACTGTGAGAAGAGCCTCATCAGTAGGAAGGTACTGCCCCTGAGGCTTAATGGTCAACAGTTTTCAAGTGCAGTATCACACATTGAGTTTGAAGTGGAAGATGCAGCAGCTGGGTCTTCTCCACCCTGTCTTCTCCACCCTGCTCCGCAAACAAAATGGTTCCTGCAAAAAGCACTATGTGGGCAGATTACCTTTTGCTTATACAGTAAAGAAATATACAACATGGTGTACCACGGTTTTCCAGTGGGTGCTAACACTGTGCAGCTTGGCCTCGAAACTGCCAGCCCGGTAGGCTGCACCACACTGGAGGAACAAGCATCAGACACTTGTTTTGGTTTTGGTTCAGTGGGTAGAGGAAAGTAACAGGAGCTTGGGGCTGTGCTGATAGATTGTGATTGGGCTGGTTTGTGAACACCTACCAGGGAACTTTATCTCTGGCAGGCCAGCAAACCCGTTCTTGTCTGGTTCCTGCTGTTGGTAATATTAGTCTTTCTGGCTTTTGCTTGGCAGCTTTTTGGGTTCGTGGAGCGCTATGGAGGCACTGCCACAGCTGTGAAGACCAACAAGGAGAACCAGAAGTTGGCTGGTTTGCAGAACTTTCTTCTGACCCTCCAGCAGGGACCTAATAAAGAGGGTGAGTTCAGACATCCTCTACTTGTGCATCTGCAGTCAAAGTGAGGAGGTACAATCTGCATCTATCTGCATGGAGAAAGGGGGGAGGCAGATCTGAAGAATGAGAGACTGCAGAAGCTGTCCTGCACAGGTGTTTTTTAACATATCTAACTGGAGGACCCAGGCAAAGATACATGTGATTAGAAGATCTCCTGAGGTCCCTTCCAGGCAAAATGATGATGCCATTCCGTGTCTACACTGCATGCACTCGAGCTTTGCACTGCTGTGACCTGCTGGCTCTGTGACCTGAGCTACCATGGGTAGCTCTGTTCAGTGATGCTGAACAGCTACAAAAACAGATTCCACCCTGCCCGCCCCCAGCAATGAGACAGAATTTGATTTCTCACCTTTATTTGGTCTTTGTTCTCTGCCTGCCTACGTAGACCAAGCATGTTCCTGTGGAAAGGACTCATCTGTATTTCGTGCTTAGTCCCTCTGTTTAGAAGTGTGGCCTAAGTTGCCTGCCTGTCCTTTTTCTCTTCGGGCCAGCAGGTACTCCCCAGAGCCCTCCCATGGAGGCTGAGAGTGACCAGCTCCGAACTGCCTCTCCGCTGATGCAGATTGAAGGATTTCTGTCAGCCCTTACGAATGCAAACCAAGATGGTAGAGTCATTCTCAACAGGCAAGGTACTGGAAAGGGCGAGCTGGGGAGAGGTTGCATGAGTTGCAAGCAGGATGCTTCACTGGCAGGGAGGGAGGAGATCCTGAGCTTGGGGGGAGCCTGCAGCAACGTATCCGCCATCCGTGATGCAGGCTGGCAGGCTTGGTCTGTCTGAGGACGCTCATGAACCCAAACAAATTCTTAACCAAGGATGGTGGGGCCAGGGTTTGCAGAGCTCTGCTCCCACTTTGGATGTCAATTTTTGTCCTGCAAATTACTGCACCTCTTCTACAGCACCAGGAAGATTAGGAAGCAGAACGTAACTTCCAGGTTTGTGTTACCTGCTTCTGTCTCTGGCAGTGCTGAATAACAAGTCCTTGCTTTGAGAGGTGGTGACCTGCTGCTGTGCCCAGGGCAGGGGGAGAATCTCTCGTCTCCGAGTGTGTGTCACAGCTAGCTCCTGATGCTGTTTCTCTTCGTTTCCCAGGCACAGTTGGTCAGAGCAGCCTCAAATTCCTCTTGCTGAATCCAGCTGTCCACTTTGCCAAGGTGGTGGAAGAATGCCGTGCTGTAATCATCGCTGGGGGCACCATGCAGCCGGTAAGGGAAAAAAGATGCTATGCTGAGGCCTCAGGAGGTCTGTGGTGCTATCTGCAAGCAGATGTGGAAGGATAGCAGCTTGGCCCTCTGGAATGTGCTCTTCTCACTTCCAGTGGTGTGTGTGTGGAAAAAAACCTCTCTCCTACCTCCCCTTTTATCTCCCTGGTATGTTTTCCCTGCGTGACATGGGCACACTGCCTGTTGGTGCAAAAAGTTGTAGGTGCAAGGGCAGGATTAACCTTGTCAGCCTTGTCCTCGGGACGATACAGGCTGAGGCTGAGCTCATGGTAGGTTGGGACTAGCATGGGCAGCAGTCAGAGGACCTTGTAAAACCATATGACCTTCTAAAGGGACAGGGATCCCACAGGGACCATCCCACAGAGGATCTTTCAGAAAAAAATCAAGACTTCAGTACTGGTACGGTGGCAGGGAGCTGATCACCCTTTCCCCACTGCTTTAGTGTCTAAGGGGCAGTGTGTCTGCGTGGTACAGGTGCCGTGGGGTGTCAGATACCCCCGTTAGTGACTTTTATCCCGTTCTGGACATGAGTGTCCTGGGATTTCCTCTTTGCCCTTGTGGTGATGAGGGAAGGGGGTTGCAAAGCGCCGAACCTCCTTTTAGCAAGGCCACCGTTCCAACTTTGAGCCCTTCAGGCTGCAGCTGGGAGAGCCGATGGGTTGCAGCCCCAGCCGTGCTCCGTGCGGTGCTCGGGGGTCCTGGGCCCGGGTAACTCTGCAACTGGAGCGTGTGGGCCCGGAGAGGCGGGGTGGTTCCAGGCAGGGCACCTGCCCGGTGCAGCAGGGCCTCGGCGAGGCTCAGGACCGCGGGCACGGACAGGGGAGGCCGCCCCCGCCCCCACCCCCACGCAGCCTGTTGTCCTCGGCCGGGGGGGCCCCGGGGCAGAGCGCGGCCGCAGGCTGGGCAGCGCGCGGGGCCGGGCCGCCAGCAGGGGGCGCTGCCGCCCCTCGCCCGGCCGGGGCGCTGCGGGGGGCTGCCCTGCTCGGGGCCGCCGAGGCAGACGCGCTCCCCGACCGCGGGATCACGCAGGCCCTTTCTCCTGCCTGCCGTGGTCTCCAGCACGCCTTTCAGCCCTGGCTTGTGTGCTCCGCATTCCCATGCTCTTGGGTTCCCTCCATGATGCGAAAGTCATCCCTCCTGTGGGATGGTTGTGTGCCATCTCATCATGCTGCGGCCAGCAACCCACCTTATGGAGCTGATTAGCTCTCCCCCGACATCGGTGCTCGAGAAGCAGTACCAGTGTTGCTGATGTAGCATCTTTTGGGACACTGGTACTTTACGCCTCTTTGGCTTGTGGTTCATAGGTGGCTGATTTCCGAGAGCAGTTGCTATCCTGTGCTGGTATGGACCCTGCACGTGTCGTGGAGTTCTCTTGTGGTGAGTGTGTGGGGGTGGCAGGGAGAGGTCATCTGTCTCTGCAAGACCCGAGAGCAGCAGTTTCTTTGGTGCTGTTTTGTCAGCACTCCATAAGCAACATGGCATCTTTCCTAGAAATCGGGGCAACAAAGGGGTGCTAGTTCCCTTCCACTCTCAGCTTCCTCAGTGGTCTTGGCCAGTATCAGCAGGCAGTGTGCCGTGACTTCCTCCCAGGGGCGCAGGGAATGGAAGCCAGCGCAGCAGAGTGACTTAGGCACTTTGGCTTAGGCAGGGAAACAGGCGCCTCTGTCACTGCATGCAGATAAAGCTTTTTAGCTAGCGGGGTTTGTGCTAACAGCAGCAATGTTGACTCTTACTACTTGTTCTTGTCTCCAGGACATGTGATTCCTCCAGAAAACATTTTACCCATAATCCTCTGCAATGGTCCTTCCAACCAGCAGCTGGAGTTCACCTACCAGACGAGAGACCTGCCCCAGATGGTCAGTCTTTCCTTTGTTCCCTTCCTTGGTATCTCTTTTTTTGCTTCACATGCTTATGTTTTGTAGGATAGTGTGCTCTCTGTTTGAAAGGTGAGCGGATCAAAAGCCATGGCAAGGGAAATCTATAGGATTTGGGGCAGGTGTGTTGCCAAGTAACTGGGAAAGAGTAGCAGTAAAAGGGGTTTTGAGCTGCCTGCTCAGAGATAGCTGTTGGAGATGAGGAATGCTAGCAACTCCTGTTTGGCTGTACTGAGGTCCTGCATTTGTGTGCTGGGTATCAGAAGGAGATTTGTGACTGTGCTTTGCAGTCTGAAGGGCTCAGTGACAGCGGAGTGTGGCAGCCTTGCAGAGTGCAGCCCAGACCACAGGGGCAGCAGCAGATGTTTCTACACTTTCTCCCTCTTCCTTTGGTGGGTCAGTAAGCACCCAAGGTCAGACACTAGATCTGCTCTGCCCCTGCTGAATCTCCACCAGATGTGCTAGCTAGCTCTCCACATCTGTTCTAGTGTGACAGGTCCCATCCACTGGGACAGCAGACACAAACCCTCCTTTCCTGAATGACCACTGTTCCACAGCAGGAACAGAAATCCTGGATTAGGCAGAGAGGCCAAGCTGTGAAGAGCTATTTCATGATGCCCAGCTCCCCTAGAGAGCTCTCTTAGACCTGGCATATTTCCCACATTTTCCCTCCCCTAAGGTATGTCACAGGGGAGATGTGATCCTGAGATTGAGCGCAGAATTGGAGCGGCATTAGTGGGAGCTCCTGTCAGCTGCAACATGCTCTTGTCTCTCTTACAGATGGATGAGACAGGTCGTATCCTTTGCAACCTGTGCAACGTGGTCCCAGGAGGTGTGGTGTGCTTCTTCCCCTCCTATGAATATGAGAAGCAGGTGTATGCACACTGGGAGAAGATGGGGCTGCTCACCCGCCTGGCAGCTAAGAAGAAGGTAATTGTGCAGCCAGGGGCAGTTGGTACTTTAAATGGAGGCTTCAAAAATCAAACAATTATCTATGCATTACAGACCTCTCTTGCCGAGTTGTTCTCATACTCTGCACAGCAGAGCAGAGCGGATGTTTATCTAGCCAGTCCCTCCAGTAATGAATAAATGATACTTCCCAGGCGGCTGATCACTGAGCTGGGATCTAAATTAGATTAAATGCAGCTATAGATTCTTTTAAGCGTGCAGTCTTGTGTAGTGGCCATGGTGGGAGACAATCCTCGCTTTCCATAACCAGCGAGCTTTTTCCCGTGTGGCTGAGAGGCTGTTCAGGTTGAGCTCTTACAGGGAATTTGTTTTTCCCAGGCTCAGCTTGTGTGCCTTGAACACAGACCAGCACAACAGAGGGCTGGGCAGAGTGGGACTAGACTGCAGTTCATAGGACAAATGGTGGGTTTTTTCTGGTAGAAGTACAGAGATAAGAACTGAAAGAGTAGCAGCGGTGACTCCCATTGAAGAAGCGATAAGAAACATTAAATCAGGAGATCACTGCAAATATAAAATCTTTGCAATGACTCTCACACAAGTATTTGAAAGTTGGGTATTGAAGGTCAGGCAGTCTGTCTCGGGGTGTGGGGCAGGGATCTTGGATCACGTGCCAGGGGAAGAAAAAAGAATTACCTACACCCTGGTTGTGAATTCTGTTTACCAAAAGCTAAAAAGCTTCCCATGTGGCTTAGGAGAGCACAGTGCCAGGTATTTTACAGCCTCGGTGCAGGCATTCTGGCACCTGGGTATGCCTGTAGGTTTTTGAGGTAGAAGCATCATGCTTCAGCTTCTCCATGTGTTTGTACAGCTAACACTCATAGCGCCTTTCAGGTGTGTTCTGTCAGGGTCCCAACAGCCTGCCTGGTGCCTCCAAGGCTTCATGCCACACAGCTTGCTCTGCCTTCCAACTCTGGTTTGTTCTTGTTCAGCCTTTGCAGTCTGCAGCAAATTGGATATGCGTTAGCAAGGCAATTTGGTCGAAGTGCCGCAAGTGTGACTTTCAGCTGCCCACACACAAGATCATATCATAGCAGAGGAAGGTTAAAGTCTTTCCTGAGGTGACGGGTGAGATCACACTGAGATTATATGTAAATTATGCAGGGAAAATTAATTTAAATAAGAGGATTAACTAGCTACTGTTACAATAAGTTAAATAATTCTGGCTTATATTTGTAATTGCCAATTATTTTTCTAATGAAAGACTGATTCTGGCTGGTAAAATTTAATAGTACTTCTTGTTAACCAAGACAAAACACGTCCTTTTGGTTCTTCACCATCACAGAAAAGACAGATGTTGCACCTCTTGTTTACAAGGAAAACAACTTGTGATTTAGGCCAAAGTGCAGCACCTATCAAAATGCTGCTTAATTAACTGCAGGGGCTTTCAGTAACTAATTAGGCATGCTAGAATAACATAAAGAAATACTACTTTATGTATGCTTTCCATAGAAAGCTAGTTTATTCAGTGGGCAAGGGGAGCTATGACATGGAGTGAATTGGTGATTTGAACTGATTGGTCTTGTCACTGTCCTCCAGGATCTTGCAGCTGCAGGGTCTCCTCATCCCACTGGATCTTTATTCGTGAGTGGAAGAGGTGCACATTGCCTTCCTGCCTTTCAGCTCTCAGATGACTTTTAACTTCTTGCATAGTTAAGGCAAGCCTGGCAAAGCTGAAAGGGAATGCTGGAGGGGCAGAGCAGCTGCTGGTCCGTTCAGAGCCTGGTTGAAAAGTGCTGTAGTGAGCATGCAGTGTGTTTCCAGGGTGGAGGGGAAAGGTGCTGGTTAAGTTGTTTTTTCAGGCAATTAGTCCTTCTCTGATCTTAGTTCCATGTGCCATTTAATGGCATGGGAGTAAAATGATTTGCTTTCCTTAAACTGCTTCCCTGTTGCTGCAACTGACATGCTGTGCCTGTGACAGATCTTTCAGGAGCCGAAGAAAGCCAGCCAGGTGGAGCAGGTGCTGGTGGAGTATGCCAAGTGCATAAAGGTAAGCTGAGCTGGCAGGCTGGTGGGAGCGTGGCGTCCCAGCTGCACACAGAGTGCTGCTAAAGAGGGCACTGCAGCTTTTAGCAAGGGAAGAGGACTCCAGCCCAGGTGTGGGAGTGTTCCTGAAGCACAGAAATCTTCCCTACTCTGGTTTAAGTTGCTGGTCCCCCTCCTGCAGCGCTGCAGCCAGGCAGGAGGACAGATGACGGGGGCCCTGCTGCTTTCTGTAGTTGGAGGCAAAATGAGCGAAGGGATCAACTTCTCCGATGACCTGGGAAGGTAAGGTGGCTGTTCCTTGGAAGGTGAGCACCGGGCCTGCGATGTGGTGACTCCAAGCAGGATGGATGCATCAGTACTTGCATAGATAGAAAATCCTAGGGAGGACGTGGCCTCGGCTGATGCATAAACCAATGGGACCGAGTCTGCTGGGGGGTGTAAAACCGAGCTTGACCAGACTACTTGTCATGTGAGTGATGCAGTCAGGCTTGCTGTGCTAGATAATCCCTTGTTCTGGCAACCTGAATCCCTCTGCAGCTTTCCATTCAGAATATGCTTGTCAGACTGCTGTGCTTTAATTGCCGCCTTTGGTTTCCAGGGCTGGCTGTCTTTCAGGGATGCAGTGACCTCTAATTCATCAGCCTATTGGCAGGGTGCTCTAGGATGAGACATTAAGAATAACGCAGTCCTCCCTTGCCCCTTGCAGGTGTGTGATTATGGTGGGAATGCCTTACCCCAACATTAAATCTCCAGAGCTCCAGGAAAAAATGACTTGGCTTGACAGAACAATGGTAACAGAGACACGTACACCTCTGCCTGTTTCACTTCTGCTTTTCAGTATTAACTTCCCTCCCAGCACACAAGTCCCAGGGCTGCCTTCGAAGATTTTTTTCCTTTTTTTTTCCTTTGAGCTTGCCCTCGTTTCCCAGTCTGTGTGGTACTGACAGCGCAGCCTTCTCCACACTGTCATGTGCAGGGGGCTCTAAACACGGGGAAGAAGCTCAGTGGAGGGAAACACCAGTGGGGCTTGCTGGGAACTCCTTGAGTTCCAAAGGGAGCAAGGTCCCTTCACCCCAGGAGGTAGCAGAAGTCCTCTTGACTCACTTGTTCTTTCTCCCTGCCCACTGGAGATGCTGTTCCTGGGCAGCTGGGGACAAGTTTTCTGCCTTTAAGGGGGCCTTGGGCTGGCTTTTTGTGAATGCTCAACATAGTTTTCTGACTGCAGCCTTTCTTCTGTTGCTGCTCACTCTCAGCTTGGGGATTGCTTGGCTGCCTGCTCGCTCTGCAGGGGTAAAAGCATGTGCCTCACTTTGTCATTAAGACTCTATTTTGCTTTACACCTGGCTCATGTTTAGTCTTACCTATTTCTCCTTTCCAGCCCAGAGCTGCCGGCCAGGCACCTAGCAGAGTGCTGATTGAAAACCTGTGCATGAAGGCAGTAAACCAGTCGATAGGTAATTCATCCTTCCTTGGACAGGTTGGGGGATACAAAATGTGACTGCACTGGAGTAGGAGGGTGGGAAAAGGGACATGTTACAAATCTATCTAAGTACAGATGACAGGAACATGAGTTTCTTTGTCTGAGAACAAACTTTTGACTGGGCCATTTTAATGTGGTTGTACACTGTACAGGCAGAGCCATTCGCCATCAGAAGGACTTTGCCAGCATCCTGCTCCTGGACCACAGGTACACACGCCCTGCCACCTTTAACAAACTGCCACAGTGGATCAGGGAGAGAACCCAGGTGAAACCTGCCTTTGGATCAGCGTTTGCAGAGATAAGAAAGGTCAGAACTTCTATCTTAGATACTTCTACCAAAACTGTTTCCCACTGTACCCATCTGTACTTTTCTCAAACCTTCACTTTAGAGTAAGGCCAGGAGCAAACTGGTTTTGTGTGTTCCTAGTTCCATCGAGGGAAGTTGGATGCTTTGTGACGTGGACCAGAGAACAGGCTGTAGGTCAACTCTGTGAGCTATGCCTCTGAAGAACACCTGAAGCAACACAAGTTCCTGCTTTTCCATACCAAGGAGTTTGTGAATCTCTGCTTCCTGCCCCCGCTGTAGTTGTTTGCTGTTCAATATCTGAGCTCTGTGAAGGTGAGACAAGCCTTCAGCAACATAACTAGGAGGGAAACTGGTTGTAGGCCTGAGGCAGGTAAAGATAGTAGTGGCAGGTTCCTATTTGTTTACAGCTGTTAAGGTTTTATTTAAATTGATTAAATATTTTCAACTCAAACACTTAAGTATGGAGAGTATCATTATTTTGACTGAACACATCTGCCTTTTCCCATCCCAACGGAAATGTAGAGCTTTCCATAGGGTTTGTGTCATGTTGGAATTAGACAGTCAGACTGGCAAGACATGGGGCAACTCTAGGTAATATTTCTTGTCCCCTCCTTTCTGACTTGCCTCAAGCAGTCGACAGATTGAAGGGAGAGGTTTGTTCTTTCAAGGGTAATAAAGATATGGCCATAATACAGCACAGCGCTTCTCCTTTGAACAGTGTTTAACACAGGATTGCTCTGCTCTTTTTACTGCCTAGGTTTTTTAATTCGAAGTAACTTTCTGTGGAAAATAGTAAGTAAAAGTTTGGGTTTCTAAAGTGTAACCTTCCTGGGCTTCTTTCCTGGGTTGTGGGTCAGTGCTGGAGGGCAGCAATAACCAGGACAGCTCTGTAATCCCACAGCTGTCCTCAGCACTTTCTGGCATCCTGAGCAAGCCTCTTTCCAGGAGCTTCGTTTGCCTCCTTGCCAGTTTCAGCAGCTGGATGCTAACTCTCAAGGCTCTTCACAATGAAGAAAGCACTTATAATTAGATACAAAGCTGGTGCCTGCTCCCTATTGTTAATTAGCCCCACAGGGAAAGAAGCAGCTGCTTCTGAGAAACTTCTGTTGTGAGTCTCCTGCCCCTTCAGTGGGTGCAGACCCCACTGTCTGGCACAAGCTCTGCCTTCAGCAGTGGGCAGCGCCTGCTTGTAACAGCTGATGCCCTGCAGCCCTGCAGCAGCTGGTGGTGCTGGGATGTAAGGCTAGCCCCTGCCTGAGATGAGAATGGACAGCTGGGCTTTCCCTTAATGCACTCGTAATTGAGCGTGCTTCCTGCTTTTACGAAAGCGAAGGCTGCAAGGACCTGCTTCCTTCAACTTTATTGAAATTTTTCTGACAGCAACAGGCAAAGAATTACCATAAGCCAGGTAGAGAAAGAAACCATTGAGTGCAGAGGCACCAGGAATTAGACCTCTGTGAAGGGACGGGGACACACACACACACACACACGTTCTCTCTTCTAGCAACAACCAAGCAAACAGGAGCTTCAGCAAGCACGGAGACAAATCGGGCAAGGGCTGTTTGCCTGCAAGAGATGCTTTTGCAGTCATCACCAGTCACATAGGAAAAACTGAGGGCCCTTTAAATCAGGAGCAATGCTAGTTCTGATCCTCTGAAGCACAGGCTGCCCCACTGCCTGCCAGCTGAGGCAGGATTTATTGCACCAGCATGAGCCACAGCAGTATTTGAGGTGGAATGCAGTAGCATTTAGGGTGGCGAACAGCACAGAGCAGAACAGAAACCCTCATTGGTAACGAGAACTTCAGCAGCAGTTGGCTCCTGTTGTTCCTGCTTCTCTTCAAAAAGAAACTACAGGATCCCCATGCCACGCCAGTACCCACCCTCTCAAGGGTACTGCCGCAGGCTGGTGTCTCTCAAAGGTGCTTATTTCAAGAGCCCTGGGATTTACACTGATGCTCAACTGACCTCTCTATGACTCCCAGTCATCCTCATCCTCCTCACCCGCGGGCTGCTGTGGGGGTGGGAGGGGTGGTATTGAGTCTGACATACGAGCAAAGGCACCAGCTGGACTTCCAGGAGCATCAGGATTTCCAGAGGCTCCTGGCCCTTTTCCTGAAATACCTGTGAGGGAAGGAAAATCAACAGTGAGTGACACCTGGGGGCTAGAGAACACAGACGCTTAGCAGAGGGGAGGGGGAAAACTGCACCTTGTACTCCAGCTCCCAGCACCCAGGTGACAGGCAACGTGCTTAAATGCTGCCACAACCCTACCTCATGGGCTCATTTAACTAAAGCTCCACCGGAGCAAGTCCATGCCCTCCTCTGCCAGGTGCCGAGGGGGGACACTGGCCCTAAGTGCCCCGGGTACCTGCTAAGGCCTCAGGGCAACTCGGGTCCCCCACAGATGAGGGGCCAAGCTGCCCCAGCACTGAATTAAGACACTGCTGTCCCTTCCTCACAGGTAGCTTTCAGAGTCCATCCTCTGCCTCAGACACAGCCTCCTCCTGTGCCTCCAGCTGGACTTGAGGCAGAGATTCCTCTGCTCACCCTCTGTAAAGACACTCAGGGAAGTGTCTCTGTTCCTGTTTCTAGGGCTATGGCTGATACAACGGTGATGCCAGAAAGTGCTCTCCCTCTTGCCTAGGTGGAAGGAGCAGCCCACCCTGCAGGACAGTACCTTTACGCCTCAGCACCAGTTTGTTGAAGAGGTCTGACATCAAATCTCCACCTTGTCCTGTAGCTCTCACTGAAACAGAGCAAAACAAGTCAGACAAGAAGAAGCATCAGTCTGAACTCAGCAATACAGTGAAAGCATTCTCCTGCAATACTACCTTCAGTTTAAAGACAACCCCAAACTTCTAATCTTGTATCATACCCCTAATCTTTCCCACTATAGTCCAGTTTCAGGTCAGGAAAACACCAGGCACCACAGGGTAACGGCATCTTCTGGGGAGATCCAAGAGCAGAATTCCTTGAGGGGCAAGAGGGACAAGGCATTTGCAGTCTCATGCTGCTGAACCAGCTCATCAATCCCTACACACACACACCCCGCAGCTACCAAACTGGCTCGGCCCTGTCCCTTTTGGCCCAAGGGTTTTTCTTTGTGTGTCTGCCCCCATGCAGCACACGTGAAACTTCTACCTGTGCCCTGAGACAAAGCGGGTCTCCATCAAGAACATGAATGCTCTTCTGGCCGCTGGGGTTTAGCAAATTCACGGAGCTTTGGCTGAATGGGAAACACCCGAGACCCACACCAGCCTGTGAGGAGGGACAACACCTTTCTGCTCTGTATGTCCACTGTGCTCCTGGCTTGCCCGTCTGCCCCCAGACCCACACCTCCCCAGCCTGGGGCAGAGAGAAAGGAAGATCAGTTCGCTGAAGAGCCTCAGCACCTTGTTCTTGTTCCTTCTGCTTCTTCTTCTCCAGCTTCCTCTCCTTGACACTGCGGAGGTTGGCCTTGCCAATGCCACCAGCCTGGCGGATAGACTCCAGGAGACTGGCACGCCCAGTAGAGGGGTTCACAACCTCCTTCGGGGCTCCCTGGACTGAAGCTGCAGGGACAGGAAGGACAGGCAGCAGCAGCCATAGGTCAGTGCACCAGCTACAGGCCCAGCCAAATCCCTGTGGAAAGGGCTGCTCCCATACCCCGCCAGCGCCTGCTCAGGGCGGTGAGCCAGGCCCAGGCACCTCTCGGTGATGGGCTTACACTCAGCCCAGCCAGCAAAAGCCCTGCCAAGGGGGAGCTGAAGGCTTGCAGCTCCCAGGCAGGCAGAGGCAGCTTGCCCTCCCACCGCAGCCTCCCTGCTCTGCCGAGAGGCTGGGAAACCACAGGGAACCAACCAAGGACATGGGCTGAAGCCAAGGAGTCAGATTCTGCTGGTGAAGCTGTGGAGATGCCCAGCCCTTACCTGCAGGCACTGCACTGCTGCTGTCCTCGCTTGCTGTCTGGGCTGGCTCAGAGAGGGCTGTGGGCTGGGGCAGGGGCGGTGGTGGCGGCACAGTGGTTGGCATAACAGGAGGCGGTGGTGGAGGTGGTGGTGGAGGAGGGGGCAGTAGCTCAGCATCTTGAAGGTCTGAAAGATGAAAGAAGTTGCATCTGAAGAGTCCCAGAGGACAGCACACCGACAGCTTCAGCTCAGAGCTCCGCATGCCGCAGTGGCAACAGATCAGAGTCCTCAGCACACACCGTGCAGCAGAGCACTCCCACCCTGTGCAGCATCTCTTAACAGCAGGCAGGGCCAAGGCAGTTTGAGACTCCCCTACTCTGCCCTCCTCAGCTGCATCCCACTTGCACAAGGGCATCCCACCAGGCTGCCATGAGGCCAGTTCCCGCACAGCACGCTCTCTCACCCCTAGCCATGCAGAAGGTGAGGGATGTAAGGGGCCCAGGAAGTCTGGCCAGTTCTTGAGCAGGTTGCAGCTTTGACTTGGGCCCAAGCACAAGCCAGAGGTATCTCCAACATCCATCACAAAATCTCTGCCAAGGGACTTTCTGCCTTGTCTCCATCTTCTAGCAAGCCCTGCCTTCCTCTTTTCACAGTGTCCTGGGATCAGGAATTGGAAATACCTGGTTGCAAAGGCTCCGCCAACTCAGTGTTGAAAGTGGGCAGCTCTGGAATAGCACTGCTAGGGGCAGACGGTGCGATGCCGGGGCCCAGATCAGCACTGTACATGAGATCTGCAGCAATGCCAGGTAGGTCTGGCAGGTAGGATGGCACATCAATCTCGGGGACCTGGCCCAGATCTGGCACGTAGAAGTAATTTTCAGCTACCTAAAAGAAACCCAAACCAAAAAGATAAGGCAGTGACTATGCACTTGCTTTCCCTTGCGGCAAACAGGGGCTGTGCAGGCAACAGCCTGGGTGGCAGTCACAGCTCGGCTTGTGTACCTTGGCACAGTGGCTGCTCATCAGCTAGCCCTAAAACTGTGCTCTTGTCCTGTGGCAGCTTCTCATATGCAGAGGCCATCTCCTGCAGGCCAGGCTCAGAAAAGGCAGGCTGCAGAAGGAGGAAGAGCTGCAGGACTCGTTCTCATTTCTTGCAGGTGGACTCTCTTCTCCTGAACATCTCATGCAACCACCTTTTAGAGCCTACATAAGCCTGCCCCTTCTCCTCCAGAAAAGAATGGTGCCTGAACAGTTTCTGAGATTAAGACGCAGGAGAAGCACAAGCAAGTAGTTACGGAGGTTTGGTTTTGTGTTTAACACACTGGCAAAACAGTACTGAAGGTGCACTGTGAATAAAGGAGTGAGTTTGTTTGCTGTATACCCTGCTATCTTCTCTGGTCCAACAGGATGAGCAAATGGCTTCCAGGCTCCTTTCCCCAGCCCCAAACCACACATTCAACCACGTACCAGCAAAGCTCCAGGTATGGCCTCTAAAAGATGTCGAGTACAAGACCAGCCATGTGCCGGGGCAGATGGGTTGGTGCACTGCCTGCCCCATGCCCACGTTAAGCACAAACCCTTCACTCAGGCTGGCTGGCCCTTCTGTTTGCACCAGCAGGCATGACGGATCAGACCCCCTCCCAGGCACCTTCTAGCAGTGGTACCTCACCCTCAGACTCCTCTTGAGGCTCAGGAGTTAGCACAAGAGGGCCGATCAGGTGATGGAGCCTCCAAACAACTCCTCTACAGCCCTGATGTCAAGCAGCAAGGCGAATCAGTATCACATTTCTCACACCACTCGGCAAATGCTTGAGCAGAAAAACCTGCCAAGCTTGAGGGTTTTGTCTCACCCATCAAACTCACACCGGGACTTCAAGCACAAAACCAGGCAAGGTCCTTCTGATAAGTGAGATGATATTCTACAATCCCATGAGTTGCAGGAGCCTCTCCACCCTACAGGAGCCCTCTCCTCTCAGAACCGAGCGCAATCCTCTGCATCTCACCTGTCGGTCCAGCTGTCCCCTTTTGGTGATGGAAAGAGGAGCATCAAAGAGCTTCTCTTCTGTCTCTGTTTCCAGAGCAACATGGGTTTTGGTCACTGCTCCAGCCAGAGGATCCAGGAAAACATACTTCTTGTACCTAAGGGTAGAGGACGAGTATTTCAGTGATGCCACCTCGAGAGCCAAGGCCAGAAGAAACAGTGTACCCAAGGAGGCCTCGGAGGTGGAGACCTCCTGACTCACAAAAGTGGAACATGTTGGGCTTTGCAGTTTCTGTCTTTTAGCCCCATTTTCCTGCATTTCCTTCCATAACCAGAAGGCAATCAACTCCCCATCCTGCCAGTGCAGCCTCCACATCCATCCTAAAACAAAGCCCCACTGCACTGCCATCATTACCAAGCTCTCCCTACCACCTGGCCTGAAACCGGCCTACAGCCTGCAGCAGGACACCAGTCTTTCCTGGTGACTTGTCACTCAAGGTCCAGGAGGAAAGCAAGTGGAAACAGTCAATGGCTCAGGAGAAGAAAGAAAAGGTTCAGCAGCTGAAAGCTCAAGAAGGGCTTAAAGAAGCTCTTCAATATGAGCAGAAGGAGGAACCAGGAGGCAAAGCCCAACAGGAAAGAGAACTGCATTGAAGAGTGGAGATACTAAAGCAGCGAGATTGGTGAAGTGTTGCTGTGAGGAATCATCAGGAGAAGAGGCGGTATCTAGGCTGGCACATGGGGCAGAGAAGGGCAGAAGTGAAGGCAGCTTTCAAGGCTGGAGAGAAATTAAAGGAGAATGACAGGAAAAACTTAAGTCAGGGAAGGGAAGTGCAAAACTGGGTTGAAAGCAGGTGAGTGGAGGATCAGATGCAGACGAAACAACTCTTCCACACAAGGGAAAGAGTAGGGAGGAAAGGGTTGCTAGCTGGAAGCCAGTGGAGAGGTACCGAACACTGCCCTGTCAGGAGCCTGATATGTAAGACCCCCAGGAATCAGGCAGTTACTGCTGCCCCCAGGGAAGGGAAAGCTCCTCTGAGGAAAAGCAGGGGCAGGCAAGCAGCACAGCACTGCTCCAGCTCTCACAGGTTCTCAGTGGTGTTGAAGAGCAGTAGGGAGCTGAGGGAGCTGATGTTCCTGGGGAGGCTGCCAAGGCCTTCTTCTGCGTCATCCTCCTGGTGAACTTTTGTGCTCACGCACACAGGGAAGTACTTGAGCTTCTCCTGCAAGACAGATAACAGGTGGTAAGACACTAAAACTACAGCTGCTGAGACATCTCTCCCCAGCCACCACAACCGACACTGCTGAATCCACTGCATGGTCTGAGAACCCTACTGCTCCTTCTCCACCTCCCTTTGAGCGAGGAAGCACATAGACAACATTGCAACCCCACACTCAAGGCGAATCTCAGCAGTTCAGACTCAAGGCATTTGCTTTTGGTGCCACAGATGGGTCATATTGAACAGGTGTTGCTGTGGCAAGGATCCACCAAAATAAAACCACCACTCGGGATCTACAGCCAGAGGCAGGGATCAAGCACTGCAGTCTAAAAGGCATTTGTTACAGTGTCTCCAACTACTAGATGTTTTCATGCACGCAGAGTCCCCCAAACATCTCTATTACCTCCCCTCTGCTGCCTTGAGTTGATGTTTTAAGAAATGTGATCCCAGCGGTGGGGTATGCAGGGAAGGCAAAGGAAAAAGAGGTTAGATAAAAACAGAGTGCCTGCACTAGGCAGGAGATCAGGCAGAAGGGAGCGTGCAGGGTGGAACGTGTGCCAGATGGTTTTGCAAAGCCTGAGGGATTTGCAGGAGTTTTCAACTCTAATGAACTGAAATCTCCTCTTTCTTGGTTCTAAAACTTCATGCATAATATATAGAGCTCCCTTTAGAAAAGGACTTATTACATCTGAACTGCTTGACTTTTATAAAGCATGGGAATTGCCATCCCAGATCAGACCAGTGTTTCAGCTAGCGTGACAGTGCCCACTGCCACATCCTCCGGGGAATGAAGCTCAGTGCCCATAACATACTTTGCTGTAGAGGGAGGAAAAGCATCAGCTCCTGGACCCTGAAACAGCCTGAGATGAATAAACTTCCACCCCAGACCTCTCCTCAGCCCCTTCCCAGCTCCTGTTCTTTCTTCACAAACTAGGACAAGCAGCAGTCTGGCAGCTACGAGGTCGTAAGTGTTCATACCAGAAGAAATCAGAGCACTAACCAGGACAGCTTGTCAGGCTAAATAATTGGCCACACTCTTGTGGTTTTCTTCTGTCACCAGAAGATGATCACTGCAAATACCGTCCACAGCTTCCTACTGCCTCACTACTTCCCGCATCCCTGCTCTTATCCCATTCTCTGAGTCCTTCTACCCTCTTTGTACTTATATGGGGGAAATGGAGGCCACCGTTGGTTCAGTTTTAAGACCACATCTCAGCAGCACAAGCAGTTCCTGCTGATTGAAATTTCAGTCCTGGACTTAGTAACCAGAAATCCTGGGAAATGGCTTAGTCACAGCTCAGTTAATCCACTAAGAGTTTGTATGATGCTGTGAGTCTATAAAATGCTCTAAGAAAAGACTTGAGAAGTTTTAATTCCCCCCTCCCCAAATAATACATTCCAACTTGTGAAAAATACACTCAAATAAACATCCTGAATTTTTACAGAACCAAGTAGGCAAAAATATATAAATTGTTTTTTAGAGACTGTAGAAGCAAAGAGTCAAAAATAAAGGTTCTTTTGATCATTAATATTCATTTTCCAATGTTTAATTTTTTAAGCCTGAGGGAGTACTGACGTTTTTGCTAGAACTATTCACACACTTAGCCCTCAAGTCATACATATATATTCTTTTAATTCTCTCTTTGTAGATTTCAATTAGCACTGGAAGACTGTGCATCACTTTAAGGGTGTAGTGAGAAACCAACCATTACCTACATTTACTTCTAAGTCTCATCTAAGGCAGTTATAAAAGGACTAAGCATATTACTCTGAAACGTGAGGCTCTACAAAATCCTTCTAATTTAAATGCCACCAAAGTGCTAGTCTTATTCAAGTACCTAGATCTGTTTTGAAATTTAGAACACCTACATACTGTCAATAATATCCTGCAACTGTGAATTCCACAAGTAACATGCCATTGAAAGATTAGTTTTCTTATAGAGATGTTAAGGACTTAAGCCAAAGGTTCCACAGCCTCGACATACTGAAGTCATGGGGGGTGCTTGAATGCTCAAACACCCCAGCCTGGGGTTTGGAACCTGGCAGGATCACACCCCTAAGGATGCTGCATTTCCAGGCATTTTTCTCCCTAAAAGCCTACCGTTAAAAATATATAAATTCACCCTAGCTCTTAAGTTTAATTAAGCACACACTATTACAAAGGGAATTGGCGTGATACACCAGAAACCCCATTCCCCCCATGGCAATGGAGTGCCGAGGCTAGCTCGAAAAGCACTTGAAGATGAGCAAGTGCCAAAAACCTGGTTTGGTCTCCCCATGCCCATGGTGGACTCTGAGGGAGGCAGAACTCACAAGGACACACCAAGTTACTGACATTTTTGAAGACTAATACGGTGACTCCAGCAGCAGACTGTAACTTTTGCTTGGACCTCTTCCCAAGCCCAGGCAGACCCATGTCTCCCACCCTATTTTCCAGCCTCCTGAGGGGCACTTGCAGCACCCAGACACAGCTCCCGCTGCAAAGGCAATGCCCAGCGCCTGAGAAGCCCCACTGCTGGACCCTGCTTAGCTGCTACCAGAGCAACGTGCAAAGCAAGTGGCTTTCCAGGCTTAGCACAAAGACTTCGTTTCCATCAGTGCTTACCTTACCAACATGAACAGTGTCCTCGTACTTGGGGTGTGGAGGGGGAAAGGAAAATTTCCCAGGAGGGAAGCGTTTTTAAATAAACTGCAGAACCACACACATTTCCAACTCAGCTGCTTTCCCCCCAGAGCACAAGCCCTAAACATTGAGTACAGGCTGCCACCACATGCCCTCAAACTGACATGAGCAGAGCTTGCTTTCCTGGTGGGGTGTGCATGTGCGTGTGTGAGTGAAGTTACCAAAGGCCACTTCAACTGCTCCCAGCAAAGAGGCCTTTATTAGAAGTGAAAACAGGCAGTGAGCCTCTGCTGAAAGCCCTGAATAATTGAGGAGGGCATAAATGCAAACATTAGACTTCCCTCTGTCACATTTCATTACTGCAAGACACATCAGGCTCCGTGCTCCGCTATGGCTGAGAAGGGCCTGTCCTTCTGGAACGTGGTCAGAGCTCGGCCGCTCCGAGCCCCACTCAGCACACCAGCTGCTCCTGGTGCCTGCACCAGGGCCCCTCCATTGTCCATCAGCTGACAGCTACTCGCCAGCACAGCAGCGTCCCCCCACGCCACAGAAGAGCTGCAGGAGCTAGTGTCTGTGAGCTTGATCGAGCAAGAGTAACAAGACCACCACATGAGGTAGGGTCAGCAAAGCCAGAGTAAGATCATTAACCTCAAAGGAGGATCGAAAGATGGGTCACAGGAGGGGAAGAACAAATACAAACATCCCCCAGGGCCGGCAGCGAAGTCCCTGTGGTGATGACAGCCTTGGTCACAAAAGGCAGAACGTGGCAATGGTACAGGGACTGTCTGGGAGAGGGAAGTGGTGGCATCACAGGCAGATGGCAGGGGCTGTGGGGAAGGGCACGCAGAGCTTACTGGAGCCAGCAGGCCAGTCAAATGAGCACAGCATTTGCTCTTTGTAGGACATTGCTTTTTACCAGCTCATGCTCTTCTCAGTCCCCTCCCTGTGCAAGGGGCTGTACATTGGCACCAGCCCTTCAGGCTGGAAGAGTATCCTTCCTGTCCACTCACTGCCTGCCTCTGCTCCCCCACCATGCTCTGATGGAATGGGGCCACCAGCCAGACAGCACACCACAGCTGGCCTCCCCTGGCCAGCCAGCAGCAGGTCCCAGGCAGCTCTGCCCTGTGCTACTGCCTAAACTCAAAGGAAGCACGAGCCCTGCTCAGGTTTGCCAGCTGTCCATTCAGCCAGCAATCCTGCTTCCTAGGCCTGCCTGAAATATTCATAACTAACTCACTGCGTGAGGTCTCAACTCCATTAATACTCAGGAAAGTTTAAGATGATAAATTACTCGGTGGCAGCTTTATTCTTGGGCCAAGGCACACAAGGAAAAGGAAGGAAGTCTCTTTAGGGGTGGAGAGCAGGGAAATTGCCAGGTTGATCCCTAACCTAGCCAGGAAAAGCACATCTGCTACTCCTGGCTCAGCGCATACTTTTAAACTTCAAGTGCAGCAGTTCTTCCTCCTCTCCTTCCAGCCCAGGGATGTTTACCCAAATTGTTGGAGAATCCTTTGCTAGCATTTCCTGCCAAACCCACCACTCCTCAGACCGCCTTAAGAAAGCCCCTCTCTGCCACTAAATCCACAGGCTAAAAGGGAACTCAGTACTTCAGGACCTCCTTCAACACCACCAGCTGCAGACTTCTGTGCTATGGGTACACACGGAAGCCCCAGCTGTGCTGGGTGCTGAGAGATTCAGCCCTTCCGAAGGGCCTGCAACCTACAATAGCTGAATGCAAGGCAAAGGAGAAGCAAAGTGCAAATGAAGATGTAAAAAACCAAAATCATCTTTCTTCACCTAGATGTAAAACTTCGCTGGGAACCAGGGAGAGATAATACCTAAGTGTGATGCTTTCCTGGGACAAAAAAAATGCTCTAATGACTCCTTTTTCTAATGACACACTCACAGGCACTTTTACCTTTCTCTTCTCATCATCACTTATATTACAGCCTTCAGAAACTATTCTTCAAACAGTTATGACCCTGATCCCAGCTGCCTTGCTACGCATAGCTGAAGCCTAAAGCCCAGCCAGCAGCACCCACAGCAGCATTTCAGGAAATGAAACTACTCTGGAGAGTTGGCAGCCACCACCCAGAGCACTCAGCCACCCTGACATGGCCCTCCCAAACTGGTGGCTCCGCAAGCTTCCCAGCCTGATCTCACATACCCCCACCCACAGGCCAAGCTGAAAAGATTTTCTGCTCCCAGCCTATATCCTAAGCCCTGGTCTACTTCACCAAAGAGATGAACAGCCTCCTGGCTTCTCTTTGCTTGTTCATCTCAAGGTCTGTTCTCCTCCTCCTTACCTGCAGAGCTTTTTCATCCAGCATTCGGTGTTTGCTCTGAATCTTGTGCCTTGGCCATTTCTGTTTAGCTGGGTCTTCTGCACCAGCAAAAATTGAACTGTACTCCTGTAGCCGTTCAGGGGCTGGATACTTGGCACTGGAAAATACCTGTGGACAAACAAGGAGGGTCTAAAAAATCCCAACAACTAGGCGATCCTACAATAGAGAAATACATGGAGTAGAGTAAGCACACAATCTGTGCTGCCAGTGGGAATGGACAGCCTTGGAGTCAACAGGCTCCTAAGGGCTATCTGCACAGACTCAGCCACGCGTGGGCTGTCACTTCTCAAACGGGAAACGCCAGAGCTTCTCTCTGTGTGTAAGTACTAGGAGATCATTGTCAAAAAGGCTTCCACTGGCAGGAAGGGAGTTGGCAATAATGTATAAAATGGAGCAAGAATGGGGAAAGAAGGATTTTCACCAGTTTTACGTGGCTCAATGGGATTAAGATGCACTAAGGGGAGGCTCTCTAGTAGCAGCTTTCAAATAGCCAAAGTGTCTATGAGTCTGAAGTGTGAGGGTGTGGGGCTTCGCTCAGCGCATGCCCTTTTTCTTTCTCAGAAAGCAGCTGGGCCAGTGACCTATACAGGCCTCATAAGGCCTGGAGCAGTGTGGGTCATTGGTCTAAAAATCATCAGTTGGCTGAGCCAGGAAGGGGATTCTTATCACAACCCTGCTCAGCTGCAGGGCATGGAGAGGTGAGTGTGCAGCAGCCACAGCAGCCAAGCACCTGCTCTTCTCCAGAGCTCACAGCAGGAGTAAAGAGAGAAGGCAGAAGAAAGAAGGGAGGCCGTGCAGCCTTCACTGAAGTCACTACCTTAATAGCCTTCTTGCTGCCCTTTATCTTCTCAATCTTCGCTTGGGCAAGTGTGACTCTCTCACTGATCGCCTGAAGCTGTGTCCGGCTGGCCTCCACCCGCTGAGAGATCCTAGGAGGCAAGCACCTTTCTAAAAATGAAGAATACAGAGCCAGAGATTTTTTGGCAACAGCCAGTGCCCAGGCCCTCAGGGAAGGATGTGAATCTCAGTGGATTGGATTGTTCCACAGGGCAGAATAGTGCTGGTTCAAATATGCTTGTCTTGGTCCCATTGAGAGCTTTATGTACTCCAACATGAAGGTAGATCTACTCCACGACTCGCCGCACAACATTCCTGCAGCAGTTTGAGGCACAGTGCAGAAAGATGGAGAGCTGCAGCATTTTTGACACCAGACTACCACAAACCCTATGCCTCTCTGCAGGTACTGCTGACAAGAAAGCCACAGCCAGTTATCAACTGCCAACATATTTTTAATAAAAATGACTTGTTACAAATGAAAGGCAACACATTCTAGTGAGCAGAGCTCAGGACTCATGAGGCTTATCCTGTCCTCTACTATACAAGCAGTTTGTTGCACAACTTCTTCCATTTGCTTCACAGCTTTGTGATTTGGTTTCCGTATCAGTTAAACAACATTAGGTCCTCATTTGGTGCAATAAAGCACGCTAACCTGCATAATTTTTGCATAACTAGATGTGCTGGTTTTGTCTGGGATAAGAGTTAATTTTCTTCGTATTAGCTAGTATGGGGCTATGTTTTGGATTTGTGCTGGAAACAGTGTTCATAATACAGAGATGCTGAGCAGTGCCTGTAGAGTCAAGACCTTTTCTGCCTCTCACCCACCCTCCAGCGAGCGGGCTGAGGGGCCACAAGGAGCTGGGAGGGGACACAGCCGGGACAGCTGACCCCAAGTGACCAAAGGGATATTCCACGCCACATGATGTCATGTTCAGCATATAAACTAGAGGGAAAGCTGGCCAGGGGCTGCTGCTCTGGGTCTGGCTGGGCAGCAGTCAGTTGGTGGTGAGCAATTGTTTTTCATTTGCATAACTTGTCCTTCTTGGGGTTTATTTCTCTCTTTTTAAGTTTATTTTCCTTTTCATTACAATGTTTTTTAAGTTAATTTAATTTGATTTTATCTCAATTATTAACAGTCAACCCATGAGTGCTGTCACTTTCACCCTCCCAATTCCTCTTTCTCCCACATCCTGCTGGCACGGGAGTCAGCGAGCAGCTGTGTGGTGCTTAATTGCCACCTGGGGTTAAACCCTGACACTAGATCAGCATCAAAATGCTTTGAGACTGAGTTGAAAAGCCTCTGTGGCAGCAGGGGATAGTGGTCACTGGTTAAGTACCTCTTCGTTCACCACTTAAGACACATTCCTTTTGCACCTTATAGCAGATACGTTGCAGCCAGGGGCATGACTGAAACTGCCAGGACATCACGCACAGTCACTACCACGCTGCAGAAATTGTCACACAGGTTCAACCAGAGGCTAGGAGGGACATCGGGATTGGGCATCAGCTACAGGTAACTATGCAGTCACCTTCTCAGAAGAGACCTTCATCCCCATGCATAACTAGCGGGTTCTCCCTGGCTTCAAGCTCAAAAGCTGAAAATTGTTCTGAATCTTCACTCCTCTGAAGAAGCCAGCAAAGAAAATTTTTATGGCTATGCAACCCATTAGGAGAGAGAGCACTCCACTTCAGCAATGTTTTGTAGTAATGAGTTCCATCGGATCATTTTGTGCCTGTAAAAATCAGTCTCAAGTATTGCCTTTAAATTTCATCAGAAGTCCCTCTTTGTTTTTGAGTAGAGAGTTCCCATGCTTTATTTCCACTCTGTATAACTTCTTTTAGTAACAAATTTGACATCAGCAGTGAACCGTGATTCTCATTCTCAAACTGTACCAAACCCACCTTTTGAAGCATTTTCACTCTGTGCAGCACATTCCCTATTACAGTACAGAAATGGACTCCACTAAAGCCCCCCCTGCATTGTAGGCAGTGAAAAAAACAGCAAGTACAAGCAGCTTATTCACCTGGTATCACTCTGAAAGAACCTCACTTCTTTCTCTGAACAGTTTTAAGTGTTTCTGACACTTGTTTACAGCCGTGCTCCCCTCTTCCTGGAGGCATGAAAATCCTTCCTCATGCAGACAGCAGGAGAGCACACAGCCTGTTTCTGCTTTGTTCTTTCTGGAGTGGGAGATGAGCAAAACTGAACCTCATGAGATTCTCCCTCTCGGAAATATCCTCCATTTCCTCATCCTTTTATTTTAAACACAGACTAACAGCTTGTATTTTGTACCAACACTAAGTACAAATCTGTTCATGATTTCCTTCCCACACCCTCCCCCTGTCTCAGTGGAGTAAGTCCACATCACTTACACACTTGATAGGTTCTCAAAGTAGTTTCTTTTGCTCCTTTCAGCGTGCATTTCCTAGCGCTTGTCTGCAGCAAATTTCATGTGTCGTAGGGCTGTCCCATTGCCTTGTTTTGTTAGAAGTGTGAGACACCTCTGAAAGACCTAAGTCTTCTCTAACTGGTCTCCCCAGCAAATTTTCCCACCTCACAGTTCACCTCTTTTCCAGATGTTTCATAATTGTATTGATGGACACTATTTCCAGTACTGCTCCTGGGGGCATCTGACTATTTTCACTTCCTTCAAAGCTGAAAAAATTGGTCATTTATTTCTGCTTGGCCACTCTCCCTCAAACCAATGATGCAATTTTCCCTCTCACCTGTGAGCAGACCGCTCTCCTAGAACTCAACAAAGCCTTCCTGAAGCTCCAAATAAAAGCAAGGTATCGACTGCCTTTTAGATAGCACCCTGCTGACTTCCAGACACAATTCTCAGGGGCTGACAAGGCACATGTTTCTCTCCCAGAAGGAAATGTTAAGTTGTGCAAGCTCAGTCCTGGAAACCAGGAACCATTGTCCTCCCTTTCCATGGATGTGAGTGGGTCAAGTGAGGCAGTCAAATGCTTCCCTCACTGCCCCACGTTATCCCCAGTGCTTCACCAGGTATCAACTTCTTCCTCTCCGCTCCCACACTCACTCTTTTGCTAGCTATACAGCAGCAAAGGAGCTTTTGAGGAATCCCAATTATCCTTACCTTTCACCCTTAACGACTTCCACATTTAACATCCATCCTCTAAGACACTCAGTTTAGGAAAGGAAGGGTGCCACAGCTCCCTTTACACCCTCACCAAACACAGGTAGTGCATGGGCTATTACAAAGCGCTTCTTGGTGCTAAGTATTAACAGCTAAGTATTAACAACACCAGAGGAAGAACAGAAAGCAAAGCACCTCTCAGCCTACCGTGCTGTACACATCTACATCTCTCTCATTTAAGGTTTGCTGGAACCTCTTCTAAAAGAGAAGCGTCCCTAAAAACAGAACATGACTGGCAATTACTGTGTCCTAGCTGCAACAGTAATGGTGCATCCAGAAGGGAAAGAGGGAAGACTTCTACAGCTTGATCCATCCCTACTGCCCACCAAATATAACTGGGCAATTACATTCACCCATAAAAGGACAGTATCTGGCAGATGGCCTGCTCCCAGCACAAGCTGGGGAAGCTGTCCAGTGCCAGCTTGGGTGTTTCAAACCATGACGGCATCTGCTCTGAGGCACCCTGTACTTTCCCATGATCCCCTAACTCTAGGATTTGACAGGCCAAATCCCACTGACCTTAGGAGATCTGCCAAAAACCTTCACCTGAGGCGGTGTAGATGCAGACCTGCAACACAGAAGGAATACACACCAGTCTACAGAATTAATTCATTTGTTGCTGAGCAAGATAACGATGGAAAAAAATATTAAACTCCCTCAATCCAACTAATCCAAATTCCATCACATGTACAGGCTCCTAGAAGTGCATGACTGTTATGCCCGTACAGTTCAAGATACAGTTGCATATGTTAGTCAAAAAAGACAATATACCATATCGATACTGGAAAATTACATGGTAACCCCCCCCCCCCCCCCCCCATGTTCAATCAACTCAAACAACTAGTATTTCTACTGCTGTGAAAACTGGACTTACCCCATGGATTCAACTGGTGTTTGTAAAGAAAGGAAACAGGAAGGGATAGAGAGGGTTGCTGCCAAGGGTTTCAAGGGCAAAGTGTTTGAAGCAAGGTGGCATTCAGACCTCAATATTCATTTGAGGAGGAGCGTGTTACTGAGTGGTGTTTGTTTGAAAGGCAACTGCAATCAGAACAGGAGGGGTAAGTGTTAATAAAATGACCCATTACTGCCCCTCAGAACCCTGCGCTCAGCCAGCCAAAACCACCATCAGCATCTGAACCTACCCTGTGCTTATCCTATTAGTCATTTCTGTGTTATTTTGCTCTTGGTGCTCTTTTCTGCTTCAGAAACCCCTTCAGTTAGATCCAATGTGACTTTAGAGTTGCAAAGAAGCAGGAGATGTACAGCAACAGCCTCTCCCTTTGGGCAGGGTGCAAGCTTTGGGACAAGTGAAAAGGGAGCCTGCTGAAGAAAGGAGAATACATCACCTGCTTTCAAATCCTGAGCACTGAGCCAAACCAACCTTCCCCTCCCAATGCTTTTCTTTGGGGAAGGAATACATGTGGCAGATTAAATCTGTCTAGTGGATTATCTCTTAATCCATACAGATTTTTATTTTTGATCTAAGCAGATATTAAAGCCAATCTTTCTGCTGCTTTGATTCAAGCTTTCACTTTCTCTTGTCCCTCTGAAATCTTTTTGCAGTTAAACCCCCTGCACCTTACACCCAATGTAGATCTTGTTTCTCCTTTCTCATAAAGCCCTCATCCTGCCGGATGAGAGACAACCTTCCAGAGAGAGGCAATTCTCTCCAACACCCACAGCAGGTCCCAGGAATACTTCTTCCCACCTCACTGCCTCCTTCACTAGCCCCGTATCCTCTGTCCCATTTGCAGCCACAGAGTGCAGATCACATTATTTCCTTATAACTCCTTTGATAACACTCACATTCAGGCAGCTACTGAAAGATCTCTTCTGCTGCATCTCTGTCTGCTTAAGGGGTAAATATAACTGCTCTCTTACTCACACAGGAAAAATATTTGAGGCATTACGAATCCAGGACAATGGACACTGCCTCTCAGTTCTCAGCAGTGGCAATACTACTGTATTTCTACGAGGGTCTCCAAGCACGCCACAGTGCCAAAAAAGAATTGTGATTTTTGTAATTTATATTTGCTAGGTATCAGACAGCATCAGAAAAAAAAAAAAGTTTAAAATCCGAGCAGGTTTAAAGACAGGCTGACATTCCCAGAAAGCTAGCGTAGCATGATAGAACTGAGCTAGAAGGAAGCATCACAGCAGCAGGAGACCCTTTGCTGTCTATGTTGGCGGTACACAACACCCCAAAGTGACAGGGATGACAAAATTCGGGAAGTGGGACAGAGAAGAGGCAAGCTCCCCACCAAGGTGAAGAAGAAAGGCGAGGAAGCAGAGGCTGGGAGCAAACATCTCTAGAATACCAAAGAACTTCAATTTCATGTCTGAAGTACAAAAGTAAGCAATCAACCAAGAAGAAAGAACATTATGGAGCAGAATGAAAAATGAAGTTGCACAGGAGAATAAGGCAGCCAAAGTATTAAATTACTTTTTCCTTAAATGAGGACTGTATACACCACAGCAAGTCAGGCTTCTGGTCTCCTCCCAGCTCAAGCTCCAGTCCTGAGAGATAGCGGGGGGATGCTTGGCATTGTTGTTCTAAACTTCAGGGTACGTACAGTAAATTTGTTCTGTAAACCCTTGGCTTTTTGCCTAAAAGTCAAGTTGCTTTTTTCAATAAAGCATGCTTTTATTAAATTCCTCCCTTACTGCAGAAGGCATGAATTAGAAGGGATGGAGTTTATGGTTTTGTATTTTATTACGTCCCCAGACTCTCCAAGTGGCTGGTGCTGGAGCAGGTTAACAAGAGAAGACAACAGTGCTGGCTGCCATTCATCTTTCCACAGCACCAGTGCCAAAACCAGCATGATACCATTACTCATGAATGATACCACTAAACCTCTAGGACATGTTTCAGTGGCTTTCCAAAAGTGAGAGAACCACTGCTGAGGTGAGAAGAGACTACCTCCCAGGGGAGGGGAGACAACATCCCATGATGAAAGCAGCAGCAGAAGGTGATGCTAGGAGAGCTAAATGTCCACCTTTCTCCTCAGGCTACTGAGGCCCTTCCTCACCCACTTCCTTCCTGAGACCCAGAGACACATCACTGTTCTCTTCTACTTGTATGCTGCGGAGAAAAGAAAATCTCAATTTCAAGTTTTAATTTGTCCAAGAATCATGAAAAAAGACCATGGGCTTTTATGGCTCCTCAGGCTGCTGAAGTGATGGGGGAAACATCAATGCATTGCCCCTGGTACCCATAACTCAAGGCTTTGATGCACAATCCACTAGACTGAAGCAGGCCTAGAGAGCTAGGCTAGAATATCTAAGCATGTTCTGGCTGGCTAACAAAGAATAATGTTTTATGAGGCATTAGAGTGTGCTTTACAAACAGCCTCACCGCATGTGGATGTTCCTACACACTGCAGTGGGCCAGCTCAGAATCCATGCAGCAATGACCAGCACAGTCAAAAACAGACTGTGAGAAGCCCAAGCCCCACTTGCCCCCCTCCCATGCAGTGTCTCTGCCCCAGCAGCTGGCAACATAGCAGGATCAAGATGGAGAGAGCAAAAGGAAAGGCTGCTAAGACACTGCGGTTTACAGTGAACCAGGGAAGCACTCAAAGCCAGTTCACCAAGCGAATTCACCTCAGAAGTTTGCAAGGCAAAAAGCAAAAAAGCATGCTTTCATAAAAAGCCAAATACTTTTTAAAAGTATTTTAACCACTCAAAGAAAGATCAACTTGTTTGCTTTCTGCTCTTCTCTCTCCATATTTAAACAGTTTTAAAAGTCTTACTTCATGTCTGAGTAAGTGTAATCAGAAACTGTCATCATACACCATCTCTGACAGAAAGAAATCCCAAGTGAGACAGTGTAATCAACGTTCCTTCCTCCATTAAGGGTTTGGGTATTATACTAATTAATGTTTATCACACTTTGATTGCTCCTCGAGCCTGATTTGCAGGTGTTTCAGCATTCACATATTGCCCCGCTCCTGTGATGCTGAATGGCTTTGCAGATTAGAGGGTGATCAAGGTTGCCAGGTTATCCTCAGCAGGATCTGGCATACATCACTCTCCACAGGTCATGTTCTCACACAAAAATAATTTCGTTTTGATTTTTAATCTCTCATTTCACAAGGTGCTCTTGCTCCTGTGAATTAAGTTTATGTAAAACTGGAAACTTAGAATTTTGACCTATCATCACAGCAACCTCCTCCCTCTTCCCTTGTAGCTTGTTCTCCTCCCCAAAAAAGCAGCTTATCTTTTTTATTTTTTCTCCCCACCCATGCAAAAAAAAAAAAAAAAAAAAAGGTCACAAATAAGTTCTTCTTTAACCTTCCAACCTTTTTACTTGCCTCCCACCACTGACTGATCTGAAAGCAGACACGCTTTACTTTTTTTAGAAGAAATATCTACTACTAAGTGAAAGGTCTCTATATACTAAGTAGAAAGTCTGTTTGCAAATAAATTACACTATTAGCTCTTCTATTTAAACTATACAGGCTACTTTTGATCAAACTACTTCTCCATTAATAGTGTTAAGATATATAAACACAACAGTTCTACACCATCACGGTGACAACTTTTGAGAAGGATGCTCTAAAAGAAGTCATGGGAAAAAACTGGTTCTTCTACCAGTACTGCTAGAGTTTTGTCAGTGACCTTTTGAGCTCCTTTGCTGGCAGTGTTGGGGCAGATAATGACCACCACCACGGAACTGCTACCCAGAGCAGCAGCCACAGGAACAGTCTCAAGATCTTAGGCAGCAGATGCTGTAAGTATAAAATCGTAGAATCACAGAATAGTTTGGGTTGAAATGGACCTTTCAAAGGTTGTCTAGTCCAACCCCCCTGCAATAAGCAGGGACATCTTCAACTAGATCAGGTTGCTCAGAGCCCCATCCAACCTGACCTTGAATGTTTCCAGGGATGGGGCATCTGCTACCTCTCTGGGCAACCTGTTTCAGTGTTTCACCACCCTCACTGTAAAAAATGGCTTCCTTATATCTAGCCTAAATCTACCCTCTCATAGTTTAAAACCACTGCCCCTTGTTCTATCACAACAGGCCATACTAAAATGTTTGTCCCCATCTTTCCTACAAGCCCCCTTCAAGTACTGAAAGGTTGCAATAAGGTCTCCCAGGAGCCTTCTCTTCTGCAGGCTGAACAACCCCCCCTGTTTCAGCCTTTCCTCATAGGAGAGGTGTTGTAGTAACTAATACTAATAATGTAACTAGTAAAAGTTACTAGTAACGTACTAGTAACTGGTTTGTTATCTATAGAGTCTTCACTCATCCTTACAGAATTCTCACAAGTATTTACTCACTGAAGCTCAATCTTCTGTAGTAATAGCCAGCCTTAAGTGGTTGTGTTTTGGGTTTTTTTAAATCATTTTTGAAAAGAAGGCAATCCTATTTGGACAGAATTTTACAAGACTGTCAGAAGTAAATTTTCTTTCCATGTTGCTTGAAGCTATGGATCTCATTTGGCAGATAGCTTGAGAAGGTGTTTTGGCACCCTGTAACCTTACATTAATCAACTCTGTACACAAACATTAGGTTTCTCTTTCTCCCATCAAAACTCCTTTCTTAGAATAGCCAAAGATCTTCCTCCCTGTCCACACTGAACAGAAAATGTGTATTACTACACAGAATCACAGGTAACATAAGCAGTGGAGGTGACCCTGTGGTGAACTATATCTGGGGGCAAGGAGAGCTAATGCCTTTAAAAAGGTCTCAGATTCCTCTGGATCACCGAGTGTAGAAGAAACTCCCCCTTAGCCTTCATTTGGGCACTGTGTCTGATTCTACACAAACAACGCTTCTGTTATACAACTCACCCTTAATCAACATTACACTCTGCGTTTCCTATCAGCAGTAGTCACAGGAGACAGATCAGCCTGGATTTAAATGTCTGATCTGTGCCTTCTCCCAGCTGGGGTTACAAGACAAACGCATAAGCTACCAGCTTATGTTTCTTCTGAGCTTCACCTGAAGGCAGCAACAGCAGGAGACTAGCACTGACACGGAGCCTCCCCTGCCCTTTTAGCCTGTGCCTCACTTGAGCCAAAGATGCCTCGGTATATCGCCATGATAATGTGGGAATAAAGCATGACACTTGTAGAGCCTTCCTCCCCACTGGCAAGGCAGCCCACATCAACTCCATGCTCCAGACAAGAGGACAGCCTGATTTATAGCAGGAGATCAGGAAGTCCCTCTTTATTCCTGGCTTTCCCCCACACCTTCCAAGTGGTTATGAATCAGTTCTCTTGACCAAGGTATGTAGCACTCAACTGTGCACGTGTGATAAGATTTACTTGATTTATTGAATATCCCTAAAGGTTCTAATAAGCAGCTTGCCCTAATGTAAAGCTGAACGTACCAGGTAAGCTGAGCTCCTGCTCATTCGCTGAGATGGAGGCTTTTTACATCAACATGGCACATAACACAAATGCTGTTCCTAGTCTGCTTATCTCTGCTACCAAAACAAGCCATTGCCACCAAGAATAAGAATGCTGATCAAAACACAACCACCTCCCGAGCGGAAAATGATTCCTTGTGATAGAACTTCAAACTCTAACCATTCTCCAAGGAAAGCACTGCTTTTCTTTGCATTTAATCAAATACCATTAGAACTTCATAGCTTTTCACTCAAAGATCTCTAAGCAATTTCCAAGCCTTAATTAAGTCTCGGTTGCTTGTGAAACCACAAGTGGAATCATTTGTCCCCCATGACAAAGGAAATCTCAGGAAGTTCACAGTACATTCCAGCAGACTGGATTTTCAGTCCTTCATTCACTAGTTTGAATAATTTTTGCTTTAATTCATGGGAGTTAACACCTACATTTCAGTAGTTGTTTAATTTTCACTTTTACTGCATTTAAGACCTCCTGTGCAAGTATTTCTACACTCTTTGGTGCTTCCCCATCACCAATCCATCCCACTGCCAGTCTCTAGAATAAACTACAGCCAGCAAGCACTGATGCAAAACATTGACTATTCTCTCCTACACGGCTTCTTTCTCTGGATCCAAAACATATCCTCTGCCCGTATTTAAGACATAGTTTGAAGGTAAAGGTTTCTGCATTGACTTTGAATTTTCCCCACTTCCCAGTAACTGATGGCAATCACACAGAATTTGACTAGTGTGCTACCAGTTGAACCCTTCAGTCCCCTCCTCCATATCCATAAGATACTCAAGAGCTATTATTTACAAGCCAGTACTCACACAACAGTCACTAACTAAAATCAGTCTCTATAAAACCAGCTGTCCTGAACAATTGGAACAATATTCAGGAGAAGGAAAGCCTAACCAAGAAAAAAGACTTGCTATCATAAAGCAATCTGTTTCATCAACAGTGAAACCCTCAAAGACAACTGCATTTTATCTCTTCTTGTAACTCTTAGTTCCTTTCTGACTTCCGCCACATAATAGGAGTCTGCCTCTGTGGTCTTTCCTCACTTTGTCCTGAACCTAATGAGGTTGTCATCGGATATCTGGTTACCAGCTTTTGAAGGATGACTTGGAATATCCAGGTTGTTTTGTTTTGCTTTCAATACTGTGTTTCTAATCATCATATTTGCTGCAGTGACCACTGTACTTTCAACAGTTTACAACTCAATCAAATTTCTTTTACTATCTTCCACTTTTCCTTCAATTACATACTTCTGACCATACAAACATTGCCACTCGCTGCTTCAGTACAGCAATGATCCTCCTCAGCATCACAGGAGGACCTATGTCAATTCCCAAGATCTCCCACAAATTTTGCTACAATGAAAACAAGCCCACCCATATAAGATACACTTTCTCAGAAACAGTTAACAGCCTTTTTCTAGTTACAAAACCTCATAGCTAGCTACATCTTTTCCTCCTCTCACCCATGCTTCTAATTTGAACTTCCTTCTCTTTCAAGACGGGGCTGCTTCTCTTAAAGGGAAGATCTTGTTCCATTTTTTTTGCAAATGGAGCTTTTTATTTCACAATATTTGCTCTTCAGAAACAGAGGTTGTTTAGTGTTACTTATTCATTTTCCTACAATCAATTGCAGTGACACTCAAATCTCAAAAGGCACCTTCTATGATATGCCCATCAACAAGCTAATTTGAGCATAAGTGCTTCTTCAACAAATGAGAGTAACTCTTTATGACACATTATCCATCTAACACCTTTCCTGAGTGATTACAGCACTTTCTTACTTTCTTGAGGGAATCTGAGTTACTTTTCCCAAAAAAACTTTGGGCGTCAGGCAGAGATTTTTTTTTTAACAGCATCAAAGAGCAGATGCCTCTGCTTGGACTGACAGCTGGTCTGTCATTTCAATAAAACAGTCTGTGGCACATCAGTGATCAGGTATCACCTTTAGAGCAGTTCTAGACATACAATTTAATTTTCCTCACTGACCTTTAAAAACTCATCTTCCCCATACAGTGACTTGCAAATAGTCATTAAAAATGGAAATAGCAGCTTTGCAATAATACCAGAAAAAACTTGTACAGTATACTTTTCAAACGTCCTTCCCTAGCCCAAAAGTGCCTGGATCATAAATTCACAAATTTTAATAGCTTAACCACTCACCCTGTGACATGCTCGCACAACAAACGTTCTCATGGACCAATGCCTCAAGTAGCACATAAACCCTTCATCCCAGCTAAAAGTAAGCATGAAGTAATGAAGGGCATGATTCTGGCTGTGGAGTGGTTTGTGTCTGTCGTCCCGTCCCGTCCCGTCCCGCCCCCCCCCCCCCCCCCCCCCCCCCCCAAATCATACATGTGCTAGAAAGAACAAAGAAAACTCTGCCTGGTGCTCAGTAACTCAACAGGAGTTGGGAGCTTCTCACATTCCCTCCCTCGAAAAAGTCACACAAAGTCTGAATTTGTTCTGGAATCAAGAAAACCCAGGATGCTACTTAAAAAGTATTGTGGAAACAAAACCAAAGAAACCCAGTCATTGAGCCAAAGTGACAGAACTGAACTGTGGAGACCATGAACTTTCTAGTTTCTTGGTGCTGAGCTACTGGCACGACTGGCATGTTATATGTATTTCATAGATAATCGGAAAGGCTTTTCCTGCTGCACTAGCACAGAGCAGAAGTACAACAGCACTACCTCCTCATCTAAAAGGAATTTTCTATTATGCCTCTTAAGTCCATCAAGCATGTCTTCTTACTCAGCTTTGATGGTAGATCTAAAATAAAAGTCCTAGAAGTAAAATAAAACCAGGTATTTGCATTTTAAAATTTATCTTAATCCAGAACAAGGATCATATTCTTGGATAAATTAAGAATGGAATCCAACTCAGAAGATACTAAATTTCCCACCTGGGGTTTCTCTTCAACACACTTTACCAACCAAATCCTTCACTCCTGGCTCCAAAAATAATTTCTATCCCCTCCCCTCCCTAAATGGCATAGCATGGTAGATTCCCTCAGTAAAATGATTGTCTGGAGGATTTAGATGGAAGAAAACCAAGAACTCCTTCATTAGCATCTGCAAATGGATCTGCTGTCTCCAAAAGCACTGCTCTGTCTTAATTGTTGCATTTATACCCAAATTCTCACCTACCCCATTTGGAAAAGCCCAGCAACAGCACCACAGCTAGTCAGGAAGGATGACCATGGAAAGAGAATTTAATCCACCAGTCAAGTGTGAAGAACAGTCCTTTGGCACTGGTGTTCCCTCTCACAAGTCCCTTCAGTGTGCACACCCCAACTTACATAGGAGGGAGCCTGTAATACACATTTCAAGCCACTCAGTGTTATTTTCCAGACAGTTTTCTCCACACTAGATCGCTGATGGAAGTCATGCCTGTAAAACAAAGTGACTTATTTTCATCTCTTCCTCCAGGGCTGACTGAGTAGACAAAACTCATCCACAGGAACAGAAAATTACTCCAACACAAGTGTAAGAGTCCAGCATCTGAAGCTGGTTGAGAAGGTAGAGCTATCACTTCGTGTAAGAAAAGAATGACATAGCAATTGTGTCAACAACAGTGGGAGTGGGAGAATCTGATAGTATTTCAAATTTGTGGGCTAAGAAACTAGAAAAAAGGGAACATCTCTTTTGTTGTGAGGCACACAATGACTTGTTATGATCTGCTCCTCCTTGGGTATTTCCAGAGAGTAACAGCCACAGCCACTTGGTGTATGGGCCAAAGGTGGTGGTGTATGGGAGGGAAGGAATTACTCTCTGGATGGGGAAGTGCATAAAACCTTTTCCAAACATCTGTTAATTAATAGCCACCTCCTGCCCTAGTAGTTTATAGACACTGCTGGACAAAATCTCAGCCACTGTATGTCCCATCAAGTGAATCTGAATCCTCCCAACCCACAGCCATCCAGTGTACTTCAAAGAAAGAAAGTTTATTTAGCAGAATTTCAGAGTTCCCCTGGAGAACCTTCTCAGGGCACCACAACTATGGGAAGACATTAAGGAAGCACATGTAACACTCCCATGCTAAAGGACTGACGCCATGAGACCTCTTTGCATTAGTCACTCACAGGTGTGGCTGGGAGATCAGTCCCACCTCTGCTCTCCAGGAAGCCCTCAAGGCCCAGGTCACCGCCTGGACCCTGGATTGACACTGACATCCCACTAACCTACCGTGGGATTGCTAACAGCCGTGGTGCTAAAACAGCCAGAGCTGCACTGTAGCCCAACTCGTTCACCCCTGCTCTCTAAAACTCATTTCCCTACCACACCTTCCCACCATGCTCTCGCTAAACTGCTGCCTACCTCCAACCCAATGCCACCTTTAAGGCACCCCCAAACATTTCTGAACACCACATACAAGCGATACTCATGTTAACATCTGTCTGAATTGGGTAGAAACCCTGAAACAACACTCAAGAGATGAGCGTAGAAAAGGTGTCGACATGCCCACACAGCTCTGGCTTCAGAATTAACTGAAAATAAACATGCAAAGGTGGATGCTTGGTCCCATTGTGAAGACTTGCATTGCTCACTGGAACAAATCTTTTTGGCATGTGGTAAGGAGGACAGATCACCACCACTTCCACCTTCTCCCACTTTTTTTTACTTCTTTCTCAAAGGGCTCTCAGTGCTCTTGCTATGTAGAATAGCCTGCTTTAGGGTTCAGTGTGGAATTCTCACATACTTTTAGACCATTATGGATACATCATCACTACTATTATTTCTAGAGCATGAAAGTAACATATCCAGGATATTACAACTATCAGCCATTTAAAGCCTCACTGCATAATGCATCAGTATTTCTGAACTCCATAAGCCTTCACAAGCAACAGCTGGTTCAGACCCTGCTGCACTCAGCTTCAAAAAAGGCTATTTCACTGGAATTGCATGGGCTCTGGGCTATTCACACATTGCCTCTTCAGTCCAGAAACAGTTCAGTAAGCAAAAAGTTACATCTTGTCAATAGAAAAGAGGTTCTGTTGGGCTTCCACTTCTTCAAACAGTAAAAGCAGGGTTAATTACATAGCTGTACTTTTTGTTACTAGATATCTTGATAAAAGTTTAAACCAATTTGTAGCAGTTGGGGGGTATACAAAGTAATCCATCCTTCCACTTAGTCACAGCTCTGTCCTCAAATTGACTGTACTTTAAAATAATCCTCGATGAAAGAAAGCAATGTTTATAGAGATAATTACTTCTTACCTATACAAACAGGTCTAACATTTGTTTCTTTTGCCTCTTGCTGCTACAGGCTTTAATTCCGTAGATTATTTTGAAACTGGCTTCATCTGTTATGGAACACAGCTTTCAAATAATAAAGAATGGTAACTAACACATGTGCCATGTCCCACATTAAAATCTTATCTCTTCAAATGTTTTAGAAAAGTTTTGCTGAGCCACAGGGAGTCTATAGATGGTCATAAATTGATTTTAGCCTACAGACACATGAAAATATGAACAAAAAGCAAAGACAATTAAGTCAGAAGTCCAATCACATGCAGTTCATAGTGGCTCAGATGTTTTTTGTTTAATGATCTTCTTCAAGATGCAAAGTTCTGCTGTATGAGCAGAGTCTGCACAGCAAGAAGTTCCTCTGTTATCAAGAACTCATTTTTATTAAGTGTATTAAGATTTATCACAGATTTTTCTGGGACACATCTCTTCAGGAAATCCGACTCTCACAGTTGTAGACAGCAACGTCCCTGTTCCAGATGATTGGCATTGCCCTAATCAATCCTCTAGAAGCTAAGGTGCAATTTCCCCTTGTTCATGACCAAACAAAGAAAATAAACCAAGTAACTTCAAAGCAAAGCCCTCCTTTACTGAAAACAGCAACCTTGCCTCCCTCTGTTCTCTTTTGGTATATCACTCCTTCACCCTTTGAGAAGCAGCAAATCCTCCTTCTGGGAACAGAATTGCAAAAGCAGAATGAAAGTTGTCCAGAGGAAGGAACACATTCAGGCTTCAGGATGGTCAAGCCGCAATGCATATTCTGCTGGGTATTTTTCTAGCTACTGAATTGCACTTGCATAGGTAGATGCATCTCACACTTCCTACTTTTTCAGGCAGTCTGTCTTTAAGGGCCAGGGAGAGAATTAGCTCACAAGAACTTGAAAGATGCTACTCAATATTGAATTTTCTCCAACAAGGCAACAACTACCCTGTGGGGGTTAAAAAACCACAAACTAAAATAAAACAACAAACCATATGTACCAAAGTTACCTACGTTTCTCCCTACTGTTTGCCCCTCCTACTGCACATATCAAAATAGATGGTCAAACCTTCTCACATTTCCACTAGATATTCCACTACCATGAAAGGGCCTGTAATAGTAGAGAGAATCCTCTGAAGAGCTCCATTATGTCTGAAACTGTTGCCTGCCTCCTTTTGCTAAGCAGCTCTGAGACCAATTCCAGAAGTGGGAGAACACTTCTCTGGCAACTTTTGCATTTTCCTTCACTTTTGTACTGTCACAGCAAATAGATGTATCAGCAGTTTAGCATGATTGCATCTAAACCGCTAATTTTATTTTTAGTAACTGAGGGTACAGGTAAGGCTTGTATTTCATTTGTGCTCCTGGATGGCCATTTCAGCATCCTGGACACAACATTCCATCATTTTATTTTCAGACATAGAATCAAGCACTAAGAGCCCTTCCTTCCCACAGAATGTTTTCTGTAGGTAACACAAACTCATCTCATGCTTTGAGCAACATGTTGCATTAATGCCAGCATGGAGGCTTTTAGTTATTCATTAAAATGTACCACTATTTGCAGATCTGCAATTAGGTTTGAAAAGTTTGAGTCTGCTTGGAGGAGGTTATTGCAGGTGAAACACTTCAATTATTTCTTTAAGTTGCTCATTTTAAACAATGCTGAAGGTCTTGTTAGTGTACAGAAGGCTACAGCTCTCATACCAAGCTCAAGCCTGCCTTTCAATCACTTAAGGCAGAACAGATTGATCACCCTCCTTCTGGGGGAATGGGATTCAAAGATAAACAGACTGATAGATAAAACTGATGTGGAAGAGTTGTTAGTAGACTTAAGAGCAAGGGCTTAAGTAACTGTCACTACATTTCAATGACAATGCCATAAAAAGCATTTTGCTTGCAGAATCAGATTTAGCATTCTGTTCCTCTCCTTCAAAAGACACATTTAATTTGTGGAAGTCCAAAAGACAGATTTTCAGCACTGTCTGAGATGAGCAAGAATCCTGTCTTTGTCTGAAACAAAACTAGACCTAGCATCCTCTCAGATGACCTCTGGGACAACTTCAAAGTACCACGAGGTGACTTGTTGCTTAACAAGAGCTGTTATCACTCTCAAACTAACTGCAGAAAAAATTATTCCCCGTGCTACAGCCAGCCTCCTGGTGTAAACTCACTCGAATGGTGACCCATCACAATGGAGCCCTCTTGACAGCCCTCCTCCAAGTAAGATCAAACCCTTATAGCCAGCAGTGTCCAAGCTCCAAGCTGCATGCCATAGCCATAGTACATAACAAACAACACAGTATAGCTTGCAGCCAGACCCCTCTTTGCAAGTTTCCACGAATGTTTAATAATACGTTCCACAGACCTCCTAAATCAAGTACATTCTTACGAATACATTCAGTCACCCATTTCCATTACTGATCATCATGACTAATCACAGCAGTAAGTTTAAAACAAGGGAGGGAACACTCAAATGCACCTCATGATTAAGGTTTTGTCTGTATTTTCAATTTCAGGAGTACTCGCATCTCAACACTGCTGGGCTCTGCTGCCCAGCTGGCTACTCCTTACCTTCCTTAATCACATACTTCCCAGACTTCCACCTCATGCTTAGCAGGATTTCCACAGTGCTTTTGTTTTTGAACTACTGCTTTCAGAAGCGTGGCACTCTGTTAAAACTTTGTTTAATATTAAAGCCCTTTTCAAATATCTAATATGAAATCAATTTGAATCCAGCTGGGGAGGAGCAAGAAGGATACGTCTGTTTAGCAAAATACTATTCCAGACAAGCAAAAGATGCTGAATAAAGATCTTTAAAAAGATCTACCCAGAAATTCTTCCATAAACTGAAAACAAGCAGCACAAGGATGAGATATTTTGTGTACTGGACAACTTGTAGGTGGATCACAGGCACAGGAGACCAGGACCTTGTTAACAACATCCCAACCCCAAGTATTTGTTTTCTTTCTGCTGCTCTAATACTCCACGAGATAACTTGCGTAGGCAGTTTTCCACAAATCTGTTATACAAAAGCGTACACTCCTGAATAATGAACTGACGTATTAGCGATTATTAACATCTCCTGGCAACAAAAACTCTCAGAAACAGAAAATCCAGAGGGTAAGCCTAGCTGGCCAGGGGGCATCTCAGGAAAGCTAAACCTGTCACCTATCTGAAGTACTCATCACAACAACATTCCTGTAAAACATTCCACAGCACATGATTCCAACACAAGCTCTCACCCAGAAAAAGCTGGTAACAATGAAACTAATAGTTGAAAAACTACTGGTTAATTGAGTGTTTAAATTGGTCACTCTGCCTCCTGTGACCTGTACCAAAAGCCCTCCTTAAAAGTCCAGGAATTAAACTCATATAGATATATATTACATTGGATTGGCTATGTTAGAATATTTATGTTTAAGCAGTAATGACATGTATTAAAATCTCAGTAGCTACAGGCGATGAATCTGATCTTCACTGCAGCTTCCACAGCAGATTAATTACACAATTTCAGTTAACATACACAAGGTTAAAACTTCCATTACTCCACAAAAAAACCCTGGAACGTACGTGCAGCCTCTTGATCTACTCACAGTGCTGATAACAGGACCAAGAGGACGGGACTGTTGACAGTACTGACCTAAGACACCAACCTGTACTGCCCAGCAGCCGAGAGCCTGCCCAGGACAGTGCTCTCCCGCTGCACGATGAGGTACTTTGCTGTTCTCCGTGTGGAAGAGGCCAGATGGGTCCCTGCTCCCAAGGGTTAGGAATATGACAGAGGGGGATGCTGAGCTACCCCCTGCTCTTTCTTAGTGATTCCAAATCACAGTCCAGATGCACTGTTAGCAAGGCAGAGAGGAGGTTTAGCTGCTATGGGTTGCTAGACCTACTTTACAGGGCTGTGGCCAGTGGGTCTGCTCTGGGTCTCAGACATAGCTTACTTGTTTTTTTACACCTGCACATCCCTTGATTCTCTACAAACTAACGAATTCCACGAAGTGCCTTATTCACCATGTGCCTTGCCACAGTTAATAGCAAGTCAGCTTGTTTAAGAGCATTTCGAAAGAAGACAGCTTGGCACAGACTTGTCTCATGGGTTATTTCCCAGATTCCCCAAACCAGGGGGAAGGGGAGGAAAGCCGCTTATCTTCTTTCTCTCAATTCTCCAAATGCAAATGTGTCTTTCTTCTGTCCCCTTCAGAATGAATCAATTCACAGGCACTTTTCACGACTTCTGCTTCTGCACAGCCACTAACTGGCCAAGCGAACAGTTCTACAACCACAACAGTACCACAGTTGCCTTCAGCCAGTTTCCAAACAAAGAGAGAAAAAGCACACCTTCCTTGCACAATGGACGGATGCATTCATTTTAAGAATCCACACTCAATTTTCATGTCAGCAACAACTCAAAGCAGAAGCTTTGATCAGCTAACATGGAAAAAAAGATTTAGTTGTGGAAAGAGTCCTGTTTCCAAAGAGGGATTCTTTCACTCCACCTTCAACAAATTACAAATTGGCTTGCCACTCTTGAAAGCACTGTACCCATCCAACTGTTCCCACAAAACCACCCGAGAACATCTGCATCTTTGTAGTACTGAAGTAATGAGTTTGACACACTCAGCTGAGTCTGCCACACTGAACAAGTTTCCTCTCCATCAACACTGCAAGCTGTTGTTTTGCAGAACAGAACAGGCAGCTTCCCCAGATAAGGCAGCTCTTTCCTGGAAACGGAAGGCAGAGCTGCCTTATCGCAGGAAAGGGAAGATAAAAGGTCACTCTTCACTAAGTGGCAAAGTTCTCACCTTGAAAGCTTTGCCCCTTGATTGGCATGGAACAACCAAGGTCATGGAACTTTTAATCAGACGCCTGCATAATTACTAAATCATTATTAATTATATCAGAGCACCGAGACCTCAGAGGAAAGGCAAAGCAAACAAAGAGCCTCCTCTGTTGTTGGAAAAAATTGGTAATTAAAAGTCATGAGTGCACCAAAGAGTGAGGGAACAGCATCACAGTCACTCTTCAGGACTCAGGAGTGACTTGCATGCAAAACAGCAGGCTTGTCTCCCTGGGGAAATTACAGGGTACTGCATTACAAAGCAGTGAGTAGGAGGGAAGAAAAAAAACAAAAAAAGGAGACAGAGAAAGAACCACTCCTGCTTTATCAATAGCTTTATTTGCTCCACAGAGAAAGACAACACTGCCAACCAGTCCCAAGTTTGAGAGGTGCTTTCCACATGTTTCTGGCAGCTACAGACAGCTCCTCCCAGCCTTGTATCATGAACAGTTTCCACACTAAGAAGTGCACAAAAGAATGAGACCTTGTGTTCAACCTGATCCAGCCTACACACAGCCCTTGCCCAGGAGGCCCTGCCCAAAGACTATTCCAGTGAAAATCCTTTATTCACCTCAACAATCTGAGCTCAGCCTTAGTGACTACCCTTTCCCCAGAGGCTGCCCTTCGAAGCATCACTATCAAAAATTGAAGAACTTAAATTTGCCCTTAAAAAAAAACCTCAAAAGAAGAAAAAAATGCCATGGTCCCACTCACACCACAATAAATCAAAACTTGGTTGTCATGATCCCCACCGAAAACAAAACAAGTGCTTTTGCTAATCAGGCTATGAGAAGATAAATGCTGATCTGTTCCTATACCAATGATACAACACACTATCTCACAGGGCATTGAGATATCAAAGATGGCGTTGGATGAAAAAAAGCACCACACTACCTACCATCATTTGCAGGCAAACACAAGAATCTCTCTGATCTGCTATATAGATAGTCTTAAAGATCTAATCCTAAAGATCAGCATATGCAAAAGGTGGCAAATCTGGGCCAGATCCCTGAAGAGATCAGTTTAGATGGATTATGAGACTATGGTGAGAAGAACAGACACTCTAATGCACTCAGCCCTCCCAACATACAGAAAGAGAAGTATAAAACACCAGAAGCCCAAAAAGAACACTTTATAAGTCCCAGAGATCAGAACAAAGAGACATTTTCTACTCCACTGCTTCAAGTGTGACAACTCAGAAGGATGTATCTTCAAGATACTCTAAATAAGAAAGTCTCCCATTTAAAACATGAGCAAGAAGGAATAAAAGGTAACTGCAGCAGAAGCAGTAATGCAATTTGTGGGAGTCTGTCAATGAATAAAAAATTAATAACAAACAGCCTCTGGCTAACTGCAGCCATTTCATTATGCTTAACTCTGACAGACCCGAATCCAATACATTTTTATTGAAGTGCTTCTGGTCCTTTATCCCTTTTCTGAGCCTCCACTGCTTGCCAACGCAATGCCCTTTCACTGCTGTTACCTTATCACAGCACTCTGTTTTGTATTGCTGAACGCTAAGCCCTCAACCCCATGTGACAGCATGTACCTGTTGAAGATATCGCCCGACACCTTTTGCAGATACTGAAGTGCATCCGCCACCTGCTGAACAGCCTCCTCCCTGCGTAAGTCCGGTTGGATCAGGGGGACTGAATACATCTGCCCTTCCAAAAAATGCTTCTGGGCTACTGTAGCCATTGTGCCTAAAGGAAAGAGCAAATAGGTCATTACAGTAGACACACTTCCATTTTATCACAGCTTTTATTCAGGGACTCCCACTGTCTGCTCCCCTGATTATTTTTGGAAAGTGTTCCCAACAGAATTGGTGAACTGAGGAGAAAGGCACAAGTAGTAAGGTTGACATACTGGATATTTAATAAATCCAAGGCAGCAGTGAGGTGGGAGTCTCTTGCTTATCTAAATGCCCTTGGGAACCATAATTTTATTTTTAGCATGCTACTTAACAAATCACTGCTCAGTGCTGTGCTGAAAACAAAGACCACACTTTGGAGCAAAGTTGGCTCAGGGTGGGGATAAGACTCATCAGAAATCACCCTGTGTCCTCCTCCTCCCATCTTCATATTCCAGATGGATAAATTTCAGGTCATTCAACCCCATTAGCAAAATGCAGTATTTCTTCTTACACTTCTGCTCCAAGAAACACAACCGCTGCTCCGTTCCAAGAACGGCAGCTATGAAATTACAGGGCATGCATGTGCACACACGCCCTTGCTCCAAGTAGGTTAATAAAGGTTCTTCCATTCTGAGACTCCCAGGAGCTGCTCATTGCTTCTGGTGACTGGATTTTTCCTTAGTAACTATCTTGAAAGCAGCCTCCTTATTTCAGGATCCTTTCATGTATAAAACCTAGATGGTCACTGAAAATCTTTCAGTAATGTTCAACACATGCACCAGAGCAGTATGCATGCTCCTGGATGCAGCCAAGACCATTGCTCTACAGTTCAGCCATGAGAAGGCTATGCATCACTCATGTTTCCACCCTGCCAGCCTTGCTCACCTCTCCCCCAGCAGTTCCCAAAGGGTCTGCCTCCCATGCTTTTAGTAACAAAAATAGCAACGTTCCCAGACACAGAGGAGGTTATAGAGAAGAAATCCATTTCTCTGAGCACATTAGAAATGGTAAAGTCACAAATATATTACTGTTAGGCCAGTCTGATTAATGAGCAGAATAGATTGTCCATAGAATTTTCTAACCCAAACTCTGCTGGTAGGCCTACACAACTCCCTTCAAACTTGTTTTCTGAGTGTCTTGTTCATTCAGACTGTAAAAAGCCACACTCTGCAGCTGCTCATTACAGGGTTTCATCACACAGAGCACTGTAGATCTGTATAAGAAAATATTCATTAAGCTGAAGAGAAGCAAAACAAAGGAGGATCAAAAAATAAGGTATTGGAAACAGACAGAGATATCTCAGGACACAACACATTCCCTCCATGGTACTTGGAGGTCTGCAGGAGCCTAGCCCAGGAAGCCCTGCTATGTGCAAACTTGTATTCCAGCCTGTACAGCAGAGCAGGCTGAGAATAACATAGAAACACAGCCCATACTGGGGAAATTCACAAAACAAGAGCCTGAAGAGATAGTCACAGCATAAAACAGCAGCTTAATGGGTGAAAGTTAGAGGGGACTTCATTCTTTAAATTCCCTGTCTTGCCTCACAAATAGAAAAGATATCAGATTAGACTTGCCTGCAGCCACTCCCGTACATTTAAGAAACACCATCCACCCCCTCCAAATTTGTCCTTTCTGATCCTACCACAGCAGGCTAGGAAAGACACTCTGTAAATGGGATGTGGCTGTTGTGTGGGTTTGTGTTTTGTTTGTTGGTTTGTGGTTTTTTGGTGGGTTTTTTTTTGGGGGGGGGTGGTTTAGTAATGAATCATATGAGAGGTAAAAAGAGGAGGAAACCCAGGAGCCTTTCAGCAGATAACAAATTTGCAAAATCAAGCCCAGCCATCAGAAGACCTGGCTGTGCTGCTGGAAGCCTAGACCTATTCTGTTTCACTTCATGCATCACGCGCAGCCAGACCCTGTATCCACACTCTTTAGCAGCAATATTTGCACACTGATTAGTCTTCTTGACCGGGCCTATTCACCAGGCAGGAAATTATTATTTAGAGTTGTAAAGCATACAAGTTAATCTGAGAGGAGTACAGCTAATTTTGAGACGGCATTTTCTGATCTGCTGGCCACAAAGAAGCATGAACCCTTTTGCTTTCAAACCTACTATTTGACTAACAACGCCGAACAAAGAGACCAGCTAACACAGCAAGTGCGCAGTTAGGGGATACTTTGGCTCCAGCAGCAAAAAGAGTTTACAGTCCTCCCTGCCACTGGTCACAACTCTTCTGTTGCACCAGTGCTGCTGATGTTTGGGATGCCTATTTTTAACTCAGATCAGTTCAATGACCCAATTTACCGCAGCCAGATAAACAGCTGTAATTGCCCAGTCATGAAACAGAGTGGGAAGCAGGGGCAAGAAGGGGACTTCTTAAACTTGCTTCACTATCAAAACCATTACTGTGTAAAGGTAATCCTGCTCCACAGACTGAGAAAGCCAACTTTTCATCTCTTGAGGGCAGATGAGATTATACAGCCTCGGTAAGATTTCTCAGACTCTCACCAATCCTAATTATCTTAGTGACCTTTCTAAAGCCAAGTTCAGTTCAGCTGCTGACTGATGCTCACACTCAGAAGCAGTACTCCCCTAGCTACTACCAAACTGTTTTCTTCCCTGCAGGCAGAAGCTACAGACTGTCCTTCAGGTCCCACAACTTCCTCGCAAAGAGAGGAGCAAACAATAGCAGGGCAAAGCAGGAAAAGCCCCCGGCGCTCCTGCTCCCACTGTCACAGTTCAGCTGTCAGTAAACTTCAGTTTCACGGGTTCTCAATGCAGCCTTTCAAATGAGCTCCAGATTCTCACCTTTCCTTAAAAAACACATTAGAGATGTGGCAGACTCTGTGGGAACTGCTGTTAGAGACAGATAGAAGAGGCAATTCTTTCTGTGCAAGGTAACAAAATTAGAGATTTATAGCAAGAAGAAAAACAGCAACAGCCTTTGAATGACTAGACTCAGACAAAATCATATGCTACAGCTGCTATTTATTAATTGTTGTGACCAAACTAACTGGAGAAACAAGCTAGTTTTACAAACACTGAGTAAAGGCTTGACCATACACTTAGGATAAAAGCAGAATTGCTTCACATTACAGAGAGGGACTGCAGGAACAAGGAAGATTTTAATAGAGGAAATTGAAAATACTCCCAATAAAAGTCAGGAAGGAAAGCAAAGACTGAATGTCACTCAGGAAGACTGACTCTTCCTTTATCGTGACCTCCAGCGTAGTGACAAGGAAGCAGCATATTTCCTTGCCATGCTCCATTATCTGAATTGGGCATTACCTAAAATAAGTGTGCTGCAAATTAGAAATATCTCAACTCTACCACCCTGCCTAACGGATGCCAAGCCTTCATGTAGCATACACACTAAAGGTGCAAATAAACTGCTCATTATCTTACACATGGAGTCACTTCCAGCAAAGTAACAAACTGGTTCCAGTATCACTCCAGAATTACAAAAAAGGAGCAGGCATGTTTTAGCAGAAAGTACAGCATCCTGGAATTATGACGGCCAACATGAAATACTCGGATGCTACAGGGAGAAATGGACATATAAAACCCCAAAGCAAGTATGATTCAGAAAAGCATATGTCAGATCACCCAAGAGATTTAATCATTAGTGGTGTGACCACCTGTGGGCGACACAAGGCAGAAAAAACGGCAACATGGCAATTTTTTTGTGATTAAAGAGGCTCTGGAAAAGAGCTGCAGCCACTCTTTACTCAATTAGTTTTTCTATGTCAACTTTCATAATCAAGACAAATGTGCTCTGGTGTTACATAATAACCTCATTTGACTTACTAAATTGCAAACAAAGAAAAAAAATTTTTGTTTTCTCACTGCACCACCTGCTTATGAGTGTTAGACTCTGATTTGGAAGATTTGACTAGGTAGGGCTAGCAACTGCTCAGATTTGTACTTTTGTCTTAAGCTGTCTATGCCTTTAACCTCAAGCAAACTGGTACAAAGCTCATCAGGGCTGGTGGCTCTGTCTGCACCCAAAGCTGATCTCCCCCTTTCAGTTCCAACATTCACACTAGCAAAAGCCGAGCGAAATGCAAAATCAGCCTCCACCAGACAGTCTCACTTTTCCAAAAGACTTACAGCAGGATAGATACAGGCTGAGCATGCCAGGGTTCTCAGGTATCTGGAACCAACAACTGGTCATACTGCTCAATCACCACAGCCAAATCTAATATTCTGATGGCTATGTAGAGATTTGTAGCTCTGAACTCAAAAAAGAAAATATATAATTCACTGCTCTGGATAGGTAGAGAAACATTCCACCTACTTTGCTCACCTCTTGGATTACCTCCCCCTAGAGTAAAAGAGGTATTTTTACCTCTTTTTATTTATTTTAATTAATTACTTCTATTTTATTTAGAGTAAAAGAAGTATTCTTGGGGTACCTCCCCCCAAGAATAAAACTCTTTATGTCAAGGCTAAGCCCAAAAGACCTTGTTAAAAAGCAAACAGAATCTGTACACTCCTCTAACTTCTTTAGAAAATATTGCTCCATGGAGTATCAATCACTGAGATGATTATCAATAAACCAAAAAAACCCCACAATGTTAAAATATCTTAATTTTTTAAGGCAATGTAAACAAAGGCAACATTAAGAAAATAATTTGGCTGTCCTCAACACAGACAGAGACTGTAAAGCTATTTACAAGCACTTACCAGATGCTTACTTTGCTATGAAAATAAAAGGAAAATAAAGCAAATCACCAGCACCACTTACTTCCTTAACATGCTTCAAGGGATTAAAAAAGAGGGCTCAGGGGAGAAAAGGGCTTGAATACTTTGGAAAAAAAAATCAGTGTGCATTCTTCAGAGACACAAGGGCTGCTTTAGCAATTACTATGCTGCTCCTTCTGTCACTGCACTGGAAAGGCAGCATGAACTAAAGGCCTCTAATTCCCACATGCAGTAACATCTCCAAGAACAAGTGACAGGCTCTCTCTAGCCCTATGTCTCACCTTTGTAGGACTCTAATAAAAGATCAAAGCCTTATAGCCACTGCAAGGATGCAAAGAGCAGCAATACACAAGTCTGCATATCCTTCACCACTACACCACTACCACCAGGATGGTTCCACAGTGGAACAGACCAAGTCACAAATGAACTACAGGTTAAGATTAAACACACTCAAAAAATGGAGTAGAGACAGGCTTTGGGCATAGCTCATCACAAGGTGCTATCTTCTCTGATAAAGTTGCATCCATTACTTGGTTCACAGTGAGAACTCATCCCAAATTCCTCACTGACAGTGATTTCTCACACATAATACTTTCTACCATGTTTATCTGGACACATGTTCTCCCATCCTGGCTGATAACAACAGACCTTTGTTATTCTCACTTTCCTCTGCTCCAATCTAGTGTACAACATCAGCACATTGCTCGCAATACCTAAATGCAGCTTTTAGAGCTCAGAAAGCTCCCAGCTGCTACAATGTCTGTTGTGTGTCTCATCATAAACTTCTACTACTATACACTTAACTACAGTACTTTGTCGTACTGTACTTAAAATACTACTACATCCTTGTTCTCTACTTTCCCCACAGGCTTCCCACAGAATTTCAAATCATGATCAAATCTGCTCACATATTCAAGTCACACCTTGGTGGTACTAGAAACTTGCCTAGAGGCTATTCAACAAAATATCAGAGTGAACCCTTCCAAGGAAATAAGGGGGGAGGGGGGGGGGAGGTGAAGATAATTGTATCACCTTGCCTCCAAAGATAAAGCACGCTCCTGGGAGTTTATGAGCTGCGATGCCAGGGAACACTATTTAAAAATGAGACTTAAAATGCTACAAAAACAAAACATGTCATTGCATATGTTTCCCCTGTTAAGGGACAGGGTAAGGCAGCATGCGCACAGGCGCTTACACAAATGTAGACACACAACTGAAATGAAAGCTAGACGTTGCTTACACTCTGGTGGTAAACGCAGTACAAAAGCGTAGATGTAAGTCCTATTTTATTGTGCAGCAAATGAATGCCCCGCACTGGCATTCAAAGGGTTGAAATTCAGTCCTCCAGCAGAGCAGACAATAGGCAGCTATCCTGGGTAGGAGAGCTGGTTGTATTTCTAGCAGGGAGGGGAGAGGTTCACCACAGTCCCTGTGCTAAGCCAACTTTACCTTTTGGGGGAGGGGGGGAGGGAGGAGGAGAGAAGCACTTTGATAAGTTAAGAGGATGAAAAGTCTATTTATATTTTTAATTACCCACATTCTACAGTGTTATTAAGCAGCAATCAAAGGTGCAGATGGTACGGATTTCATTGGCAAGAGGTGCACTGTGCTGAATATTAAGGAACTCTGTCCCTTGTGCTGGTTTTGGCTGGGATAGAGTTAATTTTCTTCATAGAAGCTAGTAAGGGGCTATGTTTGGATTTGTGCTGGAAACAGCTTTGGTTATACAGGGATGTTTTCATTATTCCTGAGCAGCCTTACACAGAGCCAAGGCCTTTTCTGCTCTTCACCCCATCTCACCAGCGAGCGGGCTGGGGGGGCACAAGAAGCTGGGAGGGGACACAGCCGGGACAGCCGACCCCAACTGACCAAAGGGATATTCCATGTCAGCACGTCATGCTCAGCATATAAAGCTGGGGGAAGAAGGAAGGCAGGGATGTTTGGAGTCATGGCATTTTGCCTCCTCAAGTAACCGCTGGGAAGGATGGAGTGTGATGGATCCCTGCTTTCCTGGCGATGGCTGAACACCTGCCCACAGATGGGAAGTGACGAATGAATTCCTTGTTTTGCTCTGCTTGTGTGTGTGTTTTGCTTTACTTATTAAACCCATGAGTTTTCTCACTTTTACCCTCGTGATTCTCTCCCCCATCCCACTGCAGGGGAGTGAGCGAGCAGCTGCGTGGTGCTTGGTTGCTGGCTGGGGTTAAACCACAACACCCCTATAAACAGGCCTAATCACCATCTGAAGGCTAGAAGGTAGTGATGAAAGTAAGCATTAATAAGGCCACAATTAGGCCCTGCAGCAGGCTGTACTCCATCAAGGTGCTCATGTTTCTAGATGTTTCTTAGAGTAGGACCCTCAAATTCTGCTGTAGATGTTACTGCTTTGGATGTCAAGACCTCTAATAGCTATTTTAGGCAAAGCTATGACAAGTGTAATTTCTCTGTCTTTGGAGGGCCTGGCATCAGTTCGGATTTTACTTCCCAGTACCATTTCTGCAGCAAGACAGCCCCTCATTCCAGCTGTTACACCCTGCTCGCTCTCAACGACTGAATTAAACTGGGCAGCTGGTGCTCTCCAGGCAGAGAATGGCAAGGGGTGCAGGAAAATGAGAAGCTTTAGAAGCTATCACTCACTCTCCCTCCCTCTTAGAGCAGCAGAAGCACATCATGGCTGCATCTGCATTTTAAAGTTAACCTAGCCACAGCTATAAAAGCCATTTCGGACCCTCTGCACCAGTTTTAGAGAGATATTTACTGACTATCAACCTCATACTTTCAGCCTGTCTTTACACTATAGCGTTACTGCAGAAGAACAACAACAGAAAAAAGTCTGTGTAGAAAATGAATCCTACAATGCATCTCCTGCTACATGCCAATACATCCAAAAGCTGCTCATTGGTATGGGGTTGTCTGAACAGCCTAGAGCTTTCCAAAAGGAGACAGCCTGCCACATCACACCACAGCCCTGCAGAAACAGCAGAGCACTGAGGAGCCTGACCTGATACTCAGCAGGACTCAGGGGTTTGTGCTGCATCTCACACACTGCACATCCTGGCCTTGTGGACCAATATTCTGCTTGGAAATGGCAAGAGTGGATTTCATCACTGAAACAGTCTCACCTCACATCCAGGTACCACAAGAGCATTGTATTGCAGCACAATGTCAGCTACAGTGCTAGGTGCCTTTTTGTTAGCTAAAACTATGTATTACTGATAGCCATGTAGTTCAACCCAATATACTCTGGGGTGTGCATGAAAGGTATCCCAGATTCATTCAACTTGAAATATGTTTTGCTCAACCTACTGGCTGCCAACATTGTACTAGAAAAAGGTGTTAAGGTAATGCTTTTTACTCACTTTTTAAAACAGCAAGAGACACTCTGGTATGAGGTTTGCATTTAAAACCCCAAAACTCCCCCGCCCCCCCACCAGTGAATTCCCTAAGTTGCAGAGGGAACACAAGAGTGGCTTACTAACACAGTTTCTGTAAACTAGGTGCCTGATAGAAGCGTGTCTCCTTGGACCATGGGTGAGTCAGAGACCAACAAACACCCATTGCTACTTATGTGTTTGTCTTATCCTGCTTTTCCTGGAGTAAAAGGCTATCCATATGTGATCCTTCCTGAGCATTCAGAGCTATGAAAGGAAAAGCACTGGCCTGTCAAAAATCTACTTCTGAAAGTGCAAGCCCAGTATTTCATGTAGCCCCTTCTCAAGAAGCCAGGGCTTGTTAACAACTTTGGTGCAGACACGTTGCTGTGAAAGAAGCAGTAGCTATTGCAGCTACTAAAGACAGATGACATTATGAGCAATATGACACTAAGGCAAAGACATTACTGACAGGTAACTAAATGCTCATGAACTGGAGGATTTGGATTCCCACCAGCAGCATTGTCTCTTAGATCAAATAAGCATGGGTCTGAACCAATGGATCAACAGACTTGGTGACCATTCCCAAATGAAGACGGCCCCTTTCCCTAAAAACTACTCAGAGCCACTTAGATTTGTTGGTTTGTCACATTACTACATTGCCCTATTTCACTTAGGCTAAAGAGAAAGAATCAGAACTTGACATCTTGGAGCCCAGCTTTACGATAGCATACGGCAACTCCTTGACAAACTGCAAAATACCTGACATTTAAAGACGGATGATGTAAAATCAAAAGATATCAACTCTCCAGGAGACAGAGTGCTATTACCTTGAATTATTTTTTAAAGAGAATCTGAAAGGTAGAGACTTAAAAGAATGTAGATGTGCACTTCAATCCTTTCAGCTCCACAAGCAAAAATGGCTTCTGAGCTACTACTGTCTTCAGGACAACCTTGCCTCTCAATGAAGAGTTCTGCTTTGCAAAGCACAGACAGCAACCCTCACTCACTGCCATGAGGCACTGAATTGCAAGCTGCATCACCTTGCTGAGAAAGCCCTGTCCTCTAAGCACAGACTGAATTTTATTATTTTTTTTCAGCTGGATATATAAAGCTCATTTTGATGGACAAATGTTGGTATCCAAAGTTAATCAGATAATCCACTCTGCAACTGTCACCTTTGGCTCTCATCATTAATGGAGATAATCAGTACCCTAATGAATGATTGATCTGATTCTAAGGCAGCCATCTACAAATGACCAAAAGCACTGTGCTAATTGCCTGCCTCCCCTTCCTCTCACTATTCATTATAAAAGAAGTCTAAGCAAATAGCTTAGCTACACCTGCAATGCAGACATCAAAAGTAATGCTGAGAATCCCAGCCCAAACATTGAAACACAGGTCTTAATTTGATTTCCTAAATGGAGGTATGTTGGTTTTATATGCCTAAAGCAGACAGAAGCCACTGGCTAAGCCGAAAGTCTGTCCTTTGAAGGGCCATTTCCCTGCAGTAAGTTCTCCTAAATACTGGAGTTTCAAAAGCAGGCTAGCTGAAATGCTGCTGGAGAGCAGTTTGGTTCAGTAAAACGAGGAGCTGCTCAATCTTATTATCAGACCACAGCAACAAATACATACATCCAAACCCATAACAATTTCCTAAAAAAAATTTTTTTACAAAAATCCAGTTAATTTTCCCCTCTAATTTTCTGAGGCAAAATCAGCTTCAGTCTCCTGCACAGTGACCTTAGGTGCTGATCTAACCACTGCCATATTTCACTGCCACAAACCCTAAATAGCAGTGTTCTGTTTTTCACCTCCACATTCAGTATCCTCTGCTCCAAAGTTCTGGAGTTTTACAGCATTCACACTCCAAATGCACTGTATTACAACAGATCCCAAGATATTTAATGAGGGCAACAATCAAATCAAACTGACAACCAAACCAGTTTCTGCCCGTTTTATACATTGAAAAGCAAAGGGAATGCTTGCATTTCTGTATGACAGGAGGGGAACTCACTTACTGTGAGGAAGTGTCTTCCAGCCTGTTCAGGGTGGCCTGGATGACAGGAGCTGACAAAAAGCTGGGTCAAAAGAATGTCACCTGGGGAATCAATAACCCACTAAACAAACTGCTGGCTGAACTATTTTTTAGCAAAGGTTATCTTGTGAATAGGTCTAAGCAGAGTTGATTAGCTACAGAAATTGCTTTTTGATGATAAAAATGATTCCCTTCAGGCTCATACACCACAGCCACAGGGAACAAACATCACAATTTCAGACATAATCCTCCTCTTCTTCTGCACACTACCTTTAATCTCAAAAAAAAATAAAAAAATAAAAAAATCTGCCTTGCTTTCAGGCTTATCTCAGTCCTATTTTTCCCCAGTCCTCAATTTCTACCCTTCTCTTTTATTGCTCAGGCTAAGCATGCAGCAACTACAGCTACCTAGTATTACCAGAACCCAGAAGCCAGACTGCAGAGTAGTTCCCGGTGATTATTTGCTTTCAGTTTTCTTGCCAATGAACTCCTGAATTGAGAGAAGAGAATAGCACTTTTTATCTGAAGGAATGAAGATTAAAACCTCACTTTAAATATCCAGAGTGATAGAAGAAGGGCAGGCAGATGCTAAGACTAGCAGTCTGTTGCTCTGAGAATGCCTCAGGTGTTTTTCTGCCTGAGGGCTCTTTGGAGGTGTGGCTGCTTCGCTCCAACCAACGCATCCCAGGAATACAGGGTTTATCAGGCAGCCTTTACCTCCCAGCTTTACTACGCAGACAAGACAAAGGTAATCAAATATCAGGAGAACTTATCAGACCCTAGCTAACCTTCCTAAAAGAAAGTCTAAGGAAGGGACAGCTGACTGGAGCATCTCAGATTCCCCAGAAAACTAAAATGCAGAAGCCTCTACAAGGACATGCCAAAGTCACTTTACTTCCAGCCCTTGCCTCTGGCAAGAGCAGCACTATCCGCTCCACTTTCTTTCACTGCTCAAGGAAGGCTCTGTATTTCAGAGAATTAGCAAGAAATAGAGACAGTTTTAGCTTCTCCCTCATCTGCTCCAGGATAGGTCAAACCTGTCTGCAAATCACTGCTAGTTAACACCCACCACACAACCTAAATGAAGTAAATAGGTCATCTCAAGCAAACTCCTATCTGATATTTGCCTGAATCATGTGAAATGCCACAACCACAGCTGGCACTATCCCACACTCCTTGTTGGAAGCTGCACTGTAGAAGCCAGCAGTCAAGAATTAGCCTACTCTCCCTAGGGACAAAAAAGCCTCTCTTTAGAAAGAGGCCTTTGGAAAATCCAGGTGGTATCCAAACATCCAACATTTGAACACTGGCAGGGGGGAATGCGATCCTTACCATGACAGGGCTTTTGTTGATTACTAAAAGAAACACTAACAATGATCATCACTGCTGGATGTGGATTCACAATGTTCACTACATCCATGAGCAGCTTATCTTCATAGGTACAGCTAGGTCTAGTAGCTCTGTGGTCTTTTTACTGCTGGCTGACTCATTATTTTGAACACAGAAAAACATTAATACAATAAACGCACCTATCACAACAGCATTTGGGTTCACTTGCAAACACCGACAATGTGGTTTTTATTTGACAAAACATTACAACAGCACAGTTACCAGCCTGGCAGTGAAGAACATGCCCTTGTGCAAATTAATCTGTATTAGAACTGATTTGCCAGTACTCCAGGTAGCAAACTGTTGATGTGCTGATGGACGAGAAGTTACAGTTTTTATAATCTGTGGTGTCCCTTGAGTTAGCTGATCGCTACTCGGTACTGAACACCCCCCTCCCCCAACTCCATTACAAGCCATTAGTTAACTTCCTGAGGAGAAGTTACATATCCCACATCCCTGAGTCCACTGACTTTCTATCTTGGACACCTTCTTCCCTTTCTCACACCTCCCTTCAGGCTGCCGCACCTAGCTGCCCATCCCTACGGGGCACCCAGCCTACCTGTGGGGATGGCCGAAGGCTGGGCCCTTCCCAGTCCCCAGAGCGCAACGCTCAGGCCAAGCGCCCCTACGGCATCGCCCACCCAGGCCTTCCACGCCTGCCTGGCAGGTTTTCCAACCGATGACGCGGCTCTCGGCACGGAAGCACCACGTAAGAAATGTAATAAAGGATTTTCTAAACCTGTTATCCCACCCGGACAGGTACGGTACTACGACTCCCACTGCACATTACAGGCCCTTTCTACCCAAGGCCTGGCGGGGTCCCCGACGGACAGGGCCTGCGGCCACCCAGAAGCGTTTCACCGGCGGGCGGCAGGCCGCAGGGCCCGCGGCACCCCACGGCAGGCGCTCACTGGGCCCCGCTCGGGCCGGCGGGAAGAAGGGCCCCGGGCTCCGGCTCCTCGCCGCCGAGCCCCACCGCAGCTGCCCCTCGCCTCGCCGTGCCGCGGGGCGCGCCCCACACCCGGCCCCCCCGGCGCCCTCCGCTGACCCGCGCTGCCCGCGGGGGCCCGGCCGGGCCGCCCCGAGCGCCGGGCACAGAACCGCAGGCGGGGGAGGGGGGGGGGGAAGGGGGGGGGGGAAGGGGGGCGGCCCCGCCCCCCGCGGCCGCGCCGAGCCCAGCGCGCGCTCCCTGCCGCGTCGCGCGCCCCTCACCTGCCGCGAGCCAGCCACGCCCCAGCGCCCAGCAGGAAGCGGCTCCCGGCACCGCTTCCGCCCCTAGTTGTGCGTCACTTCCGCCCGGTTAGGGCGCCCCGCGTCTGGCGGCGAGGCCCAAGGCCGGGCTGGGGGTGGGGTCCGGGCTGCGCATGCGCGCAGTAGCGGGACGGGGCGTGGGGCGTGCGGTGGCCCGCGGCGGCGGTGGGCCTGGTGCTGCCTCGTCTGCACCACCTGAGTCCCTCCCCGGCACTGCTGCGCGCCCCGGCGCCGGCCGGCAGCGCGGGCCGTGTGTGGGCAGCAGGAGCTGGCGGTCCGCCCGCCCCGGGACAGGCCGCCCAGGGGCACCGGCGAGGCCCTGCGGAGCGCTGCTGGGTGCCGCGGAGGCGGGGGGGGTGCTGCAGCACGCCTCCCGCACGCCTCCGCAGCTGGCTGCCCCGCCGGAGCTGCCGTGAAGGGGGCGATGCTGGCGCGGTCAGCCCGGCCTCGGCCCACGTGTTACAGAGCCACAACCAGAGAAAAGCCCGCAGCTGCTGAGTGCCGGGTGATCTGCGCAGCCCTGCTTCTGTGCTTGGCTGCTTCTCTGCTACCGCCTATCTGGTACAGAGCAGGGCAAGCAAAAGGGGAAATCTCTGCATCACACGCTTGCTTGTTTTCTCTCCAGTGCTCATGTTTAGAGTTGAGCAATTTAAAAATTGACTTCATAAAATAGTGATTTTTTTTTCTGAAGTACGTTCTACTAATTTGTTCTTGTGGTGCTTTTATATTCCCCTTTTTGCACACATTCAGGCAGTCACATTCTTCCAGCACAAATGCTGATGAAAAGTGAATTTCGAGAGTGCATTTGTAAATATTAAAACCACATTTTAAAGGAGTATGTGCTACACATGACAGGTATTGGCACGCTCATCTGCTTTAGGATCAGAAACAATTTCTCAAGACTTAAGTAAACAGTTACAACTTAACACTGTCTGAATAGCAAATACCAGCTTTTGAATGCACGCAGGAAACTGACTGATAGGTAGCATTAAAAACAGTGCACAAGGAAAAAAATGAGGCAAACCTCTTCAAACAGTGAATGCACCTAAAAACATCAGGACCTGCTCATGCATATTCAACATGGGGAAAAAGGGTAAATCCATTACATAAATTACCTGTTGCATGTTCTTTGCTTTTTACTCCTTTGCAGTGGGAAGTGCTGACTGAAGCATCAGAGTGATGTTAGGCCTGGTGAAATTGCACAGGAGATCAGCAATCAGCAGCAGCTTCCTTGTTTCAGAGCCTGCAGGAGGGTGCGGTGCTTGTGCCCTGTGCCCTGTGATGTTTTAATAAGGGGCCTGGTAAGACCCATCAGTACAGACAGCATAAGGGCACAAGGCTTAAGAGCTAAAGATCAGGGTGAGAGCTACTGAAACTCTCTCTAAAAGGAAGAAGGTTATAAAGGAGTAGAAAATCCTGCCAAAAACTCCAAGCAGACAAAAAAGCAGATCTAGCCGAGTCTGAGCAAGGAGCATGTGTGTGGGTGTCAGGACCTGTCAAAAACAAAACAGGGAAGCGGATGTAAGAAGATCAGAATCTATTCTGATCCATTTATATTTATATACTACTGACGGAAAGCCCTCCAAACGCTTTCTGCTGCTTGGCTGAAAATCCAATTTATATTTATATTTATATATATTTATATTTATATTATATATATATATTTATATTTATATAAATATATTTATATTATATATCCAATTCAATTTATAAAATTCAAGAGAAAGCAAGAGGTCATGGCAGACTGATGCAAGCCTTTCCCATATCCGCCTCCCAGCCACCCTGAGGAAGAGGAGTCAGCAGGTTTGCAACATCCATCATTAAAAGGCAAAAAGGGAGTTGACAGAAAGAGAAAGGGAAGACAGCTGGAAGGCAGCTCTGCAGAGAAGGACCTGGGAGTCCTGGTGGACAGCAAGCTGCCCATGAGCCAGCCGTGTGCCCATGTGGCCAAGAAAGCCACTGGTATGCTGGTGTGCATTAGGAGGAGCGTGGCCACCAGGTCGAGGGAGGTGATCTTCCCCCTTTACTCTGCCCTGGTGAGGCTGCATCTGGAGTACTGTGTTCAGTTCTGGGCTCCCCAGTCCAAGAGAGGACAAGGGACTACTGGAAAGGGTCCAGCAGAGGGCTACCAAGATGACTGGGAGACTGGAGCATCTCCCTTGTGAGGAAAGGCTGAGAGAGCTGGGCCTGTGTAGCTTGGAGAAGGCTGAGAGGGATTCTTATCAACGCATACAAATACCATAGGGGCAGGTGTCAAGAGGATGGGGCCAGGCTCTTTTCAGTGGTGCCCAGCGACAGGACAAGGGGCAATGGGCACAAACTGCAACATGGGATGTTCCACCTGAATATGAGGAAAAACTTCTTTACTTTGAGGGTGACAGAGCACTGGAACAGGCTGCCCAGAGAGATGGTGGAGTCTCCTCCGGAGACATTCAAAACCCACCTGGACTCTGTGACTGTGCAACCTGCTCTGGGTGAGCCTGCTTTAGCAGGGGCTTGGACTAGGTGATCTCCAGAGGTCCCTTTCAACCCTGACCATTCTGTGATTCTGTGAAGACAGTGAATCTTACGCCAGGTGGGCAGAGAGGTGATGGAAAGCAGGGATACAGTGAGCCTCATGTGAGAAGTGGTAGCAGGGTACAAGTGGACTGGACAAAGCACCAGGAAGACCCTATTAGTGAGTGAAAGGCTGTAAATCATAGTGAACTCCTGTGTAACCTTGTTGTATATCAAATGTCTTTCCTGTGCAGACAAGACCTATCTAACTGGGCACACGTAGGTGTGAATAACAGCACAGAAAGAGTCTGGAGGCAAATCAGGAGAGCAGCTGCTTAACACAGTGTTTAATTCAACATTAATTAGAGGCACTAGTCTTTGGCCAGCTGCATGTCTCAGCCCATGCAACTGGCAGGTGGAAACCAAGTAACACCATTCCCAGCCAGTGGAATAGTAGACACTATTTCTTCTCTCTGTGCCCGTGGAATAATGGACACCATTTCTTCTCTCTCCAGAACAATGCTCACTGGCTACATCTCATAACCTTTCACTAGCTCATTTTCAGTGGTCCTGAGGAAAGGATCCTCTTACTTAAGAACAGGCTGTTTTGGGCGAACCAGCTGGCATCTGTGGCTGCCCAGCTCACCCTGCTGCTGCTTTGCATTGACAAGTTCCAGCCAACAAAACCAAACCCACGCACAGTATTTTTCTCCTTTAACAAAAGGAGCACTGCTACCCACTGTTGCCCAAGTACAGGAATGTTTAGACGGAGGTCCTTCTTCCCATACAGTCAGTAAGATGTGATTTTTCATAGGCTGCAAAAAGCAGTGCCTTGAGGCGTGCTAAGTCATGCGTGACAGCATGGCAGAGACTTTGCAGTTAGGAAGCACACTAACTGCTGGTTTGGAAAATGCCTTCTGGTTTTCCCAGAGCCATTGTACAAGATTATACCAATGGGAAACACTGGCTGGGGGGGCTGCAGAGAGATCCTGTTTATGCATGGTGGCACTGCCACTCTCAGTCACTTTGTTCTGCGGTGGCAAGGTAGTGAGCTGGACCTCCCCCCCCCAGTCGGAACCTGCTTTTGCCCTTGGCAGGTTGAATTAATGAAGCCAGATGTTTCCACCAATCTTCTTGTGGGCTGTACAGAGGCTTTGCATGCTCTGCTTTGCTCTCAGTTGCCAGCAGAATCCTGTAAGCAACTGGCTGATCCAAAGCAGCTCAGGGCACGTCAGGTTTTCTGTGCTTTTGCACGCCATTCTCTGGCTAACTGTCTGGAGTGCTTATTCTTCTGTTACCTTTTCCATCATTGCAATATTCAACCACTTCTTCCTTGCCCAGAACTCTTGCATAAAGACATCTTTTTCTGTAGGCTAGACTCATTGCAATTATCTATACACAAACTGATCACTCATCTGTAGTTGTGTCACAGCCACAAATTCATGTGCAAGAGTCAACCCTTTTAGATTCACATTATATTTGAACTAATTTTCACTTTTCTGAGACTGCATTTTCCCACCAGAGTGCTTTTTCTTAAGTGAAAAAAAAAAAGGAAACCAACAAACCGAGCCTTCAAAACATTAGATTAATTTGCTCTTTCTCTTGCTGCAGTATCTTTTACTGAGCAAAGTCACCTTGGGCAAGTAATTAGTGCTTCACTTCCCTCACTAGAAAAATGGAAACAATCATATTTTTCCATCTTTTGATATCTTTAGGATGGAAAATGTTGCTACATATTATTTATTATAATGTTTTACACCAAAATTTAATAACATAAAACTCAGAACCTGAAGGGAAAATGTAAAAAGCGAAGATGAGGAGAATACAGAGTGCTGCTGTGTTGTGTGTTTTGAAGATGCTGGAAATTTCTTGAAGTCTGTTGAGTAGTGTTTATCAAACATTCAGGCAGAGCTGGCTGAGTCGCTTTTGCACAAGGGGACAGGGCCAGAAAACAAATCAGGTCTTACTCCAGACATCCCTCTTGTTTTGCAGTTTTTCAGATCTGAGGAATGTTTTGCTACTGTAGTTGGATGTAGGGTTGAGCTCACCTAAGACTTGTAAGTGTTTGGATCTCAAGTTTTGCTTCAGATTTGACTAATGTTTTGCTGTAGTGTTGTCTTAGAAGAACAGGCAGGATCCTCCCTGAACATCTGTCCCTTGTTCTGTGTCTGGAGACAATGGGCACCCCCTCTGAGTACATGCTACCGATGGGTATATGCTCACAGGATGTTGAAACTAGACATAACTAAACAATGTTCTGTCATTTGAGAGACAAAAGTAATATGCTAAGTACTTCCCTCCCCTCCCCGACATATAGATGTTCTAAGCATAACATTGATCTGTATTACCTCTGAGGTGCCCTTATTGCAGGGGAATAAAATAAGGGCCACCTACAGCCACCTGTCCTTCTGCACAAGCTTTCTTCTGACTCAGGTTTGTGGACACTTTTTGCACAAACTTCCCCTAGACATGTGGCCTTCCTCTTGCCCTAGTTATGGGGATTTGGGGTAAGATGCAGTGGAGTGGAACAAACTAGAGCCTGAAGTTGACCGAACCACCCTATCTGTCTCCCTTTGTCTTCTCTGCCACTCTTGTCGAAGTCCACTCCTCAACCCCTTCTGGTTCTGCACTTTCTTCCCTAACATCCAAGCATCCTCCTCTGCCCTGGACTCACAGCTTTAAACATCACTTACCAGCATCTCATCCCTTATTCTTTATGAATGCCAGAGCCCTTCTGACATCCTGTGCCTGCACTGCCTGTTGGACTGTAAGTTCTCCAGGGCACAACGTGCTGCCATGCTTTGCGTAGGGCTCAGGCTGTGGCTGGTCCTTAGGCAGTGCTGGAAAAAAAAAAATAATTAACAAGAATAACGCAACTTCTTCATTGCATACATGAGTATCAATTACTATCATAGGTTAAAATGGTGCCTTTTTATACAGCTGCACTGAACTAGCGTCTCTTATTGATGCGCCTTGAACTGGTCTGTAAGGGAAGGCTGGATTGCAAAGGTCTCTGTCCTAAGTGTCACTGGGAAGACTGTTATCTATTAATTCCAAAATGCCATTTGTAGCATTACATCCACACAGTTTGGCACACTCATGGTAATTGCCTTTGCTGACAGGGAAAGGAAGAGCAGGGCAGGGAAGGGAAAAGAGAAGAAAAGAGAAGAAAAGAAAAAAGGAAAGGAAAGGAAAGGAAAAGAAAGGAAAGGAAAGGAAAGGAAAGGAAAGGAAAGGAAAGGAAAGGAAAGGAAAGGAAAGGAAAGGAAAGGAAAGGAAAGGAAAGGAAAGGAAAGGAAAGGAAAGGAAAGGAAAGGAAAGGAAAGGAAAGGAAAGGAAAGGAAAGGAAAGGAAAGGAAAGGAAAGGAAAGGAAAGAAGGAAAGGAAAGGAAAGGAAAGGAAAGGAAAGGAAAGGAAAGGAGAAGAGAAGAGAAGAGAAGAGAAGAGAAGAGAAGAGAAAAGAAAAGAAAAGAAAAGAAAAGAAAAGAAAAGAAAAGAAAAGAAAAGAAAAACCTTGCATGCTTATGAAATGATTGTACATACAAGGGAAAAAAGGTAGACAACAAAAAATAGGCAAGAGACTAGAAACTCCCTGGAGTGGAGCATAGATGAGGATAGTGTTTCATATGCATGTTTTTATTCTGTGGCTCCTTTCCACGTCCCCACAGCACCCCTGACTCTGTGAGTCCTGAGCAGGGCTGACCTTGCTGAACATGTGAGATCTGATGAGAGTATAGCACACAGCAATATGGCTGCAGGCTAATGCTTTTATTTTTGTAACTGTATATTCCTAAGAGCATGATAACAGGAGTTAGGGATCAAATCCATGCTTCTTGCAGAACTGAACAGAGTATTCCTGCTAGACTACCTGGCAAGAGATGAAACATCCCATACCAGGCCTTTAAAAAAAAGGAAAGGAAGAAGTATTAAGAACAGCCATGGTCATAAGAGAAAAGCAACAAGTATTCTAAGGCATCCACTTACAGGCACAAATTACTTGTTTAATTTAAAGTCAACACATACAAGACTCATCGAATTTTGAGTACTGTCCTATTTGCCATGCAATCCCGGTTACCATTGCATATTCAAACCAAAATCCAGCTATCCAAACCCTCTCCACTTTGTCGCAGACATGAACCCCATTGCTGGCTGTTCTTCTATTGCTATAGTGAGGTTAGGAGTTGTCATGGACTGACTAATCCCACTCTGCCACGTGAAGAGGACATTAACCCAAGGATAAAGGAGCCAGCTACAACTACCACCTACCATGTTACTCAGTCAGCATGAACATCACTCTTCTTTTGATTCTGACCACCTCTATCAAGTTCCTTTAGAACAATGCGGGTGCTAAATATTGACACTGTTTCCAAAAAAATTGAAGTTTAATATTTTTTTGTCATTCTGAAAGGCTCAAATAAATGACAGGATTCTGATGAAAATTCGCTGTATTCCCTACCTGGCTTTGGATGTGCCTTTTTTTTTTTTTAATTCTTTGGGACTTTTAATTCCTAAAAGAAGAGAGGCAAGGGGAAATAGAGAGAGATATGGAATTTCCAAGAACATTTCTTCCTTGTTAAAAAATTGCTCTTTTAAAAATTAATATTTTTCAAATCACGTATATTTAAACCAGGAGCTTTTAATAGCATTTTATCAGTTACCTATATTAGCTTCACTGTTTTTAAATGTACATTTTAATGCTTCGAGACATAAGTCATTGCTGGATACAAATGAGAGGATTTCTGAATATATCTGGAAAGTTAATAAAAAGAGAAGCATGAAAAGATGCAAGACCCTACATTAAAGATTAGACTTAAATTTAACTGGAGAGAGAAAAAGATGTTCTATTAAAAGCCTACTGAAAATATTAGTGTATATTAAGAACCTGCAGACAAATGCTTGTCTAAATAGTGACAGCAGGACACTCAATACATTTTAGGACTGTCTGCTTCCAAACAGAAAAATGAGGAGTGAAAGCAAAAAAAACCCCACCCAAACCCCAAAACCTTTCATGAAATAATTAGTTTTAATTATTTTCTCCATCAGTTAGGACTCAGTCCTGCATCATTTAATTATGCTTTTGACATTGCCTCCTAGAAAAATATTTCAGAAAATGAAGTAACACATGGTAAAGAAAAACTTGCACTGAAAAAAATCCTTAAAAAAAAAATCTTGTTCCTGCAGAGTTAGTTTCAAGCTGGAAATGACTTTTCAAATATGAAAACTAAGTTACAGGAATCAATACTCCTTGGGAATGAGACTCACCCTCTTTGCTGTCAATGGCAAGCTCCTATTTTAGGATTTAAGTGGGTGTTCAAATGGTTGGACTGTGTGAATAATTGATTATTCGATTCAGTTGTTGAACCAAAAAATTAAACTCTGCTTTTTTCCAAAGTCAACCCTAAAACACTGTTTTCAGTGTATTTGGTAAATAATAAAACCTCCATATTTTTAGGGTAAATTATTTGCTATTTGTTTGGTTGGAACCAACTTTAGTTCTGCCTTTTTTTCCCAGGTATATGCAATAAAAGCAAAGGACTAGATTCATAGGAGAGCCTAGCCATCACTGTCAGAGATGGTTTTACAATTTCTACTCAGCTGGAAATTGAGTGAAAACTTGAAATCCTTCCCTGAAATATTTTCTTTGTGAATAAGCAGTGAAATACATGTTAAACATTTCCACTGACATTATTACTCTTGCATTTCAATCTTTCAAATGCTTTCTATTGCTGTTAAGTATTCACATGAAGTTATTTCATTTCAAAGCTTACCATATCAGGCTATTATAATTCCTCTGTGCTGCAGGCCAAATTTCCTGGTGGTCTTTAAAATTATGCCATATTAACTACCTTGTAATAACTGTATACCAAGATGCCATGTTAATTTCACAGGATTTTTCTCTAGAAACATGAATTTGTTTTGCATCTGTATTATAACATCAGGTCCCTACTTAATTCTATTTCTAAGACCTACAGCTATAATCTTTCTACTCATTTACAAAGTAGTAGGATATATAACTCCCACTTCAGCCTTTAATTCCCCCCTCTGTTTTAGAGAGATGTGAACAGGCAAAAATAATAGTGTGCAACACAACATCCCTTTTAACAGTATCATTGTCTTTGTTCCATAATAAAACCAGTGCATTTATTTAATAAATATTTCTAACAGTACTTCTATGTGCTAGCTAAACTGCATTGCTCATTCTTTAAAAAATAGTCAAGTTAAGTATCAATAACTAACTACTTCAGGTTTTAATTTCTTCCCTGTTCTTGGGAGAAGACAAAGGGTTTAGAAAAAAACCACCCTCAAAATTCACAAGTCTGGGGCGTTTCATACCAACTGGAGAGCAGGAAGGGAGTGCACCTTATGATCCCATGTTAAAGCCTCTTCTCTGAGAAATGGGTTACATTTGTGCACCCCTCTGGCATGTGACATTGGATCATTCTGTCATGGTCCATGTGAGCATCCTGACTGGGAGCTGCTGAACAGGACAGTAGCTCAGTGATGGTCTAGGATTCACCTGTGTCCCCATCACCTTATGACTTCATCTAGGGCACCTAAACAATTTGTTTGAAAATACATTGAAAAGAAGCATTTTATCATTTCTATAATATTGTCCTCATTGTTTTAAATGTCCAAAATATTCAGTGAGTGCACCTCAAATTCACAGATTATTTTGCATTGACAGGATATTTATTTTGGCAAACAAACAATTTATGACAATTCACTACATCCATTTCAACACGGCCTTCAGTAGTAAGTGAGCATATCCATTAACATGAGCCGGAACCAAGAATTTTCATCAGGAAGGAAGACAGGAACACAGCCAAGTTCCTAACCTCTCAGCTCAGGCTGAACTTCAATCAGCAATGAAAGGTGTGTTCTCAGATCTGTACGGATCATGAATATGTCCTTGAATTTCCCATTGAATGCAGAGAACCAGGGTTGAGCCCAGAAATCCCTTGTTTGTTCGAGGGGGCCTCTCTATCTACATTTGTCCAAGTATTTTGCTGCCAGGCAGAGATGCTGAGCTGGATTGCTAAAGATAAGCTGCATCCTGCACTGAATGGTGAGACAGCACAGGTGCCCTCTGCCTGCAAAGCCTTGGGGTACTCCTGCCTTTAAAGCGGGTGGTTGTGGATGCATCCGTGTACAGTGCAGGGGACTTAGAGACTTGACCTTTCTGGCATGCAGGGAAGTAGGCTAAGCACAGAGATGGCCAGGACAGGTAAGTCAAACAGCATTAGGAGCAAGAAGCTGGCTTGTAAGGAAAAGACTCAAAGGATTCAGGACCTTCACAAAAAAACTTGCTGTGGGTGGGAAAGAATATCTGAAAGGATTCAAATATATAAACATAAAGGGAGAGAAGGATTTTTGGGGGGTATGTCAAAATGAGTAAGTAGGACTTATCAGAAGGCAAACGAAAATATAAAACCACCTACAAGAATATTCCTTAAAATTCACACTGGCCTGGCAGTGATGGCACTAGCTCCAGTAGGGAATAAGGGCAGCAACTGCCTCTTATGCTGGCTGGTATTTCCAGTTGAGAGTTCTTGATTTTATTTTGGGCTTTATTCCCTATAGCCATGCAAACTGTGGTACAATACTCTACCCTGTCTCTGTCACTGCAAAGTACTTCATATTCACCACTACCTCAGAACCACTAGAAAAGCAATATAGATGTCATGCAGGGTGAAATCTCAGCTGCCACTAAAGTCACTGTGAGTTTTACTCTCTGAAAGCACGTAGTGAACCCTTGCATTTAGCTCTGCTTAGCTTGACTCTTACCCGTAAGAGAGGGTTTTAATCTTTCAGGAGCTCACTGAACAGTTCGCTAGCTGTAGCATAGCTGTTTAAGCAGGACAGGTTCCAATCAGGGCTACCTACCAGTTCAGCCGAAGCAGCAGTGACACCGCTGGAAGTACCAGTAATGATGAAGAGGGTTAACTAGCATGTTGGGTGGTAAAAATGCCAGCACTTGCCAGAACATCTCCACTTTGGGTCCCATCACAATAGCTCCCTGGGTTTATCTCAACCAGCACTATCAGTGATGAGATAGTTTTTGCTCCTACTCCTCTTTGAAGACCAAGCCAGGACAGGCAGACTGTCACATTATGAGTGCCTCCTGTCCCTCTTTGAATATAGGCAGCAGGATCTTGGCATTGGGTATACACCATTACTTTCATAGAAGGGAAGGAAATACAAAAAATTAGTTTCAGAACCAATACTGTCTCGGTCACATTCAGTATTTTATAGGCCTGTTTTTTCAGTTTGGTGTAATAATATTTATATCCTGAAATCTATGCTGTGAAACATACAGAATGTACGTTACGGAAGAATTCCCACTGCTGCTACAACCTCAGCCTCTCTGTTTCCAGAAGCTCAGGACTGTACATCCATCACCTGCACAATGCACTAGTATGGGTTTGCACTAAGAAACAACTCTTTTTATTTAGCTCATCCTGAAATTTAACTTTGGTTCACTTTTAAAAATGACTGGCTTCATTCTGCAACCACCAGAGTTGAAGAATAAATACTCTGTCACATTTTTTCAGCACACCAAAACTCATGCCATACCAACAAAGTGTTATCTACATCTGAAAGACTGGCAAAAGGAGGTAAATGGCAACTGCAGGCTGATGTTCCAGCTATACAGATTTTTCTGCTTGGCTTGAACCCACTGATTTCAAAATGAGGCCTCTTGCACCTGCTTGCCTGGAGCAGCTTATAGGATTGGGGTCAGAAATGCAGCTACCAGGGGAAGCCTCTCCCTCAACTGTGCCTTCAGTTTTTTCTTATCACCATCATGCTTATATCATCTTTAGTAGCACTAATGCAGCCTGATCTCTCTAAACTATGTCATACTAGTAGAAAGGGAAAAAAAATGCTTGCCTTCTCTCTTCTTCTTTGTACTCTCCTTTATTTTCTTCCCCCCTTTTTTTTCTTTTTTTAATTTGTGAGGTATGATGACCTCTGTGAGAGCACCAGATTTATTTTGGCAGATTTGGCTGATAATACATATCTACTAGAACTGAGAGACATGATCTGAATTTGGGATGTCTCTGTATTAATCATCTGTTTGTTATCTTAATAAATATTTGTGAAATATTTATCTGAGACAGATGACATGTTTATTATTACAAATATGCTTATTGGTCATGATTCACACCGGTCTCTATTATTTTGGACAGTTTTCATTTATCTGTAGGCAGTTCATGCTGGTTTATATATTCTGTCACAGTTCGTTGTGTTTTGCCTTTTTGTGCTGATCCCTGTAAAAACACAGCACATAAGAAATTAAAAACCAATGAGAATGTTTCCAAAATCATCATTCTACCACATCCATCCAGCAGTAATTTAAATGTCTATGAAACAGAGTACAAACCTGAACAAGAGTACAAACCTGAACAGATGGGAAGCTTTTAAACAAATCGTAACTTAAGACATCAGCAAATAGCTCTGGGTCCTTTAGGATTCAGATCTGAAACTAGGACAGTCAATGGAAAGATGCATGTTGTCTTTTGACCAGGTCCCAGGTATCTATGTGCTCCTGCACAGTGACATCTTTGGAGACAGAATTCTGTTTCTGATGTGTCCTTGAACCCTCAGTCAGGTTTGTGATGCTGGCCTTGTACATGCTCAGTTCTGCACAGAAAGAGTGTTAGGTAAGTACAGCTGGAGCAAAGATCTGTTGCTCCCTGCTACAGGATGATACGAATGTTAAAAATGCAGACAAGTTCAAGATGAGACCAGACAAAGTGACAGAACACTACTGAGGGTTCTTTTTTTTAATGCAAGGGTATCATCTCTGGCTCAGGAAGTCTGGTTGGAAGCATATTTTGGGAAAGTATCACTTTGTGCTGCTCTTACTGTAATTCTCTTTCCTAGGCAGCTGATTTTTGTTATTTATATGCTCTTAAAATCTTACGCAGTGGACCTCAACCTAACTTTCAAGTTCTGAGTCTTCCTTTTGACCATAGTCAGTGTGTCTTTATAACAAATACTCATGCGTTGTCTTCAGTTTACTGAGAAGCACTTCAGATACCTCCTGCCCTCACACTTTCTGCCTCCTTCTACACATTCACTTTTATTCCACAACTTCCGTCTCAGTCTTGCCTGCAAAACAAACATCAGCCTTCCCCCTGCCTCCATTCTGCCCACACCAGCGACAAATAGCCTAGCATCCTCTGTTCCCTGCCCCCGGTCAATTCTCACCAGTCTCCCTAGGTATCATGCTTCCCAACACACACTGGTTGTCTCTCCCCACCATCCAGCCACTGTTACTGCTTCTGGCTTCTAAGCCCTTCCTTCCTCCAGGGGCAAGACCCTCTTATCCTTTGCTATTTCTCTCTCCACCTTCCCAAGGTGAGCACTGCGGAGTGCTGCAGAGGGAAGGAGTAACTGAACCGTCATCTCTGCACGGGATGGAGAGGAGAAGCAGTGCTGCTGTGAGCTTTTGGGAATTTTTCTCATTTCCCTCTTTTATAAATGAGTGTAGTGTTTGAGAAAATACTTCCGCTCACTATCTGAAAAGGTCTGCTAGATTTCTTTTACTTATGAGATGAGCAAAAAAGCTAGCTAGCTCATCAGCGGGGAATTTCTCTCCAGCCAAATTAAACACTCTGTTTCAACTGCTTGCCTTGTCACTAGATTGGCTTCAACCATTGCCACAATCCCATCAGTTGTGAAGAAATTCACAGGACAGAATGGCTTGCACCCAGATCTTAACCTTCTGTTAAGCTGATGCATGCAACACAAAAACTAGACCTGTGATCTGCCACCATGACCTACCTCCTGGTCTTTACATCTGAGTGTCCCAAAACAGAGTGGTCTTTTGTGCCCTTTGCCAGAGGCTCTGTAGGCAGAGGTTCTACCGTATGGAGCCAGTTGCAGCAATGTGGATGGTGGCAGCTGTCTGAAGCAATTCTGCTATGCTCCTCAAGGAAGAGTCTGGAGCAAGTTCTGTTGGTTTTGTGTCACAGGATCCTTTTTGTCTCTTCATTTGCTCCTTGAAATTCTTTCAGTCACCAAAATAGAACACAGAAATATTTACCACAAGTCAGCATGTCTGAGCACAAGGGATCCTGTCTGTAAGCAGATTTGAAGGCAAAGGTTAACCCAAGCAGAAGCCTGACCCCATAAATAATGATCAACAAGAGACAGGAATGCATCTGAGCAGCGACCTCTTCAGCAAATATTTGGCCTGCCTGTAGTTGGACCACACTGTGTATCATCAAGTCTGAAGGATTACCTCAAAAGCAAGAAAAAAAACCCCAAAAGACTTAAGTTTTAAAAAACTGCATTATTTAGAGTTGAGTCCAGTCCGTTTAGCTTGCTAAAAATAATACCATCAGGTGATCTGCCCAGTCACCTTCAAGGAGAGAAAAGCTTTAGGACTAAGGAGCTCTTTACCCTACTGGAGAACAGCACAAATACTCATGGCTGGAAAGCAAAAAGGATAAATTCAACTGAGAAAAATATTTCAAGTTGTCAACAATGACAGAGATTAACTATAGTGACAAAATGTCAAGGAATTAGACAAATTCTCTACCTTTCACGATCTTCACAGTGGTACCAGAGGCATTTCTGGAGATAGGTTTTTCTTAAACTCATGTTCCAAGCTGTATGAGGTTATATGGCATGTAGCACATCAGGCCAGATGCTTTATTGATTTGTCCTGCCCTTATTTTCCCTGAGAAGTCAGCATCTGCTTACCCCTGTTACACAACAGACTAAACAAGCCACACTTTCAAGGTGAAACAGGACGCCACCGAGGGCCTGTAAGCAAAGTGGGCTCTCTTTGAGTAAAGCCAAGAGGAGTCCTCTGCTGTCTTCATCCTTAGTCCTGCACCTAAAAGCCCGGTGGTATGGTCTGCAGTCCTACCTACATTCTTTAAACTGAAATCTGCAACAAGGTGAATTCCCTCTGTCGTCTTGGGGCTGTTGAGTTGTTAATTCATAGGGATATCACAACATCAGAAGCACAGGGAAAATATCTTGTTCTATAAATGAAACTTATAGAGCTGAGATGTGGTAAGGACAAATACTTCAGATTCTTTCTATGTTGGTTTGGGGTTTTTTTCTCTTCAGTGGAGTATAGCTAGGTTGACATATAAATATTTTAAAACAGCTGCTCATCAGATAAATGGTATATTGTAGCCTTAGCTGAAATGTATCCTGTTTGCTCATGTTTTCTGTTTTCTTGACGGTATTTGATCTCTGACATTGCAGAAAAACCTTCTAGTTGGACTATGAGTTTAGATTTAACATTATTCCATTTCCCTCCCTCCCCCCCGCTTTTTTTCTGTGTAGCTTATGCAAGGTCAGATTACACAAACCTGTCCCATCGGAAAATCTCCATGTAATTCAGTAGAACTAGTAAGATAAGATTTAGAGAATCAACCTCATATTTCATTTTTTCATTTTACTGCAGTATTTACAAAGGACTGAACAACTGTCAGTTCAAACAAAAACCTGACTGACTGAAGAAAATGTCTCTGTGTAGCTTTTGCTCTCTAGAATTAATCAATTAAGTGGTCAAAGCTTAATTTCATGAGAAAGACAGGAGATAATGTAACATTTAGCAACATTAAAAGGAATGTGCATTCTAAAGAGGGACCTTGATTCCTTTTAATGTGCAGTAAATGATGCAAGGCTGCCAATAGCACAGTTCAAATACAGTCAAGATTTTAAAATGTGTCAAAACTACACATCGCAGCTAAAGCTACAATACAGAATTTGTACCTTTTCCCTGATGAGCAGCTGTTTTAAAATATTTATATGTCAACCTAGCTATACTCCACTGAAGAGAAAAAAACCCCAAACCAACATAGAAAGAATCTGAAGTATTTGTCCTTACCGCATCTCAGCTCTTTACGTTTCATTTATAGAACAAGATATTTTCCCTGTGCTTCTGATGTTGTGATATCCCTATGAATTAACAACTCAACAGCCCCAAGACGACAGAGGGAATTCACCTTGTTGCAGATTTCAGTTTAAAGAATGTAGGTAGGACTGCAGACCATACCACCGGGCTTTTAGGTGCAGGACTAAGGATGAAGGTAGCAGAGAACTCCTCTTGGTTTTACTCAATGCTCACCTGAAGCAGAGAAAGCACTGCTGTTGATTCCAACAGTTTCTAATTACAGAGCCTCAGTGGCATCCTACGTGATTGTGGGCAGCACACTTTACATGGTCTTAGCTTCATTTTATCCATCTGTTTAACAGGTGTAAGCAGATAGTGACTTGGCTTAGACTCAAGATGGTGAAACATCTCTCATTGATCTGAATAGTTTTGGATGAGGCCTCAAGTGAAAGAAGCGTGAGTGAAAGAAGCATTCAGGAGATGCAGATTTTTTTCCCCCATCCATGAATTATGCATGAGTACATTGTGATTGTCTTGATTCTAACCTCTATTTTGAAATTATTCATCTGATTCCTGCAGATTCTTTTTGGTCTGTAGGCTGTTTGCAAGCAGTTCTGAGAATCTCTACTGAAGCAGCTGCTAACTTCCAGGTGGGGCTGAAAACGCCCCATCTTCCCCCAGAAATCAGAATGGAAGGTGGCAACACAAGACTGTGATCCTTGTGTCTCTTCCCTCCCATCTTTAATTCTGTATTTTTAATATGATTTGTGTTATGCTTCCTTGTACATTTTTCTTAAGAACTGGATGAGAACACATCTGGTGGGAAACTCTGGCTATGGGGATTTCACTCAAGGTTCTGCCATGGTTTTGAGAGACAGGAAGCAGGGGAGAAAATATTAGGTAAATTAAGGTGGGTTGACCAGCATGAAATCTGCCTTTTCTTGAGTACTAAGGACTTGACCTTGAATACTAATAATCTTTGTTGTATTTGGATATGCTTGTACACAATTCTCCTCCTAAAAGAAAGACAATTGAAACAAATACCTTATAGAAGTACGAAAAACCTTAGCATAAGCTCATAAGCTTATGACAAGAAGACCATAAAATCATAGCTGGGAACCTAAGCTGTATGCCCTGCATCTCAAACTGGTGGGAATTTGGATGCTGAATTACCAGGAGAAAGTTGTTACCTTGCACGGCCTGGGCATGGAAGGTGGAGGAGAATGGGGTCAAATGCATGAAGTGGGAAGAAGACTGACTGGATTTACTGTGGGGAGCTCCTGTCCAGAAGAGATAGAGCATAACTGAAAGGATGGAAGTGCCTTGAACAGAATTTCACGTGTTAAAACACGGGAAGTCTCTACCTGTCAAAAGGCTGGAGTGATTTGTTTGCATCATGTTTCAGTGAACTGTTGCAAATTAAAGTAGGATTAGGACCTCTCAGAAAATGTTACAAGAACACTCTGCAGTGAAATTTTTTCTGCAAATGAAATACGTGAATAAGGTACTACTTTCCCTATCATGTATGCTTATTAGTACACCCTTATTTATGCGTTCACTCTACTCTGACAGAATTCAATAGCTAAATAAATATAAAGTTAAAGCCTGTAGTATTAGACCTTTCCATTAAATCCTGGGGCCTGACTCATTTGCATTTTGTTTTGTTTTTATAATGCATACTTACTTTAATTATGACTGCTGCACTTTAATTGTAATTGTCTGTGCAATGCCCAAGTACCTTGCTAAGTGGATAAGGGAAGCACTTTATTCCATAATAACATACTTAATCCATTATTATTCATTATTTTTTTTCTGGAATGGACTGAAAAGACTCAGGACTTTGAAAAATACAATAACAACAAATTATCTATGGCAAAAATAATTTTTAACAGAATTCATACTTTTCTTATCTTCATCATTGTTTTTCTCTAGGTATCGTCTCTCCTAAAGAGAGAAGCAGCAGTATTTAATGTCCTGAAGATTGGGCTAAATGCCAAAGATGTTTGAAATCAGAGATACATCGTCCCCCAGGCTTCTTGCATGGCTTTTGACAAGTCATTTAACCACTCTGTGTCCTTATTGCCCTGTTTCTGATGGCTGCAATCCTACCATTCACCTTCCATAGAACAGTAAAGCTTACTTCACTAACGCTCAGAGCTTTGCAAATGATGGAGGCTAGGTATTGTAGCAGCATAATCGAAGGGACACAATGATGGCTGCATAAAGAGGAGGTGTTTCCTAGCTATGCAGGATTCTTGCTTATTGAGTGAAAGAAGACATTCAGTTTCTTGTTATATCCTTGCAGATCCCTCCTGAACAAATACACCGTCTTCCTTGAATTTTCTTATTACAGAGGTATTACCGCTTGGAGTTTTGTAAGGAGATCCTTGCACAGTCTCTCATGGTAGGCACAAAAGCATTCTGTCTCATTTTCCTTTGGCAAATGCTCTCTGTAGGAACCTGGAAGGTCAGCGCTGGTCTTACCATTTTGGCCCACCAGTCACCACACCCTCACAGGAAACAGGTTGCTTTCTGATTCTCCTAGCCTGCTTGTTTTTGGCTTACCAATCCATGGCTGTAGGTCTCTGTTTAATTTATGACAAAGATTTATTAGTAGAAACTAGGCTATTGAGGCTGGTCAACCAAATTAAAGGTGCAGAAACTGTGAATACATCACGTCTGCTCCATGGAGTGTGTCACATCTTCTGTCACATCTTCTGATAGGCATTCAAGACTTCCCAAGCTGTTTTGCCCCATCCCCAGTCATCCAAACCAGGATGACTTTTTCTTTATAGTTAGTATTCCCTTAAGAATACACACCCCAACCTGGCTGACCATACCTGGATAGGCCAGTATGATGTCTATCACCCTTATTTCTTCATCGCTTTTATCCAGCTGAGCTGGAAAGGAATGTGATGTCCACTGCAAAGATGAAACACTGCACAAGGCTTGCCTTAAGAGTTAAACCAGCCTCCTCTGTTCTGCAGGATAAAAAAATCTCCGCCTGAAGTCTGTCCTAATAGGGATGAGGTGGCTCTGGGTGTGTGTACGTACCTATTTGAGCATATTCATGGCCATCCCTTGTTGTTTCACAGAATGTATTATGCCAAAAACATGTTATTTCCATCGGTGTCCCTGTACTCTGTTTCTGTGAGGCAAGACTGAAATTATGCTGTTCAGTACTGCCTCTGAAAGGAGACAGCATACCAGCACAATTTCCCAAACAATCATTTCCCCAAATATAGCTTAGGTGTTTTCACCTCCCCTGTCTTTCTGCTTCTGCCTTTTTTCTCATTCCCCTATAACCATCCCTCTCCTTGCTAAATAATGCCAGTTCCTGCTCAGTCAATCCCCTGTCACAAAACATTAAGGCAATGACACACTAGGCAATGACATAGAGGAGGGTGTCTCCTAAAACTTTCCAATAAAATCTTAAGTGCGTGGGATGTGAATGCTCTTGCTCCTTAGAGTTCACTCTGGGGTCTTCCCCCAACACTCAGGGGACATATGGCAGTGTTTCATGATCCCCCAAAGCCATATCTCAGTGCTTGCAAGAGAACTGTGAATAAGCAGTTCTTTTTTAGGAGTTTGTGAACAGCTTCTAATCCTGGTGATACTGTTTGCATCAGTTTACATTCCCAAGGCTATCTGTGAACAGAAAAGACTGGAAATACACCTTTCAGCTCATCTGAAACAGAGATTCTCCTTTACATTTCTTGGTTCCTCACATCAGGAACTCTTTGCTATGGTGCAGGTTTTGCTGATCTGAAAAGGCAAAACAAGAGTAGTTCTATGTTCAAATTCACCTACTTAAAACCAGTTACTTTTTGTTCTGTGGCCTTGCATCTTTTGTGTGCTCAATCAAATCTACTGACATGCTTGCCTAAAACCAGGTCTGACTGCTCGTTACACCTCCTGCATCTTCAGCACCTGCAGTTGACTGGAAAGGAGACTGCTTTTTTAGCCTCTATGGAAATCATCAAAATTCTTAATGGATTTACACAGGAGCTCCTGAAAGTAAGTTTATTCCCCTTAGCCAGGTTACTTATTGGTGAATAATAAAAAGCACACAGATAGTTTCCCAGAACTAAGGTTGTAAGTTTGTGAACTCTGAAGACTGTGGATGAGGAACAGCAAGGGAAGGTATTTCTTGAGAAACGCAGGAAACATGCACGGAGCCTAACAACAAAGGCCCTGCCTGCCACTTCTGTGGTATTATATCCACAGCCCCCACACCTCCCAGCAAAACTCTGCAGTAATCCCTACTTTGCTTCCAAAGAGCCTAAACGACACTGAAGACTCAAAGGAGTGACAAACTTGCAAGGAAGCAGCAGACTCCTCCAACATCCATTTTCCCCAGTAACTCCTTCCCCCAGGTTCAGATTTAGCCCGGCCTTCCGCATGCCTTATAAGAGGTAAGGGGAAAACAGGACCGTTATCAACAGGGCGGACAAAACCAGCCACCACTATTCAAGCCACTTCGGAGAAAAAAAACCAAATCACTAAGTCGCCCTGGAAATAAAAAGAACAGCCGCACCTAGAGTGTCATTCGGGGAGGGGAGAAGAGCGGGTGCTGGAGAGGCCGCCCCGGGCGCCGCAGAGGGGCCTGGCTGGGCCCGGCTGGCACTGCCCGCACCCGGCTCCCGCTCAGGGCTCCCCTCAAGCACCGGCCGCTCTGCCGCGGGCGAGGCGGCACCACCCAGAGGCGGCCGGCGCGGAAGCGGGCGGCGGGACACCGTCACGCCGGCTTTCCCGTCACAAACGCCGGCTTTCCCCGCACAGACACCGCCCAGGCCCCGCTCCGGGACGGGACCCCCCCGCGGCCCCCGTCCCGCTGACCCCTCCCCGCGCCTGCGCGGCCCGGCCGGGGGGCGGAGCTTCTGCGGCCGGCCCCGCCCCGCTCCCATTCCCCCGGCCTCGCCGTGCGTGGCGCGCGGGGGCAGGGGCAGGCGCGCGAGCCGCTCCCCCCCGCCTCCTCCCGCGAGAGCGCGCGCGCGGCGTGCGAGTGAGCGGCCATTGGTCGGGCGGGTGAGTGCGCGCGCGCGCGCGCGTGTGTGTGTGCGCGTGGGGCGGCGAGGCGCCTCCCCGCAGCCCGCGCCGCTCTCGCCGGAGCGCCGGCGGCCGGGCAGGGGGGCCCGGGCCGGCAGCCGGGGCATGGAGAGCCTGCTGGAGAACCCGGTGCGCGCCGTGCTCTACCTGAAGGAGCTCACCGCCATCGTGCAGAACCAGCAGAGCCTCATCCACACCCAGCGCCAGCGCATCGACGAGCTGGAGCGGCGGCTGGACGAGCTGAGCACCGAGAACCGCAGCCTCCGCGGGCAGCAGCCGGCCCCCGCCGAGCCGCCGGCGGCCCCCGCGCCGCCCCAGGGCCCCCCGCCCGAGCAGCCCCCGCCGCCGGGCCAGCCCGACCCGCTCCAGCACCACCAACAGCTCCCGGCGCAGCCGCCGCCGCCGCCGCCGGGCAAGCAGGCACCGGCGGGCCCCGGCGGCGGCGGCCGCGCTGCCGGCCACCAGCACGCCCCCCTGCAGCCCCACCAGCACCCCGCGGAGAAGGACGGCCGGGAGAAGGGCTGCTGCGCCGCCCTGCTCCAGCACAAGACCCCCCAGGCCATCGGCAAAGGCGTCCTGAGCCGGAGACCAGAGTGAGTGAGAGGGGCAGGGGGCGGAGGGGGCAGCGGGCGCGTAGCGGGCGCCTCCTGGGCCCGGGTCCGGGGGCAGCCGGGTCGTACCCCTGCAGCCCTGCACCGGGAGGGACCGTGGGTGGGTGGGTGGGTGGGTGGGGAATCCCCCCCCATGCATGCTCGCGGGGAGCGGGCAGAGCGCGAAGAGGAGCCAGGATGCTGCTGCGTGCAAGAGGCGTTTGCCCCCGAGTTCAGCGCCTTCATTGCTCGGTACGGGTGCCCGGGGCCCGTCGGGCTGCTCACCTGCGGTGCTCGCACCCGGCCGTGCCCTCATCGGCTGTCACCAATAAATAAGTCTTTGATCAAAGATGAGTGCGGTTTAGCCCAGGCAGGAGGGAGCTTTGCAAAGGACGGCAGCGTTGTGGCAGTTTCTGTTTGCCTTAAGTCGCTGGTATCTGTCAAAACCCCCACATCATCCCTGGAATGAGCTGGGATTTTCCTGCCCGCCTTGATTTAAGGAGTCTAGGGTATGCATTGTATCGCACATGATGTATATATGTCCATAGAGATACAGCTGCTGTACATATGTTTGACATTTAGGATGCTTATTGCACTTGTGTGTGGGTTGTCTGCTTTTTTTTTTTTTTTTTCTTCCTTCTTTTTTTGGTGAGTGGCACCTGACACAGATCCAGCTCTTCAAAAGGACAAAGTATTTTTTTGCTGATCTTTCCTCTTCAGTGGAGAAAGCATGACTACTAGTACTGAATACTGATAATGCTTTACGTGTATGCATGTATAGTAAACAAGGATGAGCATTCCAGCACTATAGGTGTTGGAAGAGGCTACTATTGAAAGTAACATTTTCTTGGATTGTGTATCTAGTATATGCCATCGGTTCACCAGCTGGTAATTACAGCTGCAGGCAGTATTGTAATTTCCTTTGTTTAGGCACTTTGAAAGCAGGGGAATGTTTTCTGGTTGAAAGCCAGAGTTGGTGAAGTTAGAAGGAGAATGACCATATTTTCTGATGTGGCTTCTTTTGTGTAAGAAGGAAGCTAATATAAGTAGTGAAACTAGATCACAATTTCTTTCCTAGAATGAACTCTCTCGGTTATAGTGATGTCAAAACAAATTAAGTACACAGCACACTGGATAGCCCAAAACATCTTCCTTGTCTCTTTTGACAGTTGAAATAAAAGGGACCTTTCTCTCTCATGCTTGTTTTGAATACACAAGCATAGCTGCAACAGAAAGCTGGATTTTTCAGATGGTGTAAGTAGAGTTACACCACATAGTAACAGCTAAGCATCTGTCCCATGATTCTATGAAAATCAGGCAAGAAATTAGTATTAAAGGAATATGTATGATCTAGGCACACTTGAATCCCACAAGGTAGATACATATATCTAAAATACTGCGCTGTAAGACTCAATTTTGCAATCACAACTTAAAGGAAGTAAGGCTACTCAGAGAATTAATACAGGTAGTAAGCATTTGCAGGATCTGGCCCTTATTCATCATGCAATAGGTGGAGTTTTAAAAAGATGTAGGGCCAGATCCTGAACTTATGCTGATTGGTGTAAATCCAGAATTGCATAATTTAAGTCAAAACAGTAAGAAACCCATCTAAAAATGCATAATCAACCTCATTGTTTTTTCAATAGTGAATCCCTGCAGTGAAGGCTCTGTTAGAAACATCGTATCGGCAAGGGCTTTCCTTTCTTCTGAACAGAGTTTCTAACATACGTCATTACAGAGACTGAAGAATCAATTTCTATGCATAAGTCTAAATGCCTCCTCCTTATCTGAGCATTTTTTGTGGTGGGGTTTGATTGGGAGAAGAATTGTGGATTTTTTTTTTTTCCTTCATACCAAAATGCACAAAGAGAAGTGCATTAAGAACACAGCCGATCACTGGTATATCATACGATAATCTTTGTATTTCAGATAGATAGACGGATGGATGGTTGGAGCCTTTTTGTGGAAAGTCAGGGCTGCTGCTGGGGATAACAGAGCAATCCCTGCAGTGTTCTTCACTCAGGAAGATTAAAATAGACTGCTTCTGTTTCCTTCTATAGCTTAGGCAAACCAAAATCTTTGTATAGAAAAGGAAATATCAGAGAATGCAAAACAGTCTACATTTCTCACTCCTGCAGGTTCTTTTTTTTCCCCCCACTGATTGTATGTACTGGGTTTCATCCTCTCATCTCTGTTAGAAGGAAATCAAAGAGACTGCAGAATCTAACTTAAAGGCAACTTGGGTGGAGGGCATGGAATCTTTCATCACCTATTGACAGTATGCCCAGTATCCCTTATGATCCAGGTCGCCAACCCGAGAGTTGTATTTTTGCTTTTGTGTGACACCAGGGGACATACTTTAATACCTACACAGAATAGGTATCTGCACTGTCTTCCTTCCTCCCTGTGCCTGAACATGTTTTTCCCTCTAATGTAAACCCTGAAATTCAGTGTTACCTAATTTTTTTTTCTCTTGGCCAAGAACATAGGAACTGGCTGTTCACTACAGAAAATGGCCACTCTAAACAAGAACAGAAAGGATATTTTAGCATGTCAGGATGCGGTGGCTGAAAGCAAGGGTTAAAGCGGCACCTGGGCAGTGCCCAGCTCTCGCTGCCCAGTAATGAAATTTCCTCTGCCTCTCATAAAACAGGAGGTTCTGGCAGCATGTTTCAGTGTACTTGTGCTGGCTCTTCTCACCTCAGACACAGCCCAGGGATTTTGCTCATTTTGAGTCAGGATTGAGGGTTTTTTCGCAGCCCAACTCACCTCAGTCCCTGGATAGAAGTGAAGACCTTAGCTTTTGGACACATGTGGCTATTCTTGTCAGCTGGGGCAGTCTTCTGTAAGGGGCTTGGAATTAAAAACAAATGAAGCATCTCAATTATTTTAAAGAAAAGTTCAGTCTTATTTTTGTCGTCCACCTTTTAAAAAACTGGTAAGTTTTCTTTCTTTAAAGCTTTTTTTTTTTTAAAAAGTGCCTAAATTTTAAAAGGGAACAAATCAAAGCCCATATCTAGAAAGGGAAGAATTCCTGAGTTATGAGGAGGCTCACTAATTGTTGCTGCATGTTGTTGTGTGAAAAAAGTAGCACTGAGCTTACCTGTGAAAGGAGAGGCAAAGAGAGATTTTTGCAGAGCTTCTCAGCAAGAATTAGGCTGATTATTATTCCGCGGCATCTGTCTCTTTCTACCTTAGCAGTCTATTGCATAAGCACCTCACAGCTTTAAAAACAAAAAAATAAGGTCATTCGTCATGGAATGTTTTGCTTCAAAAATACAGGTTGCCAAATTAGCATAGCTTAGATCACCCTTACTAGGCAGCCTCTTGTCTTGAGGGACCATCCCAAAGTGTCATCAAATCCTGTGAGTATAAATTTTCCTTCCCTTCTTTATCAAAATACTACCTTCTTTGCCAATCCCCAGTACCCTTTGTTAAGTATCAGGGAAGTGCCACAGGGTTGAATTTAGCGGATTAAGTCTAAATGGCCCAAATCCTGCTGTTTTTTATCAGTGAAACTCTCAGTAGGAGCTCTGCCTATGGAAGGACTTTAGCTTTTGAGCCCATGTATTACTTGGAAAACTCACTTTGATAAATACAATTAGAATAATAGGTAATAATCTGTTATAGTTCCTTCCATCAAAAGACATGGGTGCAATTTACAAACATTCTGTATTTAAGTGGCATTAAAGTCTTCTTTTAACCATCACTAACAGTGAAAACAAAGTGTAGAAACAGTATTTGTCTAGCATGACATAAAGAAACTAAGTGTTGCCTTTAAATTGTTAGTCTGTGTTTGCTCTACAAGGTATCTCCTCATGCAAAACAAACTTTTAGAATTCTTGGAGGAAATTTTCTAAAATCACATTTTCCCAGAGGTCTTAAAGTTCATTTGGATTTGCATTGTGCTGAAAATGATTTTATTTTGTATTGGTTTAGGACAGTATTTTTTATCTTAGTAAAGAGGCAAGTTTTAAAATGTTAAAGGGACAATGTTAGTCACTTAGTTGCTGTTGTGGTCTGAGGCTATTTGCTATATTTTTGTTTAATTTCAAAAGCTCAATTATATAAATTTAAAATGAATTGCATATGCAGATGTGCTGTTTTCCATAATTTTTCTTTTAAACTATGCATTAATGTTCTATTCTATGGATTATCTCCAGGGTAAAGGCATTGACAAAATCCCACTTATTTCAATGGATACTAACAATAACTATAAATATTATGGCTTACTATTAACATATTTTGCTATATTTGCGCATTGCACCAGCAAAAAAACCCACAACCAAACCACAAAAAACCCCAAAACCAAAAATGACCACCGGAACAACTCTGAATGGCTTATGTACCCCATTCCTTTCACTGTGGGCACACACAGAATGCTACATTTGCTGTCTGCTTTCATTCTTTCAGATTTCCCCCAGCCTGTCTCAGGGTTTAACTCCTTTGAGCTTTCATACCAGAAACAGTTTCATTGGTGCTGCCCTGGGTTCTGCAAAACCCTGTTAGCAATGTACCGTTTCAGCATCAAAAGTTATTTGGAGTCAAGTGCTGTAAGCTGGTTTCAAATGACAGAGGTTTGCATTGGCATAGCTACGTAGATGCTAAAGCCTTGCTTAGATGATTTTGAAATAAAGAGCATAATGAGAGGAAAAAAAGAAAGTAGACTCTGTGACTACATCCCATTTAAAGATATATCCATACTGGTTCCATTCACACTGTAATTGGCCTAAGACATAGTTGGACATGAACACACCTGTGTTGTATCTACATCAGGGCCAGCAAAATCCCAGGCAGAGAAATATGGAAATAATGATTCACAATAATATTTAAGAAATAACAGGTGAAGTGAGAGAAGGCAAAGGTCTCAGCTTAGGAAGGATTCAAAATGAAGTTCTAGGTACAAAATTGCTGAGTAAAGGTGGCATGAGGAATTCCACCCACAGGGATAGCACCCCAATGCGATGCTGTGTAAGGTCCTGGCCAGAGCAGCACAGTGTCAAGTCTGAAAATAATGTTATAGGAAATCTCACTGGTGGGATGGGAGCATCAGGAAGTAATAACAAGGAATCTGTGTGAAATACTGCCTAGTGGTGCTTTGGACAGGTATTATCTGTGTATCTGTGTCCTGAGCCCAGTTAGAGCAGTACCTGGAGTAACAAAGACTCATACCAATCGTTTAAACAAGAGAAATCAAGGGCTGAAAGCAACAGCAAAAAAGGTGAATGTTTTAATACTTAAATGAGGAGGGATGCAAATGCATTTTTTCATTTTTCTGATAAAATGGTGATATTTTTATGTCACTCAGCTATATGTTCTGTTGCAGCCAGGCTGCTCTTCTCGGTGGCAAGGGTACCTTTTTTCTATATGCTTCATATTGGCCCACTTGGTGTCACTTCTGGGCAGATCCAAGGTAAGGCTCTATGAGAGGGCTTTCGGAGCAATGAGCTCACAACGCAACACGGTTAGCATTCAAAAGAATTCATGCATGGCTGTTTGGAAGAGGTATAAATGGAAAAATGTCCCAAATGAATAGGTGTTAACAATGCCCTTGAGAATTCCTGCCAGGGACTCAGTGCCAGGTGACTGTTGGGCTGGCTGTCCCATTCTTTGCAGTATGTACAGTGTGGAAGGACACCCGTTGTTCTGAGATTGAAACAAGCAACTGATGCTTCCATGTCCTTCATAAAATGATGCGCACACAGGAATATACAATTTACACATGGTTCATACATTTTATGCATCCAGAAAGTGGCTACTTATATGAGGCATAGACTGTACACATTCCCACCTACACCATACTTGAAATCATTTGCACTTTTAGTCAGAGTAAGCCAGAGAAATCTAGCCTTGGAATGCAATTCTGGTCCTTAGATGGTGCCAGACCAGAGCCTGTCAGCTCAAAGACTGGTCTTCTGTTAATTATGGCTTCTACCTACTAATTAAAAAAAAGTGTTCATGTGATAAAATGAAGTACACTTCTGCAAGCCAAAATACCTTTAGACAAACAGACAGATTGTAGAAATTTCCCAGTTTTATTTTTTCCCTTCTGCCTTGCAATCCAAGTAAAAACAGTAAAAAAGAGCTACTCTCTTTCCCTTAATCTTTCTGTATGTGGAGTTTATTAATCTTCTGCTTTCCTGTTATTTTCCCTATAAATGCCTTGTTAGGTTGCCTGTTTTCTCCTTTCTTTTCTAGTTCAGCAGTGGTTTATTTCTCTTTTTCCATTCTCAGTTATGAAACCTTTTGTTGTCTCTCCCTTAGGAAAACATTATAGAAAGCCAGAAATGTTTCTCCGTTTAACAGATGGAAAATATTTCATTTGTTATAAAATTACCAGTAGCCTGTGATTGCTACTTGGTCTACATTCCATGGAACCATATAAAAGCAAATAAAGAAAAAAGAAAAGAGTAATTTTTGAAGACAGAGCCTGAAATGTGACCATTTTCCCTTTCTCATACAATTTTTAAAAATCAGATATACATCTTTTCCCTCAAAGAGGTGTATCTTGAAACAAACTAGTAATATTGTATTCGTCCATTCTAGAGTTTGTCATTTCATTTAGCTAAGCCCTAGGTGAGAAAATGAGAGTCTTGCCTATTGGATTTGTTCTGCCCAATGGCTGTTTAAGATCTCTTAGAGGATTGGACTAACAGTTTTAAGATCAAAGCTTAATTCCTCCTGAATTTATTTTTAACAGACTTGTGATGCTGGACAGTCCCTTTCATCTCCATGTATTTGAAGATCTGTAGCAAAGCAGTTTGAGATCTATTGTTTCAGATTAGAGTGGGCAGATAGATCAGGAACGACCCTTTTTATAAATTTCAGCATAGGAAGCAGCATAAAGCTCCTGTCATTACTTGCAATGTGTACTGCAAGGCAATATGCATATTTGTACATAGAAGAGAGAATATATTTGCATGGGCATTTGTCTACAGTAAGTGTCTAAGAGCAAAGTTGAAACAGCATCTAGTTTCTATGCTTTTTATATACAGCAAAGCAAATCGTCTGCTGGAGGAAATCAGTGTATCTTTACTGACGTCAATACAGCCACGACAATTTACATCACCTGAGGATCTGTACCAGGTTTTGTGTCTCTGTCCTCACACACAAATACACGTACATCCACTAGTGTAAATGAGTGTTGACAATAGCAAGTCATCACAGAAATAACAGTGAACAATGGGAAAACCATTAAGCAACATTCTGATTCTTCATATAATAGGTTTGTAATGTTTTCTTACAGTATTTTAATATAAAGTGGTAGGAGTTTTGTTGCTGCAGGGTTATAAAGATATATTTGGTCTGTTTGATAATGTTTTTTCTTTTCTCTACCCTGTGCATGCACCCTCAGTCTGCGGCTTTACAGGTATTATTTTTATTGCTTTTGCTAAGATTATGCTCATTGATCAGGTATTATTTTCTGCTCTGAAGTTGCACTAGCTGAGGCAGATAGGAGGCGATCAATATTTTCCATAATTAGTCACACCTGAGAGTGGACACTTTGGTGTAATTAGAGTGATTTTGAATAAGAAATTACAAATGGCAAACCTTATCCTTCCTGCACTCTTCTAACTGAAAACAAGGGGGTCTGTGAGCTGCAGAGCTAATGAAGCTTGGCTTTGTGTCAGAAAGACATGAAGACAAAAGATTTGTGTCACGGTTATATTTTCTGATTCCTAACAAGACACAAGTTCTGATTTAGGCTTCACCTGGTGTTGAGGCTTTTGTAACATCTCGCTCCAACACAGAGATTTCTGTGTGGAGTGATAGCTTCAGTTCACATGGCAGCCTTACCCTCGGTGGAGAACCTAGAAAGTTCTCTCTGTCAGGCCACACCAGCTATTTTCATGGGACTTGTTAGAGGTTAGTATCTCTGGGGTCACTGTTACTCACTCAGACCTGGTTGAAACTCACAGTGGGATCTGCAGTTACAAAGTAGGAACCCACACAGATACACATCCACACAGAGAAAGTGAGAGACACAGATGCATAGAAGGAAAAGGGAAAAGATTATATGGTCACAGAAAACATATTTTGCTTAGGAACCCAGGCAATAAAGACCAAGCCCTAGATAATTTTTTTAGTTAGGTCACCAGTACATCAAAATGGCAGAACTGTCCACTCCAGATCTGTGACCCTTGTCTCGGAGCTGGTGTTCTATGTGTAATAGCTTCTTAAAAGTCTTGGAATATTAAAGTTACAAAGAATTGGGGAATTACTGTAGGAATTCAGAGGGCACCTAGGTGGAGGTTTTCCACTGGCAAATGGAGTCTCTTGCTCCTCTTGGCTTTTCATATGAAGTTGACGGATCATTTTAATCCGCCTACCAACATGTGCATGGGCACGGGCTGCTGCTGAGACAGTAACTACTAGAAAGGTTCATTTATGTTTGCTGAAACACACTAAAGCATCTATGTCATTCTCAAGAGTAGTAGAAAATTGGCACTGAAATTGTTATGGATCTTAAGGAGGCTTGGGATTTTCTTCAGGTTTTGCTGTACTTTGGATATTTGTTCAAATTCTGACCTTTCTATTAAAGTTCAGGACATTGCTGTCAATCTGTTTGTGATGCCGATTTCAAGGCAGTCCTCTGAAGTGGTTCACACTGTCCTGCTCCAATGGGAGAGTTGCTCTGACAGCATCTCCTGCAGCCTCAGCATCCCGCATCTTGGTCTCGCTGTGGCTGGGTGGGCACTGACTCCATGGAACATCCTCAGATCTGCCTCCTGGAGCAGTGTGGTTTTGGCCCTGAGGTTCTTAACAGATTTTTTATATGTGATAGCATTTTCCGGAAGAGGGAGTACCTCTCCAGGTACATAAAAGTTATTAATTTTCTTTCTCCTTCAGTTACAGAACCAAACTCAAACCTGTCTTTCCTTGCTTTTGCCCCTCTATCAGGAATACTGTTTCTGCCTCTGCTGGGCTGTTCCAGGCAAAGTTTCAGCTCTACAGTCAGTTCAGAATTCTCACAAATGTCCTTGTCTTTCATTTGCTGGTTTTTAATTTGCAAATCCATTCCCAGTAGAACACCAGTAAATTGCCTGTGTCTGCCTAGGTACTCACATGGCCCCTTTCACCATAGTAACCGAGTATCTGGATTTGTCCTGAGGGCCCATGCTGATATCCATGCACACTGGACCAGTAACCTTCATCTGAACTAGCAAAGAATCTGAGGAAACTCCTCCCTTTTCTCCGAGCATTCCCTGGTTCTTGTGCCAAAGACCTCTTTTCAAGCAGTTTTCTTCTACAATGTTTTGTGCCAATAAAACTATATCCAGTCAGACTCCTGGTGTAGATAGACTGCATGGCTCTGATCAGTAGTTTGCACTATTTTACAATCTAGGTAAGTCTAAGAGTTACCACTTCACTAAATCTGGGTGGCTGAACTCAATTATGTGCCTTCAGATTTGAAGAGACGTGAGGTAACGCTCGTACATGACTTCTGATGTTACAGATCTTCATGAACTGACTTCTGTCCCACCGCTAGAGCTACTTGGTTTGAGTTAGCTATTAGCCTACTCTAACTCTGTGCATACTTGCCATGGCAGTCATTTGGGATGGCACAGCCAACTGCTGTAATGTTTCCCCCAAGAATTCTTTATTACTCGTTTGGGAAAATACCGATCCCCATGTTAGCTGCAGCAACATCCTCTGCTGGTCCCTTGTTTCTGCCAAGAAAGGAGTGAGTTTCTCATCTTTGTAAAGCTGAATACAAAAACACTGACTTCACTAGACATGCTCTGACTGGAACTATTATGCCACCTTTATCACCTCATTTACCGTGGCTCTTATGCAGCTAAGCAGATAGGGAATACCAGGTTGTGTCCCTGATGGATAAAAAGTCTTGGCAAAGAGTTTGAGTCTCAGACATTTAAAGGTATTTAGCCTCCCAGAGGTGGAAGAAAGAATCTACTTGTTTTTAAGGGAAGGATCAGACTTCTGCCAAACTTAATTTGCTTTCAGCAAGTTATTTTACAGGTAGGCAGAAGAAAGGAAATACTGGTGACAGGGGAAGAGGGGAAGAAGAGGAAGAGAGGCATCTACAGTGTATCTTTACTTTCTGCTAAAGGCAACCTTCAGGCTAGTTTTAAATCAATATTAACTTACTCTGCAAATCCCAAGCCTGAAAGCATGGCTGGAGCATTGCCTCAGGATTACATCCCAGTGGTGTGCACATCTGCATGCTCTCTAAAGCCTCTGCAGCAGTTATAAGATAGTGTATACCATACTTCTGGGTTCTGCAGGGGTATGCAGCTGCATACTAGCTGGTGGAAGAGTGGACGGCAGTGGGGAGGAGTTACAAAGGGAAGGGGAAAGGGCCCAGTGGAAACTATAGAATGCAGGAGCCCCATAATCTTATCCTGCAGAGGCTGTGAAGTTTTTGAATGCCTAGTTCATTTGCGTGTGTGACTGTAATGATACTTTGGTGTAGCTGGGGGGAGGGAAGGAATGACAGGGCTTTATGTTCTATTTTTATGAAACCTCTTACTCAGGAGAAAATAATAATAAATGGCACACACTGATCATTATCCTGAATGGGTACCGTCTGGCTGAAGCCACCTCCCCAGTAGGTAACTCCTGAGCTTAAGGAAGGAGCCCATTACTGTAGCCCAAAGTATATGTGACTAGTTCTCATCACTATCACTATGGGATGGGAGGTTTATTAGATCTCATAAAGCGATGCAGTTTAACCTGGTTGGGCAGTGTCTGGCAGATCTCCAAGAAATACCCAGAGCACTAGGAGAGGACAGTGGAGTATCTGCAGACAGCACCATTTTCAGGATATCTCTGCCTGGCATTAGCACCTCTTTTTTCAGATTAGATGTTGGGGACTTTGACCACCTGTGTCCCTTCACAGGACTTAAACACACAGAGAGTAAAGGTGTTATTCTTGTTCATGTGCTGGTGTAAATTTGTCATCCCTGCTTAATTGGCAACAGGCCCCATTCTTCATTGTCTTCTTCTTGTGAAGTTGTTTTCTTTTGTGTGAGATGGGTTTGAGATGCTAGCGAATCCTCACTGATCAATTTACATCCCACTACCTCAAGCATAAACGGTAATATGATTCATAAACCCTAAGGAATCAGGGCCATTCTTCTGCTGCAGTTTTTTTGCAAGGCTTCATTGCAGGCTGCTATGGCCAACTCTCAGATCTAACACCAGAAACACCTGCATTTCAGAGATGAGCACGTATGTGCAGTAATGTTATGTTTTCTGAAGTGCTTTGTAAAGCAAAGCACTTATTCACAAGTGGAATACCGCTAGCCTATGTCCCTACCAAAGTGCAGCAAGTGTGTAAACTTTTCCTCTAGTACACCTTTAACCATGGCAAGCTCTTGCTGCAGGATGAATGACAGGAATACCATGTAAAAGTAGATGATGATGATGATGATGGTGGTGATGATAATAATAATAATAATAATACTGTCTCCTCTGCATTATTCTTTATCACTACTTCAGTGCCTGCAAAGGTAGTCCTCATTTTACAGAAGAGGAGAAAGACATGGAAAGTTTTTTGCTTGAGTTAACCCAGCTAGTCAAAGCTGAGAGTAAAACCTGTGTCCCAGGGCTCTGATCTGTCAAGTAGGCTACAGTGTCTTGAAAGGAAGAGACAAACAGGACAAGAAGTGTTAAATGTTATGAGGTCACTTCTATGGCATAAATTACATTGCTCTAAATCCTGAAATCTGATTCACTCCCTGGACAGCTTGATACTAGGAAGAGGTTTGTCCAACTGAAGTTCTATAACTTGGGCAAAAATCCTTAGCAGCTATTCATGATTGGCATCAGGTACATTAGAAAGAATGAGCAGTGGAGGCTGGAGGTAAAATTGAGTATTGAATTTGAGGAGGAATTGAGACATGTGGTTTCAGGTTGTCCAGTCTGTGGACGTGTATTGCATGCAAGTCCAGCAAGGTTTCCAAAAGCAGCTAGTCCAGTAAGAAAATATGTCAAAGCAAAAAAGTGCTATAAATGTGTTGGAGTAAAAACGCACAAGAAACCACACACGCATGCTGGAGCGTGTTTTGTTTCTTGAAGCAATGAACCCATTGTGAGTTGCACAGAATGATGAGGGGTAGTGAGAGAAGGTAGGTTAAGCGTCTATAGTCTGTTGTTTCAGTCTGGTTTGATGGGAGAAAGCTCAGCAGGCACATGGAAGACACCAAAAATATTCCTGTCGTGGGAGCAAAAGGAAAAGCCTCCCACAGAGGTAGGCACTGCATGTGAGCTAAGGAAGTGGAAAGTAATTATCACATCTGTGCATGCGAATAAGTTGACAGTACCTTCTCCAGAAACCACTGTCTAGCAAGATGTAGTTTCTTCCCACAGCTATATTTTCCCTCTCCCTGTTCTCCTATTAAATACAGAGCCACACTGGGTTCTGCTGCCTCCATCCCCTCCTCCCCTGACACAATCACAGCAGTATATGCAATCACCAATTCATGCAGTTTCAGAGTCTTGCTCTGTCAGATTTTTCCTGCCTCATCCAAGGAGAACTCTTGCATGACTGATATGTGTGGCTTAATGGATTCTGGGCTGAGGTTTTAATTTCCAGTAATAAGAAGAGCATTTGCCTTCCCCCATCTGTCCTGTTTCTGGTACGGGACTTGATGGTGACGTTTCATCAGCTCAGTCTGAGGGGACATCACTTTCATAGGGATCCTCCGTCCTGCCTGTTTTTTCATTCAGTGTTGGAGCAGACCCCAGCGTTTACAAACCTGAAGGGTGCTCTTTGACACGCTCTCACGCATGTATGAGAGGGGGGCAGGCTCTGGGAATTCTTACACAACTTCAATACATTTCCCACAATCCAGGGGTACATTCAGTGTAGACCTAGGCTGCATTTGGTGATGACAGAGATGGCAAGGGAGATCTGGAACAAGGGCAGGAATGCCTTCAGGATGTGACTGTGCCTTGGATGTTTCTGGAATTCCTTTCTCTTCCCAGCAAGGAGCTATTTATGTTGGCTACTTTCTCCTCTCAGCTTGTACTGTAGGAGTATACTGATTTCCTCATTTGAAAGGACTTGGCGCATCAGAAGATCAGGACCTCATTCTTTCTCCTTTATTGCCCAGCTCTATTTTTTGTTTCTCCATTCTGGTTTTATTTACTGCTGTTTTGAATTCCCTGAGGTGAACACTAACCAGAGGCACAATTAGTAACTGTTCCCTTGGGATCCAGTATAGCACTAGTTGGAGATATGTCACAAAAAATCGCTAAAATATGACCGATTTCATGACATTTCCCTACTACCACTCCTTTTGTTAAAGTCATGAAGAAAAGTTAGGACCTGAATGGCTCCCGATAGCAGAGTGGCATTTGCAAAGATATCAGCAAGAATGAAACTAGCCTTCAGGAAAAGAGCTTGGAGCCCCTTTCCAAACTTCACTGGCTCCTTCCAGACAGCAGCTCCTATTTATCGCTACTTAGCTCACCCTTTTATGTCTTTCTCACTTGCAGTTACACCCTCTTTTTTTCCCCAAAAAACTTCCATTCTACAGCTCTGCTGGGAGTTTAGGTGGCAGCTATACCACGATGGCAGCATATGAATATAGCAGTGCTGAGAACAAGGCTGTGATGAAGGTTGCTGTCACTGGATTCCCAGATAGCTGTTGGGAGGATGAGGAGTGTGTAGTGCATGTATTGAATGGGGAATTGGTAGGGTAAAGTGGCATGTGAATGATACAGCTGTATCCTCATGAGGACATGTCTTCCTTTCCCTCTACATATACATCTCTGTGTGGAAAAGTGAAGTCTGAAGGAATGAGGGGTTCAAATGCATATAAACATATACATTCACTCCCAACTGTCTGGGTGAACAGCTGGTGACTTATACAGGTTTCAGGAATCCACTGAATTAACAAAACCTGCAATAAGGAAAGATAGCAGGGAAGATTTGTGCAATTTTTTTTTTGAAAGAACTTAACATTTAATTGTTTTGTTTAGTGATGTATGGTGGTGATGACTACACAAAAAAATCAGTTCTTTTGACCTGTGTTTTGTGCTTCAAAGAGTAAGTGACCCCATTCTGAACCTGGGACTAAGAAGACTCCAGAGATAGTTTAGAAGCTCTGAAGTCATGCTACATCGAGCCTGGGAAACTTCTGCCAGCGTGCAAAAAGCCACAGGTGGGATTGCTCAGGAAGCAAGCAAAATACTGACTGAGGCAAGCAAAATGCTGTCTTATCTGTTACCCAGTTCCTGCTATACACTGAAACAAACAGCCATAGTTACGTATGCTACTAAAATCAAGTGCAGCCTTCCACAATATCAACCGTCAGACCACAGTCCATGGAGCTAAAAGATATATTAGCCTTTCTTACACGCTGTTTCTGAGCTCTTGTAGCAGACAGTGTGGCAGGTGCTACAAGATCGGCAGCAGCCACAGCTTTGTTTTGACACAAACTTTAGAGATGTACTTATTGATACTAACACCATAAGAGGATGCTCCTATTTAAATGGAAACAGTACATTTTGTCTACTACCACTACCCTCTCTGCTAGATGGGGAGATCTCTGATGGCAAGCAGTCCATACAGTAGCTATAACACCAGTAGGCTACCATGAGTCCGCCTTAAGATAAACTAGAGTGAGCTTAGTGGTTTGTTTATCCTTTATGTGGGTATTTCCCCAGGTGGCAAACTCATGTTTGCTCAGCAGGGCTGCTGTGCAAGTCCAGAGCTGCATTTGTGAGGTAGGAGTTGCTGGGCAGAACTGAGATGAATGCAAGAGGTCTGGATTTTCAGGAAGGGGCATGGAGAACTGGAGGAAGTGATGCTGCAGGACCCAGATGAAGACTGAGTGTTGTGTGAAGGACTAGCAGATGCTGCATATGATGAGACAGGTGAAGGAGCAAGACTGGAATAACATGGGAAAAAGTAAGACAGGATTCTAGTCCATTAGTAGAGCTGCATGGACAATCACACTGGAGTAAGAAGCGATGATTTAGGCAGCTTTCTGCATCAGTAGCAGAGCTATATGGGTGAAAAGGTCTGGGCTAGCAGGGTTTGGGTGTACTGGCAGCTGCACTGGTGCTCAGAACTAAGCTAATGAGGTGCTGCAGGTGAGCAGAAACTGCAGAGCTGCACAAAGGAAGGCTGCCTGCCCTCTGCTTGGCACCAAGCAGTTGGTATTAATCTTTCACTTCCCCAAGCACTGATATCCATATAAATCATAAAAAAAAAAGTTCCTCAAATGCAGCAGGAAAGGCTCTTTAGCTTCATATTTATGAACTTAGATAAAAGAGAACTTGGTATGAATCTGGAAAAGTGACATCTCAGTTTTATCCTGCCCATCATGATGATGAGTGCGAGCATGGGTTGATAGCTTGCTACTGAGCCCTCCCTTTCCCTCGTCCTTTGTAAAGTTGTGTTTCTCAGGGAACTCCTTTTCACTGAACAGTTCAGGCTGTTCTTTGTCCTTATAGCCTTGTGATTTGCACTAGCACCAAGCCAGAGATTGCCTCATTTGCTAATAGGTATTCTTGTTAATAATAGCAAATCCATCCACTGAGGATATTTCTGGTCTGCTTTGCAAGAGAGCAATGCTGTTTTAATGGCATAGTGCTGGCACAGGAGTGGAAATGCTTGCACCCATTTGTGTAGCTGTGTGTTGCACACAGTCTGTGCACCCCTGAGAACTTGTGATGCCCCATGTTGCTTACCAAACCATAATTACGATGGTGGGGAGGGCATAACAATACCATAGATAGCTGAAAATCTCCTGGATAGAAAGACTTGCTGAATTTCCATGGCACAGGACTTCTGGGTATGCGTTCATTGGCTGTTTGGGGATTTAACTATGAAGAATACAAACCAGTTTTCTCAATCAGGCTTTTGATGTTGTTGTTTTCATTATTAATTATGTAAGAAAAGGTTTTCAAGAAAAGATAGATCAAGCCATTTCCCAAACAGCATTCAAACTAGTCTCCAGAATGCGTTTTCTACAGAATGAACTATAGATCTAAACAAGAAAATTACTCACATATTTTCTTTGCTCCCAATGTCTTCTAGATGCTTAGTGTCTAATTCCTGTTTTGTTTACCTTGGCACAAACAGAGAGTAACCATTGAAGGCAATGAAACCAATCCAGTGGAAGCCCACAGCCATGAACAGACAATAAGTGAGGAGAGCAGAAGCTCTCAGAGTTCTAATGGGCCTGCAGGCAGCAGATGCAGATTTAATTAAACTTTTAGTAGCTGGATTGAACAGTTAATAGGGAAGACTATTTCAGCCTTGGTAGAAATACAGACTTCTAACTGAAAAAATATCTTGAATAAGCAAATAAGAAGAAGGGTAGTGCTGTAATCAACAGTGGCTGTTGTCTGTAAGAGAACAATTGGCTGTAGTAATGGACATGGCATGGGTCCCAGTGCCACAGCAGCTGCTCTGTGCACTGCTGCATATCTCAGAGTTCATGCCCATCCTGGTTCTATCACAAGTGAGAGTGAGATGCATCAAGAAACATTTTTTTCTTTTAACTTGCCTTTTTTAGCCCTAACAGATTTTTATTTTCCAAACACTGGAAGTATGAAGTCTTTGTTCCCCCATTTCCTTCTTTTTGTTGAATTCAGTCAAGGATATTGGAAAATCCCAAACAGGAATTTCACATGAAGCCAACACTGTCAGTACTTCTTTCCTTCTACACTCCAGTATTGAAATAAAAAAAAAGGAAATCATCATCATCATCAAAACCCTCCCAAAATGGAATAAAAGTTACTCTACCTTTAGTCCTCATCCCATACTTCTTCCTTGACACACATTGTGATGACCAAAAGCCACAGGTTCCTTTCAATAAGGATCTGAAACAAAAGAAAAAGAAGGTAAGGTTGAATAAAAACTGTAGAGAGGAAAGGAGGTATGAAATTAAAAATACAATGTAATATGAAGGCAGCCTTTATAAATGCTAAAGAAGCAAAACCCAAACCATTTTATTTTGCCTTGCATTTCCCCAGAAAGCATTTACAGGGGTACACAAGTGCAACAGTCAGACTGTTGTAATAGACATGTAGTTTTTAGTATACTTACTCGGTTGCCTTAGTTTTTTCTCCTTCTTTAACAGACTGAGGGTCTTGGGGCAAATGCAAGCTCTCCCAAAGAGAGATAATAAAAACAACATTGATACAAGAACTTGTAAGACAAATGAGTTTCAGGAGAGAGATTTATGTAAAGGATCTTGTAATCACTCCAGCCACAACACTGCCTGATAGCAGTTGTTTTTATGAAGGAAGTTGAACATAAGAGTGACTGCTGCATAGTCCTCTCCTTCAGAAGGCTGGGCTAATTAAACAAAACAAAGCCAAACAACAAAACAGCCGGAAGGAGAAGATGAGGTAGTATGCTAATGCTATCAATTCAGAGACGTGTGCCACCCAGGAGTCACAAAGCCTCAGCACATTCAGCAAGATGGTGTTTGGTCATCAAAAGTTTCTGCTCCTGGGCCAGATGGCCTTATTGCTGTTGTGTGTTGAGCAGTCTATTCTCAGCAGTGTTGGTTTGTAGAGAACTAAGGATGATGTGGCAAGTTTCCCATTCTCAAGTGTACTAGTATTGCTTGATCCTGGAGGTTCACGATTACCTCACAGCTTATTGTATTTCATATGGAGCCCATCAGTGCAGGAGCCTGCAGATTCGTCTTTAAGGGACAACTTCCCAGGTGCATTTGAATTTTGGTTCTATAAGATTGTACAATTCCCTTTTTTTCTTTCTTTCTGACTGTATCCTCCATCTCCTTCCATTATTAACAATTCCATATCTTGTCTTTCATTGAAGCACTCCTTGGATTGATGTAAAAGCCCTAACTTAATTAGTCGCCAAGGCAGAGTTAGGATGCCCAAACCCCATAACACTCCACACCCACCTCTTGTACTTGCAACACAGTCTGTCTCTTTCCTTTTTTTGTCTTGCTCCTGGTAGGTTTTTCTTCCTGTGAATCTCCCACTGGTCAAAAATATCACATAACCAGAAAGACAGAGGGTTTTTATTTTGTCTGAGGTCAAACAATAAATGTAAGTGCCATACTCTTGATCTTTTTGAGATGCTGAGGCTGCCACAGTCTTTCCGAGCCATTACAAGCCAGAGAAAGGCTGAGGAAAGGGAATGAAGTGCAGACACCTCCTAATTTCATCTTGACACTTGGAGCTCTTAGTATCAGCTGTTACAAAGTCACTGGTGCTAGTTCCTTGCAGACAGAAGCAGCCATGCAGTAGATATCCAGTAACAAAAATCTGCAGCACTTCTATTATGTGTGCACTGCAGGCAACAAAACACTTTCCAACAAACTTGCAGCCTCTAGCAAAAGAACAGAAGCCAGAACTACAAAGTGTCACAGAAGGAGAGCAAAGGAAATCAAGACTATTACACAAGTCTTAATTATTGTAGAAGTGAGGTGTGGTAAGTCAAACTCAATGACCCTAGGAAGCAAGCCACGCTATCCGCTGGAGAGAGGGATGATTAGAAAATAATGATAGGCAGAGGAATGGCATGAAAGAATATGACAAATCCTTTGGGTTTAGAATCTCCCAGAAAAAATTAAAGAGAGTGGCACAGACTTCCATATACATAGTCAAACTCCTCTCTCCCCAACCATAACACCTCAGCAGCCCACAATTAAGGTACCCAAGTCTATTTCTAGGCACTCACAGAATTATGTTCAAAGCACTTAGCACATGAAAAAAACAACCTGTTGAGTTGGACTGAGATGGCCTGCATCTTTCATGTCTACACAGAGACTTCAAAACTTTGGGTACTATATAAAGGAGAAAAAATATAAGCCTTTAGAGATTCAAAGCACTGTCACTCATTTTCTACTTGCTAGCATCTCATTTGCACCTCCTGGCCTCAGCTGTGTTTTAGCTTCTAAAAGTTGAGGAGTCAGTCTAGTTACAGGCATACTATCAGAGGTTTAAGAGTTCAGCTCTGGGTTATGGAGAAGAGGGTAATGGGGAAGGACCCAAATAATTGTCTTTCCCATCTTAAGGATCACGAAGGGAAATGTAAGGCTATGACACTGAACTGCTGAGTAAAGAGTATTGAGGAATATCCTGCCAGCCTCTAGTATCTTACCCATTCCAGCTAGCTACTGCTAGATTTCCAGTCACATTACCAGAACCAGCGTAATGTGGAACTTTACATGTGAAAGTTCAGCTCGTCCCTTAGTCTTCCTGCTATTTAATTTCCCTAGGCAAAGCCTGGCATGCACTTCCCTTCTGTGTGTGGCCCTCAGCAGTGCCCAGCCCCACAGGTCACCCACAGAGCATCCCTTTGACACAGCCATGCTACACCTTCTGTTCCAAGCATGTTGTCAAGGTGCCCATGTCCATTCCAATGGATTCCCCTTCTCCTGCTCTACAGTCCCAATTCTATGGTCTGCTAGAGGCCTTGTTGTGCACTTCACAGGGGCCTTTACACAGCGGTACAATTAAATTTCCACTAGTTTCTGATAGTTGCATGAACTTTAGCAGAGGGGTTCTTGGCATTCATACCCTGCACTGAAGCACTAGCTAAAGCAGTTAAGAAATTCTCTCCCTCCATACGCAGCCCTAACGAGGCTTTTCAGAAGCATTATTCCCTTAGAAAAAAAGAGTTTGTGAATTAAGGAGTTCAGAGGATATGTAATTGGAAACAGTTCCATCAAATAATGGCTGTAGACTGGAATTCCCTTCTTGCCCTGAGAGATATTGTACCTTGTTTCCAAGCCAGAAGAGTATTAATTTCCATTTACAGAATCCCTCTTCTTTCTGAGCACTCAAACTGACCATTACCTGCCATGGAGACACAGCTGCCTCTGGGACAAAAGGCAACAGTCCCCTCTGATCAGAATTGTCATTTCTTCCACAAAATCTGTTGTGCTGAGGTGTTAGGTAACCAACTGAGACCAAGCCGTTACCTGGTGCATATGACCATAGCCCCAGTGATTTCTGTTAACCAAATGGAGCTTGGCAGGAGATTCCAAGTTTAGACGTGCAAACATGGAACAACAACAAAAAATCTGTTTAATCTTACTAGGAGTTCAACTGACTTCAGCATTACACCTTGCTAGGGACACTGAACCTTACAGCACTATGCCATGGTACTGGCGCAGTGATGATTCAGAAGGAAGACTACCACTTACTTAATGCAGCACCTCCTTCAGTTTTTACTGGAAGCCTTCAGTCCAGCTGCATGCCTAGACTGGCTCACTTAGCTTATAATAGCTGACACAAGTGCAGCCTCAGGAAGCATAGCTGTAGGGCATTGAGTGTTGCTAAACAGACTTTTTCAACTCGCTGAAGGAGGTCTAGCAACTGCAGCGAGAACTTGTCACAGTCTGTCTGCTTTGGAGTCACCCTGAATCTAACTTTGCTATGAAATTTGTCATCCTAAACGCAGGGATCTCACTCCAGTTCTTTTTAAAGGAGAAAAACATACCCTTGCAGGTGGCAAGAATATGATACAAGCAATGTCCAGTCTTATTCCTAAAACATTTTTTACTGCCAGTCTTGAACTAGGTGAGCCTCAGTTTGTGCCTGTTCTCAGCATTTTCACATTTTTTCTTATATAAAGGCACCTCATGCTGCAGTTTCTACCAGTGAGAGGAAATTAAGCTATCAAACACAAGCAAAAGGGTTATTTCCCTTTTCGTAATCCAATCAACTGCAAGTATTCAGTCAGAAGTGTGGAAAGGCTAGTGCAAAGTAATAAAGAATCACATAGAAACTTATGGATGGTCTAAAAGCAGTAGAATGAAATACTCTTGTGGGAACTCACATAATCCAGCCTGTACGCTCTAGGACAGCGGAGCAAGCTTAAGGAAACCAGGTACCTTTCAAGGAATGTTGGTTTCTACAGACACGCTGCAGTCATACGTGGGATCTTCAGGTTACCTGCAATCAAGCAGGTCAAGCTTGTCATATGCACTAGGGGCTATGGTCATATGCACTAGGTAAGAGCCTGGTCTCAGTTGGTTGATTGTCAAGCAGGACAGCCCTCAGTTCCTTTCCAAAATGGCTTAGTGTTCTGAGCATTTATTTTCAAAAAGGGTTCGGTTCAAAGGCAAAGAAACTGACTTCTCAGGAGCTCATGGTGGAGCAGCATATCTCAGATTTGAAATCTGAACGGCAGCGTTCCTATCTGATCTAAATGACTTAAAAAGGCTGAGCCTGCCAAAGTCACCAACAGATTTCAGGTGAGTAGTTTCCATTATATCTCATGGAAAAGGAGCAGTTAGACCCTCCTAGGCAGACTTGAATCCCTAAGTGATCTTCCAGTATATTTTGCAAAAGAAAGGGTTTATTCAGATATCTATCCCTGGCTCAAAGCTCCTCCTTACAGAGGTCTATAGTATACTGACTGCCAGATCAAATCTAAAAGGTGGCTAGACATCAATGTCACTCTCACTGTTTCTCTGTCCCCCCTATCCCCGTATAAAGCACTTAGGAGATTAATGGAAGTATTAAAAAAGTTGCTTATTGTTCTTACTCATAACAGCTGCTCTACCTCAATTTTGCAAAAGATATTAGTAGTGCCATGGAGAGCAAGGTATCTTCACTGTCTTCTTTGGCCAGCTATGCCCCTCACACAGGCTGGGGAGTCAAGACACTTAAGTTTAGTGTGAAGGCATTAAGTTTTATTCTTTCACATTTTCTCCTGCAATCAGGTTTCTAACATTTTTCCATCCCCAACATGAATGCAGTCACATATGTATCCATGGTCATCGCTACTGCATGAGAAAGAGCACATGCTGTGTCCCAGATCAATGAATAGCATTGCGTCCTGGTTTTGGCTGGGATGGAGGTAACTTTCTTAGTAGCTGGGAGGGTGCTGTGTTTTGGCTTTGGTGTGAGAGCAATGTTGATAATGCACTGATGGTTTTAGTTGTTGCTGGGTAATATTTATACTAAGTCAAGGACTTTTTGGTTTCTTGGGCCCTGCCAGCGAGAGGGCTGGAGGGGCAGGGGAAACTGGGAGGGGACACAGCCAGGGCAGGTGAGCTGAACCAGCCAAAGAGATATTCCATACCGTGGGACCTCATGCTTGGTATATAAACTTTTAGGGTTAGCTGGGGCTGGAGGGGGATCATTGCTCTGAGACTGGCTGGGCATCGGCCAGTGGGTGGTGAGCAGTTGTATTGTGCATCACTTGTTTTCCTTTCTCCCTTTTCCTTTAGATTTTATTCTTCCCCCCACCTTTCCATTATAACTGTTGTTATTATTATTTCCTTTTTATTCTCTTTAAATTATCAAATTGTTCTTATCTCAACCCTCAAGTTTTACATTCCTTTCCAATTCTCCTCCTCACCCCTCCAGGCTGAGGGGAGTGAGCGAGTGGCTGCGTGGTGCTTGGTTGCCAGCCAGGGTTAAACCATGATACATTGCAATGTCTTTCTCCCAGCTACAGCCTGGAAGCAGACTTCGTAATGCCAGTAGATGTGGTGGGTGGGGGAGAGGAGACAGGTGTGTCTTCATAAGTAGTTTTGAATTGTAGTAACACAGCTTTACAGGAAGGTAAACTTCACTTCTCAGGTGAAGTTCAGCCACCCTAAACTGAGATGGATCATGCTACCAAATGAGGGAGAAAATGGTGCACTTGGACCATAATGATGGAATTGTGCTACCAGAATAACAGCATGTAGTAGCTAGTTTCCAAGAGGACAGGTTCTCCATGTTCAGAAGTAACACAGATTACTTAGAATTCAGAAGCCGTTTCCATTGAGCAGAAACATAAGGAGTTCTTGTAATCTTTCTCTGGCACCATTTGAGAATATTTATGAATGCTAAAACTGGCTAAGAAACCACCCACACATTTTCAATGTATGGTAAGGTCTCATGAGAACCTGTATCTTTCAATAAAATGTGGTGATTAAGAATCAGCAAACTGTTTTTTGTTCCTAGATTTTCCATTGGAAGATCATTAAAAAAATTAACCAACATTTAAAAATCTTTAAGTGTTCCTTCTGGGCCAAAAAAGCACTTCTTGCCACTAGAATGTTTGGACTGTAGCAATTTTTGACCAATTGTTGTTTAATGAATTGTCATTCAGACAAAAACTTGAATGCTTTGACTTGTTTTGCTTCAACCAGAAGTGATACGGGTCATGGCATCTTTGGAGCAAGCTGTCAGAAAACGACTCAACAATTTTGCCTCTAACTGTACCCATTAACAGAGCAAAGAAACTTCCTACTCATTATTCCAAGAATAGCAACAATGCCTTTTGAAAGAGGATTAGCTGAAATTTGAAGTGTGCCAGTACTCCTCAACTCTGAAAGCTCTTCCATTGACGCCAAGCAGCGAGATTAGTCTGCAGGAGGAGGGAGCCTGCACAGCAGTGATGTGGTATTCAGGATTGATGACATCAGTTGCAACATGATGAAAACTCCTAGCTATTCCATATGAGCAAGCACAGTTATAGCAAGATGGCCTTCCTACTGGCAGGCTCAACGGAAGAATTAATGCCTGTGGGAATCTGCAAAGGCTAACAACCTTCTCTAATCTAAAACCAACGAGAAGGCACAATGCTAGGACAACATGGAAGGGGGAAAAAGGCTGCTTTCCATTCTGTGTGCATCATATGGCCCGTTGCTTTCATGTTCTTTCCTCATACTGGAAATTCCACATAAAGGAGTATGTGTTGGGATCAATCACAGAAGAGGATAAACTTCATTATGTTGGGGCTGCATTTTGTTTCTCTGTGTTGTTTGGTAAGGAGAGAATGTCTCAAAGGCTTATATGAAAGTTTGTTGGTATTTTTTCCTGTCTGCTGGCTGAGGCTTCCATTCTGCTGGCTCTCCATTTTATTTTTTTCCTTTGCTTGCAGCAGCTATTAGTGCCAATCAGTTAGTAAAAGAGATTTATTATTGCCTGTTAGGCCATGTTGCAACTTTTCAGTCTGATGATTTTATTGTATCAACCCAAATTAAGTATCTTGCTTATGCTGCACTTCCCACCTCCTGATACACCTGCCTGAATGGAAGCAGGGAAGGTGTGAAGACTCAAGTAGGTTGTTAATGTGTGCCTTGGGGAAAGTTAACATTTTTAATGATCCCATGAAATAGACCCAAGTTCTAGACATATCCTTTATCTTTAGTTTTCTCTGTGCATATGTGCCATCTGCTTTTTGTGGTGTAGTAGGAGAAATGGGGAATGTTTGGTTTAAGTAAGCCTGGAGACTGGAAGAAATAATCCCAATGATACCTATGCATTCTCAGAGATCCTCTTTTAGATCAAGCAGGAGAAGGTTCTTTCTCCATAAGAAGACACCAGGGGCTCCATTTCTCTACTCCCAACATACAAGCAGATGTTAAGCCAAGTGCTGTTGTGCCCATTTGTACACTGCTGCAAGACTTCTATAAGTTTAGTGGTGATTTCAGCGGAAAGGTGTGGCTGTTTGGTGTGCTGACAAATAACTAGAGGTTCTGATTGTGGTTTTGAGGCTATATGTTCCCTTCTGGAGAGGAGACTGGTCAAAATACTTGTAAAACTAGCCTATTAGTAACAACTGAGCAGTACAGGTCAGCTTTGCTCCTGTTCCTGTGGTTTATTAGTGATGTGCACCATTTAATTTCAGTTCATTTTGTGTTGCCTTTGCTACTTGTAATTAATGGATTGGTTTGCTGAGCCTGGAAGGACCAGGCTTATACTGCTCAGGTTCAAGGCCTTTTTCTGGTTATGTGAACTCATTTGCTATTCCAGTGACTGGTTACATAGCACCTGCAGCCCCATCAGAGCAAGGATAACACTTAGTTCAGATAGGCTCAGCACAGTGCTTCTGAGACAGACGTAGTCTGCTGGGACCACAGTTTAGGCTATGTAGAAGAGCACCAGGATTCAGATGCCATTCTTTTCAAGGAGAGGTGCCCAGTTCTGCTCCTTGGGGCTGCTATCCAGTAAAGGAGCTTTCAGTGACCTTTAGGGTAGCACTTGGACAGGTGAGCTACTGGGCAGAAGTGACTTACACTGTTGTCTAGAAAGTTTCTTCCTCATTTAAAAAGGCTTTTTGCTCTGGAGATTATCACAAATCAGGGCAGGGGGAAGCAGTATGGGAGGGCTAGATCTGACAACTACATGCTTTGGCAGTTCAGTGTAGGTTGTTTCTGTCTCTTGATCAGTACACATGTTCTTCACCCCCCAGCTTGTTGAATTCTTTGTGCTGGTTTCTTCCTCTCCTGTGAAATTAATTCTTTTGGCTCCGGTTCAATATGGTGTTAAGTACCTACTTAATCCTTTGCAGTAGTTTGAGCTACTGAATAGAAAGGGAGCTTGGGCTATTGCTTAGAAACCAGGACTGAGGTGTTAGAAAGGTAGAAACTTCATGCTACAGACAGCCTTGCTGTGTGACTGGGCAAATTGTATTGCCTCACTTGACTTTAGCAGTGCCCTGTGTGACTAGATGAGTGTTACTCATTTCCCTTGCAGGGGGTAGCACGAGGTGTCTGCCGGTGGGGTTTGTAAAGAACTTTGAGGATGCTGCCTTTGAAACATTAACAGTTTTGCTGCAGTGAGCTCTGGATGACTGGACGTGTTTGACAGCAATTTGTGGAGCAAAGAAATGAGTGGGACTGTGCATTATTGTCACAAAGGGGAGACAGCTTCTGAGACAGATTTTAAGGCTAAATTCTATATATCGTTTTAATGCAAGGATATGTTTTAATTTAGACACAAGGCACCACAACTTCAAAAATCAGAGTGGAGGCTGAATCAGGCAGCTATACTGGAACATGCCTACTGCTGCCCCAGAGCCAGCACTGAGCTTCAGATCTTGAGAGCCTCTGATGGAGAAAGTCACATACTATGCTTGACAATTCCAGCTTTTCTTTCATTCAGGTTTGGTGGAGCAGTTTGAGGTACAGACAGTGTTCAGTGAGAGAGCTCTCAGGATGGCAGTTTTAAATTGCTTACCCACATTCCTATTTTTCCAGCACTTCAAAGCAAGCATAGTGCTTAAGACATAGGAGTGACAACACAACTTCCTATCCCAACAGGTGGAAGACAGACCCTAAAAAAAGGCAAGAGTTGCTTGGGAAAGCTCAAGGAAGACAAAACCAGTGACAGTGTTCTGCTAGTCTCTGACAAAGATTAACAAACTTTTTGGTATTTAAACATATTTTGATGATTAAATCTGTAGATGGGTGTGGCATTCCAAATGCAGTGGTACAGTTACGCTGTGTACTAATTGTACAATGATACTAAGAAAGAAATGTGGAGACTGAAATTCAGATCCAGCATAGCATTTTTGCAGGTAAGTTTTTTGGATTCAGAGCTCATTTGGGAAGGGAGAGAGAGGCATAGGTTCAAGTCCCTGCAGATTCAGAGCAAAGGTTTTCCTCTCCAGTCACTCTGAATTAGGTAGAAGAGGAACACAGCTCACTCAGTCTTCCAAATGCCATATGAACAACTGGAAAAGCCTGTTATGCAGGTTGTACACCATAATCAGAGGTCTCATTTTTGGCCTTCTGGCACACTCATGGGAGGATGATGTAAGGCATGATATGAGATAACTAAACATAGAGATCATTCCTGCTGCTCTTTTCCCTTCAAATGGAATTTAGCCCTGTGAGAAGTTCAGAACTGACGTTACTAAGGTCTAAGAATTCCTGTTTACCTCAGAAAACAAGCACAGCCCAGGCCATGGTAGCTCAGGCTTCCACAGAGTGCCTCAACAATCATCATCACCCCTCCCCCATGAGGGACCTGCCACAGGAGCATGGGGTAGTATCCTTGCAACCACCACCACGTCGCTCTTTCAAAGTGGCTTCAGCCCAAGGATCAAAGATCTTTCCAGACATTCCTAGATGATGTGCCTAGCATCCAGAAGAGGTTCACTGATCTCAGTGAGGAGATGGGGCAGCTAAGAACTACTGCTTTTTTTTCCTAAAAGCGAAGCACGCACCGCCTTCTACTGCAAGCTGTGTCTGCTCTCTGCATAAACTTAGTGGGACACAGTAAGTTATGTACAACTTTGTGATACTGGCACACAGACTCTGTACAGATAAGTGGGACAGTTCACACCTCTCTTGCTGTTGCTTCAGTCTTTTTGTGGCTTATGCTGGATCATATGTTGTGGCTTATACATGAGCCATAGATTTTTCAGAATTGCATGCCTGCACACATAATCTCACTCTAACCCCATGTTCAAGAAGTGTTCAGGAATCATTAGGGGCTTTTAAGATCAGGCTGTTGATACTGCTAGCCATAGAAAAATGCTACCACTTGAAAGTGGTTAGTTACAAATATAAAAAGATTGAAGACGGAGAGGACAACATAGGCATTGCTAGGGGAGGCTGCTGTGTGAGAAGCCATATTGTTTACTGATTGTCTCACTTGAAATGGCAATAAATGACATTTCTCATGTAACAGACACAAGGATACGATCTGTTCATAAGTAGGAAGAACTTTCATTTGAATGCAGATAGCATTGGAGTCAGGACAGCCCTTAAGAGCTGAATTGGCTAGGATTCACTGCATGGGACTTGAAATCAGATTATATACAAACTCAGTAGAAATACTGTTTTAGTAGGAGCTGGAGGAGATCCCAGATGAATAACAATCAGATTCCATTTCAACCCTTACTCTTGGCCAGCTGCTTCTGTTGTATGTGCTGGGAAAGATTAAGAAGTTTGGAAACAGTATTCATGTGCTGTCTTATCACGGTTCTGGGGCATTCTGTCTCTCTCACTGTACCACAAGTGCTAATAGTTTGATAAGACCAGGGTTTGGGGTTTAAGAGTATGATGTTATAGGATTACATATAGCCAGCCAGGGTACATTCTGTTTCAATCAGACCCATTCTGCCTTGAGAAAACTTCAAGGACAGGATGATTAGATGTAGAATTCATGCCTACACAAGCAAGTAGGTGGTCAAAGACATTACAAGCTGTATTTGCCCTTTTCTGACTAGCATACTGATAGCAGTTATTATGTTTCCTCTGAAAAGAGTAGAGAATTGCATGGAGGCCTCCAAATTCCTCCCCTATGTTCTGAACCTTAGATGCTATACAGAGCCCTCCCTGTGCATCATTGGAGACCCTTTGGTCTTCTGGAACCCTTCCAGTCTTCTTGCTTATGGGGAATCTCTTACTGCATTTATGTTTTTCTTGTACTAAGATAACTTATACTAGAATCTCTGATCCTGTCTCAGAACTGTTGATAAGTAGATTGCACGGAAACATTACCAGGGCACCTATGAAGTTCTCCAGTAGAGCTGGAAAAACTGATTCTAGAGTAAGAAATACCACAAAGTTCACTGAATATGTTATTAATTGATTTTCACTTTATTCACACAGCCACAAAGTGGATAAAAACAAACTATCAAATGACTCGATTATGGCATTTGCCTAGCTACTGTATAAGAACAGAATCATGCTTCTGCTGATATCGAGCTGACATTCCCATTAAACTTGTTGATTAGATAAGAGCTACAAGTCTCCAAACCAGATCCATCTGTGCATGGGCCGCGTAAATGCCATTGATACCAACAGATTTACAGTAGGGTTGTGTTTTGCCTTAAGTGTCCTTTTAGATGATGGTTCTTCTCCACAAGATCCAGTCTCCCATTGATACCGTAATCTCACTGTAACACAAATTCACCCTGGGTTTGACTACTGATTATTTTTTTTTTAAATAGCCTTGTGTCTTGAAAACAAATGAACTAGGCATTTCTAGCAATGCAAGCTGCGAAAGCTGACTACTCCAGACAAAGTCTTAACAATGGTACCTGAGACATGCAATTGAATCATGGCATACAGTTACAACTGGTGGATGAAGCAGCAAAAGAACCCTATTTTTTTAATCTATTGATGCCTTTTATACAACTCAGCACTGTTTTGCAAAGAGGCTTGAGCTGTCCTGAGAGTAATAACTGAAATCTCAATAAATGCTAGAAAAGAGTGGCCTATTCCAAGTGCGGCCTAACCATGAGCCTCCAATCTGCAATGCAACTTGTTTTTCAAGATGGAAAATTCTGTCTCTGTCCAACTAAGAATGGGTCACTGTTTGGAAGTGAATGTGGAAATAGAATCCAAGTCCTGCTATCATAAGACCTGAAGAGAAAGACAGTCTTTTCCATTTAAGTTATTTGAAGAGCATGATTTTGGCAAGAAAACAAATAGCTACTCGAAGACCTTGCAGGTTCCAAAATAACGTCCTTCTTGAACATCCCAACATACTCTTCCAATGAGCCTTGTCTGTGCTGGGTCAAAACTCTGGCAATATGATTTTCACTGTCTTAGTACTGTATAGTGCAGACATAAGTGGTACACAAGAACAAAATTCTTAAGGCAGTGGTTGTTCCTAGAGATACAGGAATTAAAGTGCCTAGTAACTGAAACAGTGTCTGAAATGTCTTATGTGTTCCAGTTATTCTGTTAATTTACTTTGAAAAGAAGAGATGGTGGTCTTCAACATGCCTGGGTGGAAGAACTTAACTGTTCTGCACAAAGGTGCAAAACCCAAGCAAATGCCCTCAGATTCAGTGGCATCGATTACCCTGAGCTTGGGAATTTGGAAGATATGCTTCAAGTTATGGAGTAAAGCAGAAACAGATAAACAAAACACAGCCAAGTACGACATTGGCCTTTACAGACAGAGAGTCACAAAGTGTCGATACTACAGTTACCCAGAGGATAATTTTGCAAGGGGAAGAGAAAAGGCTTTAGAATCTGCCCTTTCCTTAAAGAGACAAACCTAATTCTTTGTTATGTACTTTCTGCCCCCAGCCCCTACACTCTGCCATGCTTCCTTAAAGGAGGGAGACTGGGAACAGCGGAGGGAATTCCACAGGAGCACAATTAAAAGAAGAGAAGCTTCCGACCTGCAAGAAAAAACTTTTTTCTGGTATTCAACTTTATACAAAATGCCTGTATCATAGGACTGTAACACAGTGCTTCTTTCTACCACATACAGACACACACCAATACCTTTAATGACATCTCTTTGGTCATTTTGTAAACATCACATAATGCATCCTTTCTTGCAAAAGCAAAACTTGGCCTGATAGAAACTGCTTACCAAAGTACTCCACCACATAATCTGTAGTGAGCACTGCTGCTGTCCTCTTGCCAAAGTATCTCTTGCTTATGGTGATTCAGATCCCAGTAAAGGCAACTGTGTTAAGCCACATCCCAGTCATATTGTGGGCATAACTGCTGCCACACCGACCAGAGAGATTAATCTGTTAGCATCGAGCTTAATTTGAAAATATGGTGGGCAGAAGGAGAAGCAAACACTTAAATGAAGTATGAGTTTATATGGCTCGAGTAAACACTAGAGGGGTGATGAAAGCAATCAACATTCAGCTGAGAAGCAACTGTTAGGTACAATGACAAGGAGAATAAAATGCAATGAACGTTACGTTTAGACTTGAGCTGGGAGATTTGATGGGGAGGTCAGTTGAGACACACGGAGCTGTCAATACAACTATTATCATCTAATCTGGATATGATTTTGGACATTGTATTGAAGTAATCCTGACCAGGGAGTAGACAGAGATAAGGGAAGTCCTGAAGAGATGCCTTTCTAGTTAGAATAGAAGACAAGTGTATAAAAGGTAAATTTGCTTCTCAGTGTTATTTCCTTGTTGGTTTTGCAAGCAAGGTGGAACAACTTTTATCTCAAAAATCAAAAGGATGCTCCTTTCTCACCCCATTTAAGTGTTTTTGTCAGTTTGCTGCAAGGATGGACATTATTCAGTATTACTTGCCCTCCACCATGAATCACCTTGAATTTTTTTTTTTTTAATCAGGTGACTCCTGACCGTCTAGCAATAATTTCACTTTGCAGATGGTCCCCAGATCATTGCCCAAAATGACCGTGGAGGCCTCAGCCTGTAGAGGCTAAATAGTGGTCTGCAGCTGCTACTCAAATTCTGCCTTTCTCAAGGACACACAGGCAGGACCCTAGGGCAGCAGTCCCGCTTCTTCATAAATTTCAAGAGTATTTCTGCTGTGTGAACACCCTGGTCTCTGCTAACTGTGTAGGGAATCAGGTGCTAATCCTTTAGAGGAGTAAGTTGCAGCTCTGGGAAGACAGGAACTCTGGCAATCCAGAATCCAAGACACAAGGCATGAAGATACCTATTTCCCTGTAAGGTAGGACTGGGGTGGAGCAGCAGAGCCGCATGTAAACAGCATAGAACTAGATGACCCTGGAGACAGAGTACCCCACCTAGCACAGGAGGGAAGGTATTTAGTCTCTGTGGCACATTGAGTGAGCTCTGCTTCATCGCCATAAAAGAAACCCAGTGACTAATGAATCTCTGTTACAGTCTGTTTGCTCTGGAGTTGCCCTGAGACCAACTATAGTGTGTAGCTACTCCCTGGATGCAGGGGGCTGTGTTTCAGCTACAAGCAAGGCTGATCCTCCTAGCCTAGGAGTGTGATAATTGCTCTTGCCTATTCATACCTGTGCTTAGAGAATAGGAAGACGGCTGTCCTTTCTTATCCAGCGTTTTATGTCTGTGCTTCTCACTGTTTGACACTTGTTTGATTAAAATCTTACTTTAACTAGGTTGTTTTTCCTGTCAGAGGCCTCATTGTCTCTTCCCAATACCTTTTCTACATCTCTGGGATCTCTTCATGCAATTCACTTTTTATGCAGAACAGCAGCTGCCAAAAGTGGAATTTCCCCAACCACACAGCTTCCAAGGCTAAACTAGAGACCAGGCGGGATCTGTTCATCACAAAAATCAAGATTTCAACAGCTCCTAGTGCTAAAGTAACCACAGATGCAGATACTGCCACTGCTGTCGCCTCTTCCCAAGATGGGAAGTATTGTCACATCCCAGCATCTAGGGTCTGGAACCATCACTGATGTAGCTTCACAGCTGATGTGTGAAAGCACAAATAACACTGCCAGCTTATGCTGAGCCACATGGTGTCAGCTTATGCTACAGCCCTGTTGGCACCAGGGTACTGAAGCAAACTCGTTAAATCTCAGTTGGTAGAGGAGATTGCCCAGCTGTACGTACTGCAAGGTTCAGGTCTGCATCAGCCATCTTGTTTCAGGAGCAGAAACATAATCAGGCCCACAGGTCCTTAATCTGATTTCTAGTAATTGTTTTTGCAACTTTCCTGAAATATCTCTGTAGAAATCAGGCTCCTGTAGTACAGGAAAATCTCTTGTGTTTATGTTTCACATGCCTCCTTTTTTTTCCCAAGTAAAGGAAACAAAGGACTCCAGCATATCAGCACATTGTGAGAAGCTGAAAGCTTTATTAAGTAGAGAAGAGTAATGGATTTGTAAGTCAGATTCTTTAGCATGTTAAGGCTCCCCACAAGGCACAAGCTAGCTGCAATAAGGCACTACAGAGAGATCCAGTAGTATAGAGCGACATAAGCAGCTGATCTAATTCAAGGTGAGCTGTATATTTGGTTGCAGATGCAGGCTATATAGGTTCCTGTAGTCATCACGGATTGAAGCTCTGCTGTTTTGGCCAGGTATATGGTTGTAAGCTGACATACTTCATTTCTGAGACAGGGCATGGATGAACAGTTAGTGTATGTGAGGCATCAGGTTAAGAAATTATGCCTTCTCCATTCTTGTGGTGATTTTTTTCCCAGTGCTGCCACACCAGACAGGGAGCATAAAATAATCCAACTCCTGGGACCAAGACTAACCTAAACTGCCATCATCTTGATAAATTGACTTGGCAGTACATTGTATGTCCTACTGCTTTTAAATTCCAGGAATCATTGAACAGTTAAGATGGGGAAAGGGAATAACTTTCATAGCTTTTCCAAATCTTAGGATACCTCATTAATTCCACCTGCTCTTCTGCTACCTTAGCAAGGTTAGGAGTTTATGAAACCTCAAGGAACTGCAATCTCCTCTTAACTAAAGCCCAAGTATCTGTGATGGTCAAGTGCTGAGCATATAAGTTGCATCCTTTCCCCACTTGCATTACTGCCAAATGATACTTTCTTTCCAGAGCAATTACATATGCAAATTCAGCTGCTCTGGGTGTCAACCAGCTGCTGTGTCCACAAGCAGCCTTGAACACTGCCTACTTTCCATATGTCAAGGCCCTGGTGGAACCATGTGGGTGTGTGTAGAAGGGAAATGGGGAAACTGAATTTCCACTGAAACAATGATGACTCCTATCTGTCACCTGAGGCATTAGAGTCATGTCTCCAACTGGTCCTGCTCTTTTCCTCTGTTCTTCCCTTTCCCACAGCAGAAGCTCAGCTCTGAAGCATCAGAGAACAGCAAAATTTAGTCTTGTGTATGCCGCCAAGCAGCCTGTGTCTGGTTCTGCATTCGTAATTCTCCTTGTCTTGCCCAATTAGGAAACCACTCCACTTTCAGCTGTAGGTGTCATTGATGCAACAGCCACAGGTACCTGCAGGTCTGGCAGTAACTGAGTTTCCATAGTGAAGACCCCAAACCAAGGGCCTGAAGCAGCCTTCTGCAAGCCAAGCCAAGCCAAGCCAAGCCAAGCCAAGCCAAGCCAAGCCAAGCCAAGCCAAGCCAAGCCAAGCCAAGCCAAGCCATGCCAAGCCAAGCCAAGCCATGATTTTACTCACTGCATTCAACTGCACCCTTCTTGCTATACTGTTTTGTGTCAAGCCTCAGCACACAGTAGAGTCTCAGCAGCTCAGTACTAGGCAGTAGGTCTTACCCCACAGAACAATCTTGATAATCTTTGATGAACATGCAGAATAAAACCAGTACTTAGATTTAGTGCATCAGCCCAACATGGTAGGAACAAACTTTTAAGCTTGTCTTTAAGAGCTGGTGCAGCTTGCTGTCATGCTACTCTGGTGTCCAGTGTTGAATACAGAGCTGCCTGCAAGGGCACAGAACTGCAGTGATACAAGCAGCAAATGTGGGCATGCATTTCCGTGCAGGAGCAAGTAAGTTTACAGAAGACAGTGTTGCTAAGGTGCACGAAGAGCTCAGTGGTGAGCCATTTCTGTGTATCAGCTAATTTGCATGTTTATGGGATTCTGAATATTGAACATCACTCCTTCATATAGCTTTGTATCATTCTCCAGTGCTGAGGAACAGTTTGATTTTAGCCTCTCGAAAATTCCAGGACTTTCTTCCTGTATTAAGGGGTTAAACATGAGCCACATGAGTGAAAGGCCAGTAAGAAGTCTAAGCCTGATTAAAAACAGATCTAAAACTCAGTCATAACAAAAATCCTTTTACTGAGTCCAATTCTGACACTTATTCAAAAACTGAAAATAATTTATTCTTACTCAGGAAGAGACCTAAATTCCATTTATATCTCATAGTCCCAGTAATTACAAAAAGGGTTGCTAATTCCACTTACACAAACCTTAGCCTTTTTGGTAATGTTCATACATGTTAGCCCAAAATAGGAGAGAAGAAAAAAGGTGTTTACTCTGCTGGCAGAGCATTCAGGCAGAGTGCTAGCTCTGGATCTCTTTAGGAGGACCACGTACTCATTGGTATTAGGCTGACAAACTATAATTATTATTTGAAGAACTGGAGGGGATTTGGAGAATGCTTATCAGTATAATTAAAAGTGAGCTTTTGCCAGCTATTTCCATTTTGTGTAGTTATAAATCTATTATTTGAACAAAGAAGAAAGGGCCTTTGTGTCGTACAAAACAGAGGAGGTATGAAAAGATGTTTCAAAGCTACAGAAGGTCACTATCAGCATGCATTTGCAGACATGTAATTATTCCATTACATATATAACCTTTATAATAAATGATGATATTGAAGATAGTTGGAAGTGAGGGATACTGTCCTGGAAAAGGTCACATATTTTTGAAAGGTAATTTTGTATCAATGTACTGTCTTTCAATTAAGAAATTAATTAATACAACTTCTGTTTATGGTAATTATTTAATTGAAATTATTCCAGGAACTTACAGGAAGTCCCCCTCACACACTTCAGTTTTACATAGCAGCTTTCTAGTTGTGATATCTGAAATAAAGTTTTGGCTACAACCTATTAAACCTCTGCTCACTCCCAGTGAGTGTTCCATGTGTCACTAGAGGATCACCTCCATGTGATTAGCTGTGCACATACACTTAGAATATCATATTGCTCTTTTATACAGTAGCTGTTTACCCTGAGTACCACTAGTCACCCTGTTAGCAAGTCAGAATAAATGGTGTTGTGACTTGTCTATCACAATAAGTCATCAACTGTTTCCACCATTGACAGAGGATCTAAACAAGACTAATGGTGCACTTTGGGCTAATGCATAGCCCAACATACAGCATTTCCTCCCATCATAGCCACTTTGCCTTCTTCTTAGTGCTTATAAAGGATCAATCCAATTAGCAGACGGCCATGCTCTATGTGGCTGATGTACCTCTGGGAGAGAGAAATACAGTTTGAGTGAATGGACTTCCCATTGACATGTGATTCAAAGACATTTCAGGAGAGGCAGTCCTCCCCAACCCCTCTAGCTGCTGATGACAAACTTTTCCACCCAGGAAGATTCTTCCTGGGAATTGCTTAGCAAGTACAATCATTTCCCTCATCCCTGTTCCTACTGTGCCTTAGGAAAGAAATTAATAGCAAGAAGAGAAGCTTCTGAGTGAATCACTTCCACTGGGCAAATATGACAGCATGAGAAGCATCCCCCATAAACTCAAATATTTCCTCAACTGGTAATTCTATAAGAGATGCCAACATAGCTACATCAGAGATACAGGTACCCCTTTACAGAGAGCTTTCAGCAATGCTAGCTTCTCCCAGGCCATCCACGTGTCCCAGATCTGAATGTTTTGTTCCATCCAAGTGGAATACTATTTCCAAATCTCTTCAAGCTGCTGCCTTTACTAAGGCACTGCATGTGTATGCAATACATTATGTTTACTGCTTTAAGAATCAGACTTTCTTTGTACAGTAGATACTTGATCTTAAGTTTCCTCCTTTGGATAATTTCTGTCACTTAGGCTGACTCTGGTTATAATGAATTAGTTCACAGATAATTGAGAATGACTGTATCATACTTAGTTCACCTTAAATCAGTTATTTTACCTCACTGTAGCTGAAGCACCAAGAGCCACAAAACTGCACAAAAAGTAATGCACTCTAGCATGAGAAATGCTGGAAGTGGGTCCAGAAGCTGTCCCCAGACTTTGCTTTGTGCTGTCAAAAGGAGATTATCTGGCAGACTGGACCCAGAAGCCAGCATGGACTCTCCCCCTCCAGTTGACTCCAGGGGCATGTTCCATTCCTTTTTTCTGCTCTTGCCCATTTCTAGCATGTAAGGGAAATCTGGCAGTTAGCCCAACCACTCCTTGTAGGCTTAACGGATCGATTAGATTTCCTTCAACTGTTTCTGGGTAACAAAATGGACTTGTCAGCAACTATTTTCACTAAATGCAGTAAATCCACAGGTGACATCTTTCCAGTCTTCCTCACTTTTGCTAGTGATATCTGGAGCCTAGATGCTTGGGTAAGGAAATTTCTGTCAAGTAGCCTGTCACCAACAGGAGAAAAGAGTGTCTAGGTCTATGGCAGAGGAGCAGACCCCACTGAGCCAGAACACAAGAGGCCACAGATCATTTTCACCCTCTCCCAGACACATTGCTGACTGACTGTAAGCCCATGAATGCCAGCCTCATACTTGCCTTCATACTCAGACCCTCTTTAGTACACATCCACACACATTTGTCCACCTGTTATGTTCTTTGCACTGAAGTTGGTGCAAACCACTCCAAATTCTTTGTGAATTCCAGGCAGTCATCTGCCAGTCATGCCCACACTTTTCTCAGACATTTCTTCAAGGTAAAAATGAGGGTGTATAGGAGAAATGCCTGCCACATATATGGACTAAAGTAAGCTGAGAAACCAACTGTGCAGGAAGGTATGGCGTTAATATCTCCATCCCTACAAGCAGATGGTGATAAATGAATGGCATATTTGACATATCTGTTATAGTCACCCAACTAGTTAACCAAAAAAAGATCAGATCACAGCAGCATTGGCTCAGATCTTTTTCCTCCAACACAGGAAATTCCATTTCCCCAGCACAGTGCCTTGTGCTTATCCTTCCAAGCTGTGCTGTTCTGAAGAACCCACAATAGCTCCAAGACACACACTTGCGTCAGCATGTCACATTGAATTTTCACTTTCCAAACAGTAGTGTATGCATATGGTATTTTGTACTACTGAGGTGAATTTGTTGTGAGATATTTTATAGGGTCTCTAAAATCAACATATTCTGGCAAGAAACTGGAAATATTCTGCCAGGGAGACCTGTCTTTATCCCATCCCCTAGCACTAAACCCCCAAATGTATAATAATACTATACAAAGGATGTATGACTTAAAATGCATTTGTATCAAGAAACAATATGATGATTAAGCAGGTACTAAGTAGGTTTTAGAGGATGAGCTCCATTCTTTTTTATCATCACATGTCTAGAGAAACATCATGGAAGAAGATACTCTCTCCAACACTCATGAGGTGTTCAAGGCAGGCCAAATTGAGTTTTCATTTTTGACAGGCAAGCAGAGGGAATAATGGTCCTGGTTAAGTTCTCCCCTCCTCACCCCTCCCAGCTTGACTTTGGGGGGCAGAGGAGGGAAGAAGGAAGAACTGAGAATGCTAAAGAAAGAGCTGTGGCATAATAGGCACTCAAATGGACTGAAAGAAGAGCTATGGGCATACATGTGTATGTTATACATTCATCCATCATGCTGACACTGCCAGGGGGTTTCTTCAGCAATTTGTATTTGTAGGCAGTAGTTACACGCTGGCATCTAGACATCTTCTAGGCACATCTTCATTGTTTTCATACAACTAATTAGATATCTAAGCCTGTGAAGGGTTACAGGCAGAGCTAGACAGTCCCTTGTCTGAAATAAGTTAAGAAAATCTGGATGATGTAACTGGCACTCTACACATAGATGCATTATGAACATCTGCCCCTGTAGGCAACAGACCAGAAAGTCAATGACAAGCATGTGGAACAAATATAAAGTGTTTCTGCACAGACTATAGTGGCACATGCAAGCCCTTTACAAATACGTCAGTGATGTTCCAGATAGCTAAAGGACTAAGGATGGCTACTGCCACTTGAGAGGATGTTTCTGATGAGGGAGTCAAGGCAGTGATGACTTGGAGAGCAAAGTAAATCTATAGCCATAAAACCAACAGGTGTGAAGTGGCTTATAGGAAGAGGCAGATGCTAAAAAGTTAGAAAGGGGGAAATAAAACCAAAGTAGCCTAAGGTGTCAGTAAGAGCTTGCTGGGTCAACAGACACAAATTCAAAATCATCTTCCTGCCATCTTTTGCTCAATTCTTCCCCCTGCTTCATTTGTTGTAGTTTCATCCTCAAAAATCTACCATGCAAATCTTACTCCAGAGTGCTTCAGTCTCATTCTCCTCTTTGGAGATTAATACTGTGGCATTCTTTGACTACAGGAGTCTTTGACAGTTTAGAGAAGATTACCAAATCAGCCAATTCCTAAGATGCATCATGGGGACCCTCAGGTTGGGATTGTTATGGTTACTGGGAATGTAAAATAAAATTACAGTTTCAGCCCTGTTGCACTCCTACACTTCAGTATCTTGGCTACTAAGCCCCTTGCCCTTTAACACAGGATTTCTCAGTCAGATTTGTTAATCTGGTTTGTGTAGCTGTTTTTCAGAGGTAACCAACACCAAATGTTCAAAAGGGAAGAGCAAGAAGAGTCACAGTAGATAGCCATGGGACACCCATAAAAGCCACCTTCTAATGCTGAGAAGTTTGAGTCCTATACACTGGCTTTGGAAGGTTCTGCATTAAGTATTCTCATAGGGCAGTGTTTTAAATGTCCTGTTCCTCTCTGAACCTTGTCAAATTCTTGCCATCAACCATATCGCCTATCAATGAGGAGGCCACCAGACTTACAAGGAGTTACAGAACTTAAATTCCAGAAATTACATTGAATTTAGTTTTAATCTTACATGGTTTCCCCGCAATATAAAACTCTTCCCATACTCCCCTCCTTCCAAAACACCAGTGTAATGACCTACAATCAAGATGAGTAATTAAGACAGCTAGAAAGTTTTAGTGAGGGTATTTTGAAGTGAAGAGTGAAGAACCAGGGGAGAAACAGCTAGCTGCTAGAAGGTACTCTTTTGGAAACATTGCCTTTTTCAGATTTCACTTCAGCTTTCAATTCGAGGTTGACAGGAGTCAGAAGTAGATCTAGCATAGGAAGGAGATGATAGAAGGACTAAGGTCTGCAGCTAACCTTAGCTAGGTTGTGTCACAGCTCCATTGGTAGGTAGAGGCAGCATTGAGCTATACACTTTGGAGGAGTCAGAAGACTCTGCAGCTGGCCTTTCATAAACTTAGAATTGCTAAATAGTTCCTGTTTGTGGTTCTCCAGGCCTCATCTTAGGAAAGATAATAGCCAGTAAAACTTCATCTGAGATGAATTCACTTCTCCTTTGACTCTTTCTGCCTTTAATCTTCCCCTTCTAGGCCATGATTTTCTGTGACTCAATCTGTTCTCTTGGCAGCTGTCTGAAAAAAATGCAATATAAAGACAAGTAACAAAAGATTCCAGGAAAGCTGAGATATTCAGCACAAACAATGACTTTTGGTCAGTCAAAGCCTCTAGAATTTCTTCAAAAGGATTTTTGTCTTCAAAAAGAGAAACCAGAAAGGCTACGTGAGTTGGACTAGTAATTTACTGACAGAACATTGCTTGAGGGATCACCATTTGCCTTTCAGCATCGTCAGATTTCTAAGAACTGATGCACGCTTGGGCCAAGGACAAGGCTACTGAACATGCAGGTCAATAGGGCCCAAGCACGAAGCTACAGAGGTTAAGCAAGTACTGGCAGTTGGACAACCCAGTGATCTTAATTGTTGTTGCAGTAGGGGCCACGCCAGCTATCCTGCATTACTGACCAGGGCAGCAGGGGTGATGCAGCATGTTAGAGAGAAGCATGCTCTGTGTACTCATGGTGAGACCAATTTTCATTCTTTCTAGTTTTGGCGTTTCTTGTAGTCTAAAATAATTCATGCAGAAAAACACAGAGCTACTCTTTATGTATGGGAACGGGCCACATTGGATATTTGTTTAATTAAAGCTGACTGCTGGAGAGGAGGGAGAACCACTGTTTTCCATATGCTGTCTGGGTTGGGAGTTTGCTTTTACAGGGGACAGGAGAAGAAGAAAAAGGCATTAGACTTGTTTACTGTAATACAGCTCAGCAGACAGGCATATCTGTTTCAGGACAGCTATCATCAGTGCTAAACTAAGCACTTGTCTGAAGAGAAGATACAGCATTAAGGCAATTTTAGGAAAGTTTTCACTCCTTTGGCCCTGTGATGAGCAATCTAGGTAACTACAGAGACTTTAAATCTTTGGAACTCATCTCTTGTACCCTCTACAATACTAGTTTTTAAGAGAAAAGAGGCTTGGCTCTTTGGGATCCAGAGCTGTAAAGACCAAGGCAGCATGAGTCAGGGGGGCCATCTGCAGCACAGTCCAACTTTCTAAGAAGCCGTAAAAGTAAACCTAACTCCTGAGCTGACAAGACAGCTTGTGCTAGCCAGGAGGTTTGGCACAGGCCTCTCTAAAGTTCATCACAGAGCGGAAAGTGCTGTGGCTGGACAGTTCATTCACAGATATCCCCACTGAGGCTGCAGGCAGCTGGCTGGAGGATACCTCTTGTCAGGAGCAATGTTAAAGACAACTGAGTAAAATCCAGTCAGTTGTCGTCTCTCAGAGGAGAGGGGGCTAATGTTTCAGTTGATGGCATGGGTTACTACTGGGCCAGGCACAGCTTTCTCTGCATTTAAGATAGGTCTGGTCTGTCAAATCCTTGCCTCCGGAGCATGTGTCCCAGCTAGATGGAGCTAGGCACTGACAGGCTCAGGCTGTTCCCAGACCTCCTTTTGCCTCTGTGCTTACCCTTGTGCTCTGCTGCTTCTCCACACAAAACTCACATACTGCAGGCCACATTTATCTCAACAGACACTTCAGCATGCCTTGCCCTCCCTGTTAGCCTCTTCCTCTTTTGTACTACCCAACTACTCTTCACTCCTGCAGAACACCTTTTCTTTCTGGCTTTTCACTTCCAAGCTTTCATCAGGGTGCAGCCCAAGAGATAATAATTTGTTTCTAAAGCAATAAATTGAAAACAGAACAGTTCAATGGTATCCTGACAGACAGGAGAAATCATCTCTCTTCACAATCACCTGCCTGATCTGCTCACAAGAGCATTTGTCTAGCTGCAGTCTCTGCAATGGTTTGCAGGTCTGAGGAAGGCAAGGTGGAGGACATAGAAGAAGAGACAGAAAGGCAAAAAAGCAAGCCCTGGACCTACCCTTTGAATTGGTAGACCAATGCCACCTACCTGAAGTATTTAAAAAGAAAAATATTACAGATCAGCTGACCCCAAAGTAATGAATCTGAGCCAACTGTCACTGGATTGAAGCCACGTTGCCTTCCTCCCTGTTTTTCAGAGGTAAAACAAACCTTATGCTTCTTGGTGTTTAACTCCTCAGAGGCTGCACATTCAAGTTTTGTGTAGCCTTTCTGACTTATGAAGTAAGATTTGTTTAAAAACAAAACTAAAATAAAGCACGGAAAGGAGAAAAAAAGCACCATCAAAAGACTTACACTGAGTTCAGACAGATACTAAATATTTCAGAATGCACTTTAAAGCTATGACGGTTGACAACGCCACAGGGTAATGAAATCCAGGTAGCCACCAGCCATTACAACCCTGCCAGGCCTTCTTGAATCACAGCAACAAAAATAACATCTTATCTGAAGACTTCACAGAGTTAAGAAGACAGCTTCTTTCCTAGAGCACTTACTTTAGGCTTAGAAGTGATAGTAAGGCCCTAGGCCACTTGCCTTTTGCACCCAGATGAGAGCTGCTGTGTCCAAGTAGCAATTAATACAGCCTCTTCAGGGTGCAAAGAGGTCCGCTTCTTTCAAAGCAAGGTGACCCTCTCCCAGCTCCTATCTGGGCTATGCATGCTATGCTGCAAAGGTGAGGGCATGGATTTGCAAAATATCAGATATATGCAGGATCAAGAGATGGGAAGAAAGAGGAAAAAGGATAGTCTCCATGGTGGAACCCAGTCCCTTTGGTGTATGCCTGAGTAGCACAGAAGGAGAAGCAAGCTGTAAAAGAACGATGCAAATAGACCCAGAGCTCCAACTGCTTTTGGGCTCTGGGGAACTCTGATTTAATAGGAGTAATAGGATGTCCTTCCCTGCCCGCAGTCAGGGGAAGAGCTTTCAGCAATATCTTGGAATACACTTTACACCTCATATATTTACCTCCACGAGGCAGTGGCTGCTTCTCACTACCATGGTGGCTTCTCCATGGGAGTCATGGCCCCCAGAGGGGGACTTAAGGATCCCAAATGTCCTGGAGGCAATTTCTGCCTGTGGGCATGATCAGCATCTGGTAGTGGTATGTAAGGTGCACAACGACTCCAGAGATCTTGGGATCTCAGAGGTTCAAGAGGATTCTGGCTTGGGCAGAAAATATGCAGGTTTAGTGTTAAACGCCCATGAGAAATCATGAAAACCAGAGTCAACAGCTGGCTGTGCAGCTGCAGTGCTCAGAGCATACTGATTCTCTGAAGAGTATCTGTGAGATGTTTTTTCTTAAAACGCCCACAGGAGACTAAGCCTAAAGTCCTGTAACTTCACACCACTCTTCCTTTCCATGCTTCCCCTTTACTTTTCTCTGTGTGTCTATTGTGATAATTAACTAGTGAGGCATTCTCTATATACAGGCTTGTATTTCTCAGGTTTTTTTCTGTCCTTGTTCCTTCCTCTTTTTCCCTGTGTTTTCCCTCCCTGTTGTTTGCTTTCTTCATGGGTAATTAGGAATTGGAATGGTGCATCTGCTGTTCCAATAAAAGCAGAAAGCAGTGTAGTTCATTTAGAGAAGTGCTGAGATGAGAAATGGCTGAAATTCGGGGTGTCTATTTTTTGGAAGATTCCATTTGGAAGCAGGTGAAGGGTCTAGAGAACAAATCTTATGAGGCTGAGAGAACTGGGGTTGGTTAGCCTGGAGAAAAGGAGGCTAAGGGGAGACCATATCACTCCCTACAACCTCCTGAAAGGATGTTCTAGCAAGGTGTGTGTTGGTCTGTTTTCCCAAAAAACCAAGTGATAAGACAAGAGGAAATGGCCCCAAGTTCGCCAGGGAAGGTTTACATTGGATATTATGAAAAATTTCTTCACTAAAAGGGTTGTGAAGCACTGGAACAGGCTGCCCAGGGAAGTGGTTGAGTCACCATCCCTGGAGGTATTTAAAAGATGTGTAGATGTGGTGCTTAGGGACATGGCTTAGTGGTGGACTTCGCAGTGCTAGGTTAATGGTTGGACTCGATGTTCTTAAGGGCCTTTTCCAACCTAAATGATTCTATGATTTAAAAGTATGTTGTTACTTTTATTTTGAACTAGGCCCTTTTTTCCCAGTGGTTCCTGTAGTGATGAAATTCATAGGAAATGCCAATAGATAATACTTCTGAATCCAGGCATGCTCCTCAGAATGAATGCCAGCTGTTGCTGAGTCAGCTGAGAGCCGTGTGTATTTCCATACTGCAGCTGATGATGTTTGTGATTCCAGGGCTGCTCTGCAGAGCTGACTGCCTTGACACAGGTGCTCCACACCTCTTGGGCTAGCCAGCTCCCAGCATTGCTGCTTTGGAAGTTGGGAAGAACAAAGAGCTGGGTGGAAAACCTAATGGCCTCCTTCCAAGAGGCTACTTGTATGGCACAGCTGCACTAGAGATGTGAGGTATGGAGCATGGCCCTCCAGCAGCCTGCCAGGCAGTCCAGGTAAAGCCCTGTAATGTGAAGAATCTTCATCAAACCTAAGAAGTTTTCACCAGGTAGTTCAAATTTGATGGATCAGTGGGTTTTTTGCAAAACCAAAATTTTATCAGAAAATTCATGATGGATTCAAGCTGGAAGGAGAGTGCCAAGATGTAGGAGCTGAAGTATTTGTGTGAGCCTGCTTGAACATAGACTCAAATGTGATCCCACCACTTGCTTCAGTAAAAAGGCAACACAAGTAATTTATGGGCACACCAGTCAGATAGATACTTGCCACCTGAGAAGTTTAAATTAGAAATAACATGAGAACCAACAATAAGCAGGCTGGTAGAAGAGAAGTGAGCTGGGTAGTTATAGAAATGGAAGACTAGAAGGTGAATTTGATTTATCATGCAAAGATGTCCTCTCTTTTCCAGCAGGTTGCATGTCACAGGCAGGGACCAAGGGCACAGGCAGAGGTTAGTGAAGTAAAGATAATGCTTTTTTCTTCCCCCCGCTGTGTTGCTCCTGCCAGTCCTGTTGTTTCTAAGGAAATATTCCTTCTGTGAATGCATTGGAAGCCAAGGAAGTGGAAGAACTAAGCAATTTGTTATATTAAGCTAGCTGGGAGGCCAGAAGGAGGTGGCTGGGAACAGTATCATCATTGCCTGTAATTTAGGTATCTTTGTGGCTACGTCTGTCAGATATTGAGAAGGACAAAGATGATAAGCTTCACATTTCAGAGTGACAGAAAGTATGGTAGGGCCTTTGGAAGAATCTGAGACTCCATGACAAGCCAGAAGAATTAGCTTTACTGCTTATGTCTTGGTGAAGCTGCAAAAATATTTTTAGCAGGAGGTGACCCCATTTGAGCCCTGGGTCTCTGCAGTAGCACTAAGAACAGAGGTCTAAGTGCTCTTCCACTGACTTGGAGACAGAGTGTTCTTACGGCATCTGAGGATTCAGCCTGCTCTATTTCCTCTGCTTTTCTTCTCTTTTTGTTTTCTTTTCCGTTCCCCCAGTACTTTCCCCTTTTGACACTGTTGTCTCTTTTTAGTGACTTCTTTTCATGGATGAAAGTCAGTGTGTTCAAACTTGGCTGTTGAATTGTGCTGCCTATGACACCTCAAGGGCCTCCCTCGTGGTATCTTAAAAGAATCTCATTTTCAGAGGTGCTGAGCAGCTCTTCCTGGGTTCCAATACTGTGATAAGTGTGCAACATGCCTGAAAACCAGGCTCCTTACACATGTTTCCAAGCAAGGAACTCAAGAACAAGTCATTCAATATCAGTGAGCAGTTTTGGAAGTTTGGTTTAGGATTTCTTCCTTTGGATTAATTCTTCTGGCCTTCTTAAGTGATAAACCCATTTTTAGCCTTTTGTTTTTTCTGTTTTGCTCAGGTTTGTTACTTCTTATGGTTTTGCTTTTCTATGCTGTGATGTCTTCCTCTCATGGAAGTCATGATCTCAGTCCCCCTACTTGTGCTTGTCCTGTCAGTTTTCTGCTGCTGTTTCTGGTAATGCCCAGTGCTGACGTGCTGAGACCATTTCTTTGCTCTAGAGAGGTTTCAGGAGAAATGTCTGCAGAGTTAATCTAGCCACTGTCAACAAAAAAAGCAACTTATTTGTGTTACAATGTATAGGAGACATATCTAAGGAAACACATATTAGGAGATGTTTCTGTCCCAAAAGAAATAAAAGTTAGAGATAGGCAAAACTGTTTGTCATAGGATGTATGGGATCATGAGACAGATACTGATAGAAGGAAAACTTTTTATTTGGGTGCTTTTGCCCTTTTCTCTACAGCTTAACAGCAGCAGCAGGACAGGTAAGGTAAGGGAATAGAATTGTCAGCCCTCTTCTCTTTTGCTCTCCACCACCTCGGAGTGCAAATCATTCATGTCATAATCAGATTTCTCTTTCAGCATCACTGGGAGTCACTGTCCCCTTGGAACAGCCCTGGGAAAGGCATTCCCCCTTGAGTTTTCTGCTGAGTGAGCTGAACACTGACCTGCTATGGTTTGTTTTTTCTTACAGGAATGAAACCGTTTTACACCAGTTCTGTTGCCCAGCAGCTGATGCAGAGCAGAAGCCTTCATCTCTGGACTCTTCACCAAGGTGGGAAATAGCTGACAGCAAGAACTTTTCTTTTCCATCCCCTACTTCCTTATCATCCATCAGTAATCTTCCTATCCCAGACAAAACTCACATATTTTACACACCCATCTCCTCCGCCCTCCCTTATGTCCCATGTCCCCAGCACTGCTGTACCTCTCTTTTCTCTCCTAGAGATCACTGTTCATACCATTGTGTAATTGCCCACAAACCTCCTCTGGACTCCACTCACCCACACCCATGCACCTCCAAAATCATACTTTCAGCCTCTCTTCAAACATCTGCTTCCATCAACTCACATTCTTGCTTGTACCTTTTCTTAGCCTTCTGCATTACTTTGACACTGACACACACATGCTTCAGTCTTCTGCTTCAGATTAGTTATCCCACATTATAAGGTGCCTGGACACACACCAGTATAATCCATAACCTTTAAGCTACAGCAAAAGTCACCAAAGAAACTCAGGGTTCTGTCTCACACCCTGAGAGATGGTGGGGGGCACGGTTTTACATATGTGGAAATGGTCTGAGCTTGCCCGTGAAAGGCAGTTATAGACAGGTACTAATAACTATTCCAGATTTTATCCAGTGCAGCCAGATGTGGGTACACCAGCAATTGTCATAGCTGTCCCTCATCAGTGAATGACATCACTGCCAAGACCAAGGAGTTCAAGAAGCTTAAAAAATACTTGAGGTGCACATGCTGCATATAGCTTCCATGCTCTGCCTTGTCCCTCTTTTCTTGCCATCTCCTTCTCCTCTCACAACTCCTTGCACCTCCATCTCACAGGCCTATTCCTTTTTCTCAGGCCTCATCACCATTCTATCAACAGCAAACAGGTTTCTCTTCAAACATTTACCTCATCACACTGCTAGATTCTTACTGCTAGACTTTTACATCTGACCTTTGGCATCTCTGTAAGAATCCTGAGTTACTAGGGAGAGCTCTGGACAGAATTGGGCAGCTGAATTGCAGTAGTGAGGCTACAGCATTTTTAAGTGATGGTTCTCTTGTTTGTTCTGCTCACTGGAGCAGACAGTGGTTTCTGATTTCCTTCCAAGGAAACGTGTGGGTACTGGACAACTATGAAGAGAACAGGGGTGAATGTGTGTGTGTTCAAAAGTAGGGTTCAGCCACACTTGGAGACAGGGTAAAGAAGCAGGACCTCTCTTGCCCATCCATGTATGAAGATAGAGGGGTTAACCCCCATGATGTTTGTGCTGAAAGCTTTCAAGCTTTGGTAAAATTAATTTGACAGCCCCGTGGGACATCTACAGCTGGACCTCCATGGCAGATGGGGAGATGCTAGCAAGGAAGAGGAGACAGCAGAGATTTCTGTGGCAGGGACAGCCACCTCTCACTTGCATTTCTGGAGAGAGTTTTGGTTATGTGCTCTATTTTGTCTGAACTGAGGCTCAGTTTTGTTGTAGTGTTCTATTTTCATACCCTAATCCTTAATCCTGCCCCATTCTTTTCCCAGCCTTCATCTTATTTCTGATCAGTTCCCTTAGTTTCTAGCATTTTCTTGTCCTATAAAGCTGTCATTTCTACAGTGTCTTAAGCTCTAGGGTCATTGTTATGCTTTTTGTCAGGCCTTCCTTTTGTCTCAGTGACTCCCAAAGGTTCTACCCATCCCTTGAGCCTGAGTTTGCCTGCCCTCCTTGTGCTGGGTGCCACACTAGATTTCTCACCTGGGGTTTGGCAGGTAAATTGAAGAGGAAGCAATCATTTGTTGCAGTAATTTAACAACTTTGGCAAGTTGCATCCAAAGATGAGTCTGAACTACGAAAGTCAGAAGTTGGGATGAATGACAATGACCCCTACAACATGTTGCATCTGAGCTTCCAGTTAAGGGGTTTCTCATACTGATGCCTGTCCATTTCATGCCTTTTGTAGTTTGTCCCATTCTGCAGGCCTCCGACTTTCCTTACTTTTTTCCCAAGGCTTTCTCTTGTCCTCGCCTTTTCTAATGCACCCAGACCCCAATAGCAGTCCTGAATCTGTCCGTGTGTGACACAATATTCTATGTGGACACAGATCGCTGAAGCCACCTTGGTTATTCAAAGGTGAGAAACAGGCATACAGAATTTTCGTTTTTTGAAACGGAGAAGCTTTTATATGCGATCTCTCTATGTGACTGTCTCAGGTGAGAAGAACATCCGTACTTCCCACAGTGTGCCAGAAGAAAGACAGCACATGCAAGACTATTGAACTCACCGATCAGCTTTATGCTGGTCAGAAAATACCTCCTAGCTTCTACCAGGTCCTGCAGTCAGCCATGGGCTTCCTTCATATCTGAAGTTACATATACAATACAGTGAGGAGGGCAAAAAAATGGCAGAGAAGGAAAAACACAGGGTCACCATGGAGCTGATGTCCATCGCTGATAGCTGTGCTGCTCTGGAATGACTCAGTACGCTGCTGGGAGAGGTTCATCAGATCATTTACAGAGCCTGTCACCCTGCTCAAATCATACAGGCTTCCCATTGAACCAAGGCAGAACAAAAGTCAATCAAGACTGAAATATGTGGGTCAGACAACCTGAATAGGCAATCAGTTCCTGGGTGAGCCAGGCATATCTCTAAATAAGCTCGTCAGGACTCCTGATGTGAGAGCCTGGGACACAGAGGCTCCCTGTGCAGCTCTCCTGAGCCCCACTGAATGGACAGCCAGTCACAAGCGGTGCTGTGGTGAAATGTGATAAACCAGCTCAGGTCTATTCTTTCTTTTCCCTCTCCATGATCAGGCATTTCTCTAAATGAGATAAATCCTGTCAGAACTGATGCCACTAATAACCATCAGCCGTCTAGTTTTAATTAGAGTTTGCTTCATTAATGCCCCAACTCGTCTCTGCACAGCAGATTAAATAATGTACTTGCAGCTCATTTACACAAACCCCCAAACTGCAAGGCTGAGCTGCAATCCTTTAATTAAACAGCCCAGCTGATCCCTACCGCTGCCTCGGCTCATCAGTCTAAGCCGATTAAAGAGAATAGGGACTAATAAAGAGCATAAACAGGGAAGTGACTCTCATTTCTTCAAGGGACTTGGAGACTCCAGTGGTGATCGGCTGCTTTCTCCTCCTCTACCAGGAGCCTTAGCTCAGCCCACATCACTTCCTCCTGGGACCTGCAAGAGTGGTCCTGCTTTCAGCCTTACCTTGTGGGACAGAAATCCTTTAGGAGACTGAGAGAACATGGGCAGCAGGAGGGCAATACAGCAGGGAAGGTGAAGGTAAAGAGGGACATCAATGCACTAAGAAGAGTGACTGCCTGACTGCAGCAGAGACCAGCAACAATAGCCATGCAGCTCAAGCATGGGGCGGAAGAAGGAAACAGGGCACAACAGTAGAAGGTTGGCAGTCAGGAACACTCTGGGACAAAAGTTTGTCTCTGCTTGTGGTTTGTGATGGTCATTGTTGTTCTTGTGTGGTCTTTGCTAATGTTTGTCCTGCAAGATTTCTGACTCTTTCTTTGCTACCTGTCCAGCTCAAGATGCGTTAGCTTCACCTGGGTGGGGATGATTAGGAGCATGCCTAGTGTCTAACCATTCAATAGAAGACAACTCGATGAGGCGGTTGCAATTATTCCCACTCATCGTTATGCTTTGCTTCGAGGACTGCCACAAGCGGTGCTATCATCCTTTCCTCCAGCATGTGAATTCCCTGGGTGGGGGTTACAGCTCCATGAATTCAGCAATGCAAATTTCCCACCTGGTTGCTTAGCTGGGTCGCACCAGCAATCAACGAGACTGGTGCTGAGGCCATGAGTATTAGGAGGCAGTTTGATCCCAGAATCTGCCCCCAAGAAGCTCAGAGCCAAAGTACAGTATGAGGCGATGGCAGCAGCAGACAGATTCCTGTTGCTGAACTCAGGGCTTCCCCATTTCAAAGTACGGTGTAAATTCTGGACATGGACCACCATTGTCTCCACTGGATCTGCGCACCACTGGCTTCATGCCATAACCCATCCTGCAGGTCAGGCTTCCACTGGGGGTGCCAAAGACCGGGTTGAGGGGAATGAGGAGACTCCATGGATGGCAGTAGGAGCTAACCCTGCTTCTTCACGGAGGTGCTGATTAGACTCTGGTTTTAGCCAAACCCTATAATTTCATAAAGCAACTGCTCTTTTTTTTTTTTTTTTTTTTTTTCTTGCTGGCTTCTGCCTGTTAACGGCAGGGTTTCATTCGAGGGATTTGAATAGCCTAGTAATTGCATTTCCCACTTCTCCCAGTCTCACACAGAGGAGACTGGCATCCCAGAACAATGACCTTAAAATGTGTCCAGCAGCAGCCCAACTTTAACAGGATTACATACCATTTTCCTTTGTGTGGGGTAATAGGGCTGAGATGAGAAAGATTTGTTTCTATTAGAGTAATGAGAGGAAATGATGGAGTCACAATTGGAGGGAACAGTATATTCATTCAGTTGCCTTTCATAGGCTTTTCGGAGCCTGCCTCTGGCTTGCCTGCCATGCTGAATAGGAAATCAGCAGAAAATCACCTCTGTTCCAGTGGTGGGAAAAGTTCTATGTACAAGTTTAAGTGCCTGGGGCTGGTCCACTTTGGCAGTGGACATGGGGATAGCACCGGAAGGCTAAAGGATCATGTCACGAAGGAGACTGGGTGGGACTGTGTGAAGGGCAGGATCAGATCCCAGATAGCTCTTTGGGAAGGGAGGATGTTCCACCTACATTTGTGGGATAGGGAAGGTCCTTCCTATCTGGAAGATGTGCAGATGAGACCTGACCTGCTTTTAAGGCAAAGGAGACAAAAAGTCCTCCCAGGAAGAGGAGAGGTCAGAGATCTGAACAGTCTTCTGGAAGGGCTTCTATGTGTACTGAGAAGGGCTGGTGTCTGAAGCATCTACGGAAACATCTATGGAAAAGTTGGGCAAGCTCTGCTCATATTTTCCCATAATTTTTCCTCACTTTCCAGTAGGGAGACTGCTACTTAGATCAGGATTGAAACACAAATAGTGCAACTGGCAAGTGTTTATGATTATGGACCAATTAAATTGTAACTCAATATAGTTTAGACTTCAAACAGCTGTGTACTCATTTCCAAAGTGCCTGCTGGATTAGTCGCTGTCACGGATTGGTTACTGCCTGGCATCGCAGCACCAGTTAGTGGTAAGGAGAAATGTAAGCCATTGGACACATCTCCAAGCCAGCCTTCCTCGCAGTTCTGGGGAAATTCCCTCTTGCCCCACTTCTGACTTGCCGAAGTACTCAAATGGAAATATGTGTTCTTGTTGGGAGAGGTCCTTTAGGTGCTTGTTGCCCCATTTTTGTATGTGTGAGAGTGAAAAGTGAATGGACAGGTTTTGGACAGTTCTTTGAAATCAAACCTTCAAACATCTTTCTTCCCAGCTCTCCGAGCTGCATAAGAGTATGCTGCACACTAAGCAACACATGGTTAAAAAGCAAAATCTTATTTCCTTTTGGAGGTCTGCTGTCTCTGACTCTTTATGTCTCTTTATGTGAACTTTCTGTTTCCATTGAGTGTGCATTTGTTCTTCATCCTTTGAAGTCACGCTGGAAGGCACTGGCACAAGAGAGTCATGAATATTATCCACTGCACATTAGCAGCATCACGTCCCTCTTTGGCTCCCCACTGCTGTAACCCAGGAGTATCTCTTCTCCTACTACAGCTCTCAATTTGCCCTTGGGTCACTCTAGGTCCACTGACAGTTAGATCCTCCTGAGAAATCCACAAGACTGCTTGGATTGTGAATGCAATACCCTTAAGGGTGAAGCCCATGAAGTTGATGAGAACCGCTCCCCAAGTTGATTCTCCTTTTAGATACCACTGAAGCATCTTGACAAACAGGTGGGGAATGATGATTTTCCACCAGTATCCATCACTCTTCAAGCATTACAGAAAAACAACTGAGCTACTCATCATTTTGTCTGAACTTGTGAAAGATTGACCTTGCCTTACAGAAAGAATGCAAATCCAGTTCATGAAATGGGAAATTAGCCTTTCTGGTTTAGGATTGCTCTCAGGATATTGGATATATAATCTGGAGGTCAGTGCTTCCTCACAGCTCAGAGGTACTCAGTGGCCCTGGCCCAGGTGTGAAACATGATGGTTCTAGTCTGTATCAAATCGAATCTATAACCTACCACACAAAACAGCATAACAACTCTGACTAACTGGCCCCCAGCTAGCAGTGTCAAGTGCAAGCTCTTACAATTAGTAGACCGTGGAGGATGAATTCTTCTCTGATTATTAATGCAGAACACTCCAGGTCAGGCTTACAGCACCTGGACATGCCAGTGCAAAGCAAGCTTCTACACCCATGGCCTGTGCCTTGTGTGCTCTGAGCACAAACAACTTTATATACAGAGTTCTTCAGTCTGACTTCTTTCATTCATGCTAAAGTCCTCCACAGCGCTGTTTCTGAAAACACACAAGAGAAGTTTGAGCAACATTTCTGCTTTGTTAGTGCATCCTGTTTGTGCTCCTTTTCTCATTTATTTTCCTTATTGAGGTCACAGGCATAAAGAGAGGATTTTTTCTGCTTCTTAACAGCTCATCTACTTCTTACTCTTTCCTCCCTGTAGACTTAATAATCCTGTTCAAGATACTACAATTGGAGGTTGTAGGGATGCTGTAAACAGGCAGGGATGGGTCAGTAAAGTCCACATAAATATTCCCCAGGCTCACAGTTGTCAGTGTTTAGATTTTAGTCTGACACAGAGATGTGGATGAGGAGTTGATGTCTAGACCCAGATTTGAACTCATCCTAAACTTGAGTGTGAGTAGATTCCTTGCTTTTTATGGGTGTTTTGTACAGTCTGGACTAGCAGCTTTAATTGCTTTGCAGGAGCCTAGGTCCACAACCACAAAGATGTTCAGTGCATGTAGATTTAGGGGAAATATGGAAACACAATTGTAAGCAAAAAAGTTTTTAGAGAATACCCTTAACATCATAGTTACCAACAACCTTGGGAATCTCTTGCAGGGAGGTATAGTTGGCAATTCTTCTGGTACTATGACCTGGAAGGAATGGCTCTGGAAGCTTCCAAAGAAACAGGAGGTGAGTTTCAGATGCAGTGTGTCAGTCCTCTAAAGGGATCCACCAGAACATTTTGGCACTATCTCCCACACAGGCATTTCTCTGCTCCTTTTCTCCAACAGCTGGTGCAACCACTTTCAGGCAAGATTGTAGAACATGAGGGTGGGGAAGTATAGTGAGGAATAGATGAGCTGTTCAACAGGGAAAAAAATGTGGCAGAAACTGGAATCACCTTGTTACATTGTTTGCTTTATTCGCCTGTATCAACACCTTTCTTCAGGAAGCAGGAAGACAGCAGAAGAGAGAGGCCAAAGAAAACCTGTCTGAAGTATCCGTTTTTGAAACTGCAAAGATACCTGTCAGACATATTTTCTGAGAGCCTGAAGCTGTATCCAGCCATTACATGGCCACATATTACGTCTTCCAGTCCTTCCTGTTCTCCTGTTTCTTCTGTTGTTTACATGAGTCCTACACTTGAGGAATTCGGACTTGGATTCAGGTGCTCTTCTCCCACATGTGGCAGTGCTTGCTTTTTCTTGGGCCACAGCACTGGTAATGTCAGTGAAAGACTATCAATCATGGCCAGGTTTACAGTTGTGGGAGCCACTTTCAGCAGTTATTGAGATCAGTTAGTTGCTTTAATACTAGGTGAATCACTCATGGCTTGCAGATGATCCTCACATTCTCTCTCCTATATTGCAAAGAATTCCGTGCTGGTAACATGGCAACTTCTTGGTACTGGTGGAATGCAACATAAACACCTACTGTATCCTGTATTTTCTGTGAGATAACACCACAGAGATGCATGAGAAGAGGCTATGCCAGCTGTGGAAATAGTCCTGTATCTAGCACTAGAAAACAGGCACAGACAGTTGATGAAGTAATAGCAGATGGACTGTGGTGGAGCTCACACCCTTCATTCTAATCCTCTATTGATACCATCTGACCTGATCTGCATTAGTCAAGATGCACTCACCCCCAAAACTGGGTCATTGCAGATCTTTTGTACACTAAGGTGTGTTCTGTTGAACTGGACGGATGGTTTCTCTGGACCCTCTGTCCACACACTTGTTCATGGCTTACAAGGTAGAGACAGAGAAGGCAAAGAGATGGAAAAAGCCACTGAGAAAGAAAGGGATACAGACTCATCCCAATGAATAAAACAGTGCTACTGTAAGGAAAATGGATGGCAACCATGCTATACAGAGAAGGAGAATGACAGGAGAGGAGCAGGAAAAGCAGGAAGCTAAAAAATAGTGTAAATGAAAGAAGAAACTGGAGGGAACAAGAACATGTGAACAGGAGATAAATGAGCAGGTCCCTTGGCTGGAATATTCCTTTTCATGCCAGTATTCTTTGGCAGTGATAGCAATGAGGCTGTGACCTTTTATTACACTTTTTCTTGTAGTATGATGTCAATCCAAAGGCCTTTTATCTTTTCTGTGCTCTGCAACACTAACTCACTGCTATGCAGGTTCATCTTCTGACCACTCCCATGGGGCAGGCTCTGTGTTCAAATACAATAACCGCTCCTTTTGGAAAAACATGTCTGTGTCCAGAGTTCATTCTTCCACATGTGGCCCTGGCAGAATTTCTTATGCTCCAGGAAGAACTGAAGAGTCTGAGGTGCTGAAGAGGTGCACACTGTACAGCTGCTCAGGCCACTCTATCTAGGCTCTGCAAACAGCTAGATAGCTAAGAGAGAGGGTGTAAAAAAGTTGGAAGATTTTGAAACTGTCAGCTGGCCTGTTCAGAAACTGCAGAAGAGCTGGAAACCATGTCATCTTCTGTGAGAAAACATCATGCTGAAGAAAAGTATCAAGACATAAACAGGAGCTGAGTTCAGTAAGATTTTGCTTCTGAGACTGAGGAAACGTAACACTGGCCACACCATTTGCAAGTGTGTTCTAGTAACTTCTAACCATCTCTGGTTGGCACCTTGGTTCTTGGCACACAGAGATTGTACCGTCGTCCCACTGGGATCTGTATTTGTCTAGTGACTAGAGCCATGTGTCACCGATGTCATGTCCCCCACTGGTATGTTGCTGCTTTCCTGTAAACAGGTTATGACGCTGCTGTTTTTGCCTGTGTATCTGGGTTGACTGCAATCTCTCTCATTCCATCTTTTGGGGAAAGAGGGAAGATGGGGATAGGCTACCTTGTGTACACATTGCTGATACTCTATTGCATGTCTTTGGGGATGACTGGCGAGATACAACAGATGCCTGAGATTTCCCAGAATACACTAATGTGATAGTGCTAGGTCAAGATGCACAAAAATGGATGGTGCAGAATGGCATTGTGAAAAGTATTGCTGTGCTGTTACAGCACAAGTGGATCTGATAAGCATGTTAGATTGTCTTAAAAAATAGCGTATTAGGCTAGATCCTCCACTGACTTTGGTGCAATCCACTGGCATAATGCCATTCAACACCAGCTATAGTTTGCTCAAACATGTTGTAGGATTGGTTGTTTCAAGGCAAACTTCTATTTTTCTTAATGATCTTGCCCCAAAAGGTCCATGTCTGAGTATGAAGTATGGGAATAGTTTTCGTTCCTCATAGGGAAGAAAAGTTTAAGTGGCCCTAGGGGTATATGAGCTTGTATGACCAAATGTGTAAGTTACTAAGTCACCCTGTTTTCTGAAAGGGGGAATGTAGAAAAGGGAAGAAGGCCTCAGGGAAGAGAAGTGACATGAAATGGATCAGAGTGAAGCAGCAGTGCCAAAATAGGTTAGAACTTGGAAAAGCAGGTCTTTGTATCTGCTGCATACGGCTGTGGGGGTGGCCACTGGATTGGAGAAAGGAGGAAGGAATGCTAACCATGCTGGTTTTGTTTTGGTCTTCTGCCGTAGGCCAACCCAAAATCCTAGATCTGAACATACTGCCAAAGTTAAAATCTGGATCATATCTGATTTCCTGTCTGGTGAATGGTGTTTGGACTGTCTATATTGAGGATGGTGATTTGAGGCTGTGTTACTCTATGCTGAGGAAGACCGGGCTTCCTTCTGCTTGGTTTGACATGAGCAGCGGTCTTCTGCTGGGCTGCGGTGATCATAAGAGATGAAACATCTGAGATACTAGAGAACAGAAACAAAATTTATCTGGGTTACACAAAGATCTTCCTGTGAAGAAGCTCACTCACTGCCATCAGAAATCAATTACCCTGATCCCTTAGGGTAAGGTCCCTTAGGAAGGAACCCAGAGCTGCAGTCCAACCTAGGGTCTGTCACAACAGGTGGGAAAAGATGACCACAGAAGCCCTTGCCTAGGTCTATAAATGTCAAAAGTTGTGTCCCTCACCCGGCTCACAGGCAGCTGTAATAGGAGAGCAACGGGCTGAGGGGATATGCAAGGCTTCCTTGCCTTGTAGAGGTTCTGCTGCCTCCCAGCCCTGAATTCATCTCATTTTAGCAGTGAAATTCTATCTTCTGCATGATTGCACCGGCAGGCTTTTGTCAGCGAATTTGGTGATGTTCAAACCTGCCTCAGGGATGAGGAGCCAAGAGATCTGAGTCGAAGTGGCAGAAAGACTGCTGCTGAGAAGCCAAGTTTCTCTTTCCCGGGGTGCTGAGCAGGCAGTTACACTAATGCAGGATGCCATCTGTTTTTTCCTTCTCTAAAAGGTCGTGTTTACCAAACATTGCAGAGGCAAGAGAGGTCTGGGGTTAAAATGAAAGTAATTAAACCCTGCAGAGCAGGGCCCCTCTATGCCTTCACTGTCTGCTTGGTGCTTTTCACACCTCAGTGATAAGCACAGGTGCCCTGTTTGACACAGCCACATGTAACCCCCTCTGCAGTGGACAGACTGTGGGACCTCCTAGTCTAGCCTGCAGAGACAGAACAGCAGCCAGCCTGGGGCATCAAGTACCGAGCCCTGTGCTCCTGCAGATGGTGAAACAGGAGGCATGACTGGGAAGGGAGGAGGAAAGAGGGTCATGCCAGAGAGGTGACCCAAATGTCATTCTGAGGTGTCACCCAGACACATGTAGGAACTATAAGAAAAAAATCTGTGTGACAACCACACCACCCAGCACAGCCAGCCTTGTACCACAAACCCCACTTCCCATGCAGTGGGAGCTGCCTCGGCTGTTCCAAGTCACCCTCTGGAGGAGCCTATTGTGTCCATGAAAAAAGCAGAGATCCTAGGCTGCAGGTGGCTGAAGTTACTCATAAAGAGCCTGTACCTCAGACACGCAGCCAGCCCAGACTGACACCTGGATAATCATCTTTGCACTGTGAGGGCACAGGGTGCATCAGAAATGTTTAGCTCCTGTAGTGCTGTTCTGTAGCAAAAGGCACAACAACACAACAATGTGGAAATTACACAGCACATGGGGATCATGTTTAAACACCAAATCTGAAACGGAGGCCCTGGCTTTGGCGTGTTGGACTGTGCGGGACATGAGGCATTTGGTACTATTATTAAATTTTCTGTCAGCTCAATATACATGCCACCAAAACCACTTTAAGTAATGTTGAAAAGATGTTGCCTGGTTCAGTCTGTGCTAAAGGATGTTAAATATAATTGATTTCCAATATATTTACCTTACTGTACTGTCAAATCTATTTTACAGGTGTGTGTGCCAGCCTTTTTATGAAACAAATGATATGTTCTGGGATGGGTAATGAGCTTTATCATTAATTCCTCTCGGGTAAAACTAGTGTGAGAAGATGGCTTAATGCCACTGCTTTGCAAGGTGTTACGTGAATGTAGACAAAATCAGAATCGTGTTCCTATATTTGTCTCTGTTGGGGGAGACTGTCTGAGAAAGCTGCAGCTTGGCTGGCAGGGGATGATTTGCCAAGATCAAGTTCCAAGTTTTCTGTCTCTCTGGCAGGAGAGACTTTTGCCTTCCATCATTTTCAGCATGCTCCCAGAGAACACTGCCTCCAAGTCACTCTAAAACCTGAACTTAAAAGCAAATAAGAAGCAATTCTTTTGGACTCAGACCCCCAGCGTGTTAGAAATCTCTGAACCTTGCAAAGATCCCATAATATATTACCGAGCCTGTCTCAGCCATGTTCTTATCAAATTCTGATCAGCCCATTCACCATATGTTATGGGTATCCTTAGGGAACACTGAAATGAAATAAAAATAAAATAAACTGAAAAGGCACTTTGGAACCTGCTGACTCAGCAATTGATTTTATATTTTTTTCTGAGTAGGGAGAGGAGAAAGGACAGGGGAAATGCTGAAATGTCTTAAGACAGAGGAAGCACAGGTTCTTGCAGACTTGGGATCTGGACTCTGTTCTCTTGACATTAGCTAGTGACCTCTTTTTCTAATTCTCCATATGGCACTTTGTAAGGATTTTTTATCCTGGCATCTCTGAAGCTTTGAAGTCTCACATAGCTCTAAAGCCGTGATAATACTAATAGCTTACAGCACTTTAGAGCATATATACAATAACCAACTGATCCTCAAAAGGACCTCTGTGAAACGGATTCATAAATTTTTGTGGTCCTTCACAACTAGTCCATGTAGTCTTTGCCTCAGTTACAGGTCACAGTCCTGCACACTGACCTTGAACACCATGAAGAAGGCATTTGGTAAGTTATACATACAAAACAGTGGTGTGGTCTTCTCCTGGAGTAACACAAGGACACAAAGAGGAGGTGAGACCAGCCTCTGTAGTACTTTTGCTAACACCTGACATCCATAGCTTCCTCCTGTCCAGTTAGCTAGATGATTGCATAACCACTATAGCTTCCAGCAGGGCATCTGAGCATCCTCTTCTTGAGTGTCTGATTTCTTATACCACTATCCGAGTCCAGAAGAGCCACTGCTATTTTCGTTACTCTGTTATTGCTCTTATTTATCTGCAATATTTTTTCTTGTAGGAGAGAAGGAGCAAAGAAATGAGTTTTGTGTCTTGACCACATGGGAACTGTGTAGCTCTGGAGTGATCAGTGAGAAGGCTGTTTTAATTTCTTACAGGACTAACATTACTGTCCTTGAGTAGTTCTCCTGGCCCTAGAGCCCTGTTTAGTTACTCGGCTACCCTGTAAACACCTTTCTGAGAGCTCTGAAAATTACTTGTAGACCATGGACTGAATCTGGTATTTGACAGTGGTGCAATGGAATGTAATGTCTAGAGCATCCATTTTCTGTTTTCTTGCCTACAGGTCTAGCTTGAAATTGTCTTGAGATATTTGGGGGATAAGGGGCTGCATGTTCTTTCTTGAGTCATCAGATATGGGAACGTTCAAGTTGACAGTCCAGATCCAACAGATAACCATGGTTCAGCAGGCAGTTAGAAGCACAGGTGTGTGTTTCCACCATCAAGGAGGTGGTAAGGAGTATGCAAGAAAGTGCACCATCCTGATGCTGTAGGAACTGAGAAGCAGTCAAATTTCTCCCAGGACAGAGTATGATATGACAACTCTCTACAGACTTGGGGAGCTGATACTACTAGGAATGGGCTGATGGGCTTCTCTGGTTTGATAATGTACTTACTATCACTGATTTGGGCTTTAGGTTTCCAAAATACCTGGAAGTGAGAAAAAAGGAAACAATAAAAAGACCTCTACATAATACCATTTCTCCTCTATCATCTCCCTACATCTTTCCCTCAGTGTACTCCTTATAGAAAATCTTCCTGAGAAATCTGCACATAGAAGCTGAATATCAGAAATCTCACTTACCTATGCTGGACAAAAATATTTATGGGTGCCCAGCTGAATTTTCTCAGTGAGAGCTTTTTCACCATCCTGCTTTCTTGAAACAAACACTAGGGTTCAGTTCAGAACCCTGATATCCCTGTTTGGAAATGCTAGACTAGATACAGTGTTTTATATAAGTCCTGAGTTGGATTGTCTGTAGTTACCCTCTTTATTAACAAAACTGATTTCTGTCTGCAGCAGGCATATACAAGTCAGCAGTGCAAAAGTAGCAGGAGATACCTGAAACTTGAGAGATGTTTTCTACAGTAGATCACATCTATTTGTAATAATGACTAAGCTAGTTGCTATGGGTCATAAAAATAATATAGGAACATCTAGGAACAACAGAACAGCTGAATTTGTAGTTTTCCTTTTTTATCTGATTGCAAGTGATTTCCATTAATATTACAACTTCCAATCAAACAGAATTCAAAGACATTACAAACCTTCCCTACCTGATTGCATGACTAGCAGAAAATTGCTTCATTTATCATGCAGGAGTAGCTGTGAAAACTGTGAAAGATGGTGGTATATGATACTTTAGGACAGCAATTAAAGAACACTTATTGCAGTTGAAACTGCAGGGGTGATGCTGGGATGCAGAACTAAATTAACCTAGTTGCGGTTTGACCAGGACATTGGGACTCACACCTTAGATTCCGCATGGGACTTTTAATTATTACAAGTGGTTAGAGAAATTTTCTCATCCAAGAAACAACATGCAATAGCTCCATTCCCTTCCATTCCCTTCCTTTATCCCACAGCCAGGGAGACTGATTGGTCACTGGCCAAGAGAAAGCAAGTGGATTGCTATGATTTACTTTGTAACATTTTTTTCCGAGAGATCTTCCATGCTGTACTATCTATCGTTGCCCTACTTACTTTTCTTACTGTTGGTTTTTTTTTGTTATTATGATTATAATAGCTCCTGAGCCTTCACTTATCAACAAAATCTGTTGTCTACCAATGCACATCAACTGTGTCACTCAGGACAGAGGGAAAAAAACAGGTTCATTAAGATTTTAGCCTATATTTCACTGCAGCATCAGTTTTGATCGTTAGCAGTGTGTTTTGTCTCTCATATGGGGGCTTCATTTGTCACTACTACTGGACAACAGAGAAGAGGCCTCCCCATAAGACTTCCTCAGAAACAAGTTCAAGATGGGAGTAAACCTGGGAGGGATAGAGGGTGCTAAGTGGAACCACAGGGCTGTAATGGTACCATTCAGGCTGCTAAGCAAACCCTGTCTTTACCCCTTTTTTCCATTGCTTTTAAGTCACTGAAGTTTACCAGCTGAAGCTGAAATTTCCTAGGTTTGGTCCCTTGCCCAAAGGTGAATTAGGTTTGTGTCCTGGTTTCAGCTGGGATGGAGTTAATTATCTTCTTAGTAGCTGGTTCGGTGCTGTGTTTTGGCTCTGATGTGAGAACAATGTTGATAACGCACTGATGTTTTTGGTTGCTGCTGGGTAATATTTATGCTAAGTCGAGGAATTTTTGGTTTCTCAGGCCTCGTTAGTGAAAAGGCTGGAGGGGCACAAGGTACTGGAGGGGGACATAACCAGGTCAGCTGACATGAACTAGCCAAAGGGATATTCCATACCATGGGACCTCGTGCTTGGTATATATATACATACCTGGGGGGTTGACCGGTGCGGGCAGGCCATTGCTTGGGGTCGGCGGGTGGTGGGCAGTTGCATTGTGTACCTCGTGTTCCTTCTTTTCCCTCTGGATTTTATTCTTTCTCTCCCCCTTTTCATTCTAACTGTTATTGTCACCATTGTTATTATTGTTCTTTCATTTTTATTCTATTGCAATTCTTAAATTTTTCTTGTCTTAACCCTCGAGTTTTACATTCCTTTCCAACTCTCCTCCCCATCCCTCTGGGTGAGGGGGAAGTGAGCGAGTGGCTGCGTCGTACTCAATTACCAGCCAGGGTTAAACCACAGCAGTTTGTCTTTTCTTTTTGGAGATTTTTTCCCCATTAAGTAAAACTGGTTCCACTTTTTTTTTTTTTCTTCACAAAAGAACATGTAGAAACTATTCCCACTTCAGCAAGAGTATTTGCTATTGCTTTCCGAACAGCACAACAGCCAAACCAGCAGGGGGTTAAAAAATTTATATTTAGCATAGAAACATCTAGCTGAAAAATGCCTTTGAGTGCTTCAGTGGAATCTGGTTTTGATTTGACCGAATTTTGACCCTCAGAAAATTCCATGTATAAGCACAATACATTCTGTATGGTTGTATTCACTGGGCTCAGAGCATGCATGGAGGAGAAAGGCAAGGTTATATGTGTACGTGTTGTTAGCTTACATCCTTATCCTAGCACAGTGACTTTAGGGGCTTCAGTTATGTTATGCACTGTGAGCAGGAACACTGAGCTTGGTGGTGCTTTGCACACATCTGTGACTGAACGGGTGCGCTTAGTGCTTGCAGTCTTAGGGCCCTCCTGTGTCTTGAGGAATAACCTAAATGCCTATTGAGGTTAAAGGGGCTTCAGAGCATTTTGGGTTGGTCCAACGCCCTTTGCCTCATTGGCCAGGGTAAGAATCAGGTCCAGGGAGGGTTACCTAGGGTCCGACACAGCCCAGTCATCAATGGGTAGGTCCATGGTGATGAGGCAGGTCCAAGGTCAAGCTGGGGAGTCAGCCTGCGTGTCAGAATCCAGATCAAGTGTGTCCATGGCCATGCACAGGGGAAGGCTGTGGCAGAGCTGGAGACCAGCATTCTACAGCGTTGCTGAGGCAGGGACTGACTGATCTGGGCTGGGCTGAAAAGGGGGAACTGTGAGGGGATACTTGTGGGGACCCCAGGTGAGGGTGGTCAGGCCACTAAGGTCTACTAGTGCACTAAGGGCCCTGACAAGGCTTTCCAGAAAGCCTGGAGAATTTTCATATCTGGAGATATTAAAGAGTTGACTGACTGAAGGCCCAGATCAACCTTATCTGTCTTTGAAAATGGCTCTGCTTTGAGCAGGGAGTTGGAATAGACACCTCCAGTCTTCCCTCCCTGCCTAGATTATTCTGCGATCCTCCAAAGCCTGCTGGTTTTTCCTCTATATTAGCAGTGCATGCAGGATATCCTGTCACTATGAATGTTACGCACTTAGACTCCAAACTGCGTGCGACAGAAAGCCAAACAGGTAGCATATACTAGAGGTGATGTACAGCCTTACAGAGCAATGAGGCTGAACGCTGCAAACTCTTAGGCCCACACTTCACGTTCTACCATGAGCGGTCAGTGGAGGTCCTCAGAAAAACAGAGTTAAGCATATGTGCAAGTGTTTAGAGGACCATCATGTCAGGGAATATTTGCTGGCATTTAGAGTCCGTTCATGCTCCAAGGGAAGTCAACTAGCTCCCTAGTCTACTGCCTCGGGCCCTGATCTGCCCTGAAGAAAGTCTGCATAGCACACCGTGCACTGTGGCCTTGACTCAGCAGAGCGATTTGTGCTATGTGTCTTGCTGAATCAGAGCTTATGTGTCTAGCTGAAGTTGCTTTGTAGGGCACAGTCTGTTTCCCACTGAAATACTTGTGAGGCTTTTGGCATGCACTTCAATGAAAACATGATCAAATCTATGTCACCTGGCCACCTCTTGAGCTGAGGATAAAAATTACTGCTCTGCTGGTTAAAATGAGAATGTATAGAACAGGGTCTGACAATAAAAATGTTACAGTGAGAGATGTAAGGGAAATGCCTTTTATTGATGTTTCCTGCAATGTGGATGGACATAGAAGAGATGGAGTTAAAAATGGGTACTTCACATGTACATCTTCAGGTGTAGCAAAAAATATTCAATTATATAGTATCAAGAATAGAACAAGGAAAGATTTTGTAAGGTATACTACCTAAAAGAAGAGTGTTATGGCTCATTTTAATGGTAGTATTTCCTGATTGATGGTTATGCAAATGTCATCTTAATATGCTTTGATAAAGTTAGTTATATAGCATTTATGTAAGAGACTGGTTTCTTCTGTGGATTTATTTTTTAAGTCTAACTGATGACTACATGCATGTGTATAAAAGGACAAACTTTCTACCTTTAAATCCTTCATCTTTCTTAGTTCTGAAGGTGTGGTACTGTCTTTGACTAATCTGATTTGGAGCCCTTTTAGAAACTGTGGGAATATTTCTAAATTTGATTGTTAAATCTACTGAACAGAAGAGCTGCCATTGGAGAGAATAAACTTCCTTTTGAAGTACTAGTAAGTATGCAGAAGTGCTCCGAGGCTTAGGAGGCAAAGTCTATTTACAGTTAGAAGACTTGGGCTCATAAATGCTTACAGCACTTTCGAAAATGAGACTTAAATGCTTCTAAAGTAATTTGGGCACTACAGAAAATCATATCTAATTTCCCTGATTTTGCTCTGACACCAACACCAATCATAAAATGATTTGTTATCTAGATGATAGCAGAACTGGTCGTATGTGGACCAAATCCAAGAGAAAAAAATGGGATTTGGAAGTGAATTAAATAATTTAATGGTGTTTAAATGTGGGAGGCAGTACATATCCTTGGTTTCAATGAAATTAAATGCATTGGTTCTGTAGTAATTATTTCCAAACTAGATGTTGCCGTCAGCTAAATACTCAGCCGCTGGAAACCAGTGGAGCTGTATCTGGTGTACACGGTGCAGTAGAACCCAGAGTCCATGCAGACTGGCCAGGACACTCTTGGAAAACATATATTATTCCTCTGCAGCCACTTGGAAGGAGACTAATATAACAACAAACAAACACTCTCATGGTTCAAACACTGCCCCAGAATACCAAAATGTTGTTTGAAATTGGATGATTTTGGAAAATATTTGGCAAGAGAGGTTAACGACAGGCTTCCTCAGGACTTCAATGGATCAGACCTACGCTAATCCCATCCTGCTTGGGGCAGCGTGTCAGCTCTCTTAGAGTGCACTGTTGTCAGGCCCTGGCTTCACACACTTACTGCTGTGGCTGACAGGAGAAAAGTGTTTTCCTTGCTCCACAAGATCTCAGTGGCACAACAATCTGTGGGTCAGAAAGAAATGGCTTCTTTCATGGAAGCTCTGCAGCCTGCTATGGCTGTGTTGCAGACATGCTTTGAAGAGTCAGGACCTCAGGGCTGGCTGGCTCTGTTGCATTTATATACCCTGAGCTCTGCAAGAGTTCCTCTGGAAACCCTGCAACGTTCAGCTGCCACTGCCCCAATTCCCACATGCCCTTAGAAACTCCAGGGGAAAACTGGATCCTTAGGATCCAGGCCCCATGCCAAATGGGACTCTGGGATGCACAAGGAGATGCTGGGCAGTAGGCAGCAAGGGCATAGGGGTGACTGCCAGCTGCTAGCTACTCCAGAGAGCAGGAGACATGTCCGTAGGCCATGACACCCTCCTTGGCTCCTCACTTCTAACTGCAGCACCTCAAGCAGAGGCAGCCGGGCAGCTCCGGGATTCACAGGACTGGTTCATGCAGTGTGTGCAGCTCAGGTGCCTGCTCTTAGGGAGAGAGGGACCAGGGCTTTGGCTGCATCAACCTAGAGTCCTGATCCATCACTGAGAGAGACCCCTCACAGCCCAGGCTTCCTAAACATTTAAAATGCAGCTCAGTGAATGACTGTAGCAAACAACAATAAACATAATCATAAACAAAACATAATAAAAACAAATAAAAAAAGCGAAACGTTGCGTTTTGTTCACAGTGACGATCCCAGCGGTTCCACAAGCAAGAAAGCCGGGTGTGAAACGGAGGATCCGAAGGAGGCCGGCAGACAGAGTGGCCAGGAAGGCAGGTCCGACACCCTGACGCTAAAAGCCCAGCATGCGGAGCTCCAAGAAGAGCAGGCAGCGGGGTGTTCCCCTCTGGTGCAGAAGGCGAGCCTCCACCACACGGGCTCCCCAGTGAGAGTGCAGCGCAGCAAAGGGACGGCCTCGTGTTCCCATGCAGCTGCCTCCGATTATGAGCTCTCCCTTGACCTAAAGAATAAACAGGTACAGAGGCTTCCTCCTCAGGCTGTGGGAGAAGGGGACGGGGTGGGTGGGACTGCATTGGCACTGTGGTGGGAGTCTTTCAGCAAATACTTCAGCCTTTTGTTCACCTTGAGCTTTCGCCCCGCCTGAGCAGGCCTGGCCCTTTGGCTCTGTGGGGCTGATGGAGGAAGTAGCTTCCCCACCTCTGACTGCAACACCCTTTCTCACAAGGCTCTGCTCCTTGTTGCCTGGGTTCTGTGGTCCAAAATGGACCCAGATACTCACTTGTGACTGTAGACTTAGAGACAGGTTGTGGGCAGCCAAGAGCTGCGGCATCCAGAGATACTGCCTTGCTCACAAGCGTACAGTACCTGTAGGGCTCACAGCAACTGATTGTCCAAAAGACCACCCTCATGGGAGAGGTCTCTGAGAGCCATCTTGCCCTCTTGGATCACGCTGGGCAGGCCCCCAGTGCAGTTCCACGATAGCCTCTTCAAAGCATGAGCTTTCAGGGGAAGTGGGGTTTACTCAGTGAGTATCCTGCGCTGTGTCTTATCATGGTATTTGTGTATTGGTACCATGACTGCTTTCAATCCAGCGATGGATGCTGAAGAGACAGGCAGGTTTACCAGGCTGAGAGAAAAAGATTCAGTTCTTGAAGTTGCAGGCCTTGCCTCCTGTGCCCAAGGCTACAGCCTAGCTCCAGAGCACAAGTGTATCCATCTCTAGATGCATGTCCTGATAGGCTCCCAGCAGGGGATCACAGAACAGGGGCTAATAGCAGCTGGCCTCCTCACTCAAAGGCAATGAGGTGGAACATGCCCCTCACTACCCTGTGTCTCTGTAAATTACAGCCTAGGAATGCTGTTGTGCAAAACAAAACCTAAAGAATCGTTTCTGACTTCCCTGGGATGGCAGCTCAACCATAGGCTGTTTGATATGCAGACCCTGCAGTATGTGAGATGAAGAAGACAAGCAAATATTAGTGACAGTGTCCAGATTACTTTCAGTGGGAGGATTCAGTGGGAACTGTGCTATTCCAGATGAAGGGTCTTGGCTAATGAGGTTTCCACAGAAGAAGCTCCTGCTTCTGGAACATCTCTCTGCCACTTCCCTCAAGGCTTTGCTGCTGTCCCTAAATGTGCATGTCAGATCAATAGCCCAATAAATTCCCAAGCAGAAAAGAGACCGTGGCTCTTTAGCTCTGTCTTTCTCAAAATACTGCATACTCAATTCAGATGGAATTCTTGCTTCAGACCATGGGAAGAGACTAATTAACTGGCTTCACAAACTAATGCGACATATCCTCAGGGTGGGCGAGATCTTGGCTGCTATATATGGGCTAAGCCTTCTTGATGTCCTAGAGCTGCTCCGATTTGTCTTGGGGAGTGTCTGTCCTGCATTATTTTAGCTTTAAGGCCATGTTGTCCTATCACTGTTCTTGCAGCAGAGGCCAGACCTGCCCTGGATGCATGTGAGACAGAGAGACATGTTAACTGCTCGTTCATTAAATTCTAGTGCCTCACAGTACTGACCTTGCAGGGACTTAGCCTGTCATAGGTGAAACCACTTTTCTTACAGCAAAAGGGGCTTAAAGTATGTGTGCTGTGTGCTCCTCCAGCCTGATGGATGTCCTCAGTGGATTGCCTCCAGCTCTGGAAGGGGAGATTTTCAAGGAGTGAAGAGTATTAATTCTTCCAGTCTTGCACTCTAGTATGTGTTTTCTTAAGTATTCCTATCAATCTACTTGTAAGGCAGTTCTCTTGAATGGGAGTAAGGGTGATAGGACCCTCACAGCACTGTCCCAGTAGTTTCCTAGTCATAGCAAAAATTGTAAGACATTAATAGAACTTAGAGTAAGAAAAACAGGTGGAAGGAGACATTTTTAGTCTTACAGTGTAGTTGAAGTCACTTTTACCTTTTGGGAGAGGACTGGGGAAGGAGAATAGTGTACAGCCTCCTCTGGAGGGCTTGGAGGTGTAGGTCATCTACCAGCCATTGCCTCTCAGCATCATACTAGAGGGTTGCAGGGTGGGGAATGGCTCTCCTTGTTTTCTAACCCATGAAACAGAGCATGCTGACAACACACAGAGCAGAAGTACACTATGCTGGGAGGCTGGAGAGGAAACCCAAGTGCTGAAGTTCCCCTATGTTTTGACTCTTGTTATGTTGGGGAAATGGAGGGGATCACAGGAAAGAGGAGCATGCTTTCAGTCGTTACACTTCTGCAGTGCTGAAGGATGGTAGATGTCCCATGGATGGAGGGAAATGTCCCATTAACGCATGGCCCATATAGCAGTGTCCTTCCATTGTGAAAGATTGGTGGGAGGGAGAGGCGTTAAGAGTGGGTGATAGAGAACATGTATGCTCTGTATGTCTTTTTATTTTTTTATAATGCATGCATTGAATTGAGTGACTCAGATGCTGTCACTGAGCCTGATTCTTTCCTTGTTAACATGGTGGCATGTCGCCATGCTCAGTGGCAACCTGAGTGGAGAACCAGTGCTAACTGAGAATAAGATCAGGCCCATTCTCTCATGGCAGATTTCTGAATTTATGCCTACGGGCAACAAAGCCGTGGGGTGTGCACCTCAAATATTTGGCCATATCCAGGCCTGGCACTTTGGCTTGCCTTAGGCTGACCTTGTTAAAGCTCCTTTCATGTGCAGTCCCTCATGGCAATGGATATTTCCCAGCCATTTCTAATTCAGCCACAAGGCCTGAATTGCTCAGGCTGAGTGTTCATATTGAGGCCCAGAAATGTATTAAGCTAATTATTCTTTGAAATCTCCCCAGCCCCCCTCCTGCTTTTCTCTTGCTTTGGCACCGGCTGTCGGATAATTCCCCAGAGAAGAGTAGCTTTAAGTAGGCAATTACTTGTGATTCATAGGGTTTATTAGGAGTGAGAGAAGGCCAATCATGTCTGGCCTTTCTCGCCTCTCAAATGGGAAGAGAAGGTTCCTCCAGCAAGCCAGACATACATCTCCATTACCTGTGACTGCTGTGGTGCTAATGGATGCCCTTTCCTCCTCTGGAGAGGAAGAAAACAGGCCACAGCTGTGTGAAATCTTTAATTCCTCTGGAGTGTCAGTTAGCTCAACCTGGTAGCATGTCTCAGACATCAGTAGACAGTAAATGGCTGGGCTGTATCAAGGAGAGAGAGACAGAGACCCACTCCTACCAAGCAAAGGTGGGGAGGGCACTTATCTGTGGACGTACTGCTTCTAGCCTTGGCAGTCTTCTCAAGCATCCTTTGCACCAGTCTCCGGTCCTTGTTATCCCAGCTGCAAGAGCTGTAGGACTGCCTTTGCTTTGGACAGGGCCGGATAGCAACGGACCACATGCCGCACATGTCCTTGCATGCCTGGTATGAGCTGGAGAACAAGCTAGGTTGGAAGTCCTCTCACTTTACATCTTGTTCTGCTCCTTAATGCCTTAGCCCTTTGGGAGGACTGAGATAATGGACTGCAAAAAGCTGGCAATGTTTCATCAAGGTACTGACAGCTTGCGCTGTTCCTTTAGACTTTTAGAAGGATCTCTCCTCTTAGTAATTATTAAAGTCTGCCTTTTTGGGAGCTGTTCTTGCATGAGATAAACTGGCCTTTTACTTCAGATAAGCAGTGACATCTTGTCTTGGCCTCTAATAAGATCAAGGTATATGAAATTCATGTTCTCAGAATGGCTGTCACCTCCTTGGAAACCTCATTTAATTGTAAGGCTCTTCCTTCTGCCTTATTTTGCATTTTACTATTATTCTGTCCCTCAAGATACCTGTGTCTGTCCTTCCCATTTGTTCCTCTTTCCCTCCCAACACAATTAGCTCTACATTTTCATTAACCTGACCATTATATTAAGTGTTCATGGTCAGTTGTCAGTAATAACTGTCTGGGTTGGGCCTGTGCAGGTTACTGGTTTAATTTGCATTTATCTGCATGAGCCTTCCTCATGAAGGGAAGAGCCAAGGGATAGCTCAGTCTCTTTCCAGGGAGGCCAGCTCTGAAGAGATGTGTCAGGAGTGCTGGTTTTATGGTGGGATTTAAGATGGTCATTTTGGAAAGAAGGAAAAAGAACCCAAGTAAAACCCTTCTGCTTGCTACCCAGAATCTCTTTTTGTCCCTGTATTCCTCTTTCTTGCCACATCAAACTATGGGGATAAGCAGAGGCCTTGTTTATCCAAAAAACCTACTGACAGGTCTTGTGGTGAATGTACATGAATCCATGATCATTGTGTGGGTGATTTTTAGCACCAGTTCTGCAGAACGTTTCTGGGAGGGCTGCAGGGCAAGTACTAGGCCAATGTTCTTTAAACTGGGAGTAAGCAGAAGTCTGAGCCAGCTGCTTCTACAGCTGCACTGGCCTACCCCATTGCTAAGCAAATTGCTAGCATGTCTCACTGCTGGGCTTTGATGCTTGCTTTGGACAGACATCAATTCAAGGGCAAGGCAAACAGAAAACCTTACGTTTGAGTACAAGGCAAAGGGTTCCTACTTCATTTCCAGAGAGAGAAATATGAAAGGATGTGCACTACTCTTCCCCCCACCCCTCCCCCCTCCTTCCAGAAACTGCAGCCTCCCATCCACTGCAGCAAGATCCCTGGACCTGTTGCTGCCTGAGGTGATGGGGTGCCTGTGGATAAGGCCTTCAGTACTTACTCCAGCAGCCATGACGCCAGTGCAGGGACAGAATGTCTGGGGTCGTGTTGTTCCTCTGTTCCCATCATCTCCCAAGGTCATATTGTCTTCCCCTACTTCCAGAGGAGTTAGTACTGGAAAGATGCCAGAGGTGATTTGCACTTCTCACAGCTGTCATTCCAGGCCTTCACTTGTACGTAGATCACTCACTGATGGTTTTATCTGCAACTCATGTAGTGTTACAAAAAAAGGAAAAGAAGAAGGAAGCCAATGACATGACTTTGCAAGCTGAGGCTCATGCCTCAGTCTCACTTTGACTACAAAACCAGTTTGCACTTAAACTCAGATCTTCTGTGAGCTCAGTCCTTCATCCTGTGAGTACTGGGCCAGCAAGGCATAGCGAGGGTCAAGTTGTAGATCTGCTAATGAGCTCATACTCACCACATGAATGATGTAGTGAATCCTTTGTTAATTCAGGACTGATTTTACCAGCACTCTCAGTGCTGCACTTCACCTTTTTTTGGCTTTTCCACATCTGCACACACACATATATACACTACAGTCTGCGCATGTGCTTTGCCCTACAAAGTGCCAAAATGCAGAGTTTAGCTCATAGTTCAGCCAAAACCTCACTGGATGTAGTTCCAAGTTTATTCTTCTTTCGTCTTCAGTCCCATCATCCACCATCATCTTCACACTGTCCCCCTTGTCCTCCATCAGTCACTCACTGGAACAAAGTCATCTAACATTCTCCTGTAGCATGCTTGTGAAGGCCCAGCTGCAGAGGAAGAGTGAAGGGGTTACCAGGAAGTATAAATACTAGACTACGTAAGAGAAATTACCATACATACTTGCTTTGCTGAAGCCTGTTGAGGTGCTACTTAGCTGTGAGTCTATGTATTTACATGTGTATTTGTGGTTATCAGCTCTCAGGAAGGAGGAAATCCTCCTTCTACTTCTTCTTAGTATTTTGTCTCAACATTTAAAATAATATTTTTTTTTACCATTCAAAACTGAAAGTCTTTCTTTTCTTGGGTAGTTTTCATTTCGCTGCTGGCTGACACCTGAAAAACTCAGATATCAGAAAGGCAGGCACTTTGGGATTCAGAGTGCTTTTTAAAAGACACGGAACAAACCCAGCCTCCACTAACTTCTATGCAAGCTGGTGATTCTCAACAGTTCCTATGATCAAGCCAACATTTTCTGCATTTAAAAATTAACTTTTCTTCCCTTTTTCTGAATGGTTTCTCCTTTCCCTGAGAATATTTCCTAAGGTGACTAAGGAGTAGAGGAGCATTAGTAACACCCTGAGACAAGGGATGATGCTTGACATTACCAGAGCACAGCTTTGTCTTCGGAGCAGGAAGACACACTGCTGGAACACTGTATTTGCAGTGATGAGCTTGCCCTAAAGGCCAACAGAAGTGGGTCTACAAGGAAAGGGCACCTCCAGGCTCCAGCTTGTATGGCTGCCGTTCTAGGAAGAGGCATGGTCATGTTACAGCTGTGAGGAAGCTCAAAGTACTGATGCTTTAGCCAGCCATGCCCAAAGGTGGGGGGGCTTCTGTTGAAATCAGGGACACAGCAGTGCAGGAAAAAGCTAATTCAGTGTTTGATGTTCCTCTGACAGTCATTACAGACTAATCAGCATAGGAACTGGGGTAACAGAAAGCCATCAGAAGTCAATTAGCAAAAAATAACATTCCTGTTTCTATGTCTTTCAGATCGAAATGCTAGAGCACAAATACGGCGGTCACCTGGTATCTCGCAGGGCAGCCTGCACCATCCAGACTGCTTTCCGGCAGTACCAGCTCAGCAAAAACTTTGAGAAGATCCGCAACTCACTGCTGGAGAGCCGCATGCCACGCCGCATCTCTCTGAGGAAAGTCCGGGTCCAGAACTCAGAGAGCTTCTCCGCTGAGAAAGCCCTGGTGGAGGGGTACAACTTTGTAGGCATCCCATTGGTGAGGTCCCCATCTTTGCCAGCCACCATCAGTGGGGCACTGACAGAGTTGGAGGACTCCTTCACGGAACAAGTTCAGTCCCTGGCCAAGTCTATTGATGATGCTCTCAGCACCTGGAGCCTGAAGACCATGTGCTCACTCCAAGATGGTGGCTCATACCAGATAAGGGAGACCTTCAGTGCTAGCTCCATGCAGCCAAACCAAGACTTAGAAGCTGAGCTGCAGGACAAGGAGAAGGAGGAAGGGCTTCTGCCAGATGCCCTACCCAAGAGCAGCAGCACTCTCATGATGGCTTTTCGAGATGTCACAGTCCAGATTGACAACAAGAACATCTCTGTCTCATCATCTACCTCGGTGTCCATGGCAAACTGCCTCAGCAGCAATGCTCAGGCGGGGCTCTCTCAAGCTACCAAGGCTGAAGAAAGCCCAGGAGAGGGGGAGGGAGAAGCCAGTGAACCACCAGCTGCTCCAGAGAGCTTACCTGAGTCCGGAGCTCTCCAGAACAGCCACACTTTCACCGAGGTGAATGTCAGTACTAATGGCACAGCAGACAGCAGTGCTGAGCCTGGGCAGATAGCAGTGCAGAAGCTCCAGTTTGATGCTAGCAATGAGACGGGGCAAAGCAAAGGCTCTGAGTCTGAGAATGCAGACAACTCAGAGCAGCTGAGCAGCAGCAGCACCTCCACTTCAGCCAAGTCAGCCTCTGAGGTATCCTCAAAAGAAGCACTTCAGGCCATGATCCTCAGCCTCCCAAGGTACCACTGCGAGAACCCAGCTAGCTGCAAGTCTCCCACACTTTCCACAGACACCATGAGGAAGCGCCTCTACCGCATTGGGCTGAACCTCTTTAATATGTAAGTGTCCTCTTTTGTGTTCACCAGCCTATTTCATGCCTCACAGGAACAGGTGATAGCAGACTCTTGGTCTAGATCCATCTCCAGGAAAGTTCTTTCATATTCAAAAGTGTGACTACATGGGTGTGCAAATGGCTGCCTAGAAGCGTTTTCCTTAAAGTCCTCCAAGTGCTGTCTGGATCTTCTGCCCAACAGAGGAGCAAGCCTAGTACCCCATGAGTAGGGTCCATGCTGTCCTGAATTGCTGTTCATTTGGCATCCACCATCTGAGTCTGGGGTCTAGGCCCCTGTTCCACTCTGCTGCAAAGGAACAAGCATAGCTGGGACAGTAAACCCAGCCCTGGTTACTCAATATGGGGCATTTCCAAGTAAAGAGGGAGACAGAGGTAGAGCTGAGCTTAGTTAGCCCAGATTGAGTGCTCTGGCTGTCATTTTCATTCTGGTATTTGGGTAGATTCTCACCTGACAGACCAGGTTTAGTCATCTCAGTCTCTCACACATCTAGGTCTGATATCCTGTGAAAAGGCTGTAGACGTGAAAGCAAAAGCAGAGCAGCCCAGAGATTACCATCAGAAGAGGTTAACTTCAGGGGTCACACAGAGTCTATTTTGGATTGGCAGAAAGCAGCTGAACTCCTATAAGGAGCTTTAGATTTGTTTGTTGCCTTTCCATGAGACTTTTCTCATCTAAACAGGCCATGAGAAATCCTGGGTTTTCCTTCATCATCACACTCATCTTACGCTGTCTTGGCTTCTATTTGAGTCCCCTGATGAAGGTGCTGGGGATGTAGCGCACCCATACTAGAAGAATGTTTTGCCACACGTTAGCATGGGCCTTTTGGTCAGAGCAAGGACTATTATGCAATCCTAGGCAGAAGTTTTGCACAGACAAGGAGCTATGCACGGGATTTATATATGTGTACTATGGAGGCTGTGGGCTCCAGGAGGCAGGAACCTGTAAGAGAAGTTTTTAGGACTGGGCTCAGAACACATCCAGAACCGAAGTGTTATTAGAGCAGATAGGCTTGGCACTTTCACAGAACCAAGGAGCACATTTTACTAGCTCTGAGATCAGGCTGTGAACAGGTGAGTTCATGTGTATATATCAAAGTCATGTTCATGTGCATGTATCAAAAGAGCACACAGATTGCCTGATGAACACAAGCAGGCTGGAATGAGAGAAGGTAGGAGCCAGACACAGGTGGGGGTTGATTATGATAGAGATAGTTCCAGGTCCACACAGATATTCTGGTGTTTGTGTTGGGACAGGTGCACTTCTGGAGGGGGGACACAGCACTCATGTGTCTGCTGCTGTTTCAGTATTCTCAGCCATGCGTAGCAGGAGTCCCTCCACCCAGCGTGTTTTCCTTTGGTTCCTGCACAGTTGACGTGAGCACTGATGTGAAGATAAAGCAGGAGTGAAAATGTTTTTTCCCAGCATCTCCTCCTCCCTCAGTCTGCCTGGCACACATTCATGTGATAGATTAGCAGCGCTAGGTCTGTTTTGGGGAAGCAGCTTTGCCATTCTGCTTCATTCAGTGACCTGGGTTCACTGCATCTTGCAGGTCCCTGTGGGATAGACTTACTGTGGAGCTCTGAAACACAACTTGCTAGCTAAGCCTCCCCTGCTCCCTTGAAACTAGCTGATGAAATCATGTGTGGTAACCTGTAATGCTCAGTTTTCCTGGCAAAAAATTGGAGGACAGGGCAGGAAGGAACTGTCCTGTTAGCTTTGGGGAGTGAAGCCTTTTTTTTTTTATTCTCTGATCAGGATCTAAGGAACACATGGCTCCCCTTGTGACACCCTAGTGCACCTCCATCCAGAGGGAAGGCCGTTGAGCTTTCTGCAGATATTTAGTTGTTGGTTTCCCCGTCAATTTCTAGCAAGGAGCCAGTTTACTGTCACAGGGTTTGCGATGTGGGCACCAACCCACAGGGCATGGAGCTGAGGCCAGGCGTACATGTGCACACATCCTTTTTGCTGATCGCTCCCCTGAACCAAGAGCTGAAAGCCCCCAGTTTCTAGCAGCATCTACCATAGTCTATCTGGCCTTGTGTTGTCTTTTCAGAAAGCAGTGCTCTGGCTCGGAGCAGGCCCCTGGGAACACATCGATGCTGTGCTGCTATGGCACTTTCCCTATCCCCACTCCACAATGAGGGGGTGGAATCCCTGGAATGGAGAGTGCTTCATTATGCGGTGCTGCTGTAATAACTCAGTGTGTGTGGGCAGCTGGCTGTGTGGGCAGAGGGAAAGCCAGCAGGACGTGAGGAATCCCGCAGCATTTACTGGCCGTGCTTAACACCCCTGCAACACTAAAGAAAATAGCAGGGATCAGGCTCAGGAGATACAGAAGTGGAGCTGTCTGCTGCACGTTTGGGTAAAAGCTGCATGCTGCAGTACATGGGATACACCTGCAGGTGTTCAGCAGCAGAGATGCTGTACTGCTATTGGGATTTGTGGAGAATAAATTGAATCCTGGGGAAAAGTGATGAAAGGCTGTTGTTAGTGGAAGAATAGTGTGTGCAAGTATATTTGAGTTACAGTCTAGGCAGTGCAGGAGGGCTGTCGTGGCTGGACTGTTTTATCCTACATTCTCCTGCATTGTGTGTGCCATCTTTACTGAAATCTGCACATTCATGCGAGTGTGTGAGCTGCATTTTTCTGGCCGCATTCAGCTCCCAGCTCCTCTGGAGTGAATCCAAAATCAGTCCAGTGGCTTTGGAGTCACGTCAGTGTAGCTGAGATCGTCCTTGTTCTGTGGACACCATACTATCCCTTGCCAAATACCAAAGTGTCCAGGTGGAGGTGCATTTTATGAATCTCTGTTGCTTAGCTTGACTTTAGTCCTGACCATATGACCTTTGCACTTAGCAGAAAACTTTGCCTGTGCTCTTCAAAGGTGAACCAGGAGATCTGTGTGACAATACAGAAGGTACACTGTTGCTTTTCCCTGAAGAAGGCCTGGGATTTTCAATATCAGATCTTGCAGCTCTCATTCATAAATTTAATGGGCAGACTTGTTCTCCCAGCCACTCTCCCCAGGGATGCCACACTGCCCAGGATATCTTCTTTGTGACATTACAGAGTAAGCAGAACTATTTCAAGCCCATGTACTTTTTGTATACCCAGGAGGCCCCCGTAAGGAGCAGGCCATTCTCCTGAATGCTGATCTCCTTATAGCTAGACATATGTTGCTCACCCACATCCTTCACCACCCGACAGTGTCACAGTCTGTGCCTGTGCATACCATGCATTCACATGCTCTGACATACCATCCTATCCTTTCCTCACCCCAGGAAACTGCTTGAGCAAACTCACTCCTGAGCCTTGATGGAGATCCTTGAATTTGTGTTAACAGTGGAAGTATGGCATCCTTTCATGGAAAAGCTACCCTCTTATCTCTCCCCACTCACCAGCTCAGAGAACCAAAGGAATATGGAAACCTTCCTGGCGTTGCACTAATTCCCCCTCAGCAAGAGTGCATCATGACAGACACCCGTCGTTGGGGCAGACTGAAATAAAGGAGGAAAACCTCCTGCACAATGCACACACACACTCATTCCCATCTGTACTGTGGGACAGGCACCACATAGGCTCACAGCCACTCACAGGATACATAGAAGCGTGTGTGCTTATAGGAGACATGAGAAGAAAGACAAAATAGGCAGGCACACATGGCTCTGTTGAACATGTAGGGTGCAAGAGAAATCTGCACGTACATAGACACACACAAACATGTGCTTGTTGAGATATGTCCTACCTCCCAAGAGCTGTGTATGTGGGCACAGACACTGGCACACTAACAAGCAGAAAATTGCTCCCACAACCAGGTAGTCAGAGTCAGGCCTTCTCAGCACCAGGCCTGTTCTCAGAGAGGCACTCACAGCCACAGAGGGAGAAAAACCCTCTGTCTGGGAGCTGCACACTGCTCTCTCCCAGCTCTGACAAGGCATTCTCCAGGTGCCTGCTCACATCCAGCATCCACCCACACAGTTTTCTGCTTGAGGGTGTGTATCAGTAGGGAAGGAAGGAAGGAACAACACAGCTAAGGGCGGGGGAAGTGGAGGAGCAGATAAGCACATCTGAGCATGGGATTTCTGTTCAGGCAGTGGGCACCAGGCTCAGGTGAGGAAGGTAGAAAGTGTCACTCAACACTGAGCACTAAAAATGTATGAAAAAGAGATATTTTTTTTTACTGAAAAAGTACGCACCTTTGGTTATCCCCCTTTGTGTCTTGAGCCTCATTTGCCTGTAGACCACAGCAGCAATGTCTCCTAAGTCTCCTCACAGCCATGTTTTGTCCTTTGCCTTTGCCTGCCCCACGGGAGGTGAAACCCCAACTCCCCTAAAGCAAAGGGTCACGCGCCCAGCTCTCACCCCTGGTCCTTGAGGACAGCTTTCTGTGGGTTGCATTTGGAGCAGCTGAACATACTGGTATTTCCTGTGCTATCTGTGTGGGGGACACGGTCTAATCATGTCCTCACAGGGACCCTAAACAAAACAAGCTGGGCCAGGGAAAATGCAAGAGCCTTTGACTCCGGAGCAGAAGGGTGGCAGGAGAGAGTCACTGATCTGGTATCCTGCAGGATCCTTTGTGACTGTGGGATGGCACTTGTGATTGCCAGGTGACAGCAGATGCTGAAAGTGACACAGCAGGTCCTGTGGCATCCTTTTGTCCTCAGTGGTATCTGGAGGGGAGTCCCCAAAGTCACTTTTCCCTGTTCCCACTGGTCCCATCATGCCACACATATGAGCTTACAGGAGCCCGTACACATACTGAGGGCTGTATTGCTGCAGGCTATAAAGTGAGCAAGAGGCAGTAATGTCTCAATGAGATCATGCAAACTCACCATGTTTCTGCCCTTCCCTTTCAGAAATCCAGACAAAGGGATCCAGTTCCTCATCTCCCGAGGCTTCATCCCGGACACTCCCATTGGGGTGGCACACTTCCTGCTCCAGCGGAAGGGCCTTAGCCGCCAGATGATTGGGGAGTTCCTGGGCAACAGCAAGAAGCAGTTCAACAGGGATGTGCTGGAGTAAGTGTGGAAACCTCTTCCCCTCCTTCCTGCACTGTAAAGGAATTGCCAGCTCACTCTGCCCCTAGCTGCACCAGCAAGCACCCTGTCCTCCATGCCTCTCCATTCCCCCTCTGCAGGAACTTCACCATTCCCACTCTCTGTCTGGCACCTCTCAATGTATTTCCCAGCAATGTGTTTCTCCCTTAATAGCAGCAGCCCTTTCATTTCAGTCTCTTCTCAGAGGACCTGTGATCATCGGGCAGGAACTCAACACTGGCAGGTGGTAGAACTAGTGATGCTGGGAGGTTTTGTGGCTGCGAAGTTCTAACTGGTGTCTCACCCCACCCAGATAAAGCACCTCTGATGCTTTCTGGCAAGTACTAAGAGAGGCAGAAGGGGATAAATATTTCCTCCTTGCTGTGAGACCAGCAGGGAGCAGCGAAAGCTGGCTGCACACCTGGTTCTCTTACTGTCCAGTTTTGAGATGAGTGGCCTATTCAGTTTGTACGACTGTGCTACAGGGATAATAAGAGGTGAGTTGGTCCTGGTTGTGGTAATGAAGAGGCCTGCGTGAGGAAGCATGCTGCTAAGGATTTGTCATTACCACTGCAGTCACGGAGCACTGAGGTACATCCCGACTGGAAAAATTCCAATGGGCTGAGCTGCGCCTTTTCTGAACAAAATCTCAAGTTTCTGCCCTGTTTCTGTTTAGTAGCTGCCTTTGATAGATTGTTCTTTTCAATTCTCTCACTGTGATCCTCTCCTGGTCACACAAGCCATACATCTCTCAGCCTACAACTCTCTCCTCTTTCAAGTCTTGCAATCTGGGCTGCAAAATCCTGTGAATACCTGAGACCCGTACTACCTCAGTGCCTGCCTGTTGCTTTGCCTTCCACGTTGTAACCATTGCTAACTTTTCAGACCCCAGCACCTCAGGAGCAGGGTCTGAAGTGTTGGGAAGAAAAACATCTTGCCTGTTGTTCTGAGCATTGTCCAAGATGACAGGCTTTCAGCAAAGACAGCCTGGGGAACTGAGATGAGTCTTTGTTTCCTGCTTGGTCCTGATCTACTTCAGGTGAGGGAAAAGGAGAAAACACAGCTCTCTTTATAATAAAAAGAGGACATCAGGAACAGGTGACACCACCTTTCCTGTCCTGAGAACTGCTACAGTGAAAGCAGGGAGAGTTTGCACCAGAGTGTGAACGTGAGGGCTGCCGTGGAGGGTGATGTGACCTGTGTAGTCAGGGGGCACCAAGCTCATTCAGAGACCCATTTCAAGGCATGACCAGCACTCAGGTGGGTCTTTATTAGGCAGAAGCACAGTTCTTAGTGGGAGCGGCCTCTCCATTAGGCAGTAAGTTCTGTGTACTGGATCCTTAATTATGTTTTCTCCAGTCTCCAAAATGTTCTCTGTCTCTCTCAAATTTTGCAGCCAAACAGAAACCATAAATCCACACACCATTTCTACTCCAGGGAAAGACTGGAGGATGCCAGCTCAAGAGCCAAATTTGGGCCCAGGTTTCAAAATTCATTCCTGTTGCAATTGCTTCTGCTTATTGCTCCAGGTATCTCACCTTTGGTTCAGCTCTTTCTTTAATATACTGTATGGGTATTGATTTGGCCAGCGACGAGACACATGTTCTCTCAAGTCTCTTCATGCTGAGAGCTACAATTAAAAGTAATTGCATCTTTTTCTCCACCAAGCAATGTGTGGGCTGCTTCCCCTGACAGATACTCTGCTGAAGTCCAAACCTAGCCTCTGCACAGACAGGGAAATATTACAATAGCAATAGGCTGGCACTTCCTTGTAGTCCTAAATTTGACATCATCCCTGCAAACGACCACATTCTTCTGCCTCACATGTGACTACAAACTCTTGTGTCACAAGCTCCTGTGAACAGTCCATATTGCAAAGCTTGGTGCCTGCCTCCCAGCCTCAATGCCCAGGAGGTGCTATGTTGCGGTGCCTGTCTTATCTCTGCATCCTGCAGGAGGGCCATTAAAGCAGGTGGCCCTACTCCATCATGCTTATTACTCTCAGTTTCCACTGCACCTCTCAATGTAGCACTCTAAATGTTTGACGGAAGAGTGGCCCTGCCATCCAATTTACACATGTAGAAAGCAAGGCTCAAAGATGGGAACTGAGCTGTTGAAGCTGTGCATACATGGACATATCTTGGACATGAACTGTGTGTCAATGGACATATATCAAGCAACCGAGCCTGAATTCAGGGTTCAAATCTGTGTCTGATCTCTCCAGGCACCAGATGATGTTCTTGCACTAACAATCTGTGCTGCCATCTCCTCTTCACAATAAATTGCTGATCTGTCTTCCTTAAAGGCAAAGATAAAAGTAGACATAAAATACACACAAAGTGTTCTAAAGCAGGAAGGAAAAACCACACACAATCAGCTGGTTGTAGCTGTTCTGTTTGCAGGTACTTTCACTCTCTTCCTGTGTCAATTCTGAGCTTGGGGATAGCAATGCTTGTTGGTTTTTGCCAGCAAATTTTCATCAACTGCTCATGAGAGCTGGCTGGGCAATGGCTGCACAGCCAGTGGTGTGACGTGCATGGAAACAGAGCATTGCCGGGAGAAGTTCTGGCCCAGGATTATTACCCTGGATATTTTTCCTGTCCGTGCTGCAGGAAGAAGGCTGGCAGTGTAACACAGTGTGATGGTGTTCCCAGTGCACTGTAGCTCAAGGACTAGTCACAACATCTGAGCTGTTTGTGTGGGAGCAAGGGGCAGCTCAAAGACTTTTTGGTATTTTAGAACTGTCTGAGACCTAGTCTGGTTCTCATTCCTCAACCAGCTCCAATCAAACTAGCTCAGGAACACTGGCGCAGGTTGGGAGAATGAACTCTGCAAGGACTGTCTCACAGTTCCCACATCTACCCACACTTAGCAAACTGGTTAGGGTACGTGGTATTCCCTGCACAACGCGTGGCAGCCACGATAGCTCCTACAGTGGCTTCTGCACAATTTGCCCATGTCACAGTCATTTCTGTGGGCCAAGTGGGCAGAAGAAGAACAGGCAGTGCTAGTCCCGACAAGCTCAAGTGCCCAGGCAGGGTGGCCATGAGCAGGCAGTAGTTGTTGGACAGGCTCTGATCACCTGCAGTGAGCAAGCATGTAGGCAGGGGGAGATGCCTTTGCCCTTTCACATCTCAGAGCTGGCCCTGGAGCCTTCCTGGCCCATCCTTTCCCTCCTGAAAGCAATTTCAATTATTGATGCTACTTGCTGTGTTAGTTTAGCTTTTGCTTGATGTGAAAATTTGTGTTAGAATTGTGTATTGTAAGCATTGTTTCTATTGCAGCCAGGTTGAATTAACCCAACTGCATGAATAAATAATAGAACAGCTTTTAAAACATCTGCAAAAGTGTCAGCCTCCCTTGTGCGTTTGGAGACATGGCAGAGCTGCCCAGGTTACAAAATCCAGACTCAGCTGTAAATCCAGGCATAAGTCTGCAAACTTCTTTTGGCTTCCATAAGTATTGAAGCTGTGCTGGCTGGCAAACAAGCCAGCCGTTGCCCATCCCTGGAGTCAGGCAACAGAGCTCAGGAGTGCGCAGCGGCATTTGGCACTGTGAAGATGATCCCTCTTTACTACCCACCTAATAAATGTGAAACTCCGGAGAAGCGCCATGCTGGTTGCAAAGCCTTTTATGTACGTGGGCAGGAGGGTGAGAGTAAGCATAGTATGAGGCTTGAGCACTTCAGTATGCTATTTTGCCTTCCCACACCTGCATGCCCAGCACCTAAATGCCCTGAAATTTTATTCTTCCTTCCATCTTCCTACTCTGTCTTTCAACCTTTGACTGATTTTCCTGGAACCCAGAAAAGGTGTCTGGATAACTCAGAAGTAATTATACACGCTAGCTAGAGGAACAAGTGAGAGAGCAGGAGATTTTCGACAGTATCTGACTGTAATTGGCGCACACGCTTTGATAATACTAAACTGCTCAGGCCTGTCTGTTTAGGGAGATGCAGTATGTCATTTTCTCTTGCAGAAAAGGCTTCAATCTTTAGAAGTAGGATTTATCTCACCTATTGTTAGGCACCACCAAGTTTAGTGTCTTCTATCAATTTATGAATTCCTTTAGTCAGTGGAGAGATATAGTTCCCTCAAGTGTTGTTTTTCTCAATGTGCTAGTTTAGGCTGGACATCTAGCTTTTAGACATTTTATGTTACAGGGGATAAATGCCAGCTGTAACCAATTTTGAGCATCCCACAGTAACACCCATTCACTGTGATCCAGCATCCCACAGTAAGACCCAGCCTCTTCTCCTGGAGATCTGCTCCCACAACCTGCCCTGCAGCCAGCTGAGTGGAGTCACTGGGGACCTACCCCAGGGTTTCAATTTCTACTGGTCCAGGGAACACAGCTGTAGAGAGGTCACCTGAACCATTAAAGCTCTGATACAGTACTGAGCAGTTTTTATCAGATCTACTTGACCAGTACTGCAAAAAAATAATCTTATTACTTGGGAAAAGTCAGGCCCAAGGCATTAACAAATATTTTTAATATGAGACACATCATTCTTGCATCCTCTCTTCATTCCTTTCTTTTGTGTTACATGCTCAGATGTATTGTTTATTTCTTTTTGTGCACTCTTCATTCGGTGTTTATTTGTTGCTTTTGTTCTCCTTCATTCATATTTCCCTTCACTTTAGTTCATTCTTCCCCTCCACCTGTTTCTGACTCAGGAATTGCTTCCATTTATAGTACATTCATGAACAAGATAATGTGAGTGATGCCATGAATGGACTTGGCTGTGCTGCTGATACTGGATGGTTTGTGTTCAGGTTGTGGGACCTGGAAGTGCAGAAGTGTCTGTCCTGTTGTACTTACTGTCAGAGGAGAAAGGGACAGGGATTCAAGCAGAGGAGACATTGTGCTGAGTCAGGGGCTCGTTGGTGTTAGCCTGTAAGTTGCTGTTAGACACACTCTCCCTGTGGGTGAGCAGCTCTCGTGTCTGTCAGGCATGTGTTGCCTTCTCTTTCTCTCATGGGAAGTCAGAGAGAGAAAAGCTGCTCTTAGGAGTGTAAGTGCAGTACTGGGAGCCCAGCAAAGAGGCTGTCTCTCAAAGACTCAAAGAAGTACTAGATTCCTCTTGGACTGGCAGAGTGAACTTGACAGGTTAGCCCAAACTAGCCTCCTTTCCCCTTCTCACTGAGGACATTACAGGGATCAACAGGAGACTTGCATTACAGGAGGGTTTGAGCAGCACGGTGCTGCAGCTTATGCTGTGGAGCAATAGATAATGATGGAAACAGGACAGAGGGAGGAACGTGTTAGGCAGTTCTGACCTCCTGCTACAAGCAGAGCGCTGGCACAGATCAAACTTGTGAACAGAAGCAGCTTTCCCATGCCAGGCTCGCCAAGGCTGAAGGTGCAGCTTGAACCTGGCTAGGTGCCCAGGTAAACAGTGGTTTCCCTTGTCCCCTGGGGGACAAAGTTTCCCAGTGTCCTGTGGGGGGGAGGATGAAGGCTGGGCAGAACCCTCCCCTGCATGGCCAGCGTGCCTGGAGTGGGAGCAGCTCTCCACCTTGCTGGGCAGATCTGGTGCAAAGCATGATGCACTAGGCAATTTCTTGCTTAGGAAGGAATAGATGCCCAAGTGAGGAGCCATGTGAGCTACTAACAACCCCGGGAGGGCAGGTAGGTGGTGACTTAGCCCCAGAAAAAAAACAGGCAATGCATGTAGTGCAGCATCTCCCAGCAAAGTAAGACTGGTATGGTCTCCATTGCAGACTACCCTCACACAAGGAGGGCATGGAAGGCAGTACTGGGACACATGCCTGTGCCTGCTGGTTTTAAGGAATCACTGAGTCCCGCTCTTTCTTCTTTCTGTGAGCCTCAGTCAACATGTGCAGGGCAGCCTCCTCCCAGGGAGCTGAGCTCTTCCTCTGCAGTCCACCCTAAGCCTGGTTCATCTTCAGAAAGCTGGTAGGGTTAGGGAAGCTGGAAAGAGGGATGTTTCTTATTAATATCTTTGTGCCTTGTGGTTTTAAACTTTAGCTCTGGCTGCCTCCCCACCTTGCCCCCTCCCTGAGTATGGGCTACAGGTTCATTACAGACACTTGGTTGCAGCCCAGCTCCTGCTGCATTGTCACCTGAGCAGAAAAGCTGGAAAATAGGTCATTACGCTTGGGCAAGCAGATCTCGGCCCCACACGATACAGCTGCTTCCTGCCTTCCCTGAACCCTTTCACCACACTTAGCCCTGGGCTAAATCCTTGCAGCTCTGATGCCACTATATCCACTCCCTTTTGCAGAGGATCTATGCCCCACAGCCTAGGAGACAATATGGACGCCACAGAGGTAATAGATGGGCAAAATGATCCAGCAGGGACCCCACCCTTTGGTTCTGTCACCTGGCACTTGGCAAGCAATTCTCTGCAGCTCTGAAGTGCCTGTCTGCCGAGTGCCCCAGGACAGACCAAGCTCCCCATGTATACAGGTGGCACAAGAGCCCTAAAACTCCACCACCTTTTTCATGAGGCAGTGTGTCAGCACTTTGCCTGCTCACTTCAACAACATGATCCAAATATCCAAAGTCTTATCCCTGCAGGTACTGGGCTAAATGCATCTGTGGGTGCACTGTGAGCTCAATTCACATGGCTTGTTGCAAGTCCATGGGAAGGAAGGAATTGAAAGAAGAGTAGATTTAGAATGTGATTACTCTGCTCCTGCTTTGTTATCCTTTAGGCCTCCTGGTGGTCCTGGAACAGGCATCTCACAGGTGTTCTGCTGTTTGTGGAAAAATGAACTCAGCACTGGATTTGACACATGCGCATAAACTGCTGGATTATTCCTTGGATGCAGAGCGCCATCCACTCTTAGCTCAACCTTTGTTTCTTACACTGGCAAATCCAATTCTGGGGAGAGACACCCCCCTCACGCATGCAGTTACACTGCCTTTTACATTGCAGCTCTGGAGACTGATGTACTTCCTGCAGTATACTTGCCAGGATATGTCAGCTTCAAGGTCTCTACTTTGGAAAGAAAATACCTCCCTGCTCTGGTTTCACAAAGAAAAGGTGCATTGCATTCCAGGGGAGCTCTGATATAGGCACCACAGTGCATTCAGCAAGTTAACAGGAGTCTGTACAGGCATCTGAGATCAGGCAAGACAGCAAAACTTGTAGCCACCTAGAAGATAAGCAGGAACATGGCAGCCCAATAGCACAAGGCTCTTTGGCTCTTTTAGTGGACATTGCTGTGTGAAATTTGCTCACAAAAAAATATCAGACAACTATGATCCACCATTCTTTCTCTCTGTCTAGCGGCAGAAAGTAGTAGCGTACCTAATGGCTCCTCTAGAAGCTATTCCTCAGGCGTTTGGCACAAGCTTTGTCAGACAGATCAAATGCAAGCTCAGACTGACTTTGAGTCAAGCTGCCTTCCTAACCTGTCCTTTCTGCCTGGTCAACTTTCCTCAGGAAGCAGGGTGGGGACACCCTTCTTTGGGCTGAGAGATAAATGGAAGGGACTCCCAGGGGTTCATCTTAGAATTTACAAAGTAAACCTTCATCTGTTAGGCCATGAAAGAAACTCTCAAAGGAGAAGCCGAGCATAACTCATCTAGCAGTGCCAGAGTTTGAAAAGAGCTATAAACAGCTGCCTTGTCCTAATTGTCCTAGTAAAGGTTTGTTGTTTTCTGTATCAAGGGCATTGACTTTATTATTTGAGATTTGTACACAAACGGGAGGACTTGTTAGAGCAGCCTGTGTGGAGGGGGAAGGAATGATCAGTGAGGGAGGGAGTGAAAGATACATCATTTAATGATGGTGGATTGGGTTTACTAGGGTGACCTCAGCAGGTCTCACCGGAGTGTGCAAGGACTCTGCTTTCACGCGTCTGGAAGCAGACAATAACAGGAAAATCATTGGGTTCAATGCTGAGAAACATCATCCATTGGAAAAGATTAAAGAATAATAACAGAAGTCCAACTGCAGAGATGGTTGCAGCTGTGAACACAGTAACAACTAACCAGAGAAAAACTTCTTCACTATCAAAGATAGACTCCAAGAAGCAGAATGCCTTGATGTCAACCCAGGGGACATGTGAGTATCAGTATGAGAAAAATAAAAATAACAAAGGGAAAAGGCAGTGGAGGAAGGTTTTGCTGTTGCCAGAAACCGTTTGTGAGTTTCTGCAGTCTACCTTTGGAGAGGAAAAAAAGATTTTGTGTATGCTTTCCTATGAGAGCAGCCCCATTGATTCTCTGCCTCTGCTCCTCATGAGTTGTTCCTACATTTTGATGATATGGAGTGTGCAGGGAAAGAGCCCATTTCCTAGTTGAAGTTGTAATGGCTCCAGCCTTAGAAGATACTGAACACTTTGTTCAGCTAGAGCTCTTGGTAAGTTTTTTACTACCTAATTCTGTGGATGTCACTCCAGTTAAGCAATGATATCTCAGCTCTTGAATCAACAGGGGAATAGAGGAATGGAGAGATGTCTCTGAGCATTTGAACCCTGTCCCTCACCTATTTAAGACATCATGCAATAGGTTTTTATTCTAGCAAGGCTGCACATGGCATTTGACAGCCTAGCTCACAAAACACTTCCCAACAGCTGACAGCAATCTGCAGTGCTGTAAAGAATGCCAACAGACACATCTCCAGTTTATCACAGAAAGGAAGAAGAAACTGGTGACAGCACATCCCTTTATTAGCAGAGGTTTGCTTGGTAAGATTTCTAGACAATCCTAGGAAATGGAAGGATCCAGAATAGAGCTAATCCCCTCCCCCTCTATTTTCCCTGTACTACTCCTCATACAGTTCCAGATAACCTGTCTTGGGGAAAATTTCCTCCTAATCTTAAATTTGGGCTCAGTTTATCCTTTACAACATGAGAAAGCAAACCAAACACAATACAGAGGATAAAGTAAAGGAGGTAGGTGAGAGGGGGAGATAGAATTAACATCCAAGGTATATAGAAGCAGAAAGTAGGAAGTCCTTGGATTTTTAATACACTTGTAATGTCAAGGTGGTTGCCATGTGACTGAAGATTAAGAAATTAGTAACTTTGTATTTAAGGAAAGCTTAAAGAAAATGGGATTTTGGCACCTGTGAATTTCTTGGTCTGTCAGATAGAATGTCACCTTTGAGAATTTACTTATGGGAAAGAATAATGGCAGACAGGAAGGTAAATGGTACATACCAAAGCCAGTGGAGAGTAGATTATTTCAGTGTCTGTCTTTGTTAAAATAACTGGTTTTCTAGACAAGGGACGTGCCGAAGGTAATTCTAGACTTCAGCAAAGCATTTGACATGAGAAATTGTTAGCTGAGAGTGGAAAAGAGAGAAATTAGCAGAGGAATCATGAACAGGGGAGAAAATTGGCTGATGCAGACGTTAGTGCCTACATACTCCACTGAAATGGGAAGCTGGGCCTAAGGGAGGTTATGAGCAGTTTTCTGAGTCTAGTCTTTTGATTAGTGCTTGCAGTAATGACCTGGACACCAAAGGTAGGACTATGCTAACAAAATGTGATGAAGCCACATGGGGAAGGTGTTGTCATTACAAATGACCAAAATACCATGCAGTAAGAGTAAGAACAACTACATTATTTGACTAATACAGACAGCAGGAACTGTAGTATTAGGTTTTAGAGACAAACAGTAGGGCTTTTGTAAGCTGAGAATGCTTTACTGGAAAACAAGACAAGTGGCATCCCCTGCTTTAGGTACCTAAATAGGCTATAAATTACCAGTGTGCAATCCATCACTGTGAAAGAAAAAGTGATACCAGATGTATGAGGTGAAATATTTCCAGCAGATTACAGAGAAGTGTGACACTGAAATGCAGTGGAAATGGAAAAGATTGTGTGGAATGGGCAGAAATGTATAAAATGAATAGGGGTTTGGACAGAATGAATTGCTGGGGACTTGTGGTGTTTGACTACATGGGCAGTTTTACCCAGCCTTGATGTTACAAGCCAGCTGATGTTGCAATGCTATTTCTGTACAACAGCTTCCATTTCCTATTTTCTCTGAACTGGTTCTGGTCTTTAAAGACATAATGAATGTTGTTGCTGCAGTGGTTGAGTGGGAGTGAAGAGTGGTGAAAAAGGTACGGGTTGCAAATGGAGATGTATACTGAACAGAATGGAAGGTGAGGAGACGAAACGTGCAGCAACAGCCCAGTGAATAGAGTTAAGAGAATGATGAATAAGCAGATAGTGAACAAGTGCATATGTTGAGAGGGAGAGAGGAATGGACAATGTGTGAAAGATTACCAGATGATAGGAAAGGCAGAAACAGATGGATTTATATCTACATTGATAATGGTATTGTTTAGGTGTCTAAATTTCTGTGTCGATATAGATGTCTAGATATCTCTATCTAGATAGCTAAATACCAATACATATAGATATATACTTTCTCTGTCTATGTATATGTGAATATACATGCTGTATATGGTATGATATGAAATACATATATATATATATCATGGTGTATATACACACACTTTTATTTCTTTCTATATACATATATATGGTTAGACACAGGAATTGCTCACCGGCTGTAGAATGCAGGAATCACTTGTCTGAAATTACTTCCCATTTTAAGTATGATCTGGGAAGCTGTAGTGGTGTCTCAGAGCCTCTCTCGTGGTATTTCCCTCGGGGACTGAGCCTTGTTGGCACTGCAGTGAAGGAGCTTCCTGGTGTCCTCCATGGGAGGACATGCTGATGAAGGCTGTGTCCCCCCTCCCACAGCTGCGTGGTGGATGAGATGGACTTCTCAGGCATGGAGCTGGACGAAGCCCTGCGGAAATTCCAGGCCCACATCCGTGTGCAGGGGGAAGCGCAGAAGGTTGAGCGGCTAATTGAGGCTTTCAGGTAAGACAATGAGCCCTGCAGCCCCTCTGCTGCAACCAGCTGGAAGCAAAGAACCCACCCAAGACCAAAACCATGCAGCAACCATGCACTGAATGGCCAGAGACCTCCCTTCCAAGAAAGGTGATCATGGAGGGGCTTCTGAAGCATGGAGTCCTCTGTGCCACGGCTACAGCAAAGCCATGACCTTGTCAGATGTTCAATGGGGGCACAAAGTTGCAGAGTGAAGCCAGTCCTGTCATGTCTGCCAGCAAGGGACTCCCTGTTTGTTGGTGACTCACAGGAGGAGCAGCACTGGGGCTTGCAGGGGTGCTGGGTTGCTCCCTGTGTGCATCCAGAGGAGTGCTTTGCCCTTAGCAAGGCAGGCTGAAGTAGACATCTCCTATATTACCCTTACATAGTGACACCAGCTGGAGTAGTCCTCTCTAGTCTCACTTGCTCTTTTGGTTGCTGAGGGCAAGAAAGCTGAAGTGTCAGTAGACTACTTCAGCCACTGGTGGGTAAATTTGCCTTCAGAGAGTTCCTTCCCATTTATGTGAGAGGTGGAGTGAAAGGAGGAATTTTATCCACTTGTGATGAAGCCATTGCCACCCTGGAGTAGAGGACTCCCATGTTCGATGTTAAGTGTGTGCATCTCTCCTCCTGCAGCCAGAGGTACTGCATGTGTAACCCAGATGTGGTCCAGCAGTTTCACAACCCGGACACCATCTTCATCTTGGCCTTTGCAATCATCCTTCTCAATACAGACATGTACAGCCCCAACATCAAGCCTGACAGGAAGATGATGCTGGAGGACTTCATCCGCAATCTCAGAGGTGAGGGTCCTGCTTTAATTTTTTTTTGCCCTCTTGCTGCGCTGAATTCTGCCTAGGTGAAGGTAGCAAAAACCTAGTGGAGCTGTCTTTCTCCAGGGCTGCTGCTGCTCCTTGTGAGCCAGACATGGAGGGCCCTTTGATGCGTTCTCTAGGATGGTGGGGAAGGGGAAAACCTAAGCATTGTCTTCTGCAGAAAGCTGTCCAGCCTTCTCAGAAACCAACTGTTTTCCTTAAGAGATGGTTTCATCTTGTAACAGATCTCACTGCTTGGAAGCAGTCCATCGTATTACGTTTTGCTGTTGTCTCCATCCTTCTTAGACCCTGCTGGATTGTGCTAAACAAGCCTTTCCCTTCCTTGCTGCTTTGAATATATGAAGACATTTTCCTTCTATTCAGGCTAAATCTTCCCCTCCTTAATTGCTGGCAATTACTTAATAGTAACTGTAGGTGTGACAGAGTTCATGCATACATTACCTCTTCACAATTTCTGATACATCAGTTTCCCAAATCAATTTTCTTCTGTTTCTTTAAGGTCAGTCCTTCCCATCTTGGTAATAGGTTGCTAATAGCACTTTTTCAGATATGGTCACAACATACTCATATATAAAGCCACTGCCTCCTCCTTATTTTCAGGTCTGCTAATGCAACTTAGTATTGTTTGGCCTTTTTGACATCACATCTAGACAAATTCTTGTCTAATTTCCTAGCCACGTTCACTCCTGGGTCATCCTAGGTCAACCGTCTTCCATGTCTTACTGCACATCTGCAATTCACATGAAGCTCTCTCAAAGTTTTTTCAGTGTAAATCCCTGTCTAGATTTTGAACTTCTATGGATTCCTTTGAGTCGTTTCTTTGTCCTGACTGCTGTTCAGAAAGTGTCATCTCAGCCTCCCACACCTTTCCTAATTTGTCATCCACTTCAGACTGGTATAATGTGACACTGAGGCCCTCTTTCAAGTTATTTTCTGAGATACTGAATGGGGCTGATACCTGCCATCATCCCCTTTGTTATTACAGCTAATAGCGCTAGCTCGAAAGGGTGTTTTATGTTAACTTAACTTACAGTTGCTTGAAAATCTGCCAGTTCACCTTACAATGAACTCAGCTAACATGAGGATCACTCACCTCCAGTGTGTAACACACCACAACTCGCTAGAGCGAGTGAATGTCATCCCACTACAGACAAGGGGAGACAGTTCATTAGAGACTCACCTTCAGGCCAATGCCCAGGACAGTAGCTTCACCAGCTTGTGTTTGAAAAAAGACAGAATATTCAGGCTGTATATTTGGAAGGATGTCGATGAGAGAGCCAGGAGATGACAATGCCTCTCCATTCATCAGCAGTTCCTCACCTGCATCACTCTACATCTCAGACCAGGGAGCTGAAGGGAAAGCAAAGAAAATCCATATAAAATGACTGAACTAATTCAGTTTAGCGGAAAGACTGACAGTTTAATTTGTGGTATTTGGCTTAGGGAAGGGTGAAAGAAAACTTTCCTGCCAGGCTCTGCAAGGGTCAGAGAGCAAAATTTGGAGAGTTGTTTAAGGAGAAGTAAAAGAGGAGAGGGACAGGGCCAAGAGAGATATTGAAGACAGAGTAACAAGAAAGTATTACTCCTAGGAGACATCACAGAAGCAAAATGGTGGAGGCCACCGAGCAAACAGGAGAGATGACACTTGCATTGGCAGAAGAAGCAGCTGAATCCCGTCATAGATCTCCTCCACATATAGCACTTCTGATGATATGAAATCAATGCAGGGATTGCTGCAGAGTGGCTCAAGATATATGAATGTTAAATTATAGCTATAAAACCTTAGGGAACACATGGAAAAGAGCCACCATGCAATGGAATAATGAAATATTCATTTGCCTTAGAAATGTCAGTCTCTGGTGCATTAGGTATTAAAGCAAGAAAGAAGACAGCCTAAAGCGAAGTATTGCTCTTTCCCTTCAGCCTTCCCACAACTACATGGTGCAGAGGCAGTAGTTGCCTGTCAGGGACCACCAGGTCTTCCCTTTCCTTTTCTCCCTGCCTAGTCTGCCCAACATTTTCTCTGTTTGGTAGGGGTGGATGATGGTGCTGACATCCCACGGGAGTTGGTGGTGGGAATCTATGAGAGGATCCAGCAGAAAGAGCTAAAATCCAATGAGGACCATGTGACTTATGTCACCAAAGTGGAGAAGTCCATAGTTGGAATGAAAACGGTGAGTACCCATAACCCCACCGGCACCCACTCACTCTTCTCACCCCCACCTCCCTCACTGCCCTCTGTCCTGCCTTTTTCCTCTCTACCCCTGTTCCTTTTCTGTAATAACTTCCTTGCTTGTCTTGACAAATTCACTCCTTTTTCTCTAAACACTTTCTTCCTTGCTATCTCATTCTTTCCTAATTTTAGGGATCTTCTTGGCCAAAGTTTACAGTATCTGGTGCAGTAATTGTTTGCCCAAGAATCTTATTGCAGGTCTTGACTGCCAGTGCAGGTCCTGCCTGCCAATGCTCCAGTGATAGCTCTGTAGTGTTTCAAACTTTCAGGCCTTGTGATGGTGTAGGAAATGGAAGGCAAAGTGATAGAAAACAATTTCACCCATCTGTCTCCAGTGAATTCCCTAAGGACTGCAGGGGTTAACAGACTCCCAAATGCAGAGGCAGCTTCTTCAGCAATAACTGATCTGTCATGCAAAAACATACATATTGTGTACCCAAAAGGAGCAGAATAATTTCTCAAAGTCCAGGTAACCTGCAGATGTCCAGTGGGATGAGAGAGGATGAGGAGTCACCCAGTGAGTGGAAGCCAGAGGTATATGAAGATGGGATGTGTGAGCAAGAGGGTTGCCTATAGCCTGTCTTACTCCTCTGATTTATCGAGATCACAAAGGCATAGCTCTCTCTGCTAGTGCACCAGCAGGAAAGAGTGATGGTGAAGAGATGATCTGAGTGGGCAGAATTGACTTGTGCTGCTGTCACCAGGCAGGCTTGTGCAGGCTGAGGGTGGGGAGACTCACAGCGGCATCTCCCTCAGCCTCTGCATGCTCTTGTGGGTCTTCTGCAGGTTCTGTCTGTGCCCCATCGCCGGCTGGTCTGCTGCAGCCGCTTGTATGAAGTGACTGATGTGAACAAAGTGCAGAAGCAGGCAGCTCACCAGAGGGAAGTTTTTCTCTTCAATGACCTGCTGGTGGTAAGTGTGCTCTGGCAATTAGGCATTGCGATGATAAAACTCACCTCGATTTCTATAAAGAAATTAAGCCCACTCCACAACACCCATTTCCCCCCTGTCCTAAAGACAGACCATCTCCTGGTCCATCAACATTGTAAGAGACAGCTCTGGATCCTTCACTGTTAAAAACCTATCAAAACTAAAACTCTAACCCTTGAAAAAACAAACTGTCCCATCCCACAGCCATCCAAGCAATGTCATTGCTCTCTCATGCCTTTTGTAGCAGGGACGTTCATTTCATGAAAGGGAGGTTCATTTCTTTGTCTGTTTGCACTATAGTAGACAGAGCCCTCCCATGCACTTTAAATCTTTTCTGTCAGACACTTTAAAACCACTGCCTTCTAACACTGCAAAGGCTGTAGGAGACTACGTATTACTTACTGGAGCCCCAAATGTGTGTAGTACTTTTAAAAGTGTCCTGCCCCAGCAACCTTGGAACTGAGTTCAGCCTGGCATAAGGGAGTCCAGAGGTACACTGAGACTGGGAGGAGGCCAAACAAGGTGGAAGTTCTCCTGTATTTAATGGGAAGATGAAACCGGATATTGCAAATGTAAAGCTACACACAAACACTTTTGTAGGAGCAGAGGACAAGAAAGCTTTCCCCACCTACTCCTCTGCACCCACGTGTACAGTTGTGAACCTGGGGAGAGGGTCTGCTCCTTGCTATCCCTCTACTTCATGGGATAAATCAGATCCATAAGAGCTGGTGCTGAGGGAGTGAGGGCACAGCAGCATTCACATATGCTCCTGTTCCCAGCTCTAAGGTATTTCTGACAGGCTCCCCTTCACCTTTTGATCTGGTCCCCGGTGAAGAGAATTACCCTTGCAAAGTCAGAAATGTGGTCATGAAAAAGCCAGCACCTCTGGGAGACAGAGAGCTGAGTGGGTCCCAGGGCTATGCATACAGAATTTCAGAAGTGTTGTTACAAGTGCAGCATGCCAGGCAGCTTTCTGGGCAATGACCCTGTCAGTCACCAAGTGTTACTCCCATGTACAATTAATAGAGCTTGCAAAAAGCTTTTTTACTTTGAGCAGTTTGCATTGTTCTTGCTTCACAGTTCCCCAGCACCCCGCCAAATGATGCTTCTCTCCCTCCAACAGATCCTCAAGCTTTGCCCCAAGAAGAAAAGCTCCTCAACGTACACATTTTGCAAGTCAGTCGGCCTGCTAGGGATGCAGTTCCATCTCTTTGAGAATGAATGTAAGTCCATTGGTCCTTGGTTGCCTGGAGTGGTTTGGCAGGGAACAGGAGGAGGGAGGGGGCTGTGTCACCCAGTGTGACTTTGCATCAGAACAGAGATTCCATCAGGGTTGAAAGTGGAGGGGAGAAAACTGAGGCTTGGTGCTGAGGAGGTTGTTGTGCAGGTAAAACATGGTGAGAAGAGGTTTCTGGTACCTCTCACTAGATATGAGCACCTGCAGAAGGACTGAACTTAAGCTCATTGAAGGATCTGGCTTGTCATGGTGGCAGGGAGAGCACTAGTGGGGAGGGACGAAGGAATCAATCCCCAGATACATCTCACTGAGCTCTCAGGAGCCAACCGCAGGTGGAGAACCTCATTGACAAAACTGCTGCTCATGCCCAAAGTCACACCTACCACCTCTGCCTTCGACATTGATAAAAGCTCAGGTGCTGCTGCAACCTCCCTGCACTGTGCCATACTGTGCTGAAAACTTCCCAAGGCAGAAGCAGAACCCTTGGAACAGCACCCACCAAAGCATGGCGAGAGGCCAGCCCTAGTCAGCCTGACCTTGATGGTCTGGGAATAGAGCCATGATGTGTCATGACTGAGGCTGGTTGTGCAGTGGAGGAGTTCCAGAAACAAGCAGGCTTCCTCCTGGTGTGGGCAGAGGGGCTGCACAGCAGTCCCGGGCAAACATAGCTGATGCCCACCAGGGTTTTTGTGAGCACCTGCAGAACATGTTGCAAGGAAGTAAGACTTAAGCAGCAGCACTATGGCTATACATCCTCCCTCTACCCTATTGGCAGCGTGAGTCACTCTATCAACACCCTGCCCTCTGCAGCGTGGGGAGGCTTTCACATCCCTGTGTGTACCAAAGAGTCATTCATAACAGAGCATCGCCAGGAGGCACCACCAGAGCTGGGATCAGCTTTCAGTGGTATGGTGACTATCCTGTGAGTGCCCAAGGATCTTCTGGCAAAGGCATCCTGTTGGGCGTCCACTGCAGAAACAGAAAAGCAGATGGCCTAAATAGCTTGTGATCTGAACAAATGAGAGAGATACAGGGTGGGAAAAGGGGCCTGGGACACAAACAGGGTAGCTGAGGGCTGACAGCAAATAGCAGGTTGGTTCCTTGACTTGTTTTTTAAAGATTGGTAAAGGAAGAAGGTGGAGAAGTCAGGCAAATGCAGGAGCAGTGGAGGAGAAGAGAATGCAGAATGGGAAAGGAGGGAAATTAAGTGTAGAGAAAGATGAGAGGGAAAGAGAAAAGGGATTGAAACCACTGGCCATTGAGAAGGTAGAGAAAGTTCGGTCACAAGTGTAGCAAGTTCTCTGCAAACTCTCATTCTCCTGCTTGTTGGCTGAATCTCCAGCCACGACCTCCTTGCACCCAGCCTGATCTTTAAAACACAAAGGCTTTTGCTGTGGTATTTTCACGCTGTGCATGTCCTTTCATTTACATTCCCGTGTGTTTTGCCTGTTGAGGAGTACTAAGCAGAAGGCTACAAACCTACATCTTTCTCTTTACCATTCTCTCTGCACAGCACGATGAGCTCCCCACCCATGCTGTGCAAACACCCCTGCCGTGTTCTCTGCTGATGGAAGTAGAGACTGGGGAGTAGTCCTGCCACTGTGGATGTTCATGGCTATTCTAGCTTTGACTCCAAGAGCCAGCGTCTCCCGCTGTATCTCCCACAGGAGAAAAAATGTTGTTGGCCTCATATATGCTATTTATTCCTCCACAGATTCAGAAGGGCTTTACAGCCCTACCTCTGTGCTTGGGTTCCTAGAGCCAGTGTTGCATTAAGTGTAACTAAGAGCTAGAGTTTTCTGGGTTTGACAGCACTGTGGTGCTGGTGGCACTTGCCTTGCTGCTGCAGCTAGGCCATTCTGTTCCCGTGGAGGGCTGCAGTGCTGCAGGTTCCCATAGTTTGCAGTGTGACAGACTCTAGGGGTGCTGTTCTTTGGACTCATGTTGGAGACTCTCTGTTCTGCAGAGGTACCAAGCAGCCAACTACTCTAGCAAGAATGCCTAATGCCTCTTTGTTTTGTTGACACATCTTTACAGATTACCCCCATGGCATCACACTGGTGACTCCAGTTTCAGGCTCGGAGAAGAAACAAGTACTACACTTCTGTGCTCTGGGTGCTGAGGAAATGCAAAAGTTTGTGGAAGATCTAAAAGAGTCAATAGCAGAAGTGACAGAGCTGGAGCAGATACGAATTGAATGTAAGGACCTCTAATGCAATTCATACTCCGATGCCATCACACTGTATGTCTACAAGGGAGAAAGGGTGAAGGAAATGGGTTCTTCAGGAACAGGGGGAAAGACAATGAACAGCACAAGTCTGCAGAGGATTGTTCTTGTGTTCAGTGACAGGGTAAAAAAGCAACCAGGCTCTGTGATCACCCACCAGCAGGAGAAATAGAAGAAATTAACTACTTATGATGCTTATGAAACAGGGGGTGTGAATCAGTGGCCTGGAGCAGTGAAGCTTGGATTGTCAGACCCAAAAGACTCTTCTCCATCCAATATTCCCTTGACTATGCAAATATGATCTGTAGATAACTAGGAAGTACAAGACTGGTCTGGTAGCCTAGCAGAGATTTCCTTCACTCAGGGAATGTCTAGGGGACAAGCAGTCTGTACTGGGTCCCTCTGTTGCCTGTCTTACACAGATTAGATGTCCATGTAGCCTTTGATGGCCTTTCCATGTATAAACTGATGAGCCAAAGTAGCTCAACATCAGTGGTCCTCTCCCGTGCAGCAATAATCTATTCTGTATAAATGCAGGTCATAGATGGATGTGTGGAGAGATGTAAATTCCTCCACATGTCAAGTCCTCTCCAGTTTCTGGTTTTTTTCTTGGTTGTTCCTCTCTTCTTTCTTGACACTCTCCTGTCATTTTCTTACATTAATTCTTGCTGACTTCCGGTATTGCTTCTTCAGTATGCTGGTGTCCTTCCATCCATCCGTCTTCTCATTCACTTCTGTATGTCTGTCTTGCAGGGGAGCTGGAGAAACAGCAAGGGGCAAAAACTCTCTCATTGAGGACCAATGGAGCCCAGATGGAACTGCAGTCTAAGCAAGGGTCTCCAACAGGTAAGAGGACACACAGCTTCTCTTGGTCAAGCAGTGCTGCCTTCACAAGTGTGTTTTCATTGACTCCTGTGAGCATAACAGCCAAGTGTTCAGTTTTGTATCCTTTAGCCTTGGGCAAATAGTGGAAATATGAGAACATACACATTCTTCAAATACCCTAGAAAAGCCGTTGAAGTCTCATTACCCAGTCTGTAGCTGTAACATCTAGCAAAGAGGTGTTACTGATGGAGCATAGGTAACTGCTGGAGAATGTGGCCCACTTTTTCCTCCCTGACCTGATGCAACATAGTAACTGCAGCTTCTTCACCAGCACTTTGGACCAGCCTCTTTGTATCAAAGGCTTTGTGTCCATTCACGCCTGGGCTTGTATGGCAGCAAAAATCAAGTGCAGATGGGAGTGGCTACCAACTCACTAAAATGGCACTTGAAATCAGGACCTAAGGATAGGCCCCCAAAATGGCCTCTTCCTACCCCACTAAGCAGCTATCAGGTTGCAACAGAGTCTGGATTTTTCTTGCAGTCAAGAGTCTTGTTTGGCCCTGCACCTCTCCACTTAGCTTTCCAGCCCAGAGTATGAGGGCCAGCTGTTGACTAGACGTACAGACCCCATGAGTGAGGTCTTTCCTTTTATTTCAAAGGCAAGAAGGATTTGGGGGAGAAGGTCTCGGACAGCACAGTGGAGGTAAGTAGAGTGCAGAGCAGCTGAGGTAAGTAATTCTCTCTCACTTCAGCTCTTCTCACATTCTCTGTTGTTTCTTTTCTCAGGTTTTAATCAATGCCTCCCCAGCCAGACTGACAATTTTACCAATTTCCAGAGATACAATTAAAAGTTACTGCTAGGACGGGTAATACAACTTTCAAATCCAAACTAAACTTCAAAGCATTTTCAATCCGTTTTTATAACTGTAACATCCCTCATGGACCAAGCTCCCAAACGCTGTAGACTAACCCACCCCACTGCTTATGGGGAGACTGAGAACCCACTGAAGACTTCCCTGACATGCTAACTCCATGCAGCATCACATGCAAATTCCCCGCAGCCCAGCTTTCCTGCACAATCTCTGCAGCTCTGTCTCCCATCCCCACCTTGAAGGGGATTAAGCATGGCCTTTGTATACCAGAGACCTTCCCTAGAGCTTCTCTTTCCTTGGTAGGGAGCTTGGCTGTCCTGCGTACATCTATCTTTGCAGGGATGTCTAGCGTCCAGTGGGTTGCCTGTTTCTTCACAGACACCCATGCTCCCACTGCCTGTGAGGAAACAGGAAAATGCAGTCTTCACACTGAAAATCTTATCTACTACTTCCTACTTTCTCCCTGTCTGGAATATCTCCATTGTCCTGAATTTGCCCTTTTCCAGGGTAGTTCTTTCCCCGCTCATCATAGTATATTTACTTGAAGGATTCAGCTTCTCTGTGGGGAGTGGGTGCTGCTCCTTTTTCCTGAAGAGCGCCCTATTTCCCTGCAGACACCCCCTTCCTGGGAAAGGTGCCTCTCCCAGCCAATTTCCTATTCCTGTTGGGAGGAGTGTTTCTTTGTGGAGAACGGCTTTCATGTATCCTAATGTCATTAGCACTTCATGGCCCAGCAACTAGTTTTTCCTACAGCATGTTCCACTGCCTGAATAAATACTGAGACAATATTATGTCCTGCTGTGCAGTGAGTCTGAGCAACCTCCATGCTTGAGTAGGGACAGACAGCTCATCCTTGTTCCAGCATGGTAGGGAGCTTGGCCACTCCACAGCTTCTCCTTCCCAGTTGCTGGTGCTGCTGCCCAACATGCCAGACAATCAGGGCACCCCCGTTGTCCCATCTGCCCATCTGTACCCCTGCCTAGCTGGAAGTGCCATGCCAACCTGCAAGCACTTATTTCCTACTCAGTGTTTGTCATTTGATTGACGTTCTGTTTTGAGCCAGCAACTTTGCTCTAGTTTGAGGTCTCCATCGGCCCATGTCCTTGCCAGGAGGAACTATTACCTCATCCACCATTTGGGAAGCACCATTTTCCTGCAGTGTTTCCCCCACTAGGGACCTCCGGTCCAGTGCAGCTCCTCCTTTTCAAACTGGACCCAGTGAGCTCCCTTATTTGACTCCATTATCAGCATCTCTCTGCGGGGACCCTGATGACCTCCTGCTTCCCTTCCCCCTTTCAGCTGCCCAAGTAATAACTCTGCCAGCAGAGGAGCATTTCCATTTCTTTGAGATTATCTAATCTGCTACCATTTCATCATGAATTTCTTTTATCATTGTATGAGCTAGACGGACATTTTTTCTTTCTTTTTTCTTTTTTTGAAAATCATTTCCTTTCACTGACAAATCATCAAATGGATCAGAGCCTTTTGCTAGAGTATGTCAGATTTCTGCTTTTTCCTTTGTAAACAGATTAACCAGTCATGTGGTGTACCTTCCTACTCAGAAAGGCAGGGAGCTGGGAAAGGCTTGAGTCTCTCTGTCTCTCTCTATCTCAGATTCAGCTACTGTCATTTTGCTGAAATGTACAACCTCGATTATCTGAAACCTTGCTGTCTGGTTCCCCTCTCCTTTTTGCTGGTGGGGACAAGGGCATGACCTCCGAGGTCTGTTCATTATCATGAGAATTCACGGACGCCTCCACTCCTAGAGTTGATTTGCGTTCCCTGTGCCGTTTGGATAATCAAAGTTGCACTGCATTTGGGAACGCTGGCCCTGCCGCCTTTGACGTGATGGAAAGGACAGGGGCACTTAGGCCTAGATGGGGGCAATGGAGCTACTGGGGGGGCTGTGCAGGCAGGGGCTGTGCCTTTGCTGTTTTTTTGAGGGAGGGAGGGTTTGATGCATGTGAGGCCGACTGGTGGTGGGGGTTCAGGGCAGCCAGTAGCAGCAGATGGGAAAAGTCTTGTAACATTTAATGCTTCTTTGGCTGTTTCTAAACTAGGTGTCAATTCACAACAGGCTTCAAACGTACCAGCACAACTCCGCCCTGGGGCCCGAGAGTGGAATGCAGCCCAGCACGCGTCTTAACATGCCACGGGAGCGGCTGGAGACAGCACTGGTGCCCTCGCACCCCGCCTCAGCGGGGACACTTGTACAGTGCCAGCAGATTGTCAAAGTCATTGTCTTGGACAAGCCGTGCCTCGCTCGAATGGAGCCGGCCCTCAACCAGACTCTGACACGCTACGTCACCTCCGATTCCTGCACCTCCACCCCCTGGCGTGGTGTGGGCAGTGGGCTCCCCGGGACCCCCATGAAGCTGGTCCATCAGCCTCCCCTCCCACCTCCACCACCTCCCTACAACCACCCCCACCAGTATTGCCCCCCTAGCTCCCTGCTTCAGAGGCGCAGGTACTCCAGTGGCTCACGCAGCCTTGTGTAGCCACACCACCAGCACCAAAACAGCACAGACTTCCCTGCTTCCCTTGCCCACCGCCTCCCGGGGACCCTTTCGGCCTACAGAGATCTAGTTTGTGATTTATTTTTTAGTAAAAGAAGAAGAAAAGAAAAAAAAAGCCGACTGACCTAACTCTTACCCTGTCTCCCTTCAAGATGATGCTAATTGTGAGGAGCCATCTATAGAAACTGCCAACCTACACGCTCACACGTCCTCACACCCTGCCAGCCCAGCTGGCCTCCTGTGCTCGTGCTGTCCCCATGTAGCACTTTGCTGCCCTGAGAGGCTTGATGACCTGCTGCTTTCTAGGCACTGTGTCTTCCGTTTGCTACTCCTCAGCCTCCTTCCCTGCCTTGCATTTACCTGGCCATAGGTTTGTACTCACCCCAAAACTTTGCCAGCCTCGGAGAGAAATGGACTCACCTGTGCCAAGGACTCGCCTTGGGGCACTCCCGGGGGTGGAGCTCCCCCTGCCACCACTGCTGCCACCTGCTAAGCTGGAGCTGAGAACTTGTACCACTTGCCGTGCTTTCTCCTTGTTGCTCTTCAAATATTATCTGCTTGCAGCAGCCGGTTCCAAGCAAAGGAGTGCACGGGTGAAAGAGAGCTTGAGAGGAGGAGAGACTGTCTTGAGCTGCAGTACAACGCAAAGATGGCCTCACTCTGAACACCAAAACTCTTTCTGTTGTTATATTGGAGCATTGTACCAGAGACCTCTGCTGAGACCTAGCAGACCTCATCACATGTAAATACACCTGTATGGTAGCGTATGTATGGCGCATGCTTACTAAAGGAAACACCAAGTAGTTCTGAGGGAGCAGAAGGGAGGGATTAAGCCCAGGGATCTTCCTGGAATGGATAAATACTTTTCCAAAGAGATGGCACCAAGAGGTGCCCTCCCACCTCAACACATACACACACACACAAATATTGTCTTCTCTAGCATAAAGCAGACCCACCTCTGCTTTCCTCCTTCTAGCTAGTTTTGTGTTTCCTGCTCACCTGCTTTCTTATATTCTGAAAGCAAAGCCAAATGTTAGGTTCACCTTCTCAGGTGGATGTTCCCTTCACTTGGGCACCTCCTCCTGTGTTAGAGGGAGGGGGATTTTTGGAGACCACCCAGGGAGGTCCCATCTGTATCTCTTGCCTGGCTATGCTCTTGCCTCCATCAGCCCTTCCTGAGGGAAAGCAGCCCAGATACCAGATTCCAAGGCTGCTTCTCCTCTCTCCCTCCCTATCCCAGCTTCAAAGTAGAGGGGAGGGGAAGATCCTGAGATAGAGATGACAGCTCCTCTGCTTTATTGGGGACATTGATATGGAGGAAGACTGCATTAAAAATGGGCTATGGAGGTATTTTTAGAAAAAAAAAGTATCTCTTCAAGCAGTAGGGAGGAGAAGGTATTAATTAGCTTAAAGGCTTTGGTCTCACTCTGTCTCCCTTCAAGGCTTGAGAAGATCAACATTAGGATTTTAGAATAGGACAGAATGCCTTTTAGGGCCTTTATTTTTTTATTTTTTTTTATTTTAAGAGGAAAAGAAATAAATGCTTTTCCTTCCCATGCAAGGCTGAGACATGAGCACTGGGTGCTGATGACACAGCTGTTGGGTGAGGAGTGTCAGGAGTAGCTGGCCGTGGTGGGGACGTGCAAAATGTCAGGGAAAGGGGGGCAATGAAGATGGATGCAGGAAACTCTTCTTTTACTTCGTAGGGTAAAAGCCACACAGCAATTTCCCTAGGGATTGCACCAGTATGCTCATCTCTGGGGCTATTGCCAATGACAGCCCCCCCAGTGCATCAGGACTGGCTCCCCTCAGTGCTCTTTGGATGTCTGCTGGCTCTGCTGAAATGTTCCAGTGGAAGAGTTCACTTATTTAACCTGGGCATAAGCCCAGCTGGGGCTAGGGAAGCAGACAGGGGCTGGGGTGAAGGGTCTGCTGTGCTTGGCCAGCCCTCCAGAGCTGGAACCTGCTCAGTTCCAGGTCCCCTTAATTCTGAGCCTGACCCACATACCCAGGTATGCCAACAGGTCTGTCCAAGTTATTTGCTTAGGTGGAGCAGGGCGCTAGGCTGCCACTTTTACACACAACAGCAAATGTACTGACTGGGAGCCAACAGGCACAGCCTCAGGGAGGACTGCAGAAGCAGAAGACAGGAAAGATTGTAAGAAAACCCTGATAGAAGCCCAGTCTCCCTTCACACCAGAGAAGCTTTCTTCTAGCCAGTCCCTCAGGACAGTGAGGATGCTCCACATCTCAAAGCTAGGCACAGGGAGAGGTCCTTAACCCCAGCCAGGGCTCAGCCCCACACCCTCCAGCCAGCTGTGAGGCACAGCTGGCCCGATCTGCTGCTGGCTTCCTCTAGGGTGACACCCCACTGCCTCATGGCAGCTGGGATCTCATCCGACCTGCCCATAGCTTCCTGGGAAAGCTTAAGTGTGCCATCTGCCATTGTCCAGCCAACTGTCCAGTCAACGTAGTGTGTGGCCGTTATTTTATTTTTCCTGGCTGCTGCAGTGAAAGGGGTGGCACCCAGCAAGCAGTGGCACTGCCCTCCCTTCTCAGTGGTTGCTTCACTGTCTGAATGGCAGTACTTGTTTGTTTTCTCCTGGAGTGCAGTGAGCTACTGAAGGTCTCTCTGTGTGTTAAAATAAATAAATTAGATTTTACTTGACATTTAACACAAACTGACAACAACAAAAGTCTAAGGTACTTGATGAAATAATTTTTTAGATAAAATATTTATGACAAATCTATGAAGTTCCTACAAGAGAGGTTTGCTGCTTTAATAATTGATTGAGAGAGCTACAAGAATTTAAAGAAGAAATAAGGAAGCTTCCATGAGACTACCTTCTTCATGCTGGATGAAGGGCGGAAGCAAATTAGCTGAAGTGCTGAGGTACCTGAGGCACAGCAGTCTCTCATGGCAAGTTGGCTCCATTTCCCTGCCCTTGCAAAGGCTAATGCTGGCCTTGAGTTTTGGGCAAGAGAAGCAAACGTAGATAATCTTGCTCTCTTCTAGCCTGCTAGTTACAGCATCTTCTGTTGTGTTTAGCTGGAGAGACACCAAACGTCTCTATTCCAGGTTGTCATGGAGCAGGTTGCTCCAGATTCTACTGTCTAACTGAGCCCTTCGGACTTCACTTCAAAATATGGATTTTTTTTTCTCCTTTGAAGGTTGGTCTCGAAGGATGACAAGCACTTTAAAGCATGTCTGCACCTCATCTGATCTATTGTATTGTCTGGTCCCACAGCTCTCCCACACGCAAGCAAGACACACAGACTCAGTGTAGCTGTAGAACGGTGAACAGACACCCTTGCGCACAGAGTGATTGTTGACAGGGTGCAGGCTAAAAGGAGCATGTCAGTGACAATGTAATGAAGGACAAAATGTGTACCACAGATCACTTGGAGGGATCGGCCCAAAGAAAAATCACCAGCTCTTGACAGCAGTGATTCTGAAGATAAACCTAGCACAATCTTTCAGGTGGGGGAATCAGGCAGGAAGCTGCTGCAGAGATTAGATCGACCCAAATGAACCAGTGGCTTTTTGCTGCTGAATTCGTATCCTTCTATACTGAAAAAGGAGGAGAGGCAGAGAGAAAAGAGAAATCCAGTTAAAAGTATTCTGCAGTGAGTGTCGGGTAGTCAGTGGCCAAACAAGAAGATGGCTTTGCTGGATGGTAGAAGAGAACAAGGTGTTACTGAGGTCTACAGAGCTGTGTTACACAAACTGTCAGGCTCTGTCCTTGTTCTCTCTTGCTCATGCTGGTGCAGGTCCAGTGAAATTAATCTGTTTACACCAGTAGCAAAGGGATGGAAAACATGCGACAGGAGAATCAAGCTTTGTGCAAACAGTTTGGGTTTAATGCGGTGTTTGTTGGCTGCTGTAGTACTTTTAATGCCATAGTCTGGACCACCGTGGTAGCAACACTTAGTGCTTTCTGCAAGACCTTCAAAGCATCCCACTGTTCACGTTTTTTCTCCTCCCTGTAACTGAAAGGTGTAGGTATGGTCCACAACCAGGATTTCATCAATACTCAGACTTCTTCATAAAAAGGTACCACCAGATTTGGAAGTATTTCAGGGCCTCTGAGCTTGTAAGAATTTTGAATTTTGTTACGTGTTTTTCAGAAGGCTCAGCCTGCAGCTATCTGCACATGTTTGTGAGGTTTCCAAAACAAATCTGAGCCCTAAATCAAGGAAGCTGCTGCTTGACAGAGCCTCTGCATTGAAATGCAAGTTGCTGAGCAGAGTCCCCTGTCTCCCCCTCCACCAGCTGCCTCACTGTGCTATGTAGGCTCCAGGGACTGCCAGCAGTGTTTTGTGAGCTAGAGCTGTCCTTGTCCTTTCACAGCCATGCCTGGGACAGCAGCTTTGAAGTCACTCAGCTCTTCAACACTAGTCACAACCCCATCTGAATGTGTCTTTTTAAAAAACTAACAACAGAAGCGTTACATGTGTGTAGGCTTTTGAAAGCACCTGTCTGTCTGTACCTGTTTCCTGCTGTAAATACCATGAGGAAAAGCTGCCTTTGGGAACAGCGGTGTGGTCACACCTAGCAAAGAGTCCAAATGGCTAATATTTTGCAACAAAATAACAAAAAATAGATCAGAGGTATTTTATCTGTTCAATTAATAGAGTTTTAGAAATTATATTGAGATATGTCACTTGCGCGCTAATGTTTTCTTTGCCTCAGACCCCCCACACACACACACACACCCCGTGTCCCTGGGCTCCAGTGACATGTGCAGGCACATGGGTGACACACCAAGGGGGTGCTCCCAGGGAGTGCTGAGCAGCATGGCTTCCTGCTGGTCTCAGGGGCAGCCCGCTGCGGCTACTGCTGATTTTTCATCAAATGCAGCAGAAGCTAGCTCAGTGCTCAGGCTCTCTGAGGATCAGATCCAGAGGAAACCAGGAAGAAATAATCTTGTCCAAGAGATGGCAACTCAATGTGAAATTCACCCCTGTAGTGAGGCAGAGAGGAAAACGGTGAGGGGGGGAAGGCAAAGCCCTTCTGCGCTGCAGCTCCTTCCTTTCCATGTTTCTGGCATGCAGCAGAGCCAGCCCCAAGCCCTCTGCTCATGTCTGTGTAGCTCTACACCTCTGTGGGAGGAGGCTTGCACACCCATGCAAAGCACATGCTGCTGTGTGTGCACGCTGTGACAAGGAGAGCAACTTCACAAGCCGCATGTGCCAGTGCATGTGTCGGACGCCAGCTGGCCACAGAGAAACTCATGCACCCGGAGACATCAGCACATACTGTGTGTTAATGCACACACCGTCTGCCAACGTGTAGGATTATATGGCAGATAACATGTAGGCACCTCTACTATCCACAGAGCTGAACACACCGTACAAAAATATCAGGCGTATGCAGCCGTGCTCTGCCTGAGCAGGACAGCTGTGCTGGCTGCAGTTACCATTACAGCACATCTCACAAGCTACGTAGGCTCAGGCTTGGTTAACATTTGGATGGGAGACATGTAAGGAAAATGACATTTCCCATGCAAATCAGATAAACATGCATATTTACACAAAACATAACCCCAAGGTTAATGAAACTGACCTTTGTGAACTTCTGCACAGGGATGAGAGAGATCATCAGAGGCAAACACGTGCACACAAAGCAAGCTCTCCTCTGCAGTGGATGGGGGAAGGCAACCTACGTTTTTGCAGTTGAGTCAAATAGATGCTGGATTCAGATTGCACCTGCTAAAAAAACCCTGTCTATAGGTTGCACATTCCTTGCTGGCTTCAAAGAATCTCTTAAATCCCCAAGCCCATGGTGAAACACTTGGGAGGACAGAAATCCCTCTGAGACAAGGAGTTTCCCAGGGATGCAGAGGCTTCCATTTATGTTTTTGTGTGCCACGGATATATTATAAATCAGCCCATCCCAAACAGTCATTTTCTAAGTTGTTTTGAAACAGGAGATTATTGGAGAAGTTTCTGCCTGATGTTTAGATCGCACACCTGGCTGTAAAGATGAAAGCAATAAAAACAGATTGTCTATATGTGAAATACTCCTAACGTGCTCCGATGTGCAGATACTATTATTAATCAGAAGATGGCATGTCCCTTTGGGACAGATACTATATAGCACATATAGGTAGTGCTGCTACAAAGAGATTACAGTCCAAAAAGCACGTTACCACAATTGTCACATTGCATCTGTACACCGTTAAATCTCTACAGTGTACATAATATGCAATAACATATATATAGCGTGTTCAGAGTTGATCAAAATACACTGCTCTTTTCCACAGAGAATTTTGAGATGCAGCTTTTCTCTGTAACTTTTAAGACGGACTTTAAATTAAGCACATCCCTCAAGTGCTTTGCTGTGAGTGGGTTCTACCTACCCCCATCAAGCAAGATGCAGAAGACTTGCCACCGAACTCAGCGCTACGCAGCCTGCTGCCTTCCTGCTTTGCAGATGTTGTCCCTGGGGTCAAGTACCCATCCCAAAGCCAACGCGGAGTGGAGCCCTCAGGGAGCAATGTGGTGGCAGGAAGGTTCCCGCAAACCCGAGGCTGCCGTGCCACAGTCCCTTATCGGGGACAGCGAGGGGACAGTGCCTGCCATGTCATTGCTGTGTGCAGGACACGACGGGCCCCTTTCCACCACATCTGGGGTACTCTGGAAGGATTGTGCTGGTGTCTTGGGGGTCCCTGGGGTGCAGGTGATCGCAGAGTCAGGCTCCACCATTCCCCACAAATTCAGATTTTCCATCATCAGCTGCTGGGGCAGAGGTGCCCCTCTGTAAAGTCACTGCTCGGATCCTGAGTCCAGCAACCTGGCATCATGCACATACTCCTGCCTGACCTAAGAAAGGTGGCTGAAATTAAGCGCATACCTCAAGGATGAGGACAGATGGTGGGATTTAACCATTTAGGAGCTCTGCCACACTTGGCTGGTCTTGGAGCATCTTTCCTACAGCTAATGAGTGTAACTGAGGTTAAAAGCTGGCTGAGAAGTTGTGTTTTCTGCCTTAATCAATACAAACCACAAGCCGGGATTGTTCTCCAGCATGTAGGGTAGGCTCTTATTTTATGCAACACCCATGCTCCAGCTGTGGGGTCTGACAGTGTGGCATAGTCGTTAGTGACTTCTTGAAAACAAGAATCCTGTCTTCTTAAGCCTTCCTCCTCATGAAGAGTAGGGTGTCCCAAACAATATGAAGTTAGTTTAAAAAAACCCAAAACAACAGGGAATAGAAGGGGAGAAGGAAGGATCTTCCTCTACAGAACTGTAGGGCCAAGAATTGTAGCAGAAAAAATGATTTAAGTGAAATATACCCATCCTGATATTCCATGTACACCTTCCTATTTCCTCACATTATGGAAGTTTTGACTTTTAAGTACATTTCAATTCTTCATCTCAAATGTTTAGAAGTCTCATGCTGACTACTCGTAGACTTGCTGCAATGTTAGCAACATGACAAATGGCCCCTCTCCTCCTCTTGCCCAGCTGCACACTCAGGATTTCCTTGAGCTGGTGGCCCATCTTTGCTACTCACAAATTTCCTAATACTAAATCAGATGCAACAGAGCAGCTTCCTCCCACACCCTGCTGCGAACTGGTGTCCACCCGCAGGTCACTAAAGTCACCCATGTCTTCCCAGTTGCCACCCCATGCCATTTCCATGGCTGGCTGAGAAAGGGCTGGGTCAGCCCAGGGTGACGCACTGAAAGGCAACGGCTTTGCAGGGCTCCGTGCTGGCAGCAGCCCTGGTGTCCCCTGGGTGTCCTGACGCTCCTCTGCAGGATGTGCAACTGCATGGTGCGGGGATGCTCGCCCCTCCCGTGGCCACCATCTCGCTGCTGGTACACCCCCACCACAGCTGTCCCCGCGCCCTCCTTCCTCCTGCCGCTGCCTGTGGTGGGGGAAGCACTTCCCCCTTCCTCCCCTTACCACCTGTTTGAAATGAGCTATTCATTATATTTCATAAAAAACTTGGAGCAAAGTGTTCGGGCAGCAGAGGAGGACAACACATTCCCTGTGGGAAAAACACAAAGCCAAATATTCTGAGCAGAGATCTCTGTGCTGCCCCCCGCCAGGCCCGAAACAGCTAAGCCCGGCGCAGGCAGGCAGGCAGGGCACAGCGTGGGGGGCTGCCAGCCGGGCTGTGACAGCAGTTAGCTGGGCACCAGCCCTCCAGGGATGCTACAAGTGGAGCTTTTTCCCCACCAGGACAAGTGCCTTGGCAGGAGGAATAGGTGTAACCTGGGACAGCTGGTGTTACGACTGTTGTAACTACCCGAGTGAAAGGCAAGAAAAGCTGCCAAAACCCTCTTCACCTTCCTAGGGAGGGAGAAGTGAAGGTAAGGGAAAACAAAACAGCGAGCGGTGCCACAGCCCTGCTGTGCAGGGAGCCCAGACCCGCACTAACCCTCTCACTAGGGTAGGCACCACCAGACAGCTCCGTGCTAATCGCACTAAGTGTCTGGGACACTTGGCTTTGAAAACTTTTTAGAACCAAGTACACAGAAAGGCTGCTAAAACCAGGGAAAATAGTCTCTGCAGTAAGCCTGGTCATACCAGGCAGGGCCTGGTGCCGGTGTCTCCACTGAGGCATTGCCACAAAGCAGCTGGTGCCCCCAGCCTCCCCCTGTTTCCCTGGTCTTCACTGTCATGCAAAGGGAAGCTTTCCCCTTGCTCCTGGAGCAGGTCCAGAAGGTTCTGGGTCCTTGTACATCCCCTGCAGAGCCTGGGACACAGCAACAGTGTGGGGAAATCCCAGCTTTAGCTTTCTAAAGCAAAACCTGGCACATCCATCAGGCACACAAGGGCAGGGGGGCGCAGCGAGCCCTCCCAGTGCCTACAAGCTGGCTGCATGAACCGCTCACCCCGCTCAGCTCTCCAGCACTTGAGAGCTGCTTCTGCTCCAGAAAGAACAAGATCTCAGACATTGCAGCCTGCTGAGCTTTTGTCTCAGACTTCAAACGGGGTTTTCAAGTACAATGGCCCAGGCAGATCAGCAGTCAACAGTCAGCATCAGCGGATGTCATACGTGGCTCCGTGGTGCATCTAAGGCAGCCCCACTCACTGGCCAGGCAATCCCTGCCAGCGTTAGCTCTCCCTGTCTTCACAGTCACAGCCTGTGACCCTCCACCTACAGAAGGAGTTGCCTCCCCTGCACCCAGAGGGCCACAGCAAAGCCATGCAGCCCACGGCAGTGTAAGCTGGAGCACAGGTCAGTCTCTGCAAGCCAGGTTTCAGCTGGCACCATTGGGCTGCGTGCTGGCTTCAGCACTTACATCGACTTTCTGTGCACTTAGGATCTGCCCTTAGGACCCAGCATTTGACACAGCCCTTTTCAGCTCCTCATGGGGACTGGTTCCCTGTCACATCTTTTTGTAGGGAGGCAGAGCATTGCTCAGTAAGTTCAGTAAGCACCACATGAACTCAGGCAGAATTATTGTCCCTTTCTGAAGGGAAAGAAAAAAATGCACCCACTGGGATCTGATCTCAGCCTTCACCCTCAGTTCACATCTTCCAGCATCCCCGGTGAAAAGGGCAACCCATCCAGCATCTCAGGACACGCAGCCAGGAAAAAATGTGCAAGAGAAAAGCAGAAGCCCCTATTAAATAGCTTGTTCAAAGATAAAACCCTGACCATCTGTCAACTTGCCCTAGAAGAGGCACTGCTATAATAATTAGCAGAGGGAAGGGCGGCAGAGATGCCAGTGAAAACAACAGCAGTTTGCTAACAATTCACACAGGTCTGCCATGAGCGCAGCAGGAGAATGGAGCTGGGGGAAAAAATGAAAAAGAGGAAAGATCATGGTGCTTCACTTGGGCAGATGCTGCTGGTGGTATGGGGCAAAAAAGCCTCCTGGGGACTGCAGGACGCTTTGGCTGGTGCCATTTGGCACTCGGTATCCTAGGAGCAGATGCTGCCATGGGAGACAGGCAGCAGCCAATCCTTCTCAGATCCCGAGGCTTTGCCTTGCAGAGGAGTTGCCACACCTGGAGGGTTGTCCTGGGTTCTGTGGTGCTGCCAGGGAGGGGGGCAGCCCCCACAGGGCTGTGTACATGTGGCAGCCCACCAGACAGTGGCTGGGATGCTGCCAGGGGGACCAGGCTGGTGCGTACCTCTCACCATGGCTGTGTGGCCCACCCAGAAAGCTCCCATTTAAACAGCCATGTCTAATACAGACTCACTCTCCACCCCCAAAGAAACAGCCCCCTCTTTGATTTCAAAGCTCAAAGCATCTGGTAACCCCTGAAAATCCATCAGTGCAGGCTGACAGTAGCACCTGCCCAGTGCGCAGCTGACACACTCCGCAGTGCCGGTACTCAGACATGGGACCCCCCTGTACCATGGGCCCAGGGTACCCAGACCCCCTGCACACATACCCTCTCCCCACTGAAGCGTTGCCCCACGCAGATGCTCCTGGAGCCCGGCAGGCACCACTGAGCCTCCGCTGCTGCTGCCCAAGCACCCGTGCTGGCTGGAGTTGTGACAGCTGCTCTGTCACCCACCTCCCCTAGGAGCATCATGCTGAAGTTCCCCTCACAGAGCTGAAAAGCCGCTTTAAAATAAGAATCTTTGATTATAATTCCTAATCCCTTCATTTGCAGTAAGTGCAGAGAGAGGACAGGGATGCTGACTCTCCTTCTCTCCCTCCTACAGGACCAAACACTTCAAAAACTGATTCAAGCGTTTGTACCATGGGCTGGGCAGGCAGCGACCTGGAGCTGGGACATCGTGGCACCATCGGGAGGGCAGGGAGAGGCAGAGGGGGATGTTGTCCACCTCCAACCAAAAGCGTGCATCTCACTCCATCTCACATCCTTCTCCCCACCGAGGACTTTTTTTAAAGGCACGTCATTCAGCTCTGGCACATGTCAGAGGGGATGCGCAGAAGAGGAGGCGGCAGGCGACCAGTCTCAGCCATGCAGACAAGGGCAAACTGCGGCCAAAAGGCACGTGGACTCCCTGGGGATGGGCAGAGAGCGGGACAAGGGGCCAGCGCTGCCTGCGTGCTCAGACACAAGGCGTGGGTGAGCCCGTATCCCCCCATTGTCCCACAGGGCCAGCCCAGGGGCTGATGTACCTCCAAGAATATGTATGGGACTTTGGAGCCATTGAGCAGGCAGGAAGTGGTGCTCTTTAGGTTGATGGCAAGGGCTGAGTTTACACTGTAGAACCTCGTACCTGGACAAATATGGGACAGGTTTTATCTGGAGCTGGGTCACAGCATCAGCACTAAACTCGCAGCTGCTTTTCACTGCGGGGGTATTTGGGTTTCCCCAAACAGCATGATGCAACACAAACCAGCCAAGAGCCTTCTCAGAGCCACACAGCCTCCAAAGGGAGAAAAAAATCCAGGTGGGCAGCCGTGCCCTGCTCTGCCAGCACCCCCTGGGGTTGCAGGAGATGCAGTGCCCGGGCAGGAGTGCCCCTGGGCAGGTTACCTGCCTCATGCTCTGGCTATGGGGCCCTCTGAGGCCAGTCCCCCCCCCAGCTATCATTACACCAGTGACTCAGGTGAGTCGCTTCCTGCTGGGTTGGGTTTCCTCATCTGGAAGCAGAACACCTGGACCCCCCCCAGGGTCCCCTGGAGAAGGGTTCTGTGGTGCATGAGTACGACCAAGATGAAACCCCTCCATAGCTGCTCTGCACAGGGCTGCAGATGAGGGCTGAGGGCTGCTGGCCCCCACAGGCTGTGGTGGGGACACATGCCACCCCGCAAGAGACTGTGGCTGGTCCCTGGGGCCCCGATGAAGGCTGGTGTCATTTCCTTGGCAGCGCAGCAGCAGCATGCCGGGCTGTCGGGAGGCATCTCCATCAGCGTCACGGCTGTCAGGTATCAGCATGGGGAGCACTAACCTCTCCTGAGCATCTCCAGACACAGGCACTTCCTGGCTGACGGCATTGTGAGGATGATGGATGCACGCTTGGCAGGAGCCCCGAACTGCCCTTGGCAGTGCTGCCTCAGACAGCATGGTGGTGTGGACACTGAGAGGCCACCCCATCCCTTGCCACCCCCTGGATGTGTGCCCCAGGGCCACCACCCAGGTATCCCCCATGGCCCTGTGGCTCAAAACCCTTTATCCAGCAGTTAACAGTCACGCATGGGTCCCAGCCCCTTGGGATGTGCCAGGGCAAGCACTAAAGCCGGGGCAAATGCCACACAACATCACAGGCAACCCTCCTGCTGCACGCCACTGGGGCATGGGAGGGGACATGCAGGGACCTATGCTGAACAGGACACCTAACACTGGAGGGAGAGACACCAGCCCCAGGGGTTGCTCCTGGTGGGGTGAACAAACCCTGAGGGCCAGGGTGGTAATGTCACTGCTGCCATGCAGCTCTGAGGAGGTCCGGTGCCTGCCTGGACCTCTGACCACAAGCACCACTTTAACATACTATTAAAGATGCGGAAAGGGAGGAAAGCTGTTAAAATGCTTGGAGTGTACAGTGCTTTGACTTTTGCTTTCACAGCATCTTTGTTCCCCTCCATTAAGGCTATGGAGGGCTGTCAGTAGGGGAGAGGAGAACGCTTGACATCCCCATTAGATGTCAACAAAACAGCACTGGCTTCCCATACCAGGCAGAAGCACTGCTAGCAGAGCCGGTGGGAAGCTCTGAGGAAGAAAGGAGACACAGACCCTGCGCAGGGGTGACTGGGTGAGCAGGAATGTGTCAGCACCTGAGCCTCTGTGCAGAGCCTGCCCCACCACTTGCTGCCAGCCTGCCTGCCTCAGCCCCCCCCCCCGCCCAGCAGCAGGCACACCTTTGCAGTGATTTGGAGCTGACAGGCCACTGGTGCCGAGCAGGGCTGAGGAGGGAAAAGCTGCCACGAGCAGGCAAGCCTCTCCCCAAAGGGGGAAGGTGAGACAGGTGAGCAAGAGGATGCAAAGCAGAGAAGGGGGGAAGGAGTGACACCTAAGGAGGGTTGCAGTGGCCCGCATGGTGGAGGGGGAGATGGTAGCCAGCCCTCATAGGAGCCTCCATCTTTCAACCCTCTCTTGACATCTCTTCTCTTTCCTTTCCATTAAGCCCTTTGAGGTGTGCAATGATCAGAATGGTCCCTGCACTCATTGTTAAGATCTAGCTCCCAGGTGTCATCAGTAGGTTTCAGAGCTTCCAGACTTTTTCTTCCTACCACTGAGCTGCTCAGTGGATTCTGACCAATAGCTGGAGCTGTACAGAGACAGGATCAGACAGCAGGAGAGGAAACCCATGCTGGGCACACCGCATGGTCTCTAGTGCTAATATTGGCATCCGAAGCTGAGCACTGTGTTTCATGCACTCAGCTCCTGAGGAAAGCAGGCAGTGTGCTCGGTGCAAGCTCCATCACCATGGGTAGGCTGGTAGCCCTCAATCCAGCAAACAACAGCAGACATGCCCCTTAGTGGTGCAGACCCCCTCCCTATTTCACCATCACCACCAAATGGAAACAGGGTCCCCCAATCCAGAGAGAAACCACACACACACACCCTGGGACAGGAGAGGGATAGAGACAAATTGCTCACCCAGAATGATGCCAGCTTTAAGGGCACCCCCCAATGCACAGCACACCTGCGCCCAACAAACACATTGTTTAATGGAGTTGTGGAGAGACTACAAGCTATGTGGTGGTCGGCTAGCCAAAGCCTTACAGTGCCACACGGCATGGGTATCGTGTTGTGGACATTGCACATGTGTTTTACAACCAGCTGCCAGCTGTTAGAGCACATCTGGGAGAATGGCAGCAGGAAGAGTTCCCCTCTCCTGGGGGAGAGGATCACACCCGCTTCTCCAGGGAAGTGGCACTTGAGCAGCAACGAAGCAATCCTGCCTTTCCCATCGCCCCCCTCAGCCCCCGCTGCTGTGGCAGAGGGTGGGGGCAATGGCATTTATTTTATTTTTCACAGCCCTCAGGAAAAAGAGGATTTCGGAGGGATTTGAGCACAGCTCCCTAAATAGCTCCTTAGAATTAAGAGGTTTCATGGGGGATTATTTTGAGCAGCTGCCCGTGGCAGGAGGGAGAGGCTGGCAGGTGCTGGGGAGGCAAGGGGGCAGAGCAAAAAAGGCAGGAGCACTGTGGGTGAGCACAGGGGAGTGGGATCTCCTCATCTGCAGTAGGGGGGAGAGGGGAGTGTGCACTCCTGGCCACGCACATGTCCTCTCTGTTGGGTGAGCCGAAAGGAATGAGGGGCAAAGTGGTGGTCAGCAGAAGTGACGCTCCCTGGGAACAGCACAAAAGCAGTTCTTGCAGAGGAATCACTGGCACTTTCAGCTGGAATCCGAAGCCTGACTTCAAAAAACCAACAGGCAGATATGGCTGCGTTGCTGGAGCTGCCCATAGCGACATTCCTGAGGCCTGGGATGAGTTCAAGGGGCCGTCCCCAGCCCTGTTTTCTTACTAGGTGGGAAACCTGCATGCAGTGAACTAACACTAAGGACAGGATGAGTTCGAAATGCTGGAGAAAAGGATCAGTCAATTAGACAGAGCTTGGCTAAGGGCAAATTCCTCCCCGCAAGACTGCAAATGCCAGACTTCGTAGATCCAAACATTCACAGTGGAAATAAAATAAAAGTGCAAAAACAGGAAAGGCCACAAAATCTTTCAGAACAGGCACAGCTCTGCAGAGACTGGTGGAATAGGGGTTGAAATGTCTCTTCTAGTAACACCAAGAGAGAGCATTGCTTGGCAGAGCACTTTCTGGTGCAAAAAGGAAGATAGCTGGAACTTCATTATAATTTTGGTATTGGGATGGAAATTGGTTCTTAGGGACCGGATTCTGCAGGAAGGTGAGCTCTTCCATGCCTCTTTCAGCAGGCAGAAGGGGTGAGTGTGTGCACAGTGAGTGGCTGAACCACAGGAGAGCACGTGAGAGAAGCAGGAGTGATGCTGGTAATAACAGAGATAGAAATGAGGAAAGAAGACAAAGGAGAAGAGAAAGGGGGGAGAGCTGTAATTTGACAGTGGTGAAAGCAAAAAAGCAGGAAGTACGCTGAGGTAGATAATTTCTACTGGATAGACATGGGGAAGAAGTGAAGCAAGACAACGAAAAGGAGCAGGGCAGGAGGGAGAGCAAATGGGAAGGTCACAGGCAGGGAACTGAGCAAATAGCTAAATCTCATCAAATATTGTTGTTGTTATGAGCAGCCCGTGTGCAGCGTAGCCACTGCTGCTGTACCTGGAGTGATGTGCGCCTGTCACACGCAAAGCCACAAGTCAGAGAGATGCTGGGATTAAATTCCCAGCAAAAAGGAATTGGAGATTTAGGCATATCCTCAGTCACCAGGGAAGGGACTTTGTTTTCTGGACCCTTCCTTCTCCACTCTCTTGGAGGAACAACCTGGACAGCCCAACCCTTTGAACAGCTCTCCCAACAACCAAGCTTTTTGGCCAAGAGTTTACAAAATGAACACTGATAGATTTGTTCTACCTCTGACCTGAGCTGCCCCAGTGAAGTTGGAAAAATCTGGGTCTTCCATGGTTTTAAGGCCTCACTCAAGAATGGACTTCTTTGGCCATCACTCACCTGCGCAGCTCTCAGGGAGGTTATGTGACCTGGATGCAGAGCAAAAGCAGGTTTCTAGTAAAGATCATTGCTGCAACAATCAGAGGCTAACATCTGTTTTCACTACAGATGTCCCTCTCAGAGGACATATATGTATATGAAGAGTGGTTTCCTTTGTCCTCTGGTTTATAAAAATAGGTGAAGTGAAATAGAAGATTTCAGCTCTACTGGCGCTAGCAATTAAGGGGCAAGGAAAGGCAAGCTGACATGTCTGTGACTGGCTGAGATTAATTATGATGAACTATGATTGCAGCTTTCAGTGTTTGGCTTTCGGCTTTACAAGATCAAGCCTGTAAATTCAGCGTTTCCTCATGTCTATTTAACAGCTGCAATTTTTTTGATGTAAACACCCAAATGATTAGATGTGGGAGAGGGTGTGATCTCAGCTCGTGGTGTTGGAGACCTCAAAACATGCACTCAAGACCTGGCAGCCACAACCACTAAGAGCCAGGACACAGCATGCGCCACATGTACAAATACAAATTGGTTATACATCTAAAGCAATGTTAATTGAGATGCATTGATGAGTTGGTAGGGAACCCAACCCCAAAGGTGACTGAATTCAGCTTTAAACAGACAACTTCTTTCCTCTTTACATTACTGACCCTGAGTCTGGGAGACCAGCAGAAGAGCAGGCTGGCCCCATGCACCAGAGGCAGGCAGCATGGGACCAACCTGCATCATTTTTCAGCTCCTATTGGAGTGCAGGGCAATTGCACACCGGCTCACCGCTCAGCTGGCACCTGTGGTGAGACCCACAGGGGACTTCAACATGGCACCTACAAGACCAGACTCTGGTAGGAAGCATGAGTGGGACACACCTTTTCCTGGGCACTTACTTATGAATTTGTTGTTTCTGAGCTGAACCCGGGAGCGTGAACAGACCTAGCAATGCTGTCAGAGTGCCAAGGGAAGGGAGAGACTAATCTGCACTAAGTTACACCACGTGTGCACTTCTATGACAGGTGCTCATCAAATACTCTGAGTACACAGATACCTCTGCTTGGGGTCACTGGGAAGCTGTCACAAATGGGAGCATCACTATCACACCTGCACATGGTGTTATGATGAGCCACCTCCTTTATCAAGGCTTTAGAACTAAGAAATACGCTGCTGCTTTAGGACTGCTCTGAAACACTTCCCAGCCTTCTCTGAGGTGTTATACACTCCTCCAGCATCGTCTGCAACAGCTCTCAGCCTCCTGTGATGTGTGTGCTGGGAGTCGGGACGTGCCAGCGCCAGCAGCTGTCTGCACAGACACTTCCCAAGGGAAGTCAGCACTGGTTCACAGGAGTGGGTTTGAACATGGCAGCTATGTCCTGCAGGCTCCCCCAGGAGATCCTGCCTTCCACTAGCTGGGATTTAGGTGTTGCCAGTTCCTGCCAAAGGTAGAAGCTAAACCACCCATGGGCACTATGATGCATCTTACCGCTTCCCACCTGGGGACGCAGCCAGGGAGGGTGTTTGGCAGGAACTACCCTGCTCCGGCTTGGCTTCGGGGGGAGATTTGCACACTGCTGGAAAGTCTCTCCATCACACACAGGTCTTTAGCCTCTGCACAAAGCTGACTGCGGCTGAGAGTGGTCAGTGTAGAAGACTTGACAGCCTCTAGCAAAGAGCCCTCCACTTATGTTAGGGTCAGGAAGCAGCTACTGCACACTGCTGCAGAGGGCAGGACACTCCGGAAGAAAAAGGCTGCCTACTCTGCTAGGCTCTGGCTCACAGTGCCAGCCCCAATGGATGCAGTGAAAAGGGCTGGAGACTGCACAGGGCTGAAACATGGCACCTGTGAGCAGCACACACTGTCCTGATGCCCTTCTCCAGTTTTAGAGCGATGTCCTACAGCTACCAGCGCGCTGGGCTCCTCACTGGAATCCCTCATTCTGCCATATCCCCTCCAGTTACACGTTTACTAGTGTTGGTTTATGCTAGATCAATCGACAACTGGCTGGGATTTAAACGCGGTGTCAGCTGGCTCCCTGGGGTGACAGCACAGCTGTGTGCTATGGGATGCTTTATGGAGGTTCACCTGGAAAGGCAAGAAGAAGAACAGAAAAATGATCAGTGATCAGTTTAAGCTCTCTAGAGACATCACCACTTGTCATGAGGAGGAAGACCTGGGCACTGAGAGCCTGGACCAGGTTATTGCAGGATGAAGACAGTCACTGCTTGCGCAGAGCTTTGGTAAGCTGGGCTGGGAGGAAGAGATGTGAGAGGGTTCCGCTGCCAGCTCCTCTCTTTGACAAGTAAAAGCCACCGTGGAGCCAGGGACAGCGAGCTGTGCCGGAGAAGCTCAAGGGACAACGTGGCATGAGCATCTACAGGGCATGGTGAGGAAGTCTGGGCTCTTCTAGACGGCAGCATCCAAGACCCTCCCATTCAAGGATGTCTTCGGCTGGAGGCCATTGTTCTGAGCGTGCACCTCTGGCTTGGGCTGTGTCATCTTCTGCAAACGCTGCCCAGGAATGAAGGGAGAGAGCACATCAGCCAGCGGTGGCACCAGTGGGACAGCCAGGGCATGGCAGCAACTGAAGGTTGGGACCCCCAGCCTCAGAGGTGGCCCTAGTTACAGGGCCAGGGGATTGTGTATGTGGCAGGAGTTACTCCTCCAGCATCATTCAGCAACCCACTGCAAGTCACCTTTGCTTTGGTGCTGCGCACAGCACAGCAGCTCCTCTTTTTATCTGAAATACAGGGATCACCCTTATAACGTGGGCAAACTGTTACCAGGCAGTACCAGCTGCAAGTAGGAACAAGAGAGAGCTGTGATGTCACACGCTTCAGAGCAGACCCATTTTCCCATTTCCCCTCATTTTTCGAAGGGGGTTGATGATTATAAAGCGTTACTAACTAGCTAGAGCAGGCTAACAAGGTTACAGTTTGTGCTGCTGATGCAGATCAGACCCGTCCACCTGCACAGACCTTTGCACCAGCAGCAATTCCTGTCACCCATAGCTCATCAAATGAAAATTGCAGAGCCAAGTGAAGTGAAGCAAGAACCCAGAAAAATATATGGAGGGGCAAGTCATTACTGGAGGTGTGTGGACTGAGCAGAATGAATCACTTTTGCCTGTCAGGAAGGGACTGCTGCTGTAAGATGCAGAAGAGAAGGCAGAGGAGAACTGAGCCTGACCTGAATAGACATCACTAAGTCAGGAAGAAGCTCTTTCCAGCAAAGGGAAACAAGCTCCTTCTCTCCAATACCGCTGAAGTGGCTGTTGCTGGGTGAAGTCCCTGAAATGTTCACTGAGCTGCTTCTGCCATTCATGATCTTTTTTTTCCCCCATCACATTCATGCTCAGTAGGATCAAAATTACTTGTAATCTTTCCTGTCTGTCAAAATCACTTTATTCAGCACTGGCATCTAATTTCCCTCCAGCTCCAGCTCTATTACAAACTAATCCAGGATCTGTGCATATAAGAGGCCAAAAATTCTCTTTCTGATACCAACACACACACATCACAAGCCTACTTTCTTCCTGCTGCCATCTGCTGCTCACTCCTTGGTCTATAAATGATGGGGAGGAGGTCTGGGTCTCCTGATGTGTGTGGGCACTGTTAAAGGTAGAGCAAGCCAGGGAAGGTGCACGCCAGCCATCCACGCTGCTGACTGGTACTGCTGGCTTGCACAAGATGCTGAAGGGATGGGTGGAAACATGCTCATCAGCTGCCCTCCGTGCCCCTGGGGCAGCATGGGAGTCCCCAGAACCTTGGAAGTGCTGGTGTTGCCACACTTGCTACATACGTAACCAGCACAAGCCCTTGGTCAGAAGGAGTGGAGCTACTCCTGGGAGGCTGCAGGCCAACTTGGGCGCCCCAGATGCCAGGATGCACTTTCACCATCCCTAGTGAAACAGGATTGAGACTAAGTAAAGGGTTAAACCCATACCTGTATTTGCAGACTTCCCTTCTTCCCTGCCTTTTCCAGCTCATATAATGAGGGAACAAGAAACCCTGTAAACATCTGAGAAAGGATCTACTCTTGGAATTGCTGCTGGCCTTCAACCTAAAATCAGCCAGGTGCTTGATATAACACCCTGGCTTGAGTCCTGCAGGAACGCCAATGCAGGTTTCAACACCAATGGCAAGAACCTAAACCCAACCTCAGGTGAGAGACCAGAAACTGAAAGCAGATCTGAGACACCAAACCCATCCAGTTCCCACATCAGAACCCATCCAAATGGAGACCTGGGAGAAAGAAAAGTCAAAACCACCTGCAACTTGACCTCAGAGGTGTGGAGCCTGAAGCTGGCCTCAGCCCAGCAATTCCAGCTAAAACATTTCTGAATTAAACATTATTCAAAATACAGCATCCATGAAGTAAACTCATAGGATTTAGATGGCATCTGGTTACTGTTGCAGCTGGGCTGTGAAAGCCATACATCAGCACCCCTGCGGTGCCTTCTGACACCTGTATCTTGCAGCAGACAGCACTGAGCCAGGGACTTTGTGCACAGGGCTCTCGAGACTGCTTGTCAACACTGTAAATAAAACCTAAACAGTAATTTCTAGGTATGACATACAGAGACCCATGATTCACTGCTACATAAACCCCTTCTCAAATTATTAAAGAAAATGTTTTAAACGAGATCGGAGTTGTGGGTATTGTGGATCCTGCATAGAAGTCTTCCTTGCTTCTTAACCCCTCATTCACTTAGTGCCCTTTGCAAAACACACGGCAAACTACCATTGTGTATGCCTGTTGCTAGCAGGTCCTAGCCCCGAGATATTTCAAGCTTTACGCTCAGAGGCTGCTGATCTCTCTGCTGAGAAGTGTCAAGTAACCATGCTTATAGCCAGGGACCACCAGGAACTGGGATTTCTCTGGGTCAAGAAACCTCAAGGATTTCTTCCCAGTCTCTTCCAGGGCTCCAGCCCCCTGCACCAAAGAGGTATTCATGGGAGAAGGGTTCCTGTTTTGTGACAGTGACAACACAAAGCTCAATGAGGGACAACAGACCTGAGGATAGACTAGCTGAAGGTCTACCCACTTGGCCAGGCACCACCAGTCACATGCTGCCCAGCAGCACTCCTAGCCATTTAGACATGTCAGTGCTCAGTCATGCTAGCAAGTCCTCTCCAGTGAGCCTGTGTTGCCAGAGGCTGATCTGAGCCCTCCTGGAGGAGAGGGCGTGCAGAGCTCCCACCGCACCAACCTGAAGTACTCCGACAACTTTGTCCAAGCAGAGTCTGCTTGGCTCTTCTTAGGCTTAGTTCAGTGCTGGGGTTACTCTAAGCAAAGAGCAGAAGAGGAGCGGTAAAGCTGTTCATACCTGCCGGAGAGTCCCTGTTGAGGTGAAGAAACAGTACAGCATGTATCCTGGAATAAGTACCATGGAGGACAGAGCCATAAGCCAACCAATGCCTTGTCCCCACGCAGGATAAACATATTTTCCCAGTGTCAGAGGGGTCATTTCCACCACGCTGAAGAAGAACACACCCTGGGAAAAGAGCACCAGTCATCACAGGTGAGGGTGTGCAAAATCAAGGTCCATCCATTCTTCCCTTCACTATCCTCTTAGATCCCAACAGTCTTACAGCAACCCAGCAGCTCCTTAAACTGGTCTAGATACTCTCAGCCCACCAACTGGTGATTTCATATAATTTCTTATTATCCTATGTGAAAAGCTGGAACTTGAACACACCTGAAAACCTGATTTGCTTCTTCACTACACTACTCAGACAAGCAGTGCCCCCACACCAGCTCCTAAGCAGGTTATCAGCACCCTCACAGCTGGCCTCAGGAGCCTTCGTCTTCCTGTCATTGACCTGCTCACACCATTCTCTGTACACTCCTGCTGGAAGCAGAGGAACCAGCAAACGCAAAATTGCTCGGCGGTCAGTTATACTGCATTTACTGATAGCTTGTGCTCTGACAAGCCTATCAGGGGCTGAGGCTGGAGCTAGAGTAGCTGAAAGCCTTCCCCAGAACCAATAATGACTTTTTAGAACAGTTATTTGCTTATCTTTTAGCAACTCAGAAAGCAAAATGAGGAACTGATGGCCTCCTTTATACTACAATAACCAGCTAGAGCTCTTTCTACAGGTGGTTTCCAGCAGGTGGAGTTACCTGTATTAAAGTACCCATCTCAAGTCTGCCTAGGACCACCTTGCACCAGATCTATACTGGGTTGAGAACATAGTGTTTCCCCTACAGCCCATCCAAACTAAGAGGCCCTTCTGAATCCACTCCTGCAGGTAGGATGCCCCAGGTCTTACGAGGCAGACAACAGGAGTGAAGAAGGCCCAGCAGATCTTCCACCAGATGCAAGGTCTGTAGCCAATCATTTCTTCGATGTTCCTGTAAAACCTGTTCACACCTACAAGAGGAAATGAGTATTTAAAACAAACATCCCATCTCAGCACCATGGTCATCACCTCTTCTTATGACACAGCACAGGCCAGCCACAGCAAGAGGGTGACAATACCCCGGCATGAGAAGCATTATCAGGAGTGGTTGGGGTACAGGGACATAAAAGCAAATTCATGTTAGCAGCTTCCATGTTCTTGGTGTCCTCTTGAAGGACCAGAGTGCAGGACCCTAGGCATCTGCCAGTTTGTGTAGAGGTCTCTGTGGGGGCCTGGAGAAGTGAGATGACAGCCTTCTGCTCCTGATTTTCTGGAGTTATCAGCCTAAGTTATTTTCAGTGGCAACATTTTTATTGGCTGCACTGTGGGAGACTTCTGAAATAATTCACCGTGCCCATGGAGAAAACAAAGGAACAAGGTCTTTTGTGCTTACCGTAACACCAAGAAATTGAGACGGTCTCGAAGAAGACAAGAAAGAGAAGACACATGCCACTGGCTGAGTAGTAATCAAACAGCTTGAAGACATAAATGCCACCCTGAAGAGACAAAACCAGGGTCAGGGAGTTTAGTTATAGATTTTGGTCAACAATATCAGCCAGCTGCTTGGATTGCTACTGTCTGTGTTTCCTGGCTTTAATGTTAATTTCCTTGGACAGTAGAGCCGGCATTGCAACGTTACCACTGGAGTCTGGTTCCCAGCAGCAAAACTGATGTGTTCTTGCAGACAATTAGCCAGCCTGTTCAGGCATGGCCAAGGGTAAAAAGGAGAGCAGAGATTCACTAGGATTTCTTAATTTTCTCTGTTCTAGATTGAGTCACTTAATTTAGTCTGCTCTGCCCCTCCTGGGAGCTTTGCTGCCTTGCCTCTTCATGAGCCTACAGTGCTCCACAGTCAGTCTCCAGACCACCCAACGCTAACCTCCACACATGTGAGCCTTGGCTTCAGCCCCAGAGGTTCAGGGCCCCAAAAGACTGGTCTTCTTTACGTTATCTTAACTCTTTGCACCAAGCATTCCCTCAGCTTGGGCTCTGTTGGCTTGAGCCCTTATTGCAGATAGCAAAAAGCCAATCCAGACTGACAACAGGATAGTAGTAAAAGTTATGGAGGCATCCTAAGTCACTTGAGGTGTAGCAGTGGTGAGCAAGCCCATTTATCCAGCATTAGGATGGCTCCTAGGATTGCTGTCACTTCTTCCAAAGCTTTGGTACTGCTGTGCTATGACAAAGTGACTAGAAAGGTGCCACGAATGGAGGTACAAAGCACAATACCTGGGTGATATTGGAGAATCCAATGAGATAAGAGATGAAACAGACTACTGCGATGAAGACCTTCTTCCTGGCTCTGAGGAGATTAGGATATTCATCCATCAGGGCTGTAATGAACCCTTCCACGGTGCAGAACTATGGGAAAAGGTATACACCAAGGACATACATGTAAGCATCTTAGCCTGACACCAACTCCACCTACATTTAATTCCAGTGTAGAGAATCTCATTGCTTTAAGTGCGCTCTGCAAATCCTAGAAAAGAAGGGGGCACCTCTGCACAAAGTTGGTCTGAACCACCTTCTGAAAATGCCTCTCTACCTCCACTGAACAGAGAGGGAGCTAGAAGCACTGGGGTTAAATACCTAAAATTAGCTGAGATAAATCTCTGCCTTTTGCCTCCCGTGGAAAGTCTCCTCTTTCTTCCCCCAAACTCTCTAGGGCTTCCTCACCACTGCCAAGCTCTGTCACAGCTGTGTGTCCATCTGCTGCTGGCACATGTGCAGGACCTTGCTTGCTCTTCCTTTCCCATGTGTGCTCTCAGCCTATTGCAGCAGTGCTTGTGCTGTTCAATGACCTAAAACACTCATGGAGGAGCTGCATTACCCACTGCCCAGTCTCATGTGCGTGTGCATAATAACATCTCTGACTACCCAGTCCTTGACTTTATTTCATTTCTCAAGCACGCTACATTAAAGGCATGTAGCACTTTAAAAGCCCGTCCTTACAGTGCATGGTCTTCCTAGAGCTGAAAACACCTGGATGGCTTGTGCAGTGCTATCCCAGGCACAGTATATTAATGCTGTCTGCACCATAACACATAAAGGAGTACCTGTGAGCATTACCTTCAAATCATTTTTCCTATTAGTTCTGCATGGGGGCAATTTGACTGTATATATGTGAAGTGCATCCTTCCCTCCTATTTCTTGATAAATTGTGAGATTCACCTTTCTATATCACTCCCAGAAACCACTGGTAACGTAGAGATCATAGAGGGCACATGATGCCTCTAGAAAAAGTCCTGGGAAGTTTATGACAGCAGCAAGCTCCTAGCTTCCCTGGTCACTCTCAATAAATATACAAGCCAGTGCAACGAAAATGAGAGAGGTTTCATTGCTTTTGTATGTCAGGGACCTCCCTGTCCCTGGACGAGTGCTCTAGAAAGTGCTGGTATTTTTAGATTCAGCTTTGAATAGGGAGACAAGCAGATAAAAAAACCCCGAAAAAACAGGAGCAGAGGTGGAGGTACACAGACTAAAGAGCAGCGGAGGGCTGGAAATATGTGTGGAAGAAAAGTGGGGAGTGTAAGCCATGCCTATAGCTGGGCAGGGATGGTGGAAGAACTTGCACACTGCTAGCTGCTGGGGCTGGCTTCCATGTGGGACAGCACGAGAAAAAGGGTGATGTTTCTGCCCAGGGTTTTATATCCACATGGCACAGTGCAGAAAGCTGGTATTCCCAGAGCATCAAAGCTCAACTGCTTCAAATCGAATTTTTAATGAGCTAAGCTTTTTATGCTGGACACAAGTGCTATTAAAGCATCTTTTGCCATTCAGGCATGGGTTAAGCTGCCTTTATTCTCATTGACAGCGAGCGCTTCACCCCGTCCCACCCAGCTCGTTGTCTGGAGGAGTCAGGACTGAGCTGGCACCACAGTGTGAAGAGCCAGCGTGACAAAAAGTACACTGTCAAATGCTATTCCTTCCACGTGGATGTGTGGCCAGGCGCTGATGAAGCCATGGGCAGGGCCAGGCGGTCTGCCACCAGGCAAGGCAGGGAGGGAAAAGGGTTCAGAGGGGGAGACAGGGATGGCTGGGGGCACAGGGTGGATGAGAGGGGTGTCCAGCAGAGAAGAAGTGAAGAAAAAGATGTCTCATATATTGGGAGGGAGTAAAACCGACAGCCCTTTTGTTCTGGAAGAGGGATCAAAGTCGGAAAGCACAGGGGGAAAGACAAGGAGATAGGTGATGAGGAACAGGGTTAAGAGTTGAAATCTCTTTGCCTCCTACTAAAATTAAGCTGCTGTGTAATCAGTGAGGTGGGGAAGCAAATGGTTGTACACTACTTCTTCTATCCATAAAAGGGGCAACTGCCTTCATACTATTTACTGAAAATTGCCTCATGCCAGCCTTAGGCTTCAGAGGTGATGCAGCCTGGAGGAGGCTCACCTTTCCAACCCTGGAGACCTCAGCTGCCTGGCTGGCCTGGGGTCCACATTTCCCAGCCCGTACACCCAAACTCAGATGCTCACACAAGGTAAGTAAGCACCCGAGTGAAAGCACGCTGCTTTCAGGAGCGATGAGGATCTGGTCATGGTGCATACAGGTGGATACACACTTCAATCTGCTTTCCAAAAAGTTCCATTTTTCTCACCAGTTGCCTCCAGCCACAATTTTTAGTCCATATTGTGTTCTTCATCTCGCCTTGCCCCAGGATATTGTTTCTCTCCTAAATATTGTATTTCTATTCACTTCTCTCTGTTGCATTTTTAACTCTTCAGGAGCGTAATCATTACACAAGCTACTGGATCCAATAATCTGGGCTTGGGAGTCAATATAGGTGGCACCTTGGTCTGAAGGAAAATCTCTCTCCTACCATCTCCCAGTGTCAAGGGCTTGCTATTCTCTCCTTGGCTATGCAGAGCACCCTGGCCAGGACCCATGGGCCCGTGGGGGGGTTGTCCCCAGCTGCCAGATGTGCAGCAGGGAGCCACGGGAGTGCATCTTACTGTTGGCAGTTGGAAATCCTCAGGAATAACCTGTGAGAGGCGGCCTCACATGGCACGGACACAGGCTTGCAGTCACAAGACTTGCTAGCTCCCCTAGGGAGAAAACGCCTGACCTGGAAACTGGTAGGTTAAAAGAAAGCATTAGCATATTATGCAAGAGGGTCTAGACGCAAAAAAGCTAAAGCCTGGATGGATCAGAGGCAGAGTGAACATTAAGGCACACGAGCAGCAAGTGGGGGCACAGGAGGGAGGTGCGTGTCTATCGATATAGGTCATTCGTCCTGTTCAAGTAACTGCAGATGAGATGAGCATCCTGGCAGAATTAGGGGGCTGTAGCTGTGCTGCATCTGCAGAAGGCTCACTATCGAAGCTAATGGACACGGGTGAACCTACTCCCGCCATCATCACGGGGTTGGGGCTTATTGCTGCAGCACAAACACAGATCTTAGCCCTACCTTCCTTCACTAGCCAGGCTTCTGAGCGCCTCTGCTGTGCTTGGAGCCTTGTGCCCCACTGGTGAAAAGCCGCAGCCCCAGCCCAGCAGCCCTGGGGGTGCAGGGTACAAGAAATGTCCTACCGCTCTGCTGCGCCTCATGAACTGGGCTGCTGACCTAAAAATAACTGCTCCTCATTTGCGAAATACCACAAACGATACTTAATCAGCACATAGCAAAACCATCTCTCTTTTTTTTTTAACTGAATGCTTCAAAATACTTGTGCAATTTTAGCTGTCAATGCACTCTGTTATTTGTTTTATATGCATAAGCTGCCATGCTGTTAATAGTGTGTTCAATTGTCAGAGCTCCAGCATGCAGACAGAAAGCGTCTTCACATGTATTTATCTGTGCTTTTTTAAAAGCTTGTTCTCCTTTTGGTGCTTCTTTCCACAGCCCCCTCCTCCTCCATGCAATGATAGCCCCCCATGGACTGCCTGCCCTGCAAGACTAGCTGTCAAAAGGGACCTGGAGAATTTAAAATGATATTTCAAAAGCAAATGCAGCAAATAAATTCCACACGGTGCTTAGAGAGCTTATTGTCATGTCTCAAACTATTTACCAGTGCTGAGCAAATAATCCATAGAGAGTATTTTTTTTCCCCTGTAAATGTAGCCTCTTTTGGAACATTTAGTCATTATTTGAAATTATTTGTCAAATAACATCTGTGATAATGCAGACATGAGATTTATGATATGTTTATGGGAGTGTGCCATAATTGAAAATCAGATTTGGTTGATTAGATTTTCCTGGAAACCAGGTGTGACATTTCAGGAATAGGTCTGAGCCTGATTATGAACTAGACTTGGGTTTATGAATGCTTCCTGTTATCCAGAAGAGCATCCATTTTGTACCAAGGGTTTGCCCTGCAAGGACAGAGCATGTGGGCACAAAGGGAGGATGTGACAGACCAAGCACAGGCTTTTGAAGGAGCCTTTGATTTTGATGCACTCAAAAGGGAGGGACGCTGCAATTCACTGCTTCACTGGGTGGCTACTGTTGTGCTGAATTATCAGGGGAAAAAAAAAAAAAAAAGTATCACTGCTCATAAAAACACAGACTGTGATTTTTTTTTTTGGTTTTGTGAGGGCTCGGGAGTGGGCAGGGTAGAGACCTTTTGCTACATCCAGCTGTTTCCTCCTCAAATATCTTGTAAGACTTATCTGATGGTGAAGCAGTCAGAGTACCCAGGCACAAGCCTCTCCCAAGGCATGGCTCTTTTCCTCTGCCAGGACCTTCCTCTGCTCACCTCTAAACCAGTCCAGGGTGTTTCAGCTCTGCTCAGGGCCACTTTTGTTAGCAACAATGCTGAAACACTGCATCAAACCACCATCCTCACACCATGGGAGAGCCTAATCCAAACACCACACGGCTGCTTTTCTCAGTGCAACCTGTGGATGCTGCACCAGAGCGCTGGGTCTGGCTGAAGAGTGGTACCTTGTGCAGAGGTGCTCCTCCCAGCTCCTGGGAGGAGAGAAGATGGAGACTTTCTACCCTAACCTATGACAGTAAGCTAAAGTAATGACATTTTCTTGCCTCGCAGGAAATGCAGTTTGGTCAAGGTGACACAGTAAGAAGATCCAAAGCATTCAAACTGAGCATCTCACAAAATACCAGGAGAGCTGTAGTGACCACAAACTATTCCCATGCAGGCATGAAATGAAGCAATTAATACTTACTTCCCTCATTTCACCTATTTTGGGTGTGAGGCAAATAGTGTCTTACAAGAACAAGGCAGTTATTAGTTGAAAGAAATCTTTTTCCCTTGCCCCAAAGTATTTTGGCAGGGATAGTTTGCCTCTAGCTCTACTTAGAGCCTGTGAGCTCAGCTACCAGTGTCACCCAGTAAGATGGGGACATGCTGTGCCCACACAGCAGCACCAGCACTTCACTAGGGCCAAAAATTGATCTGAACAGAGAAAAGTTTTCCAAAGATCCTCTTCTCCTACAAGGAGGTGGTGACTGTCTTAAAAGGCTGACTGGTTCTTCTGGGCTGCTGGAAGCTAGTCATTACTCTTATTTTTAATTGGCAGCAGGAGAAGGGCTGGTGCATTGGGTAGTGGTCAGATACAGCCACGCTTGCAGTACATGCCTACATTAGGGAAGAGCACAGAGGTGAACGCCACACAGGAGATTTTGTTTCATGCAGCTGCATCACATGATGAAGAGCAAGAAAAGACCCTGCTCAGCACTATCCCAAGGTGCAGAGGGGGATGCCACCCCACTTTGTCCCTAGGTCATCTCACCTGACTGTCCAGACCCAACATCATCAGCATGGAGAAGAAGAGGATCGACCAGAGCGGGGAGAGGGGCAGCTGTGTGACAGCCTGTGGGTAGGCAAGGAAAGCCAGTCCAGGGCCTGCAGTAATGAAAAGAGGGATGAGCCCATGTTTATAAAGCATTTGATGGGAAGTCTGAGCTAAGGGCCACAGCTGAGCAGAGAAACAATGATTGCAGTCAAGAATTGCAGGTATTTAATATAGGAGCTAGAAACACCTGAGCCTTCACTGATGACACACCAGCCTGGTGGGGTGCACAGGGGTAGGATGGGGAGGCAGGAATGACTAGAGAAATGCTTTGCCTTTTCCTTTCTGCAAGCAAGAAAGTCATCAAATTATTGCTACCGAATGGAGCTGGAGCACTTTGCTAGAGAAATGAGCTGGTATTCTGAGCTGGTTATAACTTCCCTGATGTCTTTTTTTTTCCATCACACAATGCTTGAGAGAAAGAAACCTTGAAATAAAGGCTTTCTCTGGGAAGCCAGCAATTTCAAAATATGTCTTTGTGCAAAATGACACAGTCCCATCTTGGCTGAAAAATTATTCTGAGATTACCATTTCAGAATTTCACATGGAAAAGGGACTCCAATTTTTTATCATATCTACTGAAAACATAGGCAGTATCTATTCTTCATAGGAAGGTTTCAGGAGGAAAATGGCAAAAGGATGTGAAACTTCAGCACTAAAAGAAGGTGAACATTAAAAGCAGGTGGAGATGTCCCTTGAAGCCAGTGTGATGAACACCAGCCACAAGTGCCCGAGATCCACGTTGGTGGGAGGACACGCAAAGAGGGTTGTACACTTGGGTCCCAGTCAAGAAAGCCCTGGGAGCATCCCATGCTCACTGATGATTTTCTCTCAAAGGTTGCTGTTGCATTTGAACACGGGTTTCGGCTTACCTGAAGAGGCCAGCTCTGAGATCGACTTCTTCGTGATGTGTGACATGAAGCCAACAATAGAGAAAATAACAAACCCAGCAAATATGCTTGTGGTGGAATTTATACAGCAGACAATAATGGAATCTCTGGAAGAGAGAAAGAAAGAAAACACCTGCAGGTCCCTACCAAGAGGCCAAGAGCTAAGGGTGGGTAAACAAAAGTCCAAGCCCTGCCTAGAGCAGTTCCTGTGCCTTGGAGAGGCAGCCCAGGTGATGTGTTAAGTGTCCTGCAGGCAGGGGACCTCTGCTACAATGATCACCATGTGTCCCCGAGGCCACATGTTGCCAGCGAGGGGATGTCGGAGATCAGATACCCCAGACCCACCGTGACCCCCTACCTCACCTGTGAGCACTCCCTGCCACGAAGGCAGCTGGAAAAAAAACAACAGACCTGTAGACATTGTTGTGGAAAGTGTTGTAGCTCCCCAGAGCGATCAGAGAGCCCAGCCCCAGGCCGTAAGAGAAGAAGATCTGCGTGGCTGCGTCCATCCAGACCTGTGGAGAAGGAGCGGGGAGAGTACAGCAGGAGGGACTGCATGCTGCAGGTGCATCTCCTACAGCACCCAGTGCAGGGCTAGCAACAGGGCTGGATACAGCTGGTGGGGCTGTGGACTTGGCCATACAGCCCACTGGGGTTGTCAGGACCTGAGGGCACCATGCCACTAGAGCCACAGGTGCCTGCAACACTGGCTGCTGACTCAAGCTCCAAGGAAATGTTTGGGGCAGTGGCTAGAAATGTCATAGGAGCCACCTTGAAACCTGTAGCTGTGTTACTGCCAACTGGGGTGAACATGTCTGAAGAGCAGACATTTCCATGCCTTTCTGAACACCACCTATCTCCAGGGCGAGCTAGGGCTCAGAGATGGGTGCAAGTGGAGAGGAGAGTAACAGACATGGCGGGTGCAGCCCCGTTTCGCCCATGGGCTGGGGATGCTGTGCATGTGTGTCTCACAGATGTGGTCGGAGCATGCTGCCTCCTGGAGCCACTGCACATCCCACAGCTACGTAAGGCCAGCAGGGCCCCTGTGCCTCCCCACAGGGGAACCAGGCTGCCAGGGGTCTTTACCAGAGGGCACTGAGTCAGGGACGTGGCGTGTGCCTCTCCTGCTTGCAGTGTCAGGAAGAAGCGTGCTAGAGAGCAGTGCCTCCCCGAGGAGGAGGCAGAGGAGCAGGAGGTCTGCAGCCTTCTCACATGACAAGCACATCAAAAGTGCAGCCTAGCCCAGCACCAGATGTACATCCCCAGCCCTCCAAAACCTGTGGCTCGAGGCTGCTTCCAGAGATGGATGAGGATGGAGGAAGGGTCCTGCATCCCATTTTCTGGACTGTGTCACTCAGTTCTCTTTGCAGGTCAGAAAGGACTCACACATCATCTGAACTTGTGTGTGTGTGTTTGCTTTCCCACAGCTGCCCCCCAAGAGGTGCTGCTCCTCTCGGAGACCCACATCCCATGCTCACCCCCTCCATTCCTATTCCACTAGCATGTCTTTGATTTTCCAACATAGAGTTTCTTGCGCAAACAACTACAGAGAACAGCTTGCAAGGCTGGTCCTGATGCTTTACAGTCTTAAAGCCTAGAATGCACAAGAAAAGGGGGCAGAGTGTTCATTTCTTAATTACATAGTATTTAAACAACTCTTCTGGTCTTGAGGGCTCTGTTTCTAGCATGAGAGCTATTGCAGCTGGCAGTACAGTTACAGTGTGTGTCCTGCAAGAGGGATCATCGAGGCCCCTTGAGAAATGATGGGTGTCCAGTTGTCCCCACTCACATGTGACTGGTGACTCTGGAGCCATGGAAGCATTGCTGCTGCAAAAGGCAGGGTCTGTGTCTCCTGAAAATATTTGCCTTTGCAAACCTCCATGCTCTGCCTGGGTCCCCTCTGTTCTTCCACTGACCAAGGCAGCATAACTGGCCACCACTCATCATTCAAGCACTACCAAAAATTGCTGCTGTGTGTGCTGTTGTGTTTGTGTTGCTTCTGAGGCCCCTATGCCAGTACGACTACATCGTCTTTTCTCTGCGACCACCGAATCAAGACCAAATCACCAGCCCTGGGACAGTCAGTGAAATGAGGCATTCCCAGCCCAGAGGGGACTTCCCTTCACTGGGGCAAGTTCTGACACCCTTGCCCATGGGTAACGCTGCTTGAGTACAGCCGAGCTGCTGCACAGGTTTCCACCCCGAAGGGCCTGCTACTCAACTCGGTCTGCACCTGTAAGGGTCATGGCTGCTTGAACAGGGAACTGTTCCAAGGGGGTTTTTAATACTTAAAATATTCAAGGGAATCACCTGGGGAAGACTAATGTGGAGAAAACCAGGAGGTAAGAGCTTTCCTCCACACTAGGCTACAAACCTCGGAGTTGGAGAGCTTTCTGAAGTCAGGCGTGAGGTAGAAGAGGATGCCCTCCTTGGCTCCTGGCAGGGTGACTCCCCGGAAGAAGAGGATGAAAAGCATGAAGTAGGGGTAGGTGGCTGAGAAATACACCACCTGCGAAAGACACCATGGGAGAGAAGCCATCAGCCCACCAGTGCCTAGGAGCCTTCCTGCCTGTGGTGGCATTGCATCCATCATGTGCCCCTGCAAGCAGGACAGGCTCCCCATGCACAGCCACTTCGGGCAGCATTTCCGTGTTGTTTCTGTTTCCCATTCCCATGCTAATAATGTTTCTGGCTGTTTGAGGTTTCTCTCTGCCAATGACACGCAAGGATGCACTAATCACAAAAGTAGCATGTTAAAGTCTGGATGAATTGCCCAAAGACAAGGGAATTGCACAGGGATAAATTTACTCCACCGAAGTAATCCCTTTAAGTCATCACATCCTTATTTTGCAGAGCTAAAGTTGGTGTTTCTCTAGTCCAATGCATCGAGCAATCTAAGTTGTCTTGACTCCACCGCTTCCTTCTCAGCACTTTCAGGGACTCAGGCACATGCCATCCCTCATCACAGGGTCCGTACCAGCCATCGCCAGGGCTTTGCTGCAGCTGCACACCTAACACCTGTCTGAGAGCCACTGGGGAGGTTAACAGCTTAGGTGACCTGTGCCTGAAGTGCCTCTTTCTGATCTCTCCTCTAGATTACTCTCACAGTATTGTCCCGCTACACCACGCTGTGCTCTAAATAACACATCTCAGTACCTCGGCATTGCTGTTTCACTAAACTAAGCAATTACCTCTCCACTGTGCTAGCCTGAAATGTTACACAGCGAATAACAACGTGCTTCTGATCTGAAGGTCTCCCACCAATGCTTAAAGGGCAGCAGGAAAAATTTCAAAGGAAGAGGTGGGGTTTTTTCCATCAGCAGCGTTTTACGAGACTGTGATTTTCAAAAGGGGGAGCCTGGAAGAGACCTCACTCTCTCAAAGGGCTCTCCCAAGGTAGAAAATGTAAGAAATCTCTGAAGATCTTTTCCCAAGTCTATTCCCAAAGAGACTGAGCACCCAGACCCGTGACTTTAAAGGGAAGAGCTATTCCCTATGCTTAGAATGAAAATTACCATAAACACGGTAGCAATTTTTACAGCCGTGGAAGGTAAATGTCAGGAATTTAATAGTATCTATTACTGTGATTCTGCCTCGAAACACCATAACCTTAGTTATAGGCACTCAAACAAAATTGAGTCCAGAGGACATTCTGACAGCTGAGACCCAAGCATGGCAATGCAAGGCAGCACCGAAACCCTCAGTTCTTGCATCGTACCTTGCCTGTCCACTCCACGCCCTTCCAGATGGAGAAGTAGACCAGCAGCCAGGCCAGGGCCAGTGTGCCAGCCAGGGGCCAGCGGATGGTGCCAGGCTCCCCCAGGCCCCCAGACATCTGGTGCATGTTCCTCCTGGGGGGCAGAGGTGGCGTTAAGGAAAGAATATGTTAGGGGGAAGTCCAACCCTTGGGGTCAGAGGGACTGGAGAACCCAGAGGTGGCTGAAGGGCAAAGGGCCAGGTGCAGACAAGCACGAGAGCCTGCAAAACCCTAAAGGGACCTGAGGCTCATCGTGATGGGGTAAAGGAAGGAGAAGAGAGGCAGAGAGGCTGTTATCCTCTCTATCCATCTGACCTGCGGCTGTACAGAGCACCCTGTGTGCATGTCCACCTCAGCCAATGGCCGGCTCTGATGCCCTCCTGCCAAGGCTGTCCAAGGAAAGGTGCTAGCAGGCATGGCTGCAGCCCTGGCGAGCAGGCACGATGGCCTGGCCGCAGCAAGGGGGAGAAACCTGGTGTAGGGAGGCTGTGGACATACTCCCAGAACTCGGTGACGGCGCTGGTGAGATTGGTGGTGTCATCCAGGGAATAGTTGGAGAAGCAACGGTTGGTGTTCCAGGCATTCCCGCAGCTCTGCCATGGCAGGTTCTGTGCCAGCACAAGGACAGCAAGGTTAGAATTAATGTGACATCTCCACAGGGCAGCGGTAAGAAGTGAAATTTTGCTTCTTTAAAACTGAAACTCCATTGTTTTTGCAAAGAGGATGGGAGGCTTCTCCGAATGGGCAGAAACCTTGCAGCCAAAAGCATGAAATGATTTCCCAAAATAATGATAAATAGTGACATGGATTTTCCAGGAAACAATATCATGACGTGATTAGGGCAATACTGTAGCTCTAATAAAATGGTAGCAATTCCCCAGACAGAAAGCCATTTCCAATTAACTGCTGGTAATTAATAGCTACTAATTAAAATAGCTACCAAGGGATATTGTGCTTATAATCATTATAGCTTTTGGCTAGCTTTATTCAACAAGTGGCTGGAATTCAGTGCACAAAGAATAAACAACGATTTGTTTCTTATTTCTCGTTTATACTAAACTTCAAATGCTTAAAAAGCAATGTGGCATTGAGAATGGGGGCAAACAGTTTGCTACACAAATAAACTACTGTAACATAAGCCCAGGAGTAAATTTAAAGGGTAGTAGCTATTTCATGCTGTCCTCTGCCCTGATTATAAGCAGCACAAAGTGATTCCTGGGAGATGTTGACACTGTAAGTAACAGTGTGACAGCAGCACACCGCTACAGATTTATTACAATTGGCTCTGGCGCTGCAAGCAATGAAACTGCACTGTCAGGGGCTGTGCGAGCACACAGGGCAACTCACCCATGCCGTGTAGTACCACGGCCAAGGCAGCCCAACAAGAGCAGCTCAGATACGTCTCCATGTGCAGCAATCTCATTTCCCAAGTGCAGTGCATGTAGATAAATGCAGAACGGCTATTCTGGATGATTTCCCTCTGCAGATAAGACCTCAGGCTCCAGCTCAACAAAGCTTTAAGAAGATGTTTGTATCCATTCCTATTCATCCACAAACACAGACCCCCTTTAGAAATGTTATCTGTGTTTTAAGTGCTTTGTGGCATCAGTGCCTCTAAGTGCTGCCTTCACCCCCCGCTCTAAATCAGTTCGCTCCAGCAAATGATACCTCCTAAGGTGCACAGTGGCTTGGCAGAAGAAGGGCTATGGGAAGGGCAGGTGGGGACACCCCGGTGGCCACCCAGGCTGTTTGCACCACTCAGTGATTTCATTGTGGACTTGCTAATTGCACTGAAACAAATGCAAGGGCTCAAGCATTGCACAGCAGCCCTTCAACCGAGCAGTTTGCACATCAGAGATGCTGCACAGCTCTTATAAGGAGGGGCAGGCAGGGGGATGGTTCGTTGCTGCTCTATTTCCTTTGAATTTCAGAGGACAGAAACTGCAGAAGGCAGCTGGGCTCCTATTCATATTCAGAATACTCCTAGTCAAATTTAGGAGAGACAGGGGACAGGCATCAGCCTAGGTTTTTTATTCGCATCTTGGCTCCTTTTGGGAATCTGGAATTATCTCTGGTAAAAGGTCTTGAGCTGAACACCTGGAGCTGCTTGTGTAGATATGAGCACTGTCACCAGCTGGGTCTGTGACACCTGAATGTACCAACAGGTTTATGTCTTTAAGGCTGCTGGTTGCTCAGAGATTTACTTAAGGGAGCTCTTCCCAGCTTCTGGGCTGAAATAAATCATTCAGCTATCAAGAAATTAATGCAGGGTGTGATTCTAGCCTTCCAGACCCTCCTATGGGAGAGGAACCCACTATAAACCACAATGCCAAAGCATGTGTTAAGGGACAGTCACAAGCAGATGTCTAAATGCTTTCTGAATAATTTTCCCAGCAGAAAAAAATCCCCGGGATTTCATTTATCAAGAGAAGCGTAAAGGAGGACTAATTAAGGTCAATACCAAATCCTGGGTAATAAGAACATGTGACAAAACCAGTTGTGGAAATGTGCAGCTCATAGATTCGCACAGCTCTAGAAATAGAGCAGAGACACAGGCTGAGCTTTAAAGACTGATGTGAGTGGGGAGCAGTTCCCAGAAAGGGGCTGGGACCATCCCCTTCAGGGGATCATCCTCTCCAGAGGAAAAACATCAGTGCCCATCAGCACTACACAGCTTGCCTACAGGGTCGATAAACTCCTCAGGAAGGGTCCAGCAGGGTGCCGACAAAGGCTCTTTGCACAAACTACCAGCAGCTAGTGCATGTTTTGCAACATGAACAACTCACTCTCCATAAAGCAGGGAGTAGGGACCCAGAACACAGCCAATGCCACGCTGTAGACATGCCTGTGACTCACCGCAGTGAAAGAGTTGAAGAGATAGTAGAGAGCCCAGGCAATGATGACGATGTAGTAGATGTTCAGCCAGAAGGAGAGAACCACAGCTGCCAGTCCCACTCCTGCAAATGAAGGCAGAGAGCAGCATCAATCCAGGTCTCTGGTACCCAACTGAGCTCACAGGCACCACAGTGAGCTTTGAGGCAGAGCCAGAAAAAGTGAATCAGCTCATCAACACAGCATGTGTTACACCTACACCGTGAGCTGGTCAGCAAGGGAGCCTCATTCCCTCACATCTCTCACCCACCTGTTTCCACTGGGTGAATAGTGCTACACTTCAGTGTGCTACAGAGCTCCAAGAAATCCAAGATCCAGTCACTTCCCTGGCAGAATCTCTTTTCCCACATCCAAGACATTTCTAAATCACCACTGGTTTTCAGAACGCAGTCACTCCAGACATGGCAACAGGTTCACATCTCCTGTCTACAGCTTTCCCATGTATAATTATTAAAGTAAACCTATACAGGGACACTTATGGCAGGTCTTCTGCAACCAGTGCCCCTCTGTCACAGTCCCTGCTGCTCATGAAGCAACTTGTCACCGCACAAGACTGCTTGAACAGAGCACAGTGATGTTAGTGACTGCAGACACCAGGGTCAAGGACAGCTTGATAAAGACAGAAGGCTAAAACTCCCCTTACCTACCACCCCATCCCAGTCCCCATGGATTTGCTGATTTGCTTCCCAAACCATTAAAGGGTTTTTCTCTGTAGTTATGTGCCATTATCTTCACCTTCACAAACTTACAGTACAGTACCTTTAAACATGGGTGCTAATTTCCAGACTCCCAGTCCGCCGACAGAGGTATACTGGCCCAGAGCAGTTTCCAGCAGGAATAGAGGAATCCCAGCAAACACCAGCGTCAGGAAATAGGGAATGAGGAAGGCCCCTGAAAGAAGGAGCAATGTTATCAGATGGCTTCCCCTTTTACCAAGAAATAAATGCTTCCAGCTGCTGTTTCTTGCTCTGCAGCACCCACGTGATGAGGAGCAGATTTGTTCAGAGGCGACAGTTTGCGACTGGAGTTGGTATGTTCAGTGAGTCGCCCACTGAGATTGCCACTGCCTTTCCCTTATCTGTTCACTATGGATATATATGTATCATATATACATACATACTGGCATCACTAGCTATGTGATGCCAGTCTCACTTCATTAGGTATTTAGGAAATGCTAAGCCAAATCTGACAACAAACCCAAAAGCTTGGACACCGACATTGGTAACTTGTTCTTGTTGATCTTTCCTATACTGCTTGCAGCAGCTCCCAGTTCTTCACCTTGAAGGAAAAAGCACAGGAATATCTGGCAATGGGCACTACTTTCTTTTTTTATAGCTATTTCAGTATTCTAAGGAAAGTGTGGTTAAGACTGTATTTGCTCTTGTAACAGCCCTATATACCTCCCCACCCTTGTTCTAGGCTTTACCCTTAAAATTCCTGGTGAAAGCATTCCTCTTTATGGACCCTGTGGAAATCATCTCAGCACTAGAAATGAGGTGGTGCAGCCATTCATTAGAGTTATTACTTGCACCTCGTAATTAGAAGAGCAAATAGAATAGGAGAGCCTCATTGTGTGATTTAAAGTCTGTACATGTTCAGGTCATCCTGACTTCTGGGACTTGGGACAAAACTCCTTTTCCAGCTTCCTCATGCATGTGCTGGAGCGTGCCATCATTCCTGAGGAGAACAAACTCCTGCAGAAGATGCTGGCTGGGGAGAGAGAGGGGACACTCAGTTTGCTCAGAAGCAGCTGGCAGTGTTTGGGACGGCACTGGTTTCTGCACTAGCTGGAGGGCTGAGCTGTCAGTCTGAGTCTTCTTCTCCAGACATCAGTGGGAAAGCAAACACAGATTCAGCAAGCAAAGCCACTCCGGAGAGCTGCAGCTCAGCTTGCACCTGGCAAAGCCAGGCTCCAGCAGCTGCTCTCCAAGGGCAGAGAAGCAGCAAGGCACAGCCAGGGATGCTGGCTCAGGGGACACCCAGCTGGGGATGCCTGCCTGCCAAGCGGGGAGCTGAGCCCAGCTGGGAGAGGCAGGTGCCAGCACCCGGCATGGAAATGCATGGGAGGCAACATGCAAGAGGAACTGGCAGCCGCTGGTGGGAAGAAAACACGCTCCAGGCCAGCAGCTTGATGACCATGAGCCTGAATCACAAGCTGGCGTGGAAGCACAGGCTCTCGGCTTCATCAGCAGCCTGTGGCGGAGCGAACAGCTTTGAGCATTGCTGCAGGAGGAGTGCTGCCTGCTCAGCATCCTCCCCTGCACTCGCGCTCGCTGCCGCAGCATACAAGGTCCAGCCCCCTGGGAGCCCTGCGGGAAGCCAGGGTCTGCTCTGAGGACACAGATGCTGCCTCGCTACTGTTGTGCCTTACCGTAGAGTTTGGACACGGAGCTTATCAGCCATCATAGTGCCTTGCTCGTTTCTGTGCAAGCAGCTAATTAAATTTGGCCACAGCCCTGATGATCCCGCGTTTTTTATCTATAGCAGGCCAGGAAGGTTTGTAGGTGAAAGATTTTATTAGACTGTTGAGAAAAAAACAAACTTTCAGACCCAGGTCATTTATCCTGGCTTAACAAAAATCCTCTATAATAGAAGAAAGTCTACAAACCAGACAAAAGCCTTGAACTGAGGGCAGTTGGCAATGACACTGCCACTCTGGAGAGTCAGCTCCCTGAGCAGGCAGGGATAATATCCCCGGGTGCTGTACAGCCAGAGGGGAAATCAGTTCTGAAATTTGTACCTTAAGTTTTCATGCCTGTGTCTAATCATTGGCACAGAAAGGGATGGTCTTTAATCTCTGGCCCTGGACAGGCTGCTGAAAGGTCTGGTTCAGTTCCTGGGCCTGCTACAAATGATTGCATGTGACCTTGGGAGAGCCCAAACTTGTCTCCAAAGTCCATGGGTCAAACGGGTAATGGCACCAGCCCCTGGAGGCAGGGAAGAATCACGTAGTGCCTGACACTCACTGTGCAGCCCCCCTGTCTGCCTTTAGTCTCCAGCTCCTAATGCTGTACAGCAAGCAATAATAATTAATCCCTAAAATGCTGAACACTGCCCACGATTCAGAAGTTGAGCATTACAAGCTGTTACATGCTGTTGCTTGGAGTCTCGATGTGTAAATGAGAAAAGCATGATGCTTATTTAAAGAAATGTTATTCTCTCAAGTTATTCAAGCTCAGGATCTCACAGACAATTTTTAGCACCTACTGAGCTGCATTTAGAGTCTGTTTAGAGTCCGGTAAAATTCTGTTGACATCAGGACTGCATGAGGTTAGAAACCGGTGTAGAGGCTGACGTGTTAGTCATAACTGGGCACATTCAGCTGTGTGCAGAGCCAGCAGGGAGCCCAGGAACCGCTCTGGGTAAAGCCTGCTCCCTGCAGCCGACGGGCCTTGCGCTAGGCTGCTGTACCCTGACCAAATATCCCCTAATTACGCGCCTGATTACAATGCCGAGCAAATCAGCCATGTGCCGATACAATGTGACAGCAGTAAGTGAGACGACAATATTTCCATTCAGTTCAATTTGCCAGTGCGTAATGGAAGCAGCCCACACGACCGTGCTCTGAGCAGCGCACATGCAGGACGCTAAAATTAGAGTCCCACCCACAGCCTGCTCCTCCGGCGGCACCTCCATCGGGGCACAGCCAAGATGGTGCCCACCCGACCGCGAATGAGACGCCGCACGGTGCCACCCTTCCTCGCTGCTCCCCATCAGCTCCCGGTGACGCGCTCATGCGTCAGCTCTCCTGCCTGTCTCCGGCATCAGCAGCCTCCACTCGCTGCTCATTATTGCCGGCTGCGGAAACAGTCGTGCCTGCAAACAGCCAGACTGGGTAGGGGTGAGAGGAACAAGCAAGATACAGTCTGCCACGAATGGCACGAACCAGCCGGCGAGGCACGGTGTTTGAGAGGAGGCAGGCGCTAATTCCTGCGTTTTGTCTGCCTGGTGCTTTTGCTCGCAGCTGGCTGATCCCTCTGTGTGCCTGCAGCTGCTGGGGCAGAGATCAACCTGTGCCATTGCTAATGTTAACAGTAGTGCTCCACACCTCTCCAGCAGCCTCTGTCCTAGGATCTCAGCTGAATTTATAAATAGAATTTATTTTAGTTTCCAAACACTCCTCATCTCATTATATTGTCATCCCCACCTTTATGTGTGAGGAGACAGAGCCACGGGCAGTGCAGATTCGGAATATTTCAGAAGGCGCGGCGATCACAGGGCAGAGACTGGGCTCAAAACCAGCTCTGTGGCTTAGCCATGGGGCTAATGTTGTTTGAGGAGGGCTAGCACAGTCAGGTGCCAGACTGTGGCTAAAAACACCAGCAGACCCTCACTGTGGTTCTAGCTATGGTGGCACAGGCTTCCCTAGGTAGATCTGATTGATTCCCATAAACCTCACCTGGCTCAGCCACATACTTGCGCCTCTGCACAAAATGACAGACCGAATTATAAATCTTGTCAAAATGGATGACTGTCTGGTCTCCCGCTGGGACTCACTCCACACGCTTCAGAGAAAGGGCCAAGATCCCCCTAAATGCTGCGGACCTACACGGATAGGCTGCTGCAGGGAGCTGGACCCCTCTCTTTTTTCCTAGGGTGAAAGGAGAAGAGCACCCTACACCAGCTACATCATGGACAACAGAAGTGGGCTGGCAACATAAGGAGAAGTCATGAGAGCAAAACCAAAGTGGTTTTGAAAAAGGAATTCAAGGCAAAAGGAAAGGAAAAAAGATGTGGAGAAGAAGCATGAGAAGAGCCCCTCAGAGCAGTGTGAATGAACAAGGCACTGGGGACAGGGATTGAAGAGCTAAGAGGGAAGCAAAGGGCAACATGGGATGACTAAAACATGGGCAAAACTAAAATTATATATACAGCCTTAAAGGTGAGGCAAAGGGGTTTGGACTTGTATGGGAAGCCTGAGAAATGATTCAAGGAGGATCTCTTCAGGCAGGGAGAGAACATTATTTTAGTAACAGGCAAAAACAACGGGAGAGCTGGGCATGGCATCAGTGAGTAAAGAACCTCTGTTCTACAGACACCAAAGCAGCCCACAGCCCCCTCACTAAATCATCTCCCTGCAAGGCTGAAGAAAAAACACCATTTTGGAGGGGTGCATGTATACATGTACATACATACGCATGCTTGTATATGTGTCTGCTTGGCCCTGCTATGGTCCATGCAAAGCTTCTAATCAAAACTCCTCAGACACATGACCCAAATTCAGATGCAAAGCTGTTACCCCTTGAGAATACACTAGACTGAGGAGAACCCCACCATTAGCAGATAGAACCTGATTTCCCTGGGAATGCCCCGGCATCCAGCTGGGTGCCTATGTGCATAGCCCTCCTTGTAAATAAATGAGGTCCCAGACACTCTTTGCTGTAGCCCTGAAAATTAGTACTGGAGAAGCTTGACAAAACTCGAACTCTGTGTTATATTTCTTTGGGCTCCTGCTTCCCGTTCTGCACTTGCTAGTAAAGCCCACAGACCATGGGAACTAGTCGCCTGGCAACTTAATAACTCACATCATGAGGGAGAGCTCTCAGCCAGGGGACCAGCCACTTGTCCAGACCTACACTGAACTGAAGCCCGTTCATGGGAAAAGGCTGCTCAGGGATGAGCGCAGGTGCTATGCGTTTCTCACCTCCTCCGTTCTTGCCACAGAGATACGGAAAGCGCCAAACATTGCCCAGACCGATAGCATAGCCCACGCAGGACAGCAAGAAGTCAAATCTCCCCTTCCAGGAGCCCCTGTCTGGGATCTCCTTCTTCTTCTTCTTAGTGCTCACAGCCTCGGGGGCGATGGGCTCTGACTCCTCCAGAGCTGCTTCCTTCACCTCGGAGGGGGAGCTCAGCTCCACGGAGGTGTTGTCCATCTTGCCCATGGTGACTTAGATGTATGGCCACTCTTGCTCAGGGGCAGGAGGAGCAGGAAGGGCAGTTTCCACCCTGGCTGACCACGGATGAAGTAAGTGCTGGGCAAAGCTCCTGATGAGAAAGTAAAGAAAGAAGGTATCCTGTGTTAGTGTAGCAGGTTTAGGAGCTTTGCTGGGTTTTAGCTGGACTCACTGGATAGACTGGTGCACATCAGGGCAGCCTATCCATGCCTCCCTGCTTTCCCCAGAGAGAAAAAGGAGGGTAATTTTGCCTTGCTCCACAGCTACCATTCTGAGGAGCCATGGTCACATAGGCTGCTAACAACAGGCTCAGACCTGGTTGTTACCAGCACAAAGCGAACGCCTCAACTCTCATCTTTTCTCCTTTTCACCCCAACACCTGTTCTGCAAGAAAGGCTCCAAGACCAGTATGCATGCAGGGAAGTCACAGCCTGTGGGTGACCCACCACAGAGCAGTCCAGGCACAGAAATACATCTAGCATGTATCAGCAACAGTGCAGAAGGGCATGATGGAGGTGCCACATCCCCCAGGTCTGGGGCCCAAAACTGAGTACACCAGCTATAGAGCCATCTGAGAGGTCATGTGGCCCGGCCAGCCATGCATGGCTGTGACAGCATAGCTTTGCAATGGCACCTCTGGTACGGACATGCCCCACATTGCAATCTCGTGCTCTAATCCCTTGTCATGCAGCAACACAGCTGTGATCACAGCTGTGCACCTGCAATGGCTGGCGAGGAAATCGCTGATCAGCTCAGCACCCCCTTGTACACCATGTCGCATGTGATATTGTAATCACCATGTGTATTCAGGTGACACTCACTAGTGACTGTAGCCAGCCTGTGAACCACTGAAATCCCATGACATCAGGACTCCAAAGTCCTGAAGGTTATTTGGATGAGTCTGACTAAAAATTTAATGAACATTTCCATTGATTTTAGGCCCTAAGAAGTATATAACCAACACACCAAAAAAATTTAGAAAGAAAGTGAGAACAGGCTACGTTGTGACACCAGTGTCAAAACCAATATAGCACTCATCTTAAAAACTAAGTGCAGTTCTCCCTTCCCCTTTACTGAAGATATTGCAAAGTCAGAAGGCAGCATGGAGAAGAGCTAAAAGGATGCTCAAATGTGAGGAAAAGGATAAATTTATCAGTATCATAGAATATGAGTATTCACCATTTCTGCCACAAGAACTATGGGCAATTAAATTAAGACAACAGGTGGTAGGTTCGAAAAGAGCAAAAGGTGATACTCCACAGGAATGTGCAGCCATGGAGCGTCTGGGGCTGGCATAGCAATGGCTCTCACCCAGTTCTCAGCCCATTTTACATAGAGCTGAATTTAAACCTCCACCTGGGGCTATTAGGGCGGCCAGTGCTACAGTCTGCCAGAGAAGTTTGTTGACAAAAACATTCCTAGATGTATGTTTAAAAAAAAAAAAAAAAAAGAAGAAAAAGAAAAAATGAAGGGCTATATCACGAAACAAAGCAATGCTATGAAGAGGAGGCATGCTCTAGCTGTTAAAGCTGGTCTTGTTTCAGCTGCTTACTCTTGGCAGTCTTGTCTCCTAAACAAACAGTACCCATTTGCCCCATGGGGTGCTTGGGGCACTCATTGACTGGTATTTCTAAAGCATCCTGAACAGAGATGGTCTTTCAAGCCCAGGCTCGACAGCAGTATCAGCTCCTGCTTACTATAGTTTACACCCCACAATTAAAGCAGATGGATTTCCTTCCCCCACAGAATTTGTCGCTGAGGTTAGAAAAACTGTGTCAACTGTGAAGGGAATGGGCGAACTAGAAAATAACTAATTCGTTCTGGTACGTCAGTGGAGAAGCCAGAAAACTCCTTGCTGTGGGATGAAGGCTGTAACCAGTCCTCTGAGCTACATAGCCAGCCCTGAGCCTCACGCCTGTAGGCCGAAGATGGTTGCAGGTAAGCCCAGAAGTAAGTGGCAGCACAGAAAAGCCTTCTGGGGAGAAAAGACTGTTGTTTCACCTTGCCCGGGAGGCAGATGCCAGAAGAATGCATTTCTGGACACTTGAAGTAAAGGCTTTGCTTAAAAGATCCCCTTTCTATCTTACACCTTGTGACAGTACTGTCACACCAGCTCCTGCTCCTCAGTAAGGCAGGGAGCAAAAAGATTATACAGAAATGTAGGAGGAAAGTAAAATAAAGAAAAATTATAAATCAAAACAGAAGAAATAGCACCAAAACCCCTGGGAAGAATTCAGAGCTGGGCTAAGTCAGGATAATTAGCTATGCCTGGAGACATAACAAATTAAGCTCAGCAGAAGCCATTTTGACTTACTTTTTTTTTCTGAGACAAAAAATGGTAGGTAAGCTGCTATCTTAAAAAGTATGTATATGTCCTGCTCTCCCTGCGCTCTTTTCCTTGTTCTTGCTGCCACAGTTCTGCAGCGATACTGCAGCTAGATGGTCACACCTCGTATTTCATGTTCTCGGGGCAGAATGGCAGAGGAGCAGCAAACTGTACTGGCAGTTTCTTCTTACCTGAGAAGTGAGGTCCTTCATCTCCAGCTCAGAAAGAATAAACTAGATTTATAGGTGTCTCCACAGTCAAGAAATAGAAAAACAGTCAAAAGGACCTGCTGAAGGTTTATCCCACCTACTGTCCTGTCTGCTACAGTGATGGATGATTAGGGCAGAAGGGCTCATACATGTCCTGCAGCCCAGCCACACCATGTCCTTCCCTGGACACGCAGCTCTAACCAGGAAAAGTACAGGCATTGGTCGCTCCAGGCTTAGTGTTTGACTCCTATGTTTAGACATTAGTTCACATGCTGGACAAATGGTCCTTCTGGGACAAAATGCACCAGCCCCTCTACATATCCACATGGGCCTCCTCCAGCATGAGGACAGGGCTCTGCCCTGTACTGACAGCCTGGAGAGAGGAGAGTTGGTTCAGCAGCTCTCTGTCATGTCACATTATTTGTTCTGAAAAGCACACAGCACTTTGAGCACAGCAAAATGCCTGAAGGACTCAAAATGATAATCAATAAGAGCAGAGCTACAAGCTGGAGGTGGGCTCTGCCTTGCAAGGACTTGAAAACAAGGTCAAAGAGTTAAAACATGACACTAGCAGGTTCCTCATCCAGCTTCTTCCAAATACATCATATTCTGAAGCCAGGACTTTCAAAACGATCAGTAAAAGCTAGGTTCATAAATCCCTGCCAGTAAAGCAGTGACCCGAGTTTCACTGAGTCGTGCAGAAGGCCTGGTCTGCTGCTGCTCAAGTCAATATAAACAATTGTGTGCTCCCCAGCAGGTGCAGAGCCAGGCTGAAATGCACCCTGGAAAACAGCCCTTCCACTCCTTTTTTTTGAGGAACTCCACTGCAAATAACAAAATAGACCTGGAAAAGTATTATATCCACTTGAAACACTGCCTCCTGAAGCTGCTAACAGTGGTGACCTTTTTGCTTTCCCCTGCTTCAGTGTGAAATATTAACAGACTCCTCAAATTGGACAGAAACCAAAAATTTCAAGGCCATAAAATTGCCTGAAACGAAACAGCAAAATTACCTGTGGAAACACACGTAAGAAATACTTTCACACCTTCCCACCTCTCATTTGTCAGTGCTTTAACAGCCACACAAATCAATTCTGACCCTTGCAGGTAGAGCCAGAATTAGTTTAATTACACAGCGCAGGCTGCTGTTCAGTCAATTAGACTTTTCCTTCCATCCACACCATTTTAATGACAACAAAGTAACCCCAAGGCTCTTGCGTCTTGCTTAGAGCTGTGATCAGGGCACAGCAGACTCTTGGCTGATTTTCTGCTCACTGCAGTAGCAGCATGTGCTTGAGCTTCCCACATCCATGGAAGCTGGAGGGTCTGGAGAAGACCCCCTCTGTGGGAGCCTGAGGACGCTGGTGGGTCACAGGCCACACCTGGAGCCCACTCAGGGCTGGAGCATTGCTGTCCTGCCCAGCTGGGTCAGGAGGCCAGGGCTTGTGTTTCACAGCCCTGTCTATATGCTGCCTAAGAGGCAGCCAGTGCAGCCTCCCAGCTTTTCATCTCCCTTTCCCTGAAGAGAGGTGACTGCTTGGTTACAGGAGAAATCAGTGCTCACAGAGGACGTGGGCAGAAAATAAATCAACTCTCCTTTGTGATGAAACTGCGAGGTGGCCTCCACCTCCACCCCCCTTTTTGACACTCCTGCATGAGATGTGGGTTGATGTCCAAGTCTGACCTGCAGCTGTTGCCCAACCTCCCTCTTCCGCCAGCAGCCCTGAGTGACCAGCATCGCTCCAGACAATTGTGGGAGGTGAGGCTGGCACCACACCACAACCCTATGTAGATACACAGAAGGGGCAAGAGGGTCATGAACCATGTTTCATAAAATATTAAACAAACAAGACAGCCACATGGGGCCAGAATACATCTCGCAGCCCCAGGCTGTGATCCCAGGAGGGCTGTGGCAGTCCCTCATGGCCCTGACAAAAAACAGGTAAAGAACCGCTGAGCTGCTGGTGCTGGCCACAGCCTACTGTGTGGTTGCTTTGCCAAGCTGCACCTTGATGTTTGCATTATGCACACAGGAGGAACTGGGTCAGCTTTTGCAATGCCCTCTCTGGCTACGGATGCCCACTTGAATCTCCTCTGTTTCCTCATCCCTCAAGGGGAAGTAGGGTTGGATCCTGCTCCAGGCCACAGGCTGTGCTTCACCTACCACGGCTGCTCTGACCTCAGTGGCTGGGGCCACCTCACATTGTCTGAAAGGAAAGCCAGGGCTTTGTGTCTTTTTTTGAATAATGCAAATGATGCACCCTCTGAGCCACTGTAGTGCTGTCATTTAAGGCTCATTCTGGCACCTGAAAAGCTTCCCTGGGAAGGGGAGAGCTGGCAGGGCTCTTCCTTGGCTCCCAGAGACTGTCCAGACCTGGCGCGAGTGGTACTTTCACCCATACTTGAAAAAGGAGCACAGCCCTCAAAGACATCAAGTTCCTCAAGAAGCAGGGAATGGAGTGAGGGAAGAGACTCAGGTTAGTGCTTCTCCCGGGGAAGGGCGGTGGGGTGACCCCACGAGTGCCCCACTTCGCATCACCACCAGCCAGCCAGCCTGCACGGGGCAGGGAGGAGGGAGGCAGCTCCTAGGAGGGCAGCCTGGAGACATGGGAGACAGGCAGGAGCACTGGGGATGGGCTGGGGGGGAACTAGAGAGACAGCAAACACTGCCGTCAGGGACCTGTCACGACAGGTGGAGGGACAAGGGACCTTATGAAGATAAAAGCAGGTATCATTAATTCTGCTGAGCAAAAAACCACCCCAACTCACTATTCCTCCTCTAGGACAGAAGCTGATGTTTTGCACATATTTCTCCACTTTTTGTGTACACACAGCCCAGGAATAACTTTCATTGGCCTCCCCTGCCTGCCTTGTTCCTTGCTAAGGGATGATCTCGCTCCAGGGAACCTAATGGAAAAAACCTTCCAGCGACTTCACCGAGAACATCGCTGGGGCAGAAGTGCCTAAAAATGATCAGACAGCAATTTCAGCTGGAATTTCTCACTTATCTTGTACCTCCTGTTCCCTTTTCATTACAGCCCAGCATGACATACAGGCACTGCCACCGCAGTGTGGGTGGGCATCCCTGCTGGCCCCTTCACTTTTTCCCCCAGGAAGGCTGCAGTGTCACAGCCCAGCCGATGCAGTGTGAGTTACTGCTCCCACCAGCCGCTACCTTACAAAAACTGTGCCTCTGAGCTAAGATTTTAGCTCAAACCCTGAGCTGCAGCAACATCCTCAGTGAGACTGTGGCCTTCACAGGGGTGAATTTCCCCACCTCGCCAGGAGTCACAAGTACTTCATACTTGCAGAGCTGGATTTGATGCACCTCCAGAGACACTGTAACTAATGTCAGTGGTTATTTGCTGTATTGGCCTTGATATGTTCTGGTTTGTTTTTTTTTTAGTTTGTTGGGGGTTTTTTTATGAAGTCATTGAACAGAGCAAGTTGGATGAAATTGGTCTTGCAATGGAAAGGGATGACCTTCACCTGAGAAAGTAATCTTGGACTTTATTGTCACAATTTAGTAATGAAAGAGTGAATAAAGAAAAAAAATTACATGGAAAGAGCAGAAACAAGTGTGAGAATGACCCAGAGACTGCCTTGAAGTGTCCAGCATGGCAGGGAAGCAATCTTTCCTCACCTTGCATGGCAGAGGAAAAAAGGACTGGGCACTGCATGTCCCCTGCGGCCGGGAAGCTTGCAGCTGGGGACATGACCCACCTGCAGGGCACAGGTGAGTCCAGCCCATGCCACACTGGACAGCACCTGCTGCTCTTGGAGTAAGATGAGCGGGTGAAAACCTGGCACTGCCTCAAAAATTTCTGCTACTGCATTCAGCTGAAAGCACAAAGGGGAAGATAGATGGGAGAAGGAGGAGACAAAACAGAGACTTCTGCTTCTTCTGGGCAGGATCACAGCAGCTAACGAGCACTACATCAAGTCACCAAGAGCTCAATCAAAATGTGGCACCTGTGACACTGCCTGGTGCCACTCTGGCATGCGTATCCAGCTCCAAGAAAGACCAGAGGCTCACCACACAGAACACAATATCATTTTCCTGCTGCAGCACAGCCAAGACAGAGGAAAACTGTGTCCTGCTTTCAGATGCCAAACTCTTTGTTCTCCTTCTCCATGAAACCAGAGACACAATCATGCCCCAGAGCCCTGAGGCTACTGCAAGGCTCCATTTGTTCATATGCTTTTTTGGGGTGGAAAATACAGAATGGCAGAGCCAACTCCCTCTGCAGGAACCACGCATGAGCATTGCTAGCTGGCAGCCCCTTGGCTGACGTTTTCCTCGAAATAGCCCAGAAAATGTGCTCATTACCCAGTAAGGGCACCGCTCCCTGCCGTCTAGGATCAGCCTGCAACTAGCTGGGCACTATTATCTCTACTATTTTAACACTCAGGTCTTCTTCTCCTCTCCCTACTTCTTGGGCTAAGCATGATACAAGTGGTGCAGAAGGAGCATCTCTTCCCTTAGGGCTTGTAATATCAGGAGATAAGACAGATGAAGGAAAAGCTGTTGTCCCTGTTGCCTTGGCTAGAGACCTGAGCCACAGCTCACACAGCCAGTCCGTACTGGGGTGCAGACTGACCCTCCGGGGCCAGGCACAGCCTTTACTGCACGAGCATCTCCACAAGGGCTAGACATGGCACATATTTGCTCTATCCCCAGCAAACAGACAGCAGCATCATGGGGAGGTCCACCCCCAGTATAAGCAGTTCTTATATCAGTCGTTTTCAGTATTTCAGTTGTTTGTTCCTTGTGCCCATTAAGTTTCTCCAGGAGAAAACACATTTCCAGCTGCATGCCTTTGGCCTGACAGAATCTCAAACTGTCACAGAACTTCCCTTGGAGGGAGAAGAACTGAAATTACATGTCCTGGAGGTGTCCACCAAGCATTGGCAGAATTGCAGCAAGGTCACCAGCAAACTGGGGAGCCCTTGATAGCCAGGCTGTGGCTGCCTCTCCCTCCAAGCAGCACTTACAGGGGGTAGGGAGCAGGGTGAAGGTAGGAAGGGAGGGAGGGAGGGGGTGAATGAGTTTGACCAGTTCTCCAGTGCTGTGGAGACAAAGGAGGGATGGGGAGGGCTTCACATAGGGCATAAGGCACCTCCTTCAGGGTCAGTGTCTTGGAGATAGAATCATATAGAATCATAGAATCATTTAGGTTGGAAAAGACCTTTAAGATCAAGTCCAACCATTAACCCAGGACTGCCAAGTCCACCATGACCCCTAAGCACCTCATCTACATGTTTTTTAAACACTTCCAAGGATGGTGATTCCACCACTTCCCTGGGCAGTCTGTTCCAATGCCTGACCACCCACAGGGAGATAGGAAGGAAACACCCCAGCAGCTGTACAGGCAGGTAAGCTCAGCTCCACTGTCAGAGACAGCCAGAGCTTGCAGGACCTCTGTAAAGGGATGCCAAGAGCCTGAAACACAGTGTTTTGGGCTGATCCTTGGGACTGTAACACACAAGGTGGGGAAGGGCTGTCCCAGCCCCAGGGAGGGGCAGCTATACTGATCCCTCCTCTATGCATATCGCCTAGCCCACCCCTTGAGCCCTATCCACTGGAGACCCTCTGCAGGGAAACTTGCCTGGGGTTTCACCTCAGTGCTGTTTCAAGATCTTTACTGAGCCATTATTTAAGCTCACTACATCTCCCCCCAGCCCACAGGCACTGTGAGAAGCTTTTCAGCTTTCAGGCCCCCAACAACACTTTCTGGTGGTGCTGCTGTGGGACAACTGTCCTCCCCTTCAACCCACCTGGCAGCACCAGCTCCCCGGAAGGCAGTGGGGGGCTGCTCCCCCAGCAGGGCAGGGAGCAGCACCTGCAGGTCCCCCCCAGCAGCACAGTGTGTGTGGGGTGGTGGCTCGTGACCTGCTTCTACACTGCAGCAGAAACACCCTCCTAGCCTGGGCTTTTACTGGGGGTGAGAGGGGTTTGAAGTGGAGGTTGGTTGCTGCAACTGCCTGTTAACACCAAGGGGAATCCAGTTAGCTCTGTGTAGGAGTGACAGACGGGGAAGATGCTGCCTTCCCAGTAACTGGTGTCTTTCTTCACCAAGGGCACATTGCAATGGCAATGGCCATGGTAACCGGCAGAAGGAATTTAGGCACAGCAGTGGTATAGCTGAGGGTGAAGCATAGACAACGCCTGCTCCTGCTTTGGGCAGCATGCCTGCTTCACACTGCCCCCATCTGAGCACCAGGCAGGCAGAGCTGCCTCCATTTGCTCACCTCTACAGCACCTTTCAGGAGGCAGAAACCATCCTTCATCCTGCCTTGTCCTCAGGGTGCTGAGCCCCTCATCCCCTCATCCAGCCCAGCTGGGATGGAAGAGAGCTCAGCACCTGCAGCAGCCCTTCCCCAGGGATGCTCATGCAGGCAGGCAGCTGTCCCCTACCACCACTGCAATGCTCCTTTCTCTGACCCCAGCACTCATGTCCCAAGACCAGACAGTGCTGTCCCAGTGGATGCACCTACCTCAGGGTGCTGGCCAGTTGAAGGTCCTTGGGGTGCGCAGAGCCGCTCACGGAGACACCAGCCCAGAGAGGCACATACTGGCCTGCTTTCCCACACAGAGGGTAGCTATGAGCCCCTCCTGCCTTGGGGCCCCTCTACCCCTGCCTCACCCCACGCAGCTCCTCATCGCCTGTATCGATGAGCCCTTAATGAGCTTTGAGCTCACGTCCAGTCAAATCAACACCCTGCATGTCGCGGGTGTGGTGCGGGGGGGATACCCAGAGCCACTGGAAAAACACACGTTGCTGGGAGAGAGGAGTCTCCAAGGGCATATGGGCAGGAGGGAGGGCAGGAGCGCCGGCAAAGGGACTGATGCTGAAAAATGGGGAAGGCAGCAGGTGAGTGGGTTGCATGGCGTTGGTTGCATGCATGTTGCTGCAGCAGTTCCTGCAAGGATGGCTGCAGCAGCACTTAAGAGGCCATGTTAAAGGTGCTGTGCATACCCCTTGCCCTTCGTGTTTGCAGTCAGACAGTGGTCTCCATCTTCTCCGCGAGCAGGGTTGGCCGCAATCATGCAGAGGATGCAGAAGTCCGGCACACCATGCACAGCAGGGAGGCTGGGTCTCTGTGAGCCTCTTCTGTTTTCACACAGCCCTGCCTGACACAGCCCTTGCACAGGGCCAGGCTTGTAAAAGCGCAGTGCTGCAAAGGGGCAACAGGGCAGGCAGGGCTCAGAAGGAATAGTCCCAAAGGACGCTACAGCATCACCAGTCAGGTGCACTACTGGCTGTGGGTCAGGCTTTTGGGGTGAAGGGGGAAGGCAGAGGAAGAGGGATACTCCTCATTTGAAGTGTCTGGTACCAGCCACCAGCCAAGGGAAGGAGCCACACATGAACGACCAGTTGCTTAATGTGTAAATCCTGTCTTTGGTTCTAAAAGGGGTTGCATGGAGCCTTTATTTCCCTTTTCTTCTTCTTTCTGGGGCCCAAGACAATTTGCATCCACCAGGAACACAAAGAATTCTCTTTCAAAGGCAGCATGCAGGAGCTGCTGGCTCTGCAAGCATCACCTCATTAGCAGCAGCATTTTCAGAGGTGCAGGGGAAAGAGCCCAAGTGAATTAAAGTATAATTCTCCCCAGATGTCACTGGCAAAAATAACACCTTCTCACTTACCAGCTCCTCTCTTTGTGTGAAAGCAGAGCTAGGTATGCTTAAATTAGTGACAAAAGTACACTTAGTGGCTTTCAGCGCTTGCAGAGACAATGCAGCCAGTGACCTGGATTTCCCTGTATGCCCCAGCCCGTACACAAGGGCTTGCTTCACCCCAACCATGACCCCATACCATCTCCCTGGGTGCTCAGGTGGGCTGAGGATACACCAGCAATCCCACACAATTAGTTTTGTTAATTTCTCATTAGCAAAACTCTCCTTTGAAGGTCCCTCATGCCTCCTTTCCTCAGAGACAGCAATCACACCCATATCCCATCACAGCTAAACCTAATGCAGTTCATCTGCTGAAGCCCTTACCCCGTACAGATGGGAGGGAAAATGTGCTGCCTCACATCTTTGCTGAGATTGGTGCTTGTGGTCCCATCTACATCTGCACTAATATCCTACCAATGGATTATATTTAAAAATCATGTTTCAGGATAAGGCCCTAGAAGAGCATGGGGGAGGCAGTAAGACCCCCCACCAGGTTATCTCAGCCATTAAAAGAGAAAGATGGTGTTGCCAGGAGGGCTGTCCAGGCTGGTGAGAGGGACAGTGGAGAAAGAAAATTATTTTTTCTGGGTAAACCCACGAGGGTGTGAGAGCTGAGTGGGAGGATTGCACACAGGCTGGAAGCATCCTGATGAAAAGGCATCTTCCCTGAGCTGAAGCAAATTCTGTGAGCAGGAATCCTTTCTGGGAGTGAGCTGTAGGTCTGATAGAGCACCCCAATCCCTCTCCTCTGCCAGGGAGCCTGTGTTCCCCATGCCACTCTGTGAGCTTGAGTACCTCTCAATTAGCAGCTAACAAAGTTAAAAGAGAGGTAAACTACATCTGTCTCAGAAATCTTTTCTTTAGACTTTTGTCTGGGATAAAAAATATTGTGCTGCCTTTGCTGCCTAGAAAACCTATTCTGCATTTATGCAGCCTGCACTGCCCAGACCTGCAAAGGCAGGGAGGGTGAAGTGCAGAACAGGGAATTCATTATCGCCTGTTGTGCCACGGTGCTCTGCTGGAACTGCTGCCAGCTGAGTCCCCAGGAGCGAGGTCATGTCCCTGTCTGGTAAGCCAAGGCTCACAGTGTTTCAGAGAGCTTCCTCACAGCTCTTGGTGAAAGCAGGACCGGAGAGGTGCGCTCCCCCTGTCTCCTGGGGCATGCATGGGCACAGCCCTGGATGTGCCAAACCAAGCTCTCCCTCGTCTTCGCTTTGCAGCCACTACGGAGTCCAAGCTGGGAAACAGGCTTTTTTAAAATGCAATGCCGTATTACCAGGTCAGATTTGCTTCAGCCAGACAAACCAAATTAGAGTAGGTACATGCAGATGGTTTCAGCGGGGAGCCAGCAGCAAAGCCCCTGGCCTCCTTTTGTCAGAGGGAATGAAACTTCAGCCACCGAGATATCGTAACTCACCCTTTCCTGAGCATGCCATGCCTAGCGTTAACCTGTCCATCATTGTTCCCTCTTGGTCTTCAGTCTCTCCTCAAGGCCCATTGCTCATATGACACCTCCTAAAATAAAAAGACAGAGAGAGATGGTAGCAGTTTGCTTGCAGGGCAGGTGCAGATCTCAGGCCTGAAGGAACCAGCCCGTTACATGCATTTTCACAGCTCCCCACACAGTCCTGGCTGAGGAACACCAGAGAACTGCAGTGGGTCAGCTGGAAACACCAGTTGCCATAGGCAAAGACATTCACTCCTGTCGCTTGAAAAATGGCAACCCAGTCTCCCTACCTCATGCACTGCTGCTCTGGAAAGAAAACAAGCCAGAAAGCAGCCATTTCCACTGAATGGATAAAAACTGCATTTGAAAGCAACAAAGGTTTTCTGTATAATATTTGTTGTGCAAGTTAGAAGCAGAAGCAGGCAATGAGTATTGAAGGCACTGGGAAGCAAGTATGTCTCACAGCATCAGTCTGAGCAACGCCTTCCTTTCCCAGAAGAAAGGAAAGTGGGACCAAGAAAAGAAGAGGGTACATGGATATTTCATAACTGGCTAGAACTAGACACGGACGGGTAAGCTCAAATGAGTTTGGGAGCATACTTTAGGAGAGAAACAGAATTTGTTTGGAAGGGTGGGATTTGGAGCTGTTCTGTTGGTTGTTGTCCATAAACATTCATGAGACTGAATTTTGATTCACCAGCGTGTTCCCAGAAAATGGGAGTTTGGCAGATACTCAGACAAATACCCGCTGGCTTGAGTATTTGCATTTGAAGCGTTTGGGCTGCCACCTCCAAAGCTTTCGTTGGCTTGGGAGGTATCCAGCAAATGAGCCCAACCCCACCATATAATCTGGGTGAGTAAACACAAGTGCAAAGAGTGTTTTGTGAATAACAGCTATTGGATGTGATGACAGCAGTAAAAGCAGCCAAATAATCAGGCTAGCCATCTCATGGTTTAAAATTCATTTGCAAAAATCATTAGCACAATCATTGTAAAATAAGCAGAAGCAGAATCACTCGAGGATAATTTGCAAAGAGGAATAGGGCTGCACTCACTGAAAAGAGCTGCTACTAGCTGTGAGGCTGCCTGCCTTTGACTAAGCCCATCAAGTCCACCACCTCGAAAGGGAAGCACAGCTGGCCAGCACAGCAGGTCCGGCAGGCACTGCTTTTTTGAGCCCAGTTCTGAGGCATGGCCTTCACCTCCACAACCTCAGGGATCCTGCCAGCCTGCAGCTGGGGCAAGGTTGGCTTGCCTCCTTCCTCCCTGAGCAGGCTCAGAGCTCAGGTCTGGTCTGACTTCTGCCACCCAAGCCATCCTCCCCCAAAGAGTGGTCAGTAGGGTATATTCAGGGAAAATGCATAAGACCAGGGTAGGTAAGGCAGGACAATTCCTGTGCTCAATCCTCCCAGCTTCCACCCACAGGTGCTATAGAGGACTCCCAACCCAGGTGGCCTGTTGAAAACTCCCATGGTGGAGTCTAGGGTTGCTTTGCAGGCAGTGGATGGGCTGTCAGTACTCGGTGCATACTCACCTCCCAGCCTTGCTGGCCTCATCTCCCCAGGAAAGCTGCCAGAACCCAGGCTCCTCCTGATCTTGGGCACCTTGTGCAATCGCCCCCAATCAAGGTGGGACAAGCCAGTCCTAGGGCATAGGGAGAGGTCTCGCCCCACACATTTAGAGTTCTCCACAGGCTGCCAGCCATGCTCCCAGGGCACACAGCTTCTTTGAAATACCCTTCCCTGGGAACCTGTCCAATACTTTCCACAGCTAGCACTTTTATTTACAGTTGCCTTCACCCATAGGTCTTAAATCTACATCTATCCCACTTGCCCCTGCAACTACTAGGAGCCCTCGGGAGCAATTTCATCTGGAGATCACTTGTTTCAAAGTCTGGGCATTTTTAAATCACTTCCATGGCCAGCAGCACAAACAAAGCACAACATGGTGGAGGAACAAAAAATGTTAAAGAAATACAGTAAGAACAAAACTGAAAAATAAGTACGAGAAAAGAAAAGGAATTTCCACCCTGGAGGAGGTTAAAGGTGACCTGCAAAAGAAAAATAGATTGGGTTGGAGCACTTCTGTTCAGGGCTCGCCTATTCATTTTATTCCCCTGTAATACTCTGGAGACAGGGAAAGCTAGTGAGATAATGTCACTGGAGATATGGGCAGTAAGACTTCATCAGCTGTGAAACAGCCAAGTTATGTTAAGCTCAGTGTTTTCTCTGTTGTTTGTCCTATGCACTTCACCTTAACCCATCTGGCTGAAAAAAAACTGTGAGAAAAACTTCCTCTGCTAAAGACTTATCAGCACCAAGTTTTGGTCAGCAAGTGAGACCTGAAGGATCAAGAATCCTCCAGCACAAAATGAAGAAGATCAATCTGACAAGTCCTAAGACATGTTATGCGACGAGGGGCATATTAGGTAGAAGAGAAAGAAAAGGCCACTAAAATATAATCCGTGCATTCAGAGAGGTCAAAATAGCATTTTCCTTACTCTGTCTTTTCAATGAAAGCCTTCACCTCCCGTTTGTTTGGGTAGAGTACTTCTAGGGGTGTGACCAGTTTTTCTATTTGATTGAAATAAATAGGGCTGTGTATGTGGAAGTTTCTGAGGGGAGAGAAGTGCACTGCTTCACACAGGGTATCATGCCTGTAGCTTTTGTTAACAGCTAAAGCACAGTGAAGGCTCAGGCCTCTGCGCCGTCACAACATCTCCTTATCTCCTTCCCTGGCTGCAGCAAAGCTGGCCGCAGTGCTTGCGGGTGCCTGGTACTCATGGGTAGCCCAGCCCATTTGCCTGGTTGTGCTGATAGCTGTAGCACCGCACTACGACGCGGGTTCAGTTTCCTGCTGGGCAAAGCCAGACCTGAGTTGCCCTCCCAAAGTGCAAGGTTTAATTACCAGCGCCTGCCTTCCAGGAGCTGCCAGAAGGCTCTTGAGCTGATTGCTGGCCCTTGGCATTCTCCAGAGATGCTCCAAAGGCCAGAGCTCCTGGGGTGCAAGCATGCCTGGGGTCCAGGTGACACTCAGACGCTGGTGTTTCCAGGGGTCCCAGAGGTCCCAGGAGGCCATGTTCCACTGATGTCCATGGTGGGATTTGGGAGCAGACCCTAAGCATGTCAGAGTTTCCTCTTGTCCCCATCTTCCCAGATATCTTCCCTGCCACAGGGATATCTGAGTGAAACTGGGTGTCCACTATCCCTATGCTGTACATCTCCTGGCCAGCACACCAACAAGCGGCATAAGGCCCTGGGAACCAGAAGCAAGAGGGATCACGGACACCAGCCACAGGATTTCTGCAGGGAGAAGGGCTTCTTGCAGGACTTCGTTAACAGCAGGGTTACGGTGCAAGGAGCTCTCGTAGGTCTCGTCTACACTTAAGCAACCAGCATTGTCCATTTAAATCAAAAACAGTTAGGCTAAATTAAACCAGAGCAGCCTACTTTGCAAGCATGATTATTCCAGTTCAAAGACCATTTGAGTGACAGGTGGACACAGTCACGTCAATAAAAGTGTGCCTGTGTCTGCAGATTCTTTTGATAAATGTAGATAAAAAACCTGCGCATCTTTCTGTCAGTGAAACTGCTCCCACAAGGGACTGTGATGATTTAGCTCTATTGCTTCTAATCCATCCAAAGCAGTGTGAAAAGTAACACTGTGTTCAACTTAGCTCAAACTTGATTCTGATGGACTTAATATAAGTTAAAATTAGTGTGAATGGAACATAAATAGAAGTGTCCTCAAATACTTTGGCAGATTTGACTGAAATCACATACTGTGTTAAACCAACCTAACTTTAAAGTAAATGTGCCCTTAGGTCATCTAGTTACATCATTGGTACAGCTCTGCCAGGAGAGCATATGATTTTTTCCGTCTTTATTAAGAGGCTTATGCTGATAAAAGCTCTGAGGTATATGCTTTAAATCAGCGTAAGTACAGTTATACTGATAGAGCTTATGCCTCTTCCCAGTACAACTGTATGGCAGTGCTCTTCTACAAGAAGAAGCCTTACTGTGCGGCTGTGTTTGACCTCAAAAGCACAGGGGTATGGGGAAAAATGTGATAGCTGTGGAGGAAAAAAGAGGACAGATTTGGGTATGCGATGCAAGCCAGGGCAAGTTAACAACAGAGGCAGTGTAACCGCTGCCCACCACAGGTGCTCCATCATGGTAAGTACTCAGGCCTTGGGGACAAGAGGAGGAGGAAGAGCAAAGCCCTGGCTCCTCTATGAAGTGCCATGCAGGTGCAATCTCATTTATCACCACATAAGAAGGGACAGTGCCTGCACTGTGAGGGAAAATGTCTCCAGCCTGCAGCCTTGCTGCTGCTTGCCCATGTGATGCGCACAACCAAAACAAGCCCTTGTTTGCAGCAATCGTGTTTCACCCCCCGGGAGATTTGCTTCTATCGATAGAATCGGATGGTGGGAAATTGCTTTGCTGTCGTTCGATGTGCTGTATGTCAGCCCGACTGAGGGACTTTGGCCAAAACAGACAGAAGGTGCTGCTGGTACCTCTGCCCATGGTCAGTAAAACACCCTTCCCTTCCTTCCAGAGAGGGAAGAAATTTTGGAAAGTTTTACCAAGATTACAAATTACATTTACTTACAGTCAAGGTCCAGAGGCTCACAAACTCAACACGCTGGCAGCAACGTGTTTACTCACCAGTCTGTCACAGCATGGACATTAGTGGTGTAATTAAGAAACAAAAACTACCAAAGCATAATTCTCCCTTAGATGCCCTGACACCCCCGTGGAGATGGGCAACATCTGAGATCAATATCTCTAACTTTCTGAAAGGGACTGGCCCCCTTTTGCCTTCCTCCTCATCCAAAGCCTTGAGGGTGCCTCAGGACTGAACAGCAAAGGTTTTGCTGCTGCCACCCCTGACTGCAGGCTGTGAGAGCTGCTTGGAGAGAACCCCCCCGGAGGTAACTGCAAAGGTCAGCAGCCCCTGCCCTAGCAAAGCCCAGCTCCACCTGCCTGGAGACCAGGGAAGCAGGGAAGTGGGACTGAGCTCAACCACCCCTAAATGCAGGGGAAATGCCACATCTGTCTTGAACTGCAAGAGGCTGGGATAAGGGTCATGCCAAAAATTACATTATGTAAAATTTGAGGCATCAAAGAACTTTTAAAAGCTGGATTTTTTTTACTTCTGGCTACGGCAGGTAACTCAAAAAAAGAAAGAAAGAAAGAAAGAAAGACAGAAAGAAAGAAAGACAGACAGAAAGAAAGAAAGAAAGAAAGGAAGGAACAAAAGAAAGAAAGAAAGGAAAGAAAGAAAGGAAAGAAAGACAGAAAGAAAGAAAGACAGACAGAAAGAAAGAAAGACAGAAAGAAAGAAAGAAAGGAAGGAATGAAAGAAAGAAAGAAAGGAAAGAAAGAAAGGAAAGAAAGGAAGGAAAGAAAGAAGAAAGAAAGGAAGAAAGAAAGGAAGAAAGAAAGGAAGAAAGGAAGGAAGAAAGAAAGGAAGAAAGAAAGGAAGAAAGAAAGGAAGAAAGGAAGAAAGGAAGGAAGAAAGAAAGGAAGAAAGAAAGAAAGAAAGAAAGGAAGAAAGAAAGGAAGGAAGGAAGAAAGGAAGAAAGAAAGGAAGAAAGGAAGGAAGAAAGGAAGGAAGAAAGAAAGGAAGAAAGAAAGGAAGAAAGAAAGGAAGAAAGAAAGGAAGGAAGGAAGAAAGGAAGAAAGAAAGGAAGAAAGGAAGGAAGAAAGGAAGGAAGAAAGGAAGGAAGAAAGGAAGGAAGAAAGGAAGAAAGAAAGGAAGAAAGGAAGGAAGAAAGGAAGAAAGGAAGGAAGAAAGGAAGGAAGAAAGGAAGGAAGAAAAAGGAAATTAATTCCTGGCATTTTCCCAACTAGTCACTGTAAAATCAATATGTTCTTAAAGTGTTCAAATATCCTTATCCACAGACTCTGAAAAACCCCAGCCATGCCTGACTGCACTGCTCACCCACATGCAGACACACACTTCCATGCTTGGGCTCCTGGACAAGGAGCTTTATGGGACAGGACAACTGGAGGCTGCCCCTGGGCTCCGGTTTTACTTAGCCCGGTAGCTTAGGCTTCAGCTAAGCAGCAGGTGTAAAGCTGAGCCCTACAAAAGCAGCTGGGAAGGGGAGAGCCCCGTGTTGGTGACAGGACAGGCACCCATGGGACAGGGCTGCATGGGGCAGTCCTGTCTCCCTGTTACATGACTGACGTACACATCACACCGGTGCCAATGGGAGCCACAGTCCCCCAGCCTGGCCAGAGAATTCATACCTCATCCAAAAGTGTAACACAGAAAACTAACACTGCCCAGACATGTTTTCCCCAAAGGTATGAGATTAAGCCTCAGCACTGTTCCAGTTCCCATTGCCAGGCTGCCTCCTGCCACCCTGAAAAGGCTAACCCAGGGTTTCTCATTTACACCACTGTGTCTTGCCACTGGTAGGACTTCTCTTCAGTAGCTCTTGGGCCCACCTGTGTGCTACCTGCAGCATCCCAGCACAAAGCCCTCTGCTCCTGGAGAGCCTCGTCAAGAAACACTGGGCTCCAGCTCTCAGATCATCCCCGCTTCAAAGGCTGTGCATGGGGAGGGAGGCTCACGTTGTATGATGCAGTGATGGCCCCTCTCCACAATACGGGAAAGCAACAGGTTGCTTTTTTGTTTGGAGGTGGGTCTATTTCTCCATGAAAGAAAGATGATTGTTTCATCTCCTGTTGAAATACAAGGTTGAGAATAGCACTAGACTTCCTGTAATCACTCATCCTTCTCCAGAGACCACTATCTACATCATAACACAACGAAAGGCTCAAACTCAATAAAGCATAGTTTGGAAAAGTCTAGTGGCCACTGGCAAATAACAAATGAGTGTGTGCATGCCTTTGGTCCAGAGCAGCCATCCTAGACAGCTAGTGGGGTAAAGCTCCTTGTCCAGGCTGTAACCCAGGCTGGGCAGGAAACTATTCCACAGCCTGTGAAAACAAACAAACAAACAAACAAACAAACAAAAAAAAAAAAAAAAAAAAAAAAAAAAAGAGAGAGAGAAAAATCAAGAGACCATTTCACGGCATGGTCTTGGCATGTCACCAAAAGCAGGACTGGATAGAGTTGCCCATGACTGGCTTTTCACTGCCATTGAAAGCACTTATAATCATAGAATCATTTAGATTGGAAAAGACCTTTGAGATCAAGTCCAACCATTAACTCAGGACTGCCAAGTCCACCACTAAACCATGTCACAATTTCTCCCTGGGAATCCCTTTCCTTTCCACATAACTTTCCAAGCACAGGCTTGACAAAGCAGAACAGACAGCTCCAAAAATACATGTCCTCCTTTGCAGATTCAGTCATGGGTCAGGGATTCAATACAGAGCCAGGATTTTGCTCCAAGAACAGTCAAGGGGCCAGGCTTTATTCTGAGTTTAAAAACAAAACAAACTCCCTACCACCCCTACAAATACTGTTAGACATGTTTCTTCTTTTCCCTTGGTCTCAGCAAGATATTCAGGAATACAATCTTTGACTTTAATGCCCCAGCTCTTCCCTGCAGCCCTGTGGAGGGAACTGGATAGCAGCATATACACATCTCCTCAGTCTCTCGGATCTTAAATTTTAATCCTTACTCTTTGAAAGCTTACTTTATCTTCTCCTTTGATGAACATTACTCCCTCTTACTCTGTTCAAACCAGACTTAGCTTATTAGTAAGAGGTGACCGTATGTAAGCGTGCATAACCTAATAAAGCAAAGAACAGCAAGACAACCTGATGCTCTTTATACCTTCATGACTGCAGATTTTCCTGGCCCTTGCATGCTGTACTCCCAAGTCGCTTGGCTACTGTCTCTTATTTCTACCTGGGCAAGGCTCACCTCCCTTCAAGCCCAGGAAAGTGCCTCGCCAAACCTTCTTGCCACACACCAGGGAAGCAAAAGCCCAGGAAAGGCCCCAGATGTAAGCACAAACCACACAGCCTCTGCAGACACCCATAACTCACACAAGGCACACATGACTTAAGATCTGAGAAACCAGCCTTCCCTGTTCTTCTTCCACAAATAAAAATGTCCTGTTTCCTCCAGCTCAGTCCCTACTGCCCTGTGTCCTCCCTCTCCTGGCATGCACAGGATCAAGGGAAAATCAAGAGCTTTGGTCGCGACAGAGCTGTGGCTTCAAGTGTAGCTAACCCCTGCACTAGGGCTGTCACAGGCATAGCTTCTCTCCACCCAAAAAGCTAAGATGAGGGCTGGAGGGAGGGCACAGTTGCACCTCCAGATAATTGGGATCTACAGAAGTTCACTGTCCTTTGCCTGAGAGCTACCATGGTCACTGGGGCAGGAGAAGGTTTGAGAACCAAGCTCCAGCCAAGATGAAATGCCACTGAAATTCTCCTCCCCCAATTCTCCTCCCCCCAAGAAATTATGTTGGGTGTTGAAGCCATGAAAACTGAAGATATCCTGATGATGAGAAGAAATACATATTACTTTATGCTGGACAGAGGTAGAAGTGGAAGAACTGCTGTGAGAGTCCTTCAGAGCTTGGGTGCACCCTCCGGAGCCAGGATGGGAAGGGCTTCCCGGCCAGTTCCCCAGGGTCGTGCAAGGGACACCACAGTGTCTCCCCACCTGACCAAGTGCAGGGGGCAGCAGTCCAGCCAGACCAGGAATCACCCTCATTCAGATGAGAATCTAAGGGAAGAGGCTCAAGACCAACACGTGTAAAAGAAACTTGCCAGAAAGGCATGGGAAGGGGCTCTCTTGATGCACAGAGGGATGGACATATCCATTCTGGCTGAGAGGGTGGATGAGTGATGGGGGGAGCATGTCAAACAAATAACCCTTAACAACTTCCTTGGTTTGTTTGCCATTTGTTTTATCTTTCTTTCATTAAATATTGTCCAGTACAAGTTTTCAGCTATCATCTCCTTTTTTTTTCCATTTGCCACTGTCAAAGTAAGAAGGGAGGGAAGGCTGAAGGGAAGGGAATGGGGAAAATGAGAAGAAACAAAAGAGAATGAAGAGAGGAGGAGGAAAATACAAGACCTTTTGGCTTGATTTTTCTTTGCTAACAAACTATTTTCCTGACTTTCCTTTCTGGAGAGAGGGGTGCAAACGGCCTTTTTAATGAAAAAAACCCTGAAAAATCAAAAGTGGTAATTGGGAGCCTGGCAGATGTCTGTCTTTTCCTCTATATACAATGTTTTTCCTCCACCCAGGAAGAGAAGCACAGTATGGCCACCTTATAACTTTCCTTGGACTTCAGCTTCAAAAACATTGTGTCTTGGCATGTTATCAACAATTACAGAGGCAAAAAAACCTTCTCTCTCCTCTCCGTACCACTCCTTTGATAGTGTACTTACACCCTGGTGGTACGCAGGAAGGGAGCAGTTTCCCATCAGACTCGGAGATGTCCAGAAATGCCCACTTCCAGGGGCTGATGGAGACCTGTCAGATCTGTTGTATGCACACGGCGATGACTGAGAGGTTTGTATAAGTTCAGCAAATCATTGCTTTGTCCCTGACTATGCCTGCACACCGAGGGTCTCATAGCAAAAGCCAGCCATTGGTGGCATTTTCTGCTATTCCCCCAGTTGGGTGCACTTGGGTCACTGAGCTTTCCTTTAAACTTCCTGAGACTCTGTCAATCCCATCCAATGCATCTAGATTAATTTCTCCATCCAGGGAATTTTGTAACTGCTTTCAATGGAGACAGCAATACCTCCTCTGACTTTATTAAAATACGCTGCTTCCTGGCAAAGGTGAGATGCTACTATCAGATCATACACAAGCAACAGAGGAACCAGTTCATGCAGTATTTATTTTTGATAACACAGCTCCATGTCTGTGCTCCAAACTGAAGAGTGATTTATTTCTCTCTGGGATTTTTGCAGTGTTATCCAACTACCTCAGAAAAAGGAGTGAACACATCTCCAGAACTTCTCTGGTAGTAGGAGACTACCTCACATCTTTGAAGGCATGGTAGCAGGAGCAAAGAGGTCAAATGTCCTACCAAGGGTCCTACAAAAAACCTGTGCTAATGCCTAAGACTGAATGTGAATGGCAAGTCCTGGTCCTTTAACATTCCTGTTTCTTGAAGAAGAAAAGGCAGGTTTCCTTCTCAAAACTCACACCACCATTTTGACCACAGGTAAGTGCAGCCCATGCCTGAAATCAAACCTCTCGTGCACAGCCCTGCCGCAGCTTCAAGCACAGGGAGGCAGCCACAGAGCACCCAGCAGACAGCCAGCACTCCCGGGGCTGGTGATACCTCCGGCTAATCTGGATCTGCCACCCTGGCACTGCTGCTCCTTGGTGGCAACCACTGGCTTTTGCTCCAGCTGCATGCAGAGACCTGCTGCAGGTAGCTGCTGCCACCACCAAATCGTGAGTGACACAGCTGGGAGGGAGAGGAGAAAACACCAGAATACTTACCATGAGACCTGACTGCAAGCCTCTGGATGTTAAGCTCTTCCCACAATTATTGTAGTAGCGTGACATTCAGTTCTTTAAAAAATAAAAATAAAATAAATGGGACCTTACGTGGTGCTGCAGTCCTTTGCAGGAAACAAGAATGAGCTTTGTCAGCTCTCTCTGCCTTTTACAGTAAACCATCTGCAGTCAAACGGTAGTGTCCCGGAGATGTACAAATTTTGATATTTGAATTTCAGTGTTCATTTCACCAACAGTCTTTAGTTTTTAAAGGAAAGGAAATTAAGTGGGGGAAAGATTTTCCTATGCTAATTCACCAGTTAAACTCACAGGAAGCTGCAAAAGATAAGGTTCCCATAGTAATTGGAACAGGTACTGCATTGCACAGATGAGGCCTAATTTTCCCACTTACTTTCAGCGCTGGTGGTTTATCTCCACATAGCACAGGGAAAAGCAATTACTTGGAATGAGGAACAAAGGAAAGGAGCCTGTGGCATCTCTGATTCTTTTTAATGGCTATTTGGCATGGTTTGATGCACCACTATTGAAACACAGCCATGCACCAGCGTGTACCCTTGACCATGGCAAAGCTCCTGTGGGGGATCCGGCCACTGGCTTTTCCTGTTTTTAACTGTGAAGTTCTGATGGGTATTCAAGCAGGTTTTGGCAGGGAATTTTACAGCTACAGCCTCCACAGGACAGAGCTGTCTGGCACAGCACCAAACACCGCATCCAAGTGCAATCCTTCTCAGCCATCGCCTCATGTTCATGACTACCCTGGCAACAAGAGACCTTTAATTTGCATTATCTGCTTCCGATTAACCCATCTTACCTATTAATTACTGCTTTATCTTGCCTGAGCTTATGAGAATCGCACCCAATTATGTCTTCCTTATCCCCTGAGCAGTCATCTGCAGCAAAGCAGAGGGAGCACAATCCTTTGCCCACCCTCACCCCAAAGCTACTTTGCAGCACAGAATCATGCCCAACAACTCCTTCATTAATTCATCTACAAAATGCCCCAGCAGTGCAGTTACATCTGTGGGTGTGCATTCCCCAGGGTCTCATTTTCCCCTGCTGTGCTGCAGCTCAATTTTTACCAACTGCTCTGGGACTTTTCCTGCACTCCATGAATTTTCTGAAAGAATTGTCAAATATTCAGCTGTTTCACTCTTGGATGCATTTTCACTGGGCTGTGTAGTTTTGACCAAGAGTGAGTCCCCTAGAAAATTATTCTTCACCCCCTTTCCAGCCTGAAACTGCCTTGAGATCCATCAATAACTATGATTGCATCAAGAATCCTGTCACTCACTTCCCTTTCAGTGACAACTGAGGCTATAACTACTAATGCTGCAGCCTCCTTTTATCATTGCCTATGATACGTTCCTGGCTCCCTCTCCCTCGTACGTAGGTGACCTAGCAATGCACTTTCTTTTGTCATCCTCTAGCTTCTTATGTACTTCCGAACCAACTTACTTATTCCCCATGCTAACACCTCATCATTTTGTGCCTTTGCATCCCTAACTTTGCTCCTGCACACCTTTATTTCTCTGCTCTCTCTCACCACTGTGGTTTCCTTTCCTCCTCCCAACAAGATGGCTGGGTTTTTTTCTTTTCTTTTTTTTTTTTTTTTTTTTTTTTTTTAGTATGTTGTCTTTCTCTTCCCCCCAGTGTCAGTACTGAAGGACACTTTTGACAAAAGTGTGTTGCTCTCTTCCCAGCTGCTGACAGGGAGAGTTGTCCCCAGGATGTCAAAAGAAATGTTGTCCCCAGTGGGTGCAACCAGCTGGCTGAAAGGAGGCAATGTCCCGGATGCTTCTGTCTCAGATGTGAAGGAGAGAAGGGAAGAGCCCAGGAAAGAAAAGAAACCACTTCAGGAAGGAGAGAGCGCATCAGTCCGGGGTGTGGAGGAGACATTCCCAGTGCCTCAGAAGTGGGTTTCTCTCTCTGTGATACTGAGCACCTCCTGGACTGGAGGGGACCACCCCTTGTGCTTCAGTTCGGACAGCCCCACCATGTGCTTCTTCAGCTGCGGCAGGTCCTCCGCTGGGGAAATCAGCTGTGTTAGCCGCTGCAGAGAGGAAGTGTCTGTTAATTAAGCTGGTAAACAAACTGACACCCAATAGTGATCCACAACCATTGCTGGGGGCAAAGGCATCTGGAGAGCTAACTGTCCCAGCTCCTGCTCCCCTCCCACCGAACGGCTGTGAAAGGGAGAGGAAGGAGAGCAGGCTCACTTTAACTGCTCTCAGTGGCAATTATTCCACTCAAACCTGGGCCATGGACTGACAACCCGACAAACAGGGCTCCTCACAGACATGTTTCTGGGAGGAGAATGAATATTCCCTGGCTGTGTTGACAGTGCAGGGTCCTCTTCTCCACGACCCCGCAATGTGACTGTCACACCTACACCACAGCCACAGGGATGCTCCCATCCCCTGTTCACCTGCTCCCTGACCCTACCAGCCACAGATGAGCCTACAGCCAGTGAAGATGGGGAAGGACCAGAAAACAAATTGCGCAGAAATGTATATGTACTGTACATCACTCAGGCCTTTCTTCATGGATCAGGTGGGGTGTCATCTCCATAACACCGTCTTCCTAGACACCATTCTTCCTAGGACAAGGACAAGGTGTCTGCACTGAAAGAGGACAGACCTGGGCATGGCACAGGGTAGGCCTTTACAACTCTGTGAGCATGTCCTCTTTAATAACCATGGATAATTTCTTCAGAGAAAATAACATAGTCCTGACACAGGACTTAAAGGGGAGCAGGAGCAAGGGACAAGAAGTAAGGCAAAACAGATCCTGGTTTTGTACCTGGTTTGCACTGGCACCAGTCAGTAACAAAAGAGCAGGCAAAGGTGGTGGCATGCCACCTTTACTTACATGACCGGTGGGCCCACCTGAACCATAAACCAAATCAATCAGCCTGTGGCCTTGGGTAGCCCACACCGAGGGGGTCCTCTGCCATCCAGTGGAGTCAGCGTCACAGACAATCTGCATATGTCCATGTATTGCACAGGGCATGGTGGTTACAATGTCTCATGAAGACTCTGGACATTCAATGATCCCCTGGGAGCTGTGCTGAGACTCTCCAGACCCTCCAAATGGCCAATAAGAGCTGCAGGACATTCTGGGCAGGAGCCACCCTCACCCTCCCTTGCCTTCTCCGAGGAGAAATGTGCCATGTGCACCTTCCCTGTGGCCCTTCCCACAAGCTGCCTGGGGGAAGAAACAGCAATTCACCCGGTGGCCACCATTCCAGTACCTGCTTCAGGGGTCCTTTGGTTTTCAGGAGGATGAAGATGGCGTAGAGAGGAATGCAGACCATGGAGGAAAGTGCCATCAGCCAGCCTACCATGTAGCCCCAGGGTGGGTACACATAGGAATTGTTGTATTTCAAAGGTGTGTACTTTATCAGGGAAAACAGGAAGACAGCCTGAGGAGCAGAAAACACAATATAGCTAGAGCAAAGGGAGCAGCCAAGCCAGGCAGCCTGGCCACCCTGTAAGCACCAGCTGGGTAGCAATGAGCATACTGTCTCGCATGAGATAGCATGGACCTTGTTAGCTGCAGTGAGGCAGAGCCTGGTGCCTGCTGGCTGTGGAAGAAGTTATCTTAGAGCCAGGGCCACACTTCTCCACAGTGTAAAGCCTTCAGGCTTCCTAAAAGTTCAACCTAAGTAAAGTTGGCAGCAGCTTTGAGGGTTCAGCAATGTTGAGACAGCAATTTCTTCATATCAAAGTCAGGAATTGTTGTTCTCCCTGGCAGAAGCCCTTCAGAACTACTACGCAGGCACAGAATTACCCCTCTTGGGACTCTCTAGCCACAGAGCTCTCAGATGATTTGGGTTGGATCAGGCTTGCTTTGAAAATTTCCCTAATAGTCAACTCCTGCTGGAGCCCAAGGACAGAGGACAGGAAATTTTTTGTAAGCTGTAGCTATAGATCCCATCTGTTTTCCCACTGAGGTCAAACAAAACAACCCTCAACATCAGATGCAGGAGCAGAATGTGCCTCGGAATTCATGTAAAAGTCAGTGGAGCAAGACTGGACATAAACTCAAAACAAGCAAGAACTTGCCTGACTTAGGGTGCATTTTCCTTAAACACAGTTGTCACAGAATTTTTAAAAAAGATTTAATAACATAGAAAGCAAATGGCTATGGAAAGGTGTTTCTGAACCATGGGAGGTCACAGGAACACAGGCTGAAGCAAGTATTTCAGAACAGGATAATTCTCACTGGTCTTCTATTCAAAAGTAATTTGACCAAACCTCTCCAGAATTAAGGATACATTTCCCTTTGCCTTCAATTATAAACAAGTGGCTTTTCAGGCTCAATTAATTTTTCAGACAATAGATAAAGCGTTATAAAGGAAATAAATAGCCACCTCAACTATGGACAAGATTTTGCTATTCCATAGCAGTTTGAAAAATTTACAGCAGCACCTTGAAGACAAATCAATGTTTTCTACTGAGAACCCAGGGACCCAGAATAATATGCTGCATTGTCATAATTGCACTTACCAAGCAGAGACCCGGAGTGAACACCAGCCAGCATATCTTGATCAAGGGCCACGGACGGAAACCAATCATGTCCTCAATGTTGTCGTAGAAGCGGTTGGCACCTTGGCCACCAGCCAGCACAGAGACAAAGTCCCAGGTCAGTTCGTTGTTGTTTCCTTCAACCACTATTCACACCAAATCCCCCAACTTTCTTCATTCTCAGTGTTTACTCCTTGCAAAAACACGGCTATCCTAATAATATAGCGGCAGGTAACAGGCTTTTCTGGCATTGAAAAGGCCCATCTGTGGCTAAATACAGATGGAGCTTTTTAACTTCAGCCACAAGCTATCAGAAAGCTTGACCTAGAAGAAATGCCCTGTCCCTCAGACAGCAGCAGCTGTAAGTGAGTGGGTGCAGCCAGCCCATGTGCCACTAAGAGCTGGTAAGGACCAGCACAAGACACAGAGGGGCAGCTGTTTTATAGGTCAACAAAGGAAAGCTCTTGCAGGTTGGGCACATGGGATTGTGTGAGCCTCAAGTGCTAAAAGGAACAAAGAGCGTGGGGGACACCAAGCAAAACCTTCTCTTAGTAACCAGATCGGCACCCTAGGGAAGTCGTGTCGAGAATCCCCACTGAGCTGGGTATTTCCCCTGTCACCAGGAGCCTGCTTTCCACAAAATGTTTTATTTTTGGCATAAAGCTGGAAGACCTGGAAATCCATACTCCTCTGGAAACCAAATTTTCCCTCTGTAAGTGCTGCTGTACTGTCATGGGAGCTGTCCTGTAGGTGCCCAGAGTCCTCCTTCTCCCATTAACTTCACCTACTAAGTGATGTTGTTCACAGTATGTGGAACCCACCTGAATCTCATGGTGCCTCAGAGTGGGATACACCTCTGAATAGCCTCTGAAAGTCCTGCCACTGGCCAGACCCTAACCGTTGACTCTTCCCAACCCAAAGCACAAAGAGGAAATACATGCAATGGTATAGAGAGGAGACGATGTAACACAGACGGACTTCAGCAGACCTTGTATTAAGCTCTAGGATGTCTTCAAAGATCAAACACCTCATGTTGGCCAGAAAGAGATGTAAAATGAATCAAAAAGTCATTCATAAGATGACTTAACTTATGAGTTAACATAATCTTCCTAACTAGAGCTAACCAGAGGCACCATATCAGGCTGCCTCAGGTAAAATAGGGCAAAAATATTAGACAAAAAAAATATGGACCTAGCCTGTCCAGGAAAAGGGTTCCCTGATCAGCACCTCTGGGATGAAATAATACTGTATTTGCATTATTGAAGTTCTATCATGGTGCTTAGCTGATAAAGAAGGACTCTGCTGTTAGGGGTGTTCATCTAGCTGTGAACTCATGGTCATGCCACAGGTCCCACCTGCAAGCAGGATGAGACCTTGCTTCTTTGCATCTTAACATCAGAAGGCTGGGATGGGCAAAATACATCTTAGAGGACTGGCAACACTTGCAGGTGTTTGAGGTTTGGTGGGTTTTATTTTGGTTTATGTTTTTTACGTCTTAGAATTAAATTTCCATATTATGCTTCCTTTAAATATACAAATTCTACAAAGGCACATTATGTGTGCTTTTCTTTTTTGTGATTCTTTCCATTACTTTCTATATCCCATGACTAATGTTTGCACGAAAGCTCTTTTAAACACAGCTTTTTGAAGTATTTAGGCTGGCGGGGGGCAGGTTCTTTGAACATCTCATGGTTCCCATCTTGAGTTGGCAAATTAAAACAAGTAGCCTCAAGCAAAGACAACAAGCTGTGGCATATCAAGGGACAGACAGCCTTGTGTGGGAGCTCAGCCTACACCAGAGAACAGAACCCTAAAGCTTCCAAGCTTTAAATATCATGGGGCTTCAGATAGCATTTCTGAAAATATACTGGGGATGAAAGGGAGATGGTATAAAAAAAAATTGTTTTGCCAAAAAGCCAAAATCATCCACCGGATCAAAAAAAGGGAAAAGATATAAATGACACAATTTGCAGTTTAGAATACAAGCATAGCACAGTCTCTTATACCATACAGTGTTTCCACAGAAACACACTGTGATGATACATGATAGATAAATTAATTTGTAATACAACTTTGTTGAAGTCAAAGTTTCACTGCAAATTTGGATCTAGGATCAAGTGGAAGAGACATAGCAATTAAAGAAATACAAAGATACTAGACAAAAAGAATGACAGAAGAAACACCTATCCTCCAGCAAGAAAACATCCCAAAACTTATGTTGTTAATTACGGTGTGCCTCCACCTGCCCTTATCACTATTTTCTGTAGTACAACGATCAGGTACCGCATTTCCATGTCCACTGTGGCAGTCAGCAGGTGATGTGATGAAACACAATGGGGACTGACATGAATGTCCTCAGAGAGTATATGAACAGGAGGTTTTACATGTTCTGTGTTTTGCAGGCAGATGGAAAAGTAATCAAGCTTAAGAAGTCAGCAGTTCAATCACTCAGCATTGGCTTTTTGAGCAAATTAGAAGCTGGAGGATATGTGCAGTCTCCTTTCCTTCCCAGCACATTAGAAAGATCAGCTAAAACTCCTGCAGAGAAAATCATAAAGATTTCCCCAAAGACATTTTTTGTTGGAATGAACAAAAATGTTTGCTGTTATCCCCAATATCCCAAAATAAGGAAGAATGTATGCAGGCGCAGGGCAGTTATCCATGCGTGCTGGTTCCACTTCTCTTGCGCTGACCAATCCCATATACCTTCCAAGATGTTACACGCTTTTCTGGCAAATCATTTACTTTTCCTACATAATTTTATGGGAACAAACTTCACATGAACCCAACCAGATATTTGCCTACATCCTTACATCTTGTCCTTATGGAGCCTTTTTCATTTTATGGAGCTTATAACAACTGCAAGTAATACTCAAACTGAAACAGGCAAAGATTCTGTTTTATTTTTACAATATCCAGAAAGAGTGAGTTTCACAGATCTGCTAGTTTGGAATCTATGAAAAAGCCCTCCCTTTTAAATCTTTTCTCCCAAGCTGCATTTTTTTGCATTCATCTATACCAAATTTCATCCATGGGATTTCAATAGATGATGACCCTGGCCATAACACTAAGCTTATATCTACTTCCTCTCTGTTTCAAACCTGCAGCATCAACGCCTGTGCCAAACCCGTGCAAAAAACCAGCTGCAGAGGTGTTGTGGCACTGCAACAACTGCGCACACCTTGGGTATCAAGTGCACAGAGCAGGGCCCCTTATGGTCCATAAATAAGCATGTAAGATTGCCTGTAGCCAGTGCATCTGAAAGGATAAAGCACACACAGCCAGAGTGAGCCTGACAGGCAGGATCCAGGCAGAAGGAGGCTGGTAGCCATGCTGCATGTGAGCAAGAGAGTGAGAGAAAGATTTACACCAGCACAACATGGGTTCACCCCAGGGCCACCCACAGGTACCCGCTGGCATCATTTTGCTTTAGCTTTGTAAACAGTCCTAATGGTTTCAGCCTTACTCTCCCGCAGTGATGGAGGCACTCACTTTCTCCTGGAACAGCTAATCCTAATGTGCCTGCTGTGTCTGACTGGAAAATATCCTCCCTGCAGCCCACTTTGGTGGCATCACATTGTGAATCCCAGTGCTCAAAACCTATGCCTGCTTATATGAGGGCTGCCTGTCCCAAAGTGGAAAGGAGAGGAGAAGGGCGGGAGGGAAAAACCCAGACCCTCTAACACTCCCCTCTAAGGAAAGTGATCAGCAGGGCCGATGCTGCACAATCCTTTCACAGGCAGAGTGCAATACGTGAGGAAATCCTCAGATCTTTGCGAGAGCAGCCGCCTGGCAGCAGAGGGAAGCTGCCAGGTGGTGGGTGGTTGGCGTATGTGCTGCGAGAGGGGAAACTCGTAACGCGTATTTGTGTTAGCAAAAATGCTGTAATTCTTCACAATGTAAGCAAGAGGCTCAGCTCTGCCAATTCTGAGGCTGGGGAAAAAGAACAGCAATTGGCACCAGACTTTTTTTTCCACTAAAATGCCTCACCTTGACACTCTGACTACATTTTGGACCAGAATCAGGCCAATAGATGCAAAGCAGAACACCAAGAGGGTAAAATCCTGCTGTGTGGAGTGGGAAAAATGAACTAGTGGTGGTAAGGGAAAGGCCATTTCTCAGTCCTGAGCTGCTCCGTCCCCCTTTCCAGGCTGCTGGGGCAGCATCACCTCATGCTGCTCATGGTCTGCCATTGCTCCTCCCCATGGGTTGTCAGAAAAGGCATGTGGCCTGTGTGACCATAGAAATGGCAGGGGAGGTCTATACATTAAAACATAACTCAGTTTAATGTAACCAAGCATGGTGATGATGAAGCCCTGTCACAGATAAATGAGAATCTCCATCTCCCTGTAAACCCCACAGGGACTGGGTAGAAGGCAACTCTAAATTAAAATGTGGCCAGGGTCTGTTATTCCAAGCTCTGAGGTGAGCTTCCCTTGCAGCGCATCCTTCTAAAATAAATCTCCCTTTCAGATCTGCTTTTCTTGCATTCCCTGGAGGTAAAGCCCAAGCAGTTGGACCTGCTACCATTTCAGTAAGAGAGGTGTCCATCCAGACTAGCAATTGGCTCCTGCTTACATGAAGCATTTGGAGAAACTGATAACCCCTTCCTCAGCAACTGCACTGTAGCCCATGCAACCACGATAAACCTGTAGGCACCAAAGAGAGCACAAAGGGACTGACTGTTCACAGGCTCTTCTTAAGTAAGACAAAGGTGGCACCAAATGAAATTAACATGTGGCATTCAAAACAAGGAAAAGAAAGTGACTCCTTCACACAACACCTGACCAAGCTATGGATCTCTTTGCTGCAGCATTTTGTGGATGATAAATGCTTACCTGAGTCAACTGAAAAATTAACAGAAGAGAAATAAATAGATTTTACTTCAGGCTCTGGAAATCCCTGGGCAACAAGCTGAGTATTGCACCTGGCTCTGGGATTCCCAGCACAAGAAAGACATGGACCTGTTAGAGCAGATCCAGAGAAGGGCCATGAAAATGATCTGAGGGCTGGAGCATCTCTCCTGTGAAGAAAGGCTGAGAGAGTTGGGTTTGTTCAGCCTGAAGAAGAGAAGGCTCTAGGGAAACATTGCTGTGGCCTTTCAATATATAAAGGGGGGCTTGTAAGAAAGACAGAGAGGCTTTTTACTAGGGATTGTAGTGACAGGACAAGGAGTAACAGTTTTAAACTGAAAGAGGGTAGATTTAGATTGGGTATAAGGAAGACATTTTTTACTATGAGGCTGCTGGGACACCGGAACAGGTTGCCCAGAGAAGCTGTGGATGCACCATCATTGCAAGTGTTCAGGTCTGGTTGGACAGGGTTTTGAGAAACCTTATCTAGTGAAAGATGTCCCTGCCCACGGCAGGCAGGGTGGACTAGATGACCTTTAAAGGTCGCTTCTCACCCAAACCATTCTATGGTTCTATAATAAGTTGTTAGAAGCTGGAAGAATATTTACAAAAAGTATTATTGCTAACTTTTCTGCTATTATACTCCTTCCTGAGCATCCACTCCTGGCCATTGAAAGAGGCACAGTGTGATGCCTGACGTCTTTTCCTTAGGTTAGGATGTCCATGCTGCTTGGCATAGCTAGGAGCCAGCAGATTTGTGGTTGTGAAGTGTTGAGGGTCTGGTCTAAGCTGGTATCTAAGATAGCATTGCACTACCCTTGCAGGTACTGAGCCCCTGTAGCTCCATGAAGCTAGGGAGAGAGAGCAGCTGCTCTGCATCACACACATCTAGACCCTTTGCCCCAAAACCACCAGCCCCAGGGTACGAGCTTCAGGGAGATGAACTGCAGCCTGCATGCTCAGGAAGGGATCTTCCATAGGATATTGCAGGATACTCTTCTTACTGCCCAGACTAACAAGCAGTTGGTTTCCTTCTGACAGTTTGTGGAGCTCAGTTTAATGCTGGTCTCAAGTAGTTTAGTTACAGACTTCGCTGAGAGCCATAGCATTCCCTCCCATTTCTTTTAAGAGTGCTGTCACAGCCCATGCAAACAGGAAGCATGTATCATCACAAAAGTAACGCACAGCAAGTCTGCATCCCAGCATTTTGTGTTAAATTAACTGACATGGCTAAATTAAAGGCATAATGTAAGCAGACAGTAACAGAGACCAAAGAATAGCTGTCAGTCCTCTATAGCTGATTTTCTAATTCAAAGGGCAGATGGGAAGAGCAGCCAGGTAGTTCAACATGTGGAACATTCAGAGAAGGAAAAAACTTTCATACTCTACATGTGGAGCAATTAAGAAATGTTGTGAGTAAACAGTGGAAACCAGACAAGAGGGTAATTATAGCATTTCTTTGCCCCTTAAAGATCTTTTCTATTCACTGCCATTTCTCAGCCCCCCCCATCCTTGCCTTGAGAAAAAGCAACATAGTTTTTTGTCCTTCACTTACCATATACCCATCCTACACAGATGACTTCAAAAATGGCCAGGAAGAGCAGGCACGTGCCGCTGGCAGCATAGTAGTCAAAGAGCTGGAAGATGTACATCCCACCCTGTTGAAGAGGTAAAGAAAAGAGAGTTATGGCGAAACTGTTCCATGTCAGGGAAAAATGACTAAGGCAAGTAGAATAGCAGTAGAAACACTGCATCTAGAGAAGTGGGAGAAAGAGAAGAGCCTTCTCTTGGGCTGTCACAAAAAGGCAGTCAGGCCTGGCTGGTTTCCATAGGAGCAGGATCCAGTTTGTTTGCTTGTTTTCAATCAATCAGCAAGTTTCAAGCATCATTTCAAAACATCACATAGCAGTGGAGAACTTCACACCCAAGAAATTTGAATCCTGAGGATCAGGACATTTAGGTACCTCATGTAAGCTGCATCCATCTTTACATATTGCTCAAGGTCCAAGCCCTGCAACAGCAGAGGCATGTGGTTTCCCTGCTGCCTCTGCCTTCAAGCTGAGCCCTGCATAGTTGCCATCAGCTGCCTCTACAGGTCAGTAGATGACTCCCCTCTCTTACTTTCATGTATTTTCTCAGAGACGGCTTCTCCAACAGGAGTCAAACAGATGCTTTCAAGTAGTGCTGAAGGGCTCTAGACATTGCCAGAGTAGAACACCCTTCATCCTACCACACATGAGGTGACATCCTGCGATGGTGGAACTAGATGCCTCCATGCAAGGGGGCATGCAAAAAACATGGGAACCCTTAACACAGTTTCACTCAAAGCTCTCTCAATGGCAGTGGGAGGTGCCTTCAGCAAATATTTAGCCAGGATCCTGTTGGAGGATCATTCGGCAGTGCCTAAGAAGTTTAGCAGGAATTACCTGTCACTTACAGAACATAGAGGCAGAGGGGTGCTGAGACTCCCACCCAAGTGTGTGGCACGCACACACAGCACAGCACACCACTGTGAGGAAGAGGTGCTTGGCTACTAGCTGCAGAGCAGGACAAACACTGTGCACTTAGCATCGTACCAGCACAGCTCTGCTTCTGGTCCCAGGGATCACAGGCTTTCCACTGGTTCAGGCAGGGTTATAGTCCAGCCATTGCCCCCAGCCTTCCCTGCTGCTGAAGAGCTTCTTGTGGAAAGCAGCTAGCAAACAACCACTGCCCTTAGAAGAGCTTCTGCTTGTGCAGCTGAGCTTGTTTTAGTCACCAGGCCTGGTATTTGCATAAAGCTGTATGTCAGGCAGCCTCTTTGGGCTGAGGGACCATCTCTCTGGAAGGCTCAGTTAAGCAGTGAGTACACTAGCATTACACAGGGTAAAAGCAGCACCAGCTGTGAAAGACACCAGATAATGCATCAGAAATTAAGGACAATTAACAGCATCAAAGATTACCTTGCTGTCTCTACCCAAGTCTAGCAGGGTTTCTAGTGTTCAGCCTAATACCCCAGCTACTCTTTTCTTACCTCAGTGACCAGCAATAAGCCCAGCAGGTAGCATGTGACTGCAATGGCCAGGATCAACAGCTCCCGACGCCCCTTCTTCCGAAACACTCCCGGGAACATGTCAATAAGAGCTGTCACCATGCTTTCCACACAGACAAACTAAAGAATAAGACAGGTCAGAAAAATCAGTGTCTACTCTTCCCCAAGCACGAACTCCTTCTCACTGCCCTTTCATGCTCCAGCTGCCCAAACCCTTATTTTTTTGTTTTCTTTTTTTGTCTGTCTTGCTTCCACCAAGGGCCAGCTGCAGCTGCTAGGGACCCAAACACAGCCTGATACATCAGTGAGGTCTCCTATGGAGTAGACCAAAGGGTCAAAAGTACAGTCCCATGCTGGACGGGTGAACTGTGTAGAAGGAACTGCCTCAAACCAACAGATCATGCTGCAGCACAGCAGGAGTGACCAAGGAATGGGGAGGCAAGGAGCAGACTGTGTCCCTCGAGCAGGATGAGGAAGCACTTGAGATGGCACAAAGAACCCTTGTGCCAGAGGGGAGCTCCCCCTGCCATTGTGAAGCTAAGGGCAGCCAGGTGACTGTGGGGCACAGCTCAGCCCTAACATGAAGCACACCCTTTGTACAGCAGCACTGGCTGCAAAATACACCACGACTGCCTGGGACAACCCAGTAAAGCAGGTGGTCATGGGTCCCACAGGTGAATTGCTGCCTTTTGAGCCTGCTCATCACCACATGTATGGCGCTCAGTCCCACAGAGCATGTCACCCATGGGGTACATAAGAGAACATCAGCCACTGCTAGAAAAGCTCAGCCAGCACAGAGTCATAAGCAAGGTGAGGCAGGAGGGGACCTCAAGCCAGAGAAACAAGGGAAAGAGACCTCTTTCACCAGGTGCAGGGGCTGAGGTGCTGCAAAGTGGAGCCTGAGCAGAGCATCCTGCCTGGCAGACATGCCAGAGCATCCTCTGCTCTCCTCCTTCCAGTACCAGGGTTGCATGCTACGCTACGCAGGGTGCTCTGCTGGATTTTGCTCCTGGCATAACAGGAGTATGGGAGGGTAAGAGATGGGCACAGCAGTGAGGAGAGCACACAGGGCTTGCTCTGGTGAGATGCACCTGAGAGAAAACAGCCTCATTCCCCTTCCCATGCCAGGCCTCACTCCATGCCAGGCCTCACTCCATGGTGTGCACGGTTTCGGTGCTGGCACGGAGGTTGGCGGGGGTGTTGCTGGGATACCCTCATGTACACACCGGGAGAAGGATGCCAAAGAGAGACACCAGTGCACATAACCACAGGCCTCCCGTTGGCCCTGATTCTGAGCTCCCACTGTGTGAAAGTGCTGTGGACAATGTGCAGAACGTGTTTAAGGAACCAGCAAAGCATATAACCATGGTTTTTTTCCTCATGGCCTTGAGGAATGCTCAGGACGGGGACAGGCACCTGGGCATTAGACAAGGAGGGGTCATTTGCTGTACCTGGCTGTCCAGTCCCAAGAAGATCAGCATGAGGAAGAAGAGGCAGGACCAGAGCTGTGACACAGGCATCATTGTTACTGCTGTTGGATATGCTATGAAAGCCAGGCCAGGACCTGCCAACAGATCACACGATGACTAGGTATGGCCTCTCTACCACCACTGCCTGCCACCACCACCCTGCAGCACAGGCTGAGGTCACATACTGCTTTAAAGATCATATCACCACAGCTCCTTGCCCACACAGGGCTGAAAGCTATGTCAGGGAGCACTGGTCCTACAGACCTCACTGCAGACACCCATAGCAACAGAGGATGTAGATAATAACCTGGACTTCACTGCAGAAAAGTCCCCTCCCCTTCAGGCTTTCTGTTTTGCCTTGGCTCTGAAATCTCCCAGCAAAACCTACCTGATTCAGCTACTTCTGCAATGGGTACACCCTGCTCTCGAGCCATGAAACCCAGCACAGAGAAAATGGCAAAGCCAGCAATGAAGCTGGTGGCACTGTTCAGGAAGCAGAGCATGATGCAGTCCCTGCAGGGGGGAGACCAGAGAGAAATCAGTGTTTCCCACTGCAGAGTGGGTTCACTTGGGATCATGTCTGTACTCAGCTTCCCCGGTCGGACAGTATGGACCAAGGAATATCGATGCTGCTCTTGAGTTCCCTCAGAAGTAAAAAGCTCAGAAGAGATCCAAAAATAAGCCTACTACCTTGTACCCCACTGTTCAGGAGTTATAGGACTACACGTGGCACAAAGAGAGACATAGGACATCACCAGTGGGTCGTGAATAGGATGCCAAAATGATATATGCAGGGACATGGCAACAAAAAAGTTGACAGGAGTCAAAAGAATAAGAAAAACAACAGAAGAAATGAGGAAAACTGCAAATTAGAAAAAGAAAGAGGTCACAAAAGTAAACAGAGTCAAGAAAGAGGAGAATCTGAAAGCATGAACACGTTTAGGTTCAGCACAAAGACTAATGGGTGAACAAAAATCCTCACCTGACAAGGGTTGTGTCTACACTGCGTTAAGTATGCTCAGCTGGAGGCTGGAACACACTATACCACTTGTCCTGAAACATTTGTGCACTTGCTCACTCTGAAAACCGGGCACCAGCCTGAGCCAGCTAGGCTGGATACCCCACACCCCGGGATCCTGTCTGGGCAGCTGCCAGAGCTGAACCACGGCATCAGCTGCTATGGAGCAGCGTAGACACCCAGCACATTTGGGCCACCCAGAGCTAAGCTGCCAGTCCAAGGCACCTAAAGCTTTAGAGGAAGGCGTCAGTGCACCAGTCCATTGGTGACAGATACATTTCAGGAGAGCCAAGGGGAAGTATTAATTGCCTGACCAACAACCGTGGCAGCACCTATAGGAGAACACAGGAAGAGGAGCGATGATTGATGTCTCCCAAGTACCATTACATTTTCCCATTCATGCTGGAGCAATACATGATGGAATAACAAAGCTTCTGCTCCTCGGGGCTCTGTGGAAGGTGTCAGAAATGGTCCTAATGGCTTCACTGAGCTCCATGTCAGGCCATGGATAAAACAGATCTGTAAACCAAGGGCAAGGAGGAGTCCAGACTTGATTAATCTTCTTGATAGGATCGAAATGCCACTGGCAGTACATTACCTTGATGGAGACAGGGGCCGCAGCCATCATCTTTGTACCACCTCTCCTGCCTAGCAAGTGACAGCAGAGCTGGCCATGCCACCCCTGCTCACTCACCCTGTCAAAATAGCCCATGGTGTCTCCACAGTGGCTGGAACAACATTCCATTTTCATTCCTCCCCCTCCTCCAATGTCTCCTATTTCCAGGCTGATTCACATGGGAGTGCACTACTAAAGCCATTTTCTGGAGCTCCTATGTTCTCTCAGCCACTCCCCATCCCTACGCTGGCTGAGTCCTCTGCAGCTTCTGTGCTCCAAGCAGCTCCTTAGTCAAAGCAGCATGACCCAAGGCTGCCACCTGGGACAGACAGACACTGCCTCAGATGCAGTTCTGTGATGTTTGTCTCTAAGCAAATTTCCAGGATGCAAGGAGTCCAGGCTCCTCTTTACCTGTAACAGTTGTTGGTATATTTGTTGTAGCTGCCCAGAGCTGTCAGGCACCCCTGACCGATGGCATAAGAGAAGAGGATCTGAGTGCCTGCATCCATCCAGACCTAGAACAGAGAAAGTCAGTGGTCTCCAGACCTGGCAACAAAATAAACAAATGCCCTGTCTAGCAGCAATCCCTCCACCCATGCAGAACAAACCCCATGAGACTGAGAGGGACTCAGTGAATGCGGAAACTGGGATACCTCTCTGGGAAAACTGAGCTATAGGACTGGAAGTCCTCTAGGAGAATTCTGGTGGGACTGTTATTTTCACATCGCACTCAAGGTAACACAGCTTCTCCACCCTGTGCCTTTGCATTCTGGGTGAAGACAGAATCCCTGATAGAATGGCTCTGGCTGCAGTTGACACTGCAGGTGTCTGTGGTCCCTACATGGCTCAGGATCCGCAAAGCTACTGGTGAGTCATCCCAAATGAAGGCCAGTGAGTCCTTTGCTTGATCAATGTACTCCCTTCCCAGCTCCCCAGCCTACTTTCCCACATCCCTGAGGCCGTGGTGCAGCATGAATGGCAGAAAATTCCTGGGCTGAGAGATTTCAGGGGTGTCATGCACTCAGGTGCCCCTTTGATCTGGTATTGCATGGGAAAAGCTGAGTGGGCTTGTTCCCCGCTGCTCCAGCCCTCTCCTCCATGGAGGAGTCCCTTTGCTCTGTGTGTTGTGGGCTGAACTGCAGCTCCATTCTCACGCCCTGCCAGGGGTAGCCCTGAGCTGCGAGTTAGCAGGCAGGCAGGAAAACAGCCCACCTTTCTGTTTGTCTGTGTGCTCCTTCTCATACTCTTTTTCATCTAAGCCGTACTCAGTTACAAACATCCAGGCACCTGGAATTTGGCAGCCTTCAAAAAATCCCAGCCCAGGCATTGCTGCTTAAATTCACACGGACGTCTCACAGATGGGCATGTACGTGGGACCCCTTCAGGCACAGGCACACATCCTGCTTTACAGCAAAGCCCCACGTTCTGCCTAAACTCAGCAGCAAGATCTCTCAGTCCTGCTATGCTGGATTGCAGCAGCCTGGAAAGACCATGTCAGCTTTAGTTAGGCTGTGAAAGTCAGGGAGGTTTTCAGTGAATAAGCTCCGACCATAAATAAAACACTCAGCCCCAGTCATCCCCCTGTTATTTATTTTGATATTAAAATGCCATTTACATTCAGCTGGCTCTTTGCATTTAGCACACCACAGATTTTGTACTGACAACACATAATTGCATCTGAAAGCCATTTGGGGGAAAGCAGCGTGCTAATGTGTTTAGCAGCTGGTTTGGGAGCATTTGGGGCTATCTGGGAAGATGCGGGAGGTAAACTGAGACTGTGGGCTAAGCATATTGCTTGGCTGCCTCCACACAAAGATTCAGTGGTGGAATGATCAGCAGCAGTGTCATTTAAATGCTCTTCCCGGGGTGGGGGGTCTGCACTAACACCTCTCTGGGATGGCAGAGGCAGCCTGCATAGTGTTGCTGAGCCGATGTGGGAAAGGGAAGCAACCTGCTGCTACAGAAAAGTGCCGGAGCAGACACCCTGGGGGGATCCTCTAAAAAAGGGTCCTCCTGCCTGCCCTGTGCAGCCCTCAAGGGTGCTGCCCACCTCCTGCCAACCTGGGCTACTTTGCAGGTGCTGGGCTTGGCTGCACCCTGTGCCCTCATCTGGACTTAGCCTCCCTGGGTACACAGCATCCTCCCTGCCAGAGTGCAGTTTCCATGGGTTTCAATGAGTGGTGGCAGGGGCTGATCCTCTGGGCAGCTCCTGACCCAGGCAGATGGGACCAGCCCCCAGGGTGGGTGAAGGGAACCTGCTGCCCAGCTGGGGCACAGCCCATATTACCTGTGCACATGTGGTCTCTGCAAGCACAGGAACCCTGCACTCCCCAGGAGGGCCCTGTTGGAGTCAAACAAAGTGCTAACCAAGCCAGAAAAAATTGTAAGTGGTAGATTATTTCACCATTCCCACTTCTTCCTTAATTATTCACATTTAAGACCCAGCAAAACCATCTGCTACCTGCTGAATATTTCATATACTTTTCTGGTTTTGCTAGCCCATGAGTGGAAATGACCTAATATGCCCATATGCTATAGGCACACGAGCAAAAAAGTTGTGCTGGGCAGGGGGACTGGAAACCTTCCGTGTCAGCACTTGCTTGACACCCACCCACCTGTGGGTCTGCCAGCCTGGAAATGTCCAGCTTCAGGTAGAAGATGATCCCCTCTGCAGCACCCGGCAGCGTGACCCCTCTCACCAGCAGGATAATAAGCATCACATACGGGAAGGTGGCAGTGAAGTAAACAACCTGCAGGTGTAGGGAAACAAGAGGAGAGAGGGTCAGTGGGGAGGGGGTGCAGGCATCATCTCATCTCATCCACAGGCCCCCACCCCAGCAAATGTCCCTGGACTCTGCTGTTGGCTATAGCTACTACTGCTATGTAGAAGATGGGTGAGAAAGAAATCAATCAAGGTTACATCTCACTGGTGATTTAGTTAATCTGCCCTTTGTTCTTCACCCAAGACTCTGCCACTGGTTGCTTTGCTTTATTTTCTTTCCAGTCAGTGTAATTTCCCTGCTTTCCAGCTGTTCTCTTCATCTTTCTAGAGCTGAAGAAGAAACCCAGATCTCTTCCTGTCACTGAGTTTTAATGAGAAGTTATTAAAATGGTCCTATTCCCAGCAAGAGTTCTCCAAATTAAATAGCAACTTTTGGTGCCCAGTTTGAGACACCTCTAAAGGGGCCCCATTTCCAGGTATGCTCATGCGGCACTCTCATCCCTTCAATACCTCTGAGCTCACAGGTGAAAAATGGGGGTACCTCAAAGCCTTTAAAGAAAATGTAGACCATTATTTTTGTAAAATCTTCTTTTCATTTCTTTTTATGTAAATAAATACGACAGTAGAATTAATCATCTCTAATCCACTGCCTAATGTAACTTTTTTTTTTAATTTGCAAAATATCCATAAGCAAGTTGCAACTTCCTAACATTTATTCATTATTAAAATTCATCCAAGGAATGTGAAGGCTCGTTTACTCTATGGATTCATAGTGAGGGGCCTAAAATTACATTTTTTCCTGGTTACTGATAATTGGTCGAATAAGTCACAGTACGTGGTACTTTTGCTATTCCCCAATTGAATGAGAGTGTGAATGCTTTTGGCACAAGTACTAAAATCTATCTTCAGAAATCACTTCTGGGGAACATTTATACACATCAGCTGAATGCACCAAGGAAAGGAAACATAGAAAGAGCACAAGGGTGGGCAAAATGAATAAAAGAAAAAGGCTTTTAAAGAAAATGAGTCTTCACAGAGTTATTTGAAATTATTTTCCTGAGGTCGCTATTGTTTCTTTAAGTTTGAACTCCTTAAATCACAGAAGCATAAACACAAGGGTCTGGCAGGTCTATCCAGTTAGAGCAGCCCCTCAATCAAGCACAACGTCCTGTTTGCTCTGCAGCTGTTGAAGAAAATTATGCACCTACTCAGAATTCCTGGGACCTCCCTACTGTTTATCCTAATCTGTAGTCAGTGAGGAAAAAGAAGGAAGGAGCTGATGTTTTTGACAGTGCCCCTATAGAACTCAAAGTGACAACCTGCAGAGAAGGCAGCTGGCCTGTCTGACCTGTGGTATGTCTCAGGACAGAAAAATCCACCCTGCATTGCTGCACCATGTCAATAACACCTAGCTGGTAAAAAGTAAGCCCTGTATCCTAAAACTTGTGATGGAAAAATCTTCTGTGGTCCCAGGAAAACCATTCCAGCTACTACGTACACTCACTGTTTCCTGTGGCTTTCTGGTCTGATTTTGCCAAACTCTATCAGCCCAAACAGCCTTATCGAACTTCTTTAGCTTTCTCATTGTGCAGGCAAGCTCTCCATGCTGGGGCAGCACCAGGCAAAGGAAATACTTGGTGGAGAGGGCTGAGAGCTGAAGGGAACCTGTGATGACTTAATTACACTTCCATGCAGATCAAACAGCCTCTCAGACCCAATCTCCCAAGATGATACCTCTTGTGAAGATGGTGCTGTGATATTCAAACCAGGGAGCATCAGAGATTTAAGTTTTAAAAGGCAGAGCATCCCCTCTCCCTGTAGACGTGGAGTCTGGCTCTCCCTCCTTGAGAAATAGTAGGCAGCAGGTCAGCACCACCAAGAACCAGAGTCATCAGCAAAGACTGGGAGAAACTTAGTGCACAGACCAAGCTATTGTCTTACTCTGTTAAAACGGGTGCCCAGTCTGGTTTTAAGGTGGGAGATGGGATTTGACACTGAAACATGTGTGTCCAGTACAACAGGGAGCATCTGCCAACAGGAAGGATACTGATTTGAAAGTCTGTTGCAGAAATTGGTTCCCCTCCCTTTGCTATTGGGACATCCCCTGGATACCCACAAGACCCAACCATCACAAATGACCCACCCATCCCACTGCATCTCCAGGAAGGAAGAAGGTCAAGGACATAGCACCATCCCTAAGACCAACCCCAAAGCATCACACATTCATTCAGTCCAGAAGGATAACCAGTCCACCTGATGTACAGGATCAACATCAGGAGGAAGCATTGGCTCCAGCCTCACCAGCAAAATGCAGAAAGTGATTTGCTGAGCCAAAACCCACAGAGCCGGGGAGAGTACAAAGGAAAGCACAAAGACATGTCTCCCATCCTAAGTATTTTGCAGGATAAAGAAGCAGGAGAGATTCATTATCTATTCACTGTGCTGGTTACAGGCAGCAGCTTGTCTATTTTGCTCCAGTGTTTAATTATTGCCAGAGATAGGAAATTTGCCAGTGTAGAGTATCTTGTTAAAAACTCCAGCAAGCCACACCAGGACAACACACGTGATTAGATGATTTCTAACAGCACTTGAAAGGTATCCATCAGCCACTGTGCGTTTCTACAAGGCAAAAGGTGACCCAAGACTCCCCTCAGTTCCCTGTTCTCTTCTCCCTGTTTCACGTACCCTTTTATTCTTCCTTTTATGGGTCAAACACAACTGGTGTAAATCAGTGTGGCCTCACCAGGTTTTAGGTTTGACTTTGGTGCAGTGTGTCTCCTGCCTCTACTTCATGAAGAGGGAAAAAAGATCGGGGAAGAAATGTAAGATGGGTACAAGGAGGCTTATGGAACAGGAGGACAATCTCCATTCCTACTTTGCCTGTGGACTTGACCCCCTTCCAGATGCAGAAGTAGCAGATGATCCACGCCAGCAGGAGACACAGAGCCAGCTCCCAGCGCACAGTGCCCAGTTTGTGAATACCATCCGTGAGCCCCAGGACTCGCTTCCTGCCGGTGTCCAGGGACATGGAGAGAAGCATTAACACCCCAGACCGCACTCATCCATACAGACCTTTCCCATATTATCCCATCCAAAGACTTAACAGACTATCCACGATGCATCTGCCCAGGCTCCCAGCCTTGCAAGTCACCCCAGCTCTGCCTTGGGCTCCCCGTCTCTCATTTCTGCTGACACTGCTCCACCATGTCCTGTAGCTGGCCCGAGCCCTCCCACTCTCCAAGCCCACGGTGCTGTGCCCATCAGACCTATGCAACACAAAATCACCATATGTTCCCCATTGCTCCCCGACCCTGGCAGTTGCCCAGTGGACACCACTCAATCCAAAGTAGGCCACCAATGCCATCATCACCCCTTGGTCACTGCTCTTCCTCTGGCCTCCCCATATACTATGGACACCCTATATGTAAGCATAAATGGCCTTTATGATTCCCATGCCCTTCAGCCTCATTCCCTGAAGCCTCACTGTCATGAAGGTGGGCCACACGAAAGCTCAGCACTGCAGCTCATGCAGTCCACAGAAGCTCAACTCCACACTTAGGAGACCTTTGCACACCCATCTCCATACCAGTCCCCTCAGAGTCTCCTTGCCCTTGCAACCTCTGCAGAAAACCTGAACAGTCATTTCAGATGGGCCACAGCTCTCACTAAATAGTATGGTGCAAAGAATAGGGCAGGAGATGGGGTCCAGCACTGTGCAGACTTTCTGCACCCATGGACACATGTCATCTTCTATGTGCCCTGTGGTGGCTGCAAGGGGCAAAGGACACTCAAGCTTTTCAGAGGCACTTCAGGAGCCATAAATGGGGAAAAAAATCCACCAAAACTGCTGAAGCTGAGCTCCTGGCATTCCTCTTCTTTGTGAGACCTTCCTCAGTTGAGTGTGGAGGTGTAGTGTGGCCCCAGCAGCCATTTCATCCTCTCCAGGCTGTAGTGACGTCTTTCTCTGGAACACCATCTGGCCTGATGCAGGACCCCTCAAAGGTGTCTTATTGCCTCCAGCCCCATCACCAAACCTCCCTGAGCTCCTCTTTGGCATCTCACACATGCACCTCAGACCCCTGCTCTCCAGGGAAGAGCCTGAGCAGCCTGACGGACCACTTCCTTTAGACACCAAGCAAGATGTGGTCAGAAGAAGAGAAAAAGCAGTTTTGTTCCTTTCTGTTTCACTGTAAAGGACTGGTCAGTCTGCCTCGGCCTCTCACACTTTCCTGCCAACAGTAGCAACACCCAACACAAGTATCCCCTGCTTACAGCAAGTCCTCATCTTCTTTTGGTGCCTCTTTCTGTGGCCACTCTCACCCACGCACCTCAGCGCCAGAAAGGGAACATGCCACACGTGTGTGTGTGCACATGAGCACCCTTGGGCAGGCGCACTGTGAGCAGCCTTCGGGGTGTATCTGGTCCTCATGCCTCTGGGCTCTGTGCTGATCTCCTCGGCAGCTCAGAGCATTGTGCTGCCCGTGTTTGTGTCTGACATGTGGCACCTCGGTTGGTCCTACAGAGACGCACAGCCCTCTGCCCGGATACTCCTACAGCTGCAGCCTTTAGATGAGAGAGGAGCCTGAACAGAGGGAAAGCAATCACGTACTCCCAAAACTCAATCATTGGGGAGGTGGCGTTCGCAGGCAAGGTCCTGTTGTCCAGGCTGGATCTATTCAGAAATTCCACACAGAGATCTACCAAAAGAAAAGGAAGCTGATGAGCCAGAGAAATTCTCCAAGGCTCCTCCATGATGGGAAGCTCCTTCCCCTCTCTACCCTAACCCTCACTCTGGCAGCACATGAACCCTTCACCCCGTGCTATAGAGGATCTCATTAAACTGTTGCATCTCATTAAAGCATCTCGTTAAACTCTGGCTCTCCCCAGCTATGAATCCCAATCCAGTGGGCTTCGGGAACAGGAGGGGGACAGAGAGAGTAGTTCCCTGCCAAATGTAAACCAGATGGCTACAAAACAGAGATTATTGAGGGATAGCCACTATGAGTAGCCAGGATAGAAAATCCCGTACTTCTCCCACAGCACACACCATTCCCTGTCTACACATGCATGCATATGTTCACACACACCACAGATGCCTTCACGTTCCATTCTGCCATCCCCAACCCTATCACATAGCATGAAATTACTAAAACCGGAGGAGATGCCACGCATCCAGGAAATGTGCCTTATCCTGCATCTGGCAAGCAAAAGACAGTCCACCAGAAAACTGAGCAAGCCCAGCTCTGGCTGGGATGCTTCTGCCTGTTTAGAGAATATCTGTGGCTTTCCTCTCAAAGAAACCCATGCTGGGGTAAAAGGCTGGTCACCTCTGCTGGGATGAAAGGGCAGAGGAAGCTGTGAGTGAATGGCCCATGGGGTGGAGAAATTGAAGACATCACAGAAATTAATCATCTGACCAAAAGAAAAAGGGAGGGTACTGAGCTGCTGCCAAAGTTGTTTCCAGTCTGGCTTTCCACTGAGAGCAAAACGACCTATTGAACATAGTAAAAAAGGCCTGTCAAGGACATTAGATCCATGAGGATTACCTCACATCTACTCCGTCTTCCCAGGCACAGCTCAAGTGCATTAAATAAAACTAAAGCCAGATCTTCTCTGCTGGGCACAGTTATGCAAATTGTAGGCATGATGAGATGAGACCCCTGGCCAGTGTAATGGTATAGAGGCTTGTATGGTTGTGATTAGACCAGACAAGCAGTGCCTTTAGAGTTTTGTGTTACTGGTTCCTGCATTGGGAGACCTGTACTGGCAAAATCCTCCAGCACAGGCTTGGCTTGATTTAGCCAAAAGCTGAGTGAACGAACGAAACTACTCAGCACACGGCAGCAACTGTCCCAGCAACTCCAAAGAGACACTAAGATAAATTATTGTACCAGAGCTAATGGAAATCTCCTGCCATGTGAGGAGAACTCTAGACAGGCTTTAAAACTCTCCCAACTCACCCACCTCTTCCACTTGCCAAAAAATGCAGATCTTTCAGTGAAATCTCGACACCCAAAACATCTCTGTGCAGAAATAGGTTTACTGTCCCCTGCTGCCAGGCATAGGGTCACACCACTCAACCTTCCTGACACTTGCCCATGGTGAATGAAGACAGTCACCTTGGCTGGAGTACCAAACCACATATCAACTTAGGAGAGCTTTTTTTCTGAATAAAAAATATTTTCTACAAAACCCAAATAATTTCTGGGAATTGGGAAGGAGCTATAAGTTGACCAAGGGAAGTTGTACCTGTGTTCCAGGGGTTATTACAGCTGGCCCACGGTAGCACTGCAGTGAAGGAGCTGAACAGGTAGAAGAGTGCCCAGGACAGGATGATGATGTAGTAGATATTCAGATAGCACTCAATGACTTGTGAGGCATACCCAAGTCCTGTGAAGGAAAGCAGAGGAGGTGAGGATGAGGCTGCCAACCAACTCCCAACATATCAGGCTTAACTGCAAACAAAGACATAGATTATGCCATGGTAAGAGGGGTGCAACACCAACCACACAGTTCACTAGAGAATAGGGAGAGAGAATTTTGTGACTGTACGTGCAGACAGGAAACATTGTTGGTATCTCTAGACAAGTCTATGATGGAACAGAGAGAAAACCTTTCACTGATGGAAAAATCTTTTTCTGACCACTACCATAGTACTGCATTACACTACCTCTCCTACAGGAAAGCCAGCTCTAGCTTTTAAAGAAAAGAAATGCAGGTGAGTTTCTTCCTTCTGGAAACACTCAGGCAAACAAGGTTCTCACAGCTGATACACATCATGCATGAAGTACTGTGTCAGAGAAAAAATACAGATTTAGGAGCTGAGCTCTGGACTTGGATCCTGCTTGTGCCCGTCACTCGCTGAGACAACAGAAAAGGAATCAGGTCAGAAAGGCCCAATTTATTTATTTAAAACTGGTTGTCAGTGCCCTTTGAGATGCCACTGCTGTCCACCTCCAGGCGCCGTGCCAGAGCACAAGGGTTCTCCAGTGCAGGAGGTCCTGGACTCCCCAGGGAATTTCAGATAGCACTGCACACCTGCGCCTGAGGGAACGAACCAGGCCTTTAATCTGCCTGAGCCCGGGCTTCTCTGTCTGATAAACGTGGGTAACGAGCTCTCCTCTGGACAGGAGAATTGTGGATGTTAAATTCATTGACATATTAATGTCATTAAACAACCTTCCTCAGGGCCCCAGGAGTCCTGGTTCTTACACCCGTGCCTTAGCCACAACCCCAGCCCATCTCCAGGCTGTCAGACCAGTGCGTGCAGTGTGATTCCCCCCAGTTCGCAGGACACCAGCCTGCAAATGCTGCCACAGCAGCCCTGGGCACAGCGACGGGCAGGGAAAGTGCCATAAGCCAGCCAGCCTTCCTCATCCTCTTCTTTCTTCAGTATTGTCCTGGACTACATGCAAGTGTTTGTGTATTGACATTTCCATCCTCCTCCTCCTGCTTGCTGGCCATCCTGCTTCTCCTCTCTCCCAAGCTCCGAGCATCTCAAAGCAGAGACCCTGGCTCGGCTGGACCAGCACAGCCCCCAGCCAGCACCACACACCCTCAGTCACCTACGGGGAGGGAGGGGACAGGGCACTGCCCCCGCACACACAGCAGTCACCAGGAGGGATAACAAAGCTGGGAGAGAGAGGAAGGGAGGGAGTATAAAGGAGAGAGAAAAAAACAGAATAACATTTCCAAAAAAGGCTCTGAGTCTTAATTGTTAGAAAGTACTGCCAGTAATGCCCATAACTTGACTGACCTTCAAAGATGGGACAGATCTTCCTCCAGGCAGTGACCCCTCCCTGGCTGGTGTACTGCCCCAGTGCCGTCTCCAGGAAGAACAGTGGAATCCCGCAGGTGAAGAGGAAGATGAGGTAAGGGATGAGGAAGGCTCCTGTAGAGAGGGGTAAGATGCTGCCCCAGAAACCTCTTTAAAAACTTATTCCCATCACCCCTTGCCCGGTACCTGGGGCCACAGCTGGAATCAGCTAGATAAACACAAATATTTCTCTGAATTAACTGTGCAACCTCTGTTCAAAAACCAAGGTCTCCATCACCATAATTGCTTGGAAAAAAGCCCAAGGATGGTATGTCTTGTGTTACTGCAGTACTTCTGCATTTGGTCTTAGCCAAATCCTAGAAGTAAGGAGTAGTCAGGCAAGGGGATAAAAAAAGGCAGCACTGTAGGATTTTTCCCTGCTTCACTCTCCTGACCTTGTTCTAACTTTCAGCAGGAGTCGGGCAAAGCAAAAGCAGTCCTTGTTTCACATAACCACATTTGTTCTGCTTTTCCTGGGAGTCACAGCAAAACTCCCACTTGCCCAGAGGATACAAACCTGGAGGCTGGTGACATTTCTTGATGAGTAATAAATTTACCGGGATATGAATTTGCTTGAGACATATTTTACATCAAATTTGAAAAGCAGTTTGCACCAGAAGAATGGAAGTAGGGGAAGGGCAACAGAATATCTTTCCAGCATTTTCAAAATGGAAAAGTTTAACTTCTCTCTTCAAATTCAATTTTTTTATTAAAATATAGAGAAATGTCTTAAGATAAATCAGCCTGAAATAGCTCTCAAACTAACCCTTGATGAAATGGAAGAGGAAGGGGAGAGAGAACAGGGTGGGTTGTTTTTTTTCAGAAACAATGATCAACAAAAACAAAGCATGAGAAAAGACAAACAAACAAACAAAATAGGAAACAAAAAAAGATTTAATGCCCTGTTTAAAACTGTCTGAATCTTTTTTCCTTCTTTTCAGTTTTGCAGCCAAATAGAAACACCCAACATTTTCACTGTTCCGCTCAAAACTGCCTCTGAGATCTATTTCACTGTTGACCTTCCTTCTATCACCTCAGTCTTTCTCCCCATCATTCGTGTAGGTTTTCACACTTTTACTCCCCTCCAAACAGGCCAAGGCAACTGCCTTCCTCACTGGAACAGCTGTCGAGGTTTTGCTATCCTATAGAGTAAATTTTTGGTCATGAGTACCTCCCGCTGCCACTGCCAGAGCCGAGCCAGACATTGTTCCCCAGGCCCTCTCCTCCCCTGCCAGCACAGGCGTTTGCACTGGAATTCCTTCCCGTGACAATTAGCAACTAGGAACGCTTTCTTGTTTTTAAACTTGGGTTTAAGCCAATAATGTTGCAAATACAAGGAACATCTAAATTCCCCCTAAACACAGCTGTGCCACAGCTACAGGGGACCTGTGGCTGGAAGGAGGGAGGCTGGTTCACAGCGTCGTCCAGCCTTGCAGAGCAGGGAATGGGAGCTGCATATGCTGAACTAGAGGCAGCTGCTGCTGTTGGTGCTGCACGACATCTCTCTGTGTGCCAAATCTACAAGACAGTTTTATTATCCTGCACACACATGGGCCTTTCAGCAGGTCCCATACTCTCTCCTCTGTTGCCATTTGTCCCGGAGGCTGATCCATTTTAGTTTCTGAGTAATGAGGGCTTTCTTACATCTTTATTGCCTTGTCGCTCTTAACCTTCCCAGAGCAGTTACCAGCTGAAACTCCATCTGTGATCTCCCCCGTCTGCTGCTCCACTGGAGGACACTCAGCCCAGAGAGAAGCCCCTAAAACAGACTCTCTTTCCTTAGGAGTCAGTAACAAGTTCAGGATGTTGAGCAATTAGATCAAATTTGAAAGGTCAACCACAGATAAGTTTACACTTGGTTGCTTTAAAGCAATTTAGCACAATTATTTTTATGCCCTCTGTCTTTACAGCTTTATATCCATCTCAGTATGTCCAAAGGTGGAGAAAGGTGACAGGACAGCAGTCTCCAATTTACCAGGAGGGTGGCACAGGGACACAGCATTTATAGGTAGAAAATGTCTTTTTTTGTAATTTGAAGGACTTTTCCAATGGTGACAATATCTTTGAGTGTCATGGGAAAGACAGTGCCTTGTCCCATACTAATTTGTTGGCCACCTTGTTCCCTAGAGCCTGAGAGAGAGAGAAAGGTACCTTCTGTGTAGTAGCATGCTTTCTGCAAAGGCCGTGTGTGAGCTGTGAGGGAAAGACTGTCCCATCCTAATCTTTCCCAAGCCTAGCCTTGTTGGCTTCTGAATCACAGCCTTAGATATTCCAAAGGAGTTTAATTATATTTAAAAAAAAAAAAGTTATTCAGTAGATATCTAAAGTGAACAAAAGTAGCCTTTTCACTTACACTAATTAGCATACAAATTGCAAGGACTACTGAACTGGATACCATAGGCATAAACTATGCAAAGATATCATCTGAGCTCAGGAAGAAATTTTCCATGCAAAACCCATGACTTCTCCCAAAGCGCCACTGCAGAATGGGCTGTTCAATCAGATGCACCACTAGTGTTTACTAACCCGTGCTGGTCTGACTTGCTTTTGGTGCCTCCAGTTCCTACCATCAAAACCTCAGAGAAGGAGACTGGCGGATGTACTAAAAACCATCCTAGGTTCAAGAAAAACTCAATTCCATTTTCTTTAACCGTTCTCTTATCCAGCCTCCATTTGGTGCAGAGAAGATATTATATTGATTCCTGTTTGATTTGGATTAACTCCAGTAACAGCACAGGGGACAGGAATCTGGGAGTCCTGGAATGAACTACAGCTGAATCACTCATCCATTGGTGAAAGCTCACAGCACCTTGGGAAAGAAAGGCCTTTGTGGCATGGTCTGCAGAGAAAGGAAGTTTAAAGTGGGGGGAACATGCAAGTCCCAAAGCATTATTTCAAGGTGTCTCTAGAAAACAAGAACAAAAGAGAAGTTATTGCTGTATTTGACATGTAATTTATTATTCCTTCTTTAGTTTTATATAGTTAGATTTTGATTCACCAAGAAAAGTTAGTGACAGTCAATTATTCCCTTCCTCTGTCCCAGTTTCATTTTATTGTTATGAGAAAGTTTAATTTTCAACCTGTAATGATCTTATTGCAGTATTATTGGAAAAGGAGAGTCACACAAGAAACAAAAGGGAAGGGGAACGAACCCTCCCTGGGGATGGGTTCTCCTAGCGGTGGGTTGCCCACTGGGAGAACTGTTCCTGGGGAAGAGGTAGCAATGTCCTTCTAGGGGTATCAGTCCTTGGCAAGGATACCAGCACCACCAAACCCTTTCCTAACAAGGACCTGAGAGAGGTAGGGGTGGCACAGAGAGTAAGAAAAGGGAATTATGCCGGAGGATTTTGCTGATAGTTTACTGACCACTCACAGCATTTGGTGGTTTTGGAAGATGACTTGTTTCTCAAGATGTCCAAGAGCCTTAAAGAGTTACTAATGTTCATTTTGGCATCTGAATTTGGGAGAGCTGCTTTAAGAAACAGTACCCGCTAGGGAGCTGGATTCACCCCTCAGGTTTTTTTCCTCGTGGATTTTGCAGGAGCTGATTTGCTGGAGGAAAGAATAAGGGAGTGCAGGTGGGGGCACACGAGGCATAGGAGAAATGGGTCAGGCATCCATGTATCTCTTGTCGTGCCTACAGACCTAGGATAACTCATGCATGCTATGAACTTACCACCGCCGTTCTTGTAGCAGAGGTACGGGAACCTCCACACATTACCCAGACCAATTATCTCCCCAGCCACAGACAGCACAAACTCCATTTTGCTACTCCACTGGCCTCTCTCTTCCATTTCCTCCTTTTCTATCTCTTCAGGGGCTGCAATGGCCCCATTGGCCTCTCCTTCCTTAGCCACGGCTCCTGTCATGGCTCTGTGGGACAGAGGAAAGAGACGACATGGGCTGTAAGGAACCACTGTAGGACATGCTGGTGGGAAGAGGAGGGAGGGGACCCATCTCCACAACAGATCTGTTCCTAATATCACCGTGAGGTTCCCTTATCCTCTGTAAAATGGCTTCTTTAGTGTCAGCATGAAGCATTTTCACCAAGTTAAGTCAGTGTTGAAGGGATGGAGGAAAGGTCACTGGTCAGGTGAGATGGGCCCACCTGCACCACCCCTTCATTGGACTCACCCCTGAATTCACCCTTCCACCCCCCACAGCCCCTTCCTCATCCTTCCCAGAAGACCAGCCTTAGTGTACCTCCATCTGCCCCTCCGCACCCTGACTAAACCGCTCTGTGTCTCCATCAGTGCTGGAAACTTGGCTGGAACCTCGGAAACAGCAGTTCAGAGGAAAAGAACAGGAGCTGGAGCTGAAGCAGGGCCTGGTGGCAGGAGTTTCCCTTCCACATGTGCTTTATACAGCAACTGTCTCCTTCTGGAGTGGTTTCAGAGGGCCGGATAAAAATGTTACAAATGAACTGTCTGAACAAGAATGGACAACCTGCCATCTTACTTCAAGGCATTGCCAGGAGTGCTGTCTTTGACCCCCTGGACACTACATTACACTACCACACAGCCTGCCACTTCAGCAAAATACTTATTTGACCCAGGGTCCCTTCAGTAACGGACATGGGCACCAATCCTCCACCTTTGCTCAACCGTGCAAAGAATACAGAGCAAGGAAACGAAGCCGTGAGATGAACAAAAGGACCTCATACCTGTGAGGTGTTTCAGGTCTGGGCAAGGAGTATTGAGGTTAGACAAGCTCAGTTACTGCAGTGGAAATGTTGGTAGGAAAAAGCCCAGCAGTGGAAACACGGAGTGAAGTCACTGTTGGAGGAAGCACATCGAATGTGACCGGCCCTCTAGGGTGGTATGAGGAAGACATCCTCCAGTCTATACAAACTCTTGAATTATGTTTAGCATCATCTTGATTAAGCAAAGTTGGTGGCTGCTTGGTACAAGACACAATTTTCTATCATGTACAAAGTCCTTTAATTAGCTAGGTAATTTACTAGGCAAAATTCACACAGACCAGACTGAATGTTCTTTTTCACAACATCTTTGTATTGTTTACAGGCATTTGATTATGAGAAGAAACTAAAGTGTGAAGAAAGCAAGCTCCCTTTTACTTAGCTAAAAAAAATTCTCCTCAAAAGCTTGCTGTGATGAGTTACGCGAGATAGGATGCACATGTGAGTCCACCCAGAAAGCACAGACCTAACACGAGCAGCGTAGCCGGTGAACTGTGCCAGGGAAGTCCTAACTCTAGCCACATCTCACTGGTGGCATTACTGAGCAGAAGCTCAAGGGATACACATTCCCATACCAGGGTTAGGGAACTACACTACAAGTCTCTCCAAAGCCTCTCCAAAGCAACAGCATCTCTGCTTCCATTCCCTCCAGTTAAGAGTACTAAGAAATCAGGCCTTTGTTGCTTCACATCAGCTTACAGCCTTGGTTTGCTGGTGGTTTGATAGGTTTTTTAATAGCACAACTATCATTCCTTATGCGCCTCCTAAGGGGACATCCCCATCTCCAGGGAGCAGCAGGGACAGCAACCTGCATCACTCACACTACTTAACTCTTCTGCTGCCCTGGACCACTTCAGCTTGCTCTCTCCCAGGCAAAGTCCAAGTACAGCTCTGGAGGTGGCTCAGGCCAGGGACCGTTACCAGTCAGCAACTCAGTGGTGAGCAAGACCTCATCACCCTTGATGTCATGTCCTCTACCTGATAGGACCACCAAACCTATCCATCAACCTTTTACACCAGGATGGTGCACCAGGAGCATGACAGCTATTCCCTCCCTCCTTGTACGTACTCTCTCTCCAGTCATCTCCCGCTGAACTAGCACCAGGGCATGAGCCATCTCATGTGAGTAGGGACTACCAGGGAGTCTGACCTAACTGGGAATAAGGGTGAATGTAGTCCTAACATCAGACTGGTCCAGCAGCCTAGAAACATCACGGCACCTGATTTGGTGTAATTTTCAATGGGGCAAGGGGGAAGCAGGAGCAGGAACTGGTTGGCCATGCTTGCACTTACTCCACACAAGGCAGCATCATTATTGCCATGTCTCATTGGCTTCTGTAAGTGGCCCAAATTAAATGATTTCATGAACACTAACCCTCTGGATATATCAGACCCTGGGGCAAAGAAAGATGTTTGCATATGATAAGACAAATTCTACTGAATGTTCATAGCAAAGCAAGCCATTTTTTTGCACCAGGCATGTTGCCTCCCTTTGTCAGTCAAGTAAAGAAAGGAAACCAGATCTCACACTTCAATACACCAATTGCTCTCTAAACGCCCAGGGAAACAACAGTCTTTGTTTCCCCACCTGCCTTCCTTCTGAAGGCCCCATCCTATTACCTTTGAAATTAGAGGCAAATTTCCGTGGACTCCGAATGCAGAGGGCCAAATCCCATGCAAAGGATTAACACTGCCTTTAGTAAAAGGGGCTGCAGCAAGAACAGGGGAGCATAAACCACGGAGGAGAACAGTCAGGAATCATTGAATGCCATCCTCCAGGCTGTGGAGCTGCCTCTTCAAAAACATCGCAGAAAGATTCTGCTCCCCTATTAAATTTGAGAGGTTTTTTAAGTTTTTTTTCCAGTAAGGGCTTATATATGGGCAGTACCAGAGTGGGCACAGCCAGCTTCAGTGTCAAATGCAGATGCACCGGGGGCACTAAGGAAGCAACCTCCCTTTTTTCGCTAGCCCTTGCCCTTTACGGTACCATATGCTGGAAAGCACCTATTGGCTGGCATTGCTTGCACTGCCCCAAACCCACCAAGTCCTACAATATGTGTGGATCTACACCTGAGTGTGAAGTTGAATCAGTTCTCTAACAGGCTTGTACAAAACTCTAACCCGACATTTAAAGAAGGTAGTGCAATCCAGAATTCAAGGCATGCACCCTAAATGCTGGCTGGTGCAGAGCCAGCACAGAGGTCCTCCCAGTCCCAGCTTTGACCCCTTCACTTAACACCTGCTGGGTTGGACTGGGAGGTGGAAATACCAGGCCCTCCCACCAGTCTTTTCTCAGTTTCTAAAGCTCAGGGAAGGCTCCTTTCCCCACTGCCTGCTTGCAGCAAGGCTTGCCAGCTGGCTAATCAGTTCATTCAGATGCTGCAGCACAGCCTCCTCATCTTTGAGAGGAGCAGAGCTCCACGCACTGTCAAATGTGAGAGAAAAAATAACACATACTTAATGAAACGTGTTTGATCTGCCACAGTCCTTGGCACGTTCCAATTTGCTGCAGTCCAGGGCACATTATCAAGTACGATGATGCTTAAGTCTGGGTTCATTGAGGATGTCATGAGAAGCTGACGGGAGAAGGCTTAGTTAATCCTTTGCTTTTATTCTTCTAATGCAAGGTGGGTCCAAGAGCCAGCCTATTCCTACTAGCATTTGTGGTTTACCTGCTTTTGTGTTAGACCTGTTTCACACATGGGAGTGGAGGAAAATCACAATCAGGGAGTCACCTCCTCTCACCCAACAACAGGAAGGGAATGCCCTGAGTGCCAGCCCACAGCCTCAGCCCTGTCACCAGCCTCCACCTCAGGGACACCTGGACCAGGGCTTTGACTTGGCACCTCTGAGGTGCTCAGTGCACCTCTCCTCTGACTCCTGAATAGGCCACCGCCAAGGACAGAAGCTGGAGTGCTGCAATGGGGAACAGGGCTGGGACAAACATAGACTGGCAGGGGAGATACGGCACTTGTGGCTTCATTTTCCTATTTCCAAAAGGGGGAAAGCACCCTGGTTATGAAATGGAACCTTTTCAACTGGGAACAGGTGGTAGATTAAACCAGTGCACAAAGTTTTGGCCCCTTGTGCCGTGACCTTCAGGCTTCTCCCTTCCCAGACAAAGCACAGCATTACACATCCCCACTGCTTCCCTTTCTGCTTTGCCTGCTGTTTCCATGAGAAAGCCTATTCACACACCTCCTGGCTCTTTTCCTGAACATCTAATCCTACTGTGCTCCTGCCCTATGTGTTCCCAGGCCAGATGGGGATTCAAATAACTTCTTGTTTCCAGCTAGGAACAATTTGGCTCTCCCACAGCAGCCACAGCCACCCACTGTGTTACACCGTCCCCAACAGGCAGACATCTTCCTCTCCCTTTGGATGCCCCTCTCCTTAATACATGAGTTTGGAGAAAAGATTTTGCCCCTCACTGCCTGCCTGCACTTTTTCTGCTGTTTCTTCACCAAAGTTTGGAGAAAAATCCTCTGACTCCCTTGCTCCCAGCCTCTTTTTTCCCTCTGCCATAAAGTTTCTCCAACTGTTAAGACATCACCTGGCTTGGTCCACAGTCTACCCCTCTCCTGGACCCACTCAGCCACCACCACCTTTCCTCCTCAGTTCCCTCTGACATTGCCAGTCTCTTCTCGAGGTGCCTTGCTGTCTTTTCAACCCTCAGCACTTTAAGGAGGTGCCTTTTTCAAGGCCTGGAGTATCCTTTGCAGACATGACCCCTAGCCTGTTGTCTTCCCACAGGGAAGAGGGGGCTTCCTCTGTGCACAGTGCAACAGGCAGCTCTGCATGAAATCGTACTGGGCTTCATACTAGGCTTGGTGCATGGAGGCAGCCACGTTTTCCTCTACAAGGTTTATTGATGAGAAAATAAGACTACACCTAGGTTTCCCAGGCACTGGAAAGAGAGCAGGCAGCATGCAGGCAGCCATAAACACAGACCTCACCAAGTTCCCTTCTTCAATATTTGAATGAGGTAGCCCAGTGTCCTTTTGGTCACACATTTTGGGCTGTGTTTGTCCCACACCTACCAACATGAAATTCTTCAAGTATGGCCACAAAAGGCAAGGAGAGCCCAGGACACCTCTGAAGCGCTGTGGACACTCACCAGCTGGGTCTGATGGACCAGATGCATGATGTGAGAGAACAGCATTTGTCGGCTTTATTTGGGAACAAGCTGCGACTAAAGGGGGAAGGCAGGAATGAGAAAGAGGACAATGAAAGTATCCTTTGAAGGTAAAACATGGTGATATCCTCAGCCTCTCCCAGGGCAAAAAGGGCTTATTCAGGGCTGCTCAGGTGAGACAAGGAACAAGAGAGAGATGGGAGAGACTAGAGAGAAGCCACCTTGGGTTTTGGCATCAGAGGAAGAAGCCATTAGAAATGCTCCTAAAGCTTTTATTTCCACAAACTTACTGCCTGTTCCTGAGTGCTGTCACACAGGAGCTCCTACTGCTGGGACGTTAACATCCTCTGCTTAACCTCCTCTGCTGTTTTATCTTAAGGCAAATGGGAGAAGAACAATCTCAAGAGCAAACAGTGAAACAGAGTGAACAGCAAGCAGAGATGTCATTAAAAAGCAGCCAATAATACTTATTAGAGGGAGCACAGTTTTAAAGCACCTTTGGACACTCATAGGTGCTGCCTGAGCTGCAGAAGGCAGAATTGCAGGTGATGATGCAGACAGCTGCACTGCACTTCTATTTCTTGGTTTCCTTTTGAAACAAGCAGCACCAAGCACGTAAACTGCAGATTAAGGTGGGGAGGGAGGAATCAGAAAGCAAGCAGACCGGGCTGTGTTACAAAAGAAGGAGCAGGAGGACACATAAAATTCTCTGGTTGCACAATATGAGCCAGCAGTTAGTCGGCAGCTGAAATCCTGCGTCGCATTTCGATGACAGGAGGCGGGGGCGGCTGTGGGGGCAGAGACACAAAATCAGGGCTCAGTGAGGAACAGCAGTGCCAAGGTATGGCTTAAGAAACAAACCTGGTTAGAATAGAGCGTGGGGGCTGCTACTGGAATAGGTCATATCTGCAAGATGGACAGGAAAATATTAGCAGTAGAAGTAAGTGCTTTCCAGCCAATCTAAGAGCCGCTACGTGAGCAGGGATGGCTGCTTCAACCACAGCTACTTCCAGTCCTGAGTGCTGCTGGAGAACGGCTCACTCCAGCTGCAAAAAGGAGAATGGCAAGGGAAGATGCAGCAAGAGAAAGACTGATCAACTCCAGGACAGCAGTCAAAATTAAAATGCCTTTCATTTCAAGCTGTTGGAAGCTTTTTGGCTTCTTTACACTTTCTAATTAACTTCCAGCTTGTGTGGGCTGCAGGGCATTCTCGAAGCATCTGTTCAGCAAGGTTCATGGGACACAGGAGGCTGTCACAAGGATCAGATCCTGCTTACATTGTCTCCAACGTGAAATAAGAGCAACGCTTCTGCAGTCAGTGAGTTTGCTGCTTACTGAAACCGGTAAGAATGAGATAAGAAGTAACTGTGAGTTTACTAATGACATGTACATCTGTGATACAAGCTGCAAGGATTACAGAACATCATCCTTCAGAGCACACGCCCTCACGCTCAGGAGGGGACAAATGGCTCCTGCCCTGTCCTCAGCTGCCAGGACAGGAGAGCCTCACAAGTACCTAGTGGTGGTTGGACTTTCCTGAGGATCAGGAGCAAATCCCCTGCTAAAAGCAGTGTAAGCTGTTGTTCTTAGTGCCAGTTCAGTTCAGTCTCTGTTGGTGTTTGCAACTCACCAACCCTGCTCTGGGCTACAGAGACACAGAGGTGGTTTCTTGCTCCAGCCTAAAAAAAAATGAAGACTAATTGATGAAGTGCATAAATGGGGTGTAAATATGATCAGAAAACAGCCTTTGCACCAAGGTAGATACTCTTCAAGACCTCCGCTCAGTCCATAGTCTGTATGGCCCATAGGTTTGTATTCTACTGCCACATAGCAGGAGCTTCAGCAGCATGCAAACACAGCAGGATCCTTCTTACAGAGCATCACAGAGACAGATCTCCTGCAAACACAGAGCCAGGCTGGCCCCAGCCTGGCCCCAGTGGAACCCCTAGAGCCACCCACCCACTGTCTGGAGGTGTCTGGCTGAAGTCCCACAGCTGCGTCAGGCTTGCTCAGAGGTGCCCATGCACAGCTGAAGTGTGGGGACAGCATGGCTCCCCTTACGGGCTGGAGGAACGGAGCAGGTGAATGGCACGCAGGGTGAAAGCCGCACTGCTCCAGCACCCGCTCTGCAAACAGGCACACCAGGGGCACAATGGGGCAGTGACCTTTAGGGCAGCCTGGAGGTGCCCCACAGGAACAGGGCAGAGTCCACAGGAGGAGACACAGTGGCTACAGGGCTGCCACTTCACTGAGGCAGCAAATTCATGGAGCAAGACACGCCACTCCACAGTCCTGGGCAGATCAGGTGAAGGGAGGGAGACTGCCAGCCCCCAGCACTGCGGCTTGGCTGCCTGCCGCTCACCCAGATCAGCCGGGTCTGGAGGCTGAGGGGTTAGGGAAGGGTGGGCAGCAAAGCGGCAGGTGTGTGAGGGTCTGCACAAAAATCCTAACCTCTGCAGTGCCTAAAATATGAATCCAGCAGTTACTTCCCTGGGGCTACTGCTTCAGGGCAGGAGAGCAGAAGACCCAGTGCTCCTGGCAGCCAGTGTCTCCAAAAGTCTGTGGTTCGGAGGTGGGAGAGCACGGCAGGGGATTTGGCATCACACTAGGTAGGCACTTCTAGTTAAACTCCACCAGGCAGGCACACCCTGCCTGACCTCCCGAAGACACAGCCTGGGGACACTTGCTATCAGTGATGAGAAATGGGGAGGATGGAAAAAGAGTACTCAAGCAAAACTCTTCTGAAAGGCAGGTGAGGTTATGGCATGACACATTACCTTATGCCTCCCAGCACAGAGGATGAGGGGAGCCAACAGCTTATTTGGCAGAGCCCCGTGCCTTGGCACAGATGCGTGCGCAGCCATCGCAGAGCAGTGGAGCAGCGCTGCATGGGCTCCCCTCAATGACCGTCCCTGCATCAAGCTCCCTGTTCAGCCCTGCACAGGGAGCCCAGGACGCTGCAGCCTGCTCAGGTGCAGGCTGGGGATCTACCTGGCTGACCCTGGGAAGGCTCATCCATCTCTAGTTGGTACATAGGACAAGGCGCATCTGGTAAAACTGGGACAGGCAGAGGTGCCTGCGGACTGACTCTTAGCAGCGCCCGTGGTAATGTCACATTGCAATGCGATTGGGACTGCATCTCACCTGCACCCTCTGAGGGCCAAGCTATCTGCTCTCCAACGTGGGGCACCAAAATGTTCCTATAGCTCTGCCCAGGAGCATGGGCAGGTAGAGACAGAGTGCAGGGCCCATTAGCCTGCCCTCTGCAAGGACCACATCTGCACCCACAAATCCAGCAAAGTCGGGCTGTTGCAAAGCCGCAAAGGTCAGGTCCAAGGTTCGGCCTTGTGTATCAGCAGCTGTCAAAGAAGAAAAACTGGGGCAATGGCATTTCCAATGGCACTGGATGAAAGCCCTGATTAGTAGTGATTACTTTAAAAGAATTGTTGATTTAAGGAGACACAGATCAGGTGTTACGAAACCCCGATGTGTTCTGCCTGGGCTTGCTCACAAATATGCCCACAGACCCCTAGAGTTTAACATATGCACAGACTGTGCTGTCTCTCTGCCTCACCCTGACACAGGAACAAATTTGATGTAGCCTCTGAGGCAAGAAGAACAAGAAGCACACTCCCAGGCACTTCGTTTAGAGCTGCAGTTCCCAAGTCAGTGTTCCAGCCCCAGCACCTCTGCAGAGTGGCACAGGAGGAGAGGGAGCCACTGCCTTGTGTTGCAGGAACTGAAATGCCTACAAGCCTACCTCACTCCTAACACTTTTCCTCGTGTACCTGTTATCACCTAGCCATTGTTACCCTTCATCCCCACCCCTGTCTGGCCCACTCTCAGCTCTCTTCTCAACTTCTCTGCTCTCCGAGTCCTTTTCTTTCTCTCTCTCTGCTGCTACAACCTTCAGTACTAATTACCCATCTTTCAGGCATCCCTTTGCTCTGCAGCTTACCGGCAGCCTCCCAGCATAATTGCTGCATGTCATCTCCTATAGGAACCACTGAAAGAAAAACTCTTCGCTGGGTTGATCCAAACTGATTATTTTCTCCCCATCCTCCAGCTCTCTCTTCCTTTGCTTAACATTAGGAAGCTTTTCCCCTTGTAGTTTTGCTGGCCCACTCCCCAGAGCATGGCAGACAGCTAGCATGCAGCAGCTGGCTGCAGGAAGACCAGAGACACCGGCAATCCCAGTGTGACACATGTATCCAGCCAGATCTGCTCAATGAGCTAACACCCAACTCACCTGAACACAGCACAGATCTCCCCCAGGCAAGACTGTCCTGTCCCGTCCTGTCCTGTCCCAATGGAGTCCAGGCAGAGAATCCACCAAGAGCCAAAGAGATACAGCAACAGTTAAGGCAAACACTCCCCTCTCTCCTCCTCCTGTCCCTCCCCCTCCACCACATCACCCCACCAAATTATGACCCAGCTTCTGTGTTGGATGGCAGGAAGGGAGGTACATCCAGGCAGGCAGGAGAACTTTCTCCCCAGCTCCCTTACAACATATACCTCTCCAGACCTTGAACTGTGGCCCTGACAGGAAAGCAAGAAAAGAAAGCAGTCATGGTCAGGCAGGGTAAAGGCCCAACGTTTGCAAAGATCAACCACAGCCATCAGTGGAGTGACTCCAGCTCCACTCGACCTCAGCAGGAGGGAGGTCTCCGCTTGCAGACCCCGCAGTATGGCCCAGGCTGGCTGCCACATGCCTTACTGCTCTGGGGCTCCAGCACTTTCGTGGGATAGTGGCATCCCTTAAAGTCATCCTGCAAATATGCAAAATTTATTATCTCCATCTCCAGAGACCACGACACTAAACCTTCTTCAGTGGCCAAGCTCAAGACTCGCCAACACCATCAGGCAGATGGAGCAAAAGGCAGAGAGCAGGTGGAGGGGGGACCTTTGTCTCGTGCTCACACAGACCCCTCCGTGCCTGCCTGTGCCATACACTGCAAGTGCAAACACAGCTCATACGAGAGAGCTCTGTCAGCAGCGAGAGATACTGCTGGAGCCTTGGTTTCTGTAGTGTCTGTGGTCACTAGAAGTGAGTAATTCTGCACCTTTGCCCTGGCAGCTTTCTTTGTACCCACCTCAGCCCCGATGCACTTTTCCAGGGCTTCTCGTGACCAACGCCAGCAGCAGGCATGCCAGTTATGCCATTTTTCTCAAGACAGTTCAGCTCACATTCTTTTTTTTTTTTTTTTAAGGTTACGTTTAATGTTATTAGTTTTGTCTTTTTCTTTTTCCGTTAGTGTGCCTGCCAAATTCCTATTGACCTTTTCAGGTATCCACATAGTCAAACCACAGCAGCATGCAGGACTAGAAGCTAGGACACATCCAGCACATGCTCCAAACTGCTCACCTGTGTCAGGGCTCACCAGATGAGCACCCCCCAGCCCCCTCAGTAGGAAACCTGGGAGCTGAACAAAAGCTCTCACTATAGCAGAGTGGGAAGGCGGTAGGTTTATGTTCCTGCACACTCTATAGATGTAATTTGTAATGTTGTCTCAAAAAATTCCTCCATGGGTGCCAGAAGCCAGTGAATCAGATTGCATTAGAGCACACCCGATTGCCCTGGGGACAGGCAACGCTGGAGATGTGCATGAAGGGAGTCACCCCTGTGCCTGGCAGCATTCTCAGGATAAACCACTGAGGACAGCGCTGGAGACAGGAGGGAAAAACATCTCCTTCTACTTTGGGAGTGTTTACTTGCTACCTCAGCTGACACTGCGGGAGCCAGTCTGGGCCCATGCTGCTGGGCAGCACAACGCGGCACAGACCAGCTCAGGGTGAGTGCTCGGGGATGTCCCCAGGATGTCCCCGGGCTGGGGAGCTCTAAGCCAGCCCAGCCCCATCCCAGAGGCCCCAGCTGGGCATGGGGCCATGAGGGCAGAGAGCTGGGGTCACAGTTGGAGCCGGCAATGCCTCTTCACAGGCAGCCAAAGCGTACCCTGCTTCCAGGATTAAACTTCCCAAGCATGCCGTTTTTCAAAGCCCTGACTTTCACCTACCGTTTGGGCTGGTTGAGTGGGTTGGTCCCATACCCAAAGAAATACAGGCTGATTCTTCCCTTGCATGGGTGGCAATCAGAGGGGCCAGGCTCCACCATCTGCCTTTCAGGGGCTGTCTCTGAAGTCCTGAAAAACCACAAGATGAACATCATGTGCTGGCTACACGACACGGGCACTACACTGCCTCTGTCCCTGCTAACAAAGGACAGGGCCACTGCCTGTCCTGCCATGGAGAACTGGTGTGACCCGGGACAGCTAGGGAAAAGGTGCAACAGAGGTTATCTACATATGAAAAGGGGATTGAGATAAGCCTAGGTAAGCAGAGCTGACCTAAAAATTTGATTTATCCACATTGAAGTGTTTCACAGGAGCATCACAGTTTTCTTCCAAAACCGTAGATGGGAAATGACCTGTGTGACATTAAGGTAAAACAAGAAGAAAGTCAACCTAAATGAAAACTTTATCTATCAATGTGTGAAAGTCATTTTCCAGCAGGAAAAAAGGCTGCTAGTTCTGCTTTCCAGCCCAGAAGGTACACTCAGGTTTCAGAGTTTCCCACCAGGCATTAATTCACTGTGTTTTTAAATCCTGCTACAGACATGGGGCACCTTTCTCCCACTGCAGCAGCCTCCATGCAAGCGATTGCACTAGTGTGATGTCCCAGACTGAAAACCAGAAATCACCTTCTGACCAGTCCAGCTGCGGAGATACGGACTTGTGCTCAGCCCCATGCCAGGAGAGTGCAAGGAAAGGGGTGACGCACTCCCTGACCACTAATTGCCACCTTTACTGGCAGAGACAGCCCCTGGGCAGGCGCACTGAGCTGTGCAGCTGTGTAGGTAGGACAGCACTGATAAAGGATGTGGCAATCTGACTGCAGGTCTCCCCACGGCATGGGTTCCTCCTCCGCCACTGCCACGGGCAGAGGCAGCTTCCTACGGGGGCTAGCAGAGGGACTACGTGGCAGGACACAAGCCCAAGGAGAGGAGCCACAGCCAAGGCTCATTTGGCACAGGGGACAGACGTGGGCAGGGATGAGCCCTAGGAGCTTTGGCAGGGGTGGGGGATAAATGCCAACCCCAGGAAAGGAGTCTTGACACAGGGTATGGAGGGAGCTGGTAGGGGGAGAAGCAGCTCTCCTGGCAGCTTGGACAGGGAGAGTGTGAATGAATCTGCTCTTAAACACACTATCCCTGAAGGGGAAGTGCTGCTTGCAACAAAACCTGGAAACATGCAAAGCATCCTCCCCCCCAGGCAGCATAAACCCCTCTCAGAGCTGGGATCCCGCAATGTGCAGCTCCAACACCAGCAGAGCCTTGGTCTCTATAGCCCTCCCCACAGTGCATCACGAGGTGCGTTGTGAAGGAAGAGATGGCAGCGTCTGATTTTGCAGGCAGCAAAGCCAAGGCAAGAGGAAGCGCCATCGCTGTGCCCAAAGATGCACGAGAGGAATGGGAAAGCACTGCTGTCCCACCACACAGAGGGATCTGCTCCCTCTGCAGCTGCCAGCCCAGAGCCTGCAACATGGGTTTCCACACCCTTCCGTCAACACAAACTCTCTGCAAAACGACCTGATTCCCTCAGCGTGCCAGACCCAGGGTGGCTGGAGACCAGGACTCAACCTACTGCACCAGCCTTTGCCCTGACGGATGACTAATCCCAACCTCAGAGATGTCCTGCACCTCCACAAAAGTCTCCCCACCCCCTGCCTGCAGGCTAGCAGTGCACCCTTACCTCCCTTTTTACCTTCCCTTTTCTTCCCTCAGAGCAAGTGTTGGCTTTTCCCATTATTCGGGTCTCCCCACTGTTCCCTCCCTTCCAGCCGGCTCTGACACACCTCCCTGGCAGCAGCAAGCCGCAGGCCCCACCATGGTTCCCTCTTCCACGAGCCACTGAGACACACAGGGCTTCAAGCCAAAAGAAGTCCACTTCTCCCTGGCCCAGCTCCTGGGAGAAAGTCTGTCAGCGTGACACCCTGTGGCTGCATGCTCCTAAATGTTACAGGCTGGGGAGGTGGGCGCTGGGGGTTGTTTTGGAGACAGAGAGGCCTGCAGCCCTGGTCACCCTCCTCTCTGGGTCACCTGCAGGAGAAGCCACCACTGTCCGCACTTGCCCAGACTGATTTACCTTATGACTGACACCTTTCCTAACAAAACAGGAGAAACACTGGTTCTCCTGCCACTGCTTCTTTGGTCAGGAACTTGCCTAGCTGACTGAATGCTATGTTTGTGGAGGAGTTTCCCCTAGGCATTCGTATAATTTATTTTTTATGTTTATGGATAATTTCTGCTTAAGTAAGCCTATGACTTCCTACAGTAGTTTCACCGTAACTAATCACAAGTGAACATAACCAAAGTCACAAGTGCTAACAAGGCCCCTCAGAACCAGGATGGGCTCTGGCAGCTGCAGCACTGCTCCTGTGCCAGGCTCCCAGAGAAGATGAGGCTGTCAGGAGCCTCCATCTTTGGAGGTATGGGCAGGGTGAGACATGAGCTATTTCACAGCATCCCTGGTGGGGGAAAGGATGAGGCAAGGGCAAATGGCTTAGGAGCCCAATGTTGACAATAAAGGTCGTCAGGAGCAAGGATTAGCAATGCTAGGGAGACATCTGTGGTCTAACAGCTTCTCTGAGACTAACCTCAATGCTCACTGTTGATCAGAGACCAGGGAGGACCATGGAAAAAAGGCAGGCAGAGGACACGTGGGTATGTGCCTATTTGCTCCTGCTTTCCCTCCCTGCTTCCTCAGGGCAGTTGAGCTTGTTGCGTGTGTTGTGACAGCAAACACCTCTGATGCACGAGGCACGAGGACACAAAGGACAAGGTCATTCTGCAGGGACAGAGAAGCGCATGTTACTGCCCAAAGTGACGTGACTCTGGACAGGTCAGGTGGAGAAGGGGGTAACCGAGTCACTGGCAACTTTCAGAAGCAACAGCTTCCTGGATCTGTCTTTGTGCTTCCACATGTGTGCTTCCCTTATCTGCACCATGCAGATCCCCATCCTGCAGGCTGCTAACCACGTTAGCAGACAAGGGCCCAGCCAAGCACCCTGCTCTGAGGGATATGCTCATTTGCACTGGCCTGAACAGATTATTTGGGGATCTCTGCTTTGCAGGATTATGTATTCCACATGTTAAGACATTAATCTTCCTCTGTTCTCTCCGTTTATGCACCATGGCCTGTCTTCTCCCAACACGTCCACATTTCTTGTCACCAAAATGTGCAACACAAGTCACATTACATGATTCTTCAATAGCCACAGAAAATTATTTTGTATTATCACTGGAGGCAAAGGAGAAGGACCTCTCAAGTTGGGCATCTCTTCGAACAAGCTGGGAGTCCCAGTGTTCGGGATGCTCCCCGCAGGAACAGATGCATCCAGGTCCACAGGTCCATCCCTGAGATCTGAAGTCTCTCCCCTGCCCTGTGTGGGCATCTCCATCCATGAAGGAGGACTGATCAGGGGGCTGAGACTCTTTCCCAGGCACCGCTGATGCAAGCACCACAGGATGGGAAAAACAGAGCCTAGTTTCTGCAGACAGATGAACAGAAAGGTCCAAGCACTAATGACCTGGGGCAGAATCTCAGGGACTTCTTTATTTTGATGTGAACTTCTCGTTTGAAACAAAACAAAATCAAAACAACAGAAAAAAAAAAACCCCAAACATGAAAAAAAACTGGGTCTTCAATCTCATCCCCATTTTCCTGCAAATACTGAGTTGAATTCTCAGGCTAAGTAGCAGATTTTGGATTCTGAAGGTGGGAGATTTCCAACAGCCATGCATCCCCTGTCTAAAGGGACATCATTATCTCCCCAGCTGAAGAAAGTATGAGTAGGCATAAATTCCACAGACTGCAAGAGGAATACTGCGCTGCTCTTGAATGCAATGAAAATCTCTTTCACCATATTCTAAATCATGAACAATCACCATATGCCAAAATCACCATATTCTGAATTTCACCAAAATTCCCTCTAACCATGGGATTTAAAAAGTGTTGTGAAAAACGTCATGTCTGGAAGCTTCAAATACATTAATTTCCGATTTAGTCTATCAACCTTCTCAATAAGCAATACAGAATATACTTGATTCGTATTTCAAGCCAGGCATCCCAGGTTCTAACACTTTGTCTTAAAGTCCTATGAGAAATAAGACATTTATTTAAGAATGTCCAGGAAAACCTTTGGTTTTCTTGCTTATCTGACCTGCCTAGCTCATCCAAAGCTTTTACAGCAGTTGGGTCACATAGGAACACACGCTTGGGAGGTTTCCTGGCTCATATATAACCAGATCGATAAACCACATGCCCTGTTCACTGGACACCAGGCTATTTTGAAACAAAGCCACAAAGACTTTCACCAGACTCCCACTTTGCCTACATGCAGTTGAGCAGACTTTTGGAGATAGCTGTGGACAATTGCTATTTTCTGTTATGGTTAAAATAGCTTCCCAGTGGGCCAAACCTCTTAAAGATATTACTGGAAATGAAAGTATAATTCTGTTTAAGATTAGAATTACATGAATAAAAATATCTCTTGCTGGAGTGTCTAATATGATTCACACAAAAAGCCAACAGAAAAAAACCCCTTCTGTATTGAACTCCACTCACTCATTTCTAGAAGGAATTTCTACCAGCTAGTACTGTACCCAAGCGGCAAGGCAACTGGATGGCTCCATCCTCCATCACGCTGTGGGTCTCTTCCAAGAAGGGCTTTCCTGGGTTTCTAAGCCTTTTCCTACCCTCAGCTCACACGAGCCCCATGAAGCACTGTGACAGCTGGGGAACCTGGAGCTCTGAGGCTTTGAGGCTGCCCAGGAAAATCGTGACAGCCAGTTCAGCCCAGACCTCCCGCTCCCCAGCCTCATGGCTCCAGCACCCCCAGAGTTCTCCAGAGGCAGGGATCGAGGCGTGAAAAAACTCAGTGGCTGAGATTTTGATAGGGGAGGTGGCAGGGCTGGCCACAGAGGGTTCACCCGTGGTTGCATATGCAGTCTAGCAAAGGAACCTGCCCGCCCCAAGGTCCTCATGGAAAATAGGCTGAGGAAAGGGAAAACAGGCTGGAAATGAGATGTTACTTCCACAGCCACTCTGGAACAGAGCCAATGAAGCCCCAGAGGACCACAGATCAGCAGGCTTTCCCCTGGAGGTTAAACCTGCACCATCCCCTCAGTGCTTGGTGCCCATCAGAGTTTCCCAGTCTCAAGGAGTGAAGTCCGCGAGCCCTCAGCACCACCGGCCTGTCTCCCATCTCGGATCACCCAGCTTCAGCAACACTAAACTTGGGCAAACCAAGCTCAAGAAAACCAAGCCCAAGATCCCGCTGTTGCCTGGAGGTCTCAGCCGGCATGTGCCGGGCCGCGGCTGCCGGGGGAGGCAGCTGCCTGCGGAGGGACCCTCCGCGGGTGGCCGGGGCACGGCGACCCCGGGAAGATTTCTCCCAGCCCTACGGCCGGCGGGCAGGCAACCACCGACCCTGCGCGCAGAGCCAGCCACCCAGCCCAGGGGGCCTGGCCAGGCGGGGGCGGCGGCGGCGGGGACCCCGGCCCGCTGCGGGGGGCGCGTTGCCCCAGCCCGCCCCGCAGGGCGCCCCGGCCCGCGGCGGTCGCTGAAGCCCTGGGGCCACCTTGCGGCTACCGGCGTGGGCTGCCTCCAGCCGCGGCACCGCAAGCCTCGGCCCGGCGCGGTGCCCACCCGCGCCCGTGGGCTGCGGGCAGCCGAGCACCTCCGGCCGCTCGCTCAGCGCCGCCCGGGCTCCAGCGTCCTCGGGGTTTGCTGGGAGCCATCCAGCTTCCCGGGGTTACGTGTCCGCTGGCTGCCCTCCTCGGATGCTGGGGCTACAGCAGTTAAAACACAAGCTCTTGGATTTTTTATTTTTTTTTTTACCCAAACAGCCTGGAAACGAGGGGCCCTGTTTGTTGACATAACATGCAGATCCCACTCCAGCCACGCAGCCCTTCTTCCTCACTCAGGAAAACCAAAATGACTGGCATTGGGGCACCTGGAAGGCAGTCATCACAAAAAAGACATAGACCTGCAGAGAGGAGGGACACTTCCCCACAATGCTTCATTTGTATGAAGAAAACACAGACCCACGCGCTTCTCCCAGACCCCGGGAATAGCCCAGTGACTCATCAGCCAGGTGACTCTCTTGGCTGGGAGCTGGAGATGGCTCCGGCAGAAGGTGGCATTGCATTGCCCTCTCTACTCCACCTAAGTGCCCCAGGCCTACCACTTGATGGGGGCCTCCAAACTGGTATTCATCCCCTTTTTTCCTTCCTACCTTAACCAAGCTGCCCTTCCTCCGGCCACCCTCCCGTGCCAATGTGCCAGTGCAAGAGAGATCCAGACCTGAATGCCCACCACAGCTCCGCTACCACACATCCCACCTAACATGCTGTGAGCAAGGGATGTTGGTGAGACAAAACTGAGACAGAGTAGGTCTAGAGGGGAAAAACAAGGATTTAATGGAATGAATGGAGAAGCTCCCAAAGTCTACACCGGAGCCACACCTCTGCAGCTCTCTGCCACTCTCCACTTCAGGATCAGTCCTTCCTTTCTGCCCACAAGAAGCTTGGGGATACTCAGGAACACAGGTGCTTGATCTGCCCCTTCAGAGCCCTCTCCAGGGAGGGGGTTAAGGTGCATTGTTAACTCCATGCAGACCATCTCCACAGCAGCCTCTTCCTCAGCCCTTCAAATCTTCCAGAGAAGGGAGCTCAGCCCAGAAATCCCTCTCTCCTTGGCAAGTGAAGAAACCTTGCGTTATCCAAGGTGGTAAGGGCTGTACAAAAACCATCCTGGGGGGTGGGAGGGAGAGCCACACTGATCCTAGCAATGAGATTCTAGCTCTGTCAGCATCAGGAGGTCAGCTCTGGTGGAGGGAAGGTGCTGTCCTGTTCCAGGCCTGGAAGGCAAGTCCTCAAATGGGCAGGTGAGCTGGCGGAGCCTCTGGAAGGCAAAGGCGGGCATTGAACACAGCTGCAAAGACAAAAGGTGACCTGGGTCCTCCCCTTCCAGTCATGGGTATCATTCAGCCAGTCAGGCCAGGCTGCAGGCCTGGTCCCTAAATGCCAGGGATGTCCCAAATAAGGACAGTTGGCACATCAGAAACTGAGGGGATAAACTCATCTTTCAACCACTTGTTTCAGGACAAGCACAGAGCACATGAGAGACAGTAGGAAAGCTCTGTCCTCCATTTGCTCCAGGCCAGGGCTAGAAAGCAGTCCAAAGAAAGGCTCGTGCCCAAGTACCTCCAGGTCATCCCCTCCAGCAGCACAGGCTGCAAAGGGAGAGCCTGTACACACAGGTTTGTCTTTAACTGGGACAGCAAGGGCATAAGGGGCTACCCTCTATGTCACACAGCATGGTGCAGACCATGCTCTTGCAGCTGTGCCCACTCCTCCCTGTCTGTACTGGACACACTGGTCAGGGACCCATCGCTGTCACAACCCATTCTTGAACACTTATGGGAGTGCTCCTGGATGGTATCCTGGGAGAACAGGTAGTATCCTGGGGTTTCAGGACTGTTTGTGAAACCTCCCCCTGAAACCATGAGCCATGGCAGGGGCAGGATGCCTGTCTGGAGCAAGGTCTGTTTGCCAGCTCCCTGCCCTCCCAATGCTCATTCAGGGCAACCAGCAATGGGTCACAGCAGCTCTGAGAACTGGGCAGGTCCAGGGCACTGAGACTGTGATGGAAACTTCAAACTCCCAGTGATCCCTTCCTCTCTATCCCTATGGCCTCAGCATAGACTGGGGAACTCAGCTGCCCACAACACTCATGGGATCTGGAGCTTTCTCAGAACAAGTCTTCAAAGCTCAGTCAAGGGCAACCTCCAAACTGGCCTGAGGCACTGGGGATCATCTTTATACTCTCCACTGAATGAACTTTTTCCCAATGGTGCTTGCAAAGAGGCAGAAGCACTAAACAAAGGGTACCAAGAGGCAACAGCCACCTTGGAGCAGCCCTCCAGCCAGGCAGAACATAAAAAAACTAAGTCTGTTATAGCAATGGACTCATTCAATCAATTTATTCTAGGCTCCCTGCTAATTAACTTGCAACTCACAAATCATCCCCCTGCAAGGCTGGATTTCAATACAGAAGCACAGCGCATGCCCTGATCCCAGAGCACCAGCCTCACCTCTCTGAGGGAGCCTTTGATGGTGGAGAGTTTGTAGACGATCCAGAGAGGAATGCATACCATGGAGGAGAGGGCCAGCAGCCAGCCCAGGGTGTCTCCCCACCATGGGTACACATACTTCTTGTTATAAGTCAGTGGTGTGTATTTGATCAGAGAAAACAGGAAGGTTGCCTGGCAAGGTGGAAGAAACCAAGAGAAAAAGATCAAGAAAATCAACAACATGAGCCAAGAGAGGTCTTCCTGGTGAGTCCACATCTGCACAGAGTCTCAAGGTAACAAAAAGCTCCCTAAGACAGCAACAGAGGGCACACCAGTCAAGCAAGCTTTGCCGGGACAGCCCCCATGTGCAGCACTGGGCATGGCAGCAAGGAACTTGCCCCACCAGCAGACACCTCCATCACTGCTGAGCCAGGCCCCTCTCCCCGTTGTTAACCCCTACGCCTGGCCCCCAGAACTGCAAACACACAGAACAACAGGGTCCCATAGTACAGGCCACACAACCCCTATACATGCACATCCCTCTGTATATATGTAGGTATCTACTATATCTCAGAGCACCCATCTCTGCCCAGCTTCCTCCCCACAGCTCCCCTTCCTGTGGGCCCTCACCATGCAAACCGCCGGGGTGATGAAAAGCCAGCAGTATTTGATGACGGGCCATGGCCGGTAGCCGATCATATCTTCAATGTTATCATAGAAACGCTCAGCACCTGCAGAAGATGGGAAGGATGCCTTGCTGCTACTAAAGAAGGAAAGCAGCAGGGTCTGCATGTCCAGGATCCTGCTTCATGACTGTTTGGATGCTCCCCAGAAGATAAGGCAGTAAATTCAGCATAGCTGACAGCCCTGTTGGGGAGTTTGCCAGGAGTGTGGCCAGCTTCAGTCTTTGTCCTGGATTAACATCCTCCTGCCCCGGAGTGGATGGGTCAGCAGGGCCAGCCTCTCAGCATCTCCCAGGCTAGGACCTGCACCCAGGCTGAGACCTGAACTCAGGTTTTACCCATCTCTAGTGAATGTCAAGACTGAGAGAGTTCTCAAAAATGTTTGAGGGTCTCAGACTCCTCTATACACACACTGGGAGATTTCCCAGCCAGCTCCAAGTCCCCAAGGAAGGAGGGCCCCAAAAGCAGGGGCACGTAGGAATGTGCTGGGGATACCTGGCCACACAAATCCTCCACGGTGTTGCTGTGAGGAAGCCCTCACCAGCTGAGTCTAGGGGCACCAAAGCAAGGGTTTAGAGGTCTGCCTTGCGCTGTGAAGCAATTGCCAAGATGAGCTACAGACCAGCATTTTGAGGATGGACCAAGCAAAAGCCTGAGAGACCAGAGCTGGGGACCCCCCTGGTTCATACTCACCATAGACCCAGGCGATGCAGAGAGTCTCGAAGATGGCCACAAAGAGCAGGCACATGCCACTGGCAGCATAGTAATCAAAGAGCTGGAAGACATACATCCCACCCTGGGAAGAGCCAAGTGGGCAGCAAGGCGAGGTGGGGAGGGAGAGAGAGGAGAGGAATCAGGCACAGGCAAAGAGCTCCAGCCAGAGTAGGAAACAAATTCAACGTCTTCCCCAGAGCTGGAAGCACCTTGCTCTCTCTGGGACAGGGCTTTAGCCAACAGCAAAGGCCACATCCCTTGTGCTCAAGGCCTGATGAAGACATGCAGATGCCCTGCTCTTAGGAGTCTCTGCAACCCTTCATTCCAGTGCAGAGCAGGGGAGGGCAAGTGACTGCCAGAGATGGTGGGGATATTTTAGAAGATAGACAAAAGCAACTCTTGTAGCTGAAGTGAGGTTGGAAACCCCCTTAATAGACAAAATGCGTGCAATTTACTTTAGCATCCTAATTTGCAAAGAGAAGTTGCTGTGCATGCAGTTTTGCAAGCACCTGTTGCTGTGGGCCCAGAGGCTGGCGGCCTGGCTGTTTCACCGCCCGGGTCTGCCAGGCTGGCTACGAAATGGGCCGCAGTTACATCCACACATAAAGCTGCAGGTACAACTTCAAAGGCAGCTTTTTCAAAATTGTGCCCAAATGGAAACAGAAGATGCAGAGCATCATGGCAGCATCAATACACACACACACAGAGTGCTAGGAGGAATTAAAGGTTTTAAACTAGAACAGTTTAACTTTCAGGCAATTAATCAGAACAAGGGAATATATAGGAAACCAGTGTAATAGATACAGGGTGCACTCAGGCCCACCAAGTTTCCTTACACGAAGTGTTCGTGTAGCTTCATCCAGGAGGAAAGAGGACAAAGGTGCTCCCCTCACCATGCAACAGGCTACAGCTGTAAAGGTTTGGTTCATGTAAAGATAAAACTATAACCAAAATATGGGCTGTCCAGAGCTCCAACTATCAGTCTCGGCAGGAGAAGTGTCAGGACTGTGACTGGCACAAGGGGCGAGGGCTGGAAGGGAAAAGGTGAATACCTGAGGGAGGGAAGGGCAGCCTCCCGCAGGCACTGTGCAGCAGGATGGGCCTCACCAGCAAGCTCTCAGCCCAGCATGGACCCCCCCACCCACCAGGCCCCCTCTGCCGGGGGGGGAACTTAGACCCAGCAAGCACCATGCAGGTGGTCTGAGCCCAAAATACCTCTGTGAGCATCACCAACCCAACCAGATAGGAGAGGATGGAGACCAGCAGGATGAGGATCTCTCGGCGGTTCTTCTTGCGGAAGATGGTGGGGTACATGTCCACAAGAGCTGTAACAAGGCTCTCCACACAGACAAACTGCAAAAAGCAGAGATCCCACTTCTATCAGCCTGTTCTGACTGGTTCCCCAGCCCCACTGCCACCCCCTCAGCCAAGTTCATGCCTGTCCCAAAGAGACAGTGGCTTTTGTGTGGAAGGGAATTGCCCTGCACCTGCACCTTTACCTGGCTGTCCAGTCCCAGCAAAACAACCATCAGGAAGAAGAAGCATGCCCAGAGTGGGGAGAAGGGCAGCATGACCACAGCCCGAGGGTAGGCGATGAACGCCAGGCCAGGCCCTGGGGGGAGAATGGTTTTCAGAGTGGGAATCGGCATGGCAGTGGCACAACACAGCTGGTGCAGAGCTGCCTGAGGCAGCCACCCAGCCAAAGCACAGTCTTCAGCCATGCAGCCTCTCACTCCAGTTATAGCAGTGCTGTGCATGAAACCCAGGCTCCTCGAGGGGTGGAGGAGCTCAGCAGGAAGGGAGGGAAAGGCGACACAGCAAACTCCAGCTGCATCACCATTGCAAGAGCTGGGAGCCAAGGAAAGCCTCTGAGCCCAGGGGAGCACAGGACAAGCCTGGGCGTATGCCATGCAGGCACCTCACCCCCACACCAAGAGACAGTAGCTGCCTAACCCTAACCCTTACCCTTAGAGGCAGCTTATATTAACCTCAAGAGACAGTCATTACATCTTCATATTTCATGAGTGCGCACTCGTTTCTGCCTGGTTTTTGGAGGCAGAGAGCAGAGCTGCCTGCCAGGATGGGAACCTGCAGCTGCAACACCCATCACCTTAAGGTGGGTGCCCAGCAGGCATGCCCCTGTTTCCGGGGTGCAAGCAGCAGCACCCCCACCGCCCCATCCCACCACAGTCCCCACTCACCCGATTCAGCCACTTCAGCGATGGGCACACCCTGCTCCCCTGCCATGAAGCCCAGGATGGAGAAGATGGCAAAGCCAGCCACAAAGCTGGTGCCGCTGTTGAGGAAGCAGAGGGCCACACAGTCCCTGGGAGGAGGGGGCACAGCATCAGCCAGGTGGGGATCCAGGTACGATGCACACCTCGTGGCAGCCCCCCGGGGCAGCACACACTCTTCTGCCTCAGCCACTGTGCCCGCAGCAGAGCCTCTCTCCCAGCATCCCCACAGCTCAGCTCAGCACCAGGAGCTGCAGGAAGATGCCCCAGGGTGGGCAACACAGCAGGAGCCTCCCCCCAGGGAAAGCCTTCTCTAAAGACAGTGTAAAGATGCATTCCTCACCTGAGCTTCTTGCTCATGAGACAGCCTTGCTACACATCTAAATGCCTGGAGTTTAAATTTTTTTCCTTTCTCTCCCCTGGTCCCTCCTGTAGCAGGCAGTACAAGATATTGTTTTTGTCTGGGAAGGGAACATGTTTTTTTTTTCCTCAATAGATTTCTCAGACCATTTAAAATCTTCTTGGTTCTCACACTACTAGTTATCTCCTGGTCCTTGCATCATGAGAAAAAAAACGAACAGAGCCATCCACTTTATTTTCACTGATCTGTTCCCTTTTGTCTCTGTTTCATCTCATTCTCACCCATCTACTCTTTAAACTAAACATTTCTTATCTATCCAATTCCTCTTCATGCTCCAGTCTCCCTAGTCCTCTTCTGACTGCAACCCTGGGGACAACAATAACATTTGCAACATCTTTCCAAGTTATTCAGAACCAAACTGAATGCACCCCTTCTGGCATTTCATGGCCTGCTCTGACTTTATTAAATTCTACTCTGCAAATCCAATGTGATTTTCTTTAGGTATCTAGCATTTGGGGGGGTTCATGCTCCTCCCTGCATGTTAACTAGATCTATTCACAGTTTGCAATCATTTCTAGAGGAAAAAGCACAGTTCACACAGAGCCCCTATGCCATACAAATTCAGAATATTCCTTCCAAAGCACAGCTCTTCATATTGTCAAGGACTGTACAGCACCTAACACCATTGCTCTGCCTTTGCGCTTGGTTTCTAAGGCAGGAGAGGCTGAAAGAGGCCAGCAGAGTGAGCCCCAGCAAATCTCCCGGCTGGTAAGGAGGGTCACGCTCCACCAAGCTCAGCTAACCCAATGAGAAGCCCATGCCAGAACCCAGTTTCTCCAGTTGCTATTAACTGCCTGCTCTCTACTCAAATTATATTCTCAGACATTTTATACTAATTACCGTTTATCTCAAATAGTTCCTCTTCCTTTCCCCTGTTTCTCCCTCTTTCCTCTGGATGTATGCATGACAGGTCAAACCCTCCTTGGAAAAGCATGGGCTGGAAGGTGCTCTCCAGTCACCTGGCAGGTGGGAAGGAGTGTTGCAGTGGAAGGTAACACAGGGAGCGGCCAGAGCAAAGAGGTCTCTCAAGATTTGCACCCAAAAGGGGGCCAGGGAGCCCTGATGATACCCCTTACTGGCCCAGGAAACAAGAAATGGTCTATGCCATTTGGTGCCATCTTGGACTGCTGCCATATGAACATGGTCCCTCCTGCCCACATCTTTTTGTCTTCCAGGCCAGCAAAGGTTACACCTGGCCTGGGATAACTGAGTAGGGCATCATGCTGGTGTCCCTGTGCCCTGTTAAAGCCTGGTCCTGTCTTCCTGTGCAAACCAAGGCTGCAGAACACAGGACCAACTCATTAAAATGAGTCCATGCCTGGGAAGAGGCTGGTTGGAGATTTGACTCCAAAACAGAACAATTTCCCTAGCAAAACCAAATAACATAAAAGGTCTGTGTGCAAACAGCCATCCCTCCCCTTTCTGTAGTATCTTCCAGCTGCAGTTATAATAGCTCTTTACAACCTTGCTGCTAAGCAGCCCCTGTCATCACCTCTATGCCACGCATCTAGACTGAAGATGCAAAGAGGTAATGCCCAAGGACATGCAGCAGGCCAGAGACAGATCCGTTATCTCTTCTTTTCCTGCAGCTTTTTTTCCTCAAAACTGTATATGGAAGAAGGGACACGAAAAGGAAGAGGAATCCAATCCCAGCCCAGCTGATGTTGGAGAGGTATCCCTACAGCAGGGGTGAATTTTTCCTAAGGTGAAGAGAAAGATGCCAAGCAAGAACCATGTAGCCAGTGGTCTGTCTGGCCCTTCCATGGCAACAACCACAACTTTCAGTTTAAAAGAATGGGGGAGGACCCAGTGCCAGGAGTAACACAGTCAGCAGAGGAAGAGTGGGAAGGAAGGTGGATAGTTTTATCTAGAAGTGGCCTCTTCCACTCATGCTAGCCTTTTTACCCCTGGGGATACAGCTCCAGATGCTGGATACATCTACAGCAAAATGAGTTTATTTTCACCTGACCATTTCAACTTGACAGCCTGATTCTGTTCAGTAACCTGGCCTATCTCTGTTCAAGGGCAGTGCAGCATGAGGAGAGTGCGCAAGAAACAGAAGTCATACCTGCAGGCTATGCAGGTAGACCACAGATAGCATATAGGAACCCAGAGCACTGACAACTGTGCAAGACACTAGGTCCAATTGGACCAAGGAAGGATAAATCACCACGTGAAAAGACTTCAGTCTAGAGCCATTACATCTCACAGCTCTGCTCCTGCTGTGGCTACTTATGCACCCATGTAATAGGGGAGGTTGTGGTGTGGGCTGGGGTCACAAAGCTGGCAAAGAGGATCTGACTTTGCTGGGCCTCATCTGGTGTGGAAGAGGGGATTTGTCAGCCATGGCACGGGCAGAAAGTTCCCTTGGGTAGGCAGCACAGAGAGCTGGATCTAGGGAGAAAACACCTGGAAAGAGTTTTTCTTATGCCTTAAGCAGAAACAGAAAACATGACACTTCAAAAGGCCAGTAGCCTCCAGCAGTTCACCAGCTTATGTACACTGATGTTCAGGGAAGGAAAGGCTCTAGGCAGCAGAGCCATGCTCCAGTTACCTGTAGCAGTTGTTATGGTATTTGTTATAGCTGCCCAGAGCTGTCAGGCATCCCAGACAAATGGCATACGAAAAGAAGATTTGAGTGCCTGCATCCATCCAGACCTGCAAGGAGATGCAAACATAGGTGAGAAGATAAGGCCAGCACAGAGCGCAGACACTGCATGGATGCGAAGCCCCAGGGGCTGCCATAACCAACAGAAACATCAGTGACCGGGATGCTGGCAGTACCCAGCATTTAGACAAGCCTTTTCTAGGGGCAGGTTATACAGAGGCAGGAGTTATAGTGCTCAGTGAGACACCCAGCGGGATGTTAAAAGTGCCGAAGGGAAGGGGTGCACCATGACTGTTGCAAATCCACAACACATGTAGCTCTTCATCATCATCCCTTTCTTGCTTGGACAAATCTACAGAACTCCGTGACCTTCCAGAGCCTCTTAGCAGTGAGAGGCCCGATGAGCACTTTCCACAAGAGCTGAAGGAGCCCTCTGCTAGCTGAGGAGGTGGACTTGATTTGGGCAAGCCTGGACTCCCACTGGGTGGCATGGGTACATACAGCTTCTGGTGGTGGCCCTTCTCTCCAAGACCTAATTTAAAAGCTCCAAAACTTAAAAGAAAATTAACTGGGGAGGAATACTAGAAATAAATAGAGTTGTTTGCAAAAGACAGCTCTTAAAAGAAAATGCAAGAACGCTTAGTTAGTTAGTCCCATGAGGCAACTTTGAACTCCGCCTCGCTCTCACTGTCAGTAACATGTCCCAGTGCTCCAAGGCTGACATTTGTCAATGCCAAATTTGATCTGAAAGCCTAGCTGTGTGCTGTCACCAATGCAACCACTGCCTTCTACAGAGAACAGCAAAAGCAGGAACCAACGGTGAGAAATGAAGCAATGACAAAGATTGTTAATTAAACCCTCTTTTTTCTAAGATCTTTCTTCCTAAGGGGTTTATAAAATAGAGATAAGACAATTATTCAAGTGAAGGGTAGACACATTCTAGAGACAAAAGAGAAGCTAGTCATGAAAAAAAAGCAGAAGTAGTATGGGGGCAACTTTAATGAGTGAAGTCTCCATTTGGCTATATCCTCCTTCCCCAGAGTGGCAGTGCTGGTGAGCCTCGGACAAACACCAGCCTTGCCCTGGATCCCCTCTGAGAAGAACAGAAGTCAATGGAAAGCACCACAGCAGTTTTGATGGCTCCAAATCACACCCGTACATGTCAGCCGAGACCTCATGTCCTGGGGCAATGGTCAGCCAGGCAGAACTCGCCTGACAGCCCCTGTTGCTCAGGCCACCCTCACCAATGCATGATTCTGCCTTTTCTCTTCCATACTGGCCAAAGAGTAACCATGGGGAGAGAGGTTTTGTTTCATATTTACCTCTTCTCCCTCCTAGTCTGATAGGCCTTACAAAGGGAGGTTACAATCCCATCAGCTGTGATTTTCTGGAGGAAATTCCACTTTTAGCTCAAGGGACAGCTGCACAGAACAAATCTTCTCCCTGCCCACTGCTGCAGGACCAGCAGCACAGTCTACAGGGAGAGAAAGAAAAGTGCTGCTAGGGCTAGATTTGGGAAAATTGCTCTCCCTGACTGTTCTGCAAGCAACTTAGCTAATATCCTTAGCTGCAAGCAACTTAGCTAATAACAGCCCCACTATCTTCTCTTCAGTCCATGGAAACCCTGCTCACAATTTCATAGGGAGTGAGATCAAACCTCTGATTTGTAGAGAAATATCCCAGGGGCAGGAAAAGAACTGGTGCTTTACCAGCCATGGTAGAAGCCAAATAATCGAGACACCAAGCTTCATTAGCTCTGTGCCTTATGAAGTGGCTCATTTCTAAAACCCAGTGATACCCTCGACTGTGCAGCGGAGACCAGCATGGGGTCTGCGGGCTCCCCATTCCGCTGCTTGCTCTGCCCAACACAGAGGTGCTCACTGGGCTGTGTGGGAGACCAACCCCAAAGGGATGTTTTTAGGGAATATAGGACCTGCCTGAGCATATGCTTCCCTTTGAAGCAAGGCAGCCCCTGGCTGAAACTGTAAATAAAGCTAAGCTTGGCTCGCAGAGCTTATGATCCTGCTTAGTCAGCATGACTGTGAGCAACAGCTCAGGCTGCGTGCACTTTATTTCCCATTTTAAAAGGTTACTGCAGCTCATGGGCCAAAGACCAAGCCACCTTTACGTTCTTCCTGGCCCCCTGGCAGTTCCCAAGTTGCCTGGTGGTCAATGGACTGCAACAAGACTGATGCCAGGGTGCTCCTGACCCACTAGTGAGGGAGCCAAGCAGTAGCAGCAGGTCCCAGGACCACAGGATCACTGGGGTCAGAAGGGGCCTCAGCCCATCTGTGCTCCATCCTCCTCCTCAAGCCCCTCACAAGAAGCACTGCTGCCCACCCAGCACCATGGGTTCATGGGGGCTACATAGACCACTCCAGAAAACAGCAACACAAATCTTCCCCCCTCCACCTGCTGACTGTGCTCATTTCTCTCCCTGCAGTGACTCAGAGTAATGTTTTTTTTCAACCCTTCCAAAACCCTTCTTTCCCTCCTGTGCTGCTGATCCACAGCCTTTCATTATTTTAATATTTCCATTCTGACTAAAGAGGCTCGCTGGGGTCAGGCAGGGCTCTCTTTCCCCCAAAGATAAAAGCATGCTGCTGTTCTCTGGCCACTGCTCCCAAAGAGGCTGGTAAAGTTTATCCTGTTCAGAATTCGCTGGCACATTGGCAGCATGGGCATTTTGATTTGATTGTTGTCTGCTGTTTTCTAAGCCACCCAGTTTATTTAATTCATAATTCAATTTCCTTCAACATGTTTTTTACTGCAGTTTGTAATAACCTCCTACTCTCTCTTTTTAGCCAAAGCCTTCACACCTGAGCTGCAATTATCCAAGATGGTTAGGGCCTGTAAGAGGACATGTTCTTTGCTCCTTAATTTTCTCAGCAATATTTGCTTTATTACATGTACTGGAATTTAATAGCCCCCTGTACTGAAACAGATCCTTCCTTAGGAAGATCTCAAAGCATTAGAAATAACAGTAAAGACCATTTTTGAGCAAAAAGTTATTGAACTCCAGTGTATGTCATACATCAAATACAGGTGCCATGCTGAGAAGTGCCGAATTGTCCCCACCAGAAAGCAGAGATGATGCAGCACGGCGTGGATACATGCTGCGTGGAGAGTCATGCTTGGTGTAATGCTGAGCAGAGAGCAAAAACCACCCCAAGTCTTGAGCTGTGATTCAGCCAGCATTTTTTTCACTCTTGGCATCACAACTCACGAGTTGGCCTGTGGCACTAGTGCTACCCACCAGCCACCCACTGCACCATACAAACCCATTGCTTCAGCCCAGCCTTAAAAAAGGAGATCCTGATTCCTAAGGTTTCACCTCAAGACACCCAGGGCACAGTTTCCAGATTATTGTCTTTCCTGCTTCATTCAGGACCGGCCCACAGGCCCTAGCCCAAAGACCCAGTCCATGTCCCACAGTACTGCAGCGGCACAAGGCTGGGCAGCCCTGAGGCCCTGCTGCAAAAAGCGCACTGCCATGCTGCACAGCCCCAGCCAACGCTTTCCCTCATCCTCTTTTACCTCAGGAGGGGTACGAGTCAGTGCATTGCCATTTCTGTAAAGTATTCACGGTCCTTCTGGCCACCCTATGCCCAGCCAAGCCTCATGTTCCCAGCCCTAAGCCCCAGCTGCTCTGAAAATACACCCTTGGGCTCCTTGCAAGTGTGGGACGGCAGTGTCGCTCACCAGCTGATCTCCCTATGCTGGCATTCAGTGCCCCCGCAATGGCCCGCCAGAGAGCACCAACCTCCTGTAACTCACACACCTTGGGGCACCTGCCAACCCACAGAGACATTTTACACCCAGGAGGGCTCCCCTGCTGCTGGGGTTTCTTTAATCACATCAAGAACCATAGAATCATTTAGGTTGGAAGAAAACTTTAAGATCAAGTCCAACCATTATCCTGGGCCTGCCAAGTCCATCACTAAACCGTGTCCCTAAGCACCACAAGTACATGCTTTTTAAATACCTTCAGGCATGGTGATTCCACCACCTCCCTGGGCAGCCCTTTCAGTGAAGAAATTTTTCCTAATATCCAATTTAAACGTCCCCTGGTGCAACTTGAGCCATTTCCTCTTGTCCTGTCGCTTGTTACCTGGGAGAAGAGACCAACACCTGCCTGCCTACAGCCCCCTGTCAGGCAGCTGTAGAGAGCAATAAGGTCCCCGCTGAGTGTCCTCCTCTCCAGGCTAAACCACCACATTTCCCTCTGCTGCTCCTCCTAACACTTGTGGCTCCAGACCCTTCACCAGCTTTGTTGCCCTTCTCTGGACACACTCCAGCACCTCAGCATCCCTCTTGAAGAAAACAAACAGCTTTCTGGTTCATCCTGAAGAACACAGCTGCCTGACCCAGCGTGATGCAGAGGGGCAAGGGATGCTCCGAGGGATGCTCCTTGCTACCTGGGAAGCTGGACTTTACAGTCCTCCCTGCCCTGATGCTTGCAGACAGAAAGAGAGCTTTATTCCTTCCTGCTATGTCAGCACCGAGGTCAGACTCAGCAGGACCGCATGGCTGCAGCCAGCCAGCCACCCAGGTCCCATGCTGGCAGGGCTGGTGAGAAGCGTGGGAGGAGGAGGAGGAAGCCCCAAGGTAAATACAGCTGTGGTTCACCCCATGCAGATGCATTGTTCCAGCAAGGCAGAGGAGAAGATGCCAGCCCCAAGCCCCTTCAGCCCGCTGTGGGAGCTGCAAGCTGTCCCTCTCTGCTGCCCGGTATCTGCCCTCCACTCCCCAGGCAGGCCAGGCAGCGGTGCCTGGGCTCGCAGACCTTCTGCCGGGGCTGGGGGCATGGGGCCAGGCTGCAATGCTGCATGGCAGGAGCCAGCTCAGCATGCCAGCAGCAGCCCTGCCAGCGCACGCATCCACGCACAAGCACAGTGGGTCACCCTCCAGCACAAAAACAAACATGCTGGCCTTCAGAAAGGGGAAGCAGGGGGCCGGCAACAGCACAAACCGAGCACACAGGGTCAAGTTAAAGGCTTGCTGGGAAAAAAATAAATAAGGGGAACAAATAATATTTAGCAGGCCTACAGTCACCCTCTCCTCTTGCTGGGAAGCAGCAGCTCTCACGGGCCGTGGAGCAGCAGCAGGGGGGACCTGAATTTGGAGAGGATCTGGGGGCTTTGACCCCTTCCCCAGCATGGCTACAGGGGTCCATGGTTATCCCAGCAGGTCACAGTCCTGCAAGATGCAGGCACCTCCCGTGCTCCCTGTGGTGGCCAGAGGGCTTATCCTCAGCGCAGCCTCAACAGCAAGAACTACTCCGGTGCAAACCATGAGCCAGACCCTGGCAGCCCCCCTTCCTAGCCACAGGACACAGCAGACAGCCCCACACAGAGCTTCACCTCTTGCCTCCCCTTCCTGCCACATCCACTGGGAAGCAGGAGCCTGTGGGGACTCTGAAGGGGCAAATGCTGCTCCAAAAAGCAACCAGCAGGGAAATGGGTGAAAGAAAATGAGAGGGATATAGCGAAGGTTATTTGAAAAGTAGTGCAGATGAGAGGGAGAGACAACAAGAAGCAGAGGCTGGATGGAGGTAATCTCTGAATTTAGCTGTGCAAAGCAAGTCAGGCTATCCCAGCATGGTGTTGTACAGGTGCAGCAGTGGGGACTGTTTACAGGGTATCTGCAGAGCTGTGGGTTCTCTGCTGGTCCTCAGCACCACCAGTGCTCCCCTGCCCCTAGGACCAGGGGCACAGCCCCCGCCAGGGCCTTCAGCATGTCTAGGCTGGATGGAAAGTGGCTCATCACACAAAGATCTTCCTTCATACAAAGACTGGATAAAGTGCAAGGACATACAGCAAGGTGGTGGGTTTTGGGGAAATTTCAAGAGGAAAACAAGAGTGGGAGGTTTTGAGAAACATTTGCTGCTTTTTCCAGAGAAGGATATGCTCAGGGGCTGCTGAATTCAACTCCTTCTCCGTCTTCACTCATTAAATCTAATGAAATTTTAGCTAAAACTGCTTGAGACTTGATACCAGAGTGAAGGGAGACCACTCTTCCCTTTAAAGCAAACACAAACACACAGCTAGCACTTTCTGCATCAAGCCCACCAGTCCTCTCCTTAAATCAATCTGTATATTAAAACAGTGCCTGGTCGTGGTATGAAAGCATCAAGCAATGGACAGCCTGCCAGTGCCTGAGAAAAGTTCTAATGGCAAGTTTCCCACACTTAAAACCTTATTTCTACTCTGAATTCCTCTCATTTCAACTTCCTGCTAGTGGATCACACTGTGCATCCCTCTCCTTAATCACATCCACAAATCTCCAGCGTTATCTACTGAAATAAACAATTGAAAAAATTGTCGCAAAGATAATTGCAAAGCATGGAGTGATCAAAAGTGGAAAATGGTCAACAACCCTGAAGACCCCCTTTTGGTCAAAACACAAGTCTCTCTATGGAGTAAAGTGGAAACCTCCTGAAGCACAGAAAATGCAATCAAGGAGGGGAGGGAAATTTAGGTCTAGTAATGGCTGGCACGCTAACAACGTAATACTGAATATTATGCAAATAAAAAACAAACTATGGGGTTCCTATTTTGGGTGTTTTAGTTTGAGGGCATACAGTTCAAAATAGATTCTCTGGCAGTTTTGCTGTTAACTGCTTGTATTTGAGCAGAAGTGGACTTCACTATTCAAAACCTTTGGCAGTTTCTCTGTATAGTCTGATCTACCTATCAAATGCATTTTATTTATCATTCTAATTACAAGCATTTCATAGATGTAGAAAATGAAGATGCAGGAAGATCGTAGACTCCATGGGCATTGTAGACTTCATGGCCAGAGGAGACCGCCATCAATCAGCTAGCCTGAGCTTTCATAGGCAGGATTTCCCAGTTCTGTCCAAGGTCATTTGGCAGGTAAAGAGCAATGATTTCCACACACCAATCTGATATTCTGACACTTAATCACATCTCAGCTGCTGCTGTTCCCCTGGTAGAATCTGCCAGATAATTCATCTCCTTTTTTCACCTAGTTTTTCATGCGCTTTAAGGGAGTTTTGATTTTATCCCCTTGTATATTGTTTGCCCTTTGTTTAAACCTCCCCTTGAGATGCCTTACCATAAGGCTTAGACTGGAGAAGGTATTTTGAAATATTTTTATTTCCAGAATCCCTTTACAGGCACTAAAGAATCTTCCATTTTTCCAGGCAGTGCAGGATTGCAGGTAAACAATTACAGCTCATGACCCTCTGAGCACAAATCAATTATAATCAACTTGGCCCGATGCGCTGGCAGGACCCGTGCAGTCCCTGCACAGAGAGAGGTGGGCACAACCACGGTGTGTGGGGCTTGGGGCACTAACCCTTCCCTTCCCTCTCTGATGGGAAAATGCAAAAGAAACCTCAAGCTCTGCTACAGGGTTCAATAGGATGGTTAAAGCACTCTGGAGGAAGGCAACCACTGCTACCAGCTCCTGCTTTTTTTCCTGTGGAAGGGAAGCATTCATTGGGGAGTGATGGTGTTCGGAGCAAGTTTTCCTTCCCCAGCCACCCTCTTGCTCTGAAGGGTTACTCTGCCTTTGCACCAATGCATTAGCATTTTCCAGGCTGGAAAGAAGCTGTGCTTCTAAAGCTTGGGCAGTAATTGGAAAAGTTTGCCAGGATGGACCTAATGAGGACACAGCTAGTACAAGTAAAACCCTGCCACGCCTGAAGTGGTTTAATTCAGTCCCGTGGGCAACACAGCCACAGTAACAACAGGACTTTTCATTAGTGAATGAGCACCATTTAAAAATGTTATTACGTTTCAGAAGTCTCTGGCACCTCATCAGCACAAATGGAGCCCCAAACACAGACCTGTCCTCATCCCCTTCCAAGCCCTGCTGCACCTTCACACCGAGGTACCAGCTGTACCCACCTCCTAGAGAGAGCAAGAGAGCAGCCAGCACTGTGAAACAACGCTGTTCACCCACTGCTCAGGCGCAGCCTTGACCAGAGAGCAACTTCCAGAAAGCTGAGCAGGAACTCTGAGTCCTTCCCATGATAAAAACCAGACCGCCTGGAGCTGGAAACCGGACACTCATGTTTAGCTCCCCAGATCGGAAGCCGTAAGTCAAACTGATTGCACAGAGCCACGCAGCACCAGTGGCACAGGCAGGACCCAGGAGAGTCCCACAGTCCCTGACACACTGCTACCCCCACCCACAGCAAACAGGGATCCTCTGTCCTCCATCAGGAAGGGCAGGATCAGCCATAACCATTCCTCCTCCCACACTTATGCCCCCCATCACAAAATTAATAACCAAGGCAGCACTGGGACCAGAACAGAAAGGGTTAATGGGGTTATGAAGGGTTTTGCTGGCCTATTTTCCAGGCAGGCACCCTTTAATCTCCTTTGGAAACACCTTCACACAAAGGCTGGTACAGCAGCTCAGCTGGAGCCAGGATTTAACATGGAAAAACTTGTCCCAAAGAGATTAAAAGCAGCAGTTGGGCACTGACCCTCCTGTCAGACAGGCAGGAATTTTTCACCAGGGACAGGGAGGCGAGGAGGGTGGCCAGGTCCCAGGGACTGCTGCTGCAGCATGCCATGGCTCCCTCCATCCATGCACCTGGCATGCTTCCCAGGGAAGCCAGAGCACGAATGCCAGGTGCGGGGCTTGTCCCCATTAGCTGGTGGCATGGTGAGAGTGGCACCCCATGCACTGGCTGCCTCCACAGCAGTCTCCTCAAGAAAGGTGGGGGGCAGCTGGTGCCACTCGTGATGAAGGGTTAAATTCCACTGCCCATATGCCTGGGCAACTCAGATTCAAGTCAGACTAGAAAACACAGTAACAGCACAAGTGAAAACTGAGGGTGAGAGAGAGCTTGGGGACTGTCAGAGTACACACCAATATCACAGCCCTGCCTTATACCCACAGAGGGGAAAAACAGGAGAAAGAAGAAATTGGAAGACAAACAGTGAGAAAAGGAAAAGGAGAGGGGACAGCCACAGGCATCCATGCGAGCACAGCTCAGCCGTTCAGTCACCCCTCCACCTTACCTGGGGGTCCCCAAGGCGACTGAGGTCTGGATAAAGGTAAAAGAGGATTCCCTGGGATGCCCCAGGCAGGGAGACTCCCCTGATCAGCAGAACAACCAGCATGAGGTATGGGAACGTGGCTGTGAAATACACCACCTGTGAGGAGGACGAAGGGACAAGTGTAAGTGAGCAGCAGGGGCCAGAGCACACAGTGCCGGCACCAAACCCCAAGCCTGGGGAGATGGGCAGCAGCAGGAGACCGGTCAGGCTGCCTTGGTGAGCACCTTGATGTCACTTGCAGTAGAAAGAAATGCATTTTAAAATGCACCCAGGAAACTTGTCATCTGCCATGGCATGTCTGCAGCCAGAGAAAACCTTTCTAGCCCTAAGAGCAATCCAGACCCTGAGCCAGGCTGTCACCAGGAGTCAAAGCAGCTCTGCTGAAGCCAGTGGTGTAATATCTATGTGCATCAGAGAAGGAGCTCCCCCCGGTATCCATCTGTACATCCCTACCCCAAATAGAGTCTGAGTCAGACACGGAAAGTCTCTTCTCCGCAGCATTTAGTGGCAAGGGCGAAGGGATGTGCAGATAAGAGATACACCCTGAAACGTGATTGCTACTGAAGAACCAGCAAGGACAACACTGGGGGTCCACCACTCAGGGCTGGCACTGGCAACTGACCTGTGCCCACCGCTCCCCACAGCAGTGACTCACAGGCGCTGCCTCTGACTGACGCCTGTTCAAATACCCAACACGGGCACTGCATGCAGAGCAGGGCAGCACATCTCAGACTTGCCATCAAGGATGCAGACCTAAACAGGACCTTTAAATCTACCCTCTTGCTTTTTATGCCCCTAGCCCCGTAAGCAATGCAGCTGTACTCGGGTAGGGTTAAAATCCCTTCCTTCTAGCAAAGGAGCCGTGTTCCTTTGGGGAATGCTGCAGGCCAGTGCCAGCTAATACTTTCAGGGACTCCAACCTCTGGTAAATATAACACTCAATTTGGGGATTACCAGGGTACTTTCAGGACCATTCAGGCTAGTTGTTGTAGCATGCCTGTGTTTCCCACACAAACAAACTGTTATCAAGAGCTGGTGCAGCCTCCTCAGCAATTCAAGTAGTATCATTAATCCCTTTGCATTGATCCTGCACCTTCAAGACTTATTGACCACCTTGAAAAATAGTTGTTTGGTCTGTTGTATCATGCTAGGCCAAAAGAGAAATGTTGCTCCTTCAGCTTTTTCCCGTGTGGATGTGCTGAGTGATGACTCGCATCAGCACACTTCACCTGAATGCTACCCTGCAGCCCTTCCCTCAGCTTTGGCTGTTATGCACCAGAGCTAACGCTCGTCTCTGGAGGAACTGCAAAACCTAATGATGTGAAATGATCTATTTCTCACACCTCCCCATCCATCCAGAATGAGCTGTTTCAAAATCCACCTAAAGCCCACCACCCCTGAGCAGGGGTCGCAAGCTTTGCCACAGCTATAGCAGCTTCTGCATTAGTGGAGGTCCTACTAAGAATGAGCATATGATTTCCCTGGACAGTATGACCACTTTTGCTCTGCCCATGGGTAATCCTTATGATTTGAGCAGTGATTCAAAAAGAGATTTTTTTTCTGGATCCACTCCTATGTACTCTGTCTGAATAAAGCAATGTCCAAAGCACCTGATGCTGCAGTGCAAGCCCCTCTCTAAGTCAAGATACACACACTCCAGTGATTCAGTTTTGTGATGTGGAAAGGCAGAAGGATTTGAGAGTTATCCCATCCTTGAAAAACGAAACTATTAGACAAATATCTCTGCAGCTCCAGATTTTCTATGCATTTCATGTGTTGTGCTCTGTATATTACGCAGTCTTGCATAACACCACAGAGGTCAGTGAAAAATACCTCCTTGCTGGGTTTTATGATTGCCTGAGATGTCTCTGTGAGCAGATCCATCCCTGTACCTCTGAATCTGCATCCTGAATATTGAAGAAACCCAGGGACAGTGTTCTTCAGCACAGACAACCACCATTATTTCTTTCATTCTCAAATTTACAAGAAGTCCGATGTAGAGCTTTTTCAGTGACAGTTAATCAAATATGCAGATCCCACGAGTTTAACAATCACCCGTGTATAATCACCAAATCTTTCCTTCAGGAAAAGCCCTGGTGCATGTTCTTCCAGGATGTCAGGTTGCACATTCTTGGCTGGATCTCTAAATAACATCAGTTTTAGGAGCTCAGAATAAAAACTGCCAGTTGTCTGGCATATGATTTGGATTTAAATTTTGGGAACATCCTACGTGCTTTACAGTCTGCATGAACTAGCATGTGAAGCTTTTCACTCAGCGGTCAGTCACATCTGCACTGGGACCAGAGGTTTGAATTTGGAGACTGTTTTTCTGGATTAAGAGTGTCAAACTTCTATTTAACAACAGGAACATCTGGATCCAATGAGATATTACTCAGTGCTTGGCTCAGACCCAATCTTTTTATTTCTTGGGCATTGTTAACACTAACTACATCACTAGGAACCTTGCCGGGATCAGTGTGATCATTCAGTCACATGCTGGTCAACAACATCCAGGGTTTTATTTGAATCTGATCCACATGCCTTGGTAAAGTGGTTCCATCTGTGACAACCTCCTGCATCTGTAAGTGCTCCTCTGGGATGGACAGTCCCTGCATCGGAGGGTGCGAACCTCGGCTGCTGTTCAGAGTAGGGTCATTTCAGCTCATGGCATTTGCCCCTCCACAGGCAAATCCCCAGAACCAAGGTATATCTCTTCTCCAGCAGGGTTGTATTCCTACAGTCATCATTTTAGTTGAATTATTAAGTACACAGAGGGTTGATAAACCTATTGACACTGTTGCTTTACTGAAAGAAGGTTTCTGTTCTCAGGAACTTAAGATCTCACCATCACTAGTCCTTTTTGCTAAAAAGCACTTGCATTTAACCTAGAACTTGTATCTAAAATAAGATGGAATTTGTTCTCAGCACTTCCCACACTATGTTTGCTGTATCTTAGTATCATATTTGCTGTTATTAGACTGCCTCTGCTTTCTTTTACCAGGCCACCACAGCAAGCAATTGCTCTTTTCTTCTAATTTTACTCCATAGAAACCAGAAAATATCATCTCTGCAAGCTGCTTGATTTCCCTGTCATGTTTCATAATCCCAGACCTTTCTGGAAGCAGGGGAAACTGCTAACATCCATGCCATCAACTTGATGGAAATGGATGCAGCTACAATTTACACCCCATCACACACGATGTCTTGTTCAAAGCATGCAGAGAAGACACCATTTAGATAACATACTAAACCTTGTCATTTCCATCTGTTCTTGCTGGCTCCAGACAAAGCTGGCTGGGAATGGGTCAGGAGGCAGTAGCAGAAACTAAGAAATGGGGTCAATGCAAACCACAGTGGCACACTCTGCAACAGAGGGAGCATGGGATGGAGGCTGAACAGTTCACACCAACCCTTCCCAGAAGCATTCAAATAAATATCTCTGTGATGACTATCGGGGGAGGGCGGGGGGAGAAAGGAGACCTTTACTGCTGGGGAATATGAGCAATTGTAGGAACTGCTGGGATGAATAAGAAGAAAATAAAAAGGAACCCACCCCCCCCATGGTGATGAGGCAGAGAAGGCTTTGAGGCTATCAGAGCTACCTTCGCTACTATCTAATGAAATTGAAGATTTCCCAGCTGCACTTGCCAGCAAAGACAAAATCATGCTGCTTGCTCACACTGTGGTGGGAGGCAAGGGAACATGGAACCACCCCATAAATAGGAAGACTGCAGGGTCTCCTGGGCATGGGGATGCAGAGGGACCAAATGTGGATATACATCTTGGAAGTTAATGCTCGGAGATGTCTCAGTGCTCCCATCCTTTCCTACCCAAAACACAGAGCCTAGCTCACACTCCTGCTGCAAGTTGAGCCCCAGAGGCTCCTGCCAGCTTATTCAGAGGGTGGCTCCCAGGCAATCCCTAGGACCTCTCTGAAAGTACAAAAAGTGAATAGATCAAGTGCTCCAGCTGTGATCAAGGGAAGAGGCTAGATCTAAACCGAAGACTCACCTTGCCCGTGGACTTGACCCCTTTCCAAATGCAGAAGTAACAGATGATCCATGCCAGCAAGAGACACAGAGCCAGCTCCCAGCGCAGGCTGCCCAGGTGCTGGATGCCGTCGGAAATCTTTAGCACTCTCCTTCTGCATTGGGGGGGAGCAAAGGAACATCCAAGTGTCACTGATGTTGGCCACTAACATTCCCAACACCACAGTGCTTCTCACCATACTGACGGCTCTGGGGAGAACAGCTGTCTTACTAACAAGGCCCATGTCTGAGCTGCAAGCCTCAAAGCAATCAAGCAGTGCTCCCCTCTTAAGAGCACTACCAGCCTGGCAGATCACACATGGACACTTGCTTCTCTGCTCACTCCAGTGCTGGCCTGTTGGGCCAAGACATTTCTTCCACTGTCCTCCCACCCTTCACCTACCCTGTCCTCCAGGGCAAGAGCTCTCTCCCTGCAAAAACATGCAGCACTTTGCACACGCAAGCTCTGCCCTGGCCTTTTTCATGCACATTACAAAGTTCACCTACATTTCTGACATGCTTCACAGCTCAAAGTGAATGATACATTGCACTTACCGTGCAGAATCCATCAGGACCACCCAGGAAGCAATGCTGTCCAACCCCTTCTCCATAGCACACTTCTGTCTTTAGCTACGTAATTCACCTTAGAAGCCAGAGTAGCATAGCATCCCATACCATGACTAAGACCCAACCAAGACCAAAATAATCCCCATTGCACAGTCAGAAGAGGCCACCCTGGGCATCCTCTTTAAGCCAGTATAGAGGTAGGATCCTGGGCTAGATGGACCTCGATTCAGCTAAAGTCTTATTATCTCACCCTGGTCATATAGCAGCTTTCCATGCTACGTGTATGTCAAGTCTTCTTCATCACTTACAAAAGTAGGGACTCACCCTCCTCCATCTCCTACACTGCACAGATGGATCTGTGTGTGAAACACCATGGTGAAGTGCCAAAACCCCAAGCCTGAGACAGGCAGAGGGAGACATGCACCACCCTGGGGCCCAGCAGCAGTGCCTGCCCTGCTGTGAAAGACAGCAATTACCACAAAATAAAACTCACACTCCCGGAGAACTGCAGCCTAAGACACACTGCTTCCCTTCCTGCCCCACAGCCTTGGGGCAGATTGAGAGGATGAGAGCGGGGTCAGAAAAATCACACTGTTCCACCAGATGCATTTCATCATGCTGCTTTTTACCTGCTTCTAAGAACATGGACTCTGTAACTGGTGGGGAAAGGGTGCCAGCGGACTGTAACTAACTGGGCACTGTACTGCAGCCAGTAGAGGCCCCAGAAGCATGCCAGCAGCCCACTGGAAAGTCAGTGCTTCTTGAGGAAATGGTGGCCTCCTACCTCCCTGCCCAGGGAGGGCAGGAACAGGTGCTGCATCACCAGCAACGGGCAGTGGAAATTTCCATTTCCGTGTGCTTATCCCCCAGTAACACAGCAATGGTCACAGCAGTGAACACCATCTTTTCCAGCAGCCAGTCTCAGAAAGAGCAGTCTAAGGCCACCATCTAATCACATGTGAGCAGCAGACAGAGGGAGAGTGGAGGCTCAGGGAGAACGCAGGAGACAAAGAAAATTGTTGAACTTTGAAGTTCAAAGCCAGCATCCCTGTGCTGAGCCGGGGATGCTCTGGAGGTACTGTGTGCTCCGTGCGCTGACAGCCCCCGCAGCGCTGCTGAGGGCAGAGCCATCCGTCCATCTAAATTCACAGTGGCAGAGAGGGGTTACTTGCACAGTCTATTAGCCAGGGCTCAGTGCTTAACTGGTCCCGTTCTCCCAGGAGATGCTGAGGATCATCAGAGATCCCAAGACAACAGGGCTATGCCTTCCTGCCAGAAATAAAACTACTCTGCTCCTCAGGATAACTAATACAAGGGAATAAAACAATGAAAATGAGGGAGAAAATTTCAGTGTGAAGTAAACTGACCCTAGCACTTCATCTTTATTTTGGTGAGCTTCTCTCCTCAGGATAGCTTGCATATTAGTCACTCTAAACTGAAATCATCACCTCTTTTTCTATTTTTAAGATGATGACTAGCCCACATACAGAAGTCACCACCCACCACACCAGATCCTCCTCGGAACGTGCTGATATCACACAGCAGCAGGGTTTCAAAGGAAAGAGATCACCTACTGCGACACCAGCATGGACTCCTGCAATATGTCACAGGTCTTCAAGGTCTCCTCTTCAACAGCTGAACATGCTACAGCTGGCAAAACATGCAGACGAAAACCCATCGCAGAGCTGCTGCTTTGTGGATAACCACAGATCTCAATCCACTCCCACCTATAGTCTTGGCACCCATGTCCTGAGCATGGTTACGCTGGATGCGGCCACCAGGCAGGTCAAGGACTGCATGGAGCAGACTGGTCTGAACAGAACAAGAGCGATGGATAATCCATCAGGTATATAAACTGTAATCCAAACCACAGAGTAATGGCCACTATATCCTGAGGGAGTGTCACTGGTTTTATTGAGGTTTGCACCCTGGGTAAGTCTGATCCAAAGTTTCAGGATAGGGAACGTGCAGTCAATTCACCTACGTTGCAGGAGGAAACAACTGTATAAGGAAGCTCACAGCTGGCAATGAAGAACAAGGGAGCTGGCAGGGAAAGGAGCAGCACAAAGGGAGAAAGGGAGAGTGCAACAGCAGAGGAGGAATAAGGGAGAAAAGGACAATAAATGAAATATCAAGGACCAGAGGAGGAAAAGCATCAGTGAGGTAAGGTCTTGCACATTCAGCTAGCCATCACAGAGGTCAGTGAGGCTGAGAAGCCCAAAAGGTCCGAAGGGACAGGAGGAACACAGCATCAGAGAAAGGCAAAGCCAGATGGCGCAGAGGCATGCCAGCACAGCTCCAGATAAATACCACAAGCCTAGCAATGTTACCCTTGACTGATGGTTCTGTCCCTGAGAGCCTTCACTCTGACCTGTCCAGCTGCCTCTCTTGTGTCCTCTTTTGGCAAGGATGGGTTAACAGAATGTGCCACTGCAGGGTTTGTTCCTTGCCCAGGAAGGGTATGACCTGGAGGAAAGGGGGGTACAGGCCTGTCCTTTACTTACTCCCAGAACTCGATGACAGGGGAGGTGGCGTTTTCACTGGTCACATTGAGCGTTGAGTTCGCCTTCTGGAGCTCCATGCAGTTCCCTGCAGGAGAGGCCCAGGGAGAGAGGGAGTGTAAGCAGCAGTGGCTGGAGTACCAGAGGATCTGAAAAATTCCTCCCTTTCCATCCACAGTGTCAACACTCGTTGACATTGACTCTGAGACAAATTTTGTGTAGTCCCAAAGATGCACAAAAGGAGTCCCCTCCAGGGTAAGGCTTGGAAAGAATCTAGGACTATTAAGACAATGGCGTTTAATTTTTCCTTCCAGCGGCCACCGTGAGCAGTCCCGATCAGCACTGGGTCTGTGGCTAACATACAACATAGGATGACTGGAAGATGCCAGGAAGGAAGGTGCCCATGGTGGCTGAAGCCCAAAGCAGAAGCCACCAGGGAGGCCACTGCTGCATGGCACTGGCTGGGTGCTGCAAGTGGTTGGGCAGTGGCAGCACTGGTGGCCTTTAGGAAAGACCCAGATCAACTGAGCCTCTTCCCCAAAAGTACCAGCAGCACTGCAGCAACCCAGACTCCCCACTCTCATGACCGGTGGTCACACATACGCAGGAGTAAACCACTCTCCTGAGGTTTGGCCCTGGGCAACAAGTTTCCCTCAGCCAGCATCTGGTGGAGGACTGGGAGGGGGCTCAACACCCACCTGTGTTCCACTCATGGTCACAGCTGCCCCAGGGGAGGTCGATGGTGAATGAACTGAAGAGATAAAACAAGGCCCAGGCCAGGACAATGATGTAGTAGAAGTTCAGCAGTACGACGATGACCTGTGAGGCGTAGCCAATTCCTGCAGAAAGTGAGCCCCGAAGGCAAGTGACGCACGTGCCAGGGGATGGGAACAGGACTCCCCTTGGGAGGTGCTCACCCAACATGTACATCTGCTGCTCTGCCTTTTGACTGTGCTGCTGGATGAATGCCAGTGGGGCAGCCACCAGAGCCATCACCTCCTTCTCAAAGCCCACTGTGCTGCATCAGTGGGGGTCCAAGCCGGTGCCCCAGGGATCCCCTCTTCCTGGAACCCCACTGCAGCCTTCCCTGGTGAATGGGTAGTGATGGGAGGGAGTCTGGGTAGGGGATGGTCAGATTATGGTTGGAAAGCCACCCAAAGGGACAGAAACATATGATGGCACTCCACCTGCTGAATAACACCTCTTCTACCAAAATCCACTTTTGTTCATTCATCCCTTTTCACTTTTGTTTGGGAAGCATTTGTATTAACAGCACACTCCTTCTCTGAGACGTGCTGGAGGAGCATCTAAAAGTTTTGGTACATGTAGAGGAGACAACCGAGACCTTCAAAGGAATCATGGAAAGTAGCTTGAGGCTGGATGACTGTGCTGAAACAGTGCTAGAAGCAGATCTGACTGCTGATGATTTATTAAGGCAGTTGACACCTTTCACCACTAAGGTTTTAAGCCATCTGCAAACTCAAAAAAATTACATAGCATTAACCTAAAATAATAAAAATATGTTTTAGGTTCCTTATAACTGCCAGAAGCATTTTCATGATTTAGCTCTCGGAGGACAACCTTGATTAGGTGCAAAGCTCCTGGCCAAAACCGTGGCCATGAAGGAAACCAGGGATGCAATGTAACGATGGGAACTGTTTGGCGAGAAATATAATCAATTTTTTCCAGGGTGATTTTGGAAAAGGGGCAGCCAGTGGCCCTCCCAGGCTGTGCTCCTCAGCTGTGGGGAGAGGTGTCACTGTTCATCCCCCCACGGCCCTATGGTTCCCCCACCTCACCATGCCCTCCCAGGCTTACCCCACTCACCTTCAAAGAGGGGGCAGATCCTGCGCCAGGCTGTCACCCCTCCCTGGCTGGTATACTGCCCCAGCGCTGTCTCCAGGAAGAAGACAGGGATCCCACAGGTGAAGAGGAAGATGAGGTAGGGGATGAAGAAGGCACCTGGCAGATCCAAGCAGCAGATAGGAAAAATAAGCCCCATGGAGTGACTGGGATCAGGCCATCTCCAACCGGGCACCAGGCAAGTTCCTCCCCGGGGAAATGACACTGCATGGAGGGGTTGGGGGCTTCAGGAACAGGAAGACCACGGACAGGATACCAGGAAAAAGGGATTTTTCTCACTTTTCACCTCCCGGAGTGATGTGATTGCATGAGAAACTCAACATTCAGAAAAGATAGAGGAAAGGAAAGTTTCTAGGCCTGATTTTTATGCAGAAAAGAGTGAAACAAGTTTGCAATAGCTGCACAGAAATACAGGAAAACACTCTGCTGTAAAACCATTGTGACTTTTAATCAAGTTGGTGACTCCTTTCACATTGAATAAGCTGACTAGCTCATGGATGACAACACCAAAGCACCGAGCAGCACATAGAGACTGACACCTTCATCCAGCCTGTGGGTTTTCTCAATCATTTGCTCACCAAGAAGCAGCAGATGCACCAAAAAAATTCAAATAGTGCAGGAAAGTATGCACCTCATGTCAACAGCCAGGGCTGCCCTCCTGCTCAAGCCCTGTCACGAAACCAGGCAGGGAGAGATAAAATGCATCAGGCTTTTGATTACCCCAGGCTAATGTTAAATGTAGTGATGGTTTCTAGCCCACGGAGCACAGGATACAGCCCTGCAAGATGGCCCACACTCTCTGCTGCACTCACGCACCACCAAAGCTGCTCAAGCCCTGCTGCAAAGGCAGGGACATGGGTCAGGATGGGGGGCTGGCATGGAAAGGGGTACCCCCAAGCAGAGAACGGCTGCTGGGCTGTGGTGGGCTCAGAGAGGTGTGCAGCATTGGAGATGGCAACCAGCCAGCCACTGACCGCATTTTCCCTGCACAGGCCTTTTCTGGGCTGGTGAGATGCTGACTGGTTCTGGGGTCATGTTGGTGGGGGTATATGGGAAACAACAATCCCAGTGCCCAAGTAGACTCAAAACCCAAGAGATTTCATTAAGAAGCTTAGCTAGCATGCAGGGGCAGGGAGAGGGAAGGGGGGCTTTAGGGACTGGCCAGAAGCCCCAACCCACACTCATCCCAGCTGGGGACAGAGCCACAGCCCTCTCCTTCTTGCAAAAAAATGCAATCAACAAAACAGACAGGGAGAGCATCTTGGCAGCTCCCTGTGGGCAAACAGCAGCTAAAGGACTGCAGATGCTTGGCAGCCCTGGGAGAACAGAGAGCATCTGCCCGCATGCTCTTGCTGTACCAGGAAATAGAAGCTGGTGGAGAGCAAAGGACAGGGAAAATAGTTGTATCAACACCATCCCCTCAACTCCCAACATGTGTGCAATCTTGTTATCATAAAAGTGAAGCCTATTTCCAAGAGGGATTATTCTCACATAAAAGTTTGTATTTAACTAAACTGCAGCCAGGGGACCCCAGGGGAGGTCTCTGAGGTGGGAGGCTGAGCTGTCCAGCCTCTTTTCCTCATTTGCAGCCTGCGGTCTGGTCTCCCACCTTCCCCAGGTTATCTGTTTCTGGCAGGTTACACCCTTTGGAAGTCAAACTGAAGGGTCCGGACATGCAGGCTGTGAAATAGTGCAAAGTTAGGCTGGGATTTGCAGAGGCATGTTTGGGCGAGGGCTTGTGGTCTGCCCCACTCCCCTTGCTCCCCAAGTAGCGGGTCAGGCAGGGTGGGACGACCCCAATGCCAGGCCCACCATCACTCCCCATCTTGTTTCAGCTGACAGCGGGCTGCTGTTGCCTGCACAGGCAGGAAAGGGCAGCAGGCAATGCGGGATGGCCTTCGGGCAGAGCTGCCCTGCACAGTGACTCTGGTGAGGAACCCGCAGAGGGGGGCTGTAGCAGGGACAGGGGTCCATCAGCATGCCTGAGCACCCCCAGAGCTGGCTGACATCCCTCTGGTCCAGCCCTTATGCCTGAACGTGAAGGGGGAAATGCCGCTACACGTGTTCTCCACCACGGCCCCTTCACCTGGCGCATGCGTGGGCGGTGGGCCCTGGGGGCTGCCCACTCCGGGCCATGCTGGGGAGGCACCAGCAGCCACACCACTAGACAGGCTTCCCCAGTATTTCCTAATCGGCAGGGCCAGCCTGCCCAAGGAGGGCCTGACCCGCCACGGGAGGCGAAAGCAAGAGCGAACAGGAGCAAAAAGAACATTTTGTTGCTCTTGTGTTTTCTTCCCCTCCACTATGGAGGGCGTTGGTATCAGACACTGAGTGCTAAATACGTAAGAGACTAGGATTACTCTTTCTTTGTTATGTGGAGACATCCCTAAAGAAAGTAAAAGTGACCAGCTGCCCCTTTTTGCGTAACTCAGATTTTGCAGATACCTTTTTTGTGAAGAGCCTGATATTTTGGCAAGCAAAGCGAGGGCTGAGAGCTGTTATCATGGCTGCCTACACACAATTCAGTGTGGGGAAAGAAATAGTCATCCAGCACGGCAGAGCTATTCCAGCCACAGGGTAACACTGGCACAGGAGCTAGTGGTTGTAGGCTGGCCATGACTGACCTGGAACTGGAAAGTAAATAAAGGTCCCTCACCTTGACTGAAGTAGCAGGGAAGCAAGCGCTTGGACCAGCCTACCCAAAGGAGTACAAGACAAAAGCTCTGGCAGCTTTTAAAATTCTGGCGTTACAAGGGATTTGATACAGCAACGGCCACAGTAGGCTGGGCTCCACGAGGCAAGAGGGAGCCCCGAGTCCTGCACAGCCTCGTCACACTGCCCTGCCCCAGGAGAAGTCACACAGCAAACGCTTTCCCCTCTGCACAAGAGTTTCAAGCCCCATCCTCGCTCTAACCTCATGGGAAGAGGGCTGGAGATTAAAAATTTGACTGAGATGTCAAACTCTACATCGTCTCTGCTGCTTCATGGGCCTTTGCCTCAGACCCATTTTTCGGGAGGAAAGAAGGCTGAGAAATCAATCCCTTTTTTGTGCCTTTCCCCTGCTGTCCCACCACACACGGCAGCTCCCCTTTTCCCAGAGCTCTCTCCTGGCACCCAAGGCAAGGGGTGCCGGGACAAGGTCCCAGGTCCCCCTCCCCATGCAGGATGGCAGCTGGGAAGGGTGCAGCAGTGGGAGCAGACATGGCTCAGCAAGCCAAGAAACGCTCCCTGTGGAAAAAGAAAACATGAAAAATCCTCCTTTTTCAACAGAGAAAGAAAATGCTTGACCACCTGGTGAAAAGAAACAAGTGCTGAGCAAGGCACGGCATGAAAGTAGCTAAACAGCAGTTAATCCTCTTTTATGCCACTGGGATGAAAGCAGTTTAGTGAGGCCCATGAGACTACCCCAAGCTCAAGCTAGGGGATTTCAGCCCTGGGTCCCCAGTGCTTGCTCCCCACCAGCTCCCAGCCAAGCACTGTTTCCCCTCTCCCCTGCCCTTCCGGAGAGCTTAATTAGCAATTAATCACAAGACAGGGAGAGCAGCTCTCTCTCTTTACATGCCACTGAACCAAACTTGAGAAAAGCTTACAGGCTTCTGGTTTTTAAAGTAATTTCTCCCTTAAAAGGAAGCCACAAACACCTGTAAAAGCCCACAGCAAACCCCACCTGCAAAAGCGAGCCCAGCCCAGCCTCGCAGGGGACAGGCCAGCAGTCACTGCCGAGCACAGCCTGAGCAGCACCGGTGTGCTGGCACCTCAGCAGTAACAACACTCTGCTCCCTCTCTCCCCATCAAGCACATCCATCCACACACCTCACAGCCCTGCCGTGCGGCTCAGAGGCAGCAGTGCCCTCTTCCACACCCTTGCAGCCCCAGCAGAAGCCGGTGGAGCACAGGAGGGGGGCTGTGCTTCTGCACCGAGGCAAGGAAAACCCCTTCACTCTGCCCTGTCCCTGCCACCCGGCTCCAGCAGCTGGGGGACATCCCTCCACGGTCAGACAGCAGACCAGGACCTGTGACTGAGAACCCCTTGGAGGCCCCCTGAGCCTCCAGGAAACGCTGCAGTTCCTCGCAGTGCCTGCAAGGACATGGGTGCCCCACGGCCTCCCGCACTGCTCCCTGCTACGCTGCCAGGACCCACCGTCTTATTTGCACAGGGTGCCTGGTGCAACTCAAGGAAGAGCTGCCTGGGGTGAGACATGCTGCTCAGAGCCGAGCCCCCACCCTGCTCCCCCTGCCTCCCCCTGCAGATGGCCACCCACCTCACCAGCAGGATCAAGGCTCCACATGCCTCAGCGAAGCACGGCTACAGCCATCAGAAACCCCCGGACATTGCCACTTAGTTACCCACATCCCACGGTGTCAAAACAACCCCTGCTTGTGGCACAGATGGCACTGTCAGGTTTGGCATCCTCCCTGCAGGCTCGTGACTTGGGCATTGCTGAGAGGCTGCTGCCAGCAGTAAGCAGGCCCAGACACGGATGTCACAGAGGCAGGAGAGACCACAGAGGAACGCTGGTGACCAGGTGCCCCTGGGGCTCACCGAGGGGCCAGGGCTGCACTTACCTCCGCCATTCTTGTAGCAGAGGTAGGGGAAGCGCCAGACATTTCCCAGGCCGATGATCTCCCCAGCCACAGACAGGACATACTCCAGCTTGTTGTTCCACTGTCCTCGCTCCAGGGTCTGGTCCTCATCCTCATCCTCCTCCTTCTCCTTTTCCATGCTGGGGTGTGCGGGCACCGTTTCACCATTGCTGACAGCACCGGGGACTCTATAATCCATCCCACCTTCAGAAGGAGTTTCCTTCGTTACATTCAGAACAAGCCATGCAATGAGCCAAAAATTTGGGCTAGAGGAGGCAAGAGAGGGGAGAGGACACGTGCACGTTGAACTGTTCCTTTCTCACTCCTTATACCGATTACTACTCACAGCCAGGTGCTAAAAGCGTGCATGCACTATCGTTGTTCAGTCCAAAACGACTCCTTAAAAGCTCCTATCAGTTTCATTATTCTTAACTGACTCCTCTCAAAACACTCCTGATTCTGCAAATCCATCCTCTGAGCACAGCATCACACAGAGACCCAGCGGCTCAGCCAGGCTGGCACTCCCACTGCAGCCAGTACAGGGAACAGACTTAGGGCTGGAGGGGAACAAGAGCGGGATCAAATACTTGACAAGATATTTTATAAGAGTTTCTCTTCTCCTCTGTTGCTGCTTACCAAAGTCTGGTTTTAAAGACCATGCAATGAAAGCCTTAGAGTTTTAGATGCAGGAAGAAGACTAACTGAAACAAGAGGCAAACAAGTTTCTGCCTTTGGTGGTGGCAACTGTTGCTGGCAATCTACTAGTCTGTGAGAAAAGGTGATTGTTCAGAAAGGGTCTATCCTTCTAACAGCAGGAAAAGAAAGGGTGCAGATGTCACGGCCATCTGGGATCTCTCCTCTCACAGGGTCTGCCCCTCCGAACAGCTGCCTGTTGCCTGCAGAGGCTCCCCACAGTACCACTTTCAGGAAGCTTTGGCACTGCAAGAGCTTCTCCCATCTCTAAACAAATGTCTACTGAGAAAAGATTGGCACAGAGTAAGTGGGCACCTCTCCTGCTGTCCCACTTTCCCCAAAAAACCTCTGAGAGGAACACCTCTCCTCCTAGGAAAGCCAGGGCATAGCATAAACGGCTGTTGGTGCACAGCAGATGCCTCAGCACAGCGAGGAGATAGGTATGGGCAGCACGGGTGGCACCAGCTCTGCTGCAGCCATTTAGGAGGCTCAGGGGTGTTCAAGCCTGTTCCTCACAGGCAGCCCCCCTGGCTGCCGAGTTCCACGGAGCAAGGAGTGAGGACCGTCGTTCCCACCAACGTGGGTTGCTGAGGACCTTGTGCCAAGGAGGACACCTTCTTCCACGTGGTGCCAGCCCTTGAACCTGCTCATGCCCTGCATAGGCAGCTCCCCGAGCCCCAGCCTAACGCTGCCATTCATTCCCGCCTGCAACTCCCTCACCAGGAGAGCAGGAAAAGGCACTGGCAGCAAATGATATTCTCCCTGGATCCAGGGAGAGGAAAAAAACCAGGGCAAAGCAGCACTTTCAACCTCTCCCCTCCCCCTGCACAGTCCCCTATAAAAACACTTTGGGACATGAAGAGGAGCAAGAAACACTGGCAGGCATTTGACAGCGGCCACAAGGAAGGACAAGGAGGACCCCTCCACGCTAGAAAATGATTAAACAGGCAGAAAGCCACCGTGACCTCTCATCCACGGCAGCCCCGGGTGGGTGCGGGGCACAGGGGGAGCAGGGCAGAAGGAAACGGGGGCAGAGGTGTTACCTTGCGACGGTGCTGTCGGGGCGGGAGCCGACGGGAGACGCGAAGGCAGGACTGAAAGGTGCTGGCTATTTAAAGTGTGGAAAGAAAAAATTCAGCGGTGGTGTAATCCTAGACTTCGCCCAACCCACATTCCTTCCCCCACCCCCCAGGGCTGGACAAAAACCTACACATGACTGATTTCATGGCCAGTGCAAAGGGGCTCGTTCCCCCCGCCTGTGAGAAGGGCTCATGCTGCCTCCACCAGTGCCCTCCCTCCCCGGCCGGGGACTGCTTGGCTCCCACTCTCCATCACCTCTCTGCCCAGCGCTGTCCCTGGAGGCACAGGAAAAAGGGGAGACCACCACACACAGGTGCCTCCACAGCTCTGCCCGAGGGAGCCAAAGCCCCAAGACCTACTGGGACGAGGTAAGAGATAAAATACAAATTCACAGCGAATTCCCATCACGGGGTCTCTCCTTAGCAGAGAACACATGGGCACAGGGCAGCGTCCTGCATCGCAGCCTGACCCACCCTGCCCAGGGAGACGGCTGGGCTGTGCCATGGCTGCAGCAGTGATGGGCAGCAGAGCCCCGAGCTGGAAATAAACTCTGCTCAACTCCCTGCTGCTTCTTACTAGGGGCCCAAAACAGCCTTATTCAGAAATTCAGCAGACTGCAAACTCTCTTCCCTCACACGCAGGGATCTTTGCCACTGATCTTTCCCAGGAGCATCTCTGCCCCATCTCAGGGTGTCACTTCAGAAGCTGCAATGGGCACAGGCAATCACGCAGTAGACAAAAAAAAAAAAAAATTAAAATAACAATGCAGCAGGAAGAAAACAAGCTCCAGTTGTGCATACCCAACACTGAGCTGCAAAATCAGCTGTGGCTGCTGGGGAAAGAGGTTTTGGGATTACTGCAGGTAATGATGACGTTAGCTCCATACTTTGAAGCCATGAAAAAGGCAAACAGAAGGGGATATTGTACATGGTAGATGTGTTACAGCTGTGATGGTCCAAGGATGTAAGTGAGGCGAGGTTGTGAAATATTTTTATTACATCTGTTGATAAATATCTTGGGCAAGAGAGAACAAAACCATCACACTTTTGGTTTCAATGTCTCTGTATCAGGCCTGCAAAGCAGCAGAAAAACCTGAGCTGTGTACAGGCAGTTTGAGAAGGTATTAGGGGAACAGGAACAAAGCAGTAAACTCTGCAGTGTCACATGTTAATCTATGGGGTACCCACACAGCACCGGCCTTCCTACAGGAGAAACAGGGAAAGGGAAGAGGGATGGGCAGAGATAAAGAACCGATTCAACCAAAGAGTGATCAAATGTATGATGACTCCTCATGTCAGGAAGAGACGCTTAGGATAAAAAGAAGGGGACAACAGAGGTCTAAGAAACAAGGATAAGACAGAGAAGATGAATACATTGTTCACTACATCTCATGGTGCAACAACTAATAGCATGTGATAAAATATTCAGATTTAAAACAAAAGGAAATACTTTTTCCTCCCATTGTGCATAATTAAACATGGTACCTGTGGCCATTGCCACAGAATATTGTTTGGAAAGGAACTAGGGAAATTCACAAAGGGCTGCTCCGGCATAGCAGCGATTAAACAGGATGGTCCAATAAAAGCCAGCTCCAGTCCTCAAATTGCGGGTTGCTGGAAACCAGAGATGTTCCAGAGCAGGAATTACACAAGACTGTGAGAAGCAGGGAACATCCCTGTGCAGAAACCATCTTACAACAAATAGTGTAGTTGTTAGATAGTTAGGCTAAGTATACAGGGATTAAAGAAGAACAGCAAAGTCAAATAATATTTTGCCTTATGCAACAGATTGGTGTAAGGAGATAGGAGACGGAATAAGGAAACATTTCTAGACACTCTCATACTGCATGCGTCAGCATTGCTGCTCAAATACCCCTGGATAACCACGACCACTACAGTGCACTGATGGCAATAATCTTATCAACAGGACAACAAACTAATTGGCAGGAACTAATAGACTATGATAGGAAACAGTGTAATCAATAGCAAACTATTTGACTTCTGCCCAGCGAGATGAGACTGCACTGAACACAACAATAAGTTGAAAATGAAAACAAATGTTCAGTGTAAACATAAGCAACAAGGGGAAATATTAAATCTGCAAGTGTAAAAGCAAGCTGGAAAATCCAAAACAAAGCATATTTAAAGTAAAACATCACCTTGCAAATCTTCTGGGGTGAAACAAGAAGTAGTCTATATGGCTTTGAGAGATGTTACTTGAGAGGTTAAAAAAAAACCACAGCAAAAACAACACCAACCAAATCTTTTGACTGAAGATAGGAAGAGAACCCGCAAACATCACAAAGGATCAGTTAAAACTACAGAAAAACGTATTTTCAACAGACATTTTTGAAACTGCAAAAGGCAAAGAAACTGGGAGGGACTTTAACTGGCCCATCAGAGGCAATGAAAAGCTAAAGGGAAAAATGCAAAGGATGACATCTCAATTTTGGGTCTTAGTAGAAGAACGGGGACAGTCAGAAACAAAACCTTAGGAAACAGATTTGCAAGAAACAAGTAAGAGAGATGAAAGAAAGTGGATTTTTTTTTAAAGAAAAGAAAAACAAACAAAGGAACAAGCCAAGATAACATGCATGCTGTAAGAACAGGAAAATAATTTAATCCTGAGAAATGCTAAGATAATGCCATTTTAAAATATTTGGGTAGGTACACATACATTTATTTTATTCACATGAATAAGAACACCAGGGAAGGACTTTTGCTGCAGCATGTGTCACCCAGAGCTGTGCAAGCTGAACCTCACCGGGTGGCTGCAGAGCATCTTCCTCCCGTTGCTACAAGTGCTGGCAAGTGTCAGTGCTGATGCTGGTGCCTGTCCCACACACCACCCCCCAGGATGGAACAGGGGGGTTATTTTGCTGGCGGCCTCCCTTGCCGCAGGTAAGAAATGGGAGGCTTTTTTAGTGACCCCCCAGAGCACAGGGCTGAAGACTGTGCCAGCCGGAGCAGCCGTGCTCCTCCCAGCCCAGTCCCAGGTGGCCAAGCTATGATCTGACGTTTATCGGGACAGCCTGCGCTAGAGCAACACCTCCCCGAGCGGGTCCTTGAAGCAGCTTCCAGGCCTGGGCAGGCTGCCAAGCTGCCTTGCTGACGTAGAACAGCGCGGTACTGGTGCACGGGGCACGAGTGGTGTGTGGCTGGCTCAGCCACTTCTCCCCAACATCCAGTTTGGCGAAAAGCAAGAGCTTTGGACCAGGGGGGCTCTGACAGTGTACCTCACACCTCAGCCAGGACAAGGGCTGGAAAATCCTGATCGTAAAGGCTGTTGATTCCTCTCTTGAAATTTATGCTGCATTTTGCTCATCTTTACCTTACAATATTTGCCAGGATTTCTGTCTTCAGCTTGGTCCCACTCTTCCACCAGCAGCTGAGGCTGCACTCCCAGAGAGGTGCTCGTAGCCCACAGAGAGCAAGCCTGGAACGAGCTTCCTCTGGAGATAATGAGGTACTTTGACATTTTCTGGGTCAGACGTGCACAAGAACTGGCCCCAGCTCACCCCATCCTGCATGGGCCACACACAGGAGCAGTGACCCTGCATGCTTTAGTAGGAACCACAGGATCTACTCCCAGGTCTGGTCTTGCTTCATGTCTACGTCTAGCTCAGTAGGGAATGAGTGCTAATTAGATTTCTCTCCTCCAAAGCACCCAGCCATCTTCAGCCACCTGGAGAGGTCGTTCAGACCTAAAAGGAGCAAGGATTCAAAGGGACACGCTTAGAGGAACGATGAGGGGGAAAAGAAGAGAGGGAAATTGTTGCTAGGAGGTATAAACAACCTCTTACTGCTCTGCAAGCGGCAGCAACTTTTAAATGAACATATGTTCCTTTATCAAATGAACCAAAAGTGCTTTCAGGACACTGGCCAGGGCACAATTGCTGCCACTGCTTTAGCATTGCCAATGTGAAGAAGGCATCAGCCATGTCTGACCTTTGCTAAACACTGAGAGCAGCTATGCTCCCCACTTCCACCTCCCCCTCCACTCCTCTGTCACATGTGACAAACTGCTTCAATGCATTTTGGGGCCATGTAATCTTGCAAGCCACCTCCCAGCTTCCAGGAACACAATTTGCCGTTATATTATCTGGGAACCAAAGGCCAGAGCAAATAAGATGCATTTCCTCTATCTGATAACCACCCTGCTACTGGCCTTTTTAACCTGAAAATATTATTCAGCTGAAGTGACCACAGCTGGAGCAAGCAAAATTGTCACAAATATGCACAGAAAGGAGGTAAATAGAGGCTGATACTGGCTGGCACATTACAGGAACCTGGAGACTGCTCAGCGGAGAAAGAGGCCAAAGTAAGCACAGAGGATTGACTCTTGCTTGATCCACTAAGCTCCCTCCCAGAAAGGCACATATATTTTTAAACAACAGTGACAGAAGCCAAAAGCCACTGCAAGAGCCTGCATTTCCTGCAGTGGCAGAAGGTCCTACTGCAGCCATTGGACAGCCTCATTCAGATGCAGCCTCCCCAGTGAATACCCGTGTCCAAACAACCTGAAAGACCAGAATCCTGAGGCGAGAAAAACCCCGTCATCACTGGATGCCTGCAGAGTTGCAGAGGCCTCACTTTTGTGCCCAGGCTGTTTGTGGTGCAAGATACGCCTGTCTGTGGACACCGTGCTCTGCATACAGAAGATAAATAGATGACACTCCTGCACTAGCCAGAGCTCAGGGACCAGCTTGAACGCAGGACAGCACACTCGCAGTGCTGGAGAACTCTTTCCTGCAGATATCGCTGCCATACCCTCTGCTCCTCTGCACGCTGAAGCTAAAGGTGATGCTTGCACCGTGCTCAACACATAAGCTTGACAACATGCTGGTGAGTCCTTCTCTATGCACCTCCGATCAGAAGCGGTAAAGCACAGAGGAAAAGAAGTTGAAACCAAAAGGACTGTGTCCCCAGACCTACTTTGGCTGTAACATGAATTCCTAGCCACAAAACAAAGGGACAGCAACAGAGCTGTCAATTCCCATTGCCAGTGTCTCAGCTGTGTCAAGAAACAGGTTTTTTTTTTTCCACTCAGAGTTCAAAAGTATCCCAAATTCATTTAGGGACAAAAATGAAAACACTGCAAGGTTATGCAGTTATAAGCACATATGTATAAGTACCTATATATATGCTTATAACATAAAATATAAACAAGAGTTGAGTAGCAGGCAAAGACTCCTAAGCCTGGAGGTTTCAACCTTTTCAGCATCTCCTCCTTCTTTCCCCTCAACTCCATCAAGTACTACCAGTTTTTCAGGGCTTTTCCCCAGTTCCACTTTGCCAATGACAGGACAGCTTGAACAAACCCTTACAGAGTAACAGGGGAAACAGAGCCTGAGCACATTTTAGAGAGAGGGAAGAATCACCATTCCTCCAAGGATTAGTTGTTGGCCTCCTGATGTGAAAATTGATAGTTTGCATCAAGAAAAAACTCACCAGTTCCTTCTTGCAGCCAAGGAGCTATTTAGAAGGCATTTTCATATCAAGAACCATATGCCAAAGGAAATGAAAATTTAAGGCTACTAATGATAGTAGTATGGCTTAAGCAGCCATCAAGTATGCAATTAGCAGACTGATTAGGTACAGGGTAGATTGGGGAGGGGGGCAAGAAGAAGCTGTATATCAGCAGGATGATGGTCTTTCCTCATCCTGCTTCTCTGGGGTGAAGATATAAATCTGAAACAGCCTGTCTGCAGAACGAATTAAATCAAAGCCATTGATAAGGCTGGAATTCTGGAATTTACATGCCCCTGCACTGTCTGCCTGCAAGGGGGATGTTCTGGCAGGAAAAAGTAAAAGCTTTTCTCAGAGGTGAGACAGGGTTGCACCCGCTTAACTGATGCTTCCACAGAAAACCCATAATCTGGTTTTAAACAGGCAAGGTTTGGGCAGTATTCTCAGAACATCTGTTCATACTTATTTACATACTCTAAAAAAAGTAAATGGATACTTTTTAATTTAGGAGACCTACTGGGCTGGTAAGTACTCAGAATACAAAGTTTCCATTCTGGGAGACAATCCAATAGTTGGATAGTCACGTGTGGACAGAATGAGAGAAAGTTTTTAAAAGCTTCCGAGAAGTAAGTTTTCTAAGTTAAGAGATGACAAAGTGAAAACTTTGGTATTTCAAGAAACGTCAATAAGAAATAAAACATGGGTTCAGTTTTTCCAGCTTCCAAAAATCAGAAATACAGCAGATTTTTAGAAAACCCCTGCACTGCCAGGAGTTGTTACCTCTTCAAAACAATCCAGGCAGCCTTCACTTCAGCACAAGGAGTGTCCCAGCCAACCTCCTGGGCCAACACAGCATGCAGGGATGCTGTGCTTGGAGAAGCACCACCTGGGAGTCCAGAGCTCATCCCTGAAACGCTACCTGGTCAGAAGCACCCCTGCAAGGCTCTGCAGAGCATGCCAGCTCCCAGCTCCTGCTCATCAGCAGCATTTTGTGTGTCAAGTTTTGCTTCTGCCATCACCGGCAGACTCGGGCAGGGCAGGCAGAAGCAGAGGGACCTGTGCTGCCCATCCTCTCCAACCTTCCCCTGGGCCACTCTGCTGAGGTCCCTGCAAGGTCAGTGGAGGGAGGTGCTCCAGGGCGCCGTTACCTCTGCAGAGCAAAAAGGAGCTCATATACTGGCAACGTGGTCCCTACCACTCACCTACCGAAGTGGCCCAGTGCTTAGTGGGGCTTTGAGACATAACACGAGCAAGATCTCAAGCCTTTAGACATCTTCCCAGGCAGATGGGAGAGATTCTGCCTGAAGAAAGCTGCACTCCAAAGCTGACCTGTCTACAAGTCATTCCTGTTCTGGTGGTCAGTTGTAACATATCATGGCACTGAGTCTCTTTCTTTCAAGCTTAGACATTTTTTTTCCTCAAAAATTTAGGTGAAAAGTCATTAGCGAATTTTGGTAACTTAAGGCAATCTTACTTTTCTGTTCATGAGTGCCAGAGATTAAAAAGCTAAGCCTCAAATTAGATCCACTGATGCCTGAAGAAAGCTAACCCTTCCAGTGGAGGAATGGCAGCAGAGCAGGGGCTTCATGCCCAGGCCCTAGGCACAGAGATCAGGGCCAGATATATTGCGTCTGGCTGGGTCAACCCACCACACACACACTAAATAAAGAAGGTGGCTTCCTGGCACTGCTTGAGTGCAGCCTTCTCCAGAGGGAATGAAAGGGGTGCTGCTGCTCATGTGCTTCACTCTTTGTAATTTTTTAATATCAAATTCGAAGCCATGCTACCCTCTTGTCACCAGGAATTCAAACACTGATGCCCACTTGAAGTAAAACACACAGTGGCTGACCTGACCAAGAGGTCAGAGGGAGAGATACATACAAACACAAGGTATCTCCACCGTGAACATGAATTAACTACTTTCTTTCCTTCAGCCAGGCAGGCTCAGAGTATCACTGCTTTTTGATAGAAGACACTTCATTCCTGGCCACTGCAAGCTAAGGCAGAGGGTCAGGCACTGCTTGCCAGTCATCTGATGAGTGCTATTAATGTGGTTTCATTAAGTCAGACACAGCCCAAATGTAAAGTTTTCATGGTGATCAAAGAAAAAAAAATGCAAGCATCCATGGTGATGCATCCAGATGCAGGAAATAATTAAACCTTTACTCTTGGTATTCACTGTAACTAGGATCCAGGAGAAAAAGGAGACTAGGTTTTGATATACTTATTTATCCTACAAGTTTCTTATCGCAACATTTGAACTGTGTAGCAGTATCAGCATCTGCCCTACTGCTAGAACAGAAGCTGTGGATTTACACCAGAACAAACCAGAAAACAGCTCTTTTTTTATTGCAGTCCAAATCTGGTCCCAACGATGCTGATGAACATAGCACTGAGGGAGAAAGACAGAAGCCAGTGGGACCGCAGGAGAGAGGAACTCAGCAAAGAGATAAACCTGAGCTTTGTCTGTGCAACCACAGTGAGGAACACGAGGAATGCCCTACACAGCCCACTGGCCATGGGCAGCACAGGTAATAGCTCACAGCTGCTGTCAAAAGTAGTCTGAAGATGCACATGGCCCCATGCCATTCCTAAGCTCAGCCTGGGGCTGCCTGGAAGGCTGAGCCACAGAGCCTCTCCACTTCCAGCAACCAGCTGGTGTAGAAGCCGCAGGATCAGCCAGGGCTAATGGGACAGCAGCGAGGTGCTAGCCTGCATGGAGATGCGCCAGCTTGGAGGTGGGAAATGGCAGCTCCATGCTTCCCTGTCATGGGGTAAGGAAATACTGAGCTTCAAGGTAGGAAAGGGTGTGGAGAGGCAGTTTGGAGTCCCACAGCTTCTCTGCAAGTAGACAGGCAGCCCTAGAAGGGTGGTAGGTGAGACTTCCCCTAACAGGAAGGGAAAGCAGTTTGGGAGGAGCAGAAAGAGCCTGCAAAGGGAATTTGTTCCGATCTCCTTTGGCCTCACTTCCCTGGGAGCAGAGATTTCCCAGGGTGTAATGGGAAGGCCCCAGGGGAAGAAAGCAAAAAGCACAGGAAGCAATTGTGTTTGAGGACACTGGAGCAGAGACAGAAACAAGGACTTGGAACAGATGTTCTTTAGAACAAAGCAAAGCAAGTTTGGTTTTGCAGAAACCTCAGGTGTTGCTTGTGCAGCAGCACTCTCTGCACACTCTGTAAACAGCAGTTACATAAAGAACATGTCTGCTTTCTGCTCCAAACAGGAATCTGACTCGTCAGCTTCCTAGACTTGCCTCACTCAGCAAGATAAAAAAAAAAAAAAAGCCCCAACCTTTCAGTTGTGAATAGCTTTTCTGATGCTGTATACTCTCTTCCAATATATTTGCTCAATTTTGTGTATTCTCCAATTTTTTAACATCGCTAAATCCTAGGGCATGACCATTTCAAGAATATTCCTACCAGAGGCCAGGGGAAATCAGTGCTCCAGCCTCCAATTCGCTGTGCACACATGCACATTCAGGAACAGGCCAGGATCCCTTCAGAGCACTCTTATTGCATATTTACTTTATAATCCATTACAAGTCACCCATTCCCTTCTAACAAATGCCGCTTGGAAAAATATGAGAGATATGAAAAGCCACTGAAGTATCACCATCATAGGAGGCACACCCTTAAACCCTTAATTCTTAAAACCACTAGGATCTACTTTCTTCTGCACCTACGTTCCCTGCAGATGCAGGGAGTGATAGTCCAAGGAAGGGGCCATCATCGCTGGACCACGTCACGTTTCTTCCCTTTCTTGATCAGCAGGTGCTCTACACACACGTTCATTACCAAGGAAGCCCGTCCACTCCACAGGGCAAAGGCTCCGGCAGGCTGCTCCACAGGTCTCCTTTCATGCAACAGTAACTGTGTGAAAGAGCAGCCAGGGCTGATGATCCACCAGTCTCCCTTTAAAACTACAGAGAAGGCTGCAGTGCGAGGGAACGCCCTGAAAGCAAGCAACCCAGCTGTCTTTAAACCTTACCAGCACCGATACAAACCTGGATAATGGTTTAGAGCTGCACCAGTAGATCACCACCTTCTAGCAGCAGGTGAAGAACAGAGGTACCACACACTCACCTGGGGGTTCACCAGCATTAGGTAGGGTTGCTACCAGATGATTCCACTTCTTTACCAGGTATTCCAAGACACTGGTGTGCAGGGATTGTCCCTCCCCAGAATGTTTCTAGGCAAAGCTAAAGCATCTATCTATCTCCTGCTTCCCTCCTGCACGAGATAATCAGGAAAGCTAGCAAGGAAATAATGGATGCAACACTATCAATACACTGACAATGTCCAGATTTTGACCTTTACAGTATTTTTCTCTGATAATGCCATCACAGAGACACAGACAAGACCTGGTGAACTAAATTTCCAGCTGGAGAAAGGCAAAAGCTAAACCATCGGCTGACAGAAGTAAACAGAATGTGCTACTCATATCACATCCCACTAAAATCTGAGCTATTTCTCAAATTCGTAACTTGGAGTTGTTAGGCTCCCCTGCTATTACCACGTAACAGCAGTAGCAAACACCTTATTTCTCTGGGGAGCGACGCAGTTTGCCCTTGCCTGGCAGGTGACTCGGGTTGCTGCAAGGCTGCATCAACATGGAATCGGACGCAGCAGTTTGATATGCTGGCACATCACCCATCCGTTAAAAGCAGATGCCAGGCTGGCTAGTGACATCAACTGTCTCGGGACGTGCACGTTCAGAGATGGCTGCTCTCCTCAGGTATTGCTACCCACTGCAGCTCCCTCTGGCACTTGGCTGTAAGTTTTCTTGGGCGGACTGGAGAGCAATATACAGAATGCCAAAAACTGGCCTCTGAAAAGCCTCCAGCTGAGACTCAATGCCCCATCTAGGATTAAAACTTGTTAACTACAGCAGGGCTTTTGTTTCAAAGGCATTCAGAGCGTGTCTCCTAACAAGTATTTCCATTTTTCAATAAATCCTTGCTACTTTCATTGCCTTTACCTTGCAACTTAATTTGTACCATGCCATCTCGTTACATAAGGCTCGATGCTCTCAATGTCTTGCTGTGCAGTTTCCAGCTGTCCTATGCATTTATCACCCTCCCAAAGCCAGTGTGGCTAGAATTTTGATAAGAGCTGGATTTATTGCATCTCCCCGCTGCCTCGGCGCTCCAAGCGGAGTTCCTGTTTGGTTCAGGCAGGCTGACCAAACACATTCTTGGTGACTGCAGCTGGAGAGGATTTGAAGGAGCTCCCTGCTTTTCATTTCCATTTAACTCCAGGAAGCCTCAAATCTTGCTTTTAGCAGACCACAACTCTCAACTTCTTACAGGGGCATTAACAGTGATTTCAGGAATGATTTTAAGAAACTTTTTCCACCCTTTAAAAAATCTTCCTTTTCCAACATACAAAATGACTGCTAGCGTACAGTGGTTCTTTCAGTCACTATTTTTAAAGGTATGCAACATGCACCTAGAATGACAGCAAGGAATGTCCAATAAGCAACGATGCATCTTGAATACTTTGTTTTACTTTGCTAATAACTCTGTGTTCAACTTATTCCAGTAACTTATTAGAACACCACAAAAAAAAAAGGTGATAGCTCTCCTTGGACAACTGCCTGGTAAACAGCTTACTGTTGAATGATAACGGCTGTAGACTGTTTCACTCCTAGAAGAAGAGATGCCCCTGTTCACAGTCATTCTTATTACTTCTTTCTTTCAGTGTGAAGAACTGCATGCAAAAGGACCAGGCATCAGTAACATTGACTTCCACCAGACCAGCTTGGACTTGTATCTACATTTATAGGACTGACGTAACTGCTCACCAGCCCACATGGAGTTCAGGTGTGAGGTATGAAAAGAGCTTGGTTCTGCCATTTAGTTTTCCATGCCTTTTTTAAACAGCAATCCAAATAGCCTGGGTTTTCTCTTTCGAATCTTACGTGCCACAACGATGAACAAAGCCTAGGCAAACATCTGTATGGAATATCGCTTTCTTGATGGATTGTGATAAACTGCTGCAAGTCATGCCCATTCAAAGAGGAGGAAATGAGGAGGATGCGGGGAACTACAGGGCAGCTAGCCTTACCCTGGTCCCTGGGATGATTATGGAACAAATCCTCCTCAAAGCCACATCCAGGCCCATGAAGGATAAGGTGACTGGTAACTCACCACTACCATCTTAACCCAGTCTGGGTGCCTTCTGTGATGAGCCCTGCGAACAAGCGGAGAGCAGTGGATGTTTACCCTTTACAGGAAAAACACAGAGTGGATGGACAACCTACAGTGGGGGTGAAAAATGGGGTGGACTGCTGTGCTCAGACTTCAGTAGTCAAAGATTTGAAATCTAGGAGGTGGCCTGCTGCAAGCAGAGTGCCTCAGGGGCTGGTACTGGAGACTACTGTTTTATCTTATCCACCTGGGCAGTGGGATAGAGCACATTGAAATTTGCAGATGACACCAAACCATATGTTGGAGGAGGACAGCAGCAGGACCACCCAAAACATGAGAGGAGGGGGCTCCCATTCAGTTGGATCTTGACTGGCTGGAGTGATGTGCTGATGGAAAGCGTGTTAAGTTCATCAGTCCCACACCTGAGAAATAATAAACCAAGGGACTTGGGGCTAACAATGGACACGAACAGGAGTCAGCAGTGTGTGCCCCTGCAGCTGTACAGGCCAACCCTGTACCCGGCTGCATAGTAAAAGCATGGCCAGCAGCTTAAAGGAAATTCTTCTTCCACTGTATTCAACACTTGTCAACTTCATCTGGAGTAACACACCATTTGGGGGTTCTCAGTACAAAAAGAGACACTGACAAACATGCAACAAGTCCAGCTGAGGACCACCAAGACTTTTAGAAGGCTGCAGCTCATGACATGGCTCAAGGGAGGCTGAGCTGGGTTTGTTCAGCTTAGAAATTAAGGCTGCAGGACCCACAGCCTCCAACTGCCTCATGGATGGTTACAGAAAATACGGAGCCAGTCTCTTGGCAAGCTACAGCAAATGAATCTGAGTGTGCATTATACAAGTTTGCCCTGAAGACGCTACAAACCAGAACATGAAGCCAGAGGTGTTGTCAAATGCCCATTCCTAGCAATATTCAAAATTTGATTGGACATGGCCCTGAAAAACTTGACCTACTTTCAAAGTCAGCCCTGCTATGGTCAGGAGGTTGACCCAGACGACCTCCAGAAGTCCCCCTCAAACTAAATTATGATTCTAAAAACTGAAGAGGTCAATGCCAGTTTCACAGTGTGGCTAACATAACACACAGACAACTATTTGTTATCTTACGCTGTGTGACCATATTCCAACCCCTTCAGATAATTTCCGTAATACCATCAATTTTACCTTAAGCCCTCACTACCAAGTAGTCCAGGCTGCACAAGCATTCAGCTACAGATGATCTGTCAAAAGCATAAATTCTAATAGTAACAGTACTGAAGTTTAGGAGTGACATTTACCTCTGTGCAAGTAAAGCTGCCCAATTCCAGGCCCTGGTTCTTAAAAAAAAAAACAAAACTTGAAACCACATGGTTTGTATAAGACACACAACTCAAGTCCTGACCATTTTTAACCCCTCACAACAGCTCAAGTAATTTCTTTGTGTCAGATACTTGAAGTGAAGTAACAGTAACAATGGGTAGCATCCTTTGTAGAATATAGCACTAAGATAGATACACATGAACTATTATTTTGTGTATACTGAGATTTTGTCCCCAAAGCATGAGATTTTTCCTACAGCTGTAGCAGACCCGTAAGAAAATTTCCTTAAACTTGCTTCTTTGCATGTTTTTTTTATAAAGATTCAAACCTCTAAGATCTAGAGACAATACCACAGCTGCAGCTTTAGCTTTTTCAACCACTAACTACATATCTACAGATTTTTCCAAAAGTTAACATTTATTCATAAGTTCACACTATCAGCAATCCTTTGATAGGATTTATGCTCTTAAAAAAAATAAGCTTAAACAATAAGATGTAAAACTAATAATGGTCTTCAGTTTATGAACATCTTACCCGAAAGCAGATGAGAGATCCATAACTAGAAAAAGTGTGGCAACCTCCTTTCAACAGTGTAATAAAGAGCCTCTCCATATGATAATATGAAAAACAGCTACTAGAAGTGTGACCTTCTGCACATTTCATTCCATTGTTTACTCTTCTATGCTTGTTATAAGTGGCATGATTGACCATTGCATGGTATAGCGGTTTGCTTTTGTCTCATTGTAACTAGTGCTACTGTTAACATTCTCCACCACAACTTCTACTCAAGAGGAACAGGAACACTCAATGCAGATTTACTAAAGGATCTCTTTTCCAGTTGATGGTAATTACATGTAACAATGACTTTATCACGACAGAAAATGTAGGAATGGTTAAGAGGGTATGCTCAGTGGCTAACAGGATATGCTAACCATATTTTCCCTGTTGTGTCATGGATTCTAGGAGTCAGGAAAGAATACAGAACACTGGGATTCTTTAAGAAATCTTGTACTAGTCTACTTCTGGAACGATTAAACATCTGTGACAGATAGTCTATCCACTCCATATAGGGAAACATTTATGTAGTACCATCAGTTAAAGCTTGAAGGAAAGTAACATCTGTTTAAATCAGTTTACCAAAACTAAGCATACATTGAGAAGAAAAAAAAAGTAACTGGAAGCAAAAAGAGGGTATGTCTAGCTATAGCATAGACTCCTTCATAAATAAGTAAACAAATAATACTCTTGAGTTCGCTAGGGTGCCCATTCAGCCACATGCTTAATCACTGCTTGTTTTCACTTTTAACATCACATTAGCCTTCAAGGAGCAGGAATTAGAAGTCTGTGCCAAATTTGCACTCAAAGCTCCTAAGACCCTGTTGTCTTCTGCCTTCCATCTTAGTTATTTTCCTTTTTACACATCTTCCTCTTCCCAGGTAGCAGGCACAAATAAAAGAAACCAATAAAGTTTGTCTACCTGAGCTGGATTTTTTTTTTGGATGGATAATTCTGCCAGATAAATAAACTTCCAAATATTAGAGAACAAGAGAAGGGACACAGAACAGTCAGAACAGTCAAGACAGAACACTTGTTTTTGTCAATATTTCTTTAAATCCCAATCCAGCTCCTAGTAAGACTGGACACTACTTACAACACTCCTAGAACTGCAGAAGAATGGAAACACAATAGGGAGCGAGTGGAGAGGGGGACAAGACAGCCCAGCGGCTGGCTTCAGACATTCACATACACAAAGCCAGCATCCACTGGAGTTGTTAAGGCCCAGATGCCCCACTAATAGGAACAAACCCAAACACAAAGGTAGCACATGAAATGTATTTACCTATTTAAACACAGGCAGCTGGTCAAGCTAGAATGGGGAAGGTAACTGCTAATTCCTTGTACTACAAGGAAGGAATGGAGTAAAAAAACCCAAGCCCAGGGGCAGGTTTTTGCTTTGTGAACCTCTGTCTGTGCTGCTGGTTAACAGTGGTAAGTATAAAAAAATCAAAGAAAAATAATCTATTTATAGAACAAGTCAGTAGTCTGAGACATTTAGAAAAAAGTAAAAACAAGTCCTTCTTTAAAAATGGATTTACTAAAACAACTGTCACCCAGGATGACCCCAAGCCCTCTGGTCCTCTGGCAAAGCCAGGGGCAACTTCAAACAAGAACTGTTGCTGATTGTACACTGGTACACATCCAGCAAAGCCAGCAGGGAGGGGGATTTGCGCTGCGAACAGTATCTGCAGACTGCTTGCTGGTATTGCTTGAGGCCATGCCCGTAGCCTGGTGATACTGGAAACAGTTGTGAGTGAAACTTTTCACAGAAGCACATGTCAGTGTAACCTCTGAGGTAAGTGGGCTGTCTTCTTTTCTTCCCATCCCTCAGTACAGATCACAGAAGCAGGTGCCCTGCGCGCTGTACCTCCTTGCCAGCTCCATCCTGCGTGAGACAACTTTAATGTGCAGGAGTGCATAACTCTATGCAAAGCCTAGAACAGGAGAGGGCACCCCTGTGGGAAGGGAAGCACTCTGCTCTTTCCAAGCTCTGATTTAGCTAGACATTATCAATGATTTCTGGCCCTCCTCAGGACAGGAAGATCAGATGCTCCCCACTAAGGAAAATTTTGCTTAGTGGAGTAGAGTTGGGTTTCTTTTTTTTGGTAAACAGAACCTTTGCTGATTTCTGAGATCATGAGCTCCTCTGCCCTTTAGCTACAAAAGAGAACTTAAAAAAAATTCATCCACTTGCTCCCATCCTTATAATGTAGTGTTAGCTGCCTGGATATGGAGGCAACCTACCTCTCCCAAGACACTGCCCTACTCACTGGGTTGGCATGGGGAGGCAAAAGAACTTTCCTAAGTTACCTCCTTAGGGTAACCTGGTGGGCCTAAAAGCTCCAGCCTACACCCACCAATTCCAGGCCAGCTCCACTGCCAACATATACTTCTAACACCCTGAAGTGTCTAATCTAACAGCCTCGGGTTTGCTCAGTCTCTAAGAGCAAAAGCCACACTCAAAGATGGAAATACTCAAGTCAAAAAACACTGGCTGGAGCTCCTAATCAGGTGGTGTCTGCATAGATGAGTCAGTACCACTGTGCCTTGACATCCCCGTTTTATGAAGGAAGCCAGCTGTAAGGAAGGGACCAACTCTGCTGCAGGTCTGTACATCCCTGGAAGTGAAGCTCAGTGGCTACATTAGCTTCAAACCCTTTCTTTCTGTAGGGATTCAGTGGTCCATTTCCCAACAAGTTCCAGGCATCGAGTAGCTGCTAACTTGCCTCCTTAAGATCTTCCATTGGTAGTTTGTAGCTCAGTAAGAAAGGAGGTGGTGGTGCATGAGCAGGGCTACTTGGTCCCTGCATTGGCTTCTTTGCACAGTTTATACAGATGTAATCCTCGTTCTCAGCCATTTCTGGAGAGACACCAACACAAACTTGATGAAACCACTCATCGCAGCCACCATCACACTGCACCCAGTCTACCTGCAAGAGATCAGATCAGCAACACATAGTTTATTACAAGGAAAGGCAGACAGGCATTGTTTCTATGAAGAAAATACCTTCTATTAAACCCACCTGATACACCTAGAACACAAAAGCTTTTGGCACAAATCATGCCCTACAGAGCTTGTTTTAACAAGCTGCCTCAGTTTAATAAAAAATAACACACTTCCAAAAAACCTTGCTTCTCTTGCATCCTTAGCCTGCAACAATACAAACACCCTACTACTGTTGAAGAAGATGACACTCAGCTCTCCTCACATGAAAGACACGAATACTGGAACACATTTAAAATAGTAGCATGCTAAAGGACAGTTATTTCAGCATAGAGAGTCTACAAATACACATCCTAAATCATATCCCCTTACGATGCATTATCAAACAGTACCTTCTGCAACCTAAAAATTGCAGAAAACAGACGAACTTGAGTAATGTTTTTGGCTAAAACAGCCACATGACATCAGCAGCTTTAATACTTTTCGACCACCTGAATATTGGGTATACAGCTGGCCACCAAATGCCAAAAAAATGCACACAAAGTGTAACTCCAAAGTGTCAGAACGTTTAAGCTAACATATTTCAAACTTTGACCTGAACTTGCTATAGAACAATTAGAAAAGGCATAAAAAGCAAATTAAAACTTAGGAAGGAAAAAAGATGAATTAGATTTCTCTAGCTCCCTGAGCAAAAGTACATGTTAATTTGAGTCAGTGGGCAGAAAGAGATCTGCAGGATAAGGAACACAGATTCTTAATTTTAATGGCATGCACTGGTAGAGCTATGAAAATTGTTACTGCTGTAGTTCTGCTTTGACCTTACAGAGGCATGTGAAAATGAAAATATACTAGAAAAATGACAGTAGTGGCAACCTATCTAAAATGAAGAAACATTACCATCCCAAGATTTTACTTTAGTTCATAGGAAAACTATTGCTGAACTCATTTTTGAAAGTGACCAGTAACAGACACTAACAGCTGCAGCTTCAGCCATTACATTCTTACAGCTGCCATTTTTTCTTGTATGGCATTCACCTGTCAAATGTACAAAAATACATCCAATCTCACAGCAAGACAGTCATTCCATTAAAAGCTTTGATTATACAACCAGGAATTTTACTCAGTTTCATTTATGGAAATTTGACAAATATAGTACAACCTTCTTTATAATATGAATTTAAAGGCACTCTCCTCCCTATTGCAACCTCATATTCTGTAAAAATGTACTAGTATAAGTTAAGTATCATCTGTGAAGAGAACAACGGTATAAATACTGAAACTTCTTTAGAGCAACTGAGGGTAATTTCTAACCCTGGTCTAAGTTTAAGACTTAACTTTTAAACTTAAACTGGTCTTTTAACTGGTCTTTTTAAGTATTCAGATGATTACTTCAATTCCGTGTTTCAATTTTGCAAAAAAAGAAATAAGTTTCTCATATTTATGGTAATAGCTACGTTCTTGTGCAAGCCAGCACAGTAGAGTGTCAATCCCAGCTTTCATTGAGAACAAATTTTTTTCTTCTAAGAGACAGGAAAAAAATTCCAACACTAACGTTTTTTTCATCATCGATTAGTCCTTGCTAAAAGATGACAATCAGGATAAGCAGTACCACAGCCACAGGCAGATCAAGTTTCTTTTGTAATAATTCAGTTAGGTCTAAAATCACTGATTATTTATCCCCAACAAGAAAAATTAAGTACTGCAGCTTGTAGATCACTCAGTCTGCAGCATCACTGTTCAGAGACTGTATGTAAGAAATACAGAAAATTTACTTCATTTAGGAACACTGCATATTCCACTTCTGCTCAGAAACACAATGAAGTCAGGAACATTTCTAGTTGAGTCAAAGAATTAATCCTTTGAATCAGCCAATGCATGTTCCACATAGCCAGCAAAAAAAAATTACACAGCCTGGAGAGGTTAAACTTCCCCACTAACACCTTTTCCCAGATTCTAATTTTCCATCATCTTCTCCTGTTTAAAGTACCTAAGAGAATTAAGAAGTGCTATAGTTTTTCCTACTAGGTCTAAGTACCTACCCAAGTACTACTCAATTCTCTCTCATTTCTAAATCATAACACTTTTGTTACTTGTGCTATTCAACATAATTATTTAACTGCATTAGGGTTTTTGACTTTGCATGGAATTGCCCTATGACAGTACTAAGAAAAAAACTCACTTTGTCCTTGCAGGGCCTCTGGCAGTTCTGTGCAGCACACACAGCGTTCTCATCATCTGACTCTTCTGCTCCTGACCAGTCATACTTGGAAGGAATATCTAGAACCTTCTTCTCTCTTTTTTTCTCTGTGCTCTCTTTTGCTAGTTCCACCTTTGCAACAACTGCCTTCTCTCTCTTCTTCTTCCGCTCCTCTTCCTTAGCCAGCTTCTTTGCCAGCTTGTTCAGCTCCTTTGTCTTATCCATGGTGAGTTTTAGCTTCTTCTTCTTGGGTTTTTCAAGTTTCTTCAGCTCTTTAGATTTTTGCTTCATATCTCCAAAGAACTGCTCTGCTCTCTCCAGCTTTCGTTTCCGCTTCCTCTCAGAAGAGTCTCTCCCTCTCATTTTCAGTGGTTTCTCATCCATGCTGTCATCCTTCATGGAAAGGGTGAGAAGAAAAATTTTTTTTAATGCAAGTTTTCATATACTGCAAATCTGTGATTTGGAAGATGTACTTACCACCCCAATTACCATGACATGATATGAAGAAACCTATTCAGCAACATACTGTTACAAATTCTAAACAAAGAGGGCCTCACATTTATTTTCACCATACTAGGAAAAAACCCAAACCCTAAGTGGCATGAACTGTTTCAAAGTAAAATCAATCAGAAATGTCCAGTGGAAAAAGAAAACATCAGCAAGGGTAAGGATGCAGAATAAGCAGTAATTACAACTCCCTTCTCGCACAGCTTTTTAATAAAAGTTGAGAAGATTAATCATTTGTTAGATACTCTTGCTTATTTTTCATCCTAGGTCAGTCTTGCCTGTAATTATTTTTGAGAGAAAGCAATTGCTATTCTGGAGATTAAGAAAAAGCAATGGGTGAATTTTTAAAATGTATCATCAACTCAAGCAAGAGAAGGGAAAGTAACATCCATTATTTGAATAGCTTCCAAACTGACGCACATCGTAAATATCATTAACAACTCTTACATAGCAGATTCAGATCAGAAGCGAGGCTTAAAATTGGCAAATTCTGTTGCTGCAGGTATCATCCACAATGACAAGACCTATATATATCTGGAAGATTCACATGTATAGCTCCTTTTTTACAAACAGGACTGACTCAGTTTCAGTTAATCCAGCTATATACTGTAACCTTCATAATTATTAGTAGATTAAGGACATACTATAAGCCAGTAAAGAAAGACTCTGTTTATTGTAAATTACTTAGTATAGCTCCTCCACCCAAAAACAAATCCTCTGAAGATGATTTTACAGAAGTCTACCTGTTTTCCGTGTAAGTAGAAAGGTATTCCATTAAAAATGAGCAGTACTGGTCAAACAAGCGTTCATAAGGGTTACTCAGAATATGTCACTACGCACACACCCTCTTAGCCCCCTTCCCTGAATAAAAAAAGCTGTGCTTAAAACTATTAATGTAACAGTCTGGCATGCTGTTTATAAATTGCTATGTGCTGGCATTCAAACTGTTCTTCAGTGAATTCCATGCCTAAACCACTATAAGAACTTTAAGCTTATGAAGCACTTCGCTCAAAACATGGTAAAGCAGACTACTTTGGAGGCAGGGTCTGCTTTATACTACTGTCCTAACTAATGGCAGTTTGGCAACACTGACTTTGCCATTGTATAAGGATGGCACTGAAGAAAATGAGACAACTGGTTAATATGCACATCTGACCTCATTGCTCACAGCATGTAACCATCTTACATTGACTGTATACTACAAAAAAGTCAAGAAGGAACCATCTTCAATTCCTGTGCAGTTCAGTAATCCAAAAAGCCATCATATACTCCCTAACCACACATGGTCAAACTGACCCCTAACTTCACCTGACAGATGATGAAGGATGGGTTCCAGTACAGCTCTTCAGCACAACAGTTGACCTTCTCTTCCAGCACACATCCTTTACCCACCGCATGAATGAAGCCAAGTGATTCTGACTGGACCTCAGAATCAGCAGATAAACCTGCCTCATTCACTGTCAGCCGAGCAAAGTGATCAGTGCATCTGAAGAGTATATTAATAAGAAAATTACTATGTCTATGTTATCCTGAGGAATAATAGGAATCTTACTACCTGCATTACCAAACCATGTTTTGTTGAAAAAAAAATGTTCTTTCCCCAGTAACAACAAAAAGTTCAGTAACATACAGGTCATACAAGCTAAGTGTAGACTTTCCATCTTCCTAAACGTTTCTTGTGTCTTGTAATTTTTTTTTTGCAGATCAGTTCTGGTTATATAATCAAGAACAGCATTTCCTTCCCTAACCTTACATTTCCTAAAATAAGGTTTGCATATGGAACTGCCTGAGAAAACTGTTCTAAATACGGTTAATTGTGGAGGACAGTGCTACGGTATGAGTGATCAAGAACTGAATTTTTGGATCTCTTAATTATTTTTTTCTGGAATCTACTAGTCCCCAGTTGAAATCCAAACATGTCAAGTAACTAAGCACTCAACTACCCAGGATGATAATAATAATAATAATAATAATAATAATAATGAAAAAAGAAAAAAAAGAAGTGGCTGGGGCTTTTGCCATACCAAAATATTTCTTAAGTTCCATACCTCCATGACATGAAGGAACCTGTCCTCAGAGGGTGGATGAGTAGCCTGTAAAATCCGCCAGATATGCTGAGTCTCATCCAGTGATACCTCTAGTAGATCTCCTACCATCATTAGATCTTCTAGCTGAGCTTTCGCTCCAGGTGACAGCTCCAATACAGGGGGCTCCAAACTGCGAGGTACCAGTGGACTCTTCCGAGGCTGCTTCCTTGGAGTGCTAGAACCTTTTAGACAGGAGGCAAGTCATGTAAGGACAAAAGCAAGAGACCAAACCCAAAAGAAATTGCATACTTTCTACAGCAACAATCTAAGTAGGGAGACAATTCCAAGCAAAAAACATTGACAAAGGTTTATATATCAGACATCAGGAAAACTAGTTGCAATGTAACTCTACTGTACCTTCTCACAGGCAACATATCCTCTACAGCTAGCCAGGTAACATAGCGGTTCCCCTCCTCACTGACTGCTCGTCCCAGCTATCTTTTTAATTTTATCTCAACGTATACAAAAGCAAATACCTTGAGAGCAACTTTTAGAAGCAGATGAATATGCATGTTCGGCACAGAATGAGGGAGCCGTCCACATGTGCGTCACCACTTCCTCCGATTTAATGGGGATTTCCTCATCACAAAACAAATTGGGCTCCAAGCTGCTAGAAGATTTTACACTGGCATTGTCCTGAAAAAGACCCACAGAAAACATGCAATATCTGGATCCAGAAAATACCTACCTCAAAGTAAATTCTAAGACTCATCAGTTCACTGTTCCTAAAACCCTACAATTTGAAGCACCCCACCAGAGACAACAAGACCATGTGCAAAAGGTACAAGTTACATCCCTACTTAAATAGTGGATGAACAAAGCAACTACGGAGATAGGTCAATAGGTTTATAGCTACTGCATGAGAAACGCTTGACAAGGTTCCTCACTCACCAGTCCCTCAAGTATGGTCTTCAAAAGTCACCATAATGAAAAAAGGCTTACTCTTGGCCTACGTAACTTTTTTTTCCTTGAAAAATTTGGCTGCAAGACCACAATGAGTGGTATCTTTAGTAAAGCAGAAGTACGCTGAGTAAATAATAGTTACTGTAGGAAGAAACAATTGAAGATCTTATGGAAGATGAAAAAACAGGGTGTTCCAGCACAAATATCAACATAATGGCAAACAATCAAATGTTGCCCTGGGATAGGGACTTTTACGGCAGTCCTGAACCATATTAAGATAGAACCAAACAGTGGGAGGAAGAGGGCTGTAATATTTGACACTGTTTCCATGAACAGAGTAGCGATGGCATTGACTTGCACTCAGCTCAATGCATTGTGCAGGATGGGATTGGGATGCTTGACTTTCTAGATACATCACACACTGAAACACTGCCTTCAGGTACAGGTGGATCCATTAAAGAAGGGAGATTAGAAATCTCTTAGCAGTGGGAGAAGCTTTGTTTGACTTAAGCAGAGAATCCAGAAGGCACAAGCCCATCTCAGTAGATTCCCTGACACCTCCTAGTACTAACTTCTCCCTCTTCTTCCTCACCCCTGCAGGTGAAATTATTAAAGATAATCTCCTCAACCAGCTGCCTATTTCCACAGCACTTTCCAGAACTTAGATGCCCCATTACATTTGTGATGAATCTGGCCAACAGGTTAAACACCTTTAGCATGCCGTGTAAGACTGAAATCTTTCACAAAACAAAAAACCCAAGAAGCTGGTTTAAAAGAAGATAAAGGCTGTAGAGCAGTTATTGACAATATTTACCTGGAGATTAGCTGTGTGGGTCCCAAAATGGCCAACTCAGGAAATTGTACCACCCAGACACACTGTCATTTCATGACATAAAAAGGGAGTTTAAGAATGGTAATCTCTCTCTGGCTTTCAGTTACATGTTTAAAAGGAAGTGAAGTGCACACTAATGATTTCAGTACAGAACTTGAATTGGGAAACTGAGATTTAAATTGCCCAGATGAAGAGGCAGAATAAGTATATTCAGAAAGAGGAAGATATTTCCCCCTACAAAGTAAAGTTTATATATCATACAGTATCTTGCTCTGGATATCGTATTATACTACATTAAAGAAAATTCAGGAGCAACAGACCAATTAATAAAAAAATATCACCATTTGGTGGACATAGGCAACAGGTGCAAAGGAACGAGGAAAAATATGTGAGAAATCAAAGCAACTAAAGGTGAAGAAAATTTACATTAAATTTGATCAGTGAATCAGTCTGCTTGGAACAAATCTTACAAGTGTCTAGCTATTGCAGTCATAACGAAGTATTTGATGAGAAGAATCATGTTTTAATTAGAAAAAGCACAATATAATCAAACAGGCCTTTTCACACCTGTTTTTATAGCCACTGTTGTACTTGAGATGTCCAAGACCATGGGTTTTGAAATAGCCTATGGACCCTTAGGGATCCAAGGATTACTTCTGAAGTTACTGAGAGCAAATTCATGAGGCATCATGGCAGGGTTTTGTTGTTTGGTTGGTTTTTGTAAACACATTAGTTGACTGGAAAATGCTTATAGATCATAAACTGGAAAAAACTCAGCCCTTGAAAGCCAACAGTCTAAAAATATGCAAAGTTTCTCAGAGTTTAATATTTCTTTTGAACATTGCTGCTCCTAGTTTAAACCTGACAAATCTGATTGACTGAAAATTTGTCTTTTATTCCAACCATGTTAGTTGACAAAGGACATTTCTGGTCCCAATCAGCTTTGCTTCGACAGATTTTTACGTTCAGGTTTTTTTTTTTTACAATTACATATAGTAGTGGGCACCCAAATCTAAATGGTTAAGTAACAGATTTTGAAATCGTGACAGCAGAATCATTAAACAAATGAAATTACACTCCTGCAAAACCCTCATATCCTGACAAGCATATGCCATCTTTCTTGACATACGCTTTATCACAGCTTCAGAAAATACCACATCTTTCAGAAATGCTTTATTATGACACTGATGTAAAGAACAATTTGGAAATTACTGGGATTTTTTAATATAAAGCTAATCTAATTAACAGCAGTTAACACCCAATTGCAATGTACTCTTGTTGGCATTTCACATGGGACTGTTAAGACAAATGTATGTATTAGCATAAAGCTCCTTAGAAACAAAATACTAAGAACAGGAGATTGAGGCAAATCGTATCTGGAAAATTTACTGTTCCTTTATAAACCAGAAAATCTGCTTTAGAAGTTACAAATTTTTTTAAGATAGACATGACACTACTGCTAAAAAGGAAACACTGTACAGGAAGGAACAGTGGCACTGCTTTTGTTTCTACATGTATCAGAAGGATATTTCAGAAGTTCTGAAGTGAAATACATCATATTGAAAACACTTGGTTATCTCTACAATTGCATTTTCCTCATGACAGTTCTTCTCTGGTTAAAGTGTTTTAAACATTTAACTGCAATTAAAATTTCTGAACTGAATCCAGACATCTAGTCCTGAGTTATTTCCACACATCCGAAATTGAACACATGTACCTCTTCTAAATGAGGGCTGAATGAAGAGAAAGGTATGAAAACTGGCATCAGGAAACATCTTTTAGGGCATGTAGTTTTCAAAGACTAATTTTTCACTGTAGCAAAAGCTGTTGAAGAGCTCTCCATATAGACACTTACTCATATTTATGACTCATGGTATCTCTGAATGGGGCAATTTAGGCAATGTTCATCCTCCCAAGGTATTATAAATACAAATCCCTTGAGAAGTGTATCCTTTTACTTAGCACTAAAAAGCACCTTTTGAAACTCAAACAGGACGTTCGGAAATTTTGAATAAAAACATTATGAAACTTCCCAACAGTCCAGAACTGAGACAGTCAGATAAAAATCAAAGTACCACCTCTTCTGCAACAGGAGCCAGGGAAAAATGTACATAGATAGCTTAAGATAGAAAAAAATAGTCTGAAATAAATTGAATTAATAAGAAAACCAGGTGTTCCGGATTAATTCTATGCAGACAAACCACACTGGATTACTCACCTTTATGTCATAGCCATATGTCTCCCTGATGTCTTCATCAGAGTCTGTCTCTTCATCATCATAATCCAAAGTCTGCCGTGGGGATGAGGAGACACTCCCTATCACTCTGTTAAAGGCTGATTGCTGGAAACTAGTCAAGTGTCCCTAGAAGAAAAATGGAACATGGGAATGAAACAATAAATTTTCAAGAAAACAATCTATAAAAAGGCTAAAGAGTTACTAACAAAGAAAAGTTATTTTGGCCTGAGGGTAACTGCCTGGGCAGTCACAGAAAAGCCTAGTTACAGCAAGACATGAAGACAGACAGGGAAATACCCAAGGAAAATGTTCTAATTTTATTTCCATGTTTTTGAATAATAGTGACTAGAAAGATCTAGATACTGCTGTTCAGTGCTACCAAATTATAGCCTGTGGTTATACAAGCTCCTTCACCACAGCATCACCTAATCTCAATCTCAAAATGAAAAGAAATGAAAAGGCCACCTCTGGAAGTACCAGTGTTTGCCTACAGACCTCACTGAAATTTATTAACAAGACACCAAATGCCTAAGAGTGACAATCCATGAGGAACTACAGACTTCTGATTCTGTCAAGAGGGAAATGGAACTCGGACACCAAACTAGCCACTGCTTTACACATCTTCAGGTCTTTAGCCAGCTGCTATGTCTGAACTGACATTTCTTGCAAGCACCTTCAGCAGTTGCTATCGACAATGAGTACAAAGCAACAGACCTGTTCCTGGCACAGCACATTAACTGAAGCCAGCCATTGCCCGAGACTGAGGAGCACCGAACCACACAATTTTGACATGTCTAACTCTCAGCTTTTAACTGCCCTCCCTCTCCTCTCCCCCAAGCTTCTCTAAGAAAGAGAAGGTTTTTCAACACACCTAAGAACAAAGCAGCACAGTAAAGAGCAAGATATCCCTACCTGCAAATCTGGGTTAGCTGCTGCTTTCTGTAGCTCTGCACTGATTATTTTCTCTGTTTTCTCCCGTGCTGCCTGCTCCACCATTCGCTGGCTGAGCACAGAAAGCTTAGCCAAAGCAGAGGACAACTCATCAGTGGCCAAAGCCTGCCGTGCTCTGTCCTGCCAACTCATGGCACGTTCTGTCAAGCACTGCAATGCCTCCCCTTCCGGCAGCCGTACGGGCAGCTTCTGCAGGGACACCAGCAGAGACAGTATTGTCTCAAGTCTTGGCCTTCGAGAACGCATGCAAAGTGGACACAGAAACTTCACTTCTTTGGCCTGCCAACTAGAGCCCTTCTTCTGAGAACTTGTTTTTGGAAGGGGCACACAGCCACTATGAAACCAGTCTTTGCACAGCTCACACTGTAGCATGAATCCACTAGCTGTTTTGCGGCAGATGCAGAATTTGACTTCTTCAATTCGATCCACCATAGTCATCTTGGCCAGGTTAGCTGCCCGGAGAGCATGCATAGCTTCAATCTCCTTCTGTTCCCGTTCCTTGAATACGGCCACCTACCCAGCAAAGGCAAAAAACAGTTCATGACTTTCACAGCTAAGAGAGATTACATTTTATTAGCATTCTAGGAAAAGAAAAAGACAAAAACATTATCAGGGGATCTTCCTAGTTATATTAGCCCAAAATTTAGGAATTGTGTGATCTAATTAAAACTTCAGCTAAAATACCTTCTCCTCAATTACTCATTACTCCCCTGAGTCCTTCTGACAGATTTTGTGTAAACTTTAGAAAAGCTTCTTTGCATCTACAATGTTTCTGAAGTTCATAATTAAATCTGTCATAAGGCCACCTGAAGAACGCGTTTTGACTCCAGGAAAGAAGTCAGAATTGGTTCCATCTATTTGTCTACCAAGAAAATGCAGCTGAGCATTGTTTCAATGTTGACTCAGCACCAGGAGCATCTGAGTGGCCACATATCTCCTGAAGCAACTCGCATTTCCGCAGGGTCTCCATTCAAGTAACTGTAACAAAGCATACTAAGGTAAACCAGACTGTGTGTAAGCCACGTTAATGACCCTGCTTATACTTTCTTTGTTCCCAGAGAAAGGGCCGCCAGATGACAGCAAATTCTTCTGATAAGCTGCATCAATATCCTCCCAACAAGGAGGAATCAAATAGAACATTCCCCCCAGCCCAGTTTCTATGGCCAAGCGTTTACAGGCTGCCCTCAAAATCAACCTAACCAAATATACCTTGGTACTGTTCAAGAGAGTTGTCCCTCATTCCACATTATTTTGATGAGATGTCAATGAGTGCCAGTAATATCAGATGAGCAGCTACACATATTAACACAAGACCATTTAAGTCTTACCCATAGCCCAATACATTAAATAGCAGCACTTACTCTGAACCGTGCTTCCCTCTACTTTCACTACAGCTAAAGCTGAACTATATTCTTATGTCAAACATCATATTTTTTTCAGTGAAATTAATTTATCAGTTCTTCCATAAGATTTCTCCACAGATCAGAGACAAATTAAATCCACGTTACCAGGAGGCAATACTTTTCACTGCTCCTTACCACAGCTGCGGTATCCCTGGCCTCCTCCAGCCCATCCTCCAATTCACTTAGGGATTCCAAGTCAAGATCTTTCTCCTTTTCCTTCTCCATCAACTCCTTTGCCCTCTTCCGTCTGTTCTTACTGCTCCCATAAACACCAATATCAGTCCGAGGGCTCAGAACCTGTAACCACCAAGCAAACTTATAGCATCAGAATCAAGGATGCCAAGAAGAGAAAAAAGTTCTAATCCATAATTATGGATTTCAGGGACATATATGAGAACATCTACTAAAGGAATTACAAGAGAGTCACCAGAGAGCAAAAAATACTCAGCAATCTAACACCTTTGATATCTGTCACTTAATGCTAGGAAGAGCAGAAAAACAGAAAAAGATACAACTATTTCAGAAGTATAGAATTTGTATGTAATCAGCATGACGTGGCAGGTCAATCTGAAAGCCACTGTTTTCATGATTAAATTAAAATATCTATTAAACTATCATACCTATAGCTAACTGAAATACTGTACACAGATATCAGTAGTTTAACATTCACTTCAAGCACCTTCATCAAGTCTTAAAGATCTGCCACGATTTGTATCAGAAATTTGGCTGATGTAAAAACTAAAAAAATATGCTATAAGCCTTTTGGTATCAAACATGAGAGGCTGCAAAGCATTTTTAAGAACAAGAATTAAATTTTAAGTCATCTTGATTAGTTGAAAGGCATACTTGAATCAAAATCTAACAAATTAAATTCAATATAGGAAAGTTCAAAATGATACATTTAGAAAAACAGTCAAATGCAAAACCAGAACATATTAGGCAGAAGAATACAGCAAAAAAAATTTGGACCTGGAGTGCATCACAAACTGAGCAGAAATAAATGTGATGTTGTAGCAATAGGGGCAGATCCCATGGGAAACCTTAAACTGCAGTATCGCCTTTGAGACACAAGATGCAATCACTGCATTTCATGTGGCACTAGGGAAGCCACAGTGAGAGGATTCTGTCTGGTTTTGGACACCACACCAACAGTGAAGACAAACCACAGGAAACAGCAATGAGATAAGAGTATGAAAAATACAAACTACAAGAAAGAGTTGGAAGAACTTCAATTGTTTTCCATAGAAAAAAGGGAAGCTTGTCAAGCAGATATGATAAATCTTCAAACACATGAATGATTTTTATTAAAACAAAGACAGTGACTACAGCTTATAAAATATCTATTCTCCCAGAATTTAAGCAGTGGAACAAGTTAAAATATTCACCTGTCAAAGACAGTTTCTATGACCATTTCAGGCCTCCATTTCTACAACTACACAAAAAAGATAAATCCTTTTCTTTCCCTCCCAAAAAGGAGAGTTTTAATTTGTTTCTGCACAAGTAACAGCTGAGGTTGTCTATAGGTAAAACAAGACTAGCCAAGCAGACTTTTTCACCCCTTTCACCTGAGAACAGCTGAAGTTTATTATATTCTATTCTCAAAAGGATCTGTAATCTACTGTAATTGAACCAGCTGCTCCTTCCAGACCACAGAGGGCCATTAAGACCAGTTTCTGAAGGCTGATACAGAAGTGTCTGTTGCTCACCTGTAACAGGCTGTAGCTTGAGTTCTTCTTCAGAAAGGTCCTTCCTGTGCGCTCCCGCCAGGCACGTGCTGCAGCTACCTGTGATTCCAGCTGTGGCAGGGCATCAAGACGCACTGGTATTGGGCGGCCTTTTGCAGACAAGCTCTCCAGTTGCTCCAGGTAGGCATAGTTGCTCCCATTCTGGAGTAAAAGAAATGTTTCTAAACCAACAATTCGTCCATTGTATCAGTAGCCAGCTTAATTTCAAGCCATACACTATCTTGTCACTGACTAAAATAAGAGTTGCATAGGAAAGGAAAGGAGGGCAATGTTTCAATCTTACTGGTATTTAAAAAAACCCATCTCATACAGTTTTTATTTTAAAAGTCATTCTGACATGGCCAGCTGGCTTAGGGAGTAAGATAACATTCCATTTCTAGATGGCTGCCTTAAATGCTGTCTGCTTAACAGCAAGCTACTATATCTGAGAATTGTACAGGGACTGATGTGAAATCAATTGGGATTCTCACTTCAGTTCCCAACAAATACCTTATATAAGGATAGCAGTTGCAGTCCAGAGATCAACACCTGTAAGTATGACAGAAGCCATGTCCCTTTTGGATCAAGTTAAGTGGGTTTACTGATAGAAGGGGAGGCTACTGAACTAACGATGTCATAACTTTATTTCAGATAGAAAATTTCAGCCATCACTGCCATTGGGGAGAACATCACAAACAACAAACCATTTCCATAGCCAGCTCCAAAGCTGAAGATCTGTGAGCAGACTGTCTTCTGCTGCAGCCAAGTATTTTCAGTGACAGTACGCAGAACAGTTTCAATACCACATACCCACCCTTTAAGAGTTACATTTGTATCATAATGAATTTGCCGGCTTTTACATCCCCCATGAAACGCATAAAAGGAAGGAAAACAGAAACTGGATAGCCAATGGGGAAACACAAGCACAAAAAGAAAGAGAAATTCAAGCACATGAGCTACGGTAAGCACATTCAACAGCTATAGCAAGGCTTCCCTTCAGGTCACCTTTTGTGAATGGAGGGGCTAGGAATAAACAACATCTAAATAAAAGGATGCAAGCAGAAGATTCCAGTCCCGGCTGTAACCCCTACCTGAATGGCCTCCACTTTAGCTGTCCAGTCTCTAGCCCGCTGCAGGGCTTCTTTCAGTGCCAGCACATTGGGCAGGTAAGCAGGGATGTTCTTTGCTTCATTCACAATGCCCTCCAGAGCAACCACACTTTGGCGCGGCCTAGGGTAAGAAAAACCCAATTCCAGCCTTCTCTCAATATGTCAACTACATCCATATGAATTTGACAGGCTGGTAATGCAACTTCATCACTATACTGCAGTGCAGGATACCATGGCTCTATTCTTCAAGGGTGCTACTGGCTACCAAAGAACAAAGAGGTGAGAAAGCTGACGGACTTTGCACAATCAAGTTCAAAAGGGCACAGCATCAGAGCTCCTTTAACATTGAGGAAGCTGCCTTGTGTAGCATACTCAAGTGTTTTTAGTTGAGGGGGATGAATACCAAAGACAGCAGCAACACTCACAGCCTCCTACCACTGTGCAACATGATAAGGAATCAACTCTTCTGCAACTCATCAAGTCCAACTCTTGAGCAGTTAAACTGCTGGAAGGTAAAAAAACCAAAATACACTAGTTTCAAAGCCCCCAGCTTCTCAGCACACTCCTCAAAAGAGGCTGAGAATCCCAGAAGTGTGTAACATATAAGAACAGTTTGCAAAGGAACACTCACCTGGCCTGCAGGCAGACTTTGGCCTTCTCCTCCCACCTCTCCGAGACTGTTAGCAGCTCCTGCAACTCAGCCATAGCTTTCTCTACAGCATGGTGCGGTGCCAAGCCCACACCTGAGTCAATCAGCTTCTTCATCACATCTAGGGTGACCCTCTGGGGATCCAAGAGGGTGGATCTCACCTCATCCAGCCACCGTGCCTGTTGCAGTTCTTGCTTCAGCCTTGGCAATTCAGGAAGTTCTACATAAAGGCCAGAGCCCAGGTCTATCAACTCTTGCAGCTTGGAAGAGTCTGGGATCTCATCCATCATAGCTTCTTGAGCACGCTCATGAAATTCTTCTACATCATCAAGCAGATTCTGAAGTAACAAACAGTACAAATCAACTAGAAAAGAAATGTCCATAGAACCAAAAGGGAAAGTTGACTGAGGGAGCAGTCAGCTGTGAATTTGTATGTGATCATCACATAATCAGTCACAGCTTCTACATACAATGCCAGCTAGCTGTCACAAGCCTGACACATATTAAGTAACAGACCCTCTAAACTCATTCGGTGGCCTGTTTCATACACTAGCCACATTAGCTGCATCAAACCCTGCACCTAGAATAGTACGACCGCAACTGCCTACAGCTCCCAACAAAACAGAGTATTAAGTGTTGTGCAACCAACGTTAATTTCAAACTAGTGGTGGGAAAGCAGACCTCTGCAAGCAGATCATCCTTTCAATCTAGCATTATGACGTTACAGTAATGATGGTAATACACAACAGAACAACACATGCTGAGGAGAAAGAACACACCAGAGTTGCACACGGACATGAATACCAGAAGATCATTAAAATAATGATGGTCAAATTTGTAATTACTATTTCCTAAAGCAGGCCCACCACTTAAGCACATCAGGATTTTATTGCACAAAAGAAAGAAGTGAAAATGCAAAATCCTCTAATAAAAGGAGACAATTTCAGAGAAATCCAACTGCACTGCTGCAGTTCTCCCCATCCTCATGTTTTGGCACTGCAATGATAAAAATCAAAGACAGCAAACAGACAGGAAAATCTCTGCAGGAGATTCATTCAAGGTCATTCAACCAGTATACTCAATTGATTAACTCCTGAGTCTCTTACAAAGTGGCAGGTATTTCTCATGGCTAGTCAATGGCACAATAAGGAGCAAAACCTGCATTTCCTGACCTAACCCTTAGCTTTCTGCCCTTATTGTCTGGTGTTGTTTTTTCATGACTGGAAACCAGAAGGCATTTACAAAAAAGAACAAGATCCACATTATAAAGATTTTGATTCAGGGAACATATGCTGAATGCTTTATAGTGACAAATTATTAAGTTTAATAATTATAATGCCTTTTATGTTAGAAAATACTCATCATCCAACATGACAATTATTTTGCAATTCATAATGATGGATAATTGCATTCAAATGCCATGCTGAAAGTTAGTGAGTGCTTAGGCATAAATGATCATTATCTGACTTCATTCAGAAACTAGGAGACTATGGTTTGTAACCAGTAAAATGATAATATTTATTTTATTGGCTAGTGATTATGTTGAAGCTTCAAGAACATACACACGCACAGAATACTTCAACAGAACCAGTTTCCTAAGGCTGAGCAGCAGTGGGAAAAGAGAATAGTTGGGAGAAAATATTTAGACAAAAACACCAATTAAAACTGTCAAGAGTTTATTGCATGTCCACAGCTCTGTCATCAAAGAATTATGTCTTAATTATAAGAAGGTTTTAAATACATTAGAAAAAAAATCTCCTTTGAGAACAATCGTATAGATCTATTAATAGATGATGATAAAATTTCATGAGTAAATACTAGTAAATATTTCTGGTTTGTATGTGGAAAGAAGTGTAGTAAAATCATCCTATCATATGAGGATAACAACATACTTTCCACTATTAGCTGCTGGGAAAAGATTATCATCAACAGGCCTGGAAAATCTGTATCCTGGAGTCCTACAGATTTCTGAAGGTACTTCTTTTCAGCAACAACATGCCAATATTGTAAAGACAAGAAGTCCAATATAAAGTCTCTCTGTGACACCAACATTGAGTTACCATGGAAAAGTTAATACAGAATTCATTAATTAAGATGGAGATAATTAACACTAGTAAACACAGAAAAGAGGCGTTCTCAAACAAGACTAACATTTTTAAACTGTATGTTTGGTTATTTAGTAGCTGCTGCAGATATGGTAATGTTTAGAATTTTAGGCCCTCAATCTAGCACAATAGAACGTTCTTCTTGAAATTGTTATTGACAGAGAACATGTGTGTTAATAAATGATTAACATACATCAAGAACCATTTCTCAAGCTGAAAAATCTTTATTGTTTCTTGAAGGAGTTTTCTAGAACTTGGTTAGTAGGTGAAACACTATTTAACATTTCATCATCAGTGACAGAGAAACAAATTAAGATTGCTGCTGAAAACACTTGCTACGATACAGACTGCCAGAGTGATAAACGATAATAGCAGCCAGGGGAATCAGTACGATCTGGATTACTTATTAGTCTAGATCCATTCAAAGACAGGTGCAAAGATATATACATGAAGGACAAGAAACACGGGCTGTGCATACAGATTAAGGAGGCTGTAACCTGGAAAACAAGGCTGAGAAGTATTTACAGAACAATTGCCAATGTGGTACTGCTTTCCCTCTCCCCTAAAGAAACACATCAATGTAATCTTCAGAAGTTTCCACAAAAAATATAAAGGGTAGGATTTAATCAGGAATTCCACCACTATAGAGAGCATTAACAGTGCTGGAATAGGAGTAACTGCTTCAGAGAGATAAAACTGGGCCATCTGGACAGTGACAGGTGGGAGGGATCTTTTACCTTGGTTTAACTGAAGTGAGACCACTACATCTGACAATGCCCATTGCAACAGGCAGCTTAGAAAACGAATGCATTGTCACTTAAAGTGCTCTGTTTGCTTGCCTAAATGCCAACTGCATGGGCAATACCCCATCAATACCCCACACTGTCTGAGACTGCTACACAAGAGCTAAGGTATTCTTTGAAGATGGCAACAGAGGCCAGGTGAAATACTTCAGAGTATCTCACAGGGCACTAGATACCCACGCTTAAGGTCCCAAATTTAGCCCTACATATTCAATGGTATGACTATACTGGCATGAAAGTACAAATGCTGTCATTGCCCACTTAGCGACATGCTTATAAATGAACTGGAAACGGATGTTACCATTCCATTATGGACAGGCAGCAACATCATCAGCAAAACTCCAGTAACACCAGCAAGATTACCCAGTAAAGCAGGGAGACACTGAGCTACATCTTTCCAGAGTCTTTTATTTTCTTGAGGCCAGGGGTATCATTGCAAAGCAGCTATCTGCTTTACATGAGAAGCTAGACATTAAACACCCCACTCAATCCACCTCTGCCAGTGCACAACTGATTCTTAAAGAAAAAAGCCTTTCATCCTTTACACCAGGCAACGTTATCTGTTTAAATAAATCTCAAAACCACAAAAACAGAACAAAGTAAAAAGCACGACATCATCTGAGGAGCAGATGCAAACTTACCTTCACTTGTCGGGCTTGGCTGATAACACAGGGCAAGCTGAACAACTGTTGTACAAAAGCTTTAAGCTCCTCCATAGTTAGCTTGGTCCGTGTCCTTCCACTATCTTGGCTCTGTCTGCTGTATGAATGGACATAATTAAACAATATTAGGTGAAAGTTAAGATTATAATCCCTGGATTTACTCCCAGTGACAAAACTAACAAGATTACTGAGAAGTTACAAAAAAAAAATTCATCACTTAGTTTAAAGAAATCAAACTCCACAAGTATTCCAAAATCTTGAAAACTAAGTCTAACGTAATTCCTCTAAGCATCTTCAAGAGAATTTACCCTGCTTTTCAGATGTAGCATTGTCTTTCAAATTGAGTTTGTTCAAAAAAGGTAGAACATAGCTCCAAAAAGCCTCCTTTAGGCAGCTCAAGAGGTTGACTGCCATGACAAGCACTGACAAGACATCTGAGATAAGTAACAGCAACAAGCTCTGAAAGTAGTGTTATGTTCTAGAGTGCTCTCTCTTGTAGCCAGAGAAACTGGCCTTGCAAGAGGAGAAGACTGCTACTGAGTAGGATGTGCTCTGCAAAGACACTTCCATTAAGTATCACTTGAATAAAGTATAACAAGCCCGCTCTGTGTGGTAAAAGACTTCCAAGTGACACACTGCACAAACTAAACATTTGGTATACATATCGCTGGCAGGCACAACTTCACAACAGGACAGATTTGAAAACACTGAAGATTTGTTCCCTGCTAGTGAATCCACATTTTATTACTACAGAAACATTAAAGAAAAATAAAACTTCATCTTTCAAACTATGGACTTACATGTAATTGTAAAAGTAAAATTTAGATTAATGATTAAATATAATTACAGCCTATCTGAAACTCAGAGGGGAAAAAAACACTGATGACAGACAGGATGGAGTAGTAGCTGCGCTGAGCCTGCTGTGCCTCCAATATTCCTGCAGAAGAGTGAATGGTGTGGTGCTCCGAGACACCACTGTAGGAGGGCACCCCTCTGAAACACTGCACTGGTGTTGTGTCCCTAATCCAACCATGGACTGCCACAGCACAAACAAAATGATACAACTGTCCCTGCCTATGGAAACTCAACTTTCAACAGTGGAGAGAGACACAGAACTGGAATATTGGATACATCTTCACAGGTACGCATCACCTATTTTTCAGGTTAATATATATTATCAGATGCACAAGGAATAGATTTTCTTTTGCTACATTTGAGCATGAGTTTACTGCTCCTTTAATCCCTGCCAAATTGTTCTGTTTGAGCACTCATTTTTATTTTGCTTTTTTAATAACCTTATCCTCTGTGTAAATGTGATCCTTCTCAACGCATTAAATACGAACACAAATGTTAAAAGAAGCTGAACATGATCTTATATTTAAATTTCCTAGCACTGTTCAAAGATTTCAAAAATCTTTCTCAAACCTCCATTTTGTAACATGTTGCTATTTGGCATACAACAGCCCTCAGATGTATATAAAAGTCCTTTTTTTTGCCCCACAGAATTCTCTCAGCTTTAGATAAGACACAGCATTGAAAATCGTCAGATCTTTCCACCCCTTGTGTTTCTTGGGGTAGTGCTGGAAATAATTAACTGAAGGCAAGTCTGTTGAAAGAAGGCCAACAACCACAGCAGAGGGAAGAGCAGGCAGCAAGAGAGCAGGAACACCTGCGAGCTACCAAAAAAGTTAAACCACATTAGGAACAGGGTAATGCAACCCCTGTAGCACATTTCCCTCACCCAGACCAGTATTTTAAGTGACCATACCTCCATGGTAGTGGAATCCTAACAAGCAATAAAAACCAAACAGGACAGCCTTCCTTTCCCTTCAAACATAGTAAAAATGCTTCTCTCTTTTATAATAGCCTTCCAATCATATCAGGTATTATACTTGGATCTGTGGTGTAACTCTAGCATTTCAGTGTTCAAGCAATTATGATATGTGTTATGTTTTGTGTAGCAAATTTGGGTATTATAATTAACAAGGTATTCATTTAATGGGACTTCTATTCAGTGCACAGAACGTGTAGGAGAGAAGGAAGAACATGTTGCTGAAGGCTCATGAAAGCAGAACAAAGGGACACATCCAGCAGATTGCTGAGGTAGGGTCAGGGGACAGAGTAACACTGACACAGCCACAGGCTAGGCAGGCAATACAGAGAACCAAGGGAGTCTAACTAAACTGCCCAAAGTCACTGAGGCAAGCCACTACTTTCAACCACACATCACTGCCTCCCATGGTCCTTCCCAAGAAGTAAAAGACTAGCTCAAACTGTGAGGGCTTTTTGCTCTGCTACACTGCTCTGCTCCCCAAGATCCTCTTGTTCCAGTCAATGCTGGCAACCTTTGCATCTTCCAGTAACTCCATCAGCATCACAACATGTTCTGCAATTTGAGAACAGCTGGCAAATTTATAAGTATTTTTGAGAAATGCTGTACTGTAAGATACAGCTGCACTTGCCTTATCAACCATAACTGGTATTTCCTAGTTCTCAAGCATCTTGCTTTGCAATCCAATGTCTTAACAGATTTTCTTTCCATGGCTTTAAGCTATGTACTTAGCCATGCTACTTAAAATATATTCATGTCAAGACTTCCTCTGCATTTTTTTCTCTAGTCTTTTCCTACAACTCTCCCACACATTCAGAGAAACACCTGATCAGTGATCAAACACCTCCTCCAAAAGCTTTCACATTTCAGTACCCAAGTCAGCTGAATATGTTTAACACATTCCAACCAAGTCCACTTTTTTGGCCCCTTGTGTATCTGCCTGCTCCACTGTATCTGCCTCCTCTACCTCTCAATGAGTCAGCACTGCAGACAGGAAACACTGACAGAAGTTAGTAGGCACTGACACCTCAGGATTCTTACGTTTCCAGATCCAATCAAGTAACAAAACAGACAGATGGAAACTGTTGGAAAAAAATGCCTGTCCTACCTGTGTTTTTGCTTTTTGCTCAGAAGCAGCTGTGCTACTGAAGCACAGGTCTCTGCTTCTTTCACAGCATCTCTGAGCCTGCGGAAAAGATCATTCTCTGGATATTTCCTGTCTTCAGCATCCTCCAACATTACTCTCAGCTCAATCACATCTGTAATAACAGTACAGAAATAATTTGTATGCAAAAACAAAAGAGATTTTAGACTGCTTTAAAGGCCTTCAATCAAGGTTCCAACTCATTCAAGGCTAGTTCAATTTGAAACACACAATTAGTTGCATTACACTCTCAGATTAGCTCATTTCTTTTTTCCACTAAACAATACACAGCATTTATCTCATTAAATGTAACACAGAAGAAATGTAAGAGTTTCAGGACATCCTACTATGAACAACAGAAGTCTGACCTTTCTTGTGGTTGAGACTGGCAGACAGAGCTTCTGTAACTCTACTGACCCAGGTGTCATAAGACTGTGCTCTAACTTTCACTCCATACAGCAAAGAAGGAAGGTCTTCTAGTGGGTAACGGTACCTGGAGATGTGGAAGGAAAATAAAGTATTAATGCCCGTACAAAAGCCAGGATATTGCTTATATTGCGTTTTTCCAGCCACAACCAGGCCAGAAAGACAGAACATACATAATACCTGTGGCCCTGGAATGAAGAAACTAAAGAGGATAAAAATACTCCGTAAAGACAGAAGTGTGGCCAAATGTTGTATTTGGTCACTGGTCTCCAGCAAACTACTGAATATGGAAGAAAAGCAGGGGAAAAAAGTTCTGTGTACCTTAGACACTTCTTCTGCATGGGACATGGACATAAATCAGACGGATGGTATAAGCATACCAGACGCTCAGGATTACAGGAACATGTAAGAGCTGACAAGAAGCATGTGGTTCTGCAAGCTGTGCACTGACGCTCATCATCTGGAACCAGTTCAAACACCTCTTCTTCAGACATCAACACACCCTAATAAACAAACAGGCAAGACACTTGCTATAAAAACTCTAATCCAGGGAGGGGGGCGGGGAGCAGGAGGGAGCCAAAAGTTCTTTTGCAAGCAAAGTAAGAGTTGTCTATTGTTACTCACCATCTGTACAACAGACTCCCTTAACCGTGTCTCTTCCTCTATCATTAGAGTCATCTCCTTGCAGACCATGGCAGCCAGCCCAACATCCAAGCACTCTGGATCTGCAGCCATCTTGAAGATCAGCTCTTCATGGGAAAAAACACAATGACGTCCTAGCCTTCGGTAATGACTCACACACTGACGCCCAATGGGAAGCTACAAAAAAAATCCCGACATCTGTCATACTGGGAAAAGACCTTTCAAGATGATCTCCTTTCAAGATGATCTCTTACCTCCCACTTTCCTTCCTTTGACAAAATCTGAGAAAAGACTGAGACCAAGAGACGTATCTTATGGGACAAAGCCAATTATAACAACCTTAAATCATGTTACAGATGAGGACAAACAGGGTACCCATGTTGTGGGGGCATCTACCGTATTACGTGCCTAACTTTCAGTCACAAGTGTAAGAGTTGTCCTAAGTTGTTTTTACTCCCAGTCCAAAGAACTAGCACCAAAAAGGAGTCATCTAGTCTATGCTAAGGTGAATGCACTGCCCTCTGGATATTACACATGGACATCAACATTTAACGCAAGATGCCTAGAGTTAACCAAAATCAATATTACTTATTTTGTCCTTTTAAAATAAAAAATATAAATTGCTACATGAATTTGCTATACAGATTTCTGGTTACATTTTGCATAAACAAAGGGAACTTCACACAGTTGGTGTGAGTTTAGCAATTTTTCACAGAAGTTATGCACAGATTACATCATGAGCACAGGAGAGAAAAAGAACACTGACACACTGTCAGTCCTGCAGATAACTTTTCCGACAAATGAATAAATTTCTCTGATTAAGGACTGAAATTCCCATTTGAAAGTAGCAAAATAGACATTAGAGAGAGATAAACTACAAATGAGATCATAACTTCAAGCTGTAAGCCCTGGACAGTGATAGGACGCACTTTTGACAACTTAAGAGTCCACATAAGCTATGCTCTGATGTGGCACAGCTATTAGAACAAGAACTAACACGATTAAAATGTACAATGAGCTGGCACAGAAGGAGAACAAAAGACTGTTTTATGCCTACCTCCAACATTCACGTAACGACTATTCAAGATAGCACATTAATCTGTATCAAATTCAGAAAGAGGCATCACAGAAGGACTAGCTAAAGGCACTGTGGGATGTCACTTTTTTGCTTAGATCAATACCTAAAATAAGATCACATGCCAAAGTTTCAGCTTGAAGCTGCTAAAAATTACGTGCTTATCAAAATTATTTTGCATAATGCAAACTTACATCAGTCTTTAACCATTGTATCAGGAACTATAAACATAAAACATGCTATGTGAGTTAAGACTGTTCTTCAGATAATTAAGTCACTAACACACTTCTTGAGAAGATCACCACGGAGATACAGCAAACATATACAAAAGAACAGACCCAGTCAGCAGTGCAGAAGTTCACAGCTTCAGCAAAGTTATATCCCTGGTTAAATCCAGAGTGATAGGCACGAGGAAAGGTCACAACAAACTCGCCAGCACACTGATTGGTCCTGTATACCTAATACAAGTGAAGAGAAAGGAAAAAACCCCATGAAACTTACAACAGAGTTTAAGACATAATTACAAGATGTTTGAACACCTCTTTCTTCGTCCTATAAAACACCATAGGCAATACAGCTACACCAACAGTGGTAAGAAGACAGAACCAATCCTTGAAGTGAATCCTCAATTTATAGCCTTACTCAAAAAAGCTGAATATATAAGCCAACAGTTGAAAATTTTCTTTACAAATCCCCAAAAGGATGTTTCTCTATCATCATTCAGTCCATTGCACTACAAAGTACATAAGCTTCTGGAAACAGTTTATGGTTTGCTTTGTTGGGGTATTTGCCAGGGGAACAAATTTATATTAAGACAAAAGCAAATGATAGTGACTGCTGCTTAAATAAGGTCTGCAGTCAATTTTATGTTTGGTCAGGAAAGCATTTTGTAATGCTGAGATTTCTAATGAACACAAGACAAGTATTTTACTACCAAAAGATATTAAAAGCATTTCACAGACAAATTTTCTGCTATGGTGGGGTAAGGGCTTTTTTAATTAAAATTTAACACACACATACACTTGTTCTGTAAGATATTATATGTAAGAAACTTGGCACACTCACTTCTGATATAAGATAATATAAATCTTGTGGTGAGTCTAGGGAAGACGCTAGAAAACAGCTTGAAAAAACACCCTATAGCTAATGAACTGAGTATGTATAAACGTCCACCATAAAAATTCTTCAGAGTATGCCAAACCATTGTTACATGAACCTGGCACAGAATGAAGAGTGCATAGGAGTACTTATGTAAAAAAATGCTCATGTGCTACTCACTGGTACACCATGTTCCATCAGTACATTTGGGTTCATAATAGTGACCAGCTGATGCAGGAGATCAGGCTGGGATTCAAATAGCTCAGGAGCCAATTCCTTCATCACATCTTCTAGCTGCTCTGCTGCATGAGAGGGCACACCATACCATGTCTTTGGCTCTCCCCTAATAAAACACAACCACAGTAATAAATATATTAAAGGAAAGTAATAATGCCATCCAACTGCAAAGTACACCTCAAACCTAGCACCACTGTCCACACAAGCCAAATATTTTGCATATAGACAGAAAAGTATCTTTAATCAACAAACATCATCTTCAGGATGTATTATTCTGATCTGAAAAATCAATTACACTACAACACAATTCTCAAAATAACTGACAGTAGATTTGCCGTGAAAAGCCTAACATGGAAGATGATTGTCATTTACCATGCTCTACACAGACAGAATGGGCAATTATTTTCCTTTAGGAAGAAGAAAGCAAGCTTAAACAAAACCTTGGCCGTCACAGCTAACATTTAAGAGAAAAGAGATCATGGTACTCCTCCACTCAGGCTTGGAGTAGTAACATTCCTGAAACCAATGGAACAGTATACCAGCTAAGCAGAAGTGGAAAGAATAAAACACCAGACAGCGCAGTGAAATAATCCTCCTAATTTACATAACCGATTACTGAAAACCAGTGGCCCACTGGACTCTTAAGATAAAAAAAAGAGACGCCTAAATGGTTGATCTTTTTCTTCCCTCATACTTAACAAAACCAAAAATAAACACAAAATTACTTGAGAACATACTATTCCAGTCCTGTCTTAACCAAAATAAACTGCAATAATCTAGTATCTATAATGCTGAGGTTTATTTTATAATTTTATTTTATTAAGAAGTACTTTTATTAAGCAGTAGTCTGCTGAAATATCTGAAACCATTTACATAGCACTATTTAACTGTACTAATAATCTTGTCACTAACCATCCCACAAGTTCGATGAGGCACAGCACAGCGTTTTCTGTGCTTCCTACAGGCTTCAGTGACACCTGCTGGTAGACAGTGGTTTACAGCCAGTAAACTCCAGTGAGTAATTACTACTACTCTGCATCTGGGCTGCTGGAACTCACCAGCTGACATAAACCCTCACATACTAATCTAGTTAACAGCATGCTGAGGACAAGAACTGAGCTCAAAACAAAATTAATTCCCCGCCAGAGTCTGTGGATCAGATCTTGCTAGAAAACATGCTTCTCCAGAAACGTGCAATCACAGTCAAAAGACTATCAACTCATCTTTACCAGACATACAACAAACTGTATTCTAAAAATGTGCTTTACACAGCTTCTCCGCTCCTTCCCCCTGCTCCATCCACTGTGACCGAGCCTGATGAACTGGGAAGACTGCACTGCAAACAGTTACTATCTTTCAGGATTCTTTTCAAACACAAAAGCTGAATACCACAACACTTTTAGGATTGTTCTGAAACTCAGAATTACTTTCAAATTTCTCTTCGCTTGGCTAGTATTTCTATGTATAGATAGATCTGTTGCGGAACTGTCAGCTCAAATGCCTGTGTAAGCCAGAAGTCTCTATTTCCAGCATAGGAGCATACCAACTTTAAATCATAAAGCAGTGAACTGTTAACTCAGTTCAAAACCAAAAGCTTCCTTAGAAAAGATGTGAGCCTGTACAACATGATTTTATAGTGACTCTGGATTTTTGGCAACATAAGAATATTTAATCAGTTAATAAAAAACACTGGAATGTTTAAACAGTATCTGTATTCACTTTTAATAAGCCTCAGCTCAGAATATGGACCACTCATGACATTTAGCTTTTTGGTTAAAAGCGCCATCAGCATGCATAGGCACTTTGAAGTAGAACTAAAAATTTAATAACAGCAAACAGGGCAGCGTAAGGTAGACACAGAAAGGAGAGCCCATACCAATGCAAGTAGTTGATGGAATAGCTCCAGTGATCTTCAATATGCCAGCAAAATGAGGAGAAGCACATCCCTACGTACAGCCAAGGTACCTTCATGCCAGAGATATCTGCATTGATGTGAGCAAGGACTGATTGTTCTAGAATTGGCATATTATTCAAGTTCCAACCAGACAGCGCATAATCCTGCCAAAAAAAGAAGAAAATTAATTCTGAACAAATAAGAAGAATGTAAGGACACCAACTCCAGAAAAGGAAATTACAAAGAAAGAGATCAGCCTATGCATTTCTATAGTAGATAGTGGGCAATATTCTGCAACAATGAAGCATCAAAACTAGGAAATAACTCCTTAAATACCTTAGCAATTAATCAGACTAAGATTTAAAGCCAGTCCTAGTATTTCAACATGCTTAGCTCATCTTCTTTGCACCAAGGCTAATACACTCAGGCTTTGATTCCCACCCCCCAAGTTTATAGGTTTCATGGTTTTCTGGTGGAACAAAATGCCAGCAATGCTAGTAGCAGAAGAACGAAGGATAGAAGTCTTCAATGAAATAGGATAACTTAACATGCTAAACAACACAGTGAAATTTATGTTATTATTTCAGCTTTTTGAAGACCTGCTTTACTGCACTGCAGTTTATCTTATCTTCTTTATATATTACTTTAGAAAGTTTTCTCAAAAGTAATTCCTACACACTCATTTCTGAGAAGACAGCATCACTAGTCAAGTGATCCCACCTTACCTTCAAATACACACAATTTGTACCTAAAAAAATGAGAATCCAAATAGACTGCCTTAAAAGCTCACAACTGTGCTTCAACATTAGTCTGCTTTCCACCTTAAAAAAAGCTTTTAGCACAGATTCACAGTCATCTTAGGCATATCCCATAGTTGCCGAAAGGACTGGTCACACACTCAGCCACATATTCCTGCTGTTTCCTTTGCTCTGACACTATAAAGACAATGCAGTGGCTCAGATGACTCAAGTGATCTGGCTAGAAAATACTTTTTTTAATTACTGCTTTCATACAAGTAGATCCACAAGCAGTTCTGACTCATTAAGCAGCTACACGATCACTGTATAGCCAACAAAGGTACAGGGAGGAAGATGCAGGTATGGACGGAAGACAATAATGAGCAGGATTACCTCTTCCAGTAAGCAGTATAAGTTGATCTGAGGCTGTGCAATCACAAAACAACAACTTTACTCTCATTTTGTCTGAATTTAAAATATATAAGCAGCCATAAAATTGATATGCTACAGTAAGGTCTGAGGAGAAAATAGGTAATATATTTACCAGATGTTCTGTATAGAATTTTTCATAATAGGATGCTATGTCTACATCTTTTCATTCTTACAGTATACAGAGACAGAAGCTAAATCCAATTAGTTCGGTTTACCTACTATGAACCTCCTAAGGAGGTAAGAATCCTGTTTCTGTAATCAAGTATGTAATGAAAAGGTTCAGAACAAGAAAAAAATAAATCTTATCCACTCATACATGAACATACTGTAACAACTTGCACATCTTTGCCTGCTAAGTAATACAAAACAGGTGTGACATAAATCATGAAAAGTAGCTTATCTATCAGCAACCAGATCTGTAAAAGAACCAAAAGTATCAGGTTAATGCCCAACCAAAAAGGAATGTCGTTAAGTGCATGCAACAGCCTTAAGTAATTTCTTCATGAAAAAAATCCACTCTCATTTCTGACCTAAATTCTTCCTGTGAAATCTTACGAAGAGCAAAGAATGGGGTCAGTTTGCATATCCTGTTCCTCACCTCCTCCTCCGGCATCAGCTTTCGTCGGCCATCCTTCACTGGGAATCCACTTCCAAAGTCCTTGGATGAGATATCAGCCCCATATTCCACAATGACATCTTCTTCTATGCTGCTCACCAATCGCCAGAATTCTTTTTCCACAAGTTCAGTGGGAACCATCTGAAAGTGGAAAAGATGTCAGTGTATGTGCAGGTAAGACCCAACATAAAAGTTATCATTCAAGCAGTAAATCATTACTAATCGCCCAGGAATTTTCAGACACCAAGGCCACTCCCTCTCCCCCTTCCATCTCTTCAAAGTCATACAGTTGAGTCTGTATCCTTAGTGGTAGCTGCAATACAACAGAAATAGGATGCCACGTCGTAAGGGATATAATGAATAAAACAAGATGGGGTTACCAGAAGTACAGCTAAAAAGAAGGGGCTAAGGAGACAGCCAGCAGAAGCCAAGAAGCAAACAGAACGAACAGAACCAAACTACTTCAGAGGATAATTATCAGAACTTCTGAGTAACAGTAAGGAAATTCAGATAAAGCACTGTGTTCAAGAGTGTAGTCTTCATATAGCTTACTACAACTATGACCTATACTCATTTATGAAGTTTATTTGTAAAATAAGCTTTGTTCCTTGCTTTCCTCCATGTCCCAAAGTTGTGTCAGAAACTGGAGTCCTTAAAAGGTAGAAGTTTTAGCACGAATGCCCATAAATTACCAAAGAACCCTGAGAGGAGAAGGAGCTTGGTGTTAACATGCAATCTACAGGACAGTGGAATCATGGAAGTGTGCCAAAGCAGAAATGCTAGTTTTAAAAACAGTGCTAAGATGCAGAACAAAAAAAAGTGATTATCAGACAGACTCAGTGCATTGACTTGTCTACAAGAAAACACAATGTATCAAGGGAGGAAGACAATGATTTATCCTCTGAACAAAATAAACCAAAACAAAAGCCACAGGAAGGACAGGAGGAAGACCCCTTTGCCAAACAAGAACAAGATACTTGGTTCAATTAATCAAAAAGGGCAAGAACTTAAGAATACAGCTAATCAGGCATACCCTAACAAGAAATAAAGCTATCTTTTCATTACAGGAAAAGGGTGAAATGAAGTTGAAATGAGACCAGATGCCAGAAAGCTAAATCATTTGTTTACATGTTTGAAGCTTATGGTGCCTTTTTAAACAAAGCTAAGATGCCTCAGCAAAAATCCAGGATCAGCTGAAACCTCTTCTCTTTTTCCCCTACAAGGAATCACAACAAAAGTTGAAACTCACATGGACCGGCATGTTGAAATAATCAGACTTGAAGTTATCAGCCATTTCACCAAAGCTCTGGAGAGTATATTCCCTGACAGCTTGTTCAAATCCAAAGGCCTCACGGGGTTTGTTGCATTCCTAGGAGACAGAACATAAAAATACTGTTCCCTGCAGCACATTATGACACAGTTACATTTTGAGCAAAAAACCCCTAGTGTCCATCTGAGTCCTTACCAAACACAATAAGCTATCAGTTTTGAATGCTTTTCTCAGCTGAGGAAGTCCTGCCACAACAGAAACAGAACAGAATTAATTGTACAGAAGCTAATCTAACACGGTAAACCCCAACGCTACACACTTCTGCTTTCCTGTCCAAAACTAAGTTTCGTCATCTACTGCTGCCAGCCACAGAGTAAGACAGCACACAAGATGCTTAGACAACCATAAAACATTTCTTAGAGGCACTGATTCAAGCACCTGCAGAATAACTGCACAGGAACAAACCCTGCAAGTGCTTCAGTCTTATCAAGTCAGCAAATCATCTACGGATTTAGCACTGTGAAAGCATGCAGGAGGAAAGAGGAAGAATGAAATTAAAACAGTGCAACACAGCTAACAACAAACATGATCCACTTGACAGAAAACCTCCGAGTCTTCCACTGTTCTGTGCCCATTCATCCCAAGAGCACAACAAATACTTGTTCACATTTCAGCTACTCTCCCCACCCATTTCTACAGTGTCCTTTTCAGCTCCTTTGCATCTGACACAATGTGTATATATACAAGACATTTGAACACAAACATGACACGTAGCTATCTGATAGTCAGCTGTTCAGTCATAAACAAACAGGACTGGAAAGAAATTCAAGAGATCAGTAGTTTCTTTTTCTGCAAGAGGAACTATACTTAGACTATACCCAACATTTATCAAAGTAGTTCTTAAATGGAGCCTGCAACAGAATCTACATCTGTAAACACTGTCAAACAATGTTGACCTGAATACATACAAAGAACTCTTACCCTATTCTTCCTAGCTTCTGTTTCAACACCCTGCTAACATTGTATTAAGCATCTGTGCACAATTACCATTTAAAGACTGACACAAAAAGCACTATTTCAAACATCCTGCTGCTGTTATTTATTTACTCTCCACTACATAATATAGCTATTTTTTTCCCTTCTTCCTCTTTCAATGCTTTTCCACAATTTTTCAAGTACTTCCTGTATAATTTGCTAGTAACAACTTACTTGGCACCTTAACTTTCCTGATTTTTTTCCCTACATGCATATTTTTCCCTTGGGAACAATCTATTCGTGTTTTTAGTAGTAGTAGTAGTGAGATTTCTTGTGAGTTTCCACACTTTTAAACCACTGCAATCACTATATTTACTACTATATTCTTTAAATTAACTCAACATTGGATTGCTGTAATTCGCTAATATTCCTTTATTGCTTTCTCAAGGGAACAACAAACAAGCAGCTTAATCCATTCTGTTAAGCCCAAAGGGTTAGTTGCATCTTTTCCCTTGCCTGTTAACTACGAATTTCCACCTCTCTCACAACAGCCTTTGCCTGAGTTCATCTGACAACCTAATCTCTCTTGGTGAAGGGTTAGAGAGCAGCGAGCTCATCCACCTCACTATGCGGCTGCACAACTATTCATACATCACTATAAAAAAAATAGCAGAAGCCTACAGCCGGGAAGGGTGTGGAGGATGTGGGGGGAAATGGGCATAATATACACGTGTGCAACTGCCACTTCTGAAAAAAAATCTAAAAAGTTAAAGCCAGTTATGAAATCACAGATTTAGAAACAGTAAACTTTCCTCCTCTGAATCCTACATCTACCGATTTCCTGAGCTTGCAAAATTTGTTTTCTTAAGACAAATACCAAGCCCATCAAATTATGTTTGCTGCCTTTAGGCTGTTGATCAGTTATGTCTTGGAACTTGGTAGCAATCCTTTCTTGAACAATGAAATTCAACTGGTTTACACTTTCAAAGCTTCAAGAACTCCTTTTTTAGTTTAAACCAAATTTAAAATAGCTACAAATTTTTAATTAGTTCTTTCACTTTCTGCTACAAGCTGTTCTGAACAATGCCATAATTACTTCCCAATAATCAAAGCTCTGTGTTACGCCCAAATGACATCCTTTGATTACTTCATAGTTAACAATGTCTCATCATTATGCTGAAGCACCTATCACAACCCAGTTCTCACCCTAATTTCCGACTACCAGCTCTTAGCAAAGGCCATAGTTTTAGCTGTCACATGGCTGTATAATAAACAGAGGTTATGCCCAAGCTCTAGAAGGAACTTTTCTCTCTCCTTATGGCTCATCAACCAAGAACAGTTGGAGATTCACCCCTTATTTAGACAATATTCCAAACAAAACTACAGCTTCTACCCAGATGGAACAGCTATATGCTAAACTACTCTTCTTCTGACCTTTCCAGGAACATAAGCATACATATAAAGCTTGAGCAGTTCTTTAACTGTACCTCGGCAACACACTTTGGACACCTCCAGTCACCCTTGGGTACATCAGGTAGAGGAGGAATCAAGCAAAAAGTGTGATAGCTGTCATCACATCCATCACACAGTAGCAGTTTGTCCTCATTATTTCCTCTGCCACAGAATAAGCAAACATACAGATCAACCTGTGGAGAAAAAATAGGAAAAAAGTTACAAAAGTTTCCTCATCCAGAACCTGCCTTCCTTAAACTAAGGAAACAAAGGATGTAATCCTGAAGTCAGACATCAACGCAGTCTTGCCTGGTTCTTGAGTAGCACTGATAATGAAGGATGTGCTTTTCAGCTGATTAGGTTCACATAGCTGTGTTAAATACTTGCTGTCAACCCCATCTCAGCCACACTAGTCTAGTTTAAGTATGCTGCTTCCTAGCTATACAGTAATATACTAAAGATTGCTTCAGGTCTCTTAATTTTAAAAAATAATGCAGTTCAATTAAGCAACATATCATTTTCCCTTTTTAAAAAAAAAATCCACAAACTCACCCTCATGAAATATCATGTCTAAAACACCAAACTAGTTGGGTTTTGTTGCAAGTATATATACAGGTGGGAGGATACCTTAGCAGACATTTTCAGGTTCTCTTCTCAAAACTAAAAATGCATTAAAATGGTGATCGTAAGAGAAGGCTATTCTGTGACACTTGCTAGTTATCACTGATAATACCTCCTCTCCAAATTCATATTAACATATGCAATCTTGACGCTAGCCTAAGTGATGATCTGTCAGATACAAAGACTGCACTGAAATATATTCATAACAAGCAGATCCGCAATTATGCAATAACCACAAATAAGCCTCCTCGTCACGTAATAAAACATGTAAGTAAGATGTAAGTAAGACTATGATGATACTATCTGTATGTATCAACTGTTATGTATCAAGAGGGGAGGAGATAAAAAGTTGTACTTTATTTCACAGTTAGCATTTCACAAAAAGATAAATGATAAATATAAACAAAACTGTACCGCAGTATTTTTCAGACAAGTTATGTAAGGCTAATGTATCACCTGTGCACTTCAAAGACTTCTTTCCTTGACGACCTCTCATCCAAGTATTAAGAAAGTGTGCAACCAAATAGTACTAAGTCACAGAATTACACAAGATTACAGCAATACAATTTGAAAACAGCAATTCTATTGCTACAGTATTTTCATCTTCTCTTACAAATATGAGTAAATGGAAAGAGTAAACAAATATAGCTTTCTATTAAGAAACAGAGACTAGACAAAATATTTAAACATTAAAGTACTTAAACAGAATGGTCACAACACATAACCTAGGAACACCATATACTCAGATGTAGTAGCACAATTAATCAGTCAAGTCACAAATTCTAACTTAGTTGCAACAGCATAATGATCTGTTTTTTAAATATCCAACTTCTCTCACGTTTCTTCCCCCAGGAGGCACTTCCACATAGAAAATATGATTACTAGAGACTTTGGGTTGCCTTGGCCTTCTATGGTTGAAATTTAAAATAAGCTCTTGTAAGTGTTCTCAAGCTAATAAAAAAAGAACAGCTGAATTATTACTGAAGAGACTAGTTCTTAAGACATTAAAAGCATGCATATCCATTCATGGTTGCTAAATTATGACACTAACAGTAAAAAAAGTCATGTGCTATGGAAGACGTTAAGAACTACTATACACTGCTTTTCCATGGTCACACATCAGAGTGGTAAAGATTCCGTTTTTCCCCTTAGGGGTTTCTCTTGCATAGACTTCTGTAACTACTTTCAACTCAAAAGACACAAAGGCTGGAATTGCTTTAAACAAACTGAAGTACTGGAGCACCTCAAAATACGGTTTAAGGAAGCAGTATTGTAACTGTTCTACGAAGGAGAGCTCAAATAGTAAGTGAGCTATTGAAGGCATGCAAGAAGTGTGAAGCCTGTGGCAAAGCAAGCCCACAAACCCATGATCAGCAAGTATCTTCATGTTGCAACACCCTCCCTGTCCAAAAGGTTAAAAAGGAAACCTAGAGCATAGATTATTTTTCAAAATACTGTTTAGTCTTCCCATAACAGTACCATCTGCTGCAGTTTCCATCCTTTCATCTATTTGGGGTGGGGTGGGAGTGGGGGTTGTTTTACGAAAAAAATCTTCGTAAATTCATGAATTTCTTATCAGAAATCACAGCAAAGAAATCAAACTTACAAAGTTGACAGAAAGAGTTCCTTTGCGTTGCCTCATCTGCATTCCAAATGCTTCTGATCTGGTTCCCTTGCGTCTTCGTGTCACCTCATCTTGAAGTAAAATAAAGTTGAATTGTATTAATATCACGCAAAGGTGGACTTTACTTGCAAAAATGTAGCTATCCAGCCTGGTACCCTGCCTTTCATATCAGCAACTACCTGACAGTCTAGAGAAAGCAAAAATGCCTTGTTATACCTGGCCAGTCTAAAATCAACAGGGATTAGGAAAACTTATTTTGCTAATCCTCACAGGTGATCCCAACTGCCTCACAAAACAGAGTGAATTAGACCCGTAATTTGTGCACTTAGCTTGCAGGATCAGTTCGAGTCTTGTCAAATTCTGTTTTCCCTTCCAGTCACTCAGCTCATGCAACAGCTGCTTAATTGTTATTGTTACAATATAATACATAAAGAGCTGAAACTCTGCCAAGTTACATGAAGCACCCTGTAAATCTTTCTCATGAATGAAACCCTAGAACACTTAGCTTTCTTTTTCCAGTTATAATGATTTGCTTACTTCTTAATGTTGTCTCTAGAGACAGTCAGAAAGATTTAAGTCTCATTACTTCACAAAGCAATGAGCTCAAGATTTAATTACCCTCTTTATCCTTTGCTCCCAATGCCAGTCCCATCATCTTGGGTCCAGCTCCAAATATCTGCAGCTTCTTTAGTTCAGTATTTCTACTCATTTCTCCTGTCTCCGCCTAAAAATAAAAATAAGACCACATCAGCACAAACCATCAATATTTCCCCTCCAGGTCTGTTCATAATTTGTTTATATTCCACTCCCCTCCGACATCTGTTCAACAAAAGAAAGGAAACAGAGGCACAAAGACATAATTTTCTGTTGCTAAAACCTACGAAAAAATGCAAATGGAATAAAAGACAGCATTTTTGACCCAACTTCCCAAATTATTTCCCATTTAGTATTACAGCTAAAACTACAGAAAGTCACCTACACAGCAATTAAGAGAACTAGGTTTGACATTAAGCAAAAAATAAGTAAGAATGCCACAGCAGTGTTTTCTAAAAATCACCATGATTCAGTAAAGTGCTTGGATGTTAACATATACACTGTTTCAACAGGATTTTTTTATCGGCTTCCTTGAGTAGACACATACACATGACACTAATGAGTTCCAACCTACTTCCTTAAGCTTGGCTGCTCCTGGGTTTATTTGTGATGAGATGTTATAAATACAACTCTGAGATGACAGCTACTCCTGCTGCCCTTGCAACCTCAAAATCAGAGATGAAAAGACCCATTAGGTGAGAGCTCCATGCCCCTGCCAGTGCTGTTTCCTGAAGTGATCTGTTCAACTGAACTTCTTCCTGTTTTCCATTACCGACCTACCTCATTTTCCCATATGGCTGCCACTAACCTAACAATAAAAAGAACCTGCATCTTCTATTTTTATCTACAACACAAACACATCACTATTTTTCTTTATGTTGCCTCTGAACTCTCCACCATTCGCAATCCTCCTCCTGAAATTCACTGACCTTAAAAGACCTCAGCAAATCTAGCAATATTGAAGGCAGATATCTAATTCTAAAGAGGTTATTCTTCAAGTAACTTCCTGATGATACTTCATCTTTTATTGTCCACAGTTATGGCCTGATATATCGTGCATGAAACAAGCTTCCTTGGGGTGACACACTTTCACAGTTTTTAATCAATAAACAAAAAAAAAACTTCCAAAAAAGCATTTAAGTAAGTTCAAATGCATTTGCAATAAAGCAAAAAACTAAAATTATTTCCACATATTCAGACTAAATCAGTTGGCTTTTTTAATGTGATCTGGAAACAAGAAAAGAATGCTGATTCCTAGGCGTGATCACTCTAAGGAATTTTTAGTGATATTTAAGAGTCCCTGTTCCCACTGAACCGTGTATGCAGTGCGCTGGCATCTTTGCAAACTGTCTATTGCTGATATCCTAATTCTGAACATTAAATAATTCTATTTTGCTATTAAATTAATTTCACTTCAGATCTATGTTACCAACTTTGTAAGCCCACTCAAATTACACACTAACTGCAAATTTTTCTCATAAATTCCTCACTTTTTGGCTAACAAGTCATAAGGAAACACTGATGTTTTTCTGTACAAGAATGCCTACCACCTGGAGACTACATAGTCCCTCAGTTCCCATTTGAAATTCATTAACAGCTCATCCATTCTCTCAACTAATAGAACCTGACAGAATCAACCCACATTACACTTCTCAGCACAGTACAATTTTTCATCATTTCAGCAACATTTATGAACAATCTCCATAATTTCTCTTTCCCACTATTGTCCTAAGACAATTTTCTCAGTGATAGCTGAAAAATAATTTTACCATCATATTTACTAAAAGTAAATCATTAACATGCAGCAACCTCTCTCCAGTTTTACAGCATTGTTTGAAAATATATTACCTAAATGTATTTTTCTAACTCCGTTGCCCGTATTTACTTGGATTCCACTAAACCTAAGTGGACTCAATCTGTTCATGCTCAGCTGGAAAAACCTATACAGTTTTCAAGAAGAACAGATTGCATATTGAAATGGAAATAGTTTTTAAAGATCAGATTCCTATAGAACCTTATGAACACTGCCAGGATATTGTTAAAGGTGTAAATACCAAAACCATTCAGAAGCCTCATTGAATCACCTTTCTGTGGTGTCCTTTAAGACTGTATAAACCCACCAAACTTAAAACTGTGAGCATATGGAAGCAGAAACCTTGCATTCCTTGCCATTTTCTCATTGCTAACCAACACACTTTTGCGTTATATTGTTTCCATATAAGTGAAATGAACTTGATTAAACCACTGTCTATTCTCGGCTCCTCTTCATCCTGAAGGGTGCAGGCATGTTTTTGTTTCTTTTACCTTCTACACTGAAAGTCCAGACCTAAGGCTTTTCTCATATATGGGCAAATCCTAACATGAACCAGCTACCCTGGCTTCACACACTACCTTTTTCTGTTGTCCTACCCTCACCAATTTTGGAACATTTGCATCCCCACTCCTGCACCCCCAATGCTCAAGACCAGAATAGTTACAACAAAGAATCAAAATATTTACATGTTTTGGGCATTTGTCAGCATCTCCCAGTGTTCTTTTGTTTCACACAATTATTCCCATGGAAGGAAATCTTTCAAAGTAAAAAAATGGAAGCTTATTTTATTAATTGTTATTCTGTAATCAACAAAATTTGTAAAAAAAACTTGAAAACTGATATACTTAGAATTTGTTTTAGTTTTTCAGAAAATTCCCTGGTTAATATCCTTTGAAAAGACAGCACTTCATCTTTTTCATTATCTTTTTGTTACAGTACTGCATTTCTCTACCAGAAATCATGATGATGTAACCTCACTAGACAAATCCCTTGCCAGTTAAAATATACCCTAACATATCATCTATGAAGATATACTGCTTTTTTCTAAGGAAAAAGTATTCTTCTAAATTTAGTATTTCCTTAAGGATATTCTCTTTTCCTAATCTGAATTCATCCTACTTTTTGTTGCCATTTTCTTTACAAGCCTTTAGGAATTCAGTTGCCCTTCTCCAGTATTTATTTGTGATAGCTTTCTTCAGAGAAAAGAGGAAGTGAGCAAAACATTAAAGTTTTTTTTTCTTAGCAGGATCTCTCATCACCAAATTAACCTCTTCCTATTCAGAGACAATTTATTCAAATGACATTTGATTACAGCGGCCAAAAATTCCCAATCCATCTTTCATAAAGAAGAATTCTCATTCCCTGTTCTCTTCCATTCTTCACTTTCTCTAAAACTTCAAAGACTTGCTTTTGAAAAGTCTGCCACCCCCTTCTACTGCTAAGGATCTTCGTTTATTTCAGTAATTTCTGTTTACTCTCTTTATGCTTTTTTATTTATCACCCATTCTTAGGTAACTGATCTGCAAAAAGATGATGCAGAGCATTTTTGGAAAGTACTTTTAGCACTTGGGAAAAAGTCTACTGAGTTGCAGAGGTCAGCGTAGCTATCTGTGCTCACTAACCCAGGCACTGGACTACAGGGCACACCACACACAAATCGTTCAGATGTTTCAACTAGAGCAGAATGACATTTATTTAACAGGTTTTTACATTACTTGCGTATTACCTGTTCTCTGAAGACAATCTCTGGTACAATTCCAAGTATACACTTCAAACAATGACCAGAGTCCTGTCTACAATAAGGAGCTGCACTGAAATCTGAAACAATTTCTCAGCATTCCCCAGATGTTTACGCTTCTACTGAAGACAAATCTGTTTCTAAATGCAGTTCCAGAGATTACTTGAGTTACACATAGCTTCAAACACAATCAAAAAATACTTCTCCTGGCTTTGCAAGTAGGTCGGTTTTCCTGTATTAAAGCACCTGTTTCAGCCATTTTAGTAACTGTAACGTTTAAAAGACAGCACAGCTATAGGCCTAATAAAAGGCATTTAAATATGTATTTACTTTTTGCATATTATCCAAGTAAAATTGTCTCTCTCATTTTGGAAATGCAGCCCCCTTAAATGAAATTAAGCAGCTACAGCAGGCCAGGATCACCACAGAATCATTTTTCCCGCAAGGAGAAATGAGAAGTACCACTATTCTACTGAAATCAGCAGGAAAAAAGATCCCACAGGATCTTAGTAACGTGGTGACACTTCTACACCATGTACGAGAAAAAGGTCATACTGGCATCTTCCAAGATTCATTCAAACGCAAAGCACAGTTACGTAAGTCAGCTCACTAACAATACACAATGTGAGAGATCTGTTAAGATCACATCCTGGGACTGTTTGTGTGATGCATTGTTATATGGCTACAACAAATAATGTCAAGTCAGCTTCAGTATGTTGAGAAAACAGACTAAAAAAAGACAATTCACTCTAAATCAATCATGACATCAGAGAATAACATGAAAATTTATAAAGGATACTCAAGTATCTCAGTGACAAGAGAAAGATGGATTTGAAAAAGAGCAGTTTAAAAGCATCTGAAAAAAAAAAAACTTTGTGGTGTTTAAGTCTAGAATGGCAGGAAGCAAGTAGTAAGTTTGTTCCATATTGTGTTATCCATGTTGCGCTGATGGGCCAGCAAGGAGTCACTAGACCTCAACAAGACCACCTTTAGGATACTGGCTGCAACAGGTATCTTTGACAAAGGGCACAGGCCTGCTTTAAACAGTGCAAGAGAAGCAATGGAGCCATTAGGACAAGCCTCCAACATTGTTTCTAATAATAGAGATTTAAAATGGTGATGATTCAGTTTGAATTGAGATTTGGGGGGAGGGGTGGGGGTGGTGTTCTCCCAGGATTTAGTATTGCCTAGTAGAATACTAGAAGTTCCTAGAACACCAATAATCCAGCAGAAAGAAACTGCTTTTCAGCAGACAAACTGTAGAAATCCTATACAGCTCCAGCAATCACTGATCATCCCCCTACATATCTATTTCATTTCTTCACAAAAACAGTCTGTCCAGCTTGAGGTAATCAGTCCCAAGTGCAATTGCCACAATTAACAAAGACTTATCTATATACTACTACATTTGTATTCATGTAACTAAAAGGCATATTTGAAAAAGTTTTAGAAAACTTTTTTAATTTTGCACAAGCAGAAGGTTCAACCACCATTTCACAAATGTCTTATCTGTTTAGTTTTCACAGATAAATTCACTACCAACATACCCAGACCCACTTGCCAACAAACAAAAAACAGCTTTAAAAGTTTTCAGATAAATAGTGCATTCACCATAAGCAAACCAGGCCTCAGAGAGAAACCCTTCTCTGGGTTTTATTTAAATGAAGACAGCTCCCTGGTAGTGCTTTTCAGCAGACTTCCACAACCAGACAAAGGCTGGTGCACAGCCAATGTTGCTGTGCTGGTGGAAGGAGTTAAGTGTCCTCTGTCCGTAAGAGCCAATTAACAGGGGTACCTGGGATTTGACACGCCTGGTTCTCTTCAGCACAACATTCATCCTTGAAGCCTGCTTTGGGGAAGCCTGGGCATCTGAGCTGATGTCCTCAGCCTCCACTTTTTCCTTAAGGTCCAAGTTTGCCTTTTGGATGCCCTAGAGGATCAGAGCACAAGACGCTGGGTTGACTGATCAGGCAGTGCCAATCATCCCATGCTCTGTGAATCATTCTATTTGCTAAGAAACAGGACAAGTGAAATCCCACAGCATTACACATGCCATTTGGACAAGAGGCCAATTAATCCATGCATCCTTCAAATAAGGAAACTGAATCTCAACTGCCAGTTTATCCAGAAAGACACCTTTCCAATCAACTCTATCATCTTTTGCCTTTTTTTCCTTCCCAGTAGGGTTGGCCTCAGTCCTATAAAGAAATGGCTACCAGAAAATGACAACACAATGTCACATTACAACTTCTAGCACTACTGTGTCACAAGTAAATACTGAGGGTGGTTCTAGCTTTGTTTACGTAGTTAAAGCTTCTAAAAGTGTAGACACTATGTTCTAGTTTTGTAAGCAATAACTAGCACTCTATATGCAGTCTGGGTCCCCTATTCACACTGTGAAAGAGAAGCGTCTCACCATAAGGCTGACCCCAGATTGGAAGAGTTCATAGGGGTATAAGATTCGTTCATAATGAGACTTGAGTAACGACCCTGTGCCTTTTCCTGGCAGGTAGCCAAGCCGACTTGCCACTTTAGACCACTTCTTCTCTTTAGTGACAACTTCAAAGCCTCCTTTGCTGGCAACAATCTGAAACACATAAATAAAAAAGTTAAGGCTTTTGAGCTACTCTCACCACCTCACATAAACCAGGAATCCTTTAAACCAATTAAATGTTAAAAGGTTCTATTAAAAAGTGACAGAACTCTGAATTAAGTTTTTCTTTCCTGAAGGACTAGTACTTTAATAACTAAGCACTTACTTGTCCTCATTACTTAATATATTTAACATGACAATTTTCCTAGTAAATGTAAATTGCATACTGTCCTAGGCAGGAGGAGTCCAACAGTTAAAATTTATGATGTGTTGGAAAGACTACAAACCCCACCATCAGAATGAACTGAAAAGTTAACTCTCACCAGACTTGTACTCTGATGCAAAACACAAGTCTGGCCAGAAGTGAAACCCATTCTAACAGACCCCAGGCAGAAGGAAACTCACAACTTCAGAGTTACAAAAACTCTCACAAAGCCCTGAATGGAAGAGACTATTGTGAAAAGAGGAGAAACTGAATTTACCTTTCAATTAACCCGGTCCAGTTTTTACACCTGACTTCAATTGGTTTGAGTCTAGTAACTGGCATACAGAACTATCATTGCTTACACGTAACTAATACATACATAGAGTGAAACAAAACAGACCATTTGCCTCTAAGCAATGATCATAACAGCCTGAGTTGCTTCCTCAGAAACACCGGCCACATTTCCACTGCCTCCATTCCCATTACAGTTTCACTGCCAAGTAGATTAAAACCCAAATAGATTGTAATTTCAATTATGTTATTGTAAAACTAACAACATTTCTGCAACCGTGTAGTTTTGCATTACATTTTTTACACAAGGACCAAATTTCATGCTTAATGTTTCACAGACTGTTAGACACCTCAACGCAAAAACGTTTTGTTACTGCAGTGAAATTTATGGCTTACTTTTGAAGCTAAGGTAATTTCAAAGTTTAACTGTGACAGTGACAAAAAAATAGTTAATTCTGGTTCCTCCTACAATCAGAGATATCTACACTTAAATAAAATATTATTGATCACTATTTTTCCTCATATTTACAGTAAAGTACTAGAAGAGCCATTTGAAATGAAACTATTCCTAAATCTCAACTTATCTTCAAAATGTCCACAAAAAAATAATTTCTGAAGTTATCTATACATGAACATTGGCTAGAGAAGTCACTAAGTAACTAAATAACCTTAGATCTACATTATCTGTGATCAACTAATATGTTCCAGTTCATAACAGTGACCCAGGTATTTCCTAGTACCACTATTCCCTATATTCCAGCAAACCACCACAGACATAAAAGAAAAATATCTTTTAGTATTTTATCCCTTTTCTCTGCATTTTTAATTTCAGACTGTCCAAAACACAAAGACTTCTTTAAAAATAAAATTTACTCAGATCTTTACATTTTTACTTACCTAAGACAAAGATGGGGAATGGAAACTGATGCTCTAACCTAGAAGCACTAAAACTACCCTATCAATTCCTTACGTTGCAGGAAGAGTTCTACCTATTCATATTAACAATCCATCCTTAGCAGGTAAGCTTATAATAGTACACTTCCCAGTGCAAAAGCAAATTCCAACAGATTTTATTTGTGTGCAAACTTTGAAAAACAACACAAGGAACTGTAGTAGTATAAAGTTCTAGCCAGCCTTAAACCTAGCCTGTTTTGGAAATAAAAGTAATTATTCAGAAGCTGACATTATAAACTCTCAATGGTGCATGTTTATGTAATGTGGAGAACCTCTGTTGGGAGAGAAGAGGGTGCAATTACAACAATTTATTACAGAATTGCTAGGTCAGGAGCTGAACTGCATGCAAGTATACCACTACCTTCTCAGAAACCACCTCAAACTCCTGCAGCTCTACCATATGTAAAACAGAACTAAAAAGCAAGCGGTCAGCTGACAGGAGGATGTTCAAGCTGTATAAAAGGTAACAAATGCATGCTGTATAGAATAGAACCAAAGACAACCGATTTAGCTGTCTGCCATGTCTGCCACAACCATTAATTTAGAAATTTTCTTTCACTGTTTTTTTTCCCCACTGTCATTTAATGAACATATTAATGAGATTAATTCTGTAAAACAAGTCCTCCCTGTTGCTTGGCTTCTTGAGCTTGAGCAAAAAATGAGGTCCCTGTCTGACTAAGGCCCAAAACGGCTTACCTTGCTCAGGGCATAAAGATCCAGTATTTTCCTCTCTACCACAGGGATTTTTAAATTGGATCCTTGGAGTTCCCAAAATTTTGCTAACTGATCCAAGAAGTCCAGCTTCACTCTCGTCATTGCCTGCAATCAATAAAGGAAAACAAATACGTATGTCCCAGAGCAAATGTGACAATACCTTACAGTCCTGAGAAAAAACATGACAAGTTCTTATAGTGTTTACATTTTCAATGTGCCACTTGGCAAGTGAGGTATTTCTTAGTCATGTAAAAAAAACCTCAGAAATACAAACAGGAAAAAAAAATCTTTACAAATAGGAAATTGTATATGCTTCTCTCTCCACATTTAAGGCCCTATAAACCAAACGCCTACCTAACAACTTCTTGGTTTGAAAACAAAATGCACAGTCATGAAAAATCAGCATTCCAGGGAGAAACACAAGAGCAATTATTAAAATATACATTGCAGGGGGGAGGGGGAGAGTTACAAACAGTTTTTATATATGCCTTAACCATGCAGAAGGGCCTCCTCTCTTGAGTATTTTTGGAGTACTCAAGTCACTTTCCATAAGGAGACCTATTTACAAGCCAAATGATACGTGACATTGTGGTATATGAACAGTGCAAGGCTTTGAGAAATGTTGTGGGGAGAAAAAAAAAAACCATGAGAAAAACAGGACAGAATGGAACTCATACTGCTTTCCAGAAAGCTCCCATACATTTTTGAATCATAAAATTAACCAATTATAATAAACTTATTTAAAAGTCATTCATTTTAAGGCTTAAAAGGCATTACTAAGACATTATTAGGTACCCAGAGGCTTCAGAAGAGCAGCAAGTATTTTAAGAAAAAAAAATTCTTTGCCTGTGGAGCTCTGAAGGCTAGATACTGGCTGCTCTTACTACACAACATGGTACTTGGCATTCATTGTAGACATTTCCAGTTGAATGTGAAAAACTTGTGGTTATTTTGGGTAATAAAATAAAAACCAGACTTTTCTCAAAGTCATGGAGAGTTATTTCATATGAACTCTGTCACTGCCAAGTATAAACACTGATGAGGTCTATGGGTCTCTATGAAGTCTCCCCCATCCAGAACCTGCCAAGACACAAATCTCAAGCAAGGAGACCTACTGCTTTCAGTGCAAACACAAAATTGTATCAGCAGTGGAAAAGCTCACCTCCAGTTCATTCAGGCGCTGAATTCGTGGAGTGAAACGAAAACTTTGTACTTCACATGCAAATGGAGGCTGCCAGTCCTAAACAGAGACAGAAAGACATTTTATTGCTTCCAGAAACTTCTCAAAAAATGCACAAAACAGAAGACACTAACAATGCGCAAGTAAACAAACTCTCAACAGTAAATGAGCTTCTCTGTACAACTGGTAATACGCTTTTCCCACTTTATGACATTCTTGTGCTTTTAATACTCTTCCCACAATATTTTTGTTTGAAGGAGGCGATCCTCACAAATTACAAATATAAAAGAAAATATGGTTCAAAGCATTTCAGTATGCACTATCTCATACTGAGTTTAAATGAGATCACCCTGTAGCTTAATGATTATTTACTTTTTTAAAGTTCCATATATCTTGCACATTGCAAAATTCTCACCATCAACAGCAACAAACACGAAATACAGCATATTATTACACATCTAACTTTTTTCATGTTTGTCTACAGTCATTTCAATAAAGATAAGACCACCAGTTAGGAGTCCAGTTCTTAACAGAACTGCAGCCTTCAATGGTCACTTTCTCAACCCAGTCAGCAGTCAGTTCAACCACAAGTGCTTCCTAGCCTCATCTCTCAAAACTGTGTTACCACATCAAAATAAGTATAATTCAGCTTTTTGATACTTGTTAAGAAACCTTAAGTTATAGCAGATTGTGTTATCTGGCAGAAAACACAACTAAGGACACCACATTCCAAGTGGACAAGCCACACAATGTTTACTATTTGCACTGCTGCAGCATAGAAAAGCTTCAAGCACAATCGTAAAATATTTACAGCTTCTAATAATGGAAAAGAATGACAAATCAGTACAGGTAGTATGAAGTGTCTGATTTAGTCATTATTGCAGGTTGCAAATCAACCTGACGTATGCATCCTGCAAAACCCTGCAATGCAAACAGCTAAGCAATCATGGAGAGATACAAATGCGCTCAACGGCCAGGAAAGTTCTAGTTATTCTCAATGAACAGGATCTGGATCAGTTTCTTGTGGCCTCTCAACCTAAGCCATTCTGCTTATTTTAGAAAGGGCAGCCCCTTGGAGGTCAAGTTTTCACCATGTCATTAAACTAACTAAACAGATTCCAGCAACCCAGACGGGTCAGGAGAAGAAGGATCATGAAATCTAATCAGCAACCCCTGTATCCAAGTTGTTCTCAGTTACACGCTTGCTTTTCAGGTTTTGTCCTCTCTCAGTATTTTCAACTCTCATTTTACAGCTATATCTAAGGTTTATTTATACTTTAATTATTAAGCGATCTAACCACCTTTTGCCAAATTGCCTGATGTTCTCCTCTAAACGGTTTACCAGGTCACAGGGCAAGCCATCATAAAATAATGATCAAGTCACAGGAGAGATTAAGCTTCTACCTTCTAAACTGCTACGCATAAACATCACTGCCCTGCACAAACAGGTTGGCCGCACTTCTATGAACAGTTGAAAAATTATTTTTAGAAAAATTTTTTTTATAAACAATGACCCATTAAAAAGAGATACTCTTCCTCCTCCCTGCCCCCGCTCCTGGAACAAACGCCTGATTTCACCTACAATGTTTTCACAGGTTTTTCTAAGTAGGCTGTTGGGGTTTTTTGAAAGTAAAAAGAGCGTGAAGTCCTGGGCACCGCTGTGCACTGCTGGCTTCTCACCTGCTCCAAAGTAACCTCCACACAACCCAGCTCCAAGATCAAAGGCCATACAGGTTCCCTGGTGTCCCTGGCGCGGACACCGCGGCCTGGGAAAGGCGACACGCGAAACCCCAAGCGCGCCCCGGCCGTGGCACAAGGGGCTGCCCGGGCCCCCACCGCCACCGCGCTACCACCGAGCCCGGAGGGACCAAGGCACACGGCAAGTCCCCCCCGGCCCCCCTGCCCCCAACCCCCGCCCTACCCCCACCGCAGGCCGCAGCCGGGCGGTACCTTGGGGGGCCGAATCTTGCAGATACCGGTTTTTTTCGGCCAGGCCGCGGATGCGGCCGATGAAGCCGAGCGGGTCGCTGAACTCCTCCCAGCTGGGCTCAAACACGGGGCACTCGGGCGGGGGCACGAACTCGGCCGCATAGCGCGACCCACCGCCCCCCGACATGGCCGCAGGGGAAGGGCGCCGCCGACGGGGGGAGCGCACCGAGGGCCGCGGCGGGGCAAGGCGGAGAGGTGCGGCCGGGGGGCCCTCAGGGACGGCCGGCGGGGCTGGGCCGGTGGCCGAGGCGCATCCTCCGACGCTGGCTGCCGGGCAGGACGGCTGCCGGATGAGGACGGCGGGGCGGCCAGGACAGCCCCTACCGAGTATTGCTGTCCCGTCCTCCGGGGCTGCCTCCCCCCGCGCCGAGCCCCACTCTCTCGCGTTCCAGCTCGCAGGAAGTTACGCGTCCTTCTTTGAGCCCTCCCCCGGAAACAGGAGACGCGTTGCCTTCCGACCCAAAAAGTAGTCCCTCCGCCACTCTTCTAGCGGGGTGGATCCCAGAGCTGAGGAGCCGGCTGCCTCCTGGGCCCGCCGCTCTCGGAGACACTCCTCCGACTGAGCCGAGAGCGAAACTGCTCCGTCCGCCACCCCTCTGGGCACCCTACGGCGCGGCCGGGCGAGGAGGCGGCCGGGGACCGCGGAGGGCGGGGTCGCCTCCGCTTCCGCCGCGGAGGAATGTACGACGAAACTCGAGCCATTCACTTCCGATGCTGAAGGGCCGTTTCGCCCATTGTCTGAGCCGGACGTCAGGAGCAGGGCCGGGAGCACCGCCCCCACAGACCCCGCCCCCTCCCGCAGGCCCCGCCCCGCCGCGGCTGTTGGGCTCGGGGAGGGGGAGGGGCGGGCGGCCGGGCTGCCCGGGGAGCGCTGCCCCAGCCCTCGGGTCGTGTCTCCCGGCAGCTGCTGAGTGTACGCGGACTCTTCAGTTTTTCATACAAAATCTTCCATTTTTTCACTCCTGCAGAAAACGGGCCGCCAGCCGCCCCTGGGGCCCCCGCCGGCTGCCCCCCGCAAGGCCTGCCCTTGTGACCCCGCCAGGCGGCGGCCCGGGCCGCTTTGGCATTTAATCTCACTCGGTTACCAACACCCGTTTCTGTTGGCAGCTCTACGGTCTCTGACCCAGAGCGTCCCTCTGGCTGCCCCTCCATTACGATCTCAGAAGCCCCGTCAGTAGTTAATAACAAGGCGGTGTGCAGTACGCCGCAGCCAGCCCCAGCCTCTGCGTTACGTACAGATGTGCTACTGATCTCCCCAGACAGTGTTTTCTTCCCAGCGTCAAGTACTCACAAGCTGGGACTGAAAGCTGGGACTGACGCCATACCTCAGCACTCATACATTACAACACAGGCTTCCAGAACGATACTGCGTGGTTTTTTTAACCAGAACCCTGCCTTCAGCACTCCCCGTACTCCACATGTCACTTGATGCTTACTGTTCATTCCAGCCTTGGTCCTGGTGCCCTATTTCAGTCTCAGAAAAAGTTAATTTCATCCTCCTGTTAGCATGAGGGTTACAAGACCCACTTCAGACTAATAGATTTATCTGCATTGCTTCCCTGCCAGATTGAAGAGGTGTTGCCCACATTGTGCATAGGGGAAACAAATGGCTCCAATGCGAATGGTTAATTTTGACAAAAGTTATAGGTAGGAGCAAACCATCTTCTAAAGCCTTGAGTGACTTCACCGGTGATTATTGTGTTATTGAAATGTGTTCTTACATTTTGCAGGGGGTTCCTGGCATGCTTGATACTTTTATGGCTGTAAAAGCATGTGGAATGCAGATGTTTCCTTACCAGTATCTAGAAATTCTATTTCTACATACTCCTTTTTTTTTTTCTTTAATTATTTGGTTGTGTGTCTTTTCTGATAAGCTTTACTAGATTTGAGGAAATGCATCTGTATGTGTATGTTATGTGTATCTGTATTCTATTCCCAACAGCAGAATCACCAATGTACCCAGTTTCTAAGATAAGTAGTAATTTAGCTAGGAATGCTAGAGGCAAAAAAACCTCTATGGTAGAAATGACCTAATTCATTAAAGAGCTTTGTTTTGGGAACCAGTCTTTTGCTGATTTCCTTTTAGACTGCTCAAGGCTGTTTCAGTTTTGTGTTAGTGTGTTTGGGCTAGCAGAGGGTTCTGGAAGGTGATGCTGGGAAGGGTGAAGGTTTTCCCAAGAGTAAAAAGCTGAAAATCTCAGCCAACCTGTGAGGGGGCATTTTTTCATTTTATCAGATCTGCAAAATGTCCTTTTTGAAACAGAATTTCACGCTTTTCTCCATTGCCTCCTCTGGTTTGGGAGCTGTTGGCCTCTGAAATACTGGGCCATGCTGGGACTTGTCAATCTTAATCCTTTTTGGTCATCTGGAAGTATTTATCACTTCCTTGAGAGAAAACTTCAGCCCTTTGTACAATATATTCAGTTGCTTTATGAGTAGTGGAGAGAGCAGCTAGTCTAACCAAGGATAACAGCAGCCTCTCTTCGGGACTTTGCCCAGGACATTATCTACCCTCCTCTTTTCTCAGTCTATTGAGAAAATTGATTTGAAGAACCTCATAATTTTGTAAGTAAGCCTTTTTTTTTTTGGTAATATGAAAAGTCCATTTCTTCAGACAAGCTGCTGAGAAAAAAACTTTACTTGTTAGCATGCAGGTTTTTTCCCAGCACATTTAGAAAGTAAATTGGGAATTCACGTATAGTGTAAATTGTAAGACTACTCCTAAGCACTGCTGGATATGGGAAGATACATGGGGGAGGATGAAAAGGTGACCTAAAAAATACACCTGGCTATTCAGCCAGAATTTGAACCAGAACCTTCTGGTGGCTGCTTTGCAACCCCTCTGTTTCCTGCAGTTCATTTTCGAAGGGAAGTGGGTATCTGGGCGGGTTTCTTGACGCTGTTGATAAAACGAGTTCCCTCCACAGGCTGCATTTATTTTGCCCAGAGCCCTAAGCCCTGTCATCATAAAAACAGGGACACGAAGCCAAGACCGCACACGCCCGCCCCCCGCGGATGGTCGGTATGGCGAGGGGCCCCCTCCGCCGCGCACGCGCAGCGCGCCACGCCACGCCCCGCCTCGGCCCCCGGCGACCCAAGGGCTAACAACTCCCGGGCGCACCCGCGCGGAGCCCCTCCGCCCGTGTCGCGAGCGCTGATTGGTAGAGGCGGTCGGCGCCGCATGGAAGGCTGCCTGTGATTGGAGGAGGCGGCGGTCGGCCGGTTGCCTCGCCGTTTAAGTTGTGGCGTGGCGGTTAAGGCGGTAGTTTGGCCGTTGGGGGGTCGCTACGGCGGTGGTGCCGTGTCGTGGTACCGGCCCCCTGCCGCGCTGCCTCGTCCCTGGGTTGTTCGCCAGGGGCCCGCGGCGAGGCTTAGCTCGTGTTTCTGCCGGGCACCCCCGTCTCCGCCAGCCTCCCGGGGTACCCGGGCCCGCCGCCGCCGAGCCCCGCCTCGCAGCGCCTGTCCGTGCCCGCGGTGAGCCCGGCCGTTCCGCAGCGGCGCCATGAGCGTGACGGACCGCTCTGCCGGGCCCTGCCCCGGCCCCGGCTCCAGAAGGTAGCGTGGGGCCGCCTCCGGCCACCCCGCGGCGGGCCCTGCCCCGGCTCCCGCTCCCCCTCCGGCGGCCGGGCTTAACACCGCCGTGTGCCCCTCTCGCAGCGCTCTGCGGCTTCAGCCTTGGGCCTTTCCGTTTCTGCTGCTCTCTAGTCCGATAATAAAGCGTTCGCTTTGTGTCTCCGTTACCCGTTTCCTTCTCTTGCTCTTACTCATCTTTCCAAGTGTGGTGTTTAAGACGTTTCTGGGCGCAGCTGGTGGGAAGGTTCCTACACGAAGTGATCCCGGCGTGGCTGATACTTGCCCGTGGTGAGTGCCAGGGCTGGAGGAGCTTGGCAGGTGGCCGTGGCTGCCACGCGTTGCGGTTGGGATCTGAGCGGCTTTGGTGAGCTGGCCCGTGAAGGTCACACCTGCCAGGCCACGCTGCGTCAGGGCTCAGGCACAGGCTCCACGCTCAGCCCTGGGCTGTGTTTCTGTTAACAGATCTTCAGTAAAGAGGCTTTTTCTCTTGAATGCTGTTAGTCATGCTACCACTTAGCCTGTTTGTTAGATCAACATAAATAATGAAAATAATTCTTTCCAAGATAATTCTGCAGTCTCTGTGCAGCGCTGTTGCAAATTTGGTGTTTGTTTGAGCAGGTTAAATGTCTGAATGCAGGAAACATTGCTTAAAAGAAATATGTAATTAACATGCGTATTCTTTTATTGATTTATGTAATATCAGTGTGTTTTCCATCTAATACCTCAACCTAAGATTGAAGAACTTGGAATATTGTACTTCACTAACAGGGGTGGACAAGCTATGTGGATAAGAACATTAAATACACCCAAAAGGAAAGCATGTAGATTCCTAAATGCACACCTTAAATTATGATGGCTGGTGCATCAGCTAACATGAATTATTGTCTTTATTCAACAGTCTTTCTTTAGAAAGTGCTTTTTTTCTGGATATCAGGTAGTGATTCTGTCACAGATATGTCTTGCTGTTTTTCTTAGAGGGGCTGCTGCTTTTTTTTGCTGCACAGCAATGGACTTTGACCCCTTTGTTCTCTCCCTTTCTCCTTCTTTTCACCTTCACCCTTCCCAAATATCTTATGAGACTTTCCTTTTATAACATTTTTCTTTTCTCCCTTTTCCATCAGTGGGCCCCATATCCACAGTATAGTAAGCATGCAAGCTGTTCTGTATCAAAGCTCTTGTTTCTCCTAAATGCCATGATCTCCTGTTGAACCCACAGCACAGACAAGCTAAACTGTGTTTGGAATTGAACCTGTGTTAAAATTGAAAATCTACTTCTAACTATTTTGGAAAGTTTTCTTATTTTAATGTCTGAAGCTTACATGTCATTAGAAACTGTTTCTGTCCAGGCTGGCAACCCCCCATGTCTCATCCAGATACGCTAGTTCTCAATCACCAAGTCAGGAGGACTTCACTCCTCTCCCTTCGATCAGTGAGCGCCTGGCCTTTCTCCATCCCTCCCGGGAGCTGCTGGAATACTACCGCAAGAAGATTGCTGACTTTGATGAGGAACATGAAGATCTGATAAAAAGGCTGGAGAGATACAAAGAAACGTATGATGAGCAGGTTAGGAAAAGAGGTTTTGAATGATGATGGATTATGTATCCTTACAGAAACTTAGTATTTTTCTTCAATTGAAAACTAGCACAGATGGTCTTGAGATTTACCAGTAATGTGGTAAGAAGAAATAAGGAGATGTCAGAGTGTGATTGTAAAAATCTAGCTGTCTGTCCTCTGTCAAAGCAAACTGAAACATGCCTCCAGGATATTCTTCTATTCTTAAGTTATTACAGTTTGGTTACATCTTCACAGTGGGTTATTTGTTTCTGGATTTTTTAAAATTAAATCCTGAGTTTAGATGTTCAGTTCCCATGTTGTTCAACTTTTTCCCCTTGATTCTCATAGTGAAGAATGAGTGCTCTTCTCTCCAAATTGAATGGGCTTTGAGGTACAGATATAGTTTGTGTTTACTGCAATGAAATTCATAAGCTTGGCCATAGGCTATTAAGCTGTATACTACACAGCAAATAAATGTGAATTTAAAAGAAACTCCAAAATCTAAAAATCTTTGCCTTTTAAGAGGAGGAAATCTTACAGAGTATGTGTAAGATACTCAGTGCTCTGATACACCTTTCAGCATACACTTGTCTAGTAGCCTGTCATCTTTGTAATTGTGAATAACCCTTTGGGAATAGAAAGATCACTTCTGAGGTGATTGAAATGCCTCCTTAAGTACTGGCCATGCTTGAAGCAGCCTGAAAGACCTCAGAACATACATGGCCTACAAGTTATTTTCATTCAACATATGGGGAAAAGGAGCAGGCTCCAAAAATAGTGCCTTTGATGCTGCGGGAATGGTTTTCTAAAAGGTTTGTTAGTTTTCCACACCAGGTAGAAAATCATTAATGAAACTTAGTAACTAGCCAGATTTCTCACAACTAAACCATACAGATATTTTAATGTTTATTCTTCAGTAATTAAAATAAGTGCTATTACAGAGGCTTTGCTAGGTTTTTGTTGATGTCAGACTCCCATACCTGTTGCCAGTCTGACTGTCAGTGCAGAAGTGCAACAACCACTGGAAACTGGAGACCTTAGCTTAGGCCTTATTTGGCTGTTGTGTAGTGACAGTGATTCCCAGGGCTCTGAACTCCCTGCTGAAACATTTCTTTTTTGAATAATTTTTCCAATAGTGCCCTCATCTGGTCAAATTTTGTAAGAGAATAAAATAATTCACTTGAACTAGCAGTTGTTCTATACCAGTTACAGGCGCTCAGGGCACAAGCAGTTCGAAGTTTGTAAGTGTTGCGCAATGTTCTGTATCATTTCAAGTACCTCATTCTCTCTGTTTAGCACAAATTGCAATGGGAAGTACGTCAGCGAGAAGAGGAGATTGCAGAGTTGCAAAAGGCTTTGAGTGATATGCAAGTCTACCTCTTCCAGGAGAGAGAACATGTCCTTCGTCTTTACTCTGAGAATGACCGGCTGAAAATCAGGTGCTGTCTTAGATGGTGGGCTGGGTCACTGGCAGTAGCAATTGCATGCATTATGTTCTAGTTCTTATCCAGATCTGGAGTCTTCAGAGAAGCAATTATGCCATGCTTCCCATGGAGAGCTCCAATGGAGTTGTACCAATCTTGGAGGTGGAATGCAGTCTGTTGGGCTGCTAAATATGTTTCCATTTATTATTCCTCCTATTCTGCTGATAGAAGGAAGAAGTTGCATATAGATTCGGTTTTGAGTTGCCAGTTTGAATATGGAGGTTCTGGTTTAAGCAGAATGTGGTGCGTTGACCTTGGCTGGGTGCCAGGTGCCCACCAAGCTGCTCTGTCACTCTCCTCCTCAGCTGGACAGGGCTGGAAAAATACAATGAAAGGCTTCTGGGTCAAGATAAGGACAGGGAGATCACTTGCCAATTAGAGTCATGGGCAAAACAGACTTTGGGAAATTAAATTATTACCAATCAAATCAGAGTAGAATAATGAGAAATAAAAACAAGTCTTAAAACACCTTGCACCCCACCTTTCCTTTTTTCCCAGGCTCAACTTCACTCCTGAATTTTCTGCCTCCTCCCCCTGAGCAGCACAGGGGTTGGGGAATGGGGGTTGCAGCAAGTTCATTACATGTTGTCTCTGATGCTACTTCCTCCTTGTTTTGTTCCCCTGCTGCAGTGTGGGGTCCCACCTGTGAGACATAATCTTCCATTAACTTCTCCAACATGGGTCATTTCCACAGGGTGCAGTCCTTCAGGAACAGACTGCTCCAATATGGGTCCCCCAGGGGTTCACAGGTCCTACCAGAAAACCTGCTCCAGTGTGGGCTCCTCTCTCCATGAGTCCACAGGTCCTGCCAGAGGAGCCTGCTCCAGCCTGGGCTTCCCACAGGGTCACAGCCTCCATTGGGCATCCAGCTGCTCTGCTGTGAGGTCCTCTATGGGCTGCAGGGGGGCAGCCTGCCTCACCATGATCTTCACCATGGGCTGCAGGGGGATCTCTGCTCCAGCACCTGGAGTACCCTACTCCTGCTTCACTCACCTTGGTGTCTGCAGTTGTTGCTCTCACGTATTCTTCTGTCTTTTCACTTCTTAAATGTTATCACAGAGATTCTACCACCATGGCTGATGGGCCCTGCCTTGGCCAGTGGCGGGTCTGTCTTGGAGCCGGCTGGCATTGGCTGTGTCAGACGCAGGGGAAACTTCTGTCATCTCACAGAAGCCACCCCTGTAGCTCCCTCCACTACCAAAACCTTGCCACGCAAACCCGATATGCAGACCTTGTACCTGACTGGCAAAACTTATTCCCTCAGCCCTAAAAACACTTAAGCTCAAATAGAAAATACAGATCAAAGTGAATAGTTTTCCCTGGCTCTGAGATAGTGTTGACAGCCACTCCTTTTTATTACTATTTAGTTGATGAACTGGAATATAACCTGCTGTACCAGACTAGGTGCCATTGACAAAGGAGTTTCCAACCTCTTTCAGAACATTCTGGATGATAATACCAAGTTTTCTGTTAAAGTTTTAAGAACTTAAGTCAAAATGTGTGTTGGTGTGTTCTTGCATTTCTCAGGAGTGTGATGGAGTATTTGATACAGTCCTCAATGTAGTTTGCTTTAAAAACAATGGATGCTTATAATCTGTTCAATGAAATAGCTGAAAAGATTTTGGGTAGTTTGTAACTCTGGAATGCAAATTCTTTACCACATGTGCTATTGCTGTATCAGCCGATGTAGTGTTGTGATATTTGAGAAGAGGAATGCTCCCTAATGCCAGCAGAAGTGGTGGTGGTGGTGTTATATCATGGTGTTCTATCAGTAATGTCTTGGGGAGTTTGTTTTTAAAGCAGTATTCTCAAGACTGCAACAGTTTGGAAAACTTGTAAGCATTAACGAGTAAATTAACAAGAAGGACTGTGTCACAATGTCTTGATGTAGTTAAAAATAGCAATGTGCTGTCCACTTTCTTTGAATTCCAGGGAGTTGGAGGATAGAAAAAAAATTCAGCATCTCCTGGCTTTAGCGGGAACAGACAAAGGAGAAGTTACGTATTTTCACAAGGAGCCTCCACATAAGGCAAGTTCCATTTTTCTGTAGAAGTCTGCTTTTGATTGTAATATGAAGATCTGTACCCCAGAGCTGACCACAGATCAAATCTGTCCTGCAAGTCAAAAATTTCTAAATGAGCTGAAAGCAGGAGGGATCTGTAGCAACATCAGGTTTTAGTATAGCTGCTGACAGGTAAGTAGGAACGAGCACACTGGAAGTAGGTCTTCTTAGCAGCTGTCACCTTGTATCTTCAAAACATACTTCCAGATCAGCCTCCTAAATGTCAAGTAGGAGGAATCTGAAGCCATCTGACAAATGGTCGTTAAGAAGTTGGAGAGAACACTGCAAAGAGAAAAAGAAAAAAAGGAAGTGCAGAAAATGCCCAGGTACAGTGTTTGAAAATCAGCTATCTCAGAGTGCCTACCTGTTAGTAAAGAATAAAGCAGCGCTGAGGTTGCTGCAGCTGAGTTTTCTGGCCAGAAGGCTGCAGAAGAGCCATCTCCTCTAGGCAATATTGTATCACATACAGTGAATAATGTTGAATTGATTACATGGCATTGCAGGTGAAGTGCAGTGTAGTTGAACCTACTTAAGTCACGAATCATGAATGATTTGAACTTACAGAGACTATGATGGAATATAGGATTTATCTTAGAATAAGGTGCAGAAAAAGGCTGAGATATGCTATATTGTTTGTAGTTGCTCTGCCCTGCTCAAGCAGTTAAAATCTTGCAGAAGCTTTAAAATTCCCTGATATAGGGTAGCTCTAAAATTAAGTCTATTATATAGCATCAACCTCAAGATAAGCATTTGGGTTATAACCTGCTCCCTCATGGCTTCCTGGTTTTAAGTGGGTTTCAGTTCAACAGTTGAGTTGTTTCCATAGTTTTATTGGTTAGCTTTTATTCCAGGCTTGTTCAGTAGCTTGAGTGAATGTGCTGATGAATGAAGCTTCATGTTTCTCTGTCTTGCTAAGGCAAGGAGGAATAGGAAAGAAGGAAATAACATCATCTTCATCGTCACCTTCCTCTTCTCTCTGTCCCCAAAATGCTGCTTTTCCTGCTGAGGGTGCTGATTTTCATCCTAATGAAGCCAGCAAAGGCAGGATTACTTTCCAGTTGTTTCGGTGAAAAAAAAAAAATAGAGGCAGCAATGGCAAAACTCAGCCATGATAAAGGAAACTTTTCAACACAAGACACTTGTGAATGTCTTCCTTGTCTTGTGGTAGAAGTAAGGTAATGCTGTTCTTTTGGCTATCTCATTTTACTTTTTAAGATTTGTTCCTGACCATTGCAACTTTGGAGAATTCAGATGTTCAGCGCAGATACCTAATCTTGTTTCTACAGGTTACTGTTCTGCAAAGGCCAGCTAAATCCAGAGAGTCACATGAACGAAATGATGCTTCTAGAACAGGTACCGCACCAAGCTGATTAACAGCAGCTCAGCTATTGCTACTTGTTTCTCTGTGTTTGGTATACCAAAATAATTCCTTACTGTGAATGCTTTGACATACCTCCGTTAAGTTCCCTGAATGTATCCATGTGTACATACATAGACATGCACTACTCCTGGATTCCTTTCAAAATCTTCCTTTCAAAATCCTTTCAAAAAAACCTTCAACTGGCTCTCATGTCCATGATCTGTTCAGGTAAGGAAGGGGTTGGTATGACCATGGAATGGCTGTTCTGGAACTATGCAGGTACCAAATGGACTGGCATCCTTAGCCACAGCCATTCCAAGGTGAGGTTCTGCCTGCCTTTATTGCAGACAGTAGTGTGGGTCTGTATGCCTACTTAATGATTTTCTCTTTTGAAAGAACTGTCTCTTCCAAATTGACTGAAATTAGCTAACAAGCTCAAAACTCATTCAACGCTTGAAGCTTGTGCAGCTGTGTCATCTACCTATTCATCATTTATCTAAGAAAATTTGTTTGCTTTCTGTATATGCTAAGAAAAGTAGTAGGTTGTCTAAATATAGTGGTGTGATAGCATGGGATAAAGGTATGCGATCACTATATGTTCTGAAACTCTTCTTCCAGCTAGCCCTCCTAGAAGTCCTTGTCACTGTAGCAGTGGCAAGCTTTTTCCTGTTCTTGTAAGCCTGCCAGAACATACACTATTTCATATTTGGAAAGATACTGTACGTAGATTGCAAAAACCTTTCTAACTTCTGTTAAATTTCTGCAATAGGTGTCAAGAGGAGCACTTCAAAACCAGCAGCAAAAGGAGAGAAACCAGCAAGTCCTGAGAGGTATCGGAGAGATAATCAAACACTTCTACTTCAGGTAAAAACAATTGTTAATGAATGGACAAAATTCCTGGCTGTCCAGGAAATTACGATAGACAAATATGCTGCCTGCTTAGATAAGATGTAGACATACCGATTTTATCAGTCGCCACATCTTACTATGGATTCCCACTTTCTGTCAGTAGGCTTAGATTTAAGAACTTGGATCTGATTCTGGAAGCTTTACATAAGCATATGTTCCAGTAATGTCAACTGGAATGTGTCACCCTTAACATCGATCACACATTGTCTGTTTGTTTCCCATAATTTGATTGTGGCTATGAATTTAGATTAAGCCCACAGAAGATCTGCAGGGTTGGGTATTTTGTGGAAGTCTTTTTTGTGGAAGTCAGACACATTGTCAAAAGCAATGTGTCTGAGATGAAATAAGGCAGTTCTGGTAAGAAGCAGTACTACAATGAGATGTTCTCTTTACTAGACTTCAGTGTAAGATAAGGGTGTAGATGGCATGACAGAATGAAAGATAAAATGTACAGAATATGAACTGGGGAAGATACCAGCAGGTGTATGTAAAACATGAGGAAGAATGAGTGAAGAAAAGCAAATTAAAGAACACACTTAGGCAACAGATAGATGTGTTTTGGTTTGTTGGGGTGTTTTGGGTTTTTTTCCTTCAAGGGCAGTGGTGACTGACCTAGTGGCCAGTTAGCTGTCTAACAACATTTTTTCTGGAGCAAAAGTGTCATACAAAATTGTCATAAAAATAAGCAACCTAAATACGTGCCAAATTTTTTTCAGATAGTTTCTTACACACAGGCCGGATGCGCATTTTTCAATTACTTGTTCCAGTCTGTCTCACTGACTCTGTGCCCTAGATCAAGATTATTTGCATCCCTCTCCTTCGCTCATCATCTAGCTTACATTTAGTAATTGATTCCAATTGAGTAATGTCTTTTGTTCAAGATTGGTGGACTAGCTGCCTTCCTAGAATTTAGGTATTTTTATATCACCATTTCACTGGAAGGTGGTGGTATAGGGACAAAACCATCTCCACATATTGCACCGGATATGTCATATCCTGTGTGGAATTTAAATCTTTCTAATATCTTCAATCTATTGTTGGTGCTTTTAGTATGCCTGTCTTGCCTGTAGTGTGTTTTTTCTTATTAAAATATTTTAGTTATTTCAAATATTTATCATTAAAACAAAAATTAAAATTTGAGAAATTAGAGCTCTCCAAGAGCTGCATTCCACTGGGTGAGTGTAGAGACTTGAGTACACGTAACCCTGCGATCGGGCACAGTTCTGTGACCATCTGCACAGGTCAAGGACACTCATCCTACCTGCCCCCCAAGGCAGAATGGTGGGCACCCATCTGAGAGCAAAGGCTGCAGCTCTGGCTGGGGGCTTGGCACCATCTACCCCAGTGGTGGCCGATGCCTCCACCCAGACGGAGCTGCTGAAGGGAGAGGCCGCAGTGCAGACCTCAGGCTGTGGGAAGTGCCAAGACTTTCGGGCAGGGACAGGCGGCAGACCTGCCTGCAAAAGGTGTGCCCAGGTGGAGGACCTCCTGCAGCAGGTGGCTGAAGCAGTGAGAGGACTGCATAACATCAGGGAGACTGAGAAGGAATTAGTTCGTTCCAAGCACAGTCTGCAGTGGACTCGCAGCCCATGGCCAAACAGCTGAAATCTTCCCCAACGGCACACACAGAAGGGAGGAGGGCCAGTAATGCAGAAGAATGGACCTGCAAGAGGAAGAGACTTCCCCCAAAGCCTGAGGCGGCCTTGCAGAACTGCTGTGCCACTCTGCAGACTGAAGAGGAAAGACCCATCACATCAGGAGAGACACCGAATCTGAGTAAGGCAGCCTGATCTGCTCCCTGTGTAACAACCAGCACGACTAAGAAAAGGTGATGGCTGACAGTAGTAGGCGACTTCTGAGAGGTACAGAGGCACCCCTTTGCCAACCTGACGTGCTCTCTGGGGAGGTGTGCTGCTTACCGGGAGCTCGTATCAGGGGTGTCACCAAGAGACTACCAATCCTCATACAGTACACTGACTGTTACCTACTGGTGGTGTTTTCATGTGGGCACCAGTGATACAGCCAAGAGCAGTCTGAGGCGTATCAAGAAGGATTACAGAACCCTGGGAGCAGTAGTAAGGGACTCTGAAGTGCAGGTATTTTTTCCATCAGTCCTCCCAGTTAAAGGAAGGGGGATTGAAAGGTCTGGTCAAATCTGGCAAATCAAGAAATAGTTACAGGGCTGGTACCGCAGCCAGGGGTTCGGCTACTTAGACCGTGGGAGTCACTTTGAGAAACCTGGTCTACCAGGGCCTGATGGGGTCTGTCTGTCAGAAAAGGGGAGGAGCATCTTTGGTCATGGGCTTGCCAAGCTGGTGAAGAGGGCTTTAAATGAATTGCCAGGGGAAGGGTACCTCAGTCCATCCACTCCTACCAGTCTGATGCCAGTGCCAGCAAGAGCTGCCCAGAGCCTGGAGGGGGATCGCAGGTCAGCAGGAGAGCACTTGAAGAGCAGGACAGAGAAGTTCCAGCTACTCTAGCCAGTAAGTCAGGTTCACTGGGGGCCCAACTTAAATTCCTTTATGCAAATGCATAAAGGCATGAGGAATAAACAAAAGGAGCTTTGTGCACACACCTGCAGGGCTTTGAACTTACTGGCATTGTGGAGATGCGGTGGGATGGCTGCAATGGCTGGAGTGTTGGAATGGAATGATACGGGCTCTTGAGAAAGGACAGGCAGGGCAGATGAGGAGGGAGTGTCATCCTCTATGTCAGTGACCAGCTGGAGTGCATGGGGCCCTGCCTGGGGATGGATGAGGAGCTGACAGCTTATGGGTCAGGATTAAAGGGAAGGCAGGGACAGATGACATTATAGTGGGGGTCTTCTACAGGCCAGCAATCAGGAAGACCGAGCAGGTGAGACCCTTGATAAGCAGATGGGAGCAGCCTCAAGGTCACAGGCCCTGGTCCTCATGGGAGACTTCAACCACCCTGATATCTGCTGGAGGGGCACACAGCAGGGCATAAGCAATCCAGGAGACTCCTGGAATGCATTCACAACTTCCTTCTCCAAGTGATAGTGGAGCCAATGAGGAGAGGTGCTGTGCTGGACGTTGTTCTCACCAACAAGGAGGGGCTGGTGGAGAATGTGATGCTCAAGGGCAGCCTTGGCTGCAGTGACTAAGAAATGCTGAAGTTTAAGATCCTTAGGGCAGTGAGAAGGGCACACAGCAAGCTCACTGCCCTGGCCTTCAGGTGAGCTGACTTTGGCTTCTTGAGGGATCTCCTTGGTAGAGTACCATGGGATAAAGCCATGGAGGGAAGAGGGGCCCAAGAACGCTGGTTAATATTCAAGTATCACCTCCTCCAAGCTCAGGAGTGATGTGTCCCAACAAAGAGGAATTCAGGCAAAAGTGCCAGGAGGCATGCATGGATGAACAAGGAGCTCCTGGATGAAAATACAAAAAAGAAGCCTGTAGAGGGTGGAGGCCGGGACAGGTAGCCTGGGAGGAATACAGAGAAATTGTCTGAGCAGCCAGGGAGCAGGTAAGGAGAGCTAAAGCCCTGATAGAATTAAATCTGGCCGGGGACATCAAGGGCAACAAGAAAAACTTCTATAGGTACATCAGTGATAAAAGGAAAGCTAGGGAAAATGGTGGCCCTTTCTGGAAGGAAACAGGAGACCTGGTTACCTGGGATATTCAGAAGGCTGGGGCACTCAGTGTTTTTGTCTTGGTGTTTACTGACAGGTGCTGCAGCCACATTGTCCAAATTGCAGAAAGCAAAGGCAGGGACTGGGAGAATGAAAAACTGCTCGCTGTAGGAGATCAGGTTTGAGAACATCTAAGGAACCTGAAGGTGCACAAGTCCATGGGGCCTGATGAAATGTGTCTGTGGGGCCCTAAGGGAACTGGCGGATGATGTGGCTAAGCCACTATCCATCGTATTCGAGAAGTTGTGGCAGTCCGGTGAAGTTCCTGCTGACTGGAAAAGGGGAAGCATAACCCCCATTTTTAAAAAGGGAAATAAGGAAGACCCAGGGAACTACAGGCCAGTCAGTCTCACCTTGTGCCCAGCAAGATTATGGACCAGATTCTCCTGGAAACTATGAGAAGGCACATGGAAAATAAGGAGGTGATTGGTAACAGCCAGCTTGGCTTCACTAAGGGCAAATTGTGCCTGACAAATTTGGTGGCCTTCTACAATGGGATTACAGCATTGATGGTTAAGGGGAGAGCAACTGACATCATCTACCTGGACTTGTGCAAAGCATTTGACACTGTCCCACGTGACTTTTTTATTTGTAAACTGGAGAGACATGGATTTGATGGACAGACCACTCAGTGGATGAGGAATTGGCTGGATGGTCACAAGAGTTGTGGTCAATGGCTCAACATCCAAGTGGAGACCAGCGATGAGTGATGTTCCTGAGGGGTTGGTATTGGGACTGGTGTTGTTTAACATCTTTGTCAGCGACATGGACAGTGGGATTGAGTGCACCCTCAGCAAGTTTGCTGATGACATACTGGAGAGAAGAGGTGCCATCCAGAGGGACCTTGACAGGCTTGAGAGGTGGGCCTGTGTGAACCTCATGAAGTTCAGCAAGGCCAAGTGTAAGGTTCTGCACATGCAGAATCCCAAGCACAAATACAGGGTGCGTGGAGAATGGATTGAGAGCAGCCCTGAGGAGAAAGACTTGGGGGTATTAGTTGATGAGAAGCGCAGTATAACCCAGCGATGTGCACTTGGAGCCCAGAAGCCAACCATTTCTTGGGCTGCATCAAAAGAAGCATGACCAGCAGGTCAAGGAAGGTGATTCTCCCCTGCTGCTCTGCTCTGGTGAGACCCCACCTGGAGCACTGCATTCAGCTCTGGGGCCTTCAACATAGGAAGGATGTGGACCTGTTGGAGCAAGTGCAGAGGAGGGCCACAAAAATGATCAGAGGGCTGGAGCACCTCTCCTGAGAAGACAGACTGAGAGAGTTGGAGTAGTTCCACCTGGAGAAGAGAAGGCTCTGGGAAGACCTTATAGCAGCTTTCCAGTACCTAAAGGGGGCCAAGAAGAAAGCTGGGGAGGGACGTTTTACAAGGGCATGTAGTGATGGGACAAGAGAATAATGGCTTTAAGCTGAAAGAGTGTAGATTTAATTAGCTATAAGGAAGAAAGTCGTTACTGTGAGAGCAGTGAGCCACTGAAACAGGCTGCCCAGAGAAGCTGTGGATGCCCCATCCCTGGAAGTGCTCAAGGCCAGGTTGGATGGGGCTTTGATCAACCGGGTCTAGTGGAAGGTGTCTCTGCCCATGGCAGGGAGGCTGGAACTAGATGATCTTTATGGTCCCTTTGAACTCAAACCATTCCATGATTCTATACTTCTGTGATTACAGAGACTTTGATCTGAATCTTGAAATTTAAGAGACTTGCAAGGATAGGAGCAGAGCTGCTGTGAGGTCTTATTCAGTAATGTCTTTGTTTGCTTTTTCAGGTGGAAGCCCTGCAAGCTCAGATAGAAGAACAGACACAATTATCCAAGGAACAGGTTGAGGCACTACTAGAGGACAGGCGGATTCACATGGAGGAAGCCCAGGTCCAGCATCAGAGGGACCAGGAAAAGATCAAAACTATAACAGATAAGTGAGTGTGAGAGAAGGACCATGATGTAGTCATGAGATGGGAAGACAGGGGAATAATATGCAGCTGTCTGTCTGGTAGTGTGTACGGAAGAAAATTAATGGATTAATCTACATATTAAAAGTTCTATTTCACATTGGAAGAATATCACTTATTTCATTAGATGAGAGGAGCTAAACTTGTTAGGAAAGCACCTATCTTTATCTTCCATGCTTCTTCCAACTTGCAGTGATGACTGAAGAAATTAAGGTAAAAACTAGGAAAGAAGTTAATTAACTCCACTGGGATCCCTTTTTACAGACTCCATAAGACCCAAAATCTCTTATATGAGAGTACCCGTGACTTTCTCCAGCTCAAGTTTGATGCACGAGCCAATGAGAAAGCATGGATGGCAGAGAAGGATGGTCTGTTGAGGAAACTTGACAAAGATCTGGAGCCAGGAAGGGAAAAGAAGCAGAGAGATACCAAGAAGATGCTTCGAGCAGATGATGGAGCTTGGAAACGCCACAGCAGAGAAATAAAGGTAATTTTTTTGTCATAAGTAGAGGGTCTTTACAGTTTTTGTCTAGAAAATTGCAAGCATCTTCATTTTGCCAGGATAGGCAGTAGCTAGTACCTGTTTCATAGCTGTACTGGCTCACCATGTTATGTTGGGTTTGGCACTAGTGTAGAAAAAAACCCTCCTGCCTCAAAATCAACATTGCTTTCAAGTTTCAGATAAAATGTGTAGTTAGGATTTATGGTAGCACTTCACTGTCAAGTTTCTTTTATGCCTAAAATAAACCCCTACTTCTGCAAGGCACGTGATGTGTGGGCCAACAGTTCTTAACCTGCTTGTTGCACATGACTTTCTTTGAGTGTAAATGCTCTCAGCTCATCGACTTAGAATGGCGTCTGTATCTTCCTTGCTGCTGTCAGGCGAAAGTAAGTCCTTTCAATTGGTGTCCCCCCAGCTCTTCTATAGTAGTTAAGATATTTATTCCGCTTCTAGCATACTTTCAGTGAGAAGTTGGGAGATCTTAAGTGGGTAAACAGGCAATAAGGAATTGGACAGTAAACAAGCAATAGGGAATTGGTTTTGTCTACCACTGAATGCAGATGCTTCTGAAAAGCAGTATTGGGCAAGCAGCTGTGAAAAGAAAAATCACAGCAGTAGCTGAATATTATTTTTAAGGGGAAGAGCTGAGAATTCTTTAACTGATGATGAGCAGTCATACAGAACTGATAACCTAAGTAAAATGTTTTAGTAATGGAAGTGGTGTTGGGATATTGTCCTTACTAATTTTGTTAGCTGTAGCTCCAGTTATTTTTCACTTGCCTGTTATATTGTCAGTCTTATCACACTTCCTTTTCCAGAGCAGGGGAAATTTTCGGAGCACTGGCTTTTGGGTTGATTCTTTCTGTTCCTCCTATGTCCTAGTCACTACAAGAACAGCTAATACAGGAACAGCGCCTATCAAACATGTATAGAGAGCAGTGTATAACCCTGGAAGGTGAGCTGGCTAGGATTCGTGAGGAGGGAGATGTTGGCAGAGAACTCTTCAAGGTAATTCATCTGTAATCATCTGGTAGCAATGTGATGGTCTTGCAGCCTTTGTTTTGTATACCCTATTGAGTTTTCATCTCCGTAGGAACGCTCAGAAAAGATGGGGAAGCGCCTGAAGCTGATGATGCAGCGATATGAGGCCTTGGAAAAACGTCGTCGTATGGAAGTGGAAGGCTACATGAATGACATTAAACAGCTTCGGCAGAAGCTGAAAGATGTAGAGAACCAGCTTTTTAAGGTAAGAGTCAAGCATTTCCAAGGCAGACTATTATGGGCTTACCCTACAGAGGTGTATTCTCAGTATTTAAATGCAATCTTTCCCTAAAGTTAAGGAAAGAATTTATTTGCTAAATGCTCCTTTAGATACTAATATTTGACAAAACGTGCCCTCTTACATACTTTATGAAGCCAAAGATTTGTCTTTGTTAATCAGTCAGGCATCAAGCTTGCCAGGAACTGTCCTGTATATATTAGCTGTGTATTTTTGTTGCAACTAAGTTCATAGCTGATACTGTAGCTCACTTAGCTGTGTCAAAATCGCAAGGCAGTGGTTAGTTTCAGAAGTATATCCAGCAAAGTAAATGATGGTTCGTTTTCTTTCTAGGGGTCATAGTGTTTGGCTTTGTTCCAGTAAGAGATAGATCATTGACTTGAGTATTGTGAATATTCTGTTTATTGCTTCATTAATCTCTCGTTTGTACCTCTGCAAAAATCACTGCAGAAAAACTGGCTGGAAGTTGAAGCCATGTGCTCTGGGGTAGCTTCCAGCTGTGTAAATGAGCATCAGAAACAGCTTAGAAGAGAAGCCACAGCCTTGATGTCACTTGCATTTAGGATGAGATACTTATCTTAGACATGCTTGAGAGGATGATCTTAGGCATAGCTTTTGTCCAACTGACTCTCTCTCAGTAGTCCAGCAGTACCACCAATTCACTTGTTTTCTGTACTTCTGGCACACAGTTCAGTTTACTTGGAGTAACGCATTTGTCTTCACTAAAGGCTTCTCTTTGTTTTGTTTTTGGGTTTTGGCTGTGGGTTTTGAAACTTCATTCTTCAAGTACTAATCATCATATTTGAATGGGGGGAAAATTGCCTATGATACCTTTACCACTACAGGCCTGTATATTTTGTATCTGTGAGTGTGCTCTTAATTGTACTCTGAATTTCTTTATGCTTTTAACCACAAGAGGGCGGAGGAAGAAAACACTTGCTAGAAGTCTCCGGAGTGATCTTTCAATCCTCATCATTTGAAGTGAAAATGACTACAGATGACTAGGTTTTCTGATTTGCATATTAAAATCTTTGAACAAGAACTACATGATGACAATGAGACACCCTAAAGAATCGAGAGAAAAGAGGGCTTTGAGAGCAGCTTCCAAGGCTGTGCTGCTCTGCCGTTGAGTGACTGGGCTGGCATGCTATCCAGTTCCAGGGTGACAGGGGATGGCAGCCCTGGCTAGCTTGCCATCAGGAATTGTGATTATCCAGCAGCCTTTGTTCAGTTCGATATGGGCCATATGGCATGGCCTGAGACTACACGTTGCACTTGAACTGCTTTTGAATCATTTGCAGTTCAGAAGGCAGCAGGCTGGCCACAGCAGTTGGACCACCTCTACCTCTAGTAGCAAAAGATGACAATATGTCATCATAGGAGGTGAGGTACTTGGAAGCAGGTAAAAGTTAGTTGATAAGTATTTTAACTTGCTTTTTTTTGTTGTGGGTCTCTAAATAATACAAGGCTTAGAAAGGAGTCAACAGGTTATGGGTAAACTTGATTATATTGTGTCCAGATTTCCAGATTTTTTTCCTCGCCAGTAATATAACACCGTAATGTATGCAAGCTTTGTTCTTGATTTTTAGTTCTGGAGTACCTTTCTATTGGTGATATGTATTAGCTTAGTGACATTAGCTTAAGCATCCTCTTTGCTAGCTACAAAGGTTCTCCTTTAGAGTTCTCTCCCTCATATCCTCATCATAATACTCTCTAAATTGTATTCTGTACAGCTTTGTTTTTCTTCATCTGTGTTTCTTTTCCTTTTTAGGTGACTCTGAATATTGGACCAGACCAGGATCTTGCAATTCTACATGAGGTCTGCCAAGGAAACAGACTAACCCATAAAATTCAAGGAGAACTAAAAAACTTAAAAGCAAAAATATATGGCTTAGAGAATGAACTACGGGTCTGCTGAAGCTGGCGTATTAGCTGGTATTCTAGTTTTAGGAATGATACATTGCTAGGCTTGAATAGTCATGTGCAAGAACAGGTCCTGCCTGTTTCTTGGCATCCAGTGACAAAAGGCTTGAGGAAATCTGCAGTTAATGTCACAGCATTGTACATGAGCTGTTCCTAATGTGCCAGATTATATTGCTGTTTCAGCTGGAAGATGGCATCTGATAAGACCAGCATAAACAGTACATGATGACCAATATATCAGGAATATGCTTATGACTTCATCTTACCTTCAAATGTGTGGTAGGGATCAGTGTATACTGGCCTTCACCTTTATTTGGAGCGTACTATAAACCACATATATGGTTGTAATGAAACTAATCACAGAAGGATCTAGTTCAAGATCTGAATTGCTTGACTGACCTTTTCCTATGTGAGAAGCAGCTTTTAAAATGGTTTTAATGATTGCTATTTTAGTGCTTAGGCACTTCAGGATGTAACTGGAAATTTTCTTTGAAAAAGATTGCATGTAGAAAGTATAGACTAAAGTGTTATTACTTCTGATTCTCCCCTTGACAGTATAATTATTTTTAAATGGCTACCATTTACTTGGTTCTAACCTAATTGGGACAAACCTGGCAGATCTAATACAGTGGAAACAGATAACCTGTTCTAGAACTCATCTGTGAGAACCAGCAACATCTACACTTGTTTTGAATGTTTACGGGGGAGAGAAATACCACGCTATCTAGTGTCATCTTCTTGTCCCCTTTCTCCCAGTTTATCTTAACACACAGAGTAAGCCCATAATAAAAGTTATCTAGCATCTTCCTTAACCACCATATTCTCTATCTTTGTAGCTTTAAACAATGTCATGGTTATGTTCCAACACACCATGGTCAACTTTTGCTACAGCAGTTGTTGCTACTGAACTGTAACTAAAATAGGGGTGGAAGAGCAGGTGCCTAGTGGCTCTGTGAGAAATATAACTCTGGCTATATGGTGATTATCTTCATACCAGATATCAGGACATGACAATTCTAGGAAACAGATGAAATCATAAAAAAGGTTTACAACATGGCTTCACCCCAGTTTGTGATTGCAGGTATTTGTGCTTTTAATGTAGCATCAGCAAATCATGTCCACCTTGTAGACTGAGAGCAGATCTGTGTTGGGAAAGGGATTTCAGTGCCTCTGTTTCCTACTGTACCTTTCCTACCTTGTTAGACATGACAAAAGTGGAATAATACTTTTCTGAAGTGTACACCTAGAGGCTTCCAGCACTTCCTTTCCTGTTGAAAAGAACTTAGTGCGTGAAAGCAGGCAGTTTCTTTTGGACGTGGTAGTGGCCATGGAGTTCCTCGTTCAGAGTTTGGGAGGGGGAGATACGCAAACGACAGTTTTGTGCTGTCAAGGTTTGGAGAAAGAATTGGTTTTATTCCACTAGCTAAAGCAATGCAGGAGAAGAAATTCCCTTAAGAAGTCCATGCCCACTTCAGTTATGTATCCTTTTTGTGACAAGCTTGCTGTCCTTTATGGTCCTGTACTGTGGCTTTTATTTTATTTGTATTCTTGAGGTCAAATTCATCACAAACAGGCTTTAGTGGGGGTGGCTGACAGTCTGTACCTAGACGCTCAACTACTACTACAGCTTACAAGAGGCTATTTTAAAGTACATTGCACTGATTAGTTTAGCTGAAAATGCTGAACTGCTCAGAAACTGACTGATGAACAACTTTGGTGCTGATGCTACATGGACAGTTGAGGAAGGTTGTTATTAAATAATATTATCCTTCATTTAGTCTCACTCTTTCTTAGTTGACTAGTACTTTCTCAGGTAAGTCTAGCTAATTAAAGTGAGTTTGTATTTGAAATAACATGCTGCTGGTTTGAAGATGAGATATCAAAGTTATCACAGGTCCTGGAAAACTACTTCTGAAAAATGCTACATAATGAAGTAATAGCCACTTATTCAGTGGGATCCATCTACTTAGATTCAGCTGATGGGAAGCTAGCAAAAAGATCTCTTGAACCTATATCAATAAATGGGTTTCTGTTTATTTTCAGCTTTTCTGAGCTAAAGAATTGCCTATGAAAATTACACTTTCCTCACCTGAAAGCCATGAAGCGTGTCTGGATAAAGCCTATAGGCTTTGATAATCAGGTTTGTAAGATTGGGAGGAAGTATTGGGGGAAGAAGGATGTAAATGTTGAATTTCCTGTCTTCCTTACCAGTGTTCTTTATTACATGAAAGACTGAACACAATAAAATGACAGCATTCCTAATTTATCTGCTGGTGTGTCAAAATCAAAGTGCAGCTTGAAATTTATTCTTGATTTGTCACTAGGCTATGAACACTTCCTATTCAAGGGGGTGGTGGTAGAGAAATGATGGTAATACTGATCTGAAAATCCATTTTCTTTGGAAGCTTGAATTTTTGTCCAAGGGCAAGAAATGCCAAGTATTGTACATGTTCTTTCTGTGTGATACCATGTGATCATGTGAAATGTTGCTTTATGTTGCCAAAACAAATGTGGACCTTCAAGCCAAGAACTGCTTTAGAAAGCCAAGTGCTTTCTACCACTGACAACTACCCTTTAAGATGTCAGTAAAGAATTACTGGCATTTCCAAAAGGGTTTCCTGGGAAAGGTTCCAAGACCTATATTGGTCAATTTTCTTCCACAGTTTGTGGAGAAAACAAGAAATGGCATTTACTCCAAAGACTGACTAGCTTTTTTTGCTAATTTAAGTTAGTAGTGTGTGATCTGTATCCTTTCAATACAACTAAATGCCAGGTTATGTATGTAGGAGCACAGAATTTGCAAGATCTCCAGGGTGACTAATTCTAGGAATACAGAGACTGTCCTACAGAGGATTAAAGGTTAGAACTGGACAAATGTTCTTATTGTGAGCCAAGGTACTAACGTGTTTCTTGTGTAAACAGGAGAAAAATGAGCAGTAGAATAAACTTTATTGTTGTGTAGCCTTATTTAGGTAAGGAAGGGAGTGCATGCCTTTCAGAAAGGATGTTGAAATACTGGGTAAGGCATGGAACCACAGCAGAAAAGGTTGTGCAAGCACTCGTATTGTAATACATTAAGAAGACTGATTAATATACATGTATTTTGAAGATGAAAAACTACCGAAGGTCTTCTATCCCAGCAAAGTCTTAGCAAGAACGAGTAGCCTGAACCTGAAGTTGATAAAAAAAAGGACACATTTTTAACAGGAAGATTGTGCCTTTTTTCCTCATTATAACAAATTATTTGTGGGGTAACAAATTTTCCATCTCTACCTTCAAATCAAAAAATGATTGCACCTCTGGAGAAGGTGGCTTGTTTTAATAAGTTACTGAGTTTGACACGTTAGAAATTAATGAAATATAATGACATGAGTGAACAGGAAATCATTTAATAGTTCCTTCTGGCTTTAAACCTATGATTTAATTAGATGCAATATTTGTAGGGGTTTTTCAGCACTTGTGCAGTTGCCTTAATTATAGGAATGTATGCTATGTCAGCTCACCCTACACAGCAAGGTTACACAAGGTAAGAAACCCAAGAAAAACCAAAAAAAAATCCCTCGTGATCTTCCTATACCACAACTTGCAGTAATTCCCAAATTGATAAGACGCTGTGACTGCACTTAAAAGGTGGAATAACAGTAGCCACAGTTCTGATAGCTGTCAGAATAAATGTGAATAGTAGTATATTATATACTTGTATGCAATAGCTTATGTAAGTCGTATCAATTCAGAAACACACACATTTTACCAGTATGGATGGACTCTGTGGGCAGCCTAATATTCTGGAATTGTAATGTCTGGGTGTGTAGGCCAAGAAGTAATTATCTGTTAATCAGATACTTTTTTGAGACTAGCTGGGAGCAACATTCAGATACTTTTTTGAGACTAGCTGGGAGCAACATTCCTGTGTATACTTTGTTCTGGAAGATCAGTTCATATTTATGAAAAGCTATGTCATTTAGATTTTTAATTACAGTGCTCAAACACCTTTAATACCACTACACCATGAATGTATTTGTGCCTCCTCAGTCAAAATCCTAATAAAGATGTCTCATTTGTCCCCATGCAAAGTGGCATCAAAGGTCATTTGTATCTAAGGAACTTAGGAGCTTTCTTCCTAATTTATCCATAATGTTTTGCATTTATCTTCCCAAGTTGCTTTGAATTGTAAGAAATGTCCCCTTTACTCCCTAAACAGTTATTCTTAAATGTGCAAGTCTAGCTGTAGAAGTATACACATTTTTTAGCATGTGGACTGGGATTATGTACCAAAACGTGCTTAGATACAGTGCAGAAGGCGAGAGAGGTGAAAGCTGTGATGATTCCTTTTGGTTGCTGTATTCATAGGACTTAGGCACAAAGAACAAAAAGTTTGTTTTGATTCTGATGCTCCATTAAAAGTTTTAGGACTTTTTCTGAAACAGGCTGTTCCTGGAGTATTTGAGAAGAGTGGGGTGGACTTTGGATATTTCCCATTTAGCACCAAATGAACTGTTTGGAGAAAGGGTATCTCTGAATACGAGTTAGAGTGGCAGCCCTTCAAGTAAGCTCCAAAAATACAGTTTTATAAACAGAGCCCTCAGTGCGGTTGACTATTCACTTACGCTACATTGCATGTTTTAAGACTTGCGATGCTGTTGGGTTGGGGACAGATTGCAAATGTGTAAATATGGATTATTTGTTTTTACTTCAGAAAACCTAGAGAGGCCTTCAGCCCAGAAGTGTTTCAATGTTAAGACAATGATTAACTAGGCAGGCATGAAGGGTTTCATTGTTGAAATGGGTTTGATCTGAATGAGGCACTCTGGATTTACCCTGGTGGAGGACGTCCAGGATGGGCTGGATTCTCCTGTATTGATGCAGAGATCAAATTGCCTTTCACTGTAAACGTTTATCTCGGTATAAAGTCACTTCTAAACTGTCCAGTAAAACAGGTTTTTTCCTCTTCAGTGCTGGGTTTGGTGGATAGAAGTCTGCCCAGTGCCATCACAGGGAGAGCTGCTTGGATTTGTATTCTGCAGTGTCCCTAATAAAATGACTGTGACACAACTTTGGAACTTTGTGAACCATAAGGATTATGAGCACAGTCACTTAAAATATGAACTAAGTACTGGTACCTTTATGATAGGGGAATGAGGAAATTTAGGCAAAACTTCAGTCAGATTTGAAAACATAGATTTCCAGAATGTTCAAATATGTAGATATATCTTTCATTATGGTAAATGTCTAAACCCTGAAAGGTCTTTTGAAAGTTTACAACTTAAAATATTTTTTTTTTTCTGGAAGTGCCAATGTGTGCTTTAGATCTTGAGAGATTGTTCTCATGTGCAGAAAGCAATTCAGGCCAATTTGTGGGGCAGGACCTGCAGTAGGAAGGTGCTGCTAGAGGTACTGGGTGGTGTTCACGTAAAAATGTGTTGTCTTTACAGCTGAAAGGGTGGGCAGCAGTTTCTGTGTAATTTTATCTGGACAGCTAGGGCTTGAGAGCTATGAGAAGAGTTACACAGTGAAAAGACAGACTCACGAATTAGGCTTTCCACCCAGACAAGTAAGTTGTAGGAGAGTAATAGATGTGACCATGGTGCTGTCAGTCAAAGTTGGAGCTGAGGGAGCATAGCCATGTGAGCAGAGGACGTCTCAAACCCCAGCTCAGGCCAGTTCACACAAATGTTGGCAGCATAACTACTGGTAAAAATCCCATTGCTGATTAATATAACCATTTTAGCAAAACACACCATATCAGCACAACTTAACTGGGCAAGAAGGTCCTTTTGCTAGCAGTTGTTGTGGGACCGTGCCGATTCCTTTACTGTGGTTTAAACTGCAGCACTGACAGGGACGTTTCTGGGGTAGCTCCACCAGTAATGCCTTTTAGAGCCCAGTCTGTTCCTGAGGAGCCAAAAAGGGAAATAATGGGGAACTGTGTCTTCAGAGACTGCCTTTTTCTCTTAGAAACACTTCTGCCTTTGAGCCGTTTCGATGATGAATGTTGAGATGAAGTCATTATTTGTGCTTCAGAGCATGGCTGAGGTCAGGAAGAGGGGTATGGAGCCACCGGGGTGGTGAAAGCTAGGGACAGTTGGGTATCTTTGGTGTGGAGCTGGTAATTAGTGTTAAAATTAAAATTACACAAGAAGAAAGAAGGGAAGGAGCAAGTGGCAGATAATTGAACCTTTGGGGAGCCTACAGAGAAAGGATGTTGGCACAGAGCTAAAAGTAATTTACAGAACAGAGAAACAGTTGTTAGATAACTAGAAGCAAAGCATAACAAGAAGAGGCAGGGATGCACAGAGATGGAGCTAGACAGGGGAGCCGGGAGGGACAGGAGATGCGCATCGTTAAGTGCTGCATTCATATCAAAGGCTGCTTTTATCATGAGGAAATGTAGCCGAAATACAAAACAAACAGAAGCCCCAATAAAGCAAAAAATACTCCAGTTGGCACATCTGGCAAATAGTTTCTTTGAAGCGGGTATTTAGGGTAGGCTAGGAGAGGTGTATCCTGAAGCAAGCAGCAACCTGTCAGATGTTCAGGGATGGTCATCGGGGCAATCAGCAGTGTCGGCTCCCTGCCTGAGTCATCTAAATATGGCGCAGACCCTATTCCTGCATCACTTGCTTCCAGCTCGCTTGTCGTTTCCTTCCCTGACTGGGTCGACTCCAGCGTATGGCATGATTGCATGATGTGGTTTCCACCACTACTGTGTTGCACCCAGTGAAGATGAGAAGATGTGGAGGTCTGGGCATGCACTTGTGTGACTTGGGATGCTTGAGAAATTAGGAATACAAGACTGCTGGTCAACTTGGGGTAAAAGCATCTATGTGAGGTGTTTTTAAAACATTACTGTGAATGATTTTACTCCTGGGCACCACTGCTTGCTGCAATGAGTAAGTGGTCCAAACTAAGTTACTTCAAGTACAGTGTAGGGCTAGGCAAATTCCTCATTGCACAATTTATTACATCCAGATTAATTTTCTTCCTTAATATTGTTCTATTGTAACTACATTGTAACAGAAATCAACATACCACACTCACTTCCTTAAGCTTTTTCTCCAGCCAGAGGAGCTTTTCTGTGTCTTCATTATAGCATAGTTCTATCAGAAAAAAGATTGTTTCTTTAAGAGTCAACAATACTCCTGTTAGCCTATAATTTCATTTTCCCCTCCCCTCTATTTTAGTACCATGTTCACAAGAGAAAAATGTGCTTTCTTATTTTAGTATTTTAATATCCAACAGTTTCAACCAAGTGCAGTCGTCATTTTTCAGACTTAAGGTTGTTCGTTTAAGAAATGCAGACAACTTCCAGCTAAGAGTACATCATTCAGTTCTCATTCTTTAAATGGTAAAGTTTAATTTAGATCTATAGTTATTATAATTTTTCCTAGTTTTTTTTTTCAACAAATATAAAAAACTTGGTTTATTTTTCTCATGCTGAAAAAATCACAAACCAGCACACCACCAAAAAAACTCGAACAATGAGCGTCATACCCTTACATGAGATTTCTGCTGCACAATGATTAAATTGGTGCACGGCTTCAAGTTTTCAGTCGCATGGGCACTGGTGGTGGCTGGGCACTGGTGGCCCTTGCTGTTTGCACTGGAGGAGAAGGCACCTTGATTTGTGCTGGGACCAGTGCCACAGGCAACCTGCAGCCTCTACCAAGGTAGGAAGGAGGAACACAATGTGTTGCATCTTTGAAAGCTGCAGAATGGACCTTGACCCCAGGGAGGCAGGGGAGCCCAAGGGCAGAGCTGCTCACCGGCCTCCCCCACTACAGGATGTGTTTCCATCTTGACAAACGTCACTGTCTTTCCACCTCCACATGGAGGTATAAAACTCTCCAGATATACTTTCCCAAACCAAGACAAATCTGTCCAAAGCAAAGCTGAAGGGAGATGGCTCTGAAACCTTTGTGAGACATTCAGAAGAAGGAAACCTATTGCCTGTCTGTCCATCCCAATGTGTGACAGATAATGGCAGGGTCTCTAGGTGCTGCTTGGACACTGGGAAGAGGGTTTTCAGCACAGCTGCCTCTCCTGTCGCTACCAGTACAACATTGGATGCCGGCACTCTGTCAATGTCAGTCTGTCCCAGCTGGGACTCACACTGCTCTCCCATGGCCCTCCATGCCATTTAAAAGGCTTTTGGCACATTTTTCAAGGCTAAATAATGATGAGCATCCTTTTGCACAGCCTCCCACTTCAGAAGGCTACTGCCGTGAAAGGAAGGTGGACCTTCAAAAGAAGGTGTATCATCATTGCACATGTTTTAAAAATAAACTTCAGCCTGAGGGTTTCTCTTCACGGTTGCATAAAGTACAGGGGCTGCATCAGTGCAGGAGCAGAGCTGTGAAGGGCAACAGTTGGTGCCAATGATCCAACACCTGTGCCATACGTGCTTGGAAGGAGGGTAATCAGGACTAGCTCCCCAGCCGGACACATTACATGCATCCCAGACAGCATCTTCCAGCTTCTTTTCACCCAGGAGGAACCCAGTTTTCATCCTCTGGGACCATTTGGCAATATGAACCAACCAACTGCACAGCAGGGGTCAGCTGGGAGAACCTCTTCAGAAGCGTGCATGAGGTGTGAAATGAAACACAAAGCACACCCAAGGAAGGTCCCGGTTGGTCTTCACGTGGGTCTCCAAGGTCCTCCCTCTGGGAGGTCTGAACGGTGTGATGCTGCATCTAGCCAGCTTGCTTCAAAAAGCGAGTGTGCCCCGTTCCTCCTGAGCAAGGCACGCGGAAGTAAACGCACTCGTTGCCCGAGGTGCAGGGCACGTTAACATGGATGCAGCTGTGCGCAGCTGTGTGAGTTCGAATCGCCCCTCGCGTCCTGCTTCCCTCCAAGCACAGGAGCCACCATCTCCCGACCTCCTACCGGAGGGACCCGCCAGCGCTCCCGCCGGCACCACACCGGCTTCGAGCAGGACCGGGCGCCGGGGCAGCGTGCCCGCCGCCGCCCTGGCGCAGCTTTCCCGTAGCCTTGGCGGGAGCGGAGAGCCCTGGCAGCGCTGCCCCGCGGTACGCCGGCGGGGACGGCCCCGGTCCGGGTCCTGGTGCCGGCGCCCGGCAGCGCCCAGAGCGGCCGGAGGGCGGTGAGGGGCGCAGCCCCCGGCTCGGCCCCGCGGGGCGGAGGCAGGTGCGGGGGGCGGTGGCAGAGCCCGGCCGGGAGCTGCCCCGCGGGGGCGCGGCGCCGCCCCGCACCTGGGCCCGCCCCGCGGAGGAGGGGGTCCGAGGCAGCGGCGCCGCGCCGCGCCGCGCCGTGCCGTGCCGTGCCGAACCGAGCCGAGCGAGCCGAGCTAGCCGAGCCGAGCCGTGCCGAGCTAGCCGAGCCGGCGGCGGGAGCATGCCCCGGGGCGGCGGCGGGGGCCGGGCGCCCTGAGCGGCGCCATGCGGGGCCGGCTGCTGGCGCGGCTGCGGCGGCGGCGGGTGCTGCGGCTGCTGCTGGCCCTGGGCGTGCTGGCCCTGGGGCTCTGGGCCGCTTACCTGGAGCTGGTGGCCGCGGCCGGCGGCGGGGCAACCCCGGACCGGAGTGAGTTACCCCGCAGGGCACCAGGGGAGGGGAAGGCGGGGAGGGGGGTCCCGTCCCGTCCCCGCACCCGTCCCGTCCCCGCGCTCCCTGGGGAGCCCGGCGGGTGCCCGGGGCTGAGCGCAGCCCGCGCAGCGGCGGGCGGGCGGGCGGCAGGGCGCTGCCGGCGGGCGGGAGCTGCTCCCCGGGGAGCCGTTAGGGACGGCAGTGGGTCCTGTCCCTCGGGAAGGAGGCGGGTGTTGGGGGGGTTCGCTTTTCAGCCTTCGGTCTGTCGGCTCTCGGCCTCGTCTCGGTCAGGAGAGCTGTCAAAACGCGACCTTGCTGGCATTGCAGAGCCCGGAGTCATGGCTTTGTGGTGCCTCTTGTTCTTGGTGCTAACCTGGAAGGCAGCAAAGAGTCTTTGAATATTGCTTTGATGAGAGAAGTATGCAAAGGAGGAGGGAATGCATACCCTGGAGATGCACACCACCCGCCTCGTAGCGGGTTCATTACATGCACGCTTCTAGGAGTACAGCCACAGCTGATACCAAGTGCGGTTAGCTTCTTTCTTTCCAAATCAGAGGAAAACAGTTATTTCTGTCAGCATCATGTAGGGTTTATGCTTCTCTTTTTTTTTTACAGCCACAGGAAAGTTTTGAATGGCCCAAGGTTGTGTAAAAGCCTGGGATGTTGTTGCTGCTGGTTTTAAAATAGTATCAGTGCTTGGTGCCAATCTAACTTGATATTGTTTTTTCAAATACATGTCACCATTTAACTATTAATACTTCTCAGTACCTTGATCCCTTCACAACACATTATAAACCCCCTGACTCTTGGTGCCATGAGTCGGGCTTGGTTTCAGCCTTAAAGTTTAGACTGGCTGTGCAAGGAGCCCCATGAGCATCTACTCCTACAAAGTCCATTACAGGACTTCAGCTTGTCCATTTGTTCTGTATTATTTGTGATGTTAAGGCTAAAAACACATTTATTGTTCCAGCAGCAGAAGAGATCTGATTTCTTTGGTTAGGATAAATCCTCTAATGATAAATCTTTTTATGCCTGGTGGATTTGGTTGGGACGTGAGAAGGTGGGTTGCACTATGAGTCTGCTTTGTGTTACGTCTTTCAGGCAATCTAGCCGTGCCTCTTTGCCAATACCCCCCTAAAGATCCTTAGAGGAGACCGCAGAGGTATATAGGGGAGTCGTGCAGTGCAGCAAGGGAGGAAACAAACCACTTGGAGGTATTTAAAATAGTGGTTATAAGGAGAGAGGGGCTGAGTCAGGTGTTTGGAGCTGTACAGCTGACAGTCCTTTCACTGCCAGCAATGCAAAGGGACCGGGAGGGGATGGGAGAAACAGGCAGCGAGCGTGAGGATGGAAGAGATGCACAGGAGCAAATGACTTCTCTTATGAATTGGGTTCTTCCTCTTTGCTTTTAGACAAGGTTATTTTTACATCTCTGTTGTAAAAGCCATTCTCTTTTAAAACTGAAACTGGAAACAGTGACATGAGTGTGGTCACCACCAACTAAATCAAGATAAGGAAAATAATTACATTCTATGACAGTTCAATTACATGGAAGTCCAGGTTCTCCCAAATCCACCAGAGACGTTGCTGTGCATTGCATGTGGAAGGTGTTTAAACACTGCTGGAAAGGGTGGGAGGGTGAAACCCTCTGGCAGGCATCTCCTCACAGCTCTGCATCATGGAGGGAGAGCAGCTGTGCCTGGGGAGCCAAGGCTCTGCAGGCGCGCCGGGCACTTGGCATCATGTTCTCCCAGCCTCGTGGCCAGAATTCTGGAACCTGCTAACAGGAGGAAGGTTAATCTGTGACCCTCCCCACCCTTCCTCTTGCCCCTGTACCTCTAAAAGCCTGCTTTGTTTTAAGAGAAATCAGAAGTCTGAGTGAAAGACAAATAGCATTTGTTTTCTTTTGGCTGTTAAAACTAAGTAATGTTTTCTTCTCTGGGGACTGGGGCGGCTGTGTTTGTGACTCCATGTGGTGACTCTTTCCAGAGATCCCAGGGAGCTGATGCAGGAAGGAGTGGCTCCCAGAGCAATTAGTACTTTTCCCCTCTTCTTTCTGCATTGTTTTCTGTCACATGTCCCAAATGGGAATACTACTGTAAGTCACACCTGGGACCAATCGAGAGCTACCACCTCATCTGATGCAACAGCCTCCCCAGTTGTTAATGATAAAATATAAAGGCTGTTTATTGGGTAATTTTTCTGGGCAAAAGGCTAAGAGGCTCCATCCACTGAGGCCAGAAAGCAGAAGAGCTGCTGGGCTTTGAAGGAGATCTACAGGAGATCACTGTGTCCACTCTCTGTGTCTTTAACGGAGTTTCTTCTTGCCTCCCTAAATGGCGTTGCAGAACAGCCTGTGTATGGAAAGCCAAGTATGTTTTCTCTTTCCAGAGAGGTGAGCCCTCCTCTTGCAAGGTTGTAAGGAGTCACACAAAATAATCCCTTTCCTCTACACCATGCATGGGATGGAGCACAAGCTGCTGTGATGCCCCCATGCTGCCCCTGCTCCCAGGTCAGTGCCTTAGAGCAAGTCTTCAGGCATGGTCGATCCTCTCCAGCTTTATGCTCCTCTTCCCCCACCAGAACAGTGTGTGGTGGAGGAAGCAAATGTCAGGTGGCCGGGGTATGGGTGTTTGAGTAAGTGATGCTTAAAAATTGAGGCCCGGCTGTCCTCCCCTGATGTATATGAAGCTCAGCTATGCAAACATATAAATAAGTTTGGGTGAAAGAGAATAAAGGGCCTTGCTAATCATTAGTACCCGTTGGCTTCCATGGCACTGCGTCACTGTACACTGGGAGAGGCTCTGGCTCTGAGGGTCATTTTGCTGTAATGTTAAAGTCAAAGATTGAGGGACCAGCCTGAGGTGCAGAATTCTTGCTTGGTGTACCCCATAGGTTGGGGCTCATGCGTGGCCAAGTTGATCTGAGCCCTTTTCTAGCTGTCTGAGAGGTTTGCGTTGGACTAGACAGGGACAGATCATGGTATTGGCTGTCATGAGTTGGAGCGGTCCTTTGAAGGTGATGCTGATATGGTCAGTGGGTCTAGTCAAAAAAAAAAAGATGTGACTGCATCAAGGTATTCCTGCATATTCTTCCCAGGGGGCCCTACTGGCAGGACTGTTGTATCTCATTTCTGTTGTTGTGAAGCTTGCTCCTTTTTTTATTTTTTATTTTTTTTATTGAGCATATTTTTGTTGCTCTGCTGCCCAACAGGTATTTATGGGAATCTTAAATATGTTTACAGCTGAGTGAAGAAAAACAAGCAGGCTGATGTGAGTTGAAGATGGGCACAACTCTCCTCACGTGAAATGTGGCCTGTTGTCATCCAAAACAAGTTGTAACAGGCAGGACACTGCCTCCCTGCCAAGAAATCCGAGGAGCTGGAGACAGTCTCTTTACTTCCACTGCTGAGAGGCACTAACCTCTGTGGAGTGGGCTCTCCAGTAGAAATGTTTTTCTCGTCTTTAGTAGCTGCTATACAGCACGCTTTGCTCCCACAAGTGAATGCCGGAGGTGGGAACCTCTCCTATTTCAAGGGTAAATGAAGTGTTGGGGAGGGAGAAAATACCAGTAAAGCACAGAGCAGCCAAATCTGGAGAGCGATTCCTGCACTGTGCCTTTACTGCTGTAATGCTGTTGGCTTGGCAGCGCAGCTGGAAGGGGCAAGGGCAGGAACAGGTCTCCCTCAGGGAGGACTCCTCACCCCAATACCCTGCCTCTTCCAAGAGCTGCCGCAATACTTTGGATGGAAAATCTGGTGGGATGGGGATCTCCTGCTACCTCTGGTTTTCCTCTTCTGTGCCCAGCAGTGCCTCATCTTGCCCACCCATGCAGAAAGGTGTGACTCTGAGGGAGCAAGCCTGGCATCAGCGAGCCATGCTTGCAGGGAGGGAGGATGTGCAGTGATCCCCCTTTGCTTTAAAACCTTGTGTCAACATAGTAAAAGCAAATCCTGATCCCTGCAGAAACTTGGAGGTGAGGTCATTCCCAGCCGTTGCTGTGCAGACTCTTGTTTTTTCTGCTGCAAAGACCATGGTATCTTGGGAGGCGATAAATCACTTGCACTGATTTCCTTTATACAGGTGTGAGAGTCGCGCTGAGCCAGGCGCAAGCAGGGTGTGCATGATTAGATTAGAATTCTGGGAGGTGCAGCTTGTAGGAACAAGGGGTTCAGGGGAGGCCTTCTTTAACCTGCCTCTCTGGCTGCTTCAGCCTGTCCCTGTTCCTCCAGATGTTATTGTTGCGTGTAAATAACAATGGGAGTTTGTTATCTTTCTATCTTGCATTGTGACAAGTGGTTTCTGTCCAGCTTCTCGCTTCGTGGACTGCCACTTTTCTCACTCAGGAGCGTGCAGTCCCACTCTCTGAAGTGGGAAATAGGGGTTCAGAAGAAACTATGGAGATGAGCAAATAAAAAAGTCCTTATGGCAAGACTTCCACGTCCCCAGTATTATGTACCTCTTTAGTGTCCCTTTCCTTCCCCAGAAGATTGGTTTCTTACACCCCTCACCATGGTGAGCTCTCTCTGATCTTCATGCACCCAAGCTACTACAGAGCAGCGTGAGTTGCTTTAAAACTGACCTGAGTGTTGGTGTGAATGGGCAGGTGCGTGTGTTTGTCTGAGGAAAGTAGCTGGTAGAAAGCTGAAGTTGCTCATTTAATGTAACTCATCGACTTCCTTGTGTAGCTTCCCTGCCCAGGATCCTCAGCAGCACCTATGCGTAAGGGTGAGCACACCTACACGTCCAGGTTCATTCATATGCACGTGGGCTGACCTTAGCAATCGCTCACACGCAAGGTTACTTGCCTGTACATGCACAGTATTGCTCTTTTGCATAGCTAATTGCACCGTAGGTTACCGAGTGCCCATGGGGAAATACTGGACCGTGTAGCTCTCCTGTGGCGGCTGAAGTATCTGCTTCCTCTCTGTGGAAACTGTTGACCCAGAGGAAAAGTTAAAACCAGCTGTCACCCCCAGAGCACCTCATCCTGACTGAAAAAATGCGTTGACAGCAGGGGAACATCTGTACCATGAAGTTTGCATAAGATATTTCTGGGCTTTTGAAGACAGTAGTGAGACTAATTCATAGGGACTTGTGCTGAGCAACACCGTTCCCCAAAGCACATTGTGGGCTGCTATAGCTATGGGCAGAAGGATGGGCACTGCAGGTGGGGCAGATTTTTCACTTCCAGGTGGTCAGTTTGGTCTCCCTGGCCAACGATCAGAAGTGCTGTCACATCTTGCTCTGCACTGGTGTATGGGAAGGGAGTCAACATCCCCAGGCCCATAGTCACAGCAGAGAAGCCAGGGCCACCGAGCCGTTTGGATCGTATGCTGGCTTGGTTGTGAGGTTCACTGGCATCGCAGCCAGGGGATGCCTCATGCTAGCTGTGCCACACCTGTCCGGGGCCAGCATGTCCTTTCACTGCTGCTGGGGTGTGTACTGCAGGTAGCTTGTGAACCTGGCTTTTTTTACTTCTTGACTTGAAGTCAGGTGGGGATGGATTTGCCTCTTAAATAACCTTTTTGCAGAGCGGCACTGAGTGCCTGGGGGTCCCTGTGCACCAAGTGAGAGTTGTGAGTGTTTTTTCTTGGAACCCAGCTTGCAGTTTGTCTGGCCACTGAAGATCCCCGGATCGTTTCCAAACATTTCATATTATCATTATAAATAAACTCTTGCACCATCCCTTTATCCGTGACAGATTTGTGTAGCGGTGTGCCAACACTGCATGTATTCCTGTACCACACCTTCCTTTTTTGAGTCAGTCTGGATTAGGATGACCTGGATCTCATGGAGTGGTGCCTTCCTGTGCATCTCGTCTGCGCTGTGGGTTGGTCGAGGAATGCTGTTGTCTTCTGGAGATGCGTTTCTGCATATGGTATAGTAACATGAAGGCTCTGCCTCCTTTCGCCTGCAAGCTCAGGCAGGTGTGAAGGAAGAGTGGTGCTGGGAGAGATGATGGACATAGTCTTTCATCTGGCTGTTTGGAGTTACTGACATCCACAATATGGTAAAAGGCAGGATGTTTTCCTGAGGACAGAGGTCGCCTTGTAGGTTATGGCAGTGGGGAATGGAGTGATGATGGGGTTCTTCCTCTAGTGTTTACAATAGCCTCAAGAATTGATGGGGTTATGTATTTCGTTGTACTTTGACCTTTCCTTTCCTATTCATTGTTGCTGTGCATTGATGTTCCCTTTTCCAGTCCCTTCCCAATTCAATTGCTTTTTTTTCAGGCTTGCAGTAATAGCTGAGAAGGGCTTTCCAAGAAAAGGAAATAAGCTATCTTATATAGATGTGGTTTGAGATTTAAGAAAGATCCATGTCATGCCTTGGGTGGAAACAGATGTGAACCTGGTCCTTAGATACTTGTGCTTTTCATGATGTTAGAAATTCATAGTCTGTGTGTAATCAGCCAAACCAAAATACACTGGGATTTTGACCAGAGCTCCTCTGTACTTCTGTTTCCCTGAGAAGACTTTCCCATGGCAAAGCACAAAGGCTTTGATATTCCTGATCCGGAGAGAGCCCCCTATCCTTTGAGATGCTAAGATAGTCTGGGATAACATTGCTGTTAAGTAAATCAGCCTTCTCCAAAGACGTCTCAGAACAATAATTCATGCTGGCATAGTAAAGAATTTTAAACAACTACACAGAATAATAAGATGCAATTACTCTTTGAGATGCCGGATGTTTCCAGACAATCCAGGTTGTCAGGTAGACCTGTGAGTCTCCCTGAAGCATCAGTGCGCCTCTCACAGGGTCACTGATTCTGATTGTATAATTTTCTAAGGCTTAGTTATTTCAGCATTCTGTGACACTTTCCCATTTGAGTTCGTTTTTGAGTGGGAGAGAGGTCAATGTAGCTTCTTAACCCCTTTGTTTTTAGAAGCTGGAGGTGCTGTCACCTCTTACTTTCCATTGTAGGGCTATCACGTGGCAAAAGTATTGCATCTTGTGCTAGTCTTGCTTTTGTGTCACTGTTTTTCATCAGAGATGCAAATGGTAAGTCCCGGGCCTTTGCATCATCCACGGAGGTTTTCTCCCTTCCTGGCTTCCATCTCAGTGACCTTGATGTTGATTTCAGGCAGTCTAAATATTCTTGGGTTTTTTCCAGTTGAGCCAAATATGAGCACTTGACAGCTGGTGCTACTCAGTTAATGTAAAACCACTGAATACAGATCAGACTTGCCTATGGGGCCTTCTATAACAGACATGTTTTCTCTTTTTAACTTTGTTTTCTGCTAGCCCTCTGGACTGTGGGTATTAGGAACTAGGAGGCTTATATGGATGCCAGTGTTTCACTGAAACACGTGTAAATTCATGCACACTAAACAGTAGTTCATTGTCAGGTGTTATAACCCTTTTACCAGTAAAAATATTTGATCTACATCATCACCTGTTAGGCTGCAGAATTGCCTAGTAGACCTCTCTTGAAGTGAGGATAATCTACATAAGCGGTATGTGTATTTTTTCCTGCCATTCTAAATCAATCTGTTTCTGCCTTGCTTCAAGAGGCTGCTTATTTCCATGTCATTAGTGTGGGCTGTTTGACTTGGCCCGTCTATTTGGTGTTGGCAACTCCAACAGCTTCCTCTGTGCTGCCGTTCATTTGAGCCTAGTTAAGATATCTCCAGCCCTTCTCGTAAATACTTCACTTCCTAAATTAGTTTTATTTATATTTCGTAATGTTATTTTCTGTAAAATTGTAGTAGTCATGTCTGGGTGCTATTAACCCCATCTAAGCCGCAGAACAAAATTTATAACAGGCTGAGAATATCCTGTCCAGACCACCCTGTACTAATAGCCTCAATTACCTGCTGTGGCAGCTCACTCAGCGTTAGCTGCCACAGTCCATGTTTTGTTGTAAGCAAGCCGGTTGGAAGGATTTTACTTGTTTTCAATCAAAAATGCAAAAGAAACCAACACTCTGATAGGAGACATTTTTTTTTTTTTGGAAAACCTGGCTGAATTATAATTTCCAGAGCTGTACCTTGAAAATCAATTGTCTGCCTAACATAAGGAGTAAATATAAGAGGTCTCGTTTTGCAGTTGCTATGTCTTGAAAACATCAGTGCACTGTTTCAGAGGAAATTTTGCAAACAGCAATTATGAGCCATAGTCTGTACTCTCATACCAATGGGAGGGGGTAGTCGCATCTACTTAGAAATTCAAATTGACGCCCGAGCTGAGAATGGAAGTGTTATGAAAGTCTTTCCCAGGTCATATGTTGCCCCTTTCTTATTGGGGAAAACAAAAAAGAAAAAAAAAGTGCCAGCAGAGCGACACAGGGCCCAATCCTTCCCTCTCCCTCAGGGGTTTGGTTGGCGGAGATGACACCTCTGCACACTCCACGAGCAGGGCTGGAGGACAGCAGAGAAGGAACCACACAAGAATTGGCTTTGTAACAGCTTTATGGTGTGGTGGGAGACCTTGTGCGTGCTGGCTGTGCCTCCCTCCTTGCCAGCAGGATGTCTGGAGGCTTCACCCCCTTACAGTCACTGCTGAATGTGGGAGACTGAGTTTTTTGCAGGGAGCTGGGTGGGTGCAAGGTCACTGAGGACCCTCAGCCCTCCTGGGACATAGTCTTGTCCAGGGGAGCCTAGGCATGGGATGAGGAGGGGGCTGGAACTGGAGCCTAGGGCGCCTGCGGGAAGGTGGAGAGCAGTCCCTGTGCCCAGGGGGTAGCAGAAGCGTGCAGGGGAGTGATCCCCAGGAAAAGGGTCCCTTAGCCCCCAACTCTCCTCCTCCCACAGTAGGGTATCTTTCAGGCCACAAACCCCCTAAGGTCCAGAACAGCCATCAGAATGTGATGAACATACCAGAATGTGCGATGCCACACGCATCGCTATCAGAATGGCCTCATGATGTTATAAGCCACCTTGCTGCATTTTGTGCCAGGCCTGAGAAACTGGCGCACAGTTTGCAGAGCTTCAAGGCTCACGAGGTCCAAAAATGGTTGTAAGAAAGAGGTGCCACCATATCAGGGTGAGCCACTACCCGTGGCTGCATGGAAGAGCAGGCAGGTGATTGCAGGAGATACAGAGGAAGAGGAGGCAGCATCAGAGGCGTGACGCCATCAACCAGGTAGTAGCAATGGCCATTGCTCTGGTGGCTGATGGTATAGAGCCCATGGAGGTGATCACCAGATCACACCAGAAGATCAAGAAGAACTGATGGAAGTGGATCCACCTGCACCATGGCTCACCGGGCACCAGTATGCTGTGCCAGGGCTCCCCACCGTGACACCATGGCAGTGGTGGTACAGGAGCGGTCAGCCAGCATCCTACCACCAGCCCAGGCTCTGCACCCAGCGTTAGCTGAGAGGCCCAGCCTCTGCTCCTGGCTGTCCTGCGGGCTCACCTGTTCCATCTTCTAGCATCAACAGTTGATTGCCATGGGTTGTGTGAGCCCTTATTTCCCATCCTCCACCCCTCCTGAGCAACACCCTCCTGAAGAACTGCCATCCGTTGTGCTCTGAAGGAAGCTCCTGAAGAAGCCATCTGAGCCCTGAGGAGAAGGGATGAAACAACCTGGCTTCCACCAAGCCGCTGTGGCAGGGTGACAAGAGGGCTTCCTCAGAGGAACACACAGGTCCCCGGGGCCTGGAGATGCCGTCTCTTCAGTCTGAGGAGGGGAAGGCTGCCCGACGGGTTGTTGAAGATGAAGCCAGACCCTCTGTGGTGGTGCCTAACGGACAGCAATGGATCTTTTGAGAGGCGGAGAGATGCCTGTTCCTGTGGAGCAGCAGGAGACTGCAGCTCTGCCAGGAGAAAGCGCTGCCCTGCAGTGTTAACGTCCCTTCTATAATGTTCCATTAAAAAAACAATAGAACAAGAAAAAGAACAGTAAAAATGTTTTCCTTCTCTCTCTTATTTGGTACTTTGGCAACTGCATCTGGACTCCCCTGCCCCCTCCTGGCCTTTGCTAATCCAGGAAGGACACTGGTGCATGGGGTGTCATCCCAGCCCAGGGCCTTCAAGATGGTGAGGGGTAGGGGCACACGAGGGCGGGCTGAGGGAGCCGTCTCTGGTCATGAGGGTGGTGAGACATTGGAGCAGATTGCCCAGAGAAGCTGTGGCTGTTCTGTCCCTGGAAACATGCAAGGCTGTGTTGGATGGGTCTTTGAGCAACCTGATCTCGTGAAAGATGTCCCTGTCCACGGAAGGGGGTTGGACTAGGTCATCTTTAAAGGAGGTCCCTTCCCACCTAAACCATTTGATGAGCCTGTGAGACAGGCCATGGTATAATGTGCTGCTGTGCTCGGTTCCCCTGTGTTTCTGTGGTGTGTGCTAGCAAGCGTCTGCAGTCGCCATCTCTCTCAGGCTTGTATTCAATTTGTGAAACAGGCTTGTGCAGCAAAACCAACCGACGTGTCAGCTGTGGAGCACTGAATTACCGCTTATTCTCAAAACACTAAGCTTGCATCGTTTCTTTCTCAGTTTCTCGGCTGAAATTTGAGCCCTGTGCCTGCCTGCACAATGCTTGAGCTCTAAAGGGCATTTTTTTTAAAGCATTTATTATTTGTCTGATACAATTCACTGTTCTAAGACTTGTTGTGTCCCTTCCTGCTGATTTTGAAACGGGCACCCTGACAGCAGCCTCAGCATTACTGTTGCCAAATGCTTCACCTGTTAATTTTAATTTTCCTTTTTGCCACGTAAGTTACGTAGACCCTTTTGTTTAAGCCCAGCAGGTCTAGCTTTGCCCAAGCCTCGGGTGGTGATCCTCTAGGACTGTCCCCTGCCCTGAGTAAAAACCTGTATTGATCGAAGTTTATATGGGTCCTAGGAAGGGCTTCAGTGCCAAACAGCCCAAATGGTGGTCTGTGGGAAAATGTTTTGACGAGTCGATGCTTGGTTTGTCTCCATGCACTGGCCAGACCACCAGCTGCAAGCACCTCAAGCATCAGAAGAGGTTTGGTATCAGCCATCATTCTGCGCTCCCCTCACAGGCAGGGGCAAAACTCTTCATAGAAGTGTTTAATTCAGGGCCGGAGCAATCCCATTTGTGGGAGGAGGAGCATGGCAGGGGTTGCTTCATTACCTCTTTCTGCCCAGATGCCTGGGCTGCTCCAGCTCCTTCGCTGATTCCTGGTCTAGCTCTTTTGCAGCTGCTTCCTCAGGGTGGGAAGAGCTTTGTAAGGTGTGTGAGTTGAGGGACAGTTGTACTGCTCCAGGTTGTGCTCTGTTGGGAGCTTGTTTATCCTTGGACAGATGTATTCTAATTCTGTCTGCTGTTTTGCTCTCCCACCTCTTCAGGGAATTGGACGTGCTTCGTGACACCAGGGTTTGATAGATTTTACATTGGTAATAACGTGTGTTTTCCTTTCCCCCATAGTTCTGGGTGTATCTGATCCCATGTGTTTACTTGTCCACGTTGTCCACCCACTCCAGTAGTGGAGCCAAGATCACCAGCATTCAGCCAGAATTTAATTTACTTTTTCTGCTAGTGCTTTTTCATCCATTGGCACTTTCTCTGTTGCTGGCATGGTGCTACTCACCTGCACCTAGTCTGCACCTAAGAAATGCCTCCGTCTTTGACGTTCCTTTCCTTTCTTGCCGAGCCCTTGTCTTTACCCCGGCTGCTACTCTGAAGAAGTCCTGCTGCTGCTGCTGCCACCATGCTCTGCACTTGCAGTTCTTCTGAACATGCTGCCTTGCTGGTCTTGCAAGTCCTTCCCAGGTGCGTTGCACCACTTGCTGCAGTGGGGAAGAGGGTCTTTTGTGTGTGCTGGTGGGGCAGGGGAGGGTGCACTCCTTGAAGTACTTTCCCCCTGCCTCGGTCTGGCAAGTAGTATTTCAGTTTGTCTGCGCTGTCTGCTCGCTGTCTGCATGCCATCAGCTCCAGCCATGCAGCCGATTTCCTTTGCTGCACAACTTGTAATTGCTTTGCCAATTAACTCTGGGTCTTCCAGTACTTGCTCATGAATGCTTTGTCCCAAAACCTCGTGTTTCCCAAGTGGCACAATTAGTTGGGTTTTATTACCTAAATTTAGATCTTTGCAAATTCTGTTTTTGCCTTTCTCTTGTAACTCTGTGTTTAAATACCCGACACAGGCTCATTAAGGAGGGGAAAGAAATCTTTGAGCAAGTCTTGTGGTTCCTGCAGAGGTAGAGAAAGAAAGAAAAATTAAAGCTGAGGCAAGCAGGAGCGAAGAGGCAGCATCTGGGATTATAAATGACAGGGATTGTGTAACCAAAGTCAGAAGTGGCCAGAAATGGGGCATAGTGAGTTGAGTGTCAGAGCAGAGTGATCAGGAAGTGCCGATGGTCACTGAAGAGTTCTACAGGGAAAGGAACTGAAGGCTAAGTGAGAAGCAAATGCTTGGGATTTCAGTAGAGCTGAGAGGCTGGAATTTACAGCCTGGAGTGTAAAGATCAAAAAGAGAGGTGATACAGAAAAGAGTCAGGGGGCACAGAGTAAATTATTGGCTTAAGAGTTTTAAAAGCAGTGAAGGAAGATGCAGGGTATAATAATTACAGAAGCTAGTGGGGACCATAAGCAGCTCTACTGAGGTGGTTAAGAACGTATTTGGGTCATAAGGGTGTTTGGTGCCTTGAAAATTAGTACCACGGTGGCTTTCTACTGTAGTTCATGTCTGCCAAGGCATCTGGTTTCCCTGTGTGGAGCATTGTGCTCAGTGCTGCAGCTGCTCCGCTTGATTTGCAGTGGGGTTACCTGTTTTGCCTTGAATGTCTAGCAAACGCTCAGGACTTTGCCATTTATTTCTCTAGCAATAGGATTTGCTAAGGTAGACAGGATTTTTTCATGGGTCCCTCTTTATGTCTGAGGGATGTAAAGTTCCTTTTCTGTAGGTATAGCAAAAATCAAAGAAAAGATGCCAGATTTGTGCACAGTCCTATGGTCCATGATCAGGTAGCATTTAATCTAGAAACTCTGTGGATTTGCTGAGGTTCATGCTACCTCTGCTCCTTTCATAATCCTCATGGCTCCCTTTCTGTCTTTCTTTCCATGCCCTTTTGGAGTTTTTCCTCTTACAGAGAGGGACAAGCATTGTTTGCTGGAAGCAGTGCAAGTTTGCATCCAGGCACAGGGGAAAACTCGCCCCGCTGAACTCCCACCACAAGCACTGACTCCCACAGCAGACACTGCGGTGTTACAGCTGTCAGCCTCAGCAGCGAGGGCATCCTGCCCCTGAGTAACCATTCTGTAGTAGGCAGCATGGTGGAGAACGGACCATTACAGGAAGGAGCTGGACCAGGCTCTTGCACGAGTGGTGTTTGCAAAGTGGTGTTTGCTTCTCATGGCACGCTGAGGTGCACCAGCTCCAGATCTGTCCAAAACTATGTAAAACGCATAGGATCCCACTGCGAGTTAGCAGCCTAAATTGTCCCTCTGGGCAGAAAGTGAGTCCTGTGAGCACTGCCCGGGTCCGGGAGCCGATCCCCTCGGGAGCTGCAATTTGTCCTTGCTCCATCTCTGGGCAATGGAGGAGGGATTTGCTTCAGCCCGAGTCACCGTGGCTCCCCTTTGTCCACCAGTGGTTTATATTTAGCTGGCAGCATGTGGCCATTGGGCTGTTTGAAGGCAGTGTCTCCCAGCCCTCACCTCGGTGCTGCCCAGCTTTCCATAGCGGTTGAGCTGCTGCTGCCTGGGTGGAGAGCTGGAGGCTAAAATTAGCAGGGAGCTCTTCCCTTGCCAAATGCTGTGTCTGACCCAGCCAAGCCTGGCAGGGGGGAGAGGAAAATGAGGTCTTACATCTCCCCACGCAGAGCACCCAAAATGCCTGCCAGCTTCTTGGGGGTCTCGTTGTGAGGGGTGGGGATGCCTTGCCAGCGGGTCCTTGGGGAGATGCTGAAGCAGTAGGGAGGGCAGTGCATCACCGGAATGGCCTCGGGACATGGTAGGAAATCCTGATCCTCAGAGCTCTGTTTCCTTCTCAGTCTCCCTTTTGAATATCATCTAAACAGTCAGGAATGCCAATTCTCGCTCCTGGCTGTCTTCAGAGCTGCAGGCGTCTCCCTGCTTAGGGAGAGGTTTTCTGGGCAGATGTAGGGTTTGTCTGCCATAAGAAAACTAGTGCGTATCACTGCTTCCACCTCACCAGAACAAGCTGCTGAAGATTTCGCTGCTCCCGGTAGCTGTCTGCTCTAAATGAGCACTTGTTCACTCTGTATTACAGAGTGGGCTCCCGGGAGGGCGGGCTGCAGGAGGGGCCGTGGTATGATGGTTACAGTGCAGATTTGGGCAAGCAGGGATGCATGCCACCCCTGTCTGCTGCTGAGCAGCTGAGGTTTCAGAACAAGCCGCTTCAGTTAGCCTCTACGGCAAAGATGTCAATGGTAATTGTTATTTATCCTTTCGAAGTACTTAATATCCAGGAGTAGAAGAACATTAACTGGGCTCCACATTACTTCTGTTCAATGGGAAAGAATGTTGTTTCATTATTGACTATTCTTCTGGACCCAGCCTGCCCTGCTGGTACAGTCCTGCTGGTTTAGCTGCCCCAGGCATGTTGCTACCTTGTCTTTCGAGAACCAACTTTGCTAGCGTATGTAACGCAGTAGCAGGAACTCATCTGGGTCCCCAGAATACAGGTCTTGTCTCTAATCTTTTCCATTCATTGCACTTTGCTGAACTACACAGCCCAGGGCAAGAAATGGGTGGAAGGATGCCGCTGAGGTGGGAGCTTGGTCCCTAAACCTTATTCCTTTTATCTGTGGCCTTTGGAAAGACCCATCTGCAGTTTGTGCAAGGGCAGCACAATGGTAAACCATGACCTTGCAGGGAGAACTGCTGTGGGTTTTGCACGTTACCAGTCCTGACAGCTCAGAAGGAGGCAATCTAAGTGGCACCATGGGTGTGGTGGAGCAAAGCAAGCACCCCATGACAGCCTAATAAGGTTCAGAGTAAATATAAACAAGGTTTGCAGTGAGATTTCTGGTGTTTCAGCAAGGGTTGCCAGGCACTGCTCATAGGGAACGCTGGGTCAACTGCAGGAAGAAGAAAAAAACCCAAGAAGGCATGTTCATGGTCTGCCTGATAAATGTTTCTTCTGAAAGGGAGGTGAAATTTTCCTTTTCCTGTAAACAACAGAAGAACAAGAGCAACTGGGATGGCTGCACTAGCTGCATCTTACGCATTTGACCAGCTAACTTGGAAAGTGACCTCTCTATTTGTGTCTGGAGGTGTGTACAGAGGATGTGTACTAGCCCTCTGCCAGGTCTCCATTACGTTAGGTGTACAGGAAGGACAAAGCTCCAGGAACTGGAGGGGATGCGGCACTGGCAGGGTCTGTCCTTGCTCCTGTCTCAGCTTCAGGCACAGGTGAGGTGCCTCCCTCCTGTCAACATGGCTCTGTGGTTTTATTCCAGTGAAGTAAAGGAAACAAAACTTGCAAGTGAGTCCCCGGCTTCCCTTTCCTTTTCCTTGCTGGAGGTAGAATAAGGAATGTCTATGTGAAGGACATCAAGCTATTTTTAGCATGGGTAAAGAAAGGCAGAATATAAAATATTTGGGAAAATATGCCTCCTGCAGCTGCAAGAGGAATTAGACTCTTAGGTCAAACCAGCTCAGGGCTACTGGTTTTGCTGGGAAGGATTTATTTGCTTGAAACTCAGCAAAGTGAAGAAAGCACCACCAGCTGCGGACTTAGTGGGAGGCGGCGGGAGAAGGCGGTTGCGTCTTGCTCTTTCCCCTTGACACAAATCTGGCAGGTTCTGTAGTACAAGATTTCTTCCTGACGCTGGCACTCCGCACTCCTGGCAGTTCCTGGCTGACTGTGCTGGCACCAGGAGTGCGTGAGGGCTGGGGCTGGAGTGACCCTGTGGGGCACTGGCAGTGCTGGGGCTGGGGGCTTAAGCCAGTTGTGTCGCTTTGGCTCACAAAAAGGCTGAAAGGCTGGACTTGTCTTTTTTCCCAGTTGAATGCTGTTCTGTGATGGAAAAGTGGCTTTTTCCTGCACTTGCTGGTAACAATGAGAGGGACCTCCTTGCTCTTAATAATCGTTTACTGAGGGGCGGGGGGGAATTGTTCTTCCATGTCCTCTTCCCCTCACTGAACTCTGTTCTGGTGTTGACTACTGGCAAAAATACTAATTTCTAACCAGCCAGCCGCTTGAAATGGCCTGCCTTTGCTGTCTGAGGCTATCCAGGAAGCATCTGCCTTCCAGCTGCAGCACTGGGCTCCTCTGTCCATGCCAGGCACGCTGTCAGCATCCCCAAGGCCCTGCAGAGCTGCTGGGAAGATGCTACGTGACAGAAAGTGCTTTAGTTGCCGTGCAGTGTGGAGGTGCCCCCACGGCCCCAGAGAAGGCATTAGGAGGGGGCTGGTGCTCCTGTGAAGCTGGGGCAGCTTGCATTGTCAGCACTTTGCCAAAGGAGGGAGGGCTGGAGTACGGCTTGGAGGCTGCTGCCATGTCCCTGTGCTAAACTTCTGCAACCAGTTTAAAATCCACCACTGCAATATTCTGCTGCCTCCCCTCTGCAGAGCCGGGCATTTGCAAGGTCTGCTGAGATCTCTTCTCAAAGTCAAGCTGCTAAAATCTGCAGAGAAGCCTTTCTTGGCCTCTGCAGGGCGGAAAACTGCTTATAATTTTTGTCTCAGACCCTGAAATTGGAGTGGTTCAAGTGGAGTGGGGGTGACCTGCCACTATTTCCCGAGGCATTACCAGGCTGAGCAGGAGCCACATAACCTGTAGCATTAGATCTGGATGTGTTTCTTTATTGCTGAGTGAAACCGTGCAAAGGCAGCTTAAGGCTTTAGTTACTGAAAAGCTTTTTTCAGGAGAATGGGCCTTCATACATTGCTTGGCTGAGGGTCGATCCCCCTGGAGGGAAGGCAGCTTGGGTGAATGATACTGGGCTGGTCTCAATCTGGGCAGTGCTGGGCGAATTTCCCTGAGCAGGCATGTTCATGTGGGAAAGAAAAAGAGAGAGAGAGGATGGGAGAGAAAGTGTTGCTAGAGGGGAAGAAAGGATTTGAGCCACCTCTTGTGCTGGTAGCAAATGCTCAGGCCAGTCTTTGGCCAGCCCTGGCCAGCTCGGCACGTCCAGCAGAGCTGCTCTGCTCTGAGGGCAAGGCAGAGGCATGCCATATTGGTTCTTTTTCTCATGAGCATAGTAGGTACCTTTGTACAGTTGCAGGCACATAGGCTACGTTTCTTCTTCCATGCTTTCAGATTTTACCAGCTGTGTCTGTTGTGAGTGCTTGGGATTTGTCATCTCACTATATGGCTTAAATGAAACCATACAAATCCCTGGTGCATTTATTTGCATTCCTTTGTAAATAATCCTGATTTTAAAAAATTATTATTACTTTAAATATATGTAATAGTACTGGCTGGATCTGTAGCTTTGTAAAGAAATAGTTGTAACTTTACTCTCTGCAGGTGTGTGTATGTCAGGTTCTAGAGGCATTTCCACGTGTAGCATTTTCCACATATAGAGGGTCTCTGTGTGCTCCAGGTACTACCAAATCAGCCCAGAGTCCAGAAACTAGCAATTGAATCTCCCAAGAAAACAAAAGTCTAACCTAATTTTGCATTGTGTGTTAAGATAGTCTCATGATAGTGCCTTTGAAGTGGCCTGTGCTTCTCATGTTTGCTGAACCCATCTAATCAAACCCGTTTGCTCTGGGTTAAGAGCAACTGTTTCCCAGCAGAACTGCATCACCTGCACTTTGTGTTGTTACAGGTGGCCAGGGAATTTGATGCTGAGCTCCATTGCGTGGCAAACAGCTGGGCTAGTGCTAGGGCAATTTTACATACACTTAGTTGACCTGAGGTGGCCTGCATGGAGCTGATCTTACTAAGGATATAGTTGCAGCTCTTCCCTCCTCCCTCCGAGCTGAGGTGGCCACAGTGTAGAGGTGAGGGTTTTAGCAGCTAAGCAGTGTGCTGCTGCTCCTGAACAACCTGCTGACAATGTTAAGTGCATTGCTTTATAGACCAGAGGCACGTCTTCCACGCTACTATTCTGCATAAAAGCCTTGCAGGCTGCAGTGGTTTCCTTAGTACACAGCCAGGGTGTGGGAGACTTCATTACACTCTACCCTGATACTTTAACATTAGGTTAATGTTAAGACCCAGCTTGGGATTTGTCAGATCACAGACTTTGATGTTGTGTTTAAACACCCTGAGTGATGCAGGCTGCATGCTGCAGTTGCCGTTAACCAGAGAAGCAAGTGGTTTCAAGCACTGTTAAATGAGCTTTCTCTCCGGTGTTGGTCCCTTGTCAACACCAGGTTCTCTCTTGTCTTCCCCGTACATGGTGATATCCAGGGATCCTCTCTGTGTAGGATATGCGTGCAATGAAAGTGCCATGGGTGAGGGACTTCAGTAAATAGTATTTGTCTAATAGGCACTGCTGTCTCCCATGTAAGTGTCCTAAGGAATCATTGTACATATGTAGGCACATCACAGATGTGTGCTGCATTTCCTGTACCCGCTCCCTGCCCAGGGGAATTCAGCAGCACCTCAGTGTTTGCATCAAGGCTTGCAGCACATGCTCACTCCTGTATGCTGCTGCACCAGTTTTCCTCACCTCCTGGCTTCCCCACCTGCACCGGCATGGAGGCATGCCCAAAGCTCTGCTTCTCCGTGCAAAACAGCTCTCCTCCCAGCAAAAGGCTCCATCGTTTCGTATCTGAGGCTGTCCACCTGCCTCATCTCACAGCTTCACGCTCCTCTCTGTGCTCCCTGGTCACATAGAAGTGCTCCCCATGTATTTACTCCTCTTCGTATGTACCTGCCCACTCCAGCATGCGAGTACCTGCATGTTGCTGACCTTGCCTACTTAGTGCTCTTTCATAGTGCTCCCATGCATGTTTTCATGACCTTGAAAGCCTTGCTCTCTTCTGCCAAGCTCCTGGGATTGGATGGCTTGCTACGTGTTACAGAGGTTTTCCCTTCTGGCGTCCTTTAAGGTGGAGAGCAATGTTCATGAATGTGGTAGGTCAGATCCTGGAATAAATAAGGCATGACATGGTCATGGCACTTGCAAGTTTCCTTTCTAGGGTTGCAGCCGTGCATTTCCATTTCAAATTGTAATACTACCCCACATCGGCTCCTTACCAACTTGGTCTGTGCACCACGGAGAAGAATCACTCCCCCAGCAGAGCTTTTGCCAGTGCATCTGAATGCAGGCCAGCAGTCCCCTCTGCTGTTGTGCACCTGCCCCCTCTCCTCCTCCTCCTCTGCACAGGCCACTCTCTTTAGTCCTGCCCTTTCCCACCATTTACATGGTTACCAATGCATGTGCTTGTTTGCGCCACGACATGCATCGGCTGCAGTGTGCTAACCCAGCTGAAGTAGTGGGGCTGGAAGAGGGTGGGAGCCTTTGTGGCCCCCTGAGCTGCCCAGTGCAGCTTGCTCAGGGCTTTCACATGGCTTTTCCTCTCCTTGTCCTGCAGCACTCCTTGCTCATCCCACCTTGGGTCTTTCCATACCACGTATGCGCCTCTGCAGACCGGAACTGTACCCGGAGACACATATGTATTTAGAGCCTGTAGTTAATTGGGGAGTGTACCAATGTACCAGGTACAATCCTGTTCCTTAGTTGTTTTGAAAAGGATTTCTTAATCTCATTTTGTTTAATCAAAGCTGCAAGACCTTCCTGTTTCTCTGGTCAGATATTTCTTTAGTTTTTAAATGCTGACAGGTATGCAAGTACCTGAAGGTGTCGGACACCTTCATAAAGAAAACACAAAGAAACTTTTATATCTCAGCAGAAAGACATCTTAGAGCAAAGGCTTGTCACTTGTAGCTCACTAAGATGAAAAGAATATTGTTGCTGGGAAAAAAAAAAAGTTTAAAATTCTGAAAAAATAATTCTTAATTTCTGAGTCTTGTTTGTGATCCCATTAGTCAAGGTAACAGATACTACTAGTTGTCCAGTTACTACAGGGCTTTCCTAGAGATTGACAGGGCACAGCAGCACACAAACAGTGCCAAGGCGTTCTGTAGGAAATCTTGAAATTTCAACCCTGCAACAAATTCTTCCCATTTTTCTATATGAAACTTCACAGCTGAATTGTATCCTTCTGCCTCAGTGATGGATGTGGGAGGGCCAGGTCTGCCTTGTCCACATCTGAAGGTAACTCATGCAGAGGGTCTCCTTGACAGCCCACATGCTCTGTGGCATTTGCCGGATTTCCCATCCCGAGACAGCCCATCAGTGCCTGACTCGGTTGCAGGAACGTTTGTATGGGGAGTTGGTGGAGGTACTGCATGTGGCCTCTCTGCTCGCTGGGGAAGGCTGTGTGGCCTCCCAGGAGCAGGGTGTCACAGGGAGCCTTTCTGCCTTCCAGCTCGCGCACCTTCCCTAAGCTAAGAAATTTAGCTTTAAGAATTGAGGATAAAAAGAAGCAGGGGTGCTTGTGAATCTATCTAAATGCGTGATGTCAAAACCCCTCTGCCGTTCGTTGTGGTGCTGGAGAGGAGGCTGAGGCGTCATGGCCGAGGGAACTGGATGTGAAGTGGGTGACGCTGGCTGAGGATGGGTGGAAACAGGGAAATTGTGGAGATGAATCCAGACCCTAGCAACTCTCCTGGCTTAGGGTGAGTTGCTGCTGGTCTCTGGGGCCCCTAGGTCTTCTAATGACCCAGAGACAAGTGCAAGTGAACGACAGACTTGTTCCCATAAGACCTGCTCTTGTGGGAGCCTGTTACCTGCTCTTACCTGGTCCCCAGTTCATTTCTGCCACTGTTCCCACCCAGCTTGTCCTGGTCAGAGCTGCCTCCTGGACCAGCTGCACATGGAGTTAAGCTACTTCTGTCACAAATAACAATCATGTGGGCAGTGCCACAATTTAGGATGCTTCTTCTTGGCCATGTGTGCATGGTTGGTTTTATCATTCTACTCAATCTGAGGGCAGATGCTGGCTCTGTCAGGTCATCTGGGCTTCGGGGCAACTCTTAGAAACCTCTTCATGTAGCTATGGACTGCTTGTGGCAGTAAGCAACAGTAACCCTGAGGCACTCCACCACATCCCTGGCCTGAGCAAGTCATCTACAGGAACTCAGGTAACAATCCTACGCACTTTGCTTGGGAATCTGGCAGTGGTGGAGTAAGAAGCTGGGTAGTGAGGAAGGACTCAGTATGGTAGAGGCTAAACTGTGATATGAGAAAGGGTTACAGCTAGACTGGATGCCAGCTTAAAACATCCTATTTATGCATTTCCAGGCACTTATGCATATCCTTCAGCGAAAAAACAAAAATGGTTTTCCTCTGGAGATCAGTGGCAAAAATCCTATTGACTTCAAGTAGAGCAAGATCCATCATACTGCAGCTGATTCTTCACTGCCTTGTGTGAAGGGGAGGTGGTGGGTAAAGCAAAATGGAGGTCTTTTCTTCCCCAAGGCTGTGCTTGGCTGCTGCTAGCACAGACCATCAAACCTGCAAAAATCATGCCTGTCTGCGGGGCAGGCCTAGTAGTAGGAACATTTCAGTGCTGCTTACTTTGAATGAGACCTGTATTCAGATGCTTCAGTCTGATGCTGTTGTAGTTGCCTTGTTTCGGGGGGGAAAAAGGCTGTAGGTGATACAGGTCTCTAACAAGTGAAATGGCTAGCAGCGCTGATAGGGAAGTCAGAGCAGGTTGCTATGCTTGAACTGTGTCTCCTGGAAGGACTGCAAAGGGAACAAGACACAGGGAGGCCGAGGATCAATGGGAAATAGCCAGAGCATGAGTTAGGATTAGGGCTACAGATAAGCATCCAAGGAAACCACAGAGCAGTCAGGATTAGTGGGTAATGGAAAAGACTAGGACTGGGGCATCTGAGTGGCGTTAGTCAGAGGCAGCAAGTCAACGTCATCCCTGAGGTGGATGAACTAACCCCTGGCACCCCTTTTGGGATGGGATGCTGGTGAGGAGCAGTCTGCAAGCATGTTTGTACAAGTGTATTTCCTATATGAGTGGCCAAATGCCATTGGTTGCTTCCAAGAACCTCATGTAGTTTCCAGACATTCAGAAGGCCCATACCTCAGCCAGACTCTTTGTGGTGCACAAGGACATGGTAACAGTCAAGCAGTCCATGCTGCTTGGATGTCTGTATGAAGACAGCACTGGAGTGGCAGGAAGATATCCACGCAGCAGCAGCGTTTGGCAGTGTCGTGCACTGCAAGGACAAGAAGGTGCATGGAACTGCTCATGGGTCCTGTAAGGCTGTGGGCCAAGCACAGCTCTGATTTGAGCAGGTGAACCTTGGCTGGGATCCTCTTGTACGTGCTAGCACTAAACTGAACCCAGGAGTGCACCCAGCTTCAGCTGCTCCACAGCAGGACAACATTTACCCTCCTGTCCTTCACGCTGTCAAGCTGGCTGAAATGCCTGGGTTTCCCAAGGCATTGGCTTTAGGCAAGCTGGTCTCATCCTCAGGGGCTTGTACAGGAAGGGAGCATAGGATGCCACAGCAAAGTCCTGACTGCAAGAAGTGTCTCGCTTGACATGGACGAACTTGCTGGTTTTGGGGCACCTGGGTTTGAAATCTGAGCCCTGGAAGTCTGTTTTTGCCCAAAGCTGCTCTCCTGGTTGTTCACCGATCAGCCCTCGCAGGAGTATAGAAGGTCAACACTTCACCACAGGGGCCAAACACTGTTCTCAAAACTCTGCTCCTCAGGGGAGTTACTCCAGATTCACCACGGCATTTCTGAGATCAAAACCAGGCCATAAGGAGCTAATTAAAGTCAAGCTAGTATGAGATTCGATACAGTCAAACCAATACATCCTTCATCTGCATAACTGGATCCCTCTGAGTTGCTGGAGTTCTTTGGAAAGGCTGCAGGGGAACCAGACGCTGTTTACCTGAAACTGAAAAATCCCAGCAAACCTCTTTGAAAAAATTATCACATGGGGCTGCTCAGAAGGGTGAGCAACCTAGGAGTCACTCGCTAGGCTGCATGGTAAAAATTGGCTAAGCAATAACGCTGTCTGCCTTGCTTGCTGCAGCTAATCAAAACCTAAGCAGAGTGAGGGCCAAGGGCTGGATCTAAGCCCATGGAAGCCAGTGGAAGGGATCCCACTGGGCTGAAGCCGACATGGTCCAGAGCAGCTGTGTTTTAAAAATGGAAGAGAACATAAACAGGCATGACTGAGCTCTGACATTCCTTTGAACAGAGATACACCTCCGTCTGGAGCAGAGCAGCTAGTCTTTGTGCTTCCATGCTCAGAGGTCTGAGAAGGACCAAGGCTAAGGAACAGCAAAGGTGACTGAGGCAGAACACTCTAGTTGTGACGGGATTTACTTGTCTAAGATACCTGTGTCTACCCCCTACCCCAAAGAGAGAAGGGTTAAAGCTGGTCCTACAGCAGAACTGAAAGCGGATCTAGGAATGAGATCAGCCTCTTGGTTTCCTTTAGCCCCATAGGCCATGAGGGAGTTGCGCCATGAAATGAGAATGCATTGTTTGTAAAATAAGTGTATTGTGTATTTGCTGGGTAATTTCAGCATATTTAATTAAGTGCTGCAGGAGCCAATGATGCAAGTGGGGTGGCTGGATTTTTCTTTTTAAGGGTTGGATAATTTTGTGACTAATAGTAATACTTGCCACTACGCATGGTAAGAGAAGGATAATCACAATTTATGCTGCAGGGCATAAGCTGTTTGCATAGGTCATGAGGACTTTTTTTTTTTTTTCTCCTCTGTAGAGTAATACAGCTAAAGGTACTTTTGAAGGTTGTTTTCTTCTGCCTTTTAAACATTAGATGTTGGCTGCTGGTCAAAGGCAGATTATCTGATGGGATGAACCAATGGTCTGATCTGCTAATTACTAAATTCCTATGTAAGGCTTTTATTTCCTGTACAGGGAGGTACTGTGCATATGCTACGCCTTTTCAGAGAGACCTTTTTTGTAAGATGGAATTAAAGCACCAGGTCTGGTCCCTAATTGAAACCAGCAGCATTCAGTAAGTTTGGACCACATCTGCATGCTGCGTAGCCTTAGGCGGGCCTCCGTGGTTTCTGTTCCATGCTCTTAAGAGTTGAGTGAAGAAATTGCAATAAAAAATCTGCCATATTTATTTCACTTTGTGTGTTTGCTCATGGAACTTCCAGGAGCAGATCAAAATCTCCTTACGTGTATTTGATGTCGTTTAGCAACAGTTCATTACATGGGCATTGCTTTTCTTTCCCTCCTGATTTGGCTAAGGCTAGCTCTTTGATAATCCAGGCCTGTTGTGAATGCTTGTAAGAAGTGAATTAAAAATTGGCCCTCTCTGAGTAAACAAAAACTCAGGTTGAAAATATGTTGGGGTTGATTCATCCAGGGTGGTTCAATTGCCCAGAAAACTGGGAGAAAGCTACCTTAATTATTGGGAGGATGAGTGGTAAAAAGAGTCTTTTTAATGTTGCTGGTTGTGGCAACTTGGTTTTAATCTACTCCTTCCGCTCCTATAGCTGTGCAGCTCCATACAAATTGTTTACAGCTGTGCACACACATGAGCAGCTGGGCAGTTTTGACCATTGGGCAAAATCCCTGATGGGTGGTGGTTGTTTTTTTTTAAAAGAGCAAAAAATAACCTGGCTTGGTTTTTCAGCTTGTGGTTTGCAGCACCATTGGTTAGAAAATGTCCTTTTGATTTAAAAACTGAGTGAACTGGAGCAAGCTACTAAAAGAGAGGAAATACAGGATACTGAGATGCTGTCCTGTATCTTTGACTATACCTCTTTGACTGTAACTGCATTTTGCTGTCTCATGGGTTTTGATTAAAGCCTGCACATCAGGTTGCTGAGCAAGGGTGCTCTGCTGCAGCTCCTGCCTTGCTCGTGGTGTGGAAGCAGTCAGGATTTCACTAGGGATTTAATCCTCTGATCAGGTTCACAAGTACCAGGGTCTCCCCAAATCCTGCTCCCACCAATCCATTCAAGTTCAGCATTACATCTTGTCAGACTAGATGTGACCCTACTGTGTTAGCACTAAGGGTTCCCCCCAGCCCTTGTAGCAGGTCAGGAGTCAGCAGGGCTGATGAGTGTCCATCACACCCAGCCCTTGCTGGGGCTCTGGGAGTCTGCTGGAATGGTTTAGTTGGTTCTTTTCTCATCTCAGACGGGGAAGTCTTGAACAGGAAGAATAGCTTATAAATTTTTCTCATGTGACAATTATTCTTTATCTCGTCATTGCTTGTTTTCTTAGCTTTACCCTCAGGTGAGCGATGACTCATGAAATCTAATGGGTTTTCATGAGAGAAGGATTGGGCACCGAGCAGGGAAGGACCAGGGAGCGGCAGCTGATGTCTCGGGGGCTATGACGGAGACACGAGCTGTCTGCAGCCTCCAGATGAAATGTGGTAGCCCCTTGAGCTCTGATGGTGTGGGAAGCTGCTGGGGAAGCCCCCTCGGTGGAGATGTCCCCCAGGGGGTGCTGGGCTGGATAGGAGCCCTTGTCCCTCAAGCTGGACCCATTAGGTCTTCCCACCCAAGGTGCCAGCAGGAGGCTGGGGCAGCTGAAGAGAGCAACGCTTGCCTTGCTTACCAACCTGCTCAGGTAGCAGCCTGGCTGGAGTCACCCTGTGGCTTGACATGGCAATGCCACAGCCTGTCCCAGGCAGGTGCTTGCTCATTGCCTCGGCAGCAGGCAGATTGCTTACGGCCAGAGAAAAGGAGATGAAAGGGAGGGGAGGGACCAGCTATCATTTATTAATGCTATCAGGTTGCATTTCTTTCCGGTGCTGTAAGGCTGGGGCAGGACTTGCAGGCAGCTGATGAAAGAGGAGACAGAGCTCACCAAGAAACATGAGAGAACTTGAAGGAGGAGTCTCAAGAAGGTCACTGGGAGATAGGAAGGTCTGGGTGCTCCCCAAAAATTGTCAGAAGCTGGAAGGAGTATGAGAGGACAAGGGAATGAGGGGGGGAAAGAAATTAAATAAAAAGCATGGGAAGGCCAGCTGAGAAGAGATGGGAGAAACTGGACAGTCTTCTTATTTGTATATTATTGCAGTTAACAAAAAAATCCATGATTTTTTTTTTTCTCTTCTGTGATGTTTCCTATTTGTTAATAATTTTAAGATAGTGTTATGCCTGGGGTGTCTTTCCTGTCATTTGAGCTGTTGCTGTGTGAGAGCTTGCCTATACAGAGACTCTAGCATGCTGCTAGCATAAGCGAACTCAGGTTTTACGAAGAAGACTCCATAGGAGTTTCTAGGGTTAGCTATGGGGCTCAAATTTAGAAGCACCCTAAAATTTTTATAGAGTTTCGTGGAAAATTGTGCGTGCTCTGCATGGTTTTGTAACTTTGTTTAACAGTCTGTAGTAGGGATAAAGTTGTTAATTAAACTCTTCTTTCATTTTAGATGGCCCAAAATAGTTAAGAGATGTTAATAAAGGGCATTCCTCCACAAGGGTCGCTTACAGCAGCTGAATGCTTTAGCGACCAGATTTCACCAAGGGTCTGGGACATGCTGTGCATCTCATCTAGTTTTGTGACAGTCATGCTTTTGATCATATGTAAAGATGCATAAAAAAACGTTACTGTGACATTTCCCAGTTATGCAAAGTTAGAAGCATTTGAAGTTAAATCCAGTGAGGCTTTGCCAGCCTCAGAGCTGGAGAGATGCAAAGATTCCTATACAAGATTTTTTTTTCTTATTTCTAGTGAGGATCAGAGTGCCCAAGGGCCTGATTTTTCCAATTGGAGCAGCAGCATTCCTGTAACAAGTCTGTGTGAGCCTGAGTGCACAGACCATGTGAATCAGACTCTCTGTCCTTGTTGGTTTTGGTGTTTTAGAAAGTGAGATAATAGAAACCCCCAGTACTCTGGGAAGCAAACATATTTGTGTTACTCTCACCATCAAATGGTGACTGAAAAGCAGTCGAGAGCAAGCCAGCATCCTCCACATGCCCGAATTTCACCAACTGTGTGAATGCAGCTGCCTTCATGGGCTAATGCGTCCCTGTTGATACTGGTGCAGTAACGGTTTGTACTGTTCACTTCACACTGGTATTTACTCTTCACGATGTTTGTCCTGTTACTTTATCAGTGCTGCCATTAGGATTACTGAATTTTCAAACATCAATGCGACTGCTTTTCAGGCAGGGTGAAAGCCCTGTCTTTGCAGTAATGAGATTTCAAAACCAGTGCTGAACGAACACCTAGTATTTCAGTCAGTATTGCAAAAGAAGCATGATAAAATTCAGTCAAGCAGCCCAGATCCTTAAAAGCAGATAAAATTCAAGTGTGTGATAACATGTTGTGCAGTGTCACTCTGGGTGTTGGCTAAAACAGTGAAGGCGTGAGAGCCTTGTCGGACTGTTCTGAAACGGTGCTGTCTCAATTTCATGCGCTATGCTAGCTCTTCCTTCTGGCTTAACTGTCACCAAGACCCAGGGCAAAGAAAGGAACCTGGCAGAGCTGACCAGTTTTGTTTGCTTGCCAGTTTACCTGCATCACAGCAGGGCTTTTTTGGATGGATAAGCTCCCAGACAATAGGCTGCTGACAATCCCATTGCATCATTTTGGCATCAATCCTCCAAGTAGAAAAGCATGTCTAACAGTGGCAGTTATGTGTATTATGAAATATAATAGACAAAGCCCTAACATCCTGCAGCGAACAGGATTTATGTTCTGCTCCAAGTTTTCTAAATCCTGTGAAATGCTGATGTGGTAACCTGGATATTATTCTGTGGTTGCTTTATTTGAATGAAAAAAATTGGTAGCTCATTAATATAGTAGGGACATGAAAAATAAACTTAGCTTACAAGACTTCTTATTATTCCTTCTAGCATTCAGTCTCTTCTCTTTTGTCCCTCTGTTCTCATTTTTCAGGGTCACAAAGATTTTTGATCACAGACTTGAAATGCGCTGTAGAGAAGGTGGCTTTCTAACGGGGAGGTGGAGAGCACAGAAAGACAGACAAAGGCTCACAGTGATTTTGCAAACTCTGTAGTAGTTAATTGTATTGCCATTTTAGGTTGGGCTCTAAAAAGGCACATGTGTGGCTTGGCTTAAATCCCAGAGCTTTCCCTTGGGATTTCTGCTTCCAGGGTATACTTACAGGCAGATTTTTCAAAAGCAGTGAAGCTGTAAACTTTTGGTGTTCAGTGTTACCAATGTGTTTAGATGACTGGCTGGTTTAAAACTACTTTCACAAATTATTTTTGCCTCGTGTGATGAACAGACTGGAGTTAACTTGGAACAAGGCAAATAACAGCCCTGGATTTCAGGAGAGCAGACCTTGCCATGTTCAGGGACCTGCTTCAAAAAATCTCATGGGAGACAGTCTTAGGAAGCAGAAGAGTAACCCCATGCTCTGGTACAGGCAGCTTTGCAGGACAGGACCTTGGGATCCTGGTGGACAAGAAACTGAACATGAGCCAGCAATTTGCCCTTGCAGTAAAGACCTGCAAGCCTCCTGGTCTGCATTAGGTCAGATTGAGGGAGATGATTCTTCCACTCTGCTCAGCCCATGTAAGACATCTGTAGCGTCGTGTCCAGTTCTGGGCTCTCCACATAAGAGACATGGACATGCTGGAGTGAGTCCTGCCAAGAGCCGTGAAGATGCTTACAGGGCTGGAGGATCTGGTATAAAAGGAGAGAGCTGAGAGAGATGGGGCTGTTCAGCTCGGAGAGGAGGAAGCTGAGGGAGATCTCATCCATGTGTATAAATACCTGATGGGAGGGAGTAAGCAATAAGGAGACAGACTTCTCAGTGGCATCAAGGGAAAGGACAGGAGGCAATGGGCACAAACCAAGCCAGAGGAAATTGTGTTTAAACAAAACCCCACTTTTTTAATGTAAAAGTCAGCCATTGGAACAGGTTGCCCAAAGAAGTTGTAGAGTCTCTGTCCTTGGAGGTATTCAACACCTGACTGGACGAGGCCCCGTGCAACCTGCTATGTGATGGTGACCCTGCTCAGAGCAGGGTCCAGATGATTTCCAGAGATGCCTTCCAACCTCGGCAACTTTGTGGCTTTGTATTAGCGTGCAGAAAAAACAGATTAAAAGAGCAATCAAGAATGGACTGCCCTGGGCTATTTGTGGAGCCTGGGAAGTCATAGGCATGCACAGTCCTGATCTCCATCCCAGGAGACACCACGTTAAGAACTTTTCCCATGAAACAGTGTGTGGCATGTAAACCGTACTCTAGTGTTTCAGGGCGCTGGAGCTGAGGTCTGATGCTCTCCTAAGCTGTGTAAAACCTGAAGCTTTGTGAGTTGCTGGGGTCGGAGGCACACAAAGGACAAGACGATGAACAACTAGTCCTTCAGCAAAATGCAGCAGAGAGGCCAGCTGCTTTCACTCGCCTTCGGTTTTGGCAGAACATGCTATACATGTATATTTTGACATATGTGGTTAAGTTGTATGAGGCGGCACACTCGTACCATCACGGAAAGGGAATGAAATTGAACAAAGTCAGTGGAGCTCAGTTAGGAGTCACACCAGGAGCCAGTGGAAAAGGTCAGTAAAACTTAGCAAAGAGGCTGAGAACAGAGTTTGGATGAAATCTCAGGTCAGCATGTAATAATCAATGTCAGATGGCATTTTCATTGGATATTTATTCTGGAGCCGATGCAGGAATTACTGTGTGAGTTTCCTGTACTGAATTACACAAGAAGTGGATTGGACAGTCATTAAGGTTTTGTTTGTCCTTAAGTTCATTAGGCACTTGCTGGATGAGTGCTGGGCAATAGGAACCCCTCTTCCTTGACTTATGGAAATTTCCAACATGCTGGAAAGAAAATGAGAATTTTGTGATCAGTTCTTGCAAGCCACCTTAAGCAGTTGGCACGGCAACTTGAATGCTCTGGTAGAAGTAGCACAGTTAAATATTCCACTGAAACAGGATAGCTCTGTAAGGCGTTCTGGCTGAGCTCCAAGGCGACTAACCCAGCCATCTCCTTCTGGGTGAAGGATCACCTCCTGGAAGCCCTCAGGAATGCCTGCTGGTGGCAGGGATTGCTTGTGGGGAACGGGGGCCCTGCAGCAGCGTTTGGCTGGCTGGCCCCTGCAGTCTGGGCTCTGAGACGTTCGCTGCGTCTCAGCTTGTGCATGGCTCCAGGTTTGTTCTCTCCAGGACGAAGAGTGGTTTCTGTGAACTCCTCCTGGTCCCCACTTTCTTAATGATTTTTGTCAAGTGTATTGTACAGGCTGGTTTGAGACCCAAAGCCAGACACAGACATGGGATTTAGTCAAGAAAGAGGAGAAACAATATTTCAGAAGTTGGTATTTTGGAATTATGTCACTGGGTTAGAGCTCTATAAAGAGAGTTTACATAACCCTAATTCTTCCCCATAGCAACTCATGTTGTGTAAATAAAGCCAGCCCAGAAGCAAGTGCAGCCCTTCCCATTGCACAGCGTGCATTTGCTTGGAGGCAGAATGCCCGAAGGGAGGACTGGTGGCTTGTTTTGCCCACATGGATTTTGAGCCTGTGTTGTGGAGGAGCTTGAGCATGATTCCGTCCCCCTAGTACTCTGAGGCTTGATGTGGTTTTTAAGACATAGGTATATGGGATTTTCCATAACATATCGAACAGTTAGTCCATCTTGCGTGTTTGTCAGCCCTGACTAGCAGTCATATTTGGTATGATTCACAGGAAATCAGTGTTAGAAATTGCACATTTGTTAAACAGAGACGGTGGCGGTGGGTTGAGAGGCTTATGCAAAGTTCTTCTGCAAAGAGAGATGAAGGCTGGCATTTAGGGTTAGAGGCAATGAAGCTTTGGGCTTAGATTTGGTGTCATTAATATCTGATGAGAAATTTCAGACATTCTTGAAGAACATACTGAAATATCAGTTGCTTTTTGCTGCTGTTTTAAACAACATTTGTTCATATGTAAACCTGAACCAGAAGCTGTAGTTTCAAAATTTGAATTGGGATCGTGGAAGTAAACTTGTACACAGGGATTGCATCCAAGTTCCTGAAATTCTTGGACTAGTTTTAGAGCCTCATCCAGAACTCATTAACATTAATAAAGGATTTCATCTGACTCAAAATTCAATCATTAAATTGTTTCTAATCTGACGTACCTAGAAGGCAATACCAAAGTGGTACCTCAACCACTGAACTATCAGTTCCTTTTTGTTACTTAGAAGACTTTTTATATTTCTCTGGTTTTGATATGCATCAGCATGCCTGCTTTTGTTTCCTCCTCAGCCTAGTTGTCAGGTAACTGTTGGGTTGTCTCACACTTAGGGGTGTCTCTGTGTTCAGGACTTCGTTCAGCGTCAGAGCAGAGCATCCCATGCAGAGCCCTGGGAAGACCAGTCATTCGGCTACCCTCAAGAACCTAGGCAAATGAAAATAGTTTAAACAAATGATAAGATATTTTTGGAGTGGCCTTCAAGAGTGCTGGTTTAGCCCTTTTCCTTGCCTTGAGGTTGGGTCAACACTACCTGCACCATTTCTGGTGGATGTTTGCCCAGCCTGTTCTTTATCTTACTTCCTCTTTTCCTTTCGTCTGGACCCTCGACTGCCTCCAGTCACCACTGAAACTGATTGTGTAGGGTAGTAATTGTGTTGCAATGCTCACAGAGACCATAGAAACAAAACATTTCAGCAGGAGTGGATTACTGCCCCTGAGGTGAATTCAGGGGAAGAAAATGGCTACAGCAGCTTTGAGCAAAATGGCAAATAGAGATGGAAAGTAGAGAAGTAAATAAGGTGTGGGGATTTTTTCAAGGAAGAGTAGATGACATTTTCTACAGCACAGCGTTCTACAGAAGTCGAGTGATTTAAGCTGCAAGCAGATATTTTGGGACTGCCGCATCTACATGGAAGTAGCAAGCTGTTGAGTCTTTAGGAAAATCCCCATCCAAGATAAAAGAAATAATGCATTAGCTATGTTCAGTACAGCAACAGCAAATGCTGAATTGAAGGTCTTTTGCACAGCTGATGTTCAGCTTCACATCCTAGACAGCTCCTGTATTTAAAAGAAAAAAAAATAATCTTGGAAAGCTCTTTGAGCAGTCTGTGTGCTGCAGTGTTTGGATCAGTTGAGAAAAATACACTTCCCAGAGCTTTCTGAAAGCTGCATGGATGACCTTGTTGAATTTCCTCGGGCAGAGTCTTGTTGCAAGAAGAAACACAGATGGCAAAGACTGCTGAGCATAGAATTGCCATTTTATTTATTTACTTATTTTTGCAGGTACCTCCCTGTGCTCAGGGGAGGGAAGCCACATATGTATGTTGCTTCTTATTCGTTGCGTTTATTCAGATACCATGAACATCAAAGCAACGGATCAGTTCATGGTTGAAAGCATTTAGAAATGTGCTTCTCTTTGCAAGAAGTCCTGACTGCTGTTAATGATGATGCTGTACATATGAATAAAAGTGGGCAGGAAGCCTCCCAGGTCTGTCTCTGAATGCAGTGCATATGATTTTTTTCTGCACTGAGCTGGTGATACATGGAGGGAAATACTAGCTTTAAACTAATTTGTTACTGCAGTAGAGCAGGCATTTATTGCCTTTTGTGTCTCTAAGGGCACAGCTTCCCCGGTGCCTCCAGACCAAGGGGAGAATGTCAGGAATACCACTTTCAGTGATCATAACTAGGTGGAACGTCTGCTTTTCATGCTAGTCACTTTGAAGGCCAGATAGGAATTTTTTAAGCTGTTGTTATTATTTTTATTCTTTTTTAAAAGGCAGACTGTATGCAGAGCTGCAGAGTGTGAGTCAGCAGTTGAGGATGTGGTCACTGGGAGTGAATTGGTAGAAACCCATGTAGATGTTCCAGGATTAAAGGTATTTTTGTTCCAAAAATAATGTCAGATGTTAGAGTTTACAAAAAAAAAAAAAAAAAAAAAGGGAGGGGGGGAAGAAAAGAAAAGCATGAAACTGGAGTCCATGAGGTATCAAAGTTCTTGTTTTGAACAAGAAGTTTGAACAATTACTTTGAACATGAAAGAAGGAATAAAAATCAAAACTTAGACTTGTATCAAAACACCTGATTCTGTGTACTTCTGTCAGCCTGCCAATTTCTCCAAGCACTGCAAGTGTTGTTGTTCAAGCAAGCCAAACATCTTGGTCTCCCATCAGTAAATGGTCTGATACAAATCCCATGTTTTAAAGAGAATGACTGGCAAAAGCCTTGCTTGGTAAGTGTGATACCGTGATGTGAACTACTCAAATGCCCTTAATCTTGGTATGACTGGAAGCAGCTGTTTTTAAGACCATCTGTGGCTGTTTTGAGAAATTTGTTGCTGTGCATGAAGAATGTAAAAAGTGAGAGACTTTGCTTTTGATGGCAATATCTTACGAGGAGGCAGATACAGAGTCAGCCTGTGTGCAGCACGTCTCGGGGACAAACACACTATAATTGCAGGACAGCTGCCACGTGTTCTGTAAAGAGTTGAACTTGCCAGCAGTTAATGATTTTAACTTCACAGCTATTATGGCCATAATGTTTAGAACATATTTTATTATTTAAAAGTTTCTACACGTGCTTTGTGTGGTTAGGGTGACCCATGGGTTACTGTGAAAGAGTAGCAGAATAGAAAGCATTTCTCATCCTTTTGCTGTGGAAGTTAGCAGTGCCAAAATCAAAGCCTTTATCTTTTATTCCCAAAAGCAGCAGTAGGTGCCCTTCCTCTCAGGCTTCATTTGAGTCAATGTTGCCTCCTTCCCCTGAAAAATCAAGTACCCTGCTCTTTCCCCTTCCCCAATCTAACCTTCAAGGCTCCTTAATGCAACTTTGCAGAGGCGGAAGGGAGGAGGGTGAGGAGGTATTAAGTTGCACGTCGGAGAAGTGAGCATGGGCAGGAGAGGATGCCTCCATTGCTCAAGGCACAACTGTTGGCTGTAATAGCCCCGGGCAGGGGATTACAGCTGCACAGCCAAAGCTGTGCCTCTGTGGCCAGGCACCGTGGCTGGCTGCAGGTCATAGCCACCCTTCCATGCTGGCATCTGCTCCTGAGCCCCCTCAGCCTTCAGCTTGGCAAGTGCAGATAGCAATGGTTTGCAATTGTTTTACTCTAGCACATACTAGGTTGAAACAGGGATTTCTGGAGCTGACTTAGGAGTTCAGCCCCGTAATTTTGAAGAATAGTACAGCTGGCAGCAACATCATGGGCTTTCTCACTCAAATCCAGCAATGCATCTCCACGCACACACCCTTGCTGAGCTTTCAGGGGGCAGGCGGTATTTGTGGCATAGGTAGATTTCATGATTTAACTAGGGCAATGGAAAATTTTACTGGCAGAAGCAAGATTTGAATTTGATCTTCCACAAAACAGGTTATTGCCCCAGCCATTGCTTACCAGTTACTCCCTTCCTGTATGAAGTACATTCCCTATACCTAGAGGGCAACAGCAGTAAGGTATTACTCGGTGGGTGAGCGTGGAAGTAAGACTGCATGAATGCCCTGGGTAGATACGTCTGGTCATTTTCTTCTCATTCCCGAGCGCAATGCTCTGCCTTCTTGTCCGTCATACTTCATGTACTTTTAATGTTCTGTAGCTTATTGTCAAGACAGGAAAGCCATGCAGTTTCATGAAGTAGTGTATCAGACTTGTAACTGGAGGAAGAATGGAGTAATTTATGTCTGCACACGTAGTCCCTTTGATTTATCCCTGGAGGTCAGCAATAATATTTGCAGAGTTCTGTGCTAAGCAGAAATGGAAAGGTTTGCAGGGTTCCCTCTGTAACAGCAGGTTTCATAACTTCTTGGATCCTTTTAACTCCAAGAGTGTTGTTCTGATCTTGGTCTGAGGGCAAGGCATTTACTCTTTTCTGCCTATGCATTTTGACTTAAATAAGTACCTAGAGAGCCTTTTGGCCCGGCTTTACTCTTGAATGATTTTTTTGGTAGTTTCTCTGGGTCTGTGATTCATGACTTGACCTAACCTTCATTCACCCCCATGGCCAGAAACCATTGGCTGTTCCTTTTTACTTTATCCTTCCTCACACCTCTTGTTTTTAGAAGGTCAGTTTACACCTCATCTTTGTGCTTTGTACGCTTGGTGTTGTAGGGTTGCGTACGTGTGTGTGTGTGGTACACCAGGAGGTGGATGTTGCTTCCCCTGCAGCGTGGCACTAGCAGTAGGGGTTTGCTCTGGTCAGGGTGTGTGAAAGGCATGTCACACTCTCTAAATACCCTTTTCTGCAGAACATGATGCCAGCACTGCCTTGGCCAGGTGACAAGGAGATGGCCACTACCAGCCTGCAGCCATGAAACCATGCTGCCTGGGGTGCACAGCACAACGTGGCAGCTTGTCTCCATGATCTCACTATTTGGTTGTTGGACAAATCCTCACTGCCTGTGACACCCAGTGTCACGTGGCGGTGGGAAGGCACCCCCAGTGTGATGAGTGGGGTATAAACTGTGAGTAACTGGGGCGAGAGGTGGTATTGAGGTTCATGCTCAGGGCAGGAGGCTTGACGCATATGATTGTGAGTGACTGCAAATAACTCCTTAAGCTGACTTTCTATGTCATGTTCAGTTTCAAGCAACTGTCTCCAGCGTCTTTTGGACCAGTATGTTTGCAAGGCACCTAATGGTAATATTTAGGAGTATTGGTTTCTGCACCTGCATACCTGTTCAGCCAGGAATAATCCTGGGAAAGACCTCAAATCACATTGAAGTCCCATGGGATAACAGCAAGCTGAAAAAATTTAACAGGGGTAAGAGAAGTAAGGCCATCCAAGAGAAGGTTAAAACATCACACCACGCTCAGGGGTCTGTGGGCACTGCGGGTAGTGAAGAGCAAAACCCTGCTTCATACCTGCCAGGTTTTCTTGCCCTGTCCCTGCAACAAAGGAGGGGGGGGATGGTCTCTGATCAGAAGGAGGATGCTTTTTGTGCAAACCAGCCCATGGACCTGCTGTTTCCTGAGGCTGCTGAGTGAAATCATTTAGCAGGGTTACAAAAGGGCTGGATAGCATGTGGGCATTAATAGCATTTGCAGCTATGTAAGCAGCAGTAACAACAGCGAAGTAATCAAATCTCATTCTTCAGAGGGGAAGCTGATCACCTGAGTGGGTCTGGGATTTCCCCCTTGCAGGATTGCCAGGTACCTTCACAGACTAATTGAAACGTCAAGTGCCCTCTGGGGCCAGGGGCATGACAGTGGCTTGGTGGATCTAATCTCTGAACAGACAGAGAAGCTCTGGTCAGCTCCTGCCCCGAGGCCTGATAGCTCCCTGGATACTGCTGTCTGTTATCTCTGGCTGTGGATTTCTGCTTTTTAAATTTTTTAAAAATTTTTTTTTCCTTTCTTGAGACAGGCTTCAAGTGCATTGCTCTGGCAGAGCCGTAACTGCTGGACGGTATCTCCCCATCTCCACTTGCTGTTCCTGCAGCTTCCCTTGCTGACTTTTAACCTTACAGCAATAAAAAGCATAGCTGAGAAGAGGCAGGCATGGCCCTGGGCCCTGGCCAGACCCAAGGCGAGAAACATCTTCATCTTATTTCCTCTTGTTACAGGTTTTCTGGCCTTTAAGGGTTGGGCCGCTGGCTCTGCAGGCAGCTGGCTCCAGACTGGCTGCCTCTCATGGGGGTTTCTGCTGTAGGATGCAGCATCTGTCTCAGCCTCCTCTTCAGCCTCTTTTCCTTTTCTTTGTGTCCACGCACCTCCATTTCCAGGAGCAAACTTAAGTCCTGAGGGCTTCCCATCTCAAATCCAGAGGGGCAGCTGAGGATCAGCCCCAGTGGCCATTTGGATCCTCAGCAGGCAGCTGCCAGCCTGCGTGATGGGAACAGGGAGTAAAAGGGCCCCTTTTCTCTGAAGAACCACCACCTTCACGTTGCTGAATCCCCATGGCTGATCCCCTTGAGTCTTGAACCATGGACCACTGGTGCACAAAAATAGAAAGAAAGGTGGATCTCTGCTTGTAGGAAGGAGTTCAGCCAAGTGTCTGGTTGTAGACATCAGGAGCATGTCCTGGAGGTTGGAGTGAGGATAAAAAATGCCATTGGGGTGTACTGTGCACAAACCCTCTGTCATTGCCCTTCTGCCCCTCCGCAGTGCCTTCGAGAACATCTTCCATGCTGCCTTCCTTGGCGGTGTTTGAGGTGAAAAAATCACTTTGGAAAACAACCAGTGTGCTTCAGGAGGTGATGGGAGGTGCTTCGGGAAGTGATGCCCGCAAGAGAAAGGTCAGGAGCTGGCTGGTGCATCTCTCTGACAGGCTAATGGCAACGAATCTGGCCTAACATCTTCAGCTGTTGACCTGGCTGTGAGATAGGCTTTTCCCAAGCCTTCCCTTTGATTTCTGCCTTTACAGGTTTTTGCCTTTTCCCATCCTAACGAGAACCATTTTGTAGAGGGGCTGGTGCAAAACCATCAAAGCTAATAGTTCTGGCATTCCCTCTTAGTTCCCTCTTAGTAATACTGAAGTGTTTGGTGAGGTATTTTAGTTCCTGCCTACTGCTTTTTTCCAAGCGTATTCTTGTTGACTTTAAATAGCCATCAAGAAAGTGCTCCAGCCAGCTGGGCTGCTGAGCAGTGCTCATGGAGAACTTGAGAACTGGCTGAATCTGTGGTAGACCACCTCACTCTGGTGCTTTTGAGACAGAGCAGTGATCGTAGCCATGGGGCTCTGTCACACAGGAGGGGATACCTGCAGGGCAGTGTCTTGAATCCTGTGGCCCGTGCTGGGGAGAAGACTTTGGTCAGCAGTTGGCCTCGGCAAGGTCTCCTGGCTGCAGGGAGCTGGAGGAGCTATGTCTCCTTTCCATAGCTCCCTCCCTCCTCCTAGCGAGGAAGCATGGACAAAGCCAGGTCCTTCACCAAGGGCGCACCATAGAGATCCCCAGGGAAAAGCCAGTCTTTTAAGAAGGAGCTGCAGTGCCAAAAACTTTCTCTGAGAGTTTATCCTATTATTTCTGAAAATCATTTTCTGCCGTGTTAGGGAATTAGCCTGCCAAAGTACAAATTACCTAGCAAGGAAATGACTACCTCCAGATTAATTCCTAGCTGTTTTGTCTCTTCCATGTTTGGCTGATCTGTTAGGTAAATATTTGTGCAACACAGAGAATTGCTCCCATTTCTTCTCTTTTCCAAGGGTCAGAGAAATGTCAGCTGTTGGCACTTGTGTACAGCCGGGCTTCTGTGTTTGCTGCACGGCGGGCTCCGTGCCAGCTGTGTGCAGGAACTGAAGCGCAGATGAGCCCAGGAGTTGCCACGGTGGAGCGGCTGGCACGGCTGGCCATGGTGGCCAGCATCCTTTTCTCAGAAGAGGGGTTTTCCCAGCGCTTCATCCTGAGATTATTCTGCAGAGCGGTGAAGTCCTGAATTTAAAATGAAGCCAAATAATCTCTCCCCTCTGCACAAAAGAAAAAAACGCTTCTCTTGGTGTCCTCCCTTGGTGAATCTCTAGGAGTGAACTGACTTTTGTTGCTGTTTTTTAATTTTAGTCTTGTTTTACTTGGTTTCTCTCTAATTTAGCCAGTCCCACTCTTTGAGTCTCTCCTCTGAAAAAAAGCGTGCTCCCCTCTCCCACTAGTGCAACGAGCCCTCCAAGCAGTGAGTGCTGAATTTCATGTACACTACCAAGTCTGTTTCAGCTCTGTTGCAAGTGGGGCCATGTGTCCAGCTGCAGGACGCTTGGGAGCAGTGGATCCTGCCTTGTTGCTTTGAACGAGGTGAAAGCTCACCAGTTACATGTTATTTTATGTGAAAACCCAAGAATTTCTCCTTCTTTCCTATGACGGTCAGTCCTTGAAGCACAATATGTGTTTAGCTGCCTTAATCAGTGGCTTACTCACTGAGACTGACGGAGAAATCTTCCGCAGAGGATAAGTGTTGATGTTGGTATTTTTACTCATAGACTTAAACCCATAGTTTCAGATCAGAATCCGAGGTGGGAAGACCTAGATTTGTGGCTGTTCAGCATCTAACAGGGCCTGAATGAAACCCACACATCTAAGCCAACACTCACATTGGGGAAGCAGAACTTCCTAATTGCCTCTGAGTTTTGTCCCTCGGTTGCACCTCTGACTAACTTCCACATCCACATGTCTTGCAATTTCTTTTCATTAATTGCTCCCTTTTTTCACCGCATTGTAGGAGGCAACTTCAGCATCCTTGCTTTCTGCTCACCTCTGCCAGACCCTGCAGCACTCAGATTTCAGCAGCAAGTAGATTTTGCAACCTTGCTTGTAGGTGCAATAACAGTCCAAGAGCTTAGCACAGCCCAGGAGGGGGATCTATCAAAGGGTCATGTGTGAATTCTAGTTCCTGGGATTGTTTTGGGTTTGCCTTGGCCTCTGCATAGCTCAGAGATATTTTGGAGCTGATCTAATTCATGTGGCTTGTAAATGCTTCCTCCAAAGCAGACGGACGGGCCATGCTCCTACTTAAGCCACAGTGAGTCTCCCATGCTGCTGGGTTGGGTGAGCAGGGTGAAGATGGGTATGCTGGCTCCGAAATAGTAATGGTTTCCCCAGCAGTGGGCTGTGCTGCCCCCTCAGAGCACGTCCCTGCTATTCCTGGCTGAGGGCTTGGGCCGTTCATCTCAATGCTCAGACTTGAAGCTGGCAGGGTGGCTCCCTTTATATACCAAGGCAGCCGACATCTCGGGGGCTCCTAGAGCTTTGGGGGTGATTTCTGTTTTACTAGAAGAAGGGCGGAGAGCCTGGTACATGGGTATTGAGCTGGTTGGCCACCAGCCTGTGGGAAGCAAGTGCTCGTTCAGGTTTTGGCACTTGTACTCTTCACAATTAAAACTATTGTGCGGTGTGGGCACAGCGCTGAGCTGCTGGCGGGTTGGTTAGTTTACTGACTCAATGCCAAAATGTTTCACAGGTCTGGAAACAACATAGTGTGAGATGTTGTAACACTGCTGGGAGGCGTGAGCTCTGCTCATCAGCACTGTCTCGTTAGTGATATGGATGGTGCTTACAGAGAACTACAAGGTCATGCTATATCTGCTCGTCTTTGTCCCTCCTAAGCCCAGGAGGCCAATGGAGTTGTAGAAGAAAGCCAAAATTGATCTTGGATTGAGCAGAGTAGGAGGGGAGAGGGTGTCAAATGAAGTTGCTTTGAACCTGGAAGCTGACTGCAGTTAAATAGCAACATCCTTAACCACATCACTGCTAATATTTTAGGCATTACAGCTGAATGTCCCATCAGATGTATTCTTTGCCATTGTTTCCTTCAACAAAAGAAGATTGAAAGCTTTTATTGTGTGCAAATAGGTGCATATTCAGAACAATATTCTTTTAATGGTTAAACTTATTAGTAATATGATAATTGTCTTATTTTTCTTTGGGTTTGCTAGTTAAAAAATATTTATGTTCTTTAGTTTGACCAATGGGATTATCTGAGTGATCTACAAGGAGGTTCCCAGTCCTGTGGAGATTAATGAAATCTCTGACCTGTTTTAGAACTGTGCTGAATCTTTAACATAACAAATTAATACAAGGAGGGGAAGAGCTTTTAAAGAAGAGAAAGGCAATTTCTTTCTCTGTGTCAGTCTGCCAACTTCAAGTAAAGTAAACAACTCCTGGTCTCTGCTGGACCATTCCAGAGTGTAGAGGTATCTCAGCCTCGTAAAGGACCAGTTTATTCTAGTAACCACTGCAGCTTCTTTTTTTTTCAGCCTGTACTCTGACATCTCTTTCTCTCTCTTCTGTGCAGGATACGAAAGCTGGAGGGAGCTGGCTAAGGCTCTGGCAGACACGCATGCCCCAGGTGGGGACCCAAGCCTTCAGTTTTACTATCTGCAGAAGCTGGGACACCAGGTGAGGAGGCTTGGGATGCCATCTGAACATTTAGAAGAGCAGATCTTCCTTTCTGGTGCTGGCCACAAGAGACAGCTCTCTCTTCACGCAGGAAAGAGAGCATGCCATAGGGCAAAACCCGAGCTGACCCACAGCAATGTGAACATACAATAACTCCACTGTAGTCAATTAAGTTGTTTTAGATGGGCAAAGCTGCAGCGGTGAGCTGAAGCTGGCTGGGTATGTGTCACAGGAAGGTAACACTAAACAAGATGGGAGCAGAAATGAAAGGTCAGGAAAGAGTTTATAGCTCTCTAGTGAAGCATGTCCTGGTGCTGTTGCCTGAAAGAAGTGTTGAAAGAACTATTGCTTGGACCTTTTTGAAACAAGGTTTGGGGGTGGGTGGGAAGGAAGACTGACCTAAGTTTTAACTCTGTGCTAGCAAACAGTTATAAAGTGCTAGTAACCTTTCCTCTCAGTAGCTCACCATGAAAATTTGCTGTCAAAAAAGCCAGGGAGCATTTTCATCCCCCATCACAAGGCCGTGATAATTGGCTTGTCCTTCAGAAAGGGAGCTTGGGAGCTTGTTTTTTTCTCACATCTTCTTGTGACCAGGTTTGAGCCCTGTTATGCAGGTGTCGGTGCTGGGTCATTTTATCAGGTAATTTTGACTTTCCTCTACTTGTATTTCAGAACCAAGAGCTGCAAAGAGGTGGGAGGAATAAATCGAATTATGCAGCTGTGGACAACCCTGTCCAGTGGGTGCCAGAGGTGGGTGCCTTTCTCCATCATTTTGGGTGAGGGAGGTATAGCTAGAGACCTCTGCAGCAAGAATGGAAGGGAGGGACCTCTGCCTGGAAATTAATTTGCTTCAGTAGAAAACCATTCCCTATCACCTCTTCCTGGCTTAATGACACTTACAGACCTGACTAATCATCTGGAAAGACAGGAGTGTTCAGATTCCTGATAATTTGGTGTCTCTACCAGCCATCAAGGCACCAAGCACCCACCCACAGTTCTCTGAGAGCAGGCAGCTTACTACCTCCCTGAAAGGTGAAGTTTGTTCAGGGCTGAGAGTATGTATGACCAAGCGTTCAACAAGCAAATACACGACCGTGGCATGCAGAAGTGTCACGCTCTGCTCTGGCTCTGGCATTTGGTTGCTATCCAACCCCTGTGTGTCATACACAGAGATTTCTCCACTTCAGTGAGATTTCTGATGAACAGAGACCTCCTCTGGTGACCCTTGAAGACTGGGATAAACATTCCTTTTGTCTCCTTTATGCCTCATTTATTTTTTTCCTCCCCTGTTCCCTTATCTCACCATTCCTCTTCAGATAAGGGAGCAATGCAGCCTGCTTTTGACGAGAGGGACACCAGCCAGGGGGCATTTAGCTAATGGAGTCAGCTCACTAAATTGCTTAAGGTGATTAGAGACCTGCACAAATTAGAAGGGCCTCTGTGGATCCCTTGGGGAAGGAGCAGGCTGCTGTCCCTGTGCTCAGGGCATGAGATGATCACTGGGCAGCAGAAGGAAAGTGCCTCCCTCCAGCCATTGCACTGAGCAGTTTAGGTCCCTGCAGCATGAGTTACAGCTTTCCTGGAAACAGCCAGCACCAGTCACCCTTGAGTGCCCAGAACCAGACCAGACCATTGATCTGTTCTGCTGCATTGGCTTTGGTGAGTACCAGTCCCACCTGGAGCCTGAGGGCTTCCTCCAGCTTCAGGGCTGTGCAGGCAGCGTGCAGGCAGGGCTGCCTCCCAGGTGAGCAGCTGCTGGCAAAGAGCCAGTGGGATGTCAGGGCTCACGCTGCTGCTGTGCGCAGGGAACGACACAGAGCATTTACTGCTCCCCTGTCCCACAGCACCAGGCGATACAGGCTCTGCATGGCATCCCCCAGCTTCTCTGAGGCTTTGCCCGATGTCTCTGATCCCCTCCCTGGTGATTTCTCAAAAGCATGTTAGTCTTGAAACCTGCTGGCTGTGGTGTGCAATGAGCCTTTACTGTATCAGAAATGCAACTGGCCGGGTACGCGCTGTGGCTTGCGTGAAGATATATGTTTAGCACAGGGCTGATACGCAAAGTCCTCTGCTTTGCTGGTGGGGCCGCTGCACGCCCTTGCTTGCCGCAGCGCTGAGCAGGGCACCCACCAGCCTGCAAACCTGCCACCCTGGTGCGGTGCTGCCAAGGGGCGAGGAGCAGAGAGGTGTCCTGGCCAAGGGGAGGGGGTAGGACGTGGGGTCTGCCGTGTGGGATGGCCCCATGCCTGGAAGGGTGCTGGCTGCCTTGAGGCAGGAGCCTTGTCCTGCACTGCTCCTGTTGGGAAGGAGAGCTCTGCCGGGTAGCAGGGCTGTTGCCTCAGGCCGGCTGCGTTGGGAGTTTGTAGGTGCCCGAGTCCGGGGCCGTGCCCTGTGTCAGGTGCTGTGCAGCAGATTCACTGTGAGCAGACTTTGAGTCTTAGGGTGTACAGACACCAGGCTGGGGAGTTGGTTTGGGTGGCCTTGCCCCATTCACATGCCCTGCTGTTCTCCCCCACCAGCCCTGCTCTCTTAACACTGCTCCTGCAAAGTACCCACCCCCTTCACCCATTTTCCCTTTGTCTCTCTAAGGCCTTTCCGTGGCCCTGTCTGTACCTCGAGGGTCAGCAGAGCCACCCTGACGGCAAACCCAGGCCAGTGGTTCACCAGTACCAGTTGCAGGAGATGGAGAGGGATCCACAGGTACAGCTCTGTACAGAGCTGTTTGCTGTCCTCTTAACCACCAGCTAAAATTTCTCCTGGCCTGAGGATTAAGTTTTTTCTGTAACTCTGCCCAGCTTAATTACCCAGGGTCTATGATCCCATTGTGCCCTCCTTGCAGCATTTCTAAGAACTTAATTGCAGCCTGATTCCTGGGGCGAGGGGCGGCAGGTTGCCTCCCACAGGTCGGAGAGCTGGGCTTTGCTTGCATAGAGAGGTATACACCTGACAAACAAATAATTAAAAGGGTTGCAGAGTGAGATGGCAGCCAGCATGGCCAAAAAAAGAGACAGGTTTCAATTTTCCTCTTTCAGAAGATGAAGTCAGTGGTTTAGGTCTTCAACCTTGGATTAGTGGGAAAGTGTGTGCATGGGAAACCCTTAATGAGGTTATACCCTGTGTATGGGGGAAAGGAGGGTTCAGCCTCATTCCTGGCTTCCTCAAGGTGCTCGTGCACATGATCCATAACCTCACTGTCCCTTCTAAGCACCAGAGCTAAGTCTTCCAGCTCCCAGTGTCACCCTCTGCTGCCTCAGGCTGGAGACATGTGCGATCTTTTGTCTCATTGATTCAGAAAGGTGCCTGGGGGAACCTGTGCTGTGGGACCGTGAGTGTCACTCCCCATTTGGTGCTGCTGTAAGTAGGGGGGTAGGATTTTCAGAAATGCACCTGCTTACCCCAGTTGTTCTCTTTTACCTCTGCAAAAGCATCTCTGTTCAGCTCTGAGAGGAGAAAGGCCTGGGCAGTGCAGGGGGGCATTTAAAACATGTGAGTCCCCTTCATGTCTGCACAACTTCAGGGCTTCCTTCTTGCTGGAAGGTGTGAGGGACGTCCAGAGCAGAGCCCCTTGCAGGCAGTGCCTGTATAGGTGCTGCACAAAACCAGAATGTTGTGCTAGGGCATCCTTCTGCTACCAAACCTGTCCTAAGAGGAAGCATCCTTTCCTGAGAGGACTGAACGACAAAGCTATTACTGCTTGCTCTGTCCCTGGCCATATCCCTTCCTTGCCCGTTTGCACCCATCAGGTGTCAGGGCTTGGTGGGACAGGGGGGCTTTGTTGCAAACTTGTCTTGATGGATTCCAGCAAGTGCCCAGTGTGGCAGAGCTTGCAGCAAAGCCCAGCTGCTGGCTGCTGAATGTTACGCAGTCGGGGAGCTGGGCCAGGCTGGAGGAGGGGCCGTGGCCACTCAGCAGAGACAGAAGAGTCTTACAAACTCAGGAGTTTCCAGTTGGCAGCACAATGTCGCCTTTCTTCCCTGGCTCAGGCCCTCTCTGTGCCCCGTTTATCATCCCTGGCGCCATGCATTCCCTGGGTTGCACTCAGCTACGCAGCTGATTTGCCTTCATGATGCCAAAGCCGTCCGGGATTAAATTAGGAAAGACTGCTCTTCTCCGTTCTGCTCCAGTTGCATTGCAGCAGGTCATGTCTCTGCCACTGCAATCCTCCCAGCTTTGCTGCTTGCCCCCAGCCTCTGCTGCTGCTTTGCCTTTCTTCCCTGGGTCTCCTTGCTCACCGGGACCCCCTGGGCATCTGGTGCCACCCCTCTGGGTGGTTTTGATATGACAGGGTTTGGGCTAGGAAGAGAAGTCTGTGCGTTCTGTGTGTCTGATCCTCCCTTATGGTCTGTTTTCCTAGGAGGGGCTGATAATCTAAAATTCCTCACTAGAAAGAAGCGGAAATACCAAAGTCTCTTAATACAAAGCCAGGGCTGCAGGCGGGTGTTAATTCAGCACACTCAGCAGGAAGGGTCAGTGCTGGGGCTCAGCCACACTCCCAGAGCCTTGGAGGCTGCTGCATCAGCACCAAAGCAAGGGTCTGTCCCAGCTCTTGCCTCCCTGCAGTTGTTAAGGCTCAGCTCTCCCTTCCCTCAGGCAGCACTGTTGCTTTGTGTCTGTGGCGTTGTGCCCAGGAGGGTATCAGCCTGCCCAGACCTCCTTGGGAAGAACAGCTCTCGGTGAGTGCTCCCGGTGCTCGTACTGTGCTGACGGTGCCCTTGGTGCATGACCTGTACCTGTTTTGTGGCCAAGCTGGGTTTTTGGAATGCTGCTGTTTGAGCAGGGTGGAGATAAGCAACTGGGAGGCTGGGTTGGGATGAGGAGGAAGCCAAGGGGCAGGAGGAACCCTCAAATGGGAAGGCGCAGACCAGCTCCCATTGAAAACCCAGACTCTTGGCTTCTCTGCCTGGTTCTGGCCAAATCAGCCTATCCAAAATTTTCAAAGCAGATGTTTTTAGGGGGAGAAAGGGAATGTAACCTGTCACTTACCAGGTGCTAAATTTCCAGCCCTTTGAAAACGATGGCCAGGTAGTTCCAAGCTGGGAAGTCAAACGCAGTAGCCGTGTTTTAGAAAGTCCACCAACATTTCTCAGGGGCTGTGTGCGTGAATTGGGAATGATGGTGCTATTTATCTATTACTGAATCTGCACAAGCCCCAAGCAGGAGATTTTCACTGCATGTTCCAGAGGAGACCCAGATAGGAAACGGAGAAATTTCTCAGTTGCTTGCGATGGGCAGCCATGAATTGAGTTGGAGGGACAGAGGTGATAGAGTTTCAAAACAGCTGCTGCGCTGATGACTCGTGAGGGCCTAAAATTAAAGCCTGGCTCAGTTTTCAGTCCCAGAGCAGCACTTCAGGCAGCCGGTATTTATCTGTCAATAATGTTCTTCATGTCCTTTGTTTCCCTTTCAGAGGAAGCAGAAAGTTAGGCTGCTGTAGCTCAGGATAAAATCTGTTGCTTTAGAAAAGACTCTGAAACCACATGCAAGAAATGTTTATTATTTATCACTTAATTATTTCTAATAGCTGTGAGTGCAGGAAAGCAAAGCAATGTCATTAGCTCCTGCCAGAATCTCCTCTCAGGTGGCTTTGTAATGACTTTAGAGACAGGAGTGTCATGCTAGAAGTCTCAGGGACCATGCCTTACAGAATTGATGGAGTACCTAGTACAGTGGTGGCTGCCTTATTTTTTAGTAGGCTGCCCTCTCCCGAATACTGCCAAACTCTGCAGTATCGTATTACACTCTGCCAATGTTTGAGCAAGTCTAGCTGCTCTTGTGGGAGTTCCATCATAAAGATCTGTTTTGGCATTTGAGCAACTCCATGCCAAAGCCAGCCCAGCTCCATTGCAGTCCTGAGCCTGCGGAGCTTCCCCTGGCTCTGTCTTTGCCAGGAGGGGACTGCAGCGCCAGCCTCTCCACAGTGTGGGAGTGTTGTGCTACATTTGACAGAGACCTGAGCCTGCTGTCTGCAGTGGGCAAACGATTCTCTAAGAAAAAAAACCAGCATGGCTTATGGATAGCAGCAGACTGCCGCAAAACTTCGTTTCTGGCAGTGACGCGCAAGGGAGCCCAGCCTGTTCACCTGGCTTCACGTTCCACAAGCAACAGCAATTGTTACTGTTTGATTTGGCTGAGAAAAGTAGCGCAAGACCCATGGGTGTGAACCTGGATTTGGCCAAGGGGCATGGGACTGCCCAGCAATTACGTTCAAATTCGGTGTTTGTCACACTTGCAGTGATTTATTGGTATGGGAAGTCCCTGCAGAGTCCCACGTTTCTCTTGGGTGCATCCATCACCTGAGCCCTTTGTGCAGTTCCTGTCTGATTTTGTGCAGCATCGCTCTGGGGAATTACATCTGTTTTGTCTCACTGCTTTTCCTCTTGCTTGATGGGCAGAATCCGGGCTGAGGGATGTCAGCAGAGGAGGAAAGAAGAGGAGGTCATAGTGGGGAATGATAAAGGCTTGCAGACATCAGTCAAGCCCTGGCAGTGAGGAAACCAGTGAGAGAGGCTAAGAGACCACTCAAGAACAGCAGTGGATGTGAATGTGTTTTGCCTGGCACACAGAGATGGTTTTCACGTGCGTGACTAAAGCCCACAGCTCCCAAGGAGCATTACTGCATAAGCTGGTGCCAGGCCAGTTCTGCTCCCTGTCCGTCCTTCAAGCCATGGTTTATTACAGGATGAAACCCCAACCCGCTGTCCTAGGAAAAAGAACTCTGTGAAGTGGTTTCTCTGCCAGGAGTGCTCGGAGGGGTTGGGCCCTCCTGCACCGTGTAGCAGGACTCCCCAGCAGAAACTAGGAATTTGCTGCCATCTGTAGACATTTGGGTGCTGTTCAGGCAGTTTCCCCAGCCCAGCTCACACAGCCCTTATATAGACAAGACAGCCCCAGCAAAACCACTCCGATCCCAAGGCAACCTACTCCTTCCTTCAGCATTTTGCCATCTAAGGTAGCTTCTACAATCTGCAGCTCATATATTCTCCACTCTTGGATGCTGGTCCTGCGAGCAGGGTTTCAGCATCCAGCTCCACTGGTTGCAGAGAGCTTGGACTTTGCTGAAGGGCAGCCAGCTCCTCCCTTCTGAACCGGCTCTGACAAAAAGAAAGTCTGTCTGTTGAGGAGCGTATCGCTGAAAACCCACAGTGGCGAGCAAGTTTTTCCCAGCAAAGCTGTGCTCCAGGTCTCCGTTGGGCACTGACAGCCTCTCCTGGCAGGGCTGGCTGGGCAGCATGGACAGCCACCCGTACCTACACTGCACACCCTCCTATGCTGTCCAGGAGGAGACCCCCGCTCCCCTCTCTGTCTCTGTGGGCACACAGAGGCCATGCTGCCCACTGACCTGCCTGCACTGCTGCTCCCCACCCTGCTGAGCCTCTGTCTCCCTGTCCCCACCACCCTCCGTGACCTTTACCTTGCAGTCATGCTTTGAGAAGGGGATCTGCCATCTCCCTTCCCTAGGGTGTCCCTTCTTCCCTGGGTCAGGAAAATAGCCCTGAAATGGTGAAGGAGTCCAAAACATCTTCTTGGAGGACCTAAGACCCTACACTCTCTTTGCTGGATTGTGGGGGGCTATTGCCACCCTACAGTGTGTCCCACACCATGGCCTCAGAGCACAGCTCTCTGGTTAAACACCTCCTTGCTGGAGAAAAATGTAGTGTACCACAGCCACTTAGCTGAGATGTTCTGGGCGTTATCACAGTTCCCTAGTGCTGCTCAGATGTCACCTGTGCCAATACCAAACCCTCAGCAGATGAGAAATGGGAGTCTGGGACCCATGTCTCCTGCAGACCAGCCCATCGCAGCAGTGGCGTCTTCCTTCAGTCTCACAAGCGCTCCAGTGCCGGGAGCCATGGCCAAGGTTGGCAGAACAGGGGAGGGACACAAGGGAGCGATGCAGCAATTCATGGTGCCCTACTTCTGCCCCCCAGTTCCATGGCCAGGCCAATCTGCATGTGTTCGAGGACTGGTGTGGTGGTTCCACTGAGCAGCTCAGGAAAAACCTCCACTTCCCCCTCTTCCCCCACGTGAGTAAGACTACAATGCACTCTGTCCCATGCTTCCCAGCTGGATCACCCCTACTCCCTTCACACCCTGTCCTTATCCCTGTTCATCACCTCCTCTGTCATGCTCCTGAGCATCCATCACCTCCTCTGTCCTGCTGAGGGAGCAGGAGGCTTTCACAAGAGTTCAATGGTAGCAGCTCTTCTGCTGCACGGGGAGGCTCATTTCACCCGTGGTGGCTTGCCAGGCCTCAGACAAAGGGTGAAGGTGCTCTCCTTCCAAGTGGCTAGTGAACACCACGTCCCCTGTCCCCATGATCTCACCAGCATCCTTCATACAGAACTCCTCTCTGTAGCAGTACTTGCTCCAGTTCGTCTCTCATCTGGCCTGCTCTTCCCTACTGTCTCCATCACACTCCTTGCCCCATCCTCCTCCCAGAAAAAAATCTTGTACTTCACTCTGCCCACCTGTCCAATGGTTTTTGCATCCCCCCCTTGTTCCCATCGTATCTAGTTACTATTATTATTTGTTTCTTCTTCCACTTCAGACACGAACTACACTGAAGAAGCTGGCTGTGTCTCCAAAATGGACTAACTATGGTCTCCGGATATTTGGCTACCTGCATCCTTTCGCTGATGGTGAGGGCTCTGAGGGTGCTGTGCTGCTGCTTATGTCTCTTCTCACCTCCCTTTCTGGTGCTGAACCACTGGTGCCCTCACCCTGGCAAGCCCAATGCCAGGTCCCTCACGTAGGCGGCCCAGCTGGCTGTGTGTGACTGGCCATGGCCTTGGCATGGGTGAAAACACATCTGCCTCCCCAGTAGGGTGGAAAGGAAAAGCACAGAAGAAAACAGATGGGAAGTGCTAGACAAAAAATAATGCAGTTGTGAATACACAACCCAATGGTGCGTACGTGGCCTGAGCAGTCCCTGAGCTTTCCCTCCCTCGCTCGCATGCACAGGACTGTACGTGACATCATTTATGTTCCTGCTGTTCCCTGGGTGTATGAATACCATCATGAATACCATGAATACAGCAGCTGACATCTGTATCACCCAGCTGCCTGCTTCTGCCCGGAGCAGCCTGCTAGCACTCACCCACGTCTCCTGGTCCCCTGGCCCTCATCTGCCATTCCTGTAACTCCAGCCAGAACAGTGACACATAAGCACCTCTGTCTCCTTTTGTGGCTCCATGTGCATGTTCCTCCATCCAAACACGCTTTTCACACAAAAATTTGCTCTGAAAATAAAGGAGGGGGCAGGGAGACGTCGCATGTACTTCTTAGCTTTCCAGGTTAGATGTCAGGTGATGCCAGTGCCAGAGGGATAATGAACCAGTTGTATCTGTAAAGTTTTGTTTTCAATCACAGCAGAGTTAGAGAATTCAGAGAGGTTCCAAGGGGTGGGGGTGGTAATAACAAAAGGGAAGGTATAGTCTCACCAGGAAAAATAGTGAAGACAGCATTTCACAGGAGCAGAATTCATTCTGTGCACAAGCCTTACCTCAGAGCCCTGCTTACTCCCTCCATCTCTCGACAGGGGAGTTTCAGTTTGCCATTGCTGCGGATGACAATGCTGAGTTCTGGCTGAGTCCAGATGAAAAGACCTCTGGTCTCCAGCTGCTGGCCAGTGTAGGCAAGGTACAGTGCATGCTGCATGGCTTCTTCCATCAAGACTTTAATGTTTCCTTGGGGATGGAGACCCCTTACATACTTCCTTGGGCTGCTCAAGTTACTTTTTCTTCCAACTACAGACACCACCATCATAGATGCCACATGGGTATGACATGACATACCTTAAGCCAGTTACGTATTGATAGTGCTGTTGGAAGCCCCACGTTCATGACTAAGGGATTTAGGTCTGTCCATGGGTTATGGATCTCACAGACAACTTACCAGGAAGAATAGCTCAATTTTCCCTCTTTGTCACTCCCAACACAGTAACTGGGGAAGAAACTAATCTGAATTAGAGCATTTTCTGTCTCTTCACAGACAGGGAAGGAGTGGACTGCGCCAGGGGAGTTTGGAAAGTTTCACAGCCAACAGTCAAAGATGGTGAGGTGAGTGAGCAGAGCCCCTCGCTCCCAGCCACCTCTGCACATGGTCAGGAAATCACAAGAGCAGGAATAAAGAGCCCAGGCTTGTTCTGAAGAACTTAGCAGTATAGAGAAAGGGATTAGTCTGGGGTATTGCCAAAGCTGAAGTGACACATCCACATCTGTGCCAGTTGCTTTGCTGATTTATTGCAGGAATGCAACACTAAGTTTTTCTTCCCTGGAGGAAGCAGCCACCAGCAGATCCAGACTCTATCTGAACTGTATCCCAAGCTTCCTGCCTTGGAACAGGCCAGGTTTCCTGGAGGCAAAAGCCAACAGGCAAGACTGAAAGGGGGTTATTCAGAATTAACTGAGAAGGGTCTGGAACACTCCAGGTGCACCAGAGAAGCTACCTATCTCACTGTCAGCATCTGGATTTTCTTGGCAGTCCTAACCCCGCTCACCCTGAGAATTAGGTTGTTCCATGGGTGGGGTTGCTCTCTGCTCATTGTTTGCTGACAAGCTAAGAAATGTTCCTTAATGCTTTTGGTGACAGACACCTTGTTCTTCACAGGTTGTCAGCTGCAGGCAGGTACTATTTTGAGGTGCTGCACAAGCAGGATGACAAAGGAACAGACCATGTGGAAGTAGCAGTGAGTCTGTGCAAATGGCTGTGCTGTATATGCGTCCCTGCAGAGCTCAGGAATGACATTTGTAACAATTTCCCTCCTTTGCCAACCCCCAGCTCCTCTTTGCATGAGATGTATCTGATCCCTTCCAGAGCCCTTACCTACTTCTGTGTGGGATAGTCCTGGCCACATGTCAGGCCCCTTTCCTCTGCTTGCTTGGGATAGTTCTGCCCTCTCCGGGCTCTTGTTGCAGCTCTTTGTCCTTTCCTGCTTTGGATGTGCCCTGGGGGATCTCAGCTCATTCCCAGTTTTTTGCTGCTAGGTAAACTCGGTCAGGGTAAGGAGAAAGCAGAAGCTGTGAGCCAATCTGGTGAAAAAGCATCTTGTGCCTGTTCCTTTTGTTCAGTCTCAGATAACTCCATAAGCAGTAATTTTAACACATTTTAATGTGTTCCTCTGTTCCAGTGGAGACTGAACGACCCAGAAGCGAAGTTCAAAGTCATTGACTCCCAATACCTCTCGCTTTTTTCTAGTAAGTATCTTTACCACAGGTTTCCCTGAGCATCTCCCCATGCTTCCAAAAGGTATCAGCGGCATTGCACCATCAGTCATAGTCTAGCCAGGCAAATACCATGTGTACAAATCATCACAGGAAAGAAGTGGAGACAGGTCAGGAGAGAGACCTCTGGGCGAGACTGTGACTCATTATTAAATATAGGAGAGTTGGACATAGAATTGGAACGTTATTTCAGGGAAATCTAAAGGCAGCAAGAAGGGGCAGAAAGTAGAGTCTGCAAGGGTGAGAACTGTTCCAGATGTGAAAGTAACATGGGATGGAGGTTACTCACAGAGAGAAAGAGGGGACTTGAGGCCCATAACACGGGAGCTGTGGGGATGCGCTGGCAGCTGGACACAACCGGGGAGAAGGGGCCTCTGTGGCTTTTCCAGAAGGTTTCACTCTGGGTGCTGGACACAATGGGATACACTAGTGATACTGGGGGATGCTGCTTTCTTCTGTCAGTCAGCCTCGGGTGTCTTCAGGTTGCTACTGGATTGCAGCAAGAACATCAGCCCAATCCCTCCTGTTTTTTAAACCCTTCTTAGTGCATCAAGCGATGCCTTTTTCAGTTAAGGAGCTTCTTAGTCCTGGTTACCCTTATTTAGCTTTGTCAGCATCACTTTCTTTTGTCAGCATTCCCTCTTCCCATATCTACCACTCTCGCCTTCCAACATCTCTGGCCTTTTTTCCATGCCAACACTTTTGCCTCTAGAAGACTCACTGATGTAGTTGAGACATCTGTTTGCCGTGTCTTGAACTGCAGCCTGCTGCTGTATTTTCTGAAATGAGGACTAGGCTTTCTGATAGGTCTTCTGTCCCCATCCTTTTTCCTTCTGCTCTTTTCTTCTTATTAATTCCCTGTAGAAGGGAAGACTCAAATCCCAGAAGATCCCTTTGCAGTGAGGTACAGTGCTGCAGTCTCATCTTTGTCTGGCACCTTCTGCCCAAACGGTGTTTCCCTCTTCCGTATCAGCACGTGGCTGTTTCACGTGTCATCCCATTCCTTCTGGGTTCCCGTGTTGTTCAGTCCCCAAAAGTTGCTAACAGTAACTCGTGCCCTTGGCAGTGTGCTGCCTTTCCCTCCTGGATATTTATTGTTACCCTTATCTCAGAGTGAGATCGTGGAGATAGAAAGTCCTTTGGCAGCGACACCCAAGAAGAAACATAACCAACACCCAGTCTTGAGTTTAAACTTCCCATTGCTTACTGGCTTACTGTTGGGTCACTGTTCCCCAGCTGGAGTACCATCCTTGGCCACCAAAGGCCTCGCCCCAGGGTCCTGATCCTTTTCCAGTCCGGGAGAAAGCTCTGCTCCTCAGGTTTCTCCTCCCATTCATCTTTTCTATCTCCTTTTAAAGTACATTTAGTACTAATTCAGAAGCGTCCAGTAATTCCTGCCAGCATGGGGCTTCTTCAGCATACCACTGCTGGTGTGTCCAAGGCAGGAGGTCATTTTCCTCCATTCCTCATCACTGCGTTTATTTTCTTTCGGCGGTAGCCATGTTCCTACCCACAGCTTTTGTGTTTCCAGCTTTCTGAGTCAAAGCCTTTCCTTCCCACAGTGTCTTTGCAGTGAAGCTCTGGATCAGCACCATTTAGGCGTTGCTACGCCAGAGACAGCATTAGTGCCGTGGATGCAATGCCATTTGGAAAGGGCTGAACACTGGACAGGGGTGCTTACTGAGACAGGGGATGAATTAGCCCTTCCTCCCCCTTCTGTTGTCTCTCTGGTTTGTAGATGAGACGCTTTTAAAGATGGATGAGGTTGGGCATATCCCACAGACGCTGGCCAGTCACACGAGCCGTCGGGCTGACAGCACAGGCAGCAAGGCACACCCAGCTGACATGTTGAAGCCTGACCCCCGGGACACTCTTTACAAAGGTAAGACTTGCAAAGCGGTCGAGGAGGTAGCTGCAGCCTGTCACAGCACGTGCAGTAGCACAGCTGAGAAAGATTGCCCTCCTACACCACGGTTATCAAAGGCCACACTTTTTTTCTCCCCAGTCAGAAGAGAGGGGCAGCATACAATATCAGTCACGGTAGGAGACAAAGCACAAACTAAACCCAGCTCCTCTTTCTTGGCATCCATCTCACACAACATCCCCAGGCATAATACTTACATGTAAGTGCTGTAGAGGAATGTAAAGAAATGAGCTGTGCAAGATAGTTTGCTTTATGTTTCTGTTAGTATTTCATGTGCATAAGTGGAAACCAGGCACAGAAGCAGCTAAGCTGGTGCGTTGGTTGCAGCAGGGCTCCCCCAGCAACGCTTGCCTACGTGTTTCTTCTTCTCAGTGCCTCTGCTCAGCAAGTCTCGTGTGCGCCGAGCCTTGCCGGACTGCCCGTACAAGCCCAGCTACCTGGTGAATGGATTTCCTCTGCAGCGCTACCAGGGACTCCAGTTTGTAAGTTTTATTCCTTAAGCAGGTGCTTGCCCAAGGGAACACAAGGAGGAAAGAGGGAGACCCCATTAACCACGGGGACCTCTCCACTGATCTGAAGCTCCTGGGCAGATTTGACTGTGTGTCCCAGTACATGCCAAAGGGCAATACCAAGAAAAGGGAGATGCTCACAGGTCTCACTGGGGTACAAGTGTGTGTGTGTGTGTGTGTCTTACAGAGCCCCTTGGACCTCAAACCAGAAAGCTGAGCTTGCCTTCACACAGAGCCTCACAAAGGCCAAGGATTTTATTCTCCACAGGGTGAACTGTAGTCTGTGTGAACTACTAAAGCCCCTGACAAGCTTAAAACTAGTCTTGAGGCCGAGCTCACATTTGTGGGGCATGCGACATACCAGGGATTAATCCCCTGCATAGCAGAGCAGGCTCTGAGGTCTGCTGGGGACAGGTCACCTGCATGGTTTGCCCTCCCTGGATGCCAGTGCAAGCCAGCATTCCCCAGGGGGCTCACAGCCAGGGCAGCCCCAGCTCCCTCAGCTTTGCCTGGAGGTCTCCCCACACGCTTCCTTGGCTCCTGTGATCCCCTGCACCTCTTCAGGAGGACTTGCCCACCTCTGCCCCAGCTAGTTCTTGCTCTGTTAGAGGACTTAAATGCACAATTACAGAGGTGGACAAACAGATGGCGAGAGAAAGAGAAAAAGGCACACCCATGCACACATCCTAGCATGCTTCCTTCTTTTTTCAGTTCTTGCACTCTGCTGCTGGGTGCCTTGGAGAAGCAAATAGTAAGCAACCCCTGCTCCCTCAAAAGAACTTGTCACCCTGCAGCTGTGTCTTGGTCACCTTGTGACTGATATGCGGCATTTATGAGGATTTTACTGTGTTTTCCTTGTTTCTTCCCAGGTTCATTTATCCTTTGTTTACCCGAATGATTACAGCCGCCTGAGCCACATGGAGAAAGACAACAAATGCTTCTATCAGGAAAACCCTTATTACTTGGAAAGGTAGGATGCTGCAAATGTGGGTTTCTAGCAGGGGGGGAGGAGATGATTTGAAGGCTGGAATTGAGGTGGAATTTCATACTCACTTCTGTAGGACTCTCTTAAATATCCCCTAAGCCTTGCAAAACATTAAGCATTTAGTTTCTTTCAATAACTTAGGCTTCCTTTAAGTGAAACTACATTTAGGTCTCAAGGGGAAGCTGCCATGCTTCTCTTGCTCTATTAACCCAGTAGCTGAGTCAGAGCATGTTTGTTCCATTACATCAGGGATCCAGCAGCTGGAGCCTCCTGATGGCTGTCACTGTGAAAACCAAACCGTGCTCACCACCAGGCATCTCTTTGGGGAAAGAAATGCATGTTGTTCATCTTTTTACTGGGGTCCAGCTCCCAGCGGTGGCCCTGTGAGGGAGCCATCACTCGTGTCTTCCCCCGTGCAACAGGCAGACACCTTGTGTGAACACTCTGCTCTGTTTGGGAGGACTTGTTTGCAGGATAAGGAGAGCCACTTTTCCAATGAGATAACTGGTGGTGGCTTCCCCATGCTCAGGATCTTCTTCCTCCTCCAGGACTATTTTGAGGGCTGGAACAACACACCGTATTGTAGGTTTGGGAGGGAACTCCTGGGACTGGGGTTCATAGTGAAGGGTGGAGAAGGTGGCTGCCATGGTCTGGAAGGTGCTACTCAGGTTTATTGCTTTGGTAATTATTTTGTAGTGTGATAGGATTTGGGAACTAGGGGGCCCATTTTGCTTGGCTTCAGTGCACATGGAGGAAAACAGTCCTGGAAATCCCTCCCAAAAGCTTGAAGCATAGGCATATGAGGACAGCACACACACAGTGGTGGTATGAGAGAAGAGAGGGAGTTCATTGCAATTGCCTGCCTTGGCTGCTTTTGCAGCATGATGACTTGTGTTGGTGAGCGCTACATCGTAAGCAAGCTTTAAGGGAGGCTAAAGAAGTGTTTCAGGGTACTTATACTGGGATTTCCTCCTGCACTTACGAGAAAATACCGGAGAGGCTTGAGGTGATGAGCAAGGTAAATGGGTGTCTTTGACGGTGCAGAGTAAGATCTGATTGCACAAAGATATGAAAGATGGTGATGGTGATAGGAAAAGGAGGATCTAGAGATGCTGGGTAGATGTATAATAATGGACCATCACCTCTGAAGCAGTGGCCGTAATTTATTTGGAGAGGGAAAAGTAGCTTTCATCCAACTCGTGTTTTGCCCTTCCCTCTCAGATTTGGATTTTACAAGTACATGAAAATGGATCAGCCAGAGAAGAGCCTGGACTCTGGAGAAAATATAGACCAGCCAGGTAGGGGCCCTAATGTCAGAGCCTGGAGGATCCTTTTACCTGTCATTTTCGTGTGTGATTTTCCAGCACCAGCTTAAAGAAGCTGTTGACTTTCCGTACAAAGGAGGTCACAGCCATTCCCTGCCAGATTGCTGTGGTTGGGAGATTTTTGCTGCCAATTCCACATCTCTTAAGGGCAGGCTGGGAAGTCACCAAACAGTGGCCAATACCAGCAAAAATGTGGGCAGAAGCAACGGAGCCAAAGGTGTGCGGCATGGCAGCTTATACTTACACCTGCCCTGCAAAGCTGTGGCCAGACAAACAGCTAAAGGCAAAGCCAGACACCTCCACAGCGTCTGGCAGTGCTGGCTCATAGGGTGCTGAGGAGGTAGGTACCAGCAAGAGCACAGTGCCTGTGTGTGAGAGCATCCCTGTCCCTCTCACCCACTCAGCAGGAGAGGCAATGCTGAGGTGAGGTGAGAGTAGCTGCCCCCAGCAGGGTGGGTGCCTGGGTCAGGATGGGGAAGGCTGCGGGTGGGTGCCAGAGGTGTAACTGCAGTTACTCCCGCAGGCTCCCAGGAGGGGAACCTGGACGACCTGCAGTATGCGGAGCAGGACATGGAGGATACCAGTCCCCCCAAGCGCCCCAGCACAGGGAGAGCAAAGCTGGCAGGCAACGATCCCAGCAGCGTGGTGGGCAGCGATAACGTTCGTGAGGACTATTCCTTCCGGGAGCGCCGTCGGCTCCTCTCGGTGGTGGATGGTGGTGTAGGAGAGGGGCTACGGAGGAGAAGGACAAAGAGGTCTGGTGTCAAATCAGCCACACTGGTGTCTGCCAACCAAAGCCTTAGCCAGGCTGCCCTAGAGGGGAAGCCAATAATGAAGAGACCCCGTTTAAAAGCTGGTGTCAAAGACAACTCCAGGAGCCCTCCACAGCACGCCAGGGTCATCCAGGGGAGAGCGCCTGTTAAAAAGGCAAACCCTCCTTCTAGGACCATGTCTCAAAGGCAGCAGCCTCTCGGAGGCCCTAGGGACTCAGGGGTCACAATTCCCAAAAGGATGAGACCTCGAGGAGACCTGAGCACCGCTAAGGATGGGCTGCAGCCAGCAGGCACCGTGCCAGCCAGGAAAGGAGGCCCAGTGTCTGGCAAAGCTGCTGGGCGCACAGTGAGCGCTGCCAGCCCCGGCCCGCAGCCTGGGCTGCCGCAGTGGCTGAACCAAGTGGAGTCCTACATTGCTGAGCAGAAGGCGGACAATGGTGAGGACGTGGGCAAAGGAGAGGCACAGGTGGCATCTCCTGTGCAGGGCAAGTCTGGACCTGTGCCAGCAGAAGAAGAAGAGGAAGAGGCAGATGGGGAACCAGAGGAGGAAGATGAAGAGGATTTCGATTACGTACCAGTGTTCGACCAGGCGGTGAAGTGGGAGCAGACCTTCAGCATGAGCAACCTGGACTTCCATATGCTGCGTACAGACTGGATTGACCTGAAATGCAACACGTCAGGAAACTTGCTGCTAAGAGAAAGGGAAGCCCTGGAAGTCACACGTGTCTTCTTGAAGAAGCTCAACCAAAGGACGAAAGGGTAAGGCACAGTGTAAAAACCAAGGGGCGGTGTCCCAGAGCTGGTATACGATGCTGCACGGGGAATACCTGTTGTGTAAGGAGCTAGTGGGAATCAGAGGGTAAACTAGATGTGGAAAATAAAGACTTCAGGCAAGGATTCTGTGTAGAAACCCAGGCTTTAAATACCTCTTTTGGCTGAGAAATGGGAGTTGTTGGGCACCAGACCATGTCTGGGGGCTGAATATTGCCCTCCAGCAGCTGGTGGCAGTAAACATGAAAGATTGGAGGTTTTCATCGAGCTGGCATCACTGGCCTTTTGCTGGCTTGGGTAGGTGTTGAGTGCACATATGAGCATTTTATCAGCAGGAGATTAAGAAACCCTGCTGATATGAAGTAGGACTGGAGCTCCTTGTGCTTGTGCTTTGATGTTTGCCACATCTCAACTTGTGAATCACTTGGGACATAGGACCAGAAAGGACTTACCAGATACTGTGGATCAGTACACTGACCTGAGAGACAACCAAGTACCCTACACTGTTAGCTGAATGTGTGCACCTCCTTCTTAAAACTAGCTAGATTTCTGCATCGTAGTACTGATTTGGGAAGATGTTTCAGCTCCTCACTTCTTTGATGACCCACTGGAGATCAGCTTTTGCTGGTACTCTGTTTTTACATGGTCTTGATATAGTTTTCTTTCTTCTCAAGACACCATCTTCATTGCCTTTGTGGCAAACAGATGTACCTTCTCTGAGCCTCTAGAAGCCAAACAATCCAACTCCTGGCCCTTCTGTTGAGATGGCCTCAATTTCCATAATTTTCCTATCTGTTGTTCTCCATGCAGGTTTCAGTTTGAGTTAGTTTTCCTGTATATAAGTGACCATTGTCCTGCATGTTTTATAGAATGGGTCTTATTAGTTCCCAATCCCTGCTGGAAGTAGTTCTAATGCTACATCTTAAGATCACATTTGTTTTTTCAGGGTCACATCAGTCACAGTCACAATGTGACTGATCAGTACATACGCGCTTTTCTCAGTATTTTTAACTGATGAGCGTCCATTTTGCAGCAGAAACTCTTGTTACGATCTGAAAGGCCACGACCTGGCATTTCATCCTGTTTTGGCCATTCTGAACCTACAGCTCACCCCACTTTTTACTGTATGATTGCTCAGTCCAGCTCCGTGTTTCTGGCTGATCAGCTGCTATGAGCCAAATTCACTAGCCCAAACATACTCCTTGTGCCAAGACCATTGTAGGAGGTGTTGAATACACTCACTATTACCAGCCCTACGATCATTCAGACACATTTGTTATTTTCTGTGTCACCTTCATTTCGTTTCCCTTGCCAGCTATTTTCTCTTGGATGGAATCCCAGGTCTAATCCCACATGCTTGTGGATTTAGGAAGCAGGTGCTAAAGCTTCCCATGGGACTTCGGAAGCAGTGTGGCAAAGCAGGGGGAAGCAGGGGACAAAAAGGTTTGCGCTAGCTGGGAGGAAAGAGCCTAGCAGAGCTGAATGGGCTGGAGGTGGGAAAGGGGCTGGTGTATGGGGAACATGCCCACCCCAGCTGTATCTCCTGCAGGCGGTTCCAGCTGCGGCGTATCGTGAACGTGGAGAAACGGCAGGACCGCATGCGGGGCAGCCGCTACCTGCTGGAGCTGGAGCTGCTGGAGCAGGGAGAGCGGCTCGTCCGCTTCTCCGAGTATGTCTTTGCACGGGGCTGGCAGGGCATTGGTGGCGAGGAGGAGGAGGAGAGGAAGATGAGGAACCTGGCATGGGGTCGCCGGCGGCACCTGATGGCTGTGGCAAATGAGCCAGAGCTGTGCTGGCCCCAAGGCTTTTCCTGGAACCACCGTGCTATGGTTCACTTCGTGGTGCCAGGTAAGGGGGACCTGCCTCCCTGGGACATGGAGGGATGGCACGGTGGGCAGTTCCCGTGAAGGGCAGTCCTGAACAGTGGGGCTGGGCCAGCCTCAACCGTCTTGTTTGGGTCACTTCCAACTTCTATTCGGTCCAAGTTAAACCCCCTCAGAAACATGACAGGGCCCAACCTCCTATGGCTTATAAGCGCAAAGAAAACTCCTGTCAGGGAAAGAACCCACACTGATTTCTGGGCATTTTTGTCCAGGTTTTCAGCCTGGGCCCATTTCAGCATCCCTGCAAGGTTAGCAGGGTTTGAGGGGAGGCAAGAAGCCTTGCCTATTGAGAAGCCACACCATTTTTGAAATAAGTTTTGCTTTGATTCTCTCCCTCTTACAATACAACCAGTGAAAAACCAGGCACGTTGGGTGCTGCAGTTCATCTCTGACATGGAAGAGCTGTTCCGAGTCACTAAGGATCCATACTTCAACATCATTATCACAGACTACAGCAGCGATGACATGGATGTAGAGAAGGCTCTGAAAAGGTCTGCTTTGCACAGGTGAGAGTACTGCTTGGTCATGAAAAGCTGCTACCTGCACGTGCCTGCAAACACAGCATATCTGCCCGTCTCCGTGTATTGACCAGCCACAGCCTCCTGCAGCTGGAAACCCAACGATAACATCCATCCAGACCTTGCACATAGACATGAATATATTGTTGTTATAATGTACATGGACATATACTGCATATAATAGTGGTATAAAACTGTAAGGCGATACTTGTTGTAGTCATCCATCCAGATGTGCCTCTTTTCTCCTGGCTTTTGGTCAAGTTTGCCAGAGAGAAGAGAAAGCAAGTCTCAACAGTGATGGGGCAAGGGGACGGCAGAGTAGACAAGCAAGCTGTGAGAAATGGGACAGAGAGAGTGGAGGCCTCTGGGGACTCTGCTTGCTGGAGTAACTCTCTGGCTTACTCTACTCTGATCTGAACCATCCTTGGCTGGTCATTTCCTTTATGTGCCAGGGGTTCCCAGTAACAGGTCTAGTCCTAGGATAGAGCTGGACTAGAGATGAGAAGACTTTTGCCAGGGACTGCCCTATCCTTGCTGCACAGGGGGAAGACCCTCAGGGCACACTGGGAACGGGAGCACTACTGAGCTTGCGCACTCACACAGCAAAGGCTTTCCTCCTCGAGAGGGTGCACGGCTGCAAGGGCAGCTCCACAGCGTGATGCCTGCGGTGTACCACTCCAGTGCTGCTTTCTGTGCTTGCCAGCATGCGTGCACTGAACTTCTCTTTCCCATCTGACCCTCAGCTATCGATACTTGAAGCTGACAGGAAATTTTGAGCGTTCTGCTGGGCTGCAGGCGGGGATAGACCTCGTGACGGTAAGCCTGTGGAGGGCTTTGGGGTGGACAGGGAATTTTTTTGTACGTGTCTGGCTCTGCCTCTGCCTTTCATACACTGGTTTTTAGGGAAGAGAATAGCCTAGCAGACCAGAGCAAATGTAGGTGTGTTTCCTGTCCCTCCAGAGTAAGGGTCTCCCCCTTTATTCTGAGGAGCCAGTTCTTTTTTTGTGGGTTCTTGGTCCACTTGCTGGGACTATCAGACAGGAGGGAAATCAGCAGTAGCAGCTTTGTGATACTGGTTCTGCCAGGTCATAGTCATAGTATTTCATACCCATCGTTGAATAGCCACTCAATGGCCTTTTTGCCAGCCCTTAGGGTCTCAGTTTCTGATACAGCAATGAATGGCTCTTTAATTCAACTCCCATATCTCTGTCTTCCTGCCCCTCAAGAAAGACTTACATAAAGTCAACCTATTTTTTTCCCAACCGGCGTGGTTGGTTCCAGGACCCACACAGCATCATTTTCCTGTGTGACCTCCACATCCACTTCCCAGCTGGAGTCATTGATTCAATCCGGAAGCACTGCGTGGAAGGCAAGATGGCCTTTGCACCCATGGTCATGAGGCTGCACTGTGGCATGTCCCCACAGTGGCCTGACGGTAAGAGGGAGTGGAGCCTTTTTGGCTCAGACCCTGGGGAACGGGGAAAGAAGGAGGGTGCCTGCCACCTCTAGATTTGTTCCTCTGGTGCTATTGAGACCTGGCACTTAAGGTACTTCCAGGGCCGCTAGGTGAGAGTGCATTTGAGATGGAATGGGGTTTAACAGTGTCAGGTTTTTGGAATCTGAGATCAGATTGCTAGCAGAGCCCTTTATATGACATTTCTCCTGGTCATTTCCTGGGGCTCCCTATGGATTAGAGGAATTTGGAAAACCCCACCTTTACTCCTTTCTGTCCCTTTCTCTCTTTTCTTAGGGGCTACAGCTTGTCCTGAGGAGAGCAGCTGGTAGCCCAGGGGTGAGGGAAGCCAGCCCAAGTCAGGGGGAGGAAAGTGGCACCGACCATCTGAGTAGGATTTCCTGTAGACAGAGGTGGCCATCCTGAGCCACCCAGGCACAGGGACGACCCTTTGAAGCTGGGGCAGTCCAGGTACATTAGGTACTCCGCTGCCAGACAGGGGATGTGAGAGGCTCTGCTAACAAGTTCACAGGACAGCCCATGCTGTCTGTCTGCAAGCCTTTTTCACTTCCCAAGGCTTTAATATGGTTGGCTCTGCCTTGGTGCTGTTGACTCTCTGGTGTCAACATCGTGCTAAAACTAGCTTGAGTCTCACTCCAGCAGCCCTGCTGGAGTCATCAGTGGTTCAAAGTGCCAACATACCTGTGTGTCTTTTGTGCTGTCCTCAGGCTACTGGGAGGTGAATGGGTTTGGTCTCCTGGGCATATACAAGTCTGACCTGGACAAGATTGGAGGCATGAACACAAAAGAATTTCGGGACCGCTGGGGAGGAGAGGACTGGGAACTGCTGGACAGGTAGGCATCCATTGTCATCATTCATTTGCGGAGGGGAAACCCATTAGGTTCTGGAGGACCAATGGCCAGGGGACTGGGGATCTGAGGAGACTGAGGTGACTAATGCCACCATAAGTTTAGTCAGCGAGGGAGAGTCTCTGAGCATGTCCTGACCTCAAACCTAGTAGGCGAGTGGACAGCAAGAGCTGTTTCCTGGTGCCTCCCAGCCACGCTGCTGGCTGGCCACGGGCAGCTCAGGCGCTGGTGCTCGTGAAGACTTTGCCCTCTTCAAGCAGTGCGGTGCACAGTGGGTCCAGTTTGGGTCCCTCAGACTTCCCGTACGACTTACAGCAATTATGCAGAAGAGCGACTGTCAGAGAGACATTTAAAGATCACAAGGTACAGTTGCAATTTCTGAGAGGTTTATGATGAGGGATCTCTGCTGTACAAATCCTCCGTCTCTGGGTTTATAGTTCTACGGTTTGGGGCCTGTCCTGTCTTTTCTGTCAGATGACTGCAGAAAAGACTAGCATCCTGAACAATCCCATGTTGCCAACTGTCTTTCCTCCTAGCCTGGCATCTGCAGGACGCTCCTGACCAGTCCTGCTCCAAAGGGTTCACAAGCGTTCAGCAGGTGTCATTAGATGCCTGTTTAGGCATGTGAGATACCCCTGAGCTATTCTGGACTCTCTGGTTTGATTGCAGTCTCTTGACAACAGCACAACTTAACACAGATTTCCTGGGGCTGAGCCCCCCAGTATCTGTGTGATCAAGTTTTCCCTAAGTCTGCCCTTCTCCTTTCTGCTAGGATCCTGCAGGCCGGGCTGGAGGTGGAGCGTCTCTCCCTGAGAAACTTTTTCCACTGGTTTCACTCGAAGCGGGGCATGTGGAACCGGCGCCAGCTGAAGACCCTGTAGCCTTCAACCCCAAAGCTGCTCGGCAGCACTGTCCACCATCTCGTCTTGACGTGCACTTTATCGAGGCACCCAGCCGAGCACACAAACTCTTCCTCTGCCTCCAGAGCCCTCTGATGGGATGGCACAGCCGAGGAAGGGATGGTCAGGCTAAGGGAGCGGGAGCTTCTCTTGTGAGCCATTGTATCCGAGACGTGGGATCCGTGTCTTGCTGGGAAGGCATGTGGGCGAGACGTCAACACGTGAAGCAACCAACTTGTGTTTCCTGCCATGCAGTCTGGCGGATGGTGCAGTGGGAGAGGTGCCATGTGTCCCACCCGTTGAGTCTTGCGTGGTGCAAACCAAACAAACACAAATCCCAGCTAAGCCCAGAATGCTTTATTTAGAGTAACACAGCTTCTCTTTCAATACCTGAATGAAAAAAAGATAAAAAAACCCAACCTTTCCCTTTTCCCCTCCTTCTCCCTCTCTCTGGTATCTGTGCCTTTGGACAAGGGACCAAAGTAAGTTCTCTGAACTGTGTTGTGTCCGCATGCCCATGTGCTGACCCAAGCAAACCTGGATGTGGAGGAGCTGATAGGCACTTTAGGCTGCTGGTGCTTAGACGTTTCTCTGTGCTTTTCACTTTAGTAATTTTTAAAAACTGTGCTCATATTCAGTGAATTATGGGCCATGGATGGAGATGCAAGTACACTTCCCTTATGAGAGCCACGTTTGCCTGCAGCTGGGTGAGGTGGCAGGGGTTGATGTTACAACTCCACCTAAATTATTGATCCACTGCCTGAGGATAGTGGAGGGGTTATACAGAGAAGCTAGGAGGGCATCTCAGGAGGAATTTTGCAGCCTTATATGACAGACATGTGTGTTTGTCCTAACAATATCAGGGAAACCCTAGCAGGGAAGAAGTGGCAATATTTTATTAGTTGAAATATTGTTGTTTTGTCAGAAAAAAGAGGAGACAGAGTATTCTGCTCTCTAAATCCTGTACATTTATGCATCATCTAAAGGTTAATTTAATAAGTTATGGCCTCACAGTTATGTCTTGTCATAGTTTGACTTTTATGTAAAGAGCAGGCTTCTTGATTGAAGAACCAGCACAGCTGTTGGTGCTTCATCGCCGGAACAGCCCTGGGAGCTCTGGCCCAGTACGGAGGAGGTGTCCTCAGGCCTTAGCACGTGCACTGGGTGCAGAGAACAGCAAGGACAGAAGAAGATTGAGTGAGTAAAAGGATGGGCAGACCCATGCTGGCATTGACCCAAGAACTGTGGGAAGAGCCCCTGTCCACACCTGGCCTGATGCTACAGGGAATTCTCATCCCCTAAAACTCCTGTTAATGTAAGGCAAGATTTTTTACCCCTGTAACCATTTTACAAGACTACAGAAAGTCAGAAATCCCAGCACAATCAGTGCCCTGCACTGGAGCTTCAGTGTCCACATACCTTGCTGAAAAGGCTGCTACCAGTCTCAAGCTTCAAGGGAGAGCATGACATAGGATGCTGCTCACGGCACCTGGCTCTGTGCGGAGTTGCTGAGAAGTGAGTAACGGAGGTATGCAGGATACAAGCAATGCTGACATGCTATTAGACTTGTTTGTGTTTTGTGCTGATAGAGTGGATGCCATTTCAGAATAGGCATTCGTTTATTAATTCTGTGGTGCTTGACAAGTCCATCAGATTGCACTATTGCAGTAGAAAACTGAACGTGCAAGTTCTGGCACGTGAGATAGAAATCTTGTCAAATCATCTGCTTGCCTCAGTCTGGGTTTTGTGACTGATGGAGTCCGAAAAAGTCAACTAGATTTCAGGAAGTTCTACTGTGCAGTGTGCAGCTGTGGTGAGAAGTGAAGAAACGGCTGTGTCTCTGGAGCCTGTGACAGAATGCAGACACTGAGTATCTCAGAAGAGGCAGCCTTAGCCTTTTGCCCAAGCCAGAGCAGTCTTTTTGTTGAGAAAAAGTACGTTACCCATGTGGAGACTAAATGAAACACTGCAGCTGGGGCAAGAGGGAAGAGGATGACAACAGTCAACACTATTATTTCTTTTTAGATGTGTCATAGGAGTTGAGGAGGCCAAAGCCCTGTGATGCAATGTTGCAATAAGCTCTGCTTCTGCCTGGAATGTGCAGTGTCAGTCATGCTCTCGGTGCCTGTTGGAGCCTGTGCTTCATGCAAACACAGGCACAACCCCGCGAGTGTGCAGGTGAGCTGCTCTCCAGGCTTTGGGACTGCGCCTCCGCAGCCTGTCTGGGCTAGCTCTGTCACGCAATCCCTGTGGAATGGGGAGAGGCTGGCAGGGAGTGTGAGCACTGAGACATGGTAAGGCGTTAGCAGGACCCAGCTGTTTGGCCCCATCGAGCAGAGAAAGGCGTGATGCCCATTTTGCAGATGGAGAACTGGTAGATTCAATGGTGGCCCTTATGTCATGCACAGGAAGGATGGGTTATTTGTACCATGTGCTTTCACATCTGGCTTCAATGTGGTCTGCAGCACCTAAAGTTAGCAACTGGTGTTCATCTGCAGACTCTGGAAAGAATTAGGTGCATCCAGAAGGTAGCTCACTTGGCTTAAATGATATGAGTAACTCTTCCTCCTCACCAAAGAGCATAGTCAGCAAAGAGTGAACTGGAAAGGAGGGTGCAGCCCTCACTCCAGCACTGCCAGGGGAATGTGAGGATTTCACCTTCTTCCTTCCTTCATGCCTTGTAACCCAGGCCAGTGGCAAGCAGGACTGGTTACCTGGTGAAGACTCCTTGGTGGACATGTAAGGAGTTAGTAGGTTTCAGCCTAGTTTCCTGATGGCCAGTGAATCCACTGTCAAAGTTGCCACCACGAATATCTTTCCCTTTCTAGCACAGTGAGGATTTTTAGTTGGTATTTAAGCATTGCGGTAGTAAATGTGATTAATACTAATTGGCATTAGTTGGCAGCCTCCATGGAGGAGCATGGAGGGAGCCCATGGGGGCAAAAGCTGTCTTCCAGCCTGCATGCTCAGAAGCTGTTGTGAGTTGTAGGGAGAGAAGGGGCTACACGCTCCTCGACTTGCCAGCCAGCAGCAAGTCTTGCAGAAGCGGCACCGGGCTTTGCTCTGAGGCTGCAGCCCCTCTTCCAAACCAACCGCAGTTTTTCTCCCCAGACAGAGTCATGAAGAGGGAGGGAGCAGGGAGCATGGCAGGAGCAGGTAGTCCCGCAGCCATGCAGTGAAAGGATGTGGTCATCCAGGGCAGTGGCCAGGCCACTGCGGTCCCTGATCGCCAGGTGTTTTGCCACATCATTAAGTGTTGCGTGGCACACACTGCTGCTGCGAGGAGGGCTCATCCCTGGGTCCAGCACAGCTTCTGAAGAGCAAAAGGGAACGTGGCTTTGCCGTGGCCAGGAAGCTGACTTCCCCCCCAGCAGTCAACCTCATTTCTGTTACTGGGATCTTTTTAGGAGCCTGAGTTTGCGGTGAAGTCTGCCCCACGTTTCTGGCTTTCGTGCACATCCTGGCTATGTCCTGCCTTGATGGCAGGAGGAAATCAGTTGCATGGGATTTCCTGTGCAGCAGGCAGGCAGGCAGGCAGGAGGGAGCTGGGGACAGCTGGGGAAGCGATGGGCCATGCTGCAGAAGAGACTTTTCCTGGGGCAGGATGTGGCCAGGCTGGGACCCCGGGCCCCCAGGCACAGGTTGCACGGCAAGGGGGCTCTACCTACAAATGCCGATACCATCTTCAGGACCGAATTGTGGGGCTGAGGATTGTTTTGCAGATCAGCAAGGGAAATGTAGAAGGGCTAGCTTTTATTCTGAGAGAAATGTATTGTGTGAAAATTATGGTGTGACTTGTTTTGTCCTTGTCTTTAATGTTTGCCTAGTATGAACATCTCGCCTCTCCTCATCGCCTACAAATGTCTGAAGTTGTTTTTTAGATACCGATGCCTTGTGTTAAAAATCTTAATAGTACCTTTGAACTATCTGCCTTAAAGTGGGTCTGTGCCTTCAAGACAACTCCTGGGCCACCTCTCTGTCGGAGCTGGGGGTTACACTGATTCTCCTTCATGTTTTATAAATACATTGTCTTTCTACAAGAGCTGAGTTCCATCCGTGTGTTTGTTACACCCATGTCACAGGCATTAGAAACCAAATGTTGCTCCTCTGGCTTCATATGACCAAAGGTGTAGGCAATACCAGAGAGACAGGTCACTCTCTGCCCCAGCCAGTGAGAGCTGTGCTGCAGGTGGTGGGTAGGTGATGCAGTGAGCAAGGGTAGCCAGGAGCGAGGTTCATTTCAGTCCCCACTGGGGCTGTAGGAAGTGGGATGGCAACAAAACAGTTTTTCTCGTGTCTTCCTGGGTTCATGTGAAACAAGGTAGAAACATTGGACAAATAAGTGTCCCTGCAAAGCACAAGTGCGATGTGATCATAGAGAATGCAGAGGAAAAAATGGTCTCTCTCACAAGCAGGGGACGATTCCTGGAGAAGACCACAGGTGAGAGCCTAGACCTGAGCTCAGTACTTGGGACGACCTGCACAAATGGGAGGTCAGCTTTCATGGCAGCTGCTTATTTACATTCAAATTTGGCCCCTTTTTGCTTCAGATGTGCCTCCTCTCAGTATAAAAAGCTTGGCAGGAATGGGACTCAGACATGGCGAGGGAAGAAGGCAGCCAAGGTTGCTAATGAGTCTGCTTCCATTATAATGAGAAACTGTTATTAAAGGTGATGGAGGGGGAAAGCATTCCAGCGCACTGCCGGCACTCTGCTCTCCTGGGCTGGGCGACGGGAATCCCTCTCTGATCAGGCAGCCCTGTGTGCCACTGTACCTGACCTGGCAGCTCTCTGAGATGATGATGTTGAAGTCTGGTAATGAAATTCCCCTCACTGCTTCTTTCCCGGCTGAAACTTTTCTTTTTTTCTCTCTCTTTACATTCAGTCATCAATGCTAATTGCTTTGCCTCCTGCTCTGTGAAACAATGAGTCACAGGATTTGGGATCTGCACATGGGGTGTGTAATTTTTTACCTTTTCATGAACCCAGCTGGCCAGTAGTGGCTGAAATCCCTTAGCTGGTGGTTTTGTGTTGGCTAGAACTAGTTTTGCAGCCTCTACAGTGAAGCCTTGTCCTAGAGGAGAGTAGAATAATGGAGGCTTCCCAGAAACATTCACCCCTGTTTGCTGTCGGCCTCAGCAGAGACTGAGGACCCACAAAAGCAGCAAACGCGGTGTCACTCCAGACCCGCCATCCCCCAGACAAAGGGGAGGATGGGACTTTACCTGCTTCACCAAACAGATCCCAGACTGTGCGCAGGTTTGCTGATTTAAATTCTGGTAAATATGCAACTGGCATTTTCCACCCTACTCTTTCTATGCAACTTTCCTTCAGCTGCAAAAAAGCTGCTGTCATTTGCAGCTAATAGCTGATGCTGGCCCATAGCCTTTGCCCACAAGATCATCCACACCCTCTCCAGAAAAAAGCACCACCCATGACTTACACAGAAATTTAGTTCTTTAAAGTCAAATGAAACCTGCCTGTATCTGGGTTTTTTAAGTGTCAGACACTCCAGTAGCTCTTGAAGACCAGTATGTGGACATTTTTGTAACATTTCTTTCTCAGAGGTGGCAAGAGTATACAAAATGAAAAATCCATGTTGAATTCTAATTCTGCTGTACAATGAAGAAAATAATAGTCAGAAGAGCATGCCATTATTTAAATAGGCTTACACCAGGCTATTAAAATATCAAATTTTTGGCACGATTACAGAGTTACAAAATCTAGGATAAAAAATTTTTACTCTTTCAAAAAAAATCTGAAAAATCATTACTTCAAAGACTTTTTTTTTTTTATGGAAACAAATGGTTCTAGTACAAGAGAGTTCCCAGCATTGTCAATATAAAAATGATATATTTAAAAACATTTGTGGTAGTGATAGACCTTAAATTATAATGGTGATTTTTTAAATAAAGTGATAAACTATGCACCTGTCATTTCTTATTGTGACAATAAGTCTAGAGTGGTCTTCCTATGTATAATGTTTCTTCCTTTTTTACTAAATATTGTCAGGCTATTCTGACATCATTCCTGATAGGTCCCTGGCGATGACTTCAGACTTTAACAGCTATTTTCTGTCATTGTTAATTTTCCAATGCCGAAAATATCTGATTGTTTTCTTAACTGTGTTGCCTTTAATTTTAAACAACTAGGAAAACATTTGAACTGGTTTTAGCCTCATTAACATACACACGCTTTTCTATCCTTCCATAAGAACTTTTGTTTGTTTGTTTGAAAAATCCATTCCAACATTTTGGAAGTAAACTATTAAATAGCATTGCTTTAAGTATAGCAACTTATGCTTGAGACAAAAAAGCTGGACTTTTCTTGTTTATTTAGCCTACAAAGTAAATCATTCAATCTTCTTTACAAAATGTGCCAATACTGAATATGTGAAGCAGGCAACTAAAATAAGAGTTAAGATTTACAGAACTGTGCTTTGAAATTGTATACCTGCTGCTGTTCCTGCAGCTTTCTCTAGCAAAGTATGCTCTAGCTTTGAAAGGGACTGTTTTCACTCTGTCGGAACTGCAAAAGCCTTACACAGTGAGGGGCCGGTATACCATAACATGCACATGGTTTTGGAAGTTTAACTCAATTCTCTGGATTTGTCGATGGGCTCCTGCTGAGGTCAGACTTTCCCCACCAGCCATGCTGCTCACATCCTGCAGGGAAGACAAGAAATGCCAGTAAGGTTGCAGCAGGGTCCTCCACACTGCAAGGGCAGAGTGGAGCTGTCACGGCATACCAGGTCACTCAGCACCGCGGCCACCCCTATGGGTGTGGGGTCCTGCTCTTCAGCACTTGCACCCTTTCAGATCCCAAGCCAGCTGTGTTGTTATAGACGCTTGGCTTTTGCATCCTCCCTCATTGTATCATGTGTCCATCAAGCTTTCTTGCTGCCTCTTGCCCCAGTATATAGCATTTAAACTATGTTTACATGTTGCAGGTCATGTAAGCAAGAGATGTGAACTTTGCTTCTTGACCTAAAGCACTTTTAACCTAAGAACATGTCATTGCCTCATTGACCTGACATGGGAACCCAAGCATTTGGTTGGACTCTTACTCACAAAAGTATGTCTTGAAAATAAGAGGTTCTTAAAATGGCCCTTGCCAAACCACACTGGCTGTGAAGAGCTCTTTCATCCCCACCTTGCCAGCACCATCCTTTTCTTCTGCACAGATAATGCTGCCATCTTTGGATACCTCCCAGAACACACCTAGTTTTCTTTCCCAAATTTAGCTCCCATCCACAACTGCCATCTACCTAGCACAAGGTCTGCAGCCTTCTGAAAACCACTTGCAGCTGATAAATCCCAGTAGTTGGGATGTTTGGTATTCTTGCTTTAAAGACCAAGCAAGGAGAAGTCCTCCTCTGAGGGAGTTTGTTCAGTGGCCCCAGAAGCTCATGGGACAACAACGTGCCGCTGGAAAGGCTTTGTTAATTTGTGCAGTTTCGCCTTCTCCTTCTCCACCTTGCAATGGTGTTTTCTGAGACTGAGAGCCCTTCCAGGGGCTGGCAGTGATGGGAACTCACCCCTTCCTTACCTGACCCCATTGCCCCATGACTTAGTAAGGTCGAAAATTCCTGGTAGGATAGAGGCCGGTCTTCTGCACCCCAAAGGCTGTGATGAAGATGTTGAGGATGACTGTGATAAAGATGAGAGCTGTGGCAGCGTTGTTGAGTATATTCAGGCGGGGTTGCTTTGCAACATCATTCAGGTTCAAACGAGCTGTGCGATACAGTGCAAAAAGAAAGGGAGATTTTTAGCTTGACTCCAAGTCCCCCAGACCCTGCAAGCCTTCCCTGCCTGGCAGATGTCCATGGTGCCCCCAGGCAGTGCAGCCACAAAGCTGAGGGAATAATCCCAGGAACCTTACAGGGGCCATAGCTTGCCCTAGGCTGATGTACAAGGACAGAGCAGAGGAAAACGTCTTTTTTTATGTCATGTCTTTGCTTTGCCATGGAGGTTCCATGGCCTTCCAACGGGCCAACCCAGAATAGCCAAATTACTGCTGCATGCTAGCCAGGCATGTGCTGTGTGACCCCCCCCCCCCCCCCCCCCCCCCCACTGCATGGCCATGGGACATGGCAAGGGATGGCTGGGTGACATGGGGCACAAGGTCAGGAACATTGTGCTAGAGTTGGGAGGCCAGTTCTTCCTTGATGCCCAGATCTCACATATGTGCTGACACAGCTATCAACCCCCTCCTCACCCCCCGGGCCAAGAAGTATCTGGGTACATGAATGGGATCAGCTGTAGCTGATGGGCCTTGATCAGTTCAGACACGGGAACACCCTGGGTTACCGGGGCTGTCTGGCCAATGAGCCATGCAGATGGCAGCCTTGTGGCTTCCTGCCCTCAGTTGCAGTCCCCTGTCCCCCTTCTCCTCACAGCTGGCTCCAGCCACCGTGGCTGCCACCAGGAAAGGCTGTGCCATGTGGGGCAGGGGAACAAACACATCACAGGACTTCCTGTAGCCTGCCATCCTGCGTCTCACATAAAAATCCACAGAGGATATACAGGAAAAGTCAGTGTCCTGCAGACTTTTAATACTGGGCATGTGATGGAGGCTGAAAATTGCAACTGCTGTATTAGATGGAGCACTGGGCAAGCCTGTCTGAAATGCTGATGTTAATGTACTGTCAGTATAGCACTAGGAGAACTGTGGGACTGGTTTAATGTGAGATGAATATAGGGAACACCTCTGCCTAAATTATTATGTCTTCAGCTTGAGTGAGGTGAAAGCTAAAATGTAGTATCTGCAGGAAATGCATGAAGGGGCACATTACAGGATGGGCAGCAAGAGGCCCAAAAACCAGCTCTATCCCTACAACAGGGATTCAGCAGTGGGGAATTGAAGGACGTGTAGTGCTCAGAGCTGTTGACCAAGAGAAAAAAACCAGCACACTCACCACTTTGAAAAGCAGTGACACAGACCTCCCCACCACCCATGTCAAGCTGTCCTCAGTTCTCCCACAGCCCTGGTTGGAGCTAGGGGGAATGATTTGGGGGAAGAGGCTTCTCCTTTCCATCCCCATACCAGCCAAGCCATGGGGTGCCCTGCGAAGTTGCACATGCTTTGGTGACCACCTTACCAGTGATGATGAGGAGAATCCCTATCATCACCTGGAAGAAGAGGGAGATGCTGATCAGCACGATGAGGGTGGTGTAGTACTGGAAGGATGTCCCCTGCTCCAGCACCGCTTTGAGCTGCGTGACGTTTGCCATGAACAGTGCCACGTCCAGCATGCTCTCTGCCACGCTCTTCTTCGTTGCGTAGTGGTTGATGTTCATCGGCCCGTTAATCCGGAGCTGAGGATTCACGCCCTGGGGAGACAGGAGAAACTGCGTGAACTGGTGCAATTGCTAAGCTGACAGACTCATCCGTGCTTCTAGAAAGCCTGGGAAAGAGTCAGAGTTGCGTGTTTTAAAAGTGTAGAGAGTGCCCACGTTCCCCTCACAGTTGCCTCATGATATTAATAGGCACAAGACACTTGTGGTGATCAAGAGGTCAGCAAGGTTAGAAAAATCCTGGTTATTTTTATGGAAAACAAACTTGTCCAAAGTTACAATAATGTAGATTACCCAGAGCCAGGGATTTTGCAAGGAATATTAAATTCTCTTTCCTTCAGGGCACAGACAAGCCTTACACTTACAGGGGATTAGATCTTCCATTTGGGTCATGTGTTCAAAGGCCAGTTCTGTTTAATATCTTTATCAATGATCTGGATGAGGAGATTGAGTGCACCTCAGTAAGTCTGCAGATGAGACCAGGTTGGGATGAGCTGCTTGAGGGCAGGAAGGCTCTGCAGGAGGATCTGGACAAGCTGGATCAGTGGGCTGAGGCCAATTGTATGAGGTTCACCAAGGCTCAGTGCTGGGTCCTGCACTTGGGTCACAACAACCCCACAGAGCACTACAGGCTGGGGCAGAGAGGCTGGAAAGCTGCCTGGTGGGAAAGGACCTGGGGGTGCTGGTCAGCAGCTGAACATGAGCCAGCAGTGTGCCCAGGTGGCCAAGGAGGCCAACAGCATCCTGGCTTGGATCAGAAGAACTAATGTGTCCAGCAGGACAAGGGGAGTGATTGTCCCCCTGTACTTGGCACTGGTGGGGCCAAACCTTGAATGCTGTGTTCAGCATTGGGCCCCTCACTACAAGAAAGACATTGAGGTGCTGGAGCATGTCCTGAGATGGGCAACGGAGCTGATGAAGGGTCTGGAGCACAAGGCCTATGAGGAGCGGCTGAGGGAACTGGGTTTTTTTAGTCTGGAGAACAGGAGGCTCAGGGGGGACCTTATTGCTCTCTACAACTACCTGAAGGGAGACTGTAATGAGGTGGGTGTTGGTCTCTTCTCCCAGGTTACAATCAATAGGACAAGAGGAAATGGCCTCAAATTGCACCAGGGGAGGTTTAGATTGGATATTAGGAAAAAATTCTTCACTGAAAGGGTTGTGAAGCATTGGGACAGGCTGCCCAGGGACGTGGTTGAGTCACCATCCCTAGATGTATTTAAAAGACGTGTAGATGTGGCACTTAGGGACATTTTTTGTGGTGGACTTGGCAGTGCTATGTTAACAGTTGGACTTCACTATCTTAAAGGTCTTTTCCAGCCTAAACAATTCTATGATCCTATGACTGTCAGTGGCTGGGCTTTATATCTTCTCCGAAGACTTTTTGCTGGCTACTGCTTTAGACAAGATGCTAGAGCAGATGGGACAGCCCACATTTTTGTTTCTGAAACCAGGAACACTATTTCTTCAAAACATCAGGCACTGAAACCCACCAAGACAAGGGGTGGGATCCATCACACCTGACTTCAATCATTCAGGCACATTTATTGTCAGTGGAAAGAAACAGGTATTTACAAGGGGTAAATCACCTGGTAGCCCTTAACCTAATTGCAAACTGTATATCTTTTGGCTGCTTTTAGCCATCTGTTTTTTCCTCAGTCTTTGTTGTTAATTGAGTTCCCCTGTTAGCTGTCTTGACCCAAATGATGGGAAAAAAAAAAAAATAGAAAATGGGATGGTAGTTTTCAATTCACCCAGAGTGTCATCAGCTGGTAATAAAACAACAGTAAAGGCAACAGTTAACAAAAGATTTGGATATATCTGCAGCAAGCTATGATCTTTTTTCTTAAAAAAAAAAAAAGAAGAAAGAAAAACACTTCAGTATAGCAGACAGGCTTCAGTTCTCGGTAATCAGCCTCCTGTCAGCTGTAGTGAAGACCAGCAGCCTTGCCCTCAGCGCTGTCTGATGGATAACCCTTTAAATCTGGAGATAAGGGCCAGAGGTGACCTCTTTCATTCAGAATGGTGGAAGAGATTTCTCTAGTTGCCTACTGAAGTAGGACTGTGCCTACATAAAATGGTAAGTCCTGATTTGGTCCTTTTGTACCACATAAAGTAAAAAAATGTAAATTTACCTCCATGCTCTGGGCATGACATAGAGAAGGGCTATGGATAATGCTTTGTGCTGCTGTCTCTGATCTCTTTGTGTGTCCCTGGGTTTCCTCTATGCCAGGGTGGGAGTGTGAGCAAAGCCAGTGATCCTGGGAGAGCGCTGGATGTGGTTGTGTCTCTGATGCTGAAACTGGGGCTGGATTTCAGAGGGGGATTGTAGCCTGTGCCAGCAATCACCTTCATGTGGGGAAGATGTGTAGTAAAAAGTGAGCAGGAAGGCATGTGTCCAGTTTTGAACTATTGGTGAACTGTGATCCCTAAGAAAGGGCTGGCTTGGGTAGAAAAGTGCTTTGGGGGATTTTTTACTTTTTTAAAAATTTTTTGATCGCTGAAAACATGTAATTCTTGTGGTTTCTAAAAGTAAAGCTACTGTGGTTAAGTGGCCCCTTTGCAAATCCTGTATTTCTTGCTGTGGAAGATAGAAGCTAAAGGATACTGGAAGGAGATAAAAGTAGAAGTCTATAGAGAGCTACTAAGGACTCAAAGGCAATGTGTACGTATTCAAGACTTATTAAACATTGCTGTCTGGTGTCTGGGGAAGAATAGAGGTATCTCATGTCTTTGGGAAAGGAGGCCAGCAAAAGATCCAATCCTGGGAACATGCTCTAAAAAACAGTATTTAAGTACTGCCCTGTCTCAGCTGGCTTCAAAGCAGGTGATTCTGTTGCAACAGAGTGGTACCCATACCAAGTGGTGCAAGGTTTGAGATTTGACCCTTTCATGTTTTTTTTCTTATCCCTAAAGAGTCAGCCCTCCTCCCTGCAGTGTCACAAAGCTGAGCATTGATAGTTTATCTCTGCATAAGGATGAGTTAAGGGTGCAAGAACAAGGACGCTATACAAACAAGACAGAGCTTTTGTTAAATGAGGGACTGGTACAAGGAGGCTGAGACATCTGTTCCTAGTCCCTTATATGGAGACAAATAAAGCAAGACAGGAGGTCTTGTTAAATGAAAACACACCTTCCTTTTGGGCTGCCCCCACACTCCTTTACCTGCAGTGTGAAATGAGGTAGAGCTGCAATGTACTGAGTTCTGTGACCCAGACAACTGGGCAATGAAAATAGACAGCTTTTACGTGGGCTTTTCTTGTGTGAATGAGCTCAATGGCATATTCCACTGTTTGAGACATGATGCCACTGATCTCTGATGCAGAGTCACTGGATCTGTGAAACACTTAAACTGAGCAATGAAAAACTGTGATTTCTGTTTCAAAGTTCTGTCAGCCAAACCTTAGTACATCCACAAAGGTGGTCAAAAGGTTGCTAGATGAAGACAGATGGTAGACACCAAGCTTTCGTTTAGGCAGCTAAACAACCAGTTTGCAGGCATCCTTATGACTCAGGTGTCCTTCTTAGTTGATCCAGCTCTTCTGTGGATTTGGCCCTTACAGAGTATTTGGACTAGTCCAGCAGCTAGAAATGCAAGCCTGGAGCCTCAAACAACAGGAGACTTAAACCAGGAGCCTTCAGAGACCTGGCATTTCAATTAATGCCAGAGGATGGCTTTGCTGGGGATGCCTGGTGCCATAGCTGTCACCAGCTAACTGCTGCATTTGTGGGGTATGAATGCATGGCTGTGAGTTGTTTTGGTTTTGAGCTGCCACAATGCATGCACAGCCTTTCAAAGTGGGATCATTTCTACTTTTGCTTTGTGTTAAAGTTGAGTCCTGTAAACTGCTGTGGCTCACAAGCAACTCTGGTTTCCCTGCAGTAGGATTGCCCCAACAGCGGGGGGGTGTGGGGGTGTGTGTGTGTGTTACATGGGATACTGGCCAGATTAAATTATTCCTTTTTGGCAAACAGAGCCCTAAGTCAAGTCACAGGACATACCCGAAGGCTTGTCAAAGTGATTTATGTCATCAGGCTAGAGCTGGTGTCTTTCTAGTCACTTTGAAAGTGTTCTCCTTCCGAGAGTGAGAATTGCTGTGAGAATTGCTCCATATTGCATCAAAGAGAGGAAACCTGGATCTGGCAGTCAGACACGAAGTTCATCTTGCAAGTGTTGCAGAGCCAGCATGTCTGCTGGAAAGCAGCACCTACTAGTATGCAGCACTTCCCCAAGGTGGGGGTGTATCACTGTTGCCACTTCTTAAGGGTAGGGAAATTAGAAGTACAGCCCAGTCACACAACAGTGCTGGCTGAACTGGTGCTGGAGCTTGGCTCCTGTGTCCCATCTCTGAATGTTTTTGCTTCACATATGAGACAGCTGCTTTCCCTGCAAACACTCTGCTGGCTTCAGTCTGACCTCAGGCAAATCCCCTTTCTGCTTCCTTTTGTGTAAACGTGGCACAGCGATACAGATCCCTACAGGGGCTGAGTGAGGCAGCCATCTACTTATCCAAGTAAAAGCTTTATTCTTACTCAAAGCATACAGACACATGCACAAATATTTAACTCTCACTTCTATTGTTGTTTTTAATTTTTGTAGGATTCTTGTAGAAAGGAGGATGACTATCACTACAAGCATGGGATTGGTATTTTTTAAAATTATTATTTATTTTTTCTTTTTAAACTTGCTCTCTGGTTTTGCTGTAGAGAGCTGGCGGGCAGCTCACAGGGCCTGTTAAACCTGGCTCTGGCACCAGAGGGCAAGCTGAGCTCCACAGCTCACTGAAGCTACCTGAAAAATTTCCACTGAAATTAGTTTTCAAGGGAAATCCTTTGCTTTTTATTATGCATTTATTTTTACAAAAAATACATACTTCTGAAAAATTTTGGAGCAGGTTCATCTAAATATTTCCTCCAAAACTTGGAGATTGCGGCTGAGGGGGGCACAGAGCTTTCCTAAAGCTACTTGGACAATTTCTACAAAACCTACAGTTTCTCTTGTGTTTTTTCAGGGCAGGAAAAAAAAATAGAGAGCAGATCTAATTGTGAAGCTGTGTACTTTGTGGGTTTTGTGACCCTATCCCCAGGGGAGAACAGGCTGAAAGAGACAGTGGGACAGCATGAGGCTTGCAAGTATGAGAATGATAATCCTCTTCATGGGAGCACTCTGGCAGAGGGGGATGTCTGAAAAGAAACTATATTACTGGCCATTAGTTCCAAGGGAAATGCTGGAGGATGCCAAAGAAAACAGAGACATGAATGCAGGCCGTGCACTCGGAGGGGTAGGTGCGGAGACGCCCACCACAGGGATCCCGGCTGATAAACAGCCAGCCGCACACAGGCGGGCACACACACAGCATCGGGCACTGGGGAAAATCTTCGGGTATTTTTCCGCAGTATTTGCCAGTTGGCAGTTTAGCTTTAGAAGTACTTTGTAAACATCAGTTGATGAAGGTTAAAGACGCACCTTGCAAGGTAGGAGAGGAGCGGATTTCCCTGAGAGCAAGCAGAGAGGTTAAAGACCCTGCGCTCAGTCTTTTCCGGGGGACCTTGCTGCCTGCAGTTCCTGACCACTTCACTTGGGTAAAGGGAACCGATTTTCATATATTTTGCCTATGTGCCATGCCTAGGCACAGACAGTGTCAGTGGCAGCGCCAGGAACAGCAGCAACTACCAGGTCTGCCCACCCCATGGGTCCCGCTTCCCCTGCAGAGCTGCGTGTGTCAGCATGCAGGTGGGGAAGCAGGTTTGTGCACCGCGACATGAGTGCAAGAGAAGTGACACACAGGGAACGCTTCGGTCAGCACCAACTATATTATAGACTCTGTGTGGCAAAGGCTTTTTTTTCTCCAATTTGGCACAACGGAAGCATCTTGGCTGTGTTCCATGAACAGAAGTAATAGTAAACCTCGTCATGGATGCTTCAAGCAGAAGGAAAACTGAGTGTTCAGGGCCAGTCCCCTGCTTGAGTCTCTGTGGAGGCTCTCGGATAGTCCAGTTGTGCTTAGGATTTTTTCCTTTTAATACAGCCATCTGTTCTGCTCACTAGGGGTCCTGTTCAGAGCCAAATGGTTGTGTTGTCTTCAATTCATATTGAATAAATCCTAGAAAACAAATTGGCGATGCTTTCCTGTATCTCAGGCTCTCCCCATGTATGGGACTGGGCCCGATGGAGTTCTTTCTCTGAGGTGTTCCTACACTTCTGAGGCAGGTCACTGCTCAGCGTAACAGAGAGCTCACTGACCCTAACTGTTTGGATGAAAGAGGTCTCTTAACAAAAAGTAACTTCCAGGAGCTGAGAGCCTGTGCCTTTTCAGAAGTGGAAGCCTAGGCAAATGGTAGGCACAAATCCCGTGTCCTTGCTAATCACGGTTCCTGTTCTCTAAACTCACCAGACTCCCACTCTCCATTTGCTTTATCCACCTCCTATGTCTCATCTCACACCTGTGAGCAAACTTGGTGAGCTTTCTTGGCAGAGATGTTACCGTGGTGCAGCACTTAGGGCCTTCATCCCTGAGCTAAGGGGAGCCAAAGTAGACACTACTGTCACTCGAGGGAGGGAAGTGCAGTTGGGTGACGCTGCCAGCAGAGCCTCTCCAATTTATCCATGTTCTCACTACGGCTTCCCAAAGCAAGGCCATGCAAGAGCAGGAGACTAACAGCAAAACGTAACGCCATGTAGAGCTGAAGGGTTGGGAGGGGGTGGGGAAGCTGGGCAGCCCCCCGGCTGTGGCTGGCAGGGGGAGCAGAGGGAAGGAGCTGTGCCGAGTCATGAGGCAGCAGAGCCCCATGAGAGACTGGGTACCTCTCCTTGCCCTCGCTTTCTGTCTGACAGAGCAGTCGGTGCCGCTTCCCGGCTGGCTGCAGCACTCGCAGCCTTCAGAGACCCGCTTGTCACATCAAGCGTGCATGCTCTGCTCTCTGTTTCTCCCTTTCCAAGCTTCTCATCTCTTATTCATCCTGCAGACCCTCTCTGCCCCCATCTGCATCTTCTGTTCAGCTATTCCTCTCTCCTTTCATCCTCTTCTTCTATTCTGCATTCTGTTCTCACCCTCTGCTTTTCTTTCACACTTTTTCCTGTTATTGAGCTCTTCTCCTCCTTCATGTACCCCCTCCTTGGGTTTCTGTCTCCTCTTTCTTCTCCGTTCTTTTCCCCCTTTGGCATGCTGTGCTGCTTGCTGTATGGCAAGTATCTTGAATCTGTTCACTCTCAGATGCCACTCACGGCTTCCTATGCTACAGGGCAACATAAATTATGTATCGCTCAAATAACTGTCTTACCAAATCTATATTAAACTCCCTCGTTAAGTGTATTTATGAAACTGAATTGGAGGGATCCAGGAATCAACTGGCAGGCTGTAGGGCTGAGCTGGAAGAGAAGATAATTTTTCTTTTCCAGGTAGTTGAGCTGAGAAAAAGGTGGGAAGAGCAGTGACACTGGTGGAGGAGCCTCCATCTATAGCTCAGAAACAGTGGTTTGGGGGGCTCAAGAACTGCTTGGCACCAGCAATTACAATGTGCTGATGCATCATCTCTGATTGTTGAGCAGAAGCAGTTGGGTGTGTATGGGGGGGTGGGACATGACAAGGGATGACACAACAGCTCTTTGTATGTATGGAATTGGGAGTGCACTCAAAAGGATTAGTGGGAACATTATTTCCAAAGCCAGGGTACAGAAGCTGGGGCCTATTCAGGTCACTAGTGTTTAGCACCCAGAGCTGTTTTATCCCAGTTTGTTGGTTTTGGTTTGGTTTGTGGGTGTTTGGGGTTTTTTTGTTGGGTTTTGTTTGGTGTGGGTTTTTTTGCGGGGGGGAAGCAGGGGAAGACTAAAAACAGCTTTACAAGAAAAAAATATTAAAAGTAGGTTAGCAGAGAAAATGAGTTTATAAAAAATGGAAGAGCAGCCGGGAGGCATAACAGTAACTACTGCATGGTGCTTACAAAGCTAAACACGTTAAGATGAATAAATCCCCAAGCTGGATGGCTTATGGCCCAAAATATTAAGAAAAGCTGGGCCTGATTGCAGGCTGCTGCCAGATCCAAAGAGCAAATGTGTTCATATAAATCATTTTAATACAAAACATTCCTAAAGCAAGGTCCTAAATTTGAATTTCTTCCAAGCCTAAGGGTGTTTGCGTCCAATGCTGAAGGGTCAGGTTGATTTCTAAAACTGAGAGAACATACCAACAGCTGTACTGGATCAGACCAAAGGTCCAATCCCCCTCTGACTGTAGTTTGTAGCAGATGTGTAGGGTAAAAAAAAAAAAAAAAGTCTTAAAATGGAACAAGCGTATAGCAATGGTCCCATGTGCTCTGTTTGCCCAGTGACCTGCAACTCTGTATACAGAATGACCCCAGCCCTGGTCTGATGTTGCTTTTCATGTGAGGAAGCCCAAGGTTAACTTGTCATTTGCTGTGTGGCTTAGGGCATCCTACTTGCTCTCCCTGGATCTTAGTTTCCCCATCTGTAAAATAATGATAATGCTCACATAGGTGATATGCAGGGAGAGAGATGGCCAAGATTTACTGTAGAAATGTGGTATGTCCCTGTGTTGCACGTACAATACACATAGACTGAATTCATCACGCATGTAAGCCCCTGAATCTGATGAAATTAGGTAGATGATTTTCTTATTCCCAGGGGGCTTTACATCTTGCAATATTTACCAGGTAAACCTCACTCTAAGGCACTGGAGTTTAGGTTCATCTGCAGATTTTGACATCTGTGTGCCCCTGGTCACTCTCTGAGTGCTCGGGGCTCTCTACGGAAGGGAAGCTGTGATAGTCAGGTGGAAAAAGGGGAGAACATTACTCAGTTTCAACAGAGGCAGAGCTGGTGAAACCACATCCATAAACAGTGAAACTCAGGAGGTTTTGTCCCTCTGTTATTTGTATTAAAATAACATAAAAAGTGCATTTTTTCCAGTTTCACGTGTACTAACACTCACAGTGTATTTGTCCTGTGGGTCACTGTCTGTCTCCTATTGCAGGACTTGCCAGCATCTCCAAACAGACCCAGCTGATTTAGTCTCACCTGGGTGCATAGTATTCTTTCTTCAAAAACTGCCAGGCTTATCTTCCTCCTCTGCCAGGAAATTGAGCCAACCTCTGGATCAAAAAAGGCTGAATCTGCCGATTTTGTTCAGAACTGAGACACTGAGTTGTGTCAGTTCGCAGCTGAGCATCTGGCCTCATGCCATCAGAAGAGGTAAAAAAAAAACCCCAAGCAAATAAATGAACCGACCAAACAAAAAAACCAACCCAGGTGCTATTGCTGATCTAATCTTCCATAAGTCCTTAATCCCAGTTGTTTGTTTGATGATTTTTTTGTATTTTCATTCAGGGCTGGCCAAGCTAAATATTGAATACAGAAACTAGTGAGGTGGTAACTGGGGTTACAGCGGCAGATACTTGTAGTCAGCAATGGACTTCAGGGTAGGGAAGATTGCAAGAGCAGCATCTCAGGTCTGTGCTAGGCTGCTTGGGAATGACAAGCTCAGAAACAGCATCAGCTGTGGATGGAAAGATTTTAAACATGTTAGGAGTGCTCTAACAAATGGCTGTTGCATTTTCACATGAGAAAATGCAAAGTGATGCATGGCTATGGCTGTTCAGATTCAATTAGTGTTAATGCCCTTCCATTAAGCTCTGGCTTGCAGGGCTGCCTCTTGCTTGGGAGCCTGCTGTGCCAAGGAAAGCTGCTACTGCCTCGCCAGGGCTGGGGTGATGGGTAACTGGGAGAGATCTGAGGTGCCATGCTTGAAAGGAGCATAGCTGTGTTCTCAAGGGCATGTGTGGGAGCATCTCTATTACCACTGAGTGCATCCATGCCATCTTGCCGAGCCTGGCTGAAAAACGATCATGTTTGTTTGCTCTCAGTTGAGTATTGCTTTGTGTGGGGTGAATGCATTAGCTTTTCTGCTTGTGGTTTGGTTATTGTCTGACTGATTCTTGGATTAATTATGGCAAGTCATTCAGCTACATTTTAGTGGGTTTCACTGCTGCTGTGGCTAAAATGGACAAGAATTGGGACTGTGTCGATAAAGGCACTTCTAGGAGTTGGAGAGCTCTGAGCTTGGCTCTAAGTTGTTGTGTAATTTCTGTCATGGATTCTTTGTGAAAATGGGGATAAATCTATTTTAATTCTTATGTGTTAAGAGCTTTCCAGCCCAAGAAAATGCCATTTTTATTTGTGGGTTTTTTTTCTAGTGTGTACAGTAACTAGCACAATGGAGCTCTAGTCTCAGTCGGAACATCTTATCCCAACTGTTAGGGATAAAAAGGTAGGAGGCTTCTCAAAGTTAAACTGTATTTTTAATAGGATTGATTGTTAGCTTCTGCAGAGCATTTACACATGTAACTATCACCCATATTTTATTAAGTGAACCAGCTAAGGAGCCAAAAGGCATCACCTCAGACCAGTGAAGGATGGCAGAGTACAGAATGAGACCAGTGTCCTGCCCCCGAGTCTCTCACGTTCACTACAAAGCTACACCTACATGACAGCAGTTATGGATGGCTACCAACAGCTAGAACCACTCTACTTTTTCAGGACAATATATGAGCATAGCTAATTTCTAAATTACTCAATACAGGGCTTTTCTGTCTCCTGCGCTTGCTATATTAACCCTTGAAGGTGTATATTCAAGTGTCTTAATTTAGTATGGATTCATTGGCTTAAATTGTATTTCTCCTTTGGGTGGCAAAGCATTGAGCGGTTTAGGCATGTGCTGCTTCAGAAAGGGTCAGTATGAAGCAAGGCTGAGTCAAGAAGACACTTGAAAGAAATTCCCACTAGGGAAGGCATCTGTTTTTCACCTGTATCTCATGGACCATTGGAGATGTCTGCTTCTTAGGCATCCTCAAAAGGCAACTAAGAAAACTGAGCTTATGTATGCAAGACAGATCTTGAACATACAAGTGGTATCTCTGAAACAGTCTGCCAATCTGATAGGAAACATTTACAGGCTGAGAATTTTAAAGCAGTGGAAAACACCCAGTGAAATGCCTTATATAGGCCTAGAGGCATTCCCTTCTAAGCAGCTATGGTTAAGCTTTTGCCCCTTTGAAGCCTATAAGCGGGTAAGGTGTTGAATACAATAGCTCTTTACTCCTCATCTTCTGGAAAAAAATGTCACTGTATTTCAAGTCAGGAAGGGGATACTTCAGTTGCAGAAACAAGGGATATGTCCCACAAGGAGGAGATGCTATTATTTTCTGATTCAAGTGACACCCAGACACCTCATCACATCGTGGGTATCCTGTTATAACAGGCACAAATAAACTTGCTTAGAGGCAGACAGACAGCCTGCAACAGAAGTAACCCAGAATTTGATCTAGTTTTCTGACAGTTGCAACATTCCATCCCTTCTTTCAGACTACAGCTTGCTGAGTCCTCATCAATTGCTGGAATCAAATCATCCCACCCTTTGGCTCTTCCTCAACAATTTTCCTCTTTTGCTGGTACATCTAGTGTCTTTTGTTTGGGGGGCACAGACATTGTTTTGGGGATGATATTGTGAAGGAAATGCTCAGGCTGCCCTGAAGTCCTGCTGCTGTTAGCTGAAGTTACATGAATCTGAACCAACAGGAAAATCCAGATGGGGTCAGGGTAAGTTTTGTGCCAGAACCTGTTTTTTGGCCATATGTGACAGAAACCTGAAGCAGTCAGAACCTTGAAGTGGAATCTCCTCACATCAAAAGGCAAAAAAAACCCCAAAAGCCTCCAGTCTGTAAAACTGGAGTTATGAGAACAGTCTGTTAAGCTAAAAAAAAAAATAAAAAACCTCTTTAATTAGAGAAATTGTTTGGTGAGACACATTAACTTTTAAAAAGAAGCGTCTTTGCATGGTGAGTCTATTCTTTCAGTCTTAGTTTCCCTCCCAGCAACTTCCACAGACTACCTGGTGCGTATAAACCTACTGGTCTCCCTGAAGTCCCTGGGAGAGCTTTCTCCCTGATGCTTGCTGAATTATTTGCCCTCTTTCCTCTGCATTGCCCTGTGGCATGTGCTCTTCCCCCTCTTCTGGAGCCTTCTGATGGCCAAAGGAATAACAGCTGCCACAGGGAAAATGGGCAGCTGTCCTCCCACACTATCCCCAAGTGGGAAAGTGTGTCCTAGCCATGCCCTTTTTCCTGGAGTGTGTAAGTTACAGTCTCTATATACTAAATTGGAAGCAACCAAGCTAAGCAGTTATGCCATCTGCTGCAATTAGTGTTTGTGGAACTTCATTCTGGAGGAATTGAACCCTGTGCAAGAACCAGCTCCCCTATCCAAGCTCATGTACCAACCCACATGGCAATTCCCTTTGCAGAAAGGCAGCAGCACATATCTGGGATATTCTTGTGTCCTATGTAAGTCCCTGGAGGTGGCTGCTTCAGAAGGCTGACCTTGAGAGTGGGAAAGAGTGAAGGATTTGGAGGCAGCAGAAGGATTCCAAAAAGCAATTTGTTTGTGGGGTTTTTTTTTTTCCTGGTGCGAGTTTTCCAGACCACACAGACCCAATGAGATCTTGAACAATGTCACACAGAGGGTCCAAGCTCTGTAATTAAGCCCCTATAAAAGCTCAGCCCTTGCAGGGGCCCTGGTGTTCCCAGGCAAGGTGTTGTCATTAGAGAGCAATGGAGCCCAGGGACACAGCTAACTGGGTCATCAAGGGAGCCCTTCTTATGTTTGGAACTAAGGAAAGATCCCACATAACATCCTTAAAAAAACCCTTGGTACAGGAGGAAAACCTGAAATCGGCGTCTGTAGTGTTGTGTTGGTTTATATGGGTTTAACAGCTTGATGGATCTGAGCTGGGAAACTTTGACCCTATTGTTCCTATTAATCAATTAATTGAAAGCTGAGCGAAGGCCCTGCCTTAGGATGTACAGTAAAGCTCAGGGAGGAGGTTTAAGGTGGTTATAGAGTGGAAGCTTTTCTTTGGTAATTAGAAATATTAAGTTTGGCTTCCCCTTGTCTTCCTGGAGGAATTTCAAGGGTGGGGTCATCCTGTTGTTTGGGTTTGTAGCTTGCTATGTTGACAGAAGGATTAATAGGAAGTGGCTGGGTTTCCTTTTTCTTTCCATCCTTCGGTGCAGCTTGATGGTGCTATAACAGCTAGCCATACCAAATTCAGAGCAGTGACACAGTGGGCCATTAAAATGGCCATTGGTATATCAGTATGTTAAACATACATTGTGAATTACTGTTGGGCAGAAATCAGAAGTGAAACAGCTGGTGGCTGGTAATACCTCCGTTTTCCTAAAAAAGGGTACTAGGGCTTCCCTGTCCAACTTCCACTGAATTCAATGGAAGTTAAAAAATTAAAACACTTATCTTTGGCTGTCTCAGCTAAAGTTAAAAATGTTAAATTAAATTATACTCCAACAGTTTGGCTCTGCAAGCAACTGTGCTAAGATACTTTATAAGATCAAAGTAGCAGAATTAGAAGTGCCAGGATCAGAATTTTTTTCACAGCAGTAGATAGCAGGCCTGTTCTTGGCAAACTGGAGTAAGTAGTTAATGTTGAACTGAGGTCACCAGGTCACTGGCACAACAGAAGAACTAGGTGAGAAAATCAGCAACTTGCATTTCAGCTAGGGGATGCTGGAGTAAGGTGAAATCATGTGTTCCAGGAGAACTCAGTTATAGTGGGGAGGATGAGGCGCACGGGAATTCAACAGAAAAGGAAAGGACCTCTGCTGCTTTTGCTTTTTATTTGCGAGTTGCTTGCTTTGTGTTGGTTTCTGAGACAGAGTGGGGAGTGGATGCAGTGAGGAGGGCTATTGCCCCGCTGCCCTCCATGTTAGGGGACTGCGGGGTTTTTTCTCCTTCTGGTGGCTGCTCTGGCTGTGGCGTCAGAGCTGCCTCCACCTTCGTGACTTGTTGAGTTCAGAAGCTCAACTTTGAAATCTCAGGTCCCAGCTGTAACAGCTACATCAGTATGTCTTCCTAAATTCTAGATATCCTCTCAGGATTTACTGGCAGGAGAAACAGCCAAATTAGGTGAGAACCAGCAGGTGGTGCTCGGTTGTAAATGCAAAGGGTTGCTCCATGTTAAGATGGTAGCAAGCTTGCAGTGCAGTTGGTTATCCTATGCCTCTGCTAAAATACCAGCTTCCCCTCGCACCACCACCCCTCCCCCCACAGTGGATTACGTATTTGGGTATAACTATTACTAAGTGGGTTTATATGCTTTCTAGACAGCCTCCTAGGTTAGGAAGCATTGCAAAAATGCTTTGTATAATTTGGAAACTTCTGATGACCAGCTGCAGAGCAGGGCTTGAAGTCTAAGAGCAAAGAGCTCAGAAAGCATAATTATTTGGTCTTCAAAGATGCCTGATGCAACTTATTTGAGAGAGTGCTGCAGGAATCCACACATTAAAAGAAATATGTGGTAACTGTAGAATGCTCTCTCTTCCTTTTCCCTCTGTTAATCACCTAGTTTAGTTTTGTGCCTTTATGTTGTGTTAAAATAATACAGAAGACCATGGACAAAGTTGTGACTGGAAGATAATAACGAGTAATGTTTACAACAAAGCTCAGGAGGGAAGCTTTTTACAAAGAGCTACTTCAGAAGCTGGTCATGCATGTAAAACTGGCTCTTATTAAAACTGATATATTATTTTTAAATGGTTGCTATAGTCCTAGATTGTATTCTTTTGAATATTGAATATCAAGCACCTGACACATAATTCCAATAAAATTTCTTTGGTTAAAACTGTTTCACCTGCTTTAACACTACGTAGTCTGAATGGCAATAGTAGCCTCCTGAAGTCTTAAATTTCCCTGCACCACAGGAAGGACACTGCAGTAGGACTTGGAGAGGTATTATGTTTTGGGCTAGTTTCCTCATACAGCTGTTGCTGTGGCTCTTCAGTTTTATATAAAAGCAATACTAAAGGTCAGATTAGATACCATTTTAGAAATAAAACTGGCCTTGGCCTAAATCCTGTGTAACCTCACTGACAGTGCACAGAATGCAAACGAGCATAGACTGCGTTCTCTTGTTTCAGTTTTTAAAACAATGATTTAAAGCAATCATGCTCTGAGGGGAGTGTTTCTGTATAGCCTTAAGTGGTGAAGGTCTACTTGTCTCAAATCTGGCAGAAGGAATATACACCATCACTTTCCTCACGAAGACATAGACAACAAAGTTCAAGGAACAGTTTTTAGGGTTTGATCCTTCCAGAAGTGTTGAAGGCTTTCTAGATTACTGAATAAATGTGTTGGTTAGCATTTATAGGCTATTAAGGAAGCTCACGTGGCTGAAGTCATGCTTGTGAGAAGGCTCTGCAAACAGCAGGTGTTTGTGGGGAGGCAGGTCGGATTGCTGGTCCCTGCCTAGCTGGTAGACCCATGGTGGTCCCTATGGTTTTGTCTCCGACCCCAGTGGTAGGGCACAGCAGATCTTGTTGTTGTTACCCATCCAGTCCAGCATTCTGTTTCAGATTCATGGAAGCAATAACTGACTTATAAATCCTCCACTTCAAAATTAACAGTGGTCTCTCCTAACCAGTAAGCTAAGTGCTGCTCCTTTTAATGAACCTAACAGGGCTGGATCTTCTAGTATAACCAGTGGGAACTTCTCAGGCACAATACTTTGCTTAGGCAGCCGTTCCAGCCAACAGTGCAGCAAAATACTGCTCTCTGAAAATTATACTGTCTAAGGTCTTTCTACTCACTTGAAAGAAGGTTGATGGAAATAAATTCTGTGCTTCATTATGCTGATATTTCTAAAGTGTCACAGGAAGTGCTTTGCATCAGGGAAGCCAAAGCAACATTTAAGCAAATGGCTGTGTAATGGCCTTCTGACTGCAACTACCTTCAGCCAAGGACCTGTTTGACAGGTATCTGACTTGGCCAGCTGTGTTTCTACTGAAAGCTGTGGGGAAGAAAGCTTCCACTGACCTCCTGGGGCAAACAGTAGCAGGCATTCAGTGGGCAGTGTTGGGGTGTGGGTTTCTGTCCAAGGGTACTGATTAATAACACTGATTAATAAAAGGCTTTGGTGGATTTGGCACACTCAGCATTTCTGCAAGTCAGACTGGGTTTATGTGCATGTGAGGCAATCTTTTCTAATGCAATTAATTAAGAAATATGCATTTAATTAGGCTGCAGAAATAAATGAAGAAAATCTGAGCCCAGTTTAACTGAAGCTGTACTTGCTGTGAAACCAAAACAATGCCTTTGAAAGAGTTTCCTATGAATTAATCTCATCAAGAAGTTTCCCTGTTAAGCATCCTTGCTGATGACAGAACTGTCATCTGGGGGAGGAGTGTTACATCAGTACATTGTAGAAAGAGGAGGGGGAAAAAACCCCTAAACCAAACCAATCAAACAAAAACCAAACAAAAAAAAAAAACCTCCCATGAGATTAAACAAACAGAGAACTGTAACTTGGGCACTGGACACACCTGGTAGTCATGGGAAGTTTAGGTAGTGATGCCTAAGATTAAGCAGTGACTATGGATGCTCAAACTGAATGAAATTGTCACTGCTGACACGCCAAGAGATGTCAGGTGGACATCCAAATTTGTCATAGAGGTTGCGTCACTCGGATGCATCATATCTTTCTGTGGGAAGTAAGATGAAAAATTAAAACCGTGGCAAGGAAGGAGTTCAGAAATGGTCATTGTCTCTAGCTGTGCTGTCAGCTCCACTCCAGCTGCTGATATGGCACCTGCACTTTTGAATTTGTATTCTCTTATCACTGACGTACTCAGGGGTTTGGCAGGTGATTAATGTATGCTGATTCACAATTCATCCTGTGTAAAGTTTGCAGCAAAAGGCATTATCTTTGGTGTTGTAAACATGGGGGAAAAAACACAACCCACGATCAGATTCTTCCGTAGCATAAATTTCTTCACTGTGACCTACAAACTTCTGCCTCTGAAGTTGAAATTGAGATTTTGTTCTGGCAACTTACACACCGTCATCTCTCACTTATCTCTGGGTGGTTTATTCAGGTTACGGATTAACAGAGCAATCATTTAGCAACACCCTGCATTCTACTGCTTCCAGTCCAACTTGGTACAGCTGCATGACACTATGTGGGGCTGCACAGACTTACTGACTTGGCTCAGTACTAATTTAAGAATCTCCACAGCCTGCTGTCTGCTGTATTGCTGAGCTTTCTTTTCTCCTTTATACTTTCGGTGCTTGCTCTCACAGCCTGGACACAGTAATACCCTGCTACAGCAAAACAGCAGTTATGATAGTTACCTAGAAAATCAGGAACTAGGTGTATCAGTAAACAGATTTATTTTTTTATACTTTTTTTTTTGTGGGAAGCTTATCTAGGGCAGGATATCTCAGCAGCTTCTCCCTTTTCAAACAGTTACTTTTGATGGAAGAACTGTGGAATGACTCCCCAGGAGGAGGAGATGGCCTGCAATAATCATCACCTGTCAATCCAAGGACTTCCAAGACCAAACCCAGCAAAGGTTCTCAGCAGTTCTCAAAGTGCCAGCGCAGTTAGTGGCTTTGAAATGCCAGCAAGAGCTGTGCTGGGACATCCTCCGTACTTTCTTACAGACACCAGAATGAGAGCCACAGACCTCTCTGAAGGGACAGAAAGGTCCACATATCAAAAATGCTAGTTTTGGAGCTTGTGTTTCATGCAAGAAGATTGCCACAGGAGTGGCATTACTGTCCTATTCTAAGCTTTGAGCTGCTGTGGGACTCGTACATGACTGCTCAGGGCCCCAGCCAGACTCCACCAGCATTAATGGAACATATAATCGATTTTGTGGTGAGGTAAAAATGCATCCTGCAACCTTGTGAGTAAAGAAAGGCCTGTTCACTTAACAAGGCAGGATTCAGATGCGCACAGTCCTAGAGTACCTCAGAATGATCAGCCACTTTCCCAAAGCCAGCTCACACTATCATTCTGGATGTTTACCTTCACAGTACAAACAAAAAAGAGGTGTATTTATTGACGGGCTAAACAGGTACACTTCTCTCCAAAGAAACCAGTTTGTTTAGTCAGCCTGGGTGTTGACAAGAGGTGGAAGGAAATCATTAAAAGAGACTGCATAGTAGGTATGATGACTAGCCATGTGGTTGGTACCAAACAATAGAGGCTTATGCAGAGCCTAGGGAATGCAGAGAGATAATTTTACCTTTCCAAACAGGAGGGCATCAAGCTGTGCTTCCTTGCCTGGGAAGTAGGTCAAGAGGAAGTGCACTTTCAATTCGTGTTCATCTCATAATTATTTCACATACTGAAGAACAGCATTTCTGTCAAGGGGAAGATGCCTCTGTGACCAGTCTTATGGAAGAACACTCCTCCACTCAAAGCAACAGCATGCATATTTGACACTTTCAGCACCAGCACCGCTTTCCACATGAGTTCTCATTGCACTTCTGCTGTTAGTTCTGACCTTGCCAAGCTCCACAGTCACTCCAGACATCACCAACAGTGGATCCAGTGCTGGATCCTAGCATGAGAGTGCACCGCTTCACATTTGCCAAAGAGACTCAAATCAAGATGTGATATGCTGACGCTTCTGGTACTAAAGCCAGTCATCTTTCACTGGCACTATTGCAGAAGCAAGTGGTCCTGGCAGAAGCATTTGTATGAGGATGCATATGTTAAACAGGAGACCATTTAAAATGTCTCTCTTTTTTGATTCTTAAGAGGGGAAAAGAGAATACCTTAACATGTACTTGCTAATTTCCATATGTAAGAGAGGATAACTTAAGTTGGAAAGGACCTTTGGAAGTCATCTGGTCCAACCCTTTGCTCAAAGCTAGGTAAGTTGTGAAGGTACTTAAGGTTGCTCAGGGTCATATCACTGAAGTGTTAAATGGATTGAATGTCCAAAACCTCTCTGAGCAACCTATTGCAATGTTTGATCACTATCATAAAGATATTTCTTTTTCTTAGTGGTTTCAAAAGTGCATTTTAAAGATGGATGTCAAAGGTTAGGTAAGGATAAAACTGTATTAGTCTAGGTAGAGAACTAATGTGATATTATCATGTACACTACCTGGTCTTAGTTTTTTGACGTACAAGAGCTATGTTTCTGAAGTAGAAGAGAGCCTTTCCCAGGTGGTGGTGGTGGGGAAATCAAATACTTATGTTCAAAGCAGATCTTCCCATGAGTTGAAGGAATGCATAAAGGAACAGTGAAGGGAAAAAAACTTAAAAAGCCAAGCGACAGTGTCTTAGAGAAGGATGACAACACGATGGCTCTAATTTAGCATTCAACTATAGAGAAATGTAAACGTGAGCCTAAATACAGCCACTCCAATTGGACAAATCATCTTTTATATGTTGAGAAACAATATACATAGGGCATGAAATACTACTGTTAAAAAGCACATTGCTTTTAACCTGCAGTGTATAATCTCCGCATATGCCACTTACTAATATTTCTTAAAAAAACCAAATGACCTAATTTTAAAAAAAGAATTGGCTGTAACACTGAAACCCAAATCTGTTGCACCAAACTGTGTATGTTCCAGATCTTTCTGTAGCAAAATATTTAGGAGCTAGTTCTATTTTCTGCCACAGATAAACAATTTTTAAAAAAAAATTTTCATAGAAGTTTCTTGGTTTCACCATAACTGAGAAATGGTTGCAGTATTTCATCGTTTTCAAGATAACTAAATTGAACTGCAGTGAACACTGGTTTTTATTTTAGTCTGGGAAGTTGAGACTAATCCTTTATGTTAATTTTTTGCCAGCTAAGGAAGGCAGTAAAGTCAGAAATTTCTGAACCTCTTCTTATCCAAGATTCCAAATTTAAACGTAAGCTAATAAAAGGAGGCTGGTTTTGTGGGGGGGAAAATATAATCCAGTTTTTTATTCCTCTACTGGAATTACTTCTCTTATAATACTATACATAAAACACAACTCAGCCCTTGCATCAGTTATATTGCCTGAAGTAACACTATAAATTCAGACATGCCTGGGATGAATAAGTCTTTTCTTAAGGTTAACAATTGTCATTTTCCTTCTGACAGACCCCTGACTTTGGCATACCCCAAAGCCCTGATTTTCTTCTGCTATATTTTTAATATTTCCCTGCTACCAGCCATTTTTACCTGTTTTCTGCTATAACTATTCTGTTTTCCTCACAAATAGCAGTACTAAAATCAAGTAAGTAGCTATAATACTGTAGCAAAATGTGTATAACGTTTATTAGGAAGACTACTCTCCCAAAACTTTTTTCTTCTTTTCCCCTTCCCTCTAGCTATTGCAGTAGATCTGATTTAATGAAAAAAAAAAAAAAAAACCAAACACAAAAAAAAACCCCAAAAAACCACCAAAAACCAAATCCCCCAAACATACCTAATCAACCAACCAACCAAAAAACACATACAACCCCCACCCCCCCAAAAAGCTATTTAGCAGTTGTGTTTATACATGGTTAGATGCTCCTCTGGTGTGTTATCATACTTACCCTCAAAGAAAAAAAAAGTCTACCAAGAATTAACTTTATATTCATACCACATCTTTGCTAAATCAATGCTCAATTGTAATCAAGATTCTAATCTCCTAATCATTAGCCCTTTCAGTTCTAATGAACTTCTGTATCATCGGGAACAGTTGTTCCTTGCTTTCCTGTAATTCTCAAAGAGCAGCATTTAACAGGAAGGAAAAGCATCAACTAGGCTACTTCATTCATCTGTTCTTAGGTTTTGGGTACAATGTGCATTTTGCATCCCTCACCAAGGTAGTCCAAAAAATCTGGCAAGCTAATGCTATGCCTTAGTTTTTTTCCCCCAGGACTCCTCAGTCTAACACAGCTCACTAACAGTACATTTAATCATCATTACTGTTAATAAAGCACAAGCTTCTGAAAGGCTTAATAGGAGTAAGTACTCAGTATTTTAATGCTGCTTTGAACTTCTAGTCCTTTTAATCTAATTTTCCCAGTAGCCTCTCATTTCTTTGGTAATAGTACCTATAACAGTTTTCCAATAATTTTCAAGCTGAGTAAAGCTGGTTAACTCCTAGAAAAGAGATTGCCAGGGTAAGCCTACTAACTTCTGCTTGTAACTAAGTAATGAGACTAAATTAGAACAGGAACTGAACCCTAGTCCAGCATATTCTGAAATTATGTTGAAGATAATCTCCTTTTTTTCTTAGGATTTTAAACCAAGAGCTTTGCATCCTGCTTCTAACCTGCCCAAGCAAAGACAGAACATTTACTTTCTATTATGTTTACTATATCTAGTCGTGTATTTGTGCTCCCAAATGGCTTGTTTCACAAAGCAACCAGGAAAATGATGAATGAAAGTGGTTGGGAGGAGGAAGTTGGACAGAAATAGTGAGATTTAAACAAGAAAATGTGAATGAAAACTGGATATTATTCTAGGAAAGCTTACTAGGTGACTAAACACCACAATTTCATAATGGTGAATAAGGATATCTTCAGTTAGCGGCACCTCTTTATTAAGTGAGGAAGTGAAGGCAGCTATTAAAAATATATCAAATAAATGAGGAAGAGGAGAAGAAAGAGGAAGGAGGCAGCAATTATGTAAATTAGAGACTGTGGAAATATAAAGAGGGGAAAGACTTGAGAGGGAGCAAAAGAAACCTCTGCCTCGCAGCCTAAGGACAGTAAGGCATTTTAAAGGATAACAGCAATAACATAACTCCTAGCAATAGTATAGCTCACTTGCTGGCAGGAGATTCAGGAAGTCTTAATCATTCAAGAAAGGCAGAAATAACCAATAGTTCTCTTTTGTGTTTAGAAAGAAGCAGGATGATGTAATTGGGTTTCATGGGAATGCATAAGTACCTTCAAACCCTTCCAAGTAAATATGAAAGATGATAAACAGCAACCACAAAGAATTAAAAAAAAAAAAATAAACCCCAGCATGCCTAGATAGAACCAGATAAAAAAAGTTGTGTGTAGCCTTCGCTTGCTGACTTGTAATAAGTCTTCGAGCACTAAAGAAACTTTTGAGTCTAAAGGAGAGTTAACTCAAAGAAAGGCAAAGCAAAATGACATGGATAATCCATGCCCAACTTGTTTGATAGTGGAGGGCAAATACTGAGAAAGCTTGATATGAGATTTAACTAGTAGAGGAGGAAAGGGAATATATCATATTGTGCCCTGTATAAAGTGAGGTTTGGAATTTTTTGCATTATTTTTTATTTCAGAAAATACTATTTGAAAATATTCCTTGTGTTATATGATACCTTGCCGGGTTTGTTGCCCTTTAACAGCCTTTAGCATCCCCTGTGATGTGCTCTGGTGGCCAGAATTAGTTGGTGCTGTAGCTGGATTTGGGACAGATGTTGAGTGCTAGGGCTGGAACCTTCCAAACTAGGATCAATTTGTTGACTGGTGCTGAGACAGTTCAGTGTTTTTATCTGTGTCATTTCTTGAGCCCAAAGCTGGCTTGAAGTGTTATTAAAAGACCCTTGCAAGCCTAGAGAATAGAGTATATGAGAGGTAGCCTGTGACAGAAGGCATGTGGACCATGAGGCTACAAATGTGGTTAAGGAAGCATGTAAGACTAGTATTTTTTTAACAAAATCTACTCATTTTTGTTTGTGGGGATAGGGAAGGCAAGAGAAGATCATTTAACCAGCCTTGGCTGAATCAATACGGGTGCCTTGATTCTAATCAATATGGTCATAGGCCAGGTAGTTTTGTCAGGCCAGTTTGCATTGATTTGGCATGCAATAATTGATAACAGTAACTGTAACCTGTTTTATATCTAGTCTTTTTATTAATTGCTAGGTACAGTATGAGTGAAGTACAGCTTGTGAGCATTAAGAACTGGAAGGCAGTGATTCGGAAATGGATTTAAACGTCCTAATGGAAATGGAGCTGAACATGAGCTTGCTGTGGGACATGGCAGTTCTACAGTGATGACAGGAGCAGGGCTGTATTCATAAGATTCATTAGTTTAATATCAGAATAATGAGAAACTCTCTCACAGCTGAGAAACCCATAAAGTCTGAAGAGTGCATGGGAGCAGAACCGTACAAATTATGAAAATACTAATAAATGCCTTCTAAGGGGAAACTGAAAGAGATCCAGCCGTCCTGCTTAAAAGAAGACTTGAATCAGCCTTAATAAGTAGTAGAGTCTACCTGGTACTAAACCAACTTTGTATTATTGCTGGAGAAAGCATATTAAAAAATCCTGTAACAAGAAGCTGAATCAAGGCAAGTTTAAATTGAAAATTAAGAGAGTAGGATAACTTGCCAAGAGAGGGGGCAAATTCTCCATCTCTTGAAACCTCCAAGATGTGACAACTTCATATATTCTAGTAAAATACCAGGTACTGGATTCAATGCAGAAGCAGCAAAGTGATAGAGCATCAGCCTTACACAGAAGGTGGCACTGAATAATTCAGTGATCCCCAAGGACTCATGAGTATCTGTTACCCTTCCTAAACTTTTGGAGCGTGTCGCTGTACACTGGTAAACTTGAGTCAGCTCTGGTGCTGATACAGCAGTTATTCTATCAATCTATTAACACTGGAGGTAAAGTTAGACTTGGTCAATTCTTTAGTTTAACCACATAACCTGTGTAACACCTTTATTCAAACAGCTCTGCGGCATCAGGATATTGATACCAAAAAGTTTAAGTTCAAGAGATTCCAAAACCAAGAATGCTCATAGGGACTTTGCCATGTGATGATGGCAAAGTACATTTCTCTTAGTGCTGGGTTTTTATTTTTTTAAAGGAAGCTGTATTTTCCCTGAAGCAACTTCTCTGCTTTTGCTTAGTTTCCTGCCAGAGAACAGCACACATTCTAACATCTCTCCCATATATCTGTATCTTTTATTATTTTCCTCTTTATAAATAATCTAGCATGACTTGAAATGACAGTAAATTGCAGAGTTAAATAGACAGTGAAGGCAGTGTATCATTTAGATCTGATTATGTCCTGACATCAAAAGTTTCTTTTATTTAATTGATTCACTTAGCTTTAATGAAATTCCAAAGATGTAAATAGTTGGTCAGTAGGATTATGCAAGGCTTAAACAGATTTATGTCCCTTGAAAAGGCTGTGGAACTGTACTAATACTATTGTAGTTGCATGACAAGCTGGATGGGTATTCAACCACCTGAAGGATCTTCCTGTTTTGTCTTTTTCTGTAATGGTTACTTGAACAGAACACAACTATGGAACAGCACCTGAAGGTGGTGGTGTGTTTAGCTCTTGGCCTCAGCATTGCATGACTTTCTTCAGGATCTTTCAAGTATGTGAATAACCAAGAGCACCAGAGGGGTGTCATATGTGTGGCTGCAAGAGCATAGTAATTTCTTCATGAACAAATAACTACTTGAGAGCCCAAGGCATACCAGTACATGTCACATCTTCCTTTGGCGAACAGACTTCAGCACGCAAAATCCATCTGGCTGCTGTGCTGCAGCTAAGCCTGCCCTGCCAAACCGTAGGTTACAAACTTCTACAGAGATATCTGCGTATCTGAACGTAACACAAAAACACAGCAGCCATAGACATGGCCACTATCTAAGTCAAATTCTGAACCAAAACAAACCTCTGCTTGCTTTGCTTTTCTATACCAAAGCCATCTGAAGCAATGCATGAATAGGTTAAACTTTTGAGAACAGATTAGGAAGGGATTGATTCTTGGTATATGCCAGAACAGCTTGAGCAGTAGCTGGTTTTGTCCAGTAAATATCCAACTCTTTCCAGGGTTTATCTGTTACAACCTCAATTACATGCTCTAGTAATCATCATTGAATTTCTTGTAGTATAGTTAAGATTAGAGAAAACCTGCATCTCAATCAACAGTTATATATAATCAATAATTACATAGTATGTTACTAACTGCTTTCAGCTTTTCCTCTGTTTTCCAAGATCAAGAAAGGTCAATATTTTATGCAGAAAATCTCAGTTCTCCATGCAACAGTCTCATAAAATATGAACTCTTCCATTTTATTGATCAGTGTATTATAAGTATGAAGTGTTTGTTCAAGATACCTTCCTACAGAGTATGGAATTTGCTAAGACCACACACTCAGTGGGTTTTACAGCACTAGGATTACAGTTGTGATAGCCAATGCTTTGACACTGAAATCTTAACTAGAGAATGTCCAAAGCTGAGTATGTGAGTCCCTGCAGCCTGAGATGAAGAGACAAGCTTTTCAGCAGAAAGTTGTAACTGATCCAGATCTTGTGTGGCTCTGATCCAGAGGAGAGTGCGTAATATGCCCTGATTACTTGGTTACATTCAGTTTATTTTGTTCTGATCTGGAAGGATGGTGCTAAGTGTTTCAAAATTGTCTGGGAAAGAAAAGTCAAAGGGAAAAAAATATATATTAAGTTGAGAGAAAATGTTTTAACTAATCCAACAATATTTTAAATGTTTTGTAACATGAAATACCAGGACAATCAAATCCAAAACAAAGATCTATTTCAAAATGAAAAGATGAAATGTTTCTGAAACATTTAGGTAGAAAACTTTCAAAAAATTTAGTGCTGTCAACACAGTTCTGAAAAGATTTATTAGAACTGTCTTTTTCTCCAATGGAAAATTATTCCATATCAAGATTTTTTTTGACTAGAACTTACAGATAAGCTGTTATATTGCTCCAAGTAAATGTTAGCAATGCTTGTTCAATATTTCATTATCAGCTCTTTCAGGACACTGAGCTGCCTGGGAAAAAAACCCACCAAACAACAAAACAAAACCAACCCCAAAACAATAACCAAAACTTTCTTGTGAAATTTGCTTATGTCACAGCTGTCAAACTGGCAATAGCAACACCAGCATATATTTGGAAAGATGGACATTTTTTGTTTCAAGAATATTCATCATTCCAAAGAAGACTATAAAATCATTCCAGACTAGATTGTCAAACCTGGAGAGAGGAAGAAATGGCTGCCTATTATGACTTGCTTTGTAACAAACCCAATTGTGCATATGTGTAGCCCCACCTGACCATGTTAATCTTCAATGATTTACAGTTCATAACCAAAAAAGAAAATGGAGAATCACTGTTTAAATAGCAGCTGCTCAGGAGAATATTCATTAATTTAGATCACGACTCAACAATGTGGTTCAGAAAACATAGTTCAGCAGTTGGAAACACACTAGAAATGGTTTAAATATTTTCTGGTTTTTCATCTTGGCAAATATATCCATAGAAAAAAACCCTACTGGCTAATTGCGTAGAGACATTGAATGCATGCCACTGGTGAATAATAGCATATATAGTGGACACCAATTCCAAAAGAAATTTTAATCAGTGCTCAGCTATCAATTTATACTCTGGCAAAAGCTGAAGTGGTTAGTATCTTATATTTTGTGGTCAAATGATGTCAGTCTCTGTGGACCAGCTGGGTCTACAGGATGAAGAATTAAGGGCTTGCTATCAAAAATACCCTCTCTGAATAATCAGTTCACTGGAATGTTAGCAAAATCACTGTAGCTTTTCCAGCTACAGCTAGGGTAAGAGATGGCTACTACTGCTAACAGATCATAAGTGCTTTTAAAACTGCATTTAATCCCTTGGAATACATCTAGAAATGGAGAGGAAAACAGAGAAGGCGCTTCTTACATCAGCTATAAATTTGACAGTTAAATGAAGAAGCAGCCCCATTTGGACTACCTAGTGTTTCTGGACAGTTGGCAAGTCTGTACTTTCTGGAATATATCCTTGAACTGAGAAATCACTGCATTGTGGAAATGACATCTCCATATGTAAGAAATTATTGTAGCTACCTGGAAAATGCACAGAAAGGACCTTCCTGGCAATTCTTTTCCTTTGGGAATCCAGGATCCCACAGAAAGAAAGACCACAATGAAATCTAATAGTAGCATCCAATACAAATGGTTTTCATTCTATTCACTTTTTTCTATTCCAAAGACACCACCCACCCCCCAGTTTCTGCTACCGCAGCATGGGGCTATGCAATGTGCATGTCTTGCAGATGTACCTGAAAGTCCCTGAGTAATAAAGTAGACTCTGCCCCACGACCATTTTCCCCCCATCACCCCTACATACCACAATCATCTTTAGAACGAGTTTTCAGTCAACGTGCTATTGTGTCTCGACACTGAGGAAACAGAAAGAGTAGACCTTTCCAGTGTGAATGCACTGAAGATGTCCCAGCTGAAATGATTTAACTATCTACCTTCAGAATCCCTTCATCACAGTCAATAGGAAGAGAGTCATGTGGTTCCCTGTGAAACCTCTCATGATGGGGACATGGTTGAATATGCCTAATTTGCCTAATGTCTGCCCCCAGGCCTGCCCCAACTGGTGCTGTGCTCCTGTGCACATGCTGCATTCTGCCACTGCCTCCAGGGTTCTCATAGCCTCCTCTTTACATCTCTGCCACGTTTTCTTGAAAGCTTTGATTTAGTACAGCAGGTTATCTTGTGTGCTTTTAATCCTTTTTTCCTTCCCCCTCCCTTAAGAAAGGAATTCTGCACTTACAAAGGGATTACCAAGTCTTGGTAGCATTAAAGGAGTGAACAAAGTGAAAGTCTGGGGAAAACTCAAGGCTATTGATGCAACTGAATCAAAGTTGGCATAAAATTTCATAATTCAAACCTGCTATCAAATCCAGTTCAGGTTCAAAGGAATCAGGAAAATAAAAAATTTTTATAGAGCACTGAAGTAAAAGTTAATCACATATTTTTTAATAGTATATGATCAGAAGAAATGTCTTAAGCTAAGATGATGTGTCATCCCATGATGCCAGCCATTCAGAACCACTATCAAACTCCACTTGTAAAGGACTAGACTAACATCCAGTAGATGTGGTGGACTGAACCTTGTAAATTATCTTCCTTCTACTATAAGAGTAGCTTTATTGGGATTGACAAATGAGTAATTGAGATCTACTTTGGAAATAAAAAATGAACTATTTTTTTTTCTTTCTTAAGTAAGATGCAGAAACCATTTTCTTTTCATCTCAGTTTACAATAGAGAGTGTCTCAAGATCTTTGGGAAAACCTACATGAACTGAAAAGCAAGAGTACCTGTTAGGTACTCCAGTGAAAGTCCAAGACAAGACTTCAAATGAGTTCAGAAAGGCTTTGTGTCAGCTTCACATGTCTCTGGAGTACTTCTTGCTTTGCGTCATACACAAGTCATAGGAGGGAATGGATAATTTCAAGCTAAAGCTCCCTCAGTGACAACAAATAGAGTCAAAGGGTGAATCTGCTTTGTACCCACAGGAGAGGAGTCCCTCTTTCATAGAGTGGAGGTTGGTGTTTGAAGAGTTCCAGATGTCCTCCAGGTTATAGGTTGAGGTACTGAATGTAAATCATGCCTTTCTTTCCAGCCTCTGTCGGTTTGGCTGCAGATGCAAATGTCCTTGCTATTTCACACCTCAGATATTTAGAAACATTTCTCACACTCGAGAAGTTTTAAATCAGCAATTCAAGAACCTAAAAGAAGAAAGGTTAATATCCATGTTGTTCTTAATTAGCAAGCCACAGTTATTGTGTGTAACTAAATCAGAGCCTGGAGTGTGAATTTTGCAGGAGTTATAAAGTGATGATTAATCCCTAAATGAAGATGCCTCCCCTGTTCTTTAAACTCAGGGATTGTTCTCCCTGTTAACAGAGGAAAGGACTTTGCTAAATTATGTCTGATGAATCTTACTGGCAAATATGCTGGCTGGTAAAGACAAAAGCTGTTGTGTTATTAATGCATCAAAATTAATTATGCTAGTATAACTGGTTACCTTTGGCACAAGTACAGAGCTTGAGGGACCAGACATAGTGCTGCCCTATTTGTTACCATGGTAGATGATTATGAAAGGAGTACAGATCTGGACTTGCATAACTCAAAAGCAGTTCTGAGCAGATAGTAAATTTCCAGGTTAGGAGTAAAAAAAAAATACTGCTTTCTCAAAAGCTGTCATTTAGGACCCAGAAGGAATCTGAGCAACTCACAGGGGAAAAAAATACAGTGTAAAGAACTATGATCAATGTTGTACTGACTAATGGGTTCTCACAAACCACTCTGGAAAATGTACTTGATGTACCCTTAATCTGGTACAAGGCAGTAAGAACGGTTTAGGTGTGGCACCTATTTTTACCTCAGACTTCTCTGGCCGTATCTTCCATAGTTGGGGCTGAATGCACAAGCAAAATGGTGAGCAGCTTCTGTGAGACTGCAATAAACTATTTGATCTGAATAAGATGGTATAACTACTTGCTGCTTTAGGTAGCTGCTTTCCTTGAAATTGGAGTTTGGTCAAACTATGCAGTAAGCTCAGGAACTGTGATTGCTTGTAAGTACTGCTTCAAACTTGAGCAGGGTAAACAAGTAACATCTGAGATACGGAGATAGTTTTCTACTTCCCGAGAATGAAAAGCACCTATTTTGATAATCTCATCAATGCAAGGCTGCAGAAACTTCATCAGGAAATGGCAGGCAACAGTGAGCATCTTTGATACATAAGAATATTAGCAAAACACTCAGTAAGGTTTTGTGTCTCCTGACTACAAAGAAGCTTTTTCAAAATTATCTGCAGACCTGAATGCAGTCCAGTAGTTGAAGCACATTTAAAGTGTGCCAAACAGTGTGTTCTTCGTGTGTGCCAGATGTAAGCAAGCAGTGATTTATGCGTGCAAATGCCTCTGTGCATACGTGCATATTAGCTCAGCTGCAACTTAGCACAAGCACTTTTGAAAACTTGAATTCTGAGCTGCACTTCCCCCATTATTTGTTCTTTCATATTACAACAGGCTCTGCTCCTGAAAAGATAGAGTGGAAGTTGCAAGAAGCTGAGGAGATAAAAGTTTTAGCTCGGTAACAAATGGAGGTGAGTGCTAGTGAGTCATCTGCTAAGTCTGAGGGCAGATGGCTGGACGAGAAATTCCAAACCATTCTTTTAATGCTACAAAAATCTCTCTAAATCTCTGACTGTAACTATGGGGTTGTTCAAAACCAGAATCTGGAAAGATGAGAATAGTTCACTTTCTCAGAACTTAGCTTCCAAATACAGCTGTTAAGACCAATTTGTAAACCTTTAACCTGTGTCCAATGATAGCAGTTACACATCTCTGTGCAGAAACTGAGTGATGAAAGGAACAAATGCACACGCATCTATAGGGAGGTGAAGACATTCCACTGGGGGTGGAGTTGAAGATTCTTTAAGGATTCTGACAAGGTGCCCTCTGGGTCCAGGGCAAGCAAAACTGGATGGAGAAAATGGACTTGAATTCTGCAGTGACTCATGATGCTTAGTGTGCTTCTGTATGTTTTAGCCCAGTGATAGATGCTGTTTCAAACCACAGGGAAGACATGTGGGTATATCTGATAGTGAGTAAAGCATTGTGCAGCTCTTGGTGGCTGTGATGCCTTGCCATCATGGTATGTTCAACCCATAAAAGCTATTCCAGTTGTGTGTCATCAGTTCTAATTGCCCCTCTTCATTCTTTTGTGGTATTGCATGGCACAGCTCTAAGAGGCCAGAATTATTCTCTGTTCTGCATTTGTACCCGAATACAGCTTCTGAATTACACCAGTTATTCTGCTAATCCCCTTCCTGATTTGACCAAATTATGTTAGAAACTGGCTATGGTCATCTATACGAAAAAGTGAAGCTATCAGCAAGACAGTGTCTTCCGCATAACTCTGAGGGTTACACCTTGTAGCTATGGTGATCTAATAAGAGTCCAGAGTAAATGCTCTTACTACGAGCCTTGTGTTCTCTTGTACTCTTGCTTTCATAAGATTCTGTTCTGAGCCAATTCAGCTCATTAAGCCAAGATAAATTAAAAAAAAAAAAAAAAAAAAAAAGAAAGAAAAATAGACGATTTTCTCCAGCTTTAATGAGCAGAATTGTTTGTGAGAAGGGTTTGGCAAATGCCAGTGCAAGGGCAAGGTGGGATGTGTCTCTGGGAGCAGCAGATAAGGAGGAGCAAAGGGTCGTAGGCTGAAAAGGCTCAGGGCCTCCCTCTTTTGGGAGCAGCAGGCTATTAGATCATCCTGATATCTAATCTTTCTGGTTGTTAGTCATTGTCTTAGACTGGGGGAGTCATGACAAAACTTTTGTTGCTATTGTTGTTACCCTTATGACACAGAGGAAACATGACTTATTTCACATAATTTCCTTCATGTAAACAATGAGTAGGAATTCTGTGTGTTTGGGACACAATGACTTCTCAACAGCTTTTGCTGTCTGATGAGAGTGCTGGGCTGGGAAATAAGGGTGATGTTGACTCTGGAAATGGCTACAAAGAGCAAGATGTAATCCTCATATGAAATATACACTGAGAGACCCTGAGGAAAGGAACCACTTATCTCAATATATGTTGTCCTCTTAAGGTCACTTAGGTAAGGTCAGTGTAGCAACATTTGATGATATACTTGTGCCAAAAACTCATTAGCAATCCAATTAAGCCACACAAGGGGTTAATCATGCAGTAGAAGCTGTATCTCCACTGGAAGTTTTGCCACTGTAACACCACAAGCATCAACTTCACAGTATGATATACGAAGTATAGGCTGAGGCTCATATGTGGCACAGAGTGATGCAGCATCCTGGGTTTTGTGAAAGGTAGCCGCACTGTGGAATGGTTCCCCCAGAGACGGACTAACAGTGCAAAGTATGGGTCTGGATCCAAACCTTTTAGCAGTTCACAAGTGGCCCGCCCCAGTCTCTTATTTCTAGTCCCTAACTCTTCATATACTTGTACATGGTTATACATATTTTTAAAGTCCCAGACTGGTCTCAGAAAACATACAGGAGCGTGCCAAGCAGGAATTGCTAGCATAGTATTTAGAATTTCACATTAGAGTCAAGTAGCTGTGCACGAACTCACCTAGTACTTTGTGTATTTTCAGAGTGTAATCTTTGGTTACCTGATTTGTGTACAGGTGCTCAAATTGTGTATGTGGAATGTCAGCAGCTGATTTACTGAAAACATTAAAAAATAGGTTACTATGTCTATGCAAGTTCACTACGAAGAATGCTCCCAAGCTTGCCTGTACATGTTAACTCTTTTCTTTCTGTACCCTCTAACACTGTACACAATAACCTATCTTCTACATCAGTGAATCAGTGGCAACATCTACAGAGCATCAGTTTCATTTACCCCTCCTCAAGGAGCTCTTTCACCATTTGCTGAAGCCTTCTTGTGACCCTTAGATGAAAGACACTTCATCTGTGTAAAATATTATTATTATTGTTGTTAGTCTAGTGTTTTCAGTGGGTTTCACTGGAACCTGATGTCCTGCCAAAAGTAACACCCTGGGAATCTTTCAACAACTGTTCCTGGGTGTTCTGTAGATTACTGCTGTTTTCTCATACACTGTCCCTGAGAACTGCATTCTCAGATTAGAAAAAAATGTCAGTCCTCTTCCCTCTGTGAAAAGAACTGCTGTTCGGTCTCTATATTAAAAGATTAAGCTAGTACTTTTTTTCTGGTGACTTACTATTCCGGCTGTGTTTTGTTTTCTCATTAACCCCTTTGGAAAACAAGTTCAAAATGTTAAATAAGATGGATGTGAATGATCTTGTAGCATTATGCAAACACTTTGCATAGCTGAGACTGGCCAGTTAAAGGAAGACTGCTGGAAAATTGGGCCCAGACATTCAGTCAGCAACTTTCAACCCTGCAGAGACAAAGAACCTTTAAGAGCTAACTTTATAATGAGGAGCTATAGTGCAGCATGGCAGAAATTAAAGGGAGGCCCAAATCCCCTTAGTGACAATTGTGTTTTTCAGAGATCTCCTGAGCAGACATTGCTTTGGGAGACCTTTGGGAAGGGGTGTAGCAAATGAGGCCTCCCTAGGAGACTGTGTTGGGGAAGCAAATGCCTCTGGGCCAGAACAGAAATGGAAGGAGATTAAAGCAGAATAACCATTTCTCTGACAACTGAATGCCCAAATTCTGCAAATGTAGTCTTCTTCTGAAACACATTTGCATTCAGCCACTGAACATGCAAGTTTCTGGAGCTGGAAACAAATTTTTGCAGGAACAGACGTTTCTTATGATTCCTTTGTCACTTTATCTGGTGTTTATCCTGTAGTTCCTCATTTCAAGGTGACCAAGGGACAAAAGATGTGGGAACCACTAATGCAGAACAAATGCCCTGGATTTCAAGTGAGGTTCAGACATGTTTTGTACTGGTGCTGGATCCTTATAAGGAGTAGCCAAAAAGCTGTGTCCAAATGAACTCCTGAATGTTTGAGGAGGATGGAAGAGTTAGGGGAGAAGGAGGGGGAAAAAACCCTGGACCACGTGGGGCAGACTAGGCACTGGATGCCTGTGTTTGAGGCAGCATGGTGGCTGTAATGGTCATTAATTGGCATGAGCTCAGAGAAGCAGATCATATTAGCTCTCAGTTTTAGGTGTATGTTGAAACAGTTATACATACCTAGCATGAAGTGATGGAGGAGCTTATTCTTATAGTTTATTCACTTTTGATCACACTTTTCTGGTTTCTGCCTCCTCCAGCAGAGCTCACTGTCATTGGAAAAGCTCAGCTTTATTGTCAATGTGTTGTGCAATAGCCCTGTGGAGGGGTTTTGTGGTGCTTTTCTGTGCAGTCACTACAGTCTTTTTCTGAAAAAACACAACCAAATGCCAGTCTTCCCCTTTTTTCTTATTCACAGTTTCTCATATCTTGTTTGGGCACCCTGATATTCCGATGCTGCTGCTTGATATGACCAGAGAAGATGGGCAAAAGAAACTTCTTTCCACTTATTAATATGATCATCATCACCACTGACTCTTGTTCTATATTTATCCCTACTTGAGAAGAAGATAAACATTTAGTGACATTGTTACAATTGTTCTCCTCAGTTCTTGACCCTGGCACCAAATATTCTTGTTTTCATTGGGTCTTTTGAAAATGTCTTACCTTGTAATCTACCTTCTGAAAATATACTGCCTCAAAGGATACCTCTTCAGTCTTCCACCTTGAAGGCCTTCATTCAGCTACACCCACTACATTTGAAGGCAGCTGTGAAGACTTTCCTCTCCTTCCCTGCCCTCCCTACCTTAATTTCATACATCCTTCTAACACCTTGGCTGCTGCAGTATTTGAGTACAGAATGTGAATTTCCCTTTGCTCACAGGTATCAACATGTTAGCGTTGATTGTGTACGTAATACAGGTGCCTTGGGCAAAAGGCAGACTGAATGCTGCTTGGTAACAGATACAATATTCCCACAGTTTTGGGCCCACAGGATATTATCTATAGCATAACCAAGAGGAGTCACAGAGTCCTACCTGCCCTTCACAATGCACCAAGAGGAGAAGGCAGCCTTCAAAGGATATAGATCTTTCCATACAAAGATTGTGATCAGTAAATAGCAGTGTTCTCTTAGCCTGTGTATTTTGCTGGTCCTAAAACAAACGTCCCACAAGTGTTGCTCTCATTTCTGCTGAATCAGCCTTACAATTATGCCTACTAAGCAGATGATAACAAATGAAGAAGTACTTTGTCATGTGCCATGTGTATGGAAATGGCTGATACAGCTGGAGGAGTTAGTCCTCTAGGCACTGTCCCTTATTTCTCAGAGAGGTCAAGAATAGTGCTAGAGATTGTGTCTTCTGATTGAAGGATAGCCACTGAGAACAGTATCATTTCAGATTGGTCCAGCCAGAGCTGCACCAGTATATACCCTCAATGTACTTCATAAACAGATTTATCAAGTCCATGGACATACGTGGTTAATTGTACAAGGCTTATGGTAAAGCTCAGTGCTACTTGCTTTTGCATAACTCCTTTGAGGTTTGGTTGGCTGAACTTTACTTTTCATAAGTCATCTCATCATACGTAAAATAAAAAAATGGGAGGAATATAAAAATTATGTTAGGCACAGCAATAACAGACAGACTAGGCTCCTAGCTGAGAAACAAATTCTCGTCAGATAGGAAAAAACAGGGAGGGGAACAAAGGAAAAAAAAAAATTGCTTTTGGATCAGAATGGAGAGGAATGTATTGTTATCACTTGCAGCCACAAAGTGATGCATCTTTTTATTTTTTAGCTAGCTGTTGGCGGCTACAGAGACACCTTTCCCTGCAGCTGGCCAAGCATCTGAGTCAGTTGCTCCCACAGGAGAGATAATGTCCCTGTTTGTATATTGTGTGAGTGAGGCAAGAGGAAGCCTTTAAAGCGACCCTGCCCCACCCTGGCTGTAAACACCTGAGTTCACCACCATGCTGGCCCTCATCCGAACCCTGAGCCCGTTCCCCCACCTGGGAATCTGTAAAAGAACTGCCATTTTGCCATGGCCCAAAAAAGTGAATACTGTAAAACTGACCGAGTCCAATAACTCAGGGATATGCCTGGAGGCTTGTGGCTGAAGGTAGCACAGAGGGGGTTGGAAATAAAACAGTGGGCTGCTCAGCTCAACATCGCTAACCAAAAGCTAACCTAATTAGTAGCCACCAAGACCTGTTGCCATCTGCTCTTGAGCTGCCTGTCTAAACCTGGTCCTGAGTTCAAATCTCTGTGTAAAGATACAGATCTACCGTGGGCTTGCAACGCTGTCAACATCAGAGATAGCTTTAGTTATCTCTTTCTTTTCATGGTCTCAGCAGAATTATTATTATTAGTATTATTAGATCAGCTCAGATGTGAAACGTATCTCTTGCTATACTTAGTTGCTCAGGCTAGGATGAAGTGGGGAGTTCCATCTTCTCTGGTTTCTTGGAATGGAGACCTCCAGGACTCTCAGTTCTCTGTATCTGTTCTCCCCCTTTTGCTTACTAACATTCATAACCTGTTTTGTGGATCACACTTCACTGGAGCTCTCTTCTGGGGCTGCACTCCTGGTTTGGTTTTTTTTTCCTCTCCTTCATTATTTGCTTCCTATACTGAAGTAGTCGGGTTTTGGTGTGTTTGTTTTGTGGGTTGTTTTTTTTTTTTTCTTTTTCTGGCACGATGAAGATACTGGCTCCTCTGTGCATGTGTTAGTTTTTTTATTTTGGTAGGCCCCTATCTCTTTTCCCCAAGATTTGTATAGCTGCACCTGGATAGGAGTAGTCTTCTCCCTCAAACTCTGTTGCATCCTGGATCCTCATCTGAGAAGGAGGGTAGAGGGGCTTTTATTGTGCTGGTGGACTTTGCCATCCCTGTCTGAATCTGAATAGGCCAGCATTATTTCACAAGTGCTAAATCCACTCACAATGGTTTTAAATGGTTGAGCTGCTGAGCCAGCTGAACAGCAAACACCAGAGGGGAAACCACATTTCGTGAGCGTTTCAGATTCCTTCAGACTGTACGTGGAGCCATTAAGAGCAAAGCAAAAGCCCTTTGACACAACTCCCTTCGGCAACTTTTTCACAGCTGCATGCCAAAAATGGGGGCTGGCTAAGGAGCTGGTCCAGAATCAGCTCCCAAGAATCTAGCACATGAAGATGGAGTTCAGATCTGTTTCTGTTAAAAGAAAACAGCAGCATATTATATTTTCTTGTAGCATATTAATCCTTTGCTGGATGTCTCTCTGATCAGTGTGGATTGCCAGTCAAGGTATCACTATGGACAAAAGATGAAAAAACCCCACGTTTATGTTACGAAGGAATATTTTTTTATTGTATTTGTGTTTGTTTTCCTTATTCTTCACATCTAAGTTAAGAAGAACCCAGATTGTGTATCTCATGGTCTTCTGATCATCCCAGAAGAACTAGATCTTCAGCTAACATGACCAGCCAAGATCCAAGTATGCAAACAATTATCCCATTGCAATAAGATGGATGAAGGCCTATCTAAATGAGCTGCTATTTCTGTCTCTGTCCAGACTTGTGAAGTCAGGGGACTTAATTCTTCCTTAGAAGATTTAATTGCATATTCCCTAAATAAGTTCTTTCACAGTGTTCTGGATTAGTTTAGACACTTTAGTAATGGAGGGTTCCTAGCCCAGACAGTCTTGATAGAGTGATTGAGCAGTTACACTGAGGCAGCAATAATAATTGAGAGTGGTGGTGAAGATGAACCTCCCCCCTCCAGTGCTTCAGCTCCAGTCAGCAAAAAATGTGTGACCACAACCTGAAATCACACAGGGATGTGCACGAACATTTAATCTTGAATCAGCTAAGAAAAGGTGCAAACTTAAAGTAGAATAGTTGCATCAAGAACCTGTATGGTCATTCTGAGTCAGAATTTATGTTTAATATAATTTAGTTTGTTTTGCTTCGGCTCTGGGGTTTGCTTCCTATACCAACATGGCTGAGCATGACTCTAGCTCCATCAAGAAAGAGGTGCAAACACAGCTATGCGCCTGAACTTTGGAAAGTGTGTCAAAATTTGTTTCCAGTTGATGCTGAAGTACATTCAGCAGGGAAGTAACTGTGTATCATCTCTTACTGACAGCTTCAGTTAATGTTCTTCTTTACATTGTGTGAAGTAACAGAGTGATTTCTGATGACTAAATAAAACAATATTTAACAATTTCTTCAAAAAAATAGTGGAGATTAAGCATTTAGTCAGTGAGAAGCAGAGATGAAACCACAGAACACACTGCTGCTCCATGGCAATCCACCCATCCAAACACAGATGCTCAGTCTTTCATTCCTGCTTCTGTCACTCACTTTCTACTTGTGTGTCTTTGAGTGCATCAGTGGTCATTTAACCATCTCTGTCTTGACTTAATATCTGTAAAATAGGTAGGAAAACACCTCTTGCTCCATGTGGGGATTGTGAAATTAAATTCACTGATATTTATACAATGCTTGGAGAACTAGGGACAGCAGAACTTTGTTCTCACACAAGTCCTGTCAGAGTACAGAGTATTGTTGTGTTGTTATTTTCTGAAGAAACATTCCTTCAGCAAAACAGGTTACAGAAGAATGATTGGTTGCTCTTTGGCTCTTGTTAGCTTGGTAGGAGCAGTTATTTTTCTTACATAACTAAAGTCTGTGGTGAATTTGGGACTTTTTTTTTTTTTAATTCCCAAAAATATTATTTGGAGTTGTGTGAGTGCAAAAATAGAACTGCTGAAAATATGCATAAATATCCACAAAAATTAAAACCCTAAATTAAAAAAAAAAGAGCCTGAACAATCCACATATCGGTACCTCACCTCATTTGCTTGTTCTCATTTCTCTAAATCTCCTGACAGGATTCCCCCAGAATTTCCAGCACTCGATGAACCTTGACCAAGCAGCTTCGTGAGAAATTTCTTCCTCAAGGGTTATTTTGAATAGAAAGTTTTAAGATCCTGAGTATAATGGTTTTCACAGCTGTAATTAGAGAGTCACACATCTGATTCATATAATTTGACAAGGAATTATAACTCGCCTGGTTCAAAGGAGTATGTCAAGGTGTATGGTAACTGGTGATGTGAATCTTGCAGCTTTTCCATCATTCTGGTGTCCAATTCAAATGTTTCTGTTATGTGTTTACATACCTGGGGCAGTCTAGATTACAGTAGCGGAGCTCATTTCTTGTATTGCCTTTTCTCAGAGAGAGTTTTATAAACATTTGACTCATAAGCCAGGGATGGGGAAATGGCAGTCGAAATGCTCATGTACCCCTTTGTACTTGGAGAAGCTCATAATTCTGTGTGTTGTTATTGTATGCATGGAGCATCGCCCTTTTTTGGTTCTCAGAAGAGAAACAACAAATTAACTCATATTTTTCAGGAAAGACTAAGAAATGGTGACTTGAGCTGAAAGCTTCCATTTTAGTGGTTAAATGAGTGGAGGTGCTATACCTGTTTGATAGCTGAGGGTGAGCAGAAAAGCAGGTGCATGGTTCAGTCCTCAGGCATGGGCTGGAATGAAGCTGAGGGAGGCAACTTTTTGGCAAAAGACACAAAAATCCGTTTAGCCATGGTTTAATGGGTACTTCACATTGCAGAGGACTCCCACTCACAAAGATGCCTCAGTGTGAAGTTTTGCTGTTGGCCAGCCAGGAGAACTGTGTGTTGCCACCACCATAATCAGGTTTATAATTACTTACTAACTAAAACCCACTCCTTGTGCACTCAGATCTGTAAGATGCAGTGTGGGTGAGATGTATCTGTATCTCAATGTGTAAAAGAAGTATCTGGTGAGAGATGGTGCCCGTAAAGGTTGTAGCTGAGGAGAAGATGGTGGAATGAGGGGATAGGGGTCCCACTGGTGGTGGATATGCAGGTGTTGTGAGCAGGACAGGCCAAGCTGGCGGTGCAGCATGGGGGCGGCAGGAGGGTTGTCTTGGGATGGTTTCGTGTGGCTGCTGGCTGACCTTGTCCTCTGAACGGAGTGTAGCCACACTGACTTGCTACCACTCTCAGTGGGGTGTGGGGCCCCTACCGTGGAAGGCCCTGAGTGTCCCTTCAGCTTCTGGCGCTGCACAGGCACCATCTTGTTATCTCAGATCCTGTGGCACTTAACCCTCTTCCCCACCCCTGCAGGGAGACCATGTGCCTCCTGGGCCTTGCTCCCTCTCTGCTCTTCCTGCTTCAGTCGTATGAGCTTTATAAAGTAGGCACAGAAATCCGTTATAATTAATAAACTTCTGTAGCTGCCAGCCTCTGGGGTCCTCTCCCCTTACCTCAAGAGAGGTGGCAGCACCCCCCAACTCAAGTGACTCCTGCCCTCCCAATCTCCTCTTCAAAAATGTCTGGGCTTCCTCAGGTAACTTTTATACAGCCCATTTCCCCTGCCTTGCAACTTTGAGCGTTTCTAGCTGTGACCAGAGCTTTGGCTCCTTTGTGGTTATTGGACATGGAGGCAAGGTGCTGTGCACTCTGGTCTTCAATGAACCAGCCCTACAAGGCAGTGGGGGAAAATGTCCTGTTACGTACTGTTATGGCAGCCCCAGGTCTGAGTGAAACTCCTATGTCTGGTGCCACATGGCCTCTCATGCAGCCCAGGGAGGTCTGGGCATGCCTCATCCCTGTGAGGCCAAAGAGGTGGCACCACTCATACGGCAGCTTCGCCCTCAGCAGGCCCAAGGCCTGAATGATCTGCAGTCAGTGTCCTCTGGCAGCACGGCCTCTTTTCTGTAGTTTATAGCACTTGGTGGGCAACTTTTTAGATATATCTGAGGAAATGACTGTTCTAACAGCACATCATTGCCTTTTTTTTCTGCTGCAGGGTTATCTTAATCCTACCTTAACCCTGAACCCAGTAGAAGAATCCCATTTAACAGCAGTCCCTTGTATTCTTCTGTGGGAGGACTCTTTTGGGAGGAAACTATTGTTTCAGTGAGAGCGGATTCACTGCCCAATGGGTCAGTCCAGCTAACTGACTATATGATATACTCTCTATCAACCGCCCCTTTCTCCTCTTTCCCTTCTTTACCTTCACATGCAGGGTTTCGCCATGGACATGGCCTGTCCAGTACACAGCATGGTGCCAGGCTTGCTCTCTCCGAAAGACATTGATACTTTTCTTTCACCATCCCTCAACAAGGTGGGATATGAGGGAGCAGACCAGCCTCTGGTGTGAGGCGTCTGAGTTCTGTGGGATAACTCCAAGGATATATGTGACTCCATATGTGCCTCATTTTCCCCCAAATACCCTAAAACCTGTGGTCCAGTTCCTCAAGATGAAAAATACCATCCCCACGTTTGGGAAGGGCATAAGTGAATGTTCACCCGAAGTGGGAAGGCTGGCCGTGTCCAGGTAGAGCAGGCAGGAGGAATGTATAGGGGAGAGAAAAAACACTACATCTGACTATAGAACAAAGGACCAATCAGTACTGTCTGTAAGGAAAAGTCTCCTTTTCAACATGTTGTGATCACACTTGTCTGTCTTCTAGTGTGTGTTACTGGTTCCTGGGACCAGCACAGGTAATGCTATCAGACTTGCAGGTCCCTGTGGCTGGGGGAGAAGCGCATAGGATCATTCTTGCTCCAAAGCATCATATCCTGGTTCACACCTGCCTTTTAACTAACTATGGCATAGTGAATCTCTTGCCTAAGCCTCTAGCTAGCCCTGCGAAGGCTTTACTCTCAGGTAGCAGTCCAAAATCTTGCAGTCTGAGTGATATCCGCTAATGAGAGCAATCATCGCTACTGTTCGGGCCCTCCCTGCTTCTTCCACTGGCTAGACCCGGGCTTGGACCTTCATCTAACTCATCTGAAGCGAGGGGTAGCTGCCACTGAAACGAGAGATCCTGCTGCCTCTGCATGCTCTCATGGCCACACAATCTTAGTCATTGGCGGTTGTATGATTCACTGCAGGACAGCAAACCAGAACACTAACCCTGCCAAAAAGTGGTTAGTTTCCTCCGAGTTTAGCTCTCTCAACCAGCTTTACCAGGGTCAAATGAATGCCACACATGGTGTAGTGCACCTCTGGGAACGAGGAGTGGGATCCTGTTTGAGGGGCTGTAGTAACAGGGTTAGTTTAGTTAAAAATACAGTGAGACAAGTTCCTTAAACTCTGGATGGCTGAGTTGCACACACCATACAGGCATGTCACAGGAGCAGCTCTTTTGTAAGCACTTGAGATTTTCTTTCCAAAAGGCTTTCTCTCTCTCAATGCAGACTGTCAATATCCGGGCCAAATTACAGAACCCAAGCAACGCTACTGAAGTCCACTGGAGCAAGGACACTGCCCCATGGTTGGTGATATCAGACTGACACTGTTCTAGGAAATCACTGAAGGAGAGTAAAGGTTCTACAGCACTGGAAAGCACAAACTGGCTGTTGCTGCAGAAGCCAGCAAATAAAAAAAACCAAACCCACAAAAAACCCAAGAACCTGTAAGCACATCACAGCCTCAAGGCACACATTAAAGCCACAAAAAAACACAAACTCCAAAGTCTAACCCAGTTGTTAACACACTTCTTGCATCCCCTCATTAAGCCTAGACTGAAGGTGGGATGTGGGAGATGGGATTTACAGTGGTAAGTGGGACTTTCCATTTGTTTTGTGGGTATTTCAGAAAAGTCCGCACTGTCAGGCCTATAGCTAGCTCTATTTATCTGCCTGTCTAAAATCTTCCTGCTGTAGATCTGGTAAAAAACTGAGCACTGGAAGTAAACTATCCAATTATTTTAAATCTTTTTTCCTTGCAAGTTGCTTGTAAACCTGTCTTTATTTCTGCAGATGTATTTTGCATGCAAAGTATTCACCAGTTTCTGCCAAAAATTTTCAGAGTAGGGTCTGCTTTCCAGAATGATTATTTTATCTGTTTACTCTTTTTACTTTTGATGTATGAATGATTCCCTAAATGGTGAGGTATTATTTTTGCTTCTCATCCCAGAGGACTGTAAATTTTTTTATCCAAAGACTAAGAAACTACAAAAAGAAAGACGCAACATAAAATATATAGCCTCTTTTGCAATACAAATATGGATGACATTCATCTGGTGCATGTCCCTTAAACACCCATTTATACAGAACATAACACCCATGCATGAATAAGAAAATATAAAACTACAAACCTAATAAAACTCTGGAGCCATTTTGTGTCAGGCCCAATCTTTGCTCTGTTCTGGAATATTCATCTCGGGGTCTGACAGACTTAGCCATAGCAATAATGTGTGAGTGTTACTGATTTCAGCCATCCTCTGACTTTCCCCTGGTTACTGCTGCCATGGTGGGAGTGGTGGAACGGATGTTGTCTCAGTCTTTCCCATTCAAAGTCTGGTACGTTAGCTTAAATCACCGATGAAACGGGGTTGTGTTAAGATGCCAGATCATGAACTGCAGCAGCTGAGGTACACAGCTAAACAGATTTTATGGGTCTTTTGCTACTGAAAAGAACTGTCCTGTATGGCTCCCTCCTCCTCTCTCCCCCCCTGCAAATCTCTATGGAAGGGTTGGAGGCGAGAGTCAGGGGAATAATAGCATAAAGAAGTGCAGATAAATCAGCCAGAGTGTGACTGTCAAAGCCATACTTCTTTTCTAATTTATAAAGCTTTATTTCCTGAAGTTAAAAGAAATTGGTGATGGGATCTTGTTGGGTTGTTTTATTTGTTTCTATCCCAAATGTGTTTTTCTGATCCCAGCTATCTCAGGAAGCACTCTGTTATATCTCATCAGGTTACTGGTCTGCCTGCCTGGTTTCTTTTTAATGGCAGATGCTTAACAGGGGAAGATGAAAGTTTCACTTTGAAGCCACAAATAAAGACGTCTGGGAAGAAAAATGCATAATTCAAATTAATTGACATTGAAGTTTTATTTTTTTATAGGTAAATTAATCTTTTTAATTAAAAGATTTAAATTCAAGTTTTATCTTTTGTCTTAGCACTTGGCTGGCTGGCATAGATCTGGTGAGGCTGCTCTACAGCCTTGTGGCTTGCTTTTTCACTTCAGCACAATTTCCTTTCTACATCTTTCTGTGCATAGTTTGAGGTTTTATTGGTCTTCCTAGAAGTCACAACTGGAAAACAAACTTCTTTGAAACACACATAAAAGAGAATTTTTGTGAGGGAGAAAGTGGATTAACAGGAGATACTTCTTACTGTTAAAAAGGAGTCCTAGGTCTCACTTAGAGACAATTGGTGTATAACTTCCCTAATGCACGGTATCACTCGTAGTCTGGTCAGCAATTGTGCCGTTGCCTGTAGGGAACTGAAAAGCATATTTATTTTTATCCTGCTATTGGCTTATGGGATTTAAAAGTACCTTTTTTAGCTTGCCTAACTGTAAATATTGTTACTGGACCTCCCGACCTCTTCTCAATGTTTGCTCCAACATTTGACCTTCTAACTTCGTCCAGGAGATGGCAAATTTCACAGGCTGATGACAAGCTGGCTGAGGGAGTGTCTCCTGTTATGAAGACTTTCAATTTTGCTAAGTGAGCTCCTGTTCTCATGTTTTAGAATAAGCAAAAAAGTTGGGGACTGATCAGTTCTCTTTAGAGCCTTCTTAAATCTTGATTGCCTCTTCTAGCTCTCTCCTATGCTAGGCCAGAGAATCACATTGTTTTCATTCTGTTGTTACTTGTTTAGGGTGGCCACGCACATGTTGTATAAGAAATGCCAGCAGGTACTGTGCAAGTGCTTTGGGCACAGGACCCTCTTCCTATACATAAAATTTCCTATTTCTGTATTGTATCATAGTTAACTCTCATGACTGCTCCTGCTAGTCCACCCAGGAGCTTTCTGAGGAGGTGTGAGTCATGCGTTACCACCCCAGAGTGTGCAGTGCACATTCCCACAAGCTCTTCATAAACCCACAGCTGGAAACTTCCAAGATGACACCTGCTCTGCATTCAGTGCTCAGAGCAGGGACTCAAAAGAGGCTTTTAAATGTACTTTCAACCGAAAGACTTCTTTTTTTTCTCCACCACTAATCACTCCTCCCACCACCTCACACTAGTCAAGTCACGTCATTGCCAGGACCCTCTGCTTGCCTCAGCTATGTGTTGCAAATCCCAATTTAGGATCCTGATGATTATGCCAATCTGTTGCAAATGGCTGATTTAGATTGCTTAAAGAATCACCATCAAAGCTATTAGCGAAACTGGTTTTAATACGGTGTTGTAAAAATGCAACTTAACAAAGTTCACTGGCAAGGTTCACTCTATTACTGTACGGCACAATCATCTGAACAGTGATTCAAAACTATCAAGGCACAAATCAAAGTTACCAAGGCACAAATCAAAGTTACCATACTACAAGGTTATGCATGATATCAATTGCTTACCAAAGATCTGTTGTTGGTAAAAGGTGTCTCTGCCTCAAGAAGCAACCTTGAGAAGCATCTCAGCTCAAGGGGAGATTAGCACCATGCAGCCAGGCTGCTTAGCCAGGAGAGCTCAAAGAAGGCTCATTTAGGCTGTCACATTTATGGAATAAAGTGGTTGGCTCGTAGTCAAACTGCATACAATGGTAAAGGTACGCATGAGACACCTTGTACCCCCAACTTTCTTTGTTCCTTGATAAATGAGTCTTGGAAAAGTCACCCCCTATTCATGTATTAATTGCATGATCGGTGTTCCAAGCCCATATGCATCAATGCTTTCTGTGTCAGTCTGCTCCTCTGTGAGTTTTCAGAGAACTGATTGAATCTAGAGGAGTTCATAGCCTGTTTATGGCTTAGGCCTTTACCTTCTTTGCAGCCTGAATCAAACTACTATTAGTTTGGTTAAGGGATTGAGTACATCCATCACATTATGTGGTCATATGTAATGCTTTTTCCCTCCCCTGCTAGTGCTGTGTATTTCCTGGTCATAAGCATGCAGGAATCGGTGTGCATTCACCTATATTTTGTGCTGTCTAGTGACTTCATGAAATCCCTGTAAGGTGTCACAAAGAAAATCTCTGGTCAGTAGCAAGATTTTTCTTGTGGCAACCTGTGTAGACATGGATAGAAACACTCCACATCTTCCTCCTCTAAAAACAGATAGGTAGGCTCTTTTCAGTTTTGTAACTCAAGGAACCTTTGACTTTCTGGGCTTATTTATTTGACTATCATAAAGATTGAAGATGCTGAGAACCACTTTCGGGTCTTCACTTAACCTCAAGATGGGTTGAAAGAGAAAAATTTAAACCTCGGATTTTTCAGAAGTTTATGAGCATTTAATTGGTGAAGCTGATTTTTTCATCTATGAAACCTGGGCTTCAAATCCACAATAGATCTGAAACTTTCTATTGTGTGGAATGATTTAGTATTCAAGGAGTTAATGTGACTTTTATTTAGCATAATTTTCTTGTCCCCTGCCCTTTGCCCCCAGTTTCTGGCTTACTGATTCTGTATTTTTCTCCTTATTATCTAGCTCCAGGAAAGCCTAACCTCTCTATTCCCCAGTCCTAAATAGAGTGCATTTTCACCAGCTGTCACAGCTACCTGTGCCACGTCTCTTATCTGAGCATAATTGTTCCTAGGTCTTCAAAAACTGCTCTGTACCTCATTTCTCAGTGGAGATACATTCTGCAGGATCGCAGTGCCTGAGTCCTCCTTTCTAGTTAAGCATAATTGTACTGATTATTTCCAAGGGCACAAATCTTTCCATTTCAGTTTCTTTGACGTGGGCCAAAGAAACAAATATTGAACCCCCAGGTAGACTTCCCCACTTTCAAGTCTAAGGATGGTTAAGATCATCACAGACAGAAAAATCAGCTACAAAATTTGGACCCTGCTGCCAGCCTGCTCAGGGCTGGAAGCTGTGCCCTGGCCAACATTTCATGTTCTTCCCTTCTCCAGAGTTGTCTGAAGTGTGGATCTGGACTTGAACTTCTGAAGTTTGATGGCTGTTTGTGATCTGGGCTTTTGATTCCATTTCATCTCTAATAGTTTCTTTTTCCAAACCCTTGGGCAGTTGCCCTTGCCTAGAACACACGCTGAGCACAAGAAACAACCTTCTTAAAAAACACAAACAGTCAGAAGTGGAACACAGAGAACTGAAAGAGCTTCACCAAGAAGTTTTGTTTCCCTATAAACTCTACATAGGAAACTCTGGCCTCTGTGCTCCCTCAGCATTTGCTGTATTTATTTCTTTTCCTCCTCTCCAGATTGGGAGCACTTTGTGCCAAACAGAGAAAGGCTTTGTGAGATGAGGAACAGCTCAGATTTTTGCAGCTTGTAAAGTATGTGCTGCCTCCTTCTGAAAGCTGAAGGCTAACTTCTGCCCCTGCTGCCTCTCCTTCCCCCAAAAAGCAGCTCTTTTTAGTAATACCTCTTCTCTTACCCTCACTCTTTTGGAAAAAGGCTCATAACAGCTCCTGGCAGAACAGTGCAGAGATCCTGCCATTACCTTTTCTTCAAAGGAGAGCAGAGGAAAAAAGCATCACTGAGTTTTCAAGGGAAATTAGCTGCCAAAACTGAGGAGTGAATGATAGGAGCGGTGGATTTTTTCCCCAAAACTGGGGATCTTCCCTCCCGCTTCTCCCTCCCACGGGTATTTCCCCAAGATGGACTCACTTGAAGATTGATGTTCTCTCCTTCTGAGGCCATCCTTTTGCCCCCAGCTCTCTTCCTCTGCAGACGGTACACGGAGTGGGGCACTCTGTGCTCCCAGAGACTCTCTTCGCTGGACCGGGACGCGCAGCTGCTGGAACAGACCTACTATTCATCTGCCAGCAGCCGGCCGGCCGCCTTGGCATCAGCTGGGGGGCGAGAGAGGGGGTGGCACGCCAATTCTTCATTGTCCAGGCAGTCCATGGAACAAGTGTCCCTCTTAGACTTTCCGTGACAGTTGTGTTCATTACGTGTCTGTGCTACGTCTCCGAGTCCAGCTGAGCCTCATGAGCTCACTTGGGCTGGGACACGGTGATGCAGCCAGTGTACCAAGAGGTTCCTGGCATGGGCTGTGTAGCTGCAGCAGCGATCCCGATCTCTCCATCTCTCAACCAGCATGCAGCAGAGCGCACGGAAGAAAAACTAATGGTTGAAGAGATTAGGTCCAGAAAGTTGTGCCTGCTAGCTACTGCTGCTGCTGCAGATATTGTTATATCTCAGATAAAATTCGCACTTTGCTCTACAGTCCCTTCTTCTCATTTTTCTCCCCAGTCAAAATGCCCTTCCTTTCCCCTCCACAACATTTCATTTAGTTGAATTTGATATGTCTGGTCTTAGCTGAAATTAAGTCTCAGTTTTCACTTAAGCAAAAGAAAAAAACCCAAAACAACTGTAACTGACAGTGGAATGGAAATGTATGCAGCCAGAATCAAGTCACAGTGCAGAAAAATAAGTTGTTATCATTATGTGGAATCCTCAGGCAGAAAAATCAGTGTAATTCTCTAGATTTTAGAGAAACTCTGCTACTCTGTACTACCTGCCGATCAGGTAGGCGTGTTTGGCTTTTGAAAGACAATTTCTGTAGTTACAGTAGCATGGAAAATTTATGGTAAGTAATATATTCTGTTTAAACAGTTTAGCCAAATGCATGTTCTAGTACTCCAGCCTGACTAAAAGTGCTGACAAGTCTGTCAGTAGACGATCCTGTTGCATTGATGCTTCCCAGCAAAAGGCCTTATTTTGCAATGAAAACACCAGAACTGCAAGTTCATTTCAAAGTGCTGATGAATTTAGCCTCTCTACATTCCTCTCAAACAGCTTTTTTTTTTTAACTTACAGATGTATGAACTGAAGCAGAGAGATGTGTTTAGGGACCGTGCTAATATAACACAGGAGAGCAGGATACTAGGATGCAGTTCATTTCATCCTTATGGTTTGTCCTAAGGCTGAAAGCCCATCAGGAACCATGAGGCTGATTCTACAACCAAAAGCCACCCTCATGGTTCCTACTTCTGAATGAAAATTAAGATCCCTGTGTCTTGTTATCACTAAAGTGATTGTTTGAATCCTATAGGGAAATAGAAGTGAGAGGAAAGAGGTTACTTGTTTCTGCTCTTCAGCACCTGTTGGCTTTTTCTTTTTTTTCTTCCTTTCTCTTTTTTTTTTCTTAAATGTAAGCAGCATTTATCCCAAAATGCAGTCATCTGCTGTTGTTGACTTGCTCTCCTTAATGGAACCTGTATGTTAACTAAAAACTCCCTATAAGTATATTATTGCACAGACGATAATTACCTGTTTTAGTTTACTTTTCTTAGCATAGTTTATAAAAAGATGCTATAGTTGATCAGTTTATAAATAAATCTTGTTTATTAATAGTTAATTTACATTGGGTAGGTGTCTATTGTGTTTGTTGAGGCACTCATGGGAGTTAAAAGGACTTAATGATGTGCAGGTCCTTTGTGAACAGGCTTCCAGCAAATGACCCATGAAGTCTGGCCAAAGTTTTTGAGTTCCTATATGTGCCATAAGCATCAAAACAAGCCTAAAATATCTTCTAGTGGTCAGAGAGGAATGAAGTATCTGTCACTTTATTTAGTAGATAAACAAATATCACCAATGTAAAAATTTCAGACAAGACTGCATGATATGTAACAATGTGCCTTTTTAAAACTGATTTTTTTAGTATATCTAAATGCTATGCTAGGGGCTTGCTTTTGTTTGTTTGGTTGGTTTTTAATACTCTCCAGAGAGGTATTGCAAAGGGTAATAATCTTGCGCTGTGTCCTCAGAATATCTGCAGAAACCAGTCAAAACTTACAGTAACCCTTGTGTCCTTTTAGACACTTCAATCAAACCAGCTTCTCAATGCCCTCTCCCAGGATAACATGAAAGAGTCTTTCTGCAAAGCATATTAGTAGTAATGGCTCTATCAGCCTCCCTTGAAGTGTCTGGACCCAAACACATTAGAATGAGAAAGCTTCAAATAATAAATTTTCTCTTGGAAATTATTTGTCTGTGTCATTAATAGCAAAGCTCAGAGCCAAAAAACATGAGAAGAGAGGGGAGTGGGTTTATTTTAACCTGAATTGTAATAGCTGCCCAAGAAAGGAGTGACTCAATGAACACATAACTAAGATTTACTTGCTACTAAATGCAATTACAAAGAACTACATTTTTCAAACTATCTTTCTAGTAACTGTTAATTATGATGCAAGAATGCACCATTGTAATTGTCCAAAGACTGAGGCACAGAAAATGCTGCTCAACTTCTAAAAGGAATGGTGTGATGTGAGTGGCAGCACTCACCAGTTTTAGACTCAACAGCTCCTAAACTCTCTTCCAGTCCTTTTTCTATAACAAGAGACAAGTGGGAGACCTCCAAAACCTGGATGTTGACTGATTAGAGTGTTCCTGGTCATGCATACTAGAGACGGATGGGGAAAGAGCAGTGTTCCTTGAAAGGAGAGTGGGGAGCATTTGGGACATGATGAAGAACAAGTATGTGATCTTCCTTGCAAGCCCACACTAACTGAGATTAGAGGGGAGGCTCTGTGGATCAGCCACATTCACTTTGGAGAAGTACACACGGCAAAGTTGCTTGTTTCCACCCCCATCGTCTTCCCTTCCTTAATGCCAGCCAATGTGCTTGTGCAGCCACCCAAGAAACCAGACAGAAGAACTTCTTCCAGCTGGAAAAAAAATAAGTTTTCAGGCTATTTTTTTCGCTGGGATCAGATCCCTGACCTGGTTCAGCACACAACTACACAAACACTTATGCTGGCAGCAGGGAGGGTGTCTGGCGGGAAATGGAAAAAGCAGCTAGGGGTGGAGAAGGGTGGGGATAAGCCGGTTCAAGCAGCATTGCTGCTGGATGTGTAACCACAGTGTTGCAGTGCTGGTGCCACCAGTGGGGCTGGCCTCTGCAAAGGGGACATGGGAAGAAGAGCTGCAATTCTTGGGCTCCAGCGCTAGCCCTTAGAGTCTGCTGGCAGCAGGGAGTAGGCCATGCTGTGTGAAGACTGATGCAAGAATTGCTCTTCCCCACCACTCTCAGATTTGTTGTGGTACTTGAGATAGAACCAAGACCACAAGAGTTTCTGTAGGACAACTATGCTTCTAACAGGGCAGATAACAGGGCAACTTCACTTCTTAACTCTTTCCAGGACTCAATTTTGTGTTACAAGAGTGGTTTGGTTTTGGTTTTGAGACACCCCTTCTCCACCCTGTAATGCTGGGCCACCTTTTCATTGTATCAGGAAAGAAGTGCGCTAGTGATCTATTGTGGGTGCATTCACCTGATTCTCTGAGAGGATATGAATAGAGTTTGACCTGTTTAGCCTTACCAAATGAAAACCAAGAGGGATACTGATGCCAACTACATATCCACTAAACTGGAAAACTCTGGGGAAATGGAAATGCAGCATTAGCACAGGAACTAATGAATAAACTGGCCAAGAAAAAATGCTAGGTTAGAAATTAGAGGAAGGTTCTTGGCTGCCTAAGTGCTGATGTTCTGGGGAAGCCAGCCAGTGAGAGTAGCAAGGACAAGCAACCGAACCGGACTGGAGATGGAGTTTGCTGAGTTTACCAAAAACATGATAATAGCTGCCTGTGACAGCCAGCAACTGACCCTGCTAACCATTCTTGTCCCAGGTCTTATTTTCTGTGTCTCGCTGGTGGTTGTCTTTGAAAAGCAAAACTCAGCAATGTTGTAGTGCATGCCGCTGCATAAGTGAAGGCAAGCGACTAGGTAGCCAAAGGCCCATTTTTTGTACTATTTTTAGCAGCATTAGTCGCATTGTCTTTCAATTAAAGGTAGGGTTATAGCCCCTGGTTGGCAGGGCTAGCTTCACTTTTTATAGGAGAGAACCACAGAGCATAGCCTAGTGTTTGGAAAAGTAATAACCTTAAGGAAGGCTCTGGAGACAAAGAACACAAAGATGCAAGTAATACTTCCAATATTCTCCCAGAGGGTGATAAATGAACGTGTACTTATCCAATGAATCATTAAATTATATGAAAGCAAGGCTAGAAGGGATTTTAAGGAGTCACCAATTCCTTCTCCTGCTCCAAGAGCACAGCAGGTCAGTGGTACCTGCCCTGTTAGCACAGATATTGCTCCAGCCTGCTTCAAAAGCATTCCAGATGTGGAGATTTCCAAGGCAGCCTATTCCAGTGCTTCAGTAACACCATCCTAACAGCTAGGAATGGTTTTGCTAGTATCTAATAAAAAAAATCCCTGCTGCAATTTTAGCCTGTTAGTCTTATCCTCTCCATGTGGGAGAGAAGAGATTATTTCCTTCTTCTTTGCTGCAGTCGTTTACATTTTTAAGGACTGTTATCATGTCTCTGTTCAGTCTTCTCTACATTTAAGAAAACAAAAATTCCTTTGCAGTTTCCTCATAAATTATATTTCATAGATCCCTGAGCACTCTTGTTGCTCTCTGAACTGTTTCCTGTTGAATTATTGGAGAGTTTTGAACTGTTGGTAGTCTGCATTAGCACAAGTGAAAATGGTCGTAGAGGTGCAAGTGAGAGAAATAATAGAGGAATAATCTTCTGTGTATTTGGATTGATGATGGGAGTCTGGAGAACAGACTGTCATTTTGTGGGGTCTGACTAAGCATGATTTTTTTTCTGTCTTTGAGAGAAAATCACTACATCCCACTAGAAGGCCAGAACAGATGCTAGACAAGAAAGATTCCTTTAGCACTCTTCAACTTTTTTGAATGTTGCGGTAAGCCACAGTCAGAGTGAGAATAGAGTAAAGGTGAATCAGGCTGTAGGGAGTCCAAGGTCACCTCCTGAAGCTCATGTAACCAGCTACTGATAATTCCCAGAAATCCTAGCAGGCTATACTTGCTCCATCTCAAAGGGAGGATTCAAAGTGATGAAACTATGTCCTATTTGAGGAATAGTTTTTGAAGCCTGAATGCTCTTTCCTGAGTGCTAGACTGCTGGATTTTGTCTTCCTTAGTCAGAAAGTTAGAACATTAATTAACCACAGGCCTGGCAGAAGATTTCACTCAAGGGACAGGGAGCTCAGTCAGACAGCAGCCTGACTGGCAGTTCCTTGAGCCCTTTGAGAGCTTGAGTGGACAAATAACTCCCATGTCAGTCCTTATCTTCTACACGGGAAGGCGTGAGAGGTTAGAAAAGGGTTATGTGCATTCCAGTATACACCCCCTCTCTTTAACACCTCAGCCACAGCCTACAGAAATTACAGGTTGCTTCACGCTCTCTTTTTGTCTCATTAGTTCAAGACAGACTGATACTTGAAACTTTTTCAACCAGTGGGTCAGGAGGCATGCATGTGCGTGCCCACACGCACAGACACACAGGCACACAGGCACACCCCCTACTCCCCCATTACATGATTGTTGTTAACATTGCAAGGTCTTTTAAAGAGTCATACTAAATACTTTTTTCCTGAGTCCTCTAGTGATTACCAAAACATCTTCAGTGGTACTTCTGAACCAAAAACTTGCTGATATCTACATTTCCTACGTAGGGTAATTCTATTCACTTCAGCACTTACAGCCTTGATCCATATCTGACTTTAGCCTCAGCAGTGTTTCCCAGCCTTGCTGTGCCTGGCAGCCTAGAAAGCCATTTTCCAGGGTAAAGCTTGGAAATCTCATCTAATTAAGACTCTGTCTTACATGCTGCTTTGCTTTTCTTGTGGAAGTATTCTCTGAATCTGGCCCTTGGGAACTGGGCAAAATAAGGATCTCCATTATTGCCCCTTTCTGTATTGGTACTTTTCCTGGTGTTCCTCTCTGCTTGAACTGAACCTTTCCTGAATCTGACCCTGGCAGCACATCTTGCCACAGGCACATTTTGCAGGCTGTGAACAAATGCTGTAAAGTTCCCTGTGTAGCATTTCACCTGTATGACATTTTCCCAAGGACCTACAATTTGAAGTTCCAGCACAATGGTGGATTACTCATACTTACTACTTCATAATATTCAAATCACTCTCATTTGCCTCAGCTGGAGTTGAATACATGTTGCAGAAAGTGAACAAATGCAAAAGTCCCATTTTCCCTCTCTTGTACCCTCCTTCCTTCCAATGTCCACCCCATCTCCCCACCTACTGCCGAAGAGAACTGACCCAGTGATAAATCAAGGGGTAAATCTGGAAATGTTACATTAATGGCATTCCCTTCTGCCACCTCTGTTTATTCCCACTGTAATACCACACACTATATATAAAAGAAACCCCAGCCTTGCTTATTTTCTCCCTTCCCCCATCTCTGCCGTCCTGACAGTTTCCAAATAAACCTTGAAACCCACTATCAGTTGTAAAATATCTAATCAATGAAAGACACAGGAGTCAGTAATATGAGACCCTTTGCCTCAAGATCTTAGCGTTTCTTACTGAACTTCAGTCTTTAAGGTCAGGGATTATAGCTGCTGTTTAGCTTGATGTTCATTGAATACAAAGTCAAACAAGGGGCAAGCCTGAGTAGGTTATTCCTCTGTTTACAAAGCAAGCAGCACACTGACTTCTGGTAAAGTGGACGTTAAAAGGGCATCTTTACCTAAAGGACAGTGGAGAACAATAGGAAGAGACTTTGTATGGCAGGACCTGGAGCATCAGTCTTAGTGGGCTGCTTTGTCCCGGAGTACTGATGAAGTGCAGAAAGCTCAAGCAGCAGTGACTGCAAGACAGTGAAAGGCAAAATTTGCAAAGAAGTGTTTTAAAAGCAAAATATGTGCAGGATAGCTAAATTCAGCACCTCTTACAAGGCCCCTTTAAATCCACAGAAAGTCCTCTTGTCTACAGTTAGCTTTACAGCAGCCCTGAAGGGAGACAGCAGGGGAGGGGGAGATTCCACCAATATTTGAAACAGGAGGGAGGAGGGAAGTTATTTCAGGAAGTAAAAATACAGGTACAGTGGGGTGAAATTAAAACAACAGCACCTGTCAATCATACAAAATTTACTTATGTTTTGGCATCATGTCTCTGGGACGATGAAGACTTGTTTTTGTGATGTTTCTAATTTGATGTGATTTAGCTCTGAGAAGTGAACAGTAACAAGGCAAAATAATTGATTTTTATGGTAGAAGGTAAGGTGGGATTAGGAAATTTAACACAGTTATTGGATTGGTGTCCTGAATGTGCTTTTGCTTTCTTGCTGCAGTGTTTCAAGGGAAAACAGAATTTTCAGGTTCAGAAAATGGTTTCTGTACATATATTTATGGATACATTTTTCCTCCCTGCTTGGATCTCCCTACAACAAAGGGGGAGTAAGAGATTTTAGTATCTGGGGTCTTCAACAATTTTATCAACAAGCAGCTAAGATCTGTTTACCTTTTAAGGACGGTTTATTTAGTTAAATTGCCAGGCATTACAACTGTTGTGGTTATGGCAATGCTTCAGGTCAAGACCAGAAATACAGAGTATATTATGTGTATTATTCAGAAGGTCATCTTACTGAGGACAATCCACCCTGCAGTCAGTCTTTAAAGGGCTTAACAACCATGCTTTTTTATTTTGATTTTGATTGAATCCAGTAACTACGTGTAAAATACATATTTATTTGCTGTCAAACTCCTTTTTTTGTGCTACAAATTGCAAATCAAAAACTTGTGCTTAATCTGGTTTGACAGGTATTTTACATTACGTGGTGCAGACACAAAGCATTTTTGCTTTAGCTTTGTCACTTCCTCAGCATTTGTGATACTTGTGAGGAGCTCTTATAAGGTCTTTTGCAGTAATATTTCCCAGTGGGATGGGAGAATTTCAGGCCTGACAGTGAGTCTTACTTGACAAAAATTACTGGATTCTAGTTTTGATTCTGAATCAAACACAAATATTTCACTGGTGTGGTTCCAAAGGCTTTGCTGGAATCCCTCTGATTTACACCCATATGAGATCAGCATTAGACCCCACTGTTTTCATTTTTCATTTGTTGTTCTTGGCCCCAGTGTCCTTTTACCACTGTTGAATACAATGTTCCTAAAACACCAGATGTGCTTGTGAGATGAGAGAATATGGCAGAAAAATAGATTGCAGGGAGTCACTAAACAACACATGATCTTTTGCCTGGTAGTCTGAATTCTGGGGTTTTACACCAGTATAACTGCATTTATTTCTACAGGACTGTTTCTAATTACCATTAGAAAATGAAGTTATAAATCCTTCCTAGTCTAAGTACTTTTGTTACAGTAGCTCCTTAACAGAATCAATGTGCTATGCTCAGTATTAGTTTGTATAATGACTGATGCTTAATATACAACATTGGCCACAGGTTTTGTACAAATTCGGGCTTTCCAATCACTTTTATTATATTTCAATTCTATATTACTTAGTGGTTTCAAAGCGTTATGGGCTTTGTTGCTCTTTCACTACAGATTAACTCACTTAGTGCTCATATTAGGTGCTTGGAGACCTTAAGTGACATAGTTATTACGCATAGTTCGTACCAGTTATCACATAGTTTATACCAGTTAAAACTGGTGGGAGATCCAAATCTGCCCCAGTATCCAGATTCCTTTGATGTGGTAGGAAGAACAGGTTCAAATCTGCAGTGCTGGCCATCCAATCTTAAACAGCAAAGCATTAAACAAAGTGCTGAGCTTTAGTTGAATGAGTAATGTGACCAAACAACCCGTCTGCTCTTCAACCTGCACAGCCAAGCCCTGTGTGAACAGGGAAGCCAAGGCTGTGTGTGATCACGTACATTATTTTGTGCTTGGACCTGAAAGCTGGCTACTATAGCCAGGCTATAGCAAGCTACTCACAAAGTCATCTGTTTAAAAGGTCTGAGGCATCCTCACTGATTATGAAATTTACAGGGAATTGTCTTCTCCCATCTTGAAGTCATTCACTCTCTATTGCCACTGAAGACCAGGCTGTTGGTAAGGGAAACAAATGAACAGAAAAAAATCAACAAGAGAGCATCAACAGCATCCTACTGTGTAACCCATCAGAAATTAACTTTCAGTTTGTAAGGGTGAGTTGTTGCTAAATTAGTCTTTTGGGATGACAAATGTTTTGAAACACTTCTTAAAGCATTGACAGTCAGTAAATTTAGTATTTTAGAGTTATGTTTTGTTCTCATTTATACCACAGTATATTTGGAATTGATCGCTTGATGTCAGAAATTTACCTCAAATTAACAGTGGTACAAGTGGTGCCAGAATCTACTCCAGTGAGTATCCACTTTCTGCTGCACCCACTAAATCACACTGAAATCAAGCAACAGGAACAATATCCAACCTTTCCCTGCATGTGTGTGAATAAAAGTATCGGTATTTCCAAGTGACTGTGTCCATCCTTGTTGATGAATGCAGCAGGGGTCTGCCAAGACAGAAGAGAAGGGAAAAAGGTGCTACTTTTGACATTAGCCTTGTTTCCCAGGGATCCATAATTGACTCAGATCCTCTGGCAGAAAGCAGAGGCCTTGTGGCAGACACCCACCGGTGGGAATATGGTCATTTATTGTGTCTGTTTCTCCATATTATTATGGTCATTTATTATGTCTGCTTCTCCAGGAACAAGTTCTTCTTATGAGGTACTCAAAATGCAGACAGGGTTAGTCCCTCTTCTCCTAAAAAATGTTAAACAGTGTTGGCGTACTTTCCTCTGAGCCAATCCCCAACATGTTATTTAGCAGGCCGTGTTTTATATGGGGGTGCCTTTCAGCTCAGCAGTAAAACCAGGGACTTAATTAATTCTGTCAGTTAAAATCCTCTATTACTTTCTTTGTAAATCTCTCTTATCCAGGTAACATCCTTGATGGGTAATTAATTAATTTCTGTCTAAAATTCCCTCTTAGTTTTATTAAGAACATGATATTCAGAACTTTATGCTTAGATCATGCTGTCTGCCTAAAACACTGACTTTCATCCCAGAGGTGGCTGAATTGCTATGTTGAGCAAAATGCTCTTTGTGTATACAGTAAATAATCAGGTGGTGAATTTCATTACGTGCTTGGAGATCTTCAGACAGGATACGGCCTAAACCAGTCACTCCTTGGCAGGAGTATATATGGCAGGAGTATGATGGGTAAAGTGAGAAGGCCAGAAGCACTGAGAATCTATAACATAAGCTGAAGCCTTACAGTGACCCATCCTTTCTCCTCTTTTCATACTCAATTTTGCAATATTACAAAAGAAAGTGCATTTAAAAAAGATTTTCTATTGCATAAGCAAAAGGTGTCGAAGACATTAACAAACTAAAATCTTATATGTGGCTTTGAAAATACTTCCTCTTTCCACTGTCTTACCCAGTGTATTTCATCTGGGATCTGAAGAGATTGCTCAAGGAGTAAGAGACAACACCATACCTATGTTCATGTTTAAAAAAAGTCTACCAGGGTGATGGTTCTGTGACATGGATCTTGGTGACAGGTGACCAAATACCTGCGCTCCAGAAGTTTTAAGGAATTGATTGAAACACACTGAAGATAATGCTGTGTGCTATGCTATACCAGTGACTATAATGTAGCCCCAGAACTTTTCACTCTGCTAGCATGCTTGTGCAATTCAAATGTTTGCTCTTTATGCTGTAAATTCTCCATTCCAGTACGTTAATTATGTATCAGTGTTCCTTTACAAAGTGATTGGGATGCTCCTCAAGGCAGAAAGTGAAGGAAAACTAAACATGTTATTTTTCAGTTCACCATCCTATGCATAGCTCTAAGTGAATTTCGTGTCTTGAAAAGTGTTGGGTTGATGGCCCAGGCGCAAGTGTTCTCCTTTCATCTACAAACGCTTACTCCAGCAGCAGAACAAAAGCCTTCTCCATACTGATCCCTGACAGTACATCTTCAGACTGAGGAGACTGCAAATGGCAGGCCCTCTATGTCCTTGATCTCTCTGGCAGCCTCTGTAACAAAGGGGCAAATTTGTGACAGTGCTTTTATGATATGCTTCTCTAGCAGAAAATCAACTGGGAGTCTCGAATTGTCTCAGTGATCAGTGCTGTCTTATATTATTATTCACTAGTGTTCTAAAAATGGTTCTGATTAGATTATAATAGATAGAAACCCACAGAAATGGCTTAGAATGTTAACAGTTTATTTTGGAACAAACAGATTTTTTTCCTAGTGAAATCTATCATTACGCTAGAAAAAAATTGCTCCCAAAGGAAAACAGTTTTGGGGTTTTTTTTATATGCCCATTAACTAATATGAAGGGTGATTTGTTTTGTTTTGTTATATTTTTTACAAAAAAAGCCTGGACTGTGGAAGCCAAGAAATATGATAACAAAAGCATTTCTCACAAACATCACCAGTCTTGTGGAAATGCTGACTGTGATACCTGATTATATCAGGTATCTGTGACTGCCCATCACGTACGAGTTACAAGGTCATCACAACCTAAACAGGCAAAGGAGAATCATAGTCTTTCCCAGTATATAATCCACAGAAAACACAAAACATATTGGGGATTATAAATTAGCATGATAAGATAACCAACTTGCTTATAAATGTCTGAAACAGGACTTCCAACATCCACTATTCATAACTATCAAACTTCACCCTGATTCACTGCTTTTTTCTCCTCTTTATAGTAGAATTATGGTTTCAGGACCAGTTTGTCTTCCTTGAAAACTGGTTTAGAAATTTTTCCTATCAGACAGCACCAGCCATCTGAATGAAACAGCATCCTTAGAAACTGACACTTTATCCTGGTCACCTGCAGACAGAGGCTCTGAGCCTTCACTACCTGTTCACCGATTTGAAACATCACAACCAGATGTTTTCCCTTATCACTGAGGGCTGCTGGCAGTATGCAACTCTCTGTGAGGAAGGAGAAAATGGAGGGAAGAAAGCGGAATAGCTTTACAAGCAGCTTAGATGGAGTGATGCTGATAGAGGAGGGTTCCTGCTTTTAACCATCACAGGACAGTCTTGCCTCCTGCCAGCTTATGATAACAAACACCATAGGCACTCACCTGAAAATGTCTCAATTTAAGCCCTTTTCCCTGTAACAAATCAAAGGAAAGGAACAATTCAACGCACTAAATAGGAAAAATCCCTGTCATGCTTCTGCCCAAATAGAAGTGTCCATTGGATACCCTAGGGGAAGAGCTGCCTTTGTGTTGGACTGTTGGATCAGTCTCTGTGTCCATCCCCTACCAAAGCATTGCAACTACTCATCCTTATTTGCATCATGGCCTCAGCTAAATTCCCAGCACCTGTACATTTTTTATTATGGAGCTGGACCAGCTGCTTCTGCCGGCTTCTCAGAGGGCCAGCATGCCCTGCTATGAGCAGCAGAAGGAGGAGGACAGTGAGTCCTTCTGCCAGTCCCTACCTAAAAGAGAAACTTGCAATTTACCTTTCAGTAGTCCTAAAGTAAATGTGAAAGGGGACTTTGTACCCAGAGAGGGATGGTGCTTCCAGCAGCCCTGTGAGATGGAGAAGCATCTTTGTTGGTATAGGCAATCTGCTTGTGGTGTCTCACATGTGGTGCAGGGTGTGACTACAATTAGCTTTTCTTTGGAAGCGATGGGGAGAAAAAGATAAATTCCATTCACATCACAGGATTTTATTCTCAGGTTTTTTTGTCCCTGCCTAAATGTATCTATCTATTTGAGGTGCTCCTGCATTCTAGCATAACAGAGATCCAATGGACAATAAAAACAATTAGAAGACTGAACTGCAGAAAAGAAATGTAAGGAAATAAAATAGAGTACAACTAAACCCCCAGATATTTAACACTTATAAATTCCCTCTCAGACTAAAGGCTAGCCAGGAGTACTTTCAAAGAATAGCCAAAAAGAAAAGAAATTAATTGCTATGACCTACAAGTACATACCGTGTTGTACTTTAAAGGTAAATAAAGACTAACTAACAGTGCAGTGACAACCTAATTTTCTAACGTAAACCACACAGCAGTCAGACCTTTGGTTTTGAAAATGCCATTTGTGAGTTCTCTGCTCAGTGAGCTGTGTGGATTTACTTCAGAGGGTTACACAAGCCTGAAAGCCTCTTGAGCTTTGCATTGTCTGTACCAGAGTTCTGAAAACTTCTGATTGTTTCAAAGATCCCTTTTGTTTGAAATTTTTAATACACCTTAACTGTTTTCTGCCTCTATAACATTTCTACTCTCTCCTTAGTTCTTTCAGTACAATTTAGGAACCATTCCATACAAGTCAGTGGTGCCTGTTGTAAAACCTGCCTCACTGAAACAGGTTTGTTTTTATTAAAAATTGTTTTTCCAGCAGCATTGGCATTTCCTCCTCCTCCCCAAACCACCTCACCTTTTTCCAGTCATCTATTCTTTTGACTATTATTTTAAGTACACCAATAACAATATTGATGTAAGTTCAGTCCAGAGCACTTAAAATAATAGAAAACCACAGGCGAACCCCTTGGCTTCTTTTTAGTACTCAGTGTGGAACTGTTAGCACAAAACCTGATAGCTGATAATGAGCAACCCTATTGCGAAGGATGCTGGAACACTAAGCTGTTTTTGCGGGCTGATGCAAAGTATGAGAAAGTTAATGGATGGCTTTATACTTTGGGCTCCAAGATGATGGGCTGGTATCAGGTTTTAAGAGGATGCATAAAGGCTAATTGTTCTGAACAGATAATAGCAATTTGCAGCTGGATGGGTATAATGGCGTATTCATTCTAGAATGTTTTTACATGGGATAAAGCTAATTTTTTTACTCTTTATAAACCTATTTATCAAGAAATTTGATAGAAGAGGAAATTAATTAATTTTGGAAGGGCTGGATTCCTTAACTGGGATATCCTACCTGCACACCTGACAGCAAATTCATCTGCTGATTGGAAGAGCAGTTACACTCAAAATGGTTGCAGGATGTAGTGTGGTGTATTGTATGCTGCCTGTGTACCTGCAGAATTACCAGAAAAGACAAATACAGATATAATGAGAATGGCATGACAGTGAGAAAAAATGCCACGCAACACAACAAAAATGAAACTATTCTCAGTTACAGATCCACAGTCCAATTGATCTCTGCAGGGTTGCATGGTTTTAGTGCACAAGGAGTGATGTTTGCCTCAAAAATCTAAAATGAAAGTACAAGGGAATAGCTGATGACTGACAGGGAAGTTCAAGGGAAAGACCCTTACTATAATTCTTATTTTACACATATAGGTATAAAAACCACATCTAAGCATCTACAGTCATTGTACTTGGAAACCATAGAATGACTGAAAGTAATTGGATAAAATTATGGGGAGAAGAAGCTCAGACGTTTGAGTCATCACTGAAGCTGAAATGGCAAGCCTGAGCCCTGGCACTAGCTGCAGCCTGTGATACCCTGCAGACAGCCAAAAGGGGAGCTCCAGCTGCAAGCCCAAGAGTCCAAGATAACAATCGCTTGGAAACATTTGTGCCAAGAAGTGTGGCTCCATTACTGCTCTCCCACTAATGCAAAGAATAATAGAATCAGAATGATGCAGGCCTGGAAGGGGCCTCAGAAAGTCCTTTAATTTTTTTCCTGCCCAAAGGCAGAATGAACTGTACTTATGCTATTTCTGGTAAGTGTGTGTCTAACCTGCTTTTAAAGGTCTCCACTGACAGAGGCTCTGGAGGCTCAGAGGAGAGGGCAGGTGGTGATGACATCCAGGGTGAAATGGCAGGATGGAAAGGCAAACAGAGGTAGAAAACCAGTTAACTAGGAGGAGCTGGGTGAAAAAGCAAGGGAATGTGATAAAAAGAAGAAAAAAAGTGAAAAATTTCAGCCATATCATCTATAGGAAAAAATCCAAAGAATGTGGGGCATAAGATACAAAAGTCAGAGCAAGGCTGTTTTGTCAGGAATTAGTTGAGGAAACCTGAAGTTCACGCAGGAGTAAGTTAGGTGAGAGAAGGAGGACTTGTTTAGCAGGAAAGGTGGACTAGTGCTGGATTCCCTGCACATTTTATTATTTGATTTTTAAAAAACATTATTCTTCTTGTTGCTTAAACAATGAGCCTATGAACATTCATGCAATGGATACTCTGTAGCTACCCAGAGCGCACTTTATGAATTATTGTGATCTAGAGGTGGTTGTTGTAACTGATAGATCCATGAGTAGGGATCTCACAATCAGCACTTAAGTGTTTCCATATAAAGTTGGGAGCACATTACAGTCAAGTGTGAAAGCTTAGCTAGCAACATGAAGTTCTTTTCTGGATATCTGCCAAATAATGCTGCCACTGAAAGGCTGTTAGACCATTAGGGAGAAATCCTTTCTAAGATAACAAATTTGATATATACATTTTTACAAGCAATTTGCATCTACTGAAAACAGTAGACCAGTACCAGATGAAGAGAGGAATATGAAAGTAAGGAGAAGAAAGTGGAGGCTGAGCACTTCACCTGGTATAAATTAGCTTGTTGTCTGTACTAGCTGACTTGGCAACACCCATGGAAAGCTGGAGACAAATGACAGAAGGGCATCCTCAGGATTTTGTTTAGACACTGAACAGTTCTATGATTCCAGTGTGGTTCAACCAGTTAGGCTTATCATATGGAAGTGAAAGAATAGGTGTCATTCTACAGCTTGGGTAAAACAGGGTGTCCAGTCGGACTGTGGTGATCACCCCTTTTGGCCTTTAAGTTCACGTACCCTAGACGTGTCCACAACCAGTCATTAACCCTGTTCTCAACCTATACCTGAAATGGAAAATTCCTCAGAACAGTGCTGCTTCAAACACTCGCATCCCACCTAACCAACACATAGGTGGCTCTGAAGAGCCATATGGCCTTTGTTAGAACAGCAGGCAAACAGAAATCAGGAAGAAATTAAAACTCCCTAGAAAGACCTGAAGTTACAGCACACAGTACAGGGCTAATCATTATCACCAAACATATTGCCTTGATACTGATTGCACACAGGGATGAAAATCCATATAAGATAGGGTAAATTAAACAGAGTTTTATTGAGTAATATGCTTTTTCAGCACACATCTCGGCAGAAACAGACAAAGAAGCTGCATTTTAGAGAAACCTCCTCTGTCTGTCTTAAAGGGACCACACCATTAATCTAACTGTGCAGAAGTATGACACATTAAAGGTGTCCCAGGTGAGACAGTGATGACAGAAGCTTGATAATAATTCTTATCTTACTTCTAAGTAAAGAACAGTACTATACAACATCATCAGCTCTGGGCCAAATCCCAGCTTCTTTGATGGTGAGATGATGTAATAGCTCAAGCCTGGAATGACACTGAGGAACTGTAAGTAAGAAAGCATCTCTGTAGTATCTCTGTGCAGGGCCTTGCTGCCCCACATGCAAGAGGCTTCCCATAAAAGAGCTGTGCTCTGCACAGACAGGATAATAATGGTTGCTTGGGGGTGGGGGTGGGGGGGTGGGTTGAGGGGGTGTGGATTATCCTATAGGAAGCCACCCTCTGGCTCATGTGTTGGGTGTTGAATACACTATATGGGTGCAGCTGAACTATGTGATTACTCAGGAGAACATCCCTAAAGTAATAAAAAGCTATACAAGTGAGGCAGGATCTCTAAGCACTCTGATAAAAGTATTGCTTTCCTACCTTTTCTCCATGCAATGGTGAAATGTCACAACACATTGGCCAGGCAGCTATGCCACCACAGTTCAAGACCTTCTAGCCCTTTCTTTCCTAGAAAGTTTAAAGTTAGCCGGCTGAAAAGTATAATGCCTGGACTCCCATGAACTCAACCTAGCACGAAAACAGACAAAAGTGGTCATTCTGGCCACCAAAAACAAGGGGGATATCTGTTTGCATAGCACCCAGGGTGAACTTGCAGTCCCTGCTGATGAAACTCTGCCTGGATTCCACCCACGTGACTTCATTTGTGAGACGAGTAATGGTTGCATGCATTGCTCTGAGGCCAAGTTTGAGGCAAGAGATTCCTTCTCTGTTTCCAGTGTTATTTTGGTATATTTTATTTGGCCCAGAATTTGGGAAAACAAGAGGGAGGTTTTCCGTAGGGAGTGGAATGAGGAGGCAGGAAGGGCTACCATATTTCTTCAGACGGAAACTCCTACAGTGTTACAGGCCAGCTCTGCTGCAAGTGTCAACAGATCAAATATGATACAGAAGGCCCTCTGCCAACTCTTTGCTACTGCAGCAGCAAACCGGGAGGAAAGCAGAAACTAATATCCAGTACCACTGGGCTAGGTTCAGTCTCTGCTGCAGAGGGATGGAGCAGAAATAAATTAGAAACCACCTTCTCCTTTCCAGGCAGTATGACATGGACAGGTCCAGGGCCCCCCCAGCCAGCCAGGGCTTACTCAGAGAGGCTCAGAGCCATGGTGTTCAGGCCATCTGCTGAGGCTGCAGTAGCAGCCTCTGTGGTAGGATTATAATACCTGGAGTATTGTCCCAGTCGCTGCCTCCCAGGGAAGACCCTGAAAATTAGGTTGCCTGCAGAGCACTGCAGTGCAAACTGTGCCCCTCCACGCCAGCAGGTGTGATTCAGACCAATAGCTGCTGAAGGCAACAGACTGAGCAGTAATTAGCTGCTGTTAGTCATCCTCTTCCCAAGTGTAAGTGGTATAGCATTTGATTATTTCAACACAGTTGGATGTGGGAGGGAAGGTAGGCCTGGAAACATTTTCCTGACAGCATACTTCTCAGCTCTTTTAAAACACCTCTCATGTTGACACTCAGCACAGCATTTCAAATAAAATGCTATTTCCGCTTGTAGAGCAGTGAGGGGAAAATGCTGTTACAGGTTTTATAACAAACATGAGGCAAGCAGCAATCATACCCATTGTGCAATCCGGGATTCAGGTAGGAAAACAATCCATAGATGGCTAGGAAAGAAGTACCGGGTGTCTCAACAATCTGGGTATGATGTGAACTGCTTGAGTAGCGCAGAGAAGAGACAGGGTTGAATGGGTTAGTGGGACAATTTCACACTGGTAAGTGTGAAGAGCAAAAAGGTATAGTTTTTAGACTGGAAGCTAAAAACTGACACTGCTGCAGGAAATGTGGGTTACTTGTCCCTAGCTAAGGTCTTCTTGTTCCTTTCTCATGACATCATGAAAATGTGCAGTGGTCTGCCTCCGGCAATCTTCTGTCCTTCTGACAGAGATCTCATCTACCATGTAGTGTCAGTGGTGATATTTATTCATATTATGAAAACCACATTCTCTAAATAGAAAATACAAAATCTTTTCTAAGGGTTTCAGTAAACCTTCCCCCTGCCCCCCTCCCCCACTTGCCTCAATATTTCTTCCTGCTCCTGAATTCACAGAGCCTGAGAAATCTGAGAGCTGCTTTTCACCTACTTTTCTCTTGGGCAGACATTTTTGAACTTCCTACTCAACTCTTGCTATAGCACCTGGAACACTGTACCTGGCTTTGTGTTGGTCCTCTCAAAATTCTGGATGTACATAAGTCCCTTTGGAGCAAAGCATTTAGGGCTATGGGACATCTACAGATCCTGAGCAAGTATAATGTTCTGAAAATCCATAGAGTAAATTTCTAAGTGGTAACAGGATTTAACAAGGAAGGTTCCCATAATTTTTGGCTTTTTTGGGGAGGGCTTAATGAGACTCAAGCAAAAAGTAGTTAGGATTATATTAGGATTCTAGCATTCCCAATATCATGTGTCCAGACTGAGTACATCATCCACACAAGCAGAGCTTGAACTGCATATACAGGTTTAGATAAATGCTGGCTGTCTGTCTATAATCAGCATTTTTAAGGCAAAATTTCATTCTTACCAAGCAAACTTGAAAGAAAAAAGGAATCAAGACAGTAAGCTAAATATGCACTCTGAAACTGCTTAGTCCATCATTTAAAGCATGTTGTTGTCAGCTTGCATTTTTAAAAACTATGAACTAGCCAGCTGAGTTAGCTGAGCTGCTAACAAGCAGGTCAGAAACCACACCACAGTGGCAGTTACTTCTCTCTCCTGTATAAAGATCTCAACACCATTAATAAAATGATATGACCAGTTTTAATATCTTGGCATGGTGTACAGGTGTTTCCAGTTTTACAGGCACTAGAGAGGGTGTATGTCTTGATTTTGAAACAGGAGGGGTGGATGACCAAGAAAGTGTCCATATTCAGGGCGTGAAAATTAAGAGATGTAAACTGATGTGGGTTTTTCTTCTCAACCAAATATTTTCAACTATACTGTTTACTGAAAATGATGAACTCTTAGTATCAGGGTGATGGACTGTTCATAGCAGTTTATGCAAGTAATCAGTTTCATGTTCTAAAGTGCCGCTCATCTTACACGTTTAACTCAGTAGATTTTGAATGTTCTTTTGGGATCATCACTGAAATGTTGTCACATAATGCAGTATCAGCTCTGTTTTACTGGGAGATTATTCCACATTGAGATATATTCAAACTTTCCCTGTTTTCCATTCCACAATTCACTCTAGAGTTTCTAATGTTACTTTTCTGTATTACATTAACCTTCTTGCAGGTTTAATGCTTTAAATATTTATAGACTGTTATAATGCCCAGATAATCACATTTCTAGTCCTTGATAATAACTGCATTGTAATAATACTTAAATTTTAACAGAACTTCAGGCCTTTTAAGGAGGTAAATAATGGCTTTATAAAGAAGAAATCATCACAGCATTGTAATTGTCCTCCTTTTTCTTGGTTTTATGTTGCAATTGACTGTCAATACATGATCTGTCATGTGCCATGTAACATATCTGGTAGAGTGAGGGGACACAAAAGATTCAGATTCAAGGAATAACCATAATTTGTCTGATAACATATATAACATCTATGATGTTTGAAATTTGGGTAAAGAAACAAAGCCTCAGCTGAGATATTTTTACAGTTAGGAAGAAAGCTTGTGCAGATGTTGAGCACATTTATACAAACTCAGACATTTGTGTGATTTGTGCCTCATGGTATCTTGTGCTGCTGCCAAAAGCGTAAGCTGCTCAGAGACTGTTTGGTTCCCCTGAGATTATATATTCCCTGTAATGCAAGATGTTTTAAAAAGGTAATTTTACTTTACTCACTGTGATATTAGAAGTCTTAATGAGTGGATCTATATTTCCTTCTGGGTCTTTTCTGCTTGAAAATCCTGGAACACCTTGTAATGAATGTGTAATCTCTTGATTGTGGATCTCATTTTAGGTACTGATGTTTGATTTGGGAATTTTTAGTACTTTAGGAGAGACCAAAATGACTTGCATTTCCATGACCTGCATTGTTTTGGACCTTAACTGCTGTACCTGTGATCACATAATAAAAGCCTGATCCTTTGGACACTCACTGCTGTGTGCAATGTAAAATGTCAATGGGACTGTTTGTAGGACTAAGTACTGCTTTCCAGCTGAAGTGTTTGCAGATTTGTGTCTTGACAATGCCCATTTGTGTGCCTGTCTCCAGCCACAGTGGCAAGGCTACTGGTGGGGGTACAGGATTCCATGAGTAAAACAGCTCATGGTTCAGGTTGCAGGCACCAGGAGAAGTTAAGCACTGCATCCCAAAGAGGATGGAGTGAACTACAGGAAATTAGTCCGACTCATCAAAAAGGTTTAATAATTTGACCTTTACACTGGTGTTGTTGTAGACAATCTGTCTACTTAATTTTTGTGTAGCTGAAAGTTTTGAAGCCATGGCTGTATCTAAACATACCTCCTACTGTGCTTCATAGTCTGTTCTGTAGTGTGATGTTGCTACTATCCCCACAAGACAACATCTTTGCTTTCCAGATCTCAGTGGCAGTCAATAGTTTGTGGAAGGATGTATAAGAAGTGGAAGTTGTTTTCAGAGAACAAGAATATGAAACAGAAATATCTTAAGAGACTGATGTTTCAGGATTGAAACAGCAGAACCACTGTGTTGGTATCAGAGGCAGATAAATTGGGCAAACTGTTACTCAGAGAAAGACATTAAAATAGAGGTGTCATATATATGTATATTTGAAATACTTCTAAAAATATTTTTGTCACATCTCAAAGACAGTTGAACTATTAATTTCCATTCTGCTTTATTTGAGCCTACTTAATGAGTTCTTGTGTACCTCATCTGTTTGGAGAGGCTAGTATTTTGTGATGGAGTTAGTCATCTGCCATTTGTGACAGTCCTATCAGGGTTGTCTGCATTTAGGTACTATCACATGGATGCGAAAGAAATGGAGACCTTTTCTAGTTTATATCAGTTCTCAGATACACTCAGATTTCCTCTCCCTTCTCACCTGGAGCTTTAAGACACTCATCAGCCTCCTGAGATCTCTGATAAACATGAAGTAGGTTCCCTGGAGCATTTCACTTAGTATCAAGCACAGCAGAAGATCTAGTGTTGTCTGTGAGGCAGTTACAGCTCCCTGATTCTCTGCCCAGCCTTGGACATGGATTTGAGCAACATGAGAGCTGCTCTGACCTGTGTTATCTGGCAGTGGTACCCAAGAGCTTGTTTACCCTGGGTATTTTTTCATTAGACTATAATTACACTACTGAAACTACATGAGTGTGAAAACTTCGCACATGTGTAGCAGAGATCGTACAGGCAAGGAGCTTTGTTTAAAGTCACTTTTAATACCAGTGTGCTTATACCATCAATAAATACTTTTACTACTGACAAACAACTACAGTAGACCATGCATCAGCTGCAGATTGCCAGTGTGTTATATTTCAACTCTGTACCTGCACTCCTGGTCCCCACAGACTGCAAGAGGAGCCAGCTGACTGGCTCCACAAGCAGACAGCTCTGTAATGTGCACAACATGACAATCACTCTTTGCACTAAGTATTTTGCAAGGAGAGAACAGATCTGAGGAGGCTACTCCAGATTTATATTGCTCCCTTCAGCCAAATGATCTCATGTTCCTGTTTTCATTAGGACTCCTGCCTTATCAAGAGCTTGATTCTGCAAAGTGTTGAGCCTCACCATAGGGGCTGAGTGCTCTCACTTTCCCTGCCATCAGAGGCCATGGAGAGCACTCATTATCCTTCAGGAATGCTTGACAACTTTCAGAAATGACGAGCACCTTCCAGTACTGGAGCTGGGACAAACGACACAGTAACAAACTAATGCTTTGCATTTGGACCAGACTGTGCTTTTGAAGGACATGAGGAAGTTCTTTATGCTGAACTATAAGCCTGCTCATGCTTTGACTGAAGTGAGTAGTATTTTATTTTTGTACTTTGATGTAGAGAGGAGCAGGACTGGACCTGCTGTGAGAGTGATTGATTTTCATCAGTTTGTGAGCAGTGAACAGCAAGCAGCGCAGGATGACTGCTGCACAGCATCACTAACAGATTCAGTCACAAACACAGCATCTTCATCTTTTTCACACTTTCCTCCACCCACCTTCATCAAACAGCTCCTCTTCATTAAAGCAGTGCCCCTGCTTCTCTGCTTGCTTTAGAAGAGTTATGACACTGCTGTGAAGCACAGAATTCCCTAAAGCTTTAAAGAGAAAAAAGATAAATGAGGCATCTTAAGCAATGACTAAAGACACAGAAAAAGGAAGAACGCAGTGCTGATTTCAGCAAATATCCATGCTTCCACAACACTTACTCACTGTTAGACTACTTCACAAACTTGTTGTGTAAAGAAATATTGCAAGAATAGCCATGAAGATGACATAAAGAATGAAGTGAGCAATAATTTTCCCCTGCCCCCAAATAGGAGCGACATTGAATTTGGCCACCTGCCATTATGGCTCGATACACTTTGAAACAGTTAGTCTCATCTCTGATAAAAATCAGTGTTTGAGTTATTTTAAATATCCTTTTATCATGTTCCTGTTGTTTGACTTTATCTGAATGTTTTCTGTTGGGAGAATGTACGTAGATAAATAGATATGCTAACAACAAATACAATAGTTGTTTAGATACAAACAGAGAGCCAGCAGCACAGCCTACAAGAAGCTCTTGACTAAAAATGGTTATAAATATAGCTGAAAATTGTACTTTGGTCAGTAAGAAACACAGGTAACAAACCAGTGTGATATCGTTCTACTGGTTCTCTCAATGGTTTACTTTCACGTGGGCAGAACAAATTTGTTAATGTAGCTCAAAAGAACGGTGAAAGAAGGCAAATAAAAAGAGTTATGCTTTCTATTCTAGTAGCTAGGATGGGGGTGGATGGGTGGGTGAAAGGGAAATGTAGGTTTCAATCTGATGAAGAAGCACATGCTACACTCCAGTTTTATGGTGCGGGGTTGTTGGTATTTTCTCAAGCATTAAATAAGACATGTCACATAAATTCATCATCTCTGGATTCAGTATTTCTTATACAGTCTGGCTGCCTCTTTCACTAGTTCTTTAGTTAGACCTCATACTTTGTTCAGGTGTCTTGGCCATTGTATGGACATGTCTTCCTGCAGAACTAGCAGACTCTGTAAGCCAGGAGATCACAAAGAGGGATGTTTGCTTTTGAACCCTGTAAAACTTGTAGTTCTTGCTCTTTTTCAATTTTCATGGTCTCTGCTTGTGGAGAGACTACCCACATTCAGAGATTTTGGCAGGACTCATCATCCAACACCAGCTGACAGATCATCTACTACAGTGCCTGAAGACTTAAGCTGCCCTAGACTTAAGATCCTAGAGATGGTGACAGTGATTTCATAATCGCCCTGACTTTCAGAGCTACTTGCAAGTATAAAACCTCACTAAAGATAAAAGAATAAAAGAAATGTAAAGTTTTAGAACACATTTCCAATTAAATTTGATCTTTGGGGGTGGGGGTGGACGGGGGGTGGACAAAGCAAAACAGAGTATCTGGAAAGTTAAATACTCTCATTTCTCAAGCATGTGTTCTTGAAACACTTTGTTTCACTGACTTCCAGCATTAAGAAACAAAAGTAAACACTGTGGCAGAAGCCTAGATTTGAGAAATGTCGCAGAAAAAGAAGAAAATGTGGTAGAAAAATTTGGATTGTTATTGTCATTATATGGCACTATAGCTGCATCCTGGTAACATGCAATAAAACTGAGATGAATGGTTTGCTTTGAAAAGCACTTAGGTTATGGAATAAAATCACATGCATCAAAATTATGGCATAGCCTTCTGTATTGCATAATGTATTGCATAAGAGAAAATAGAGAATAGCTGTTTCACATTAATAGTTTGTCACATGGGCAGGTCATGACTGCCAACAGTGAATGAAATTTCACTGGAGAAAGCAAAACAGAAAAAAAATTTCTGATTCAGTCATCTTCAAAATCACACTTCATTCAGAGTAACTTTTCAAACTATTATTGTTCCAGGCAAGTTGACTGTAACTAAAAGAGGCTTGACAGAAGAAGGATATTTTCACTATGTCAAGTGTCAGCCCTTTGGATTTAATCAAAAGATCATTTAAGTCTCTTCGCCTGTAATTTCTCAAGTATTGTCAGGCTCCCTATTTCTGTGAATTCTTCTTAGAGCAATGGGCAAAAGAAATATTTTTAATTGGCTGAGGAACTCTGGCACCGAAACTATTTTAATTACTTGTTTCTAAACATAGAATACATATAGAATTTACTTTAATGCTTTATTAAATCTTGCTGCAATACTGAAATTTTCCATTTAGCCTAAACACAGTTTTACAGATTAAAAGAAATAAAATTGAAGGGAAAGCAAGCCCACACTTTATTACATTCGCCTTTTTTTAGAATGACAAAATTAAAACAACACCCACATAAAATATAATTGCCAATATCATTCCACTTCATTTTTCAGAGCCAAAGACGACAAAATCCATCATTCCCACCTCCAAGTCAGCTGCTCAGGGTTTTTTTTGTTTTTTTGGGTTTTTTTCATCATCCCCGCTGAGATGTCTGCTATAGCTACCTCCGCCCAGAAGAGGAGCCAGTGAGAAGAGCCGGCTGTTGGGGACCTCGCACTGAATACGTTGGGCTCAGAGGATGAACCTTGAATTTCAAGGGTACTAAGGAATGTGCTGGATCAGACACCGGGGAGGTGCTCTTTTACATAATTACCACATTTTTTTCAGTAGAAGACTGCCTCAGGCCTCCTGTGGCTGTGCGCTGAGGGGCTGCAGGTCTCTTTCGCAAAGCTGTTGCTTAATTAACTAAGGGAAAATATATTTAAGGACAATGGGTGAAAGACACTTGAGTAAGAGAGGGGCTACACACAAGGTCTCATTTAAACCACATGTGTAGACCACAGGGTGGGGTTTCCCTAGCTGCAGCCTGTCTACCTTTTGCAGTAGATCATACGTGGCTGGGTGCAGACCTGGGAGCTGGTTGCCAAAGACTACTGATGATGCAAGCAGAGTTCACCTAACAGCTCTGTAGGCTTACACCACAAGGAATGATTTATCACTGTATTATTTTAGGTATATGCTCATAAAGTTACATCAGGCATCAAGCTGGAGCAAGGTTTGATACCTACTCCTACTTATCCCATCCAAAGGGTTAGTAGTAATGCAGTGGGCAGTGGAGGAAAGCAGATCTCTGCTTTAATGTAGCTCCAGAATGCAACAACAGCAATGAAGATGGAGTGGCACAGACTGGGGTGGGTAATGGGGTCTTAGTTACCAGCCCTTGCTGGAGTTCTGCTGCTATGCTCTACTGCTCTTAACAGTATAAAGCTAGCATGGATAAGCCTGCTGATACCACAAATTAATCTTTACTCTAGTGCCTAGAGAGATGCACAAATACCTGTAGCCATTGAGTAAAGCTGACCCTGCTTGGTGTTACAGGAGGTGTCGATGGTCAGTTGTTGGTGCCGTTGGTCCTGGCAGCACAGCAGGGATGTGGCAGACTGAAGTATGAATTAAGCATTTTTTATTTGGTCACTTTTTGCTGTTAATCACATTACTCTGTTCAGCTCAGCGCTGTTTTGGAGAGTGTCTACTCTTGTGCCAATGCAGTTCAAGTGGCACACTAACAAATATACTAACTAAATTAACTTTTTCAGTGAAGGCAAGCTCTAGAAGACTTAAGCCATGCAGGATTCTTTACTGAAGAGTTGTACAATGAAGTATGTTTTGTCGTCTTTGTGAAGACTGTATCTTTTTTTTGTTTGTTGTTACAAAGACAAGTAGTACAGAAAGATGTACAGAAAACAATGGTATTCTGATTACCCTGTGGTATTAGATCTTGTACGTGAGAGATACAAGTGTGTGAGAATTGCTTGGGCTGGTATTTTGTGGCTGGGGGCTGTGGAGCTCGGAAAGGGCCATTTGTGTTATGTTGTGCAGAAGGAGTTAAGGCCTCACATCAGCAACACACCAACTTCCTCTAAACTGTGGGTTTAAAAGTAACTTTTAAAAAAGTATTTGAAATGCCAGTGTGTTTGCGGGGAACATATTGTTTACATAGGGAAATTTCCTAATCTTTTTTTCCTTAACGTAATTTTTGGTTCGTAGTTGCCTGTAAGGCATGGTACCAAATCATTCACTCCTCCTTCGGTACATTCCCGTGGACTTTGAAAGACCACTCTTGTAAGAAGGAAAGTGTTTGGTTTTGGTTTACTAACACAAAAGAGGAACATGATATAAATAAACCAGATGACTCGTGTGTGCCGATGCTTTGTTAACCTGAAAGTTCCCGATTTGTGTAGGTGTTCGCATGGGCTCTCGCTGCTTCTCTGGCTGCTGGACAACCTCGATTCAACTGCAGCGGCTGCAGTCATGACTGAAGCGACCATAGGATAACGATTGTTTTCAGGGCAAAGGGTGCAAATCTAATGTCTTTTAAATAGTGGAGAGCACACGTCTACATGGCAGTTATTTGCATTTTAGGTTGCCTGGCCAATTAACGCCTCTTCAGATGACCCACACTGAGGAAACCCCAAACCCTCACTTGTTCATACAGTACTCGTGTACATGGAGTTATCACTGCCCACAGTTTTAAAGAATTGTAAAGGCCGTTTGAAAACAAGAAGTTAAATGCTTTATCTATTAAACAGGTGTAACACAGGACTTGAAGAAACAAGCACCGGGCGCAGGCTCAGCGCCTTTGGAACCTCCGGCGGCCCAGGCCGCCCTGAGGGCCGGGCGGGTGCAGGTGAGGCGGGAGCGTGCCCCGCCGCCCCGGTTTGGGAAGCGCCGGCGTTGAGGGGCGGCCTCGCTGCCCCGCACCACAGCGGCCCCCGGCCCGGGGCGCTGCCGGGCGCCTCCTCCCGCCCCTCCCGCCGCGGGGCCCCGCCGCGGGCAGCTCCCGGCCCGCCGAGCCGCCCGTCCGCGCCGCAAACTACAACTCCCGTGACACCACGCGCGCGGCGCGGCGCACGACGGGAGCTGCCAGCTCCGCGAGGCTGCGGCGGGGGGAGGGGTGAGCCGCCTCCCCAGCGCGGGCGCAGGGCGGGCGCGGAAGGGGGCGTGGCCGGCGCCGCTGCCCCTCCTCCCGCTCGCCTGTGTGTCGGTTTCGGGCTCCCGTCGCCATTTAGCGCGGAGACGTCCCCAGGGCGGCCGCGGCGGCTCCCGCTCCCTCCTCCCCGCCGCGGCGCGGGGCGCCACCCGGACTCGGCGCACCTGTGGCGGTGGCGGGCGGCCCCCGGTGAGGAGCGGCGGCGAGCCGCGGGCGGGGGGCAGGAGGAGGGTTTCCGGCGCCGTGCGAGGCGGCGGCGGCCGCGGTTGGAGGGAGCGCGGCCCGGTCGCGCGCGGGCGGTGGCTGCCTGCCGGGAGGTGGAGGCCGCAGCCGCCATGGGCGCCCCTGTGAGGCGGGGCTGAGCCCCCGGGCCCCCTTTCCCTGCCCCCTTGCTGGGGTGAGGGCGCTGGGCCTGCCCGGGCCTCCCCCTCCCGGTGCGAGTAACTGAGCGCGGCAGCTTTCTCCGCGGCCGGCGTGCGGGGCCTGCCCCCCGCTCCCTGCATCGCTTCCCGGCCCCTTCCCCCTAGGTCCTCGCTTCGGGGGGCACCCGGCCCTTCCCCGCTTTCTCTCCCGTCGCCGGGGAATAACCTCAGCGTACGCCCCTCACCTTAAAGCAGCCGGGCGAGGCACCGGCTTCTCCCCGGCCGGGGGCCCGCCTCGGGGCGCCTCCCCCCCCGCCCGGGCCCGGCGCTTGGGTTCTTCCTCCCCTCGCCGCCCCCATCCCCGCGCCCCGTTCTCCGCTCCTGGAGCTCCATGTCGGCCCCGCTGCCGGGCTCCCCGCTGCAGGATGGATGCAGACACTGACCGGGGACCCACCCCGCCGGCCCAGCCTCCCCAGCAGCCGCCTCCCAGCTCCGCCGTAAGGAGCCCTTGGGACCCTCTCTTGCAGCTGCAACGGCAGCCGCGGACAGGCGCGCTCCCCGCTCAGTGACCGGCCCCTTCCCTCGCCTTTGCCCGCCGCCGCCGCCTCGCCCTAGCAGCGCTCCCCCGGGGCACGATGTCTGGGGGCGCCGCAGACAGCGGCACTCCGGCCCCTCGCTTCCTGGCTCCCCCGCCGCCGCCGCCCAAGAACGGTTCCAGCTCGGACAGCTCCATCGGGGAGAAGCTGGGAGCCGCCGCCTCCGACCACGGAGCCTCCGGGGCCGGCGGAGCAGGCGGCGGTGCGAGCAGCGGAGGCCGTAGCGAGGAGTACCGGCGCCGCCGCCACACCATGGACAAGGACAGCCGAGGGGCGGCAGCCACCGAGCACCGCTTCTTCCGCCGTAGCGTGATCTGCGACTCCAACGCTACGGCTTTGGAGCTACCCAGTTTGCAGCCCGCGGCGCCCTCGGCCCCTGTCTCGGGCGGCAGCGCCGCTCCCTTGGTCTCTCCTCCCGAGTGTGCCAGCCGGACCTCGTGCATCGCTGTCAGCGCCGCCCAGGCTCCCTCGCTGCTGCAGCAGCCGCCGCCGCCTGCCCCGCTTCCCCTGGAAGGACAGTCTACTCAGGAGCCCGCTGCCGCGAAGGATGCCGTCCCGCTGCTGCCCAAGGAGGAGGAGGACGAGGCAACCGCGCTACCCCCCACCAGCGCTGCTGGCAGCGTGACAGCTGCCAGCCGGGAATTTGAGGAGCGAAGAACGCAGCAGGAAGATATCGAAGAGCTTGAGACCAAGGCAGTGGGCATCTCCCCGGATGGCCGCTTTCTGAAGTTTGACATCGAGATTGGAAGAGGCTCTTTCAAAACTGTGTATAAAGGACTGGATACGGATACCACTGTGGAAGTCGCCTGGTGCGAGCTGCAGGTAAAATAAGTAAATAAAAATTGTGAATTACCAAAGCATAGTCACTCTCCCAGGTGCTAGGCAGTGTGCTTGAAGGAGGTAGTATCCATCAACTCGAGGTCAGCTTTATTCAGACAGGGAACCTGCAGACCTCACCTGAGGCACTCCTTTGGAGGAAAGGTACAGCCTTTCATAGGCTTTCATAGTGTTTGTTTTTTAATTCTTTTAAGTACTCTGCTCTCTGAAGAATTTTTTTAGCTTTATCATCAGAAAATGTACTACGGTTCTGTTTCTTATAACATCTTGCATTTTACGCCTCCAAAAGGTAGCATGGGGGATTGTAACAGTACTTACACGCAGCTTCAGGGAAGCTGAGGGAAGATGTGTAAGTGAATGTCAACTTGAACTAGCCTTAATATTTCACAGTTTGTTTAGGTGTTTTTCTTAGAAAAGATTACTAAAACGTCTGTGAAGTTACCTTTTCATGTGTTTGTGGCAGTGGATTCTACATCACATCGTTCAGTTTTGCAAAGCTGTTTTTTTCATTCAGAGTTCTAGGTTTGTACTTGATACAGGTACAAGGAAAGGAAGAAAGTAATTGTCTCCTTTCTGGAGCTTTAAAGAAAAAAAAAACCCAACAAAACCAAAACAACCACAAAACCAAAAAAACCCAAACCTAGGAAGTTTAACCTTTCCAAATGACTGGTGGATTAAACTGGACTAAAACACTGCTTGCTCTTCTACAAAGTTTCTAACCTGAGCAGAGCCAGAGTTCTGTAGAAGCCTGGTCTAACGATGGCAAGAACGCCTGTAGTTCCATGTGAGTAGGAGCTTGTATAACAGAGACGCAGGTTGCTGTGCAACAATCTTAAAAGAAGTGGGAAGAGCTTGGAGTACCAGGAACAAATACCTGGTGTACTAGTTTGTTTTCAAAGCCTCAGCATTAAATTAAGAGGCCAGTGTTTGTTTTTTAGTGTTGGGTTTTGGTGCAATTCGTAGAGGGGTTCATGTAGTATGGCTTAATTGTTGTGTGTTGTTCCCATCCAATTTAGGGCAGACAAAAGAGCATTGGGTCAAAATCCCAGAAGTCTTTGTGGGGTTTTTAAGGCGGCAGCTGCTCACAAGTGACTGATTACAGTAACTGCACCAAGACTTTCTTCCCCTCAAAAGCAATTTTAGATCTGTGCCAGTCAAACTGAGAGAATTTATTAAGAGACTTCTCGATTTGTATTCATACTTGCTTTTGGATGATTGCTTAAGCATTCTACCACCATCTTGGTTCATTTTATTGCCGTTACTCTATGCTTACTGACTGGGGAAGTAAGCTTCCAGTTTTCTTTGTGACTCTTAAGCATGCCCTGCTCTTCCATGCTAGCTCTCTACTTGCTGTGATGGTCCTTTGAGCATTAATTTTAAATAAAAATGTGAAATGATCCAGTGTTGGGCTCTGCTTAAGCTTTTCATGTGCAGTTTGAACTGTGATGAGATTAATAATTTGCTGAAATGGTATGACTTTTACTTGAAATGTTAATATTTGGAATTTTGGAGTTCCTTGACTTTAATCCCGGAAATCTGTTTTAATCTTCATGCTTTACCTACTGATCAGAAACTAATGTCAGCTTGGTCTCAGTCACTTCTCATGACCATTGTCCCTGTTGAAGTGTTTTGTCGTCAGTACCATGTGGGCAAACTGTCTAAAGAAGCACCTTGCGATAATTTAGAGAAGCTGATTTATAAAGGGCATGTTGCTGAGTTTTCAATTGATTGAAGATTTTAATGAGTAGTATTTAAAATGGCGGATTGCAGAAAGCATGAGTGAAATATTTGTGAGGGAAATATTTGATGTTTTGCTTGGAGATGAACTATGTTACAGGAGCGCTTCGTGGGTGAAATTGTTCTGAAGGCTGTAGTTTCTTTTGTAAGGAGACTGCATCCAAACCAACAAGTCTGAAACATATAAATTTTATAGCTGTTAAAAGTATTTGATAAAGGAGCTGGGCTCTACAGCTAGTAGAATATTTTAAGGTTAAATCCTGTCTTATTGTTTCTGTCTAGAAATAAAAGGAGGAACTTGATATTTATTGGTGTGATGGGTACATCCGCTTCTTTCTCTAGGAAAATGTAATTGTGGACAGGTTAGTGATATTCATCTTGCATGATTTGTATCAAAATGCAATCTGGATTCACAAACATGTACTGAAACTTAGATGCCATTGGTTTTCCAAAATACCATGGTTTGAGGATTGGTGTCAAAGCATAATTATTTTATCACAGAAATATGAATTATTTTCTTCCATGCTATATTACACTAACCATAACTAACTGATGGTTACTTTGGTCTTGAAATAATGTCCCTTAGCAATGGCAGAGCTTTTCTTCTCTGTGTTCGTGCTAGCAAGTGTAGGCATCCTAGGTGTCCCACCTCTTTAGAGTCTTCTGAGCAGTGCTACTGTAGTGCTGCTGGAATGAGGCTGCTTAGCATGATTATGTGAAGTTGTTGCTCTCATGGGTTGTCCAAAGTTGTTAAAGGTTTATCACAGTTCTTGACTGCAAGATGTATGACAAAATGAGGTGAGAACATTTTGTACTTCTGCAGAGTCTTTGGATGTGTGTTCTTGTAAGGCTTTTCTAGCATACCTAGAATGCTTCAATTTCTTTAAAATCTCTTGTTTGGAAGGAAGCAAGGGTGCCAGCAGCTTTCAGTTCAGTTAAACTACAGCGTTTCGGTATTGTAGCAAATTCTGTAGTAGGAGTCTTGTGGACCGAGGACAATACAGAAGACTTTGTCATGGTCTCTGTCAAAATGACTTTTTAAATGCTGAATAATGCAACTATACTCATTTTTTATGCTCTGTAGTGATAAAGTGTAAAATCTGAGAATGTCATTATGGTTCCTTTCAAAGGGGGTTTGGAGGCTGTTTATCAAATACAGTTTGGGTTCGCAAGCTGCTGCTGGTATGCTGGAGAATATTACTTCATATCCTTAAGAAGGATCTCAAACTGCCTTGTGATGCCCCTTATGCTTTATCTACTGAACAGTGGAGGAAGTGAGAGAAAGAGCTGAAATTCTTATGGGTGACCTAATGGTGTTCATAGGATCTCTAGCAAGGGAGGTCCTGGCCAAGACTCTAGGTTTTCTTGATCTGTGGAAGATGGAAGATAGATTTGAAGGAATTGAGTATTTCAAGGTTGCTTATAGATGTGTAACAAAATCATAACAAAGGTGTGACTAATGGACAATCGTAGCTTACTTTGTGGCCTGTCTATATGAAGCAAACTTAAATATTGGATGCAGATATTTAAATGTGAAGAATGGTGGTGCTGCGAGCATAGGGGAGCTGCGAAGAGCTCAGCAGCAACTGCTGAGGACCAGTGCTCAGCTTCAGTTGCTGCAAGGAAATTGTTAATGCAGTGTTAGCCTTCAGATACTTTGGTTCCCATTGTATATATTCATCTCGGCTCTAGTTATTCCGAGTCAAGTGTGCCTCCTACTGTTGTCATTAGAATGTCTCATAAATTGAATGAAGCAAGAGTTAGGTTCTACCTAAGCCAAATTTTAAAAATTACCAATTTTAATGGTCTTTAAGTAGGTAGAAGATAACAAAAGTCATTACTGCTGCTGTTTTCTATTTTAATTTAAAATAACTCTTCCTGTACAATTGTGTTACTGGTTAGTCTTTTAAAAATACATTTCTGAGCAGTGAGTCTTTTGCTACCTCTGTACAGTTCAGATAACTTTGTGACTAAAATATGATGCCTTTTCCTGTTGCATTAAGTTTATCTAGACAAAGTAATACTCTTACGCCAAAGGTGGCAAGAGTCACACAGTTGACTGTAAAAGCCAAATCTTAGTGGTGGTAATGTTTCATTGTCTGAGTCCCTGTTTCAGTTTTAGTTGACTTTAAATCAAGACTATCATTTAACTTCTGGTTTACAGAACAATACAGGGTGGTGCAGTCACTTGCTGGACTGCAAAATCTTACCTAGAATTACTGCTCTGGGTTCTGTCATTCAAATTAGTAACTTTTCAAATATGAAAGTGTACTTGATATGGAGGTAAATTGGGTTCTTTGTTGAACTGTGTATTTGGCAGGCATTTGAAGACTTAATTGTCTTTTGTTTGGACAGTGCCTTCTTTTAAGGGAAGCATGATTTAGAAACTGTTATTGGAAAGATATTTATCTTAGTTGGAAAAGCATTCCTTGTAAACTGCATGCATTGGGGAACAACACCACTTGTCTTGTATCACTCCTGTCCTTGTACTTCCTAGACAGAAAGGGTAGGTTGGTCAGTCAGCAGTTGCAGTTCATAAATGTGTTGTCTTGCTGTTAAGACACTTTGCCATTCTTACTCTGGCTTCAGTGCAGCGTTAGTCAGGTTGTTGTGCTTAAGGTGGGATGCTGAAGGGGAAAAAGGTTGAGGGCTGCGTCTAAAGTGGGATAGAGCTTCTGGGGGTAAGAAATGAGTTCGAGAGGTAAAAGTGGTGTAGGAAGTGTATGTTCTACTCATTACTGCTTCTGAGGAGAAGCAGAATGTGAATTTGGTTATCTTTAGTTATAAATCATCTGAGCAATAAGTTAGTGTAGGTTACGTGTATGCAATTCTGTTGCGGACTGTGAACTGTAGACCAAGAGTAGCAATGAAAAACCAGTTGAGAACAAACATCATGTCATAATCAAAAACGAACCATGAGATTCTGTACTGCGCTCTGGTAAAAATGACAGTATAAATGGTTGTCACTTCATTATAGGAGGTAGTGAGATGCTAAATAATATTTCTGTATGTCAGAATTTTTCTGAGTGTAACAATGTATAGAAGTTAATTTAAAACTTGCAATGTAGGGAATTGCTTGGATGTGATGTATATCTTCACTTCTGGTGACACTTTAGATTTAACTATACCTGTCTATTTTGTAGACTTGAAGCTCTATTTAATACTGATTATTATTTTTTTTTTTAAGTCAGCAGACAACAATGGAATGTAGTTTCTGTGCTCTGGAGTATAGACTCCACTGCAGGCTTACCATGATAAATATCAGCTTACTGAAGTCAAAGTATAATTCTTAAAACTCTCTTTGCTTTTTGGACTGGATGAGCTGGGAGCATTTCAGAAACTGCACATTCAAGTCTGACAACCAAAAAAGGCTTTGTATCACATAACTGTGGCATCCTGTAGTCTTTTTTTTTTTTTTTTTTCCCAAAAGCTGGTTGCATATTGCTCACTAGGAGGCCTGACTGCAAAGATGCTAGTTCTGATGCACAATTGTATAGCTACATTAAAACAAAACAGAAAGCCAGATCAAAACCTTTGTGCAGTGAGGAAGCTGAGGAGTGTGGACCTGGAATTCATCTGTCTGTCAAGCACTGTTGGAAAATGATTACATTCTGCTAGTTCTGGAGAAATGGTCGACGTCCTGAAACAAATACATATTTTTTTTGAAAGCTCTAACTGGTTTAATTCTCAATATTTAAAAATACTTTTTATAAAACTTTTGCTGAAAGATGAAGTCTAATGAAGTATGGTGGCTTCCATGCCTACCCTGTACTTCATGTCAGTGTTTCAGATACTCTTCTGGTCTGTGAGTGTAGTCGTATGTGGCTACAGCCACTGTAACTGCAGCCGTGTGCCGCCTCTTCATGACTAGTGGGTCAGATGCATAATTGTCACAAATGTAGATTAATAAAGGTATGTGACAATCTCTGTGAACATCATTCTGTTCTTATGAGCGATTTTTATGTTCTCAGCTCTACAAATTCCAAAATGCTGTAAAACTGTACATGTATAATTGGTTTATAGCACTTTCAGGTTACACTGGATTTCCAAGTGTCTTCAATGTGCGCAAATAGGGAGCGTGAAGACTTGGGCAGAAAAAGTCTACGTTTTCTGTTGGTTTTCAGTGTTGTAGGGTAGAGTAAATTAACTGGCTTCAGATCTCTGATGTGAAAATTTCTCCTTTGGCTGAAGAGCAAAACCTAGCCATATTCCTGAGTGTTTGTGCTGTAATTGACACAATTGACAACTTGATAAATGACATGGGAAAGGAGCCAGACTAATTACCTGCAGAAGTATAAACAGTGGTCAGGCTCCCTCAGACTTTACAAAGGTGACCCTGAAAGAGAGAAGGGAGCTTTAAAGTACATTCTGAAGCTGCAGCTGTTAGGAGACCTCTACTTAGGAAAATAATCTTACCTCAAAGGGATACCACTTTTGGAGAGGGCTGTGGCTCAGTTTGCAGCTGGCTGATTGGTAGGCAATAAGTGTAATCAGGTAAGTACATTCTGAAAATGCGTAATTTCTTATGGAAATAAACAGCTTTTTATTTATCAGTTTCAGTGGGTTTGAGAGCTGCGGGGTTAAATATTTTAGGTGAGGTTTGTTTTGGGCTGTTGTGGTTTAAAATAAAAACACCTAGTTTCAGAACCAATTGAGGGCTAAGGAAAAGTATCGGGACTATAATCTTTCTTTGATAGAGGGGGAGAAAATTCACCTGATAAAACTCCCTGGAGACATCCTGTATAGAATCCTTTGAGAGCTGTCTAGCAGAATAATAAATAAAACAAGCAGTAATAGATCTGTGGTAGTCTCCATGGATGCAGTTTGTGGTGCAGTGTAGATTCAGTACCTTTTGTTAGCAACATCCCTCTGGGCCACATGTATTTTCTTATTTTGTCGTGGGTTTTTTGTTTCATACCAGCAGCTTTTTAAACATCACAGCTCTGACTGTCACCCAGGTTTTCCATACATCATGTGACGAAGTTTGTACTAAGCAGTGGCAGTGTTAATGCTTCCTGTCATGCATCTCTTCAGAAACTCTTATTTCCTGTAAAGATTAGCTACCTTTTTTTGTTGAGATTGCTAATTAGTTCTTCTAAATCACGGTTGAGTTGAAATAAATTGACTGGTTTTTTTGTTTTAGTCTTTAAGTTCACATTTTCAAGCTTGTTTTAGTCTACGTAATGGCTGTAACATTTGGGCGGTAAGAAAAATAACATGCAAGTTCGTGGTGCTTCTGCAGCTAGGCATAGGACTTTCTCTTGGCAGAGCATGGTTTTGGGGAGTGGTTTTTTTTGTTTATAATAGTACATGCTAGAAAGTTACTATTTTTGACTCTTAAAACTTCAGATAATGATTCTGTGGTTTTAACTTGACCATATGTCTATAGCATGCCTGGAGGAATGTATACTTGAAACAATTCATATTCTAAATAGGAAAATTTGTAGTGCTGCTTGAAAATTGATTTCTTGGAGTAGTTGAAGGCTAACGTGAGCCATCTGAAAATCTTTTCAAATATGGTGTTAAAATGCTTATCCTAATAAATGAGACTCAAATTTTAGACTGGCTTCGTAAGTATTTTTGTGAAAGCTGCTTACAGTCCCCAGGACTTTATTCTGGTTGATTTTGAGAATCATTTGGGCTATATACTGAACCTTAAACAGTGTTAGAATGTCTCTAGTCAAGATACTACAGATATCCTTCTTCCTGCCTTATTTCCACCTTCTTCAGCCTGTTTAGAAATTATCATACCAGCACTTCTCAATGTATGGTTTTGGTTGCCCTCATTATTCCCCTTGGGAGAGCTGAGGAAAGTGAAGAGGTGACTAGGACTGAATTTGTAGCTCACTTGAGGTCATCCTTGAGAAAGGGAGATACTTCTTGTCTTATGGGCACATCCTGCAGAATACTCCTTAAATTCATGTTGCAAATGATAAATTTGTGTCAGTAATGTTCTGTGCTATATGATGCTATCCTTTTAACCCAAAAGGAGATCCTTGCAACAAGATCTTCACAGATACTGCCAAATCTCATGTGTTTTTTTTTTTCTAGTAAGCCAGAGTAAAATAACTGGGATGCAATACAGTGACCAGAAGAATTCAGATTCAGTTCTCAGATGCACTTCTAAACATTGTCCCAGTTGTGGGTTATTGTTTTTCACCTGGTGATGACAGGTGCATTGCACATACCCAGCTTATTCTAAAGCACTTTCAGATTTGTTTGGGTAATTCCAGCCAGCACTGTGTGTTACTTTGCCTGGATCGTAAGCAACTAAATATGTGATCGATTTATTTTTCAGCAAAGGAAGCTGCAACCTGCTAAAAATTGGACTGATTTTTTTTTTCTTCCATAAGCTATTTAGGTATTAATATGTATCTAAAGCAGTAAGCTGTTTTTGTGATAACTCATTCTGAGTTACTCAGAGGGACGAACTTGCAAAGTTTGAATTTATCATTTTGGGTCTAAGCAGGATCTTTGGGAATGCTACTTACATACTTGATGGCCATTTACCTTGTAACTAAAATATGTATGAGCTTTTAAGTGATGTATCAATGGCACTGGACGAATGCTTTGCCCAGGGCTGTGTGTTTTAATGTAGGGGATGGCATTTCTTTTTGTACGTGGTGTGCCAGAGAACATGATTCTGAAATAATCAGGTTCACCTATTGGCAATAGTCTGGGCAGTGATTCTCTGGCATATCTGTTCTCAGAACAGGATCGCTGTGGTGCTTTTAAAGTCTTCTAATTTTGCAAGTGGCTAGTAGGACCTCCTAGCCATGTTACCAGTGAGACTAAAACGAAGAGGAAGCTCTGGCAACTCTGATAACTTGCTGTGATTTGAGCCATAGTCCAGAATAGTTCTGATGCTCTCACCTCTTAATAAGCAGTCATTGATAGAAATTTTTGACAGCTATCCACTGAATTGCTATTTTTCTACTGTAGGATAGCACATGGTATGGAAAATAAGCTTCATTAGACCTCTTACATGAGGGAGAAGCTTTGTTGTTTCTGTTTAGCTGTTCTGGATCATATTTTTCATCTGCATGGTTTCAGCAATACCTATTTCTTTGTGTCAGTAGTTGAAGGTAGCGGGTTCTGGTTGCAGATTCGGGGCTAGCAACAGCAAGCAAGAAGCTACAAATGGAAAAACTCATGTAAGTGATTGAGAGTCCAATACCCCAATTTAGAAGAATTTGAAAAGAATAGGAATACTGTTCTCTTTATATGTAATTGAGGTAAATCTGAAACAACTGTGTAGGAATGCTTAGCTAAATGGAAGATAGTGCAAAGCTGACACCAACAATTATTTTGGTGCATTTTATCTGGTTTTGGCCGGTTAAGATAGTCTCATGACCCAATTGATGGTGTTACCCAGTTTTCCTTGGACAGTTCTCTCAGAGTAACACTGTGACTTGTTTCTGCTTTGCTGACTGTTGCTGGCAAGTTTATGACCCCAGTCTGAATGTATTCTGAATGCTTCTATCCTGGCAAGGACTAATGACACACAAACAATAACCCACAAATATTGCTATTAAAAGCTTCAGCCATCCAGGCTGATTATCTACATATCTGTAAATCTGTGTATGCTTATGTAATATGCATCTGTTAATGGCAATTTCTGAACTGTTAGTTTTGCTCAAATTTTACAGAATATTACCATGTCTGTTTTCAAATCTGCTTTTTAAAGTGGGGATTTATTCTTAGAGATATTTTCCAACATAAAACTATTTTTGGTTTGTCTCCTCTCTTCAGCTGCTTACAGTATGCTTTCACTTGGTAAAAGTAGGTTGTGTATCTATATAAAATTGCAAGATGCTAACTTAATGTGCTCTGTTTTACTACAGCTGATTTGGACTCTGAGCCTTTGAGTCTTCCCTAAAGAAAAAATATTAAATGAGACTGAAGTTGAATTGGAGAGTTCTGTAGAAGTGGTCCATCCAGACAAGTATCTTACCATAAGGAATACTGTCTCAAAAGCAATTCAAGTTTGGTGGTTTTTTTTTTTTTATACTGCCCTCTCCGGATGTAGGATGTAGACAAGTAGAGATTTGACAGTATGTGGAATGTCCTTTGAGGGCATGGTTTTTATTTGCATTTATTGTGATTTGAGGCTTAGTGAGTTATGTTTGCCAGGAACAGTGTGCTGAAAATGGAGAAGCTGCAGAAATGTCTGATACAAAAATAAGACTAAGTTGAGTTTTAAAATGTTTTTCCTGTGGTTTTTCTCTACTTCCTTTACATGCAGTTTGAGCTTTTTTCTGCAGACAAGTGGCTCAAAAGCAGAATGCATTTCAGGTTATCTGTACCTTGTGGGGGTAGCAGGCTGGAAGTTACACAGGGCACTTGAATTTGTATTTTTTTGCCTCTTGATGGCAACTGTGAGCCAGTTCAGGTGATGGTGTGATTTCTTCTGTTGATCTCATTATACAAGCCTGAACATATCCGAGTGGTTCCGTATTTACCCTCAGGAACAACAACAAGAAGTGGAGAGCCTCTGCGTTGCTGCTGAAGACCTAAATGCTGTGGTACATTAACAGATTGTGCATGGCCTATACCTGAAGATGTGTCAGAAAAAACTGTCATTAATACTCAAAGCTTCCTCCAGGAAAATGTGCATGTGTTTCCTATGGACTCCCTCTGCTTTTGTAGGCTATGTGCTTGAATGTTGAGTGCTTTTCAGTGGTCGTGGCATCAGAAAAAAAAATTATGAGAAATCCGAGGAGGAAGAACAAGGAGTTTTGGGGTCTCAAGTTGTAGTCATCTGGTGTTTGCAGAAAGTGAAAAGATCCCAAAGAATTCTAGTTCAGGTTGCATTTGTGCTTAAAGCAACTTTCACGTATGGAAAAATGTAAGTAGTTAACATCCTGTTGTTTGAGGACTGCATTTTTTTCTATGTAGGAGAACAAAGCTTTCCAGTTGCTTTAGGTAGTAATGCAGCTATTTAAGAATGGTCTTGTAGTTTGTAATTTGTCCCCTTTATCTGGGTGTTAGTAATGAAAATGTTTTTGTCCAAATGAATTTCTTGATTTATTGAGGTAGTATGCATATAAAGCAAAACTTGGTACAGTCAGGTTAGACAAATATAGCTTAATATCTTATACTGTTCACTACTTTTTTTGCTTTCTTGACAGATTGATTTTTCTTATAGTTGGTGTCCCTCGAGTTTTCAAGGTGTTTGCATAGATGTATCAAATGGGATACAGGACTTGTCAAGGAACTGTGTGGGAGGGTTAAAAGAAAAAGTGCAACAACAGTAATGCACTGTAATTTGTGCTGTATCAGTGCAACTGAATTTGACTAGATGATGGTACTTAATCCAAATAGGAGAAATAGCCAGTTGTCTTGTCTATAGCTTAAGACTAGGGTTCAAAAAAAGTGTTTTTCTTCCTTCTATCCACTATGAAATTTTACTTCTCAAACTTGAACAAATCCCAGAAAAATAAGCAGAATAGAAGCTTAGTTTATTGGTGTTGGAGACTCTTAAATCTTCACTACTGTTGACTTAAGTAGTTTCTTCTAAAGAACTTTGAGAGTTGCAAAGGCATTTACAAGACAAAGATGAGGAATAGCAAACCCCCTTGTTTCTTAGGACATATGTGACATGAATGTTGAAGTTTTGGGACCAGGCAAGTTTAAAACAATGAATTCTGAAATTTCCCATTGCTATGAATGGCTAGTTCATGAAAGTATCATTAATATAATACTTATACTAGTGAAGAAACCCACAAACACTGCTTTTTGCCAAAATACCTCCCTTTGTATTTTTATTTTGGTAATCTTACCGAGTAAGCTACCTACTGTTGACATACCTCAGTTTCTCATTTTTTTGACTTGTGGATTAAATTATTGTAACTTACATGAACATGTGAAGTAATTTTGTGCCTGTGTTCAGACCTGGAGCTGTGTAAGGGCAGCAGCTGCAAATGATGAACATTTTGTTGCTGGCTGTTGTGGGGTTTTTAGTTTTTTGTAATAAACTGTGAACCTGCACATTTTGTCTCTTAAGGTAGAACTTTGTGACCATAATTTAGGTGAGAGGTTATTTTTGGAACCAGAGGGACATCTATTCCAAGCCAGCATCTGTGGCCTACTTAGTGACAGATGACTAGCTGTTCCAGAAGGTTTTCCGAATCTGCTTTCAAAGATACATAGATGAAGAGCTCTGAAATGTTGAGTTGAATAAGGGTAAGAAACACTTCTCAGAGTATTGCTGCACCAGATATAGAGATGTTGGGAAAACTCCAAATGTACCTACACTATAAATGGTTTCTGCTTGATAAATCCATATTGTAAAAATCCCATTGTACTTTGGCATCTGGGAGAAGCCATCCTTAGATTCTAAACGATGTAAGTGATAGGGTTTTGAATTAGCGGTTTCTGATATTCAGAAGAATCTGCAAGAACTCCAGTAGTCCTTTATTCACATATGAAAAGGAACACTAATGCAAACAGTAATTATCTCAAAATGGTGAAGAAAAGAAATGGTGCAGTTTTGTGATGAAAGCTTAAGTAGCTTTAGATTAGGTCAGGCTAACCAAAGGAAGTAAGCCAGGATCAGCTGTGCTAAAGCAGCTAGCTGTACTTTCAACATCAGCAAAATAATTCCTAAAATTCTTCTTGTGGTAGCCTCTGTTATTTACTATTATTGCAAATTGCTGGTTGGTGTTCTGAATTGTTTAACTGAAGGTTCGCTTCACTGAAGTTCTTCAGTGGTTTGACCTCTTGTCAGAAAACACTTGTGGCTTCTAATGTGGCAGCTTATAAGATAAGCATACTTTAGAAATTCAATATTGTGTTGTGTGATTTTTACTGTTTTATCACGTCCAAGACTATGTTGCTCAACTGATCCTGGTAACTTTTTGCAACAAAACACATGGTTTGGATAAACTTGTAAAATTTGAAGGCGTGCAACTACTTTATCTAAACCCACTGGTAGATACAGGTAATGATGCAACTGATAGGCGTGTTAACTAAGCTGGTGTGAATGAGTGCAGTTAAAAAGCAGGAGGCTGTAAGAATAGTGATGTTTTAAGTATAAGAGGAGTGTGAAATCTGAGGCAGTTGGCATTGGAATTTAGAATGGAAAGAATGAGTTGGTTGATGATGTTGTAGAAAACTATTTTCCACTTTCCCTTTGACTTCTGTTCTTATCTTCTCTGGCAATAATATGCAGGGAAATGGTATCTTTTGTTTTTCTTGTTCCTGTGTGGGAATGGTAATTGTTCTTGCTTCTTACCTGTTCAGGAAGTATTCTCATTCCTCCCCCTTAACAAAACATGCTATCAGTCATTGCCAATGTCGGCTTTTGCTTTTTTTTTTCTAACTTTGGCCTTCCTGAATCCTCCTGTGGTCTGTGTATAAGCCATCTGGCAAAAGAAGGATTTTAAAAGATTTTTTCCTCACCCCCACTTTGCACTCTGGAATGAAGGAGGTTTTGTATCTCTGTGTTCAGCTACTCTATGTAAAAGAATAATGAACATGGTTAAAATCTGCATTTACATTTTGACTCCTGGAGCTGCCTTCTTCCAAACTTAGATCTTTCAGCTGGTAAATCAATCTTATCCATGGAAATGTGCTTACGGTTCTCTTGGGAATTTGCCTTATACTCTTGCCTTCTCCCTTCCCCCTTCTCAAGCCAAATCTCTTTCCAGGAAGGGAAAAAAAAATAATTAATGGACTAGATTGAGCTTCAGCTGAATAGGGTGTCCCATTTCATACATGCTCTCTGCTGCTTCTCAAATGACGAAAACATAAGTGACAGCTGACTTGTCTGTTTCTCGTGGGTCAAGGGCAGTCCAGATCAGCAGTTTCCCTTTCCTCTTCCCTGAGTTTTGTTTGGAAGCAGTAGTGATTTGCCATTCTATATAGTCATCCTCTGGTCATGAAGACCAGATGGAAATACGTCAGTTGTTTCATGTATAAATACTTAGTCCAACAGCTGTGAGTTTATCAGGAGTCACTGGGATCGCAAGTTGGTGACCAAATTGTTAAATTAGAGATCCATAAGCATTGCTCTAACTAGAAATGAAGTTGCACTTTATGAAACTGTTAGGAACAGTCTGAGAGTCACTGAAAGAAGAAATGAAGTTGAACCACTTAAATGCAAATTCATTTTTTGGGTGAAGTTATTATTTTTCTAGAGTATTACAAAAGTCCTCTTACACTGATGGTAATGTTTTGGCCACTGGTGCTAGATTTTACTGATGCTGTTCCTAAACTAGCTAAAAGGATTGCTTTGAAATCGTAGTGTTGTGTCTTTTCCTTTTGTCCTTTTATTGGGTAAGAACACTTATCCAGACTCCTACCCAGTGGTCTTTTAGCCAGTTGATAATCCTCAGTCTGTTTCAATATGGATTTCTAGCAAAAAAGCAGAGATGCCTGATGTGATCCTAGCTAACAATGAATCAAGTATAATGAGAGTCATAATAAATCTACTTGACACTGATAATTAAGGGGGTTAACTTGACTTTGCGGGTTGCAGAGTGGTTTTGCTGCCATCCATGTGCAAATAAGCCTTGATTTATTCCAATAATATTGAGAAAGGGGTGTGTGTGTATGGAAGTCTGCCAATGGCCATTGGCTGTTTGGTTGCAAAATGCAATGTGTTGCATGGGCTGCTGAGCATAATGTGAAACAAAATGCTGTAAAAAAACCTGTGAGTGCTAAATACATGATTGAAAAAAAACTTTAATGGCAGAATGGGCATGGTCATTAACTTAAAACAGCTTCTTTGCAGAAAACTAATGTAAAGTGAGATTGTAGCTCTTGACTAGTGAAGACTGCAGTGTACAGGACTGAAACTGAGTTAGAAATAAAAGAAAAAATTTGCAATAACTACAGACTTATGCTAAAAAACCCCACCTAAACAGGAAAATTGGCTGTGTTTTAGTCAAACCACCTGCTTCTGAAACCTTCAGAGGAGTTGTGCCTAGTTAAAAGGAGTATTTAAGATATTTGTAGTGTCTGTGGTTAATACTTTTAGACAATGGAACAATAAATGCAATTGACCATGTTATTAGCTCCTAGTTTCTGCAGGCCTCAAAAAAAACCCCAAACAATGCCCCCCCCCGCCCCCCAAAAAACCAAAACCCAAATACATGCCCCCCCCCCCAAAAAAAAAAAAAAAAAATTACAACCCCCCAGAACATTGGTTGAGTTGCTTTGTTTGCATAGATTTCACTTTTGCCTGCAGTTACCTTGTGTTTCAGAAATGGTTTTCTTCTGGCTTGTAGAGTTCACTAACGCAGTGCCTGTGCAACAGAAGGCCTTGCAGTTAGTATGAGAGAGGTGATTTGCAACTCTAGAGATTTGGGGGATCTAGTGGGAGTTAGGGAGGCTGAAGCTGTTTTGGAGTCATTTAATGAGGGTTTTGTGGCCTTTGAATTGCATGTGTCCTTCAGTGAAAATTTCTGTTGTGTTTGAATCTGTGCAGTTCATCTAGTTGATGGGAACTGAGAGTGTGCTTTTCATTGATGTACTGATAGTGTTTTTTGATACATATTTTAAGAAGTCTGCAATTTCCTTGTTGCAGAATCATGATGAACTTCAGTTCCCCTTGTTCTCTGACTTTCTGTAAAACAAGATATCTGGGATAGGTCATATTCTGATAAATGTTGTTTTTTCAGCTGAATATGGAAGTGTGATCTTTTGCTTTGGTGTCAAAGCACTATGAAGTCTTTCATCTGGAACCTCATCTGAATGGTCATTTTCTAGTTAGTGGCAGGTTTACAGTTTCAAGGTCTGGGAGTCATCAGTGTGTGCTCTTGAAATAGCAAGTATAGCTGTTAGCCTGGCTGTCTTTTGTGGGTTTTGAACAGTCTGTTAGACATGGTAGGATAACAAAATGTCTTGGGCCTTGAATGACTACTTCTGTCAAGCAGAGATCAAGGGTCATGGTGCTATGCACTTTATCACATCTTGGGACACATTCATCAAAGATAAGAGGGGTGGATTGTCTCATTGGGGAAACCGAGCTGAATTAATTTGCCTTTTTATCAGTTTAGTTTCACTTTTTTGTAAGCATCTATGGCTATTGCGTCGTTTTGATTTTTAGTTCCTCCTGAATGGTGGAAGTGCAGATGCTATTTGTATCTAGCTACATGCCTACATTATCCCAGAATATCTAATAGGAGTATGGTGATATTATTTGGAGCCTCCAAGTTATACTAGCACCTTCCACTTGGTTCCTATTGAAATACCTCCTATGATTTTCCCATTCTTCAGTGTTCCCATGTAATTCTTGCTGTATCATCTATGGAAAAGAATTTCTGATTGGATGAGGAGTCTTGGTTTCATCTGTCTTATATATTGCTTCTAGTTCAATGTCTGACTAGTGCCAGTGATACTGCGTAACTATAGAGACCCAACTGGTTATTCCATGACAAGTATGCTGCTTTCCCTAAAAGAAATGATGCAGAGGAAACTTAAAGGACAGAAGAAGGCTTACCAGTAGACTTAAGCGGCGCTGCAGCTACTTCCCATAGTTGTTACTGATGTGGAGAAGTATCAAGTTATTGTGCCTTATAGGTTGTAGATGTCCAGTGTGATTTTCTTTGATCCTGAGGGTTAAGGAGATGATGTGTATCATCTAGTTTCCTATCTTGCTGTTTCCTTTTCTTCTAAGAAGTGGATCTACCCCACTGGATTACTTGTGGGAGATCTAGCTGCATATTGCAGCTGTGGAGCTTTGGATAGAGAACACCTTCTGGAATTACTAAATTGTAGTTCAGGGGTCTGAACTTTGTGTTATGTTTGGAGTGTTGTGCTTTAGAAAACACAACCTTGTGGAGCATTAATAGTTTTCTGGTTTTATTCAGAGAAGCATCTGCAAATGGAGCATTAATTGACGTTAGCTCTTTTTAGAGCAGAGTTACTGAAAGCATTGGACAAGTATGCTCTTGTGCAGAGTAACTAAAAACCCAAGTATTATAGTAGCAGTGCGATGAAGCTGCAAAAGAAGTTGTTCTGGGGAGTTCTTTGGGTGAAGAAATGTCTTGTTTGCTTTTGCAGCCCCTCTGGGTGTTACTGGCAAAAATCTTACCGCAACATTTTAGTATTTGAATGTTCAGTGCTGTGCTTGGTGATGATGGTTAAAATTATTATTAATTGTATATAACTGAATTTCTTTGCATTATCACCCATCAGTTGGCATAATGTGCAAGTTAATACATATTTTGCTTCTTCCAAAATTATGAAAATTGGCATATTTGTTTTTCATGTTCATGATGGGCTGGATTTCTTCAGTAGGACTGCAGACCCTTCATCTAAGGGACAACATGTATCTTTTGCCAGATGAGCTCTATCCTTGCCAGTCACTTGAAATACTCTTAAAATAAATCTTGTTTTATGCCATGAAACCTTTTGGTTTTAACGTGGACTATAATGAAATGGAAAGAGTCTGTGTCTGAGGGCCCAGCACTGAGAAATCAGTTGTATATGTCGTTGTAATACTCTGAGTTAGTGTGGTGTGAGTGATGCATGTGCTTAATAATGTGAATGTCAGTCAGGTGTTCTCTCCTCTTGACAAGGTGAATACGGTTCACTCATCCAGTGTTAAGAAGCTGCTTACTGAGCTCATTTTACTGTACTTTTTGGACTGCACAGTCAGCCAAGCAGATTGGGAGGTCAGGTCAGCTCTATAGCATAAGCATGTAACTGCTGGAGTTTGGATCTGTAATGGTCTGTAACTTTGAAAGCTGTCTTTAGAAGAAAAGTATTGGTAATGCTCTGTATTTACACTATTTACGTAGTGGTCATCTACTTCTAAATTCTTTACTAGGGCATGTGGGACTAATACATGAGGTAGCACCACTTGTTTGATTCCTGTTATGAGAACCTGCTTTCAGTTATTCAGCTGCTCTATACCTTAACCACCTGGGCTGCAAGTTTTCAAGCCAAGTGTATGTCTTCAGCTTCAAGTGTATGTCTTGAGCTTGATTGTTAAGCTCCAGCCAAGATGGTACAGATGCTTTAGGGAAAAGTGCTTGCTCTGTTGCATCTGTTGACACCTTAAGCTTTTGTACTACTACAGAGTTGTGAAGCAGGGACGTAAAAGCAGTGTTAAGACAGGCGGATTGTCTTCAGGCTGAGGAAATATTTAAAAGTTTTATTACCTGAAAACTATTTACTTGGAAATAAGTGACATTTTCTAGATTAAACTTACTTGGAAACTCTCTTTTTTAAACTCTGAAGACTTGTTCCATATTCCAGCCTGCCAGTAGCCTGTGTTAGCATCCATGTGATGCCATATGAAGCAGTTTGTTCAACTTTCAATGTTGTTGACTTTGTTTTACAAATGTGTAATTACTTTCTGTACAGTATGTGCAAGTCAAACCCTCAGGATGCAAAATAGAAAGCTGCACCATATAATTCAGTTCCTGTGTTTTGTGTTGCAACTGTTTAAGCTAGTAAAGTTTAATAGCCTCACAAATGGCTGGCTTCATCAGGATTTAAGTTATTCTGGAGGAAAAGGAATTGCAGTTTTCAAGCAGAATATCTTGTGGAACAGCAGCCTCCACTTCTGTAGAAGCAGCAGACTTTCTAGCTGTTAATCTCGGTGTTCAGATAATGGAGAACTAACTTTGGTACACTGGTATGTTGTAGTTAGTCTGATGGAAACTTCTGTGAAAATGTACTGCTCAAAGGGCTCTAGTTACAGTAAATTAGGATCTTGCAAAATTATTTTTTAAATTGTTTTAAATTGTGTCAAAATTTGTCTGCTTTCCCACAAGCCTTGAGGGGAAAAATTACGTGGGCAGAATGGAATGAATATATATATGTATTTTTTTACTAGATTTGGCAATTATTTTTGTCCTTTTATGTCTAATGTATTTTAAAATACAGGAGTTTCTATGTTTACAGGTTGGCCTTTTAAATACCTTTTTGATTTTTTTACATCAAAGTGGACTCTTGATGTTCAGGTTTTAAGTGAAATAGGGCCACCAGCAAACACTACTCCTATAAAAATGCAGATTTAGAGAAATGTTTGTATTTTTAAAAAAAATTTCATTAGCTCAGGCTCAGGTCCATGTTAGCTCTGTTTGCCCCTCCTGTGAAGTGGAAACTTGAAAGTGCTTTGGAAGGAAGGGTTGGCAGGAATGTGTAATAGTAGAAGTCGGTTATCTCTTGGATTGCCTGGAAATTGTTCCCTCCATTTTCTAAAATAGAATTCTGGGTACTTGTGGCTATAGTCTCTTCTGTGGTCTTAAGATTTCACCATGGTCTTACGATACTCTCTGTCTTTGGAAAGAACAGGAATTTTGGGGGAAAGGATCCTATTTCTACAAAGCTGATTACTGCTAATAGATCTCTTGTGAAGTCCTTATTTAGATGCAAGCATACTGAAGTTGGTTGGCTTAAGAAGAGTTCATAGTGGCACAAATTTCAGTTTCCACCTTACAGCCTTATATGGGTGATTAATTCTAAAATGGAATCATTTGGACTGAGTCAGCAGTTTAGCATATTGAAAGTCTCAGTTTGGTTTGTATTGAACATTAATTTGCTCTGCAAATGCAGAGCCAAACTGATTGGTTATGTGCACCTTCAACAGAAGGTGTCTAAGTATGGACCAGATCTATCTAGAAAGCATACTTTGAAATAGGAAATTACAATAAAGTTTCTGTGAGAACCAGCATGTGTTGGAAGCATAGGAGAGATTAAAATAACATCAAAAAACTAGTGGCTTTTTGTTGTCAAAGTGCTTGGGGCAAGAGCAAGCAGGGAGGAACTGCAGTTCTTTGTTTGCAATGCAGTCTGGATTTTATTACTTGCAAAGTGAAGTCATGAGGGGGAACGTCTGTTTTTGATGGACAGATATGTTGCAACTTACGCTGAAGAAGCTTGATCATAAACTTTTCAGCCTGCTAACAGCTTTGAAGATAGGACTGAAACTGTGATTTGTCTGTTCAGCTCCTGCTTATTGCCTGTTGGTCTTGTCCCTTTTTCACAATTGCAGGACGTTAAGTATCCGTGCTGATGCAGTTAAGCATAAATATTGAGTTTTAAAACTTGCTGCTCTGTGCTTTGCTGGTTACTGAAGCTGATGTCCAGTATTTCTGAGGTGCTGCAGCAACAGGTGCCTACACTTGGCCCTTGTTTTCTAATTGTTTACAAAAAATGAGGAGTTCTTAAAGGTACTGATCTTCCCTCTCTGCCTCTTTTGCAGTAATTCATTTTTGTGGCCCAAACTAAAACTTGGAAGTTCTAAGTGCACAAAATCCTGCGGTGGTCTTAACAAAACGGTCTTAAGAATTTTCTTGTGTTCTGGGGATTTATCTAATGACACTTCTACCTTTTGATCCTCTAGCAAAAAAAGTCTTAGAGTTGGACTCCCAAGAGAGTATTTCACACAGCTGTCTTTTGGAAGTATGGAGGTCTCTATCTGGATCATAGTCCCCCTGTGGAAAAAATATTTTATATTGTAGTGGTAGGATCTTAAGGAAAAAAAAAAACACAAACAAACCTGAAAATCTTCAGAAGGAATTGAAGTTCTCATCAATATGTCTAGATACTAAATGTTAAAACATTAGAATTTTGTTTGTAAAATTTATCTTGGCACTTGCATTGTTTCTGAGTTAACTGAAGAAAATGTGTAAGTGGCATCAGAGGATGGGCAAAGGAACTGGTTCTCAGGTGCTTGCAGACTGCTACTTATAGGGATTCATTCTGCTTCTACTCACATCCTATTGCCAGGCAGTTGGACAGAAGGCTCTTACTCTGAAAATAAGTATCACTGCTATATTAGATATCTGTCCAGAGATCTAGCTGGGTCCTGTCTCTGTGTGAAAAAGGAGTCTTGTTATAGCCTCAGTTCTCTCGAGTGTGGAAAGGTAGTTCTTGACCCTTCTAGCAAGGGTAGACCTGTGTACTAGTTAAAGTAGTGACTAGTGGATTTAAGACTTAAGACCAGGCCCGAGTGTCTATCACCTTTGTGATAATGTCTTTAGCTTAATAAAAGTTGTTTTACTAGGATGTTGTTTGGGGTTATGTGGTAGGGCAAAGAACTTAAAACAGAAGTACGGAATGTCTCAAATCATCTTATTGCTACTGAAGCAAAGGGTGCAGTACCAGAACACTTGTGCAGCTTTTCTGACAAACTACTTATATTTGAATTCCAGCTTGCATGGTTTCTTGTGTATGCAGACTCGCTGAACATGGAAAAGTGTGTTTCAGGTGGAGCCATGGTTCTAAAAATGTTTTCAGATAACTTCTTGGCTAAGGAAAAATTTTCAGTGTTAAATGTGATTAATAATTTTGGTATATGTACAGAGCATTAGGTATTTCACTGTATGCAAAGAGTATTTGAATCTTAACGTTTTTGGATGATGCTGTTTCGTTCACAACTAAAATTAATTTTGAACTGCAGGTAGAGTTCTTTGGTGTGACAGAGTAGGAGGTAAATTGAAAGCAAGGAAGCATGTTTACAGGTTGTGATGACCCATTTAATGTAGGCTTTGAATCACCTTGGAGATTACTCCATTGATAATATTTCATCTCCGCTGTCTTAACAATACTAAATTTTAGTTGTCAAAGCCTTTTTGTGCATGTCAATCCAACACTTAAGGGTTTGCTTTTTTTCCAACTTCTTTAAAGATAGTTCTTCTATGTCTGGGGTGTGCATATTCCAACCTAAACAATTCTATGATTTTTACCTTGATTTATCATACAGCAAAACACTTGCTGTTTTTGTTTTGTATCATGTGTTGCTTTAGGTAATAAGAGCTGACTGGTCCCTCCATCTGAGTTTCAATTGCACTATATTTTGTCTCATATTTTAACTAATCTTAATTTTTTTCAGGGTTGAACTGTAAAGCCAGTTATGCTTCTGGATGCAGAATATGCTTCATCGTGCCATAGTGCTAGTTGTTCATCCTGCCACTTACTGTTAAATATTTGAGTGTTTTCTTTCTCCTGACTCAGCTATGCTCAAATTCCTTGCTCTGTGTAAGATAATGTGCCTATTTTTAAACTTACATATTAGTGGTACATTTGATACTGTCAAATATTTCTGCCTTTGAGTAGCTTTTTAGATCTACATCTTGTATGGTGTTTGCCAAGGAAGATGTACACAGTGCATTGTAAACATAGGTGTCTCTAATGTATATGGTATCATTGTGTGAAAGCCTACAATAAACATGCAAGTGATGCAAGAACCTGATTTCATAAGTCAACCTGTCAAGAAAGCATGGGAAAACTACTACTGCTTCCCTTCGTCTCAGGCTTCTCATAAAGATGGGCATTCTGGTAGATGACAGGAAGACTGCATCATTGATGCAGTAAGGCTTAAAAAAAAAAAAAGTGCTCCTCCGATGTGTTCTAGGGCCTCTGTGTTTGTGAAATGCTAGTACTAATACTAGTATTTATGCAGGACATTCCTGAGACCTCATCTCAAATGCATATTTTGGTCACCCTATAAAACTCATTGTTTCCAAAACTCTTCAGTCTTTCCCTACAGGAGATCCCTTTTTGATTTTTGTCCAGATTGCAAGAACATGCAGAACACCTGGCAATTGTTTGAGGGGTTTATGACAAATCTGTGAAGGATCATTGAATGAGAGATCTGTCTCTGAATGAAAGATGTCTGGTATGGAGTTCTCTAGTGATTATTGTAAGGATTTTCTGTTGGCTGCCAGTACTTTGCCTACATTTCGTATGTCATCCTGTCATAACTGATAGTAATCCACAATTTTGTGAAGTAAATGAAGTACTGGTTTTGGATGTGTTGGCAAAAAAAGAAGCAAAGCTGGGAAGAGTAACTCCTGTAGTGTAATCAGGCTGCATATGCAATGTATGTACCAGTGTTGTATGTAAACTTGTGATAATGTGTACTGTAGGCCGATGTGAGTTCATTTTACAACTGGAGGGGTGCAGGGGGCAGCCTTTCAAAGACTGCTGCTTAAATACTTGCGTAGGCAATTTAAGTTTAATTGTCTCTAGGCTTTATGCTGGGATTCTTTTCAAGGGAACTAGTTGGAGGCACAGGAATATTACTAGTTCTTGTGTACTGCCTAATCTGATTGTTACTTGTAAATCTTTAGAATAATTTTGACACATCTGCATGGTTTCAAACCAGCATGTTTATCTGCTTTTCAGTACGCTGAAAAATTGCATCTAGCTAAATCTTCCCCTTCGCCAATAGCTTTGTAAAGTATATAGGATGAAGAGTTGTAGCACATTTTTGATACTGAGTTGATTTGCCTTTATCAGAATTGGTTAAGGGCTCACCCTAATGTTGTAGACATGTACCTACTCACAAAGGACTTGTATGGTCATACAGAAGTATGTGAAACAGAGCTGCAGGGGTGTGTGTGTGTGTGTGGTGATTATTTTTTTTTATGCAGTGAGTTAATAAATCTGTAAGGTAACCAGAATGGATTGTGGAGGAGGCTTTTTTTTTTTCCTGCAGTATTGTTACCCCCTGAATGGAGAACTGGGTTTTCTTAAACTGAGATGGCTGGATGTACCTTCCATCTCACTGACAAAGCAATCAATTCACTGCAAAATGAGAGTTGATGTGAGCTTCAAAACTTTTAATGAGGCATTTAAGCCAAGTGACAAGATGGTCCAGCTGGTTAATAGCTCATCAGGAATTCAGTTCAGCTAACACTTCAGTTCTATAATAAGCTGTATGTAATAAATAAAACTGGTATCAGACAGCAGATTTATCCATTTATCTTCCATTGATCAAACAGCAATTTTAAAGTGAAAGTAAATAGATCAGCTCTCTGTTCTAATACTGGTTATTTTTGTATAGCCCACCATTTTGATTACTGTCCCTTATGTTCAGCTCTTCAGGATGAATAAATTGAATAAAATTTATAGGCATCTTCCCCCCCCCCCCTCCCCCGACTTCTGTGTAAGGAAACACAAATGCTGCTTAGAACAACCCTAGAATAGAAGTGACTGAAGCCTAAACAGTTGCTTGCCATTCTTAGTCCAGATTCCTGAGGACCTGAGAGATTCCAGAGGAGGCTGTGATGAAGCCATAGGTTTCATATCTACTGTTAAAACTTTTTCTCTTAGTGGTTATGTGGAGAGGGAAGGAAAATCTAAAATTAATTAGATAAAGTATGAGTGTATAGTTATTAATGTACTCTGAAGCTGCTATGTAGTTTTCATGGCTGTATTCCGAAGAGTGCAAGTTTCCCCAAGGAAACTGTGGGATTAGGCAATGTACTGATTAGTTTTAGTCATTGTTTTCTGCAGAAGTGGAATTTGGTTCAGTTCGGCCTACTTGTTTTTGTCTGTGAATGTGCTGATGTGAGAGACTGGGGAGAAAGGTAGTATAGACTTGTATTAATGTGTATGTTCACATACAGCTCTGGAAAACAAGCTAGTAATCCAGTAGAGACTTACAGGTGGTACAATATTGCTGATGTTTGGTGGGTTTTTTTTGTTTTTTTTTTTTCTCTCCTGGGAGAAGTGAGGTGCTTTACTGCCAGGTACATCATACTCAAGTTTCTTAAAAATTTTAGTGGTAACCTAAAAATCTACACTGGCTGAATTCTTTGGAAGCCTGTCAAGCAGGTAGACAGACTACTCTATAACCTTTTTGGAGTTGCACAGGTTCTATTCTCTGTCATTACCTTTCCAAGAAGGGCTTGAGGTGTAGCTGGCTGCCCCAGTCTAAGCAGTATGCTTGCATCTGTCAGCCTCTGGTGAGCACTGAGCATGAGCATTCCATCTAGTATTGCATATGATATTGAAGTGCACTAGTGTAGCAGTGTAGTCATCTTTGGAATTGATGAAAATAAAAATCCCACAGTGCTACTGCAGCAAAAGTTACACTTTGTCATTGGGAGTTGTACTTCAGGATTTCTTATGGCCTTACATAAAGAGGAAACATCCTGATCTACTGTTTTCATGTAGAGAAACAAAAGCATTTTTCTGCTGCTGTATTTACAATGCATGTTGTATTTGCATGCCCCTTACACACTTCTAATCCCACTTCTGCCATTTCCTCAGTGTGAGGAAGTGGGGCAGGATGGCTTTGTATCTCATCAGCTTAGTGAGATCATCTTTGATGCGGTGTTCAGAACTTCCTTTTTTTTAAGCATCTTTGTTTCTCTTTGTCCTAGTTACTCCTTACTGCTTGCTTCCTGTACAGCAGTAACAGCGTTAGCAGTAGATTTGTTCTGAATGTTCTCGTGAATTATAGGATCCTGAAAACTTAAGGATTTAGCCAGCTTTCTTTTTTTCTAGCTGAAGACCTGGAAGAATTGCATAATTGTGACTAGTTACAGGTCAGTTGTGTTTAATCATGCTAGTACTTGCTGCAGGCAAGCACAAACTTCAGTTCTGATGCCTTTTCTGTTATCAGGAGACTTATTGAGGATGTCTGTTCAAGCGTAGGTTAAATCTATGACATTGCTGCCACCAGGTGTCTTAAATGCTGCTACTACTACAGCTGGCACAGGTGCTACTATGTATGTAAAAGTGGGAAGTGACCACATCAGAGGAATATAATTATTGGTGGTGTTGTCCTCCCCTTCCCCTGTGGTGATGAATCATAGCTTCCTCGAAACTGACAAACAATTGCAGGATAAAATGGGGAGCAGTGCTAAGATCTTTGTCACATACATAGGCTTTAGTTGCAGATACTCCCCCTTCACTATTAAGACAAAGTCATATTTCTTATTTTCTGAGACTTACTGAAGTATCCATCCTTTCAGTCAGAATCCATGACTTCATCAGTCAGAATTTAGTCTGAAGAAGGCTTTTGTCTGTTCCCCTTCTGATCACTGAGATTTTCCCTTCCCTCCTCTTCTTCCCTTTTTTTTTTTTTTTTTTTTTCCTGCTGCCATTAGTTTACCCAAGTATCATGTTTGTCAGGATAGGTGTAACTTAATTCTCTAATGCTAACCTTTGGAGTAGCAGCAAGAAACTTGCATACATTTGCTGCACCACTTATATTTGTGAATGGTAAGAGATATTAGAAGAATCAATTGTATTTTTTGGTGTTTTTTAACAAAATGCCTGCATCTTCCAATGAATTTTCTGCTGTGCTGCTATTGTACACTGAAATTAAAATACAGAAGAGAATGTATAGGTAGATGCTTTTCTCCAGGAAACTGTACAACTGATGTGAATAATCCCTCAATATTTCATTTAAGAAATTAGACAAGTCATCAACCTGAAATGTAAAGTATTTTTAATACCTTGCATAAGAAGAAGCCTAGAAAAAAATATTTACCCTTAATCAGGAACTTTAAAAGGTGTAATGGATTAATGTTTTAAGCCTACTCTTTTCCATTGTGTTAGACTATATTGTACTTTAGTGTTACCTTTCTCAAGGTTATTTGCATACTCCACAAAGACTGTCTGTAGCTTATATAAAATTGATTTTCTCGTGGAGACTTGCCAAGCAGTGATGTGAAATTGTACTTTCAGGAAGTATTAACTTGGTATTACTTTTCATTCTGCTGCTCATCCTCAGGAGCTTTGTCTTCCATCTACAGACTAAGATGAGGAGGAAAGGGATGGAAAAATTTTGGGCCCCTCACTACAAGACAGACATTGAGGTGCTGGAGCACATCCAAAGAAGAGCAATAAAGCTGGTGAAGGCTCTGGACTAGAAGTCTTATGAGGAGTGGCTGAGGGAACTGGAGTTGTTTAGCCTGAATGCATACTTCTGGAACAGCAGCTGTTCAGCTCCATTTGATCAGTTTTTTGTGTTCAGTGGTTTGTAGAAAGGTTTATGGTGGAAGGATCTGTGCAGATCCTTGATCAATTTTCACGTCTGTTGCTGTACAGGGATGCATTCTGAACCGTCTCTTCCCTCTCCCTTTTTTTCTCTCTGCCTAGTCTTTAACACTGGAACGTCTGAAGTGGTTTATATATTGACACGTAAAAGTAGATGCAGTTCTTATGCAACGGAGACTTCCATTTGTAGGTACCAACTGTGTAATACTGGATGATTTTTAAGCTTAGTGGATTCTTTGTTGATATTTTGTTAATCTAGCTCAACGGTCACTGTGCTCTTTTTTTCTTAACTGCTAGATTTTTTCAGGATGAGAACATTGCAGCCCACAAAGCCTCAGTTCCATTAACAGTGCTGAATATCAGAGTGCAGTCTTGCTAGCTTCTCCTCTGATGACCCCTCATTAACCTTGCCTAAAAGGCTTGCAAAGCCTTTCTCATATGCTGCAGAAATGCACACAGAAGAACATTTGTCTCTTCTGTATACTACTTCTTCCTCTGAATAATAGGCTGGGAGCAGCAGTGTCTTCCCCTCAAATTTTCAGACATTTGGAAAGCTTGATAAAATGTTGCTTGGTGCAGCCTCAGTAAGGATAGAAAATTTACCTTGTTTATTATTCAGACTATCTATATTTTAACAGCACTTTGAAGTCTGTCATGGCTGTACGTTTTCAGATCACACTGCTTGAAGGCAGTTCACTGCTCCTAATTTTTCTAGTGTGCTTTCTAGTGCATCTCTTTGGATAAAGCTACATAGTGTCGCTCTAGTGCAGTTTAAAAAACCAAAACCATAAGCCACTAACTGTCCCTGCAATATAGCTATGTAGAATTTCTGGATTGAGCAGTAGGATATGTAGAAAGCTAGGAAAACCTGTCTGTAGCATGTAAAGTGCTCAGTCTTTGTTCCCTTTTTATTGATGATCTTTCTAATATTGTGGAAGAGGGAACAGCTCTAAGTTGTGTTGCAGCCCATATTGAGCTGATTTAAAAAAAATATTGCAGTTTAAAGTTGGCCTGTCACCTGTGATTCTACTTACTTGTAGAAGATGGAAATTACAGGAAGATTTCCGGTTTAGGGTTTTTTCTGTTGTGCATAGAGGTTCCCTGGCGTTTTCGCGATGTTAACTGTACTTGAGATCAAGAAACAGAAAATCACCTTTGAGGATGTATAGTGTGAGTTAGCAGATCTAATTCCTTCCATGTAGAGTGCTTCTCTTGTTATCTGCTTTCTTGGTATCCTGTAGCATGTGTTTGAGAGCGTGCAGTCTTGCGGTGTGTCTCTTCTGCATAACTACATCAATCTAATGCCAGTTAAATTGTCCTAAAGCTTAGCTCAGGCCATTTGGTGTCCGTTAGTAAAAATGGACAGTGGAGGTGAGAGCCTTAGTTAAGCTCAGTCTGAATGGAGAGCAGACCCAAACAGCCTGAGCAGTGTACGATGCCTTGCTGAGATGGCTCTCCTGCAGCTTCAGGTGTCTGAGCCAGGCTCTGCGACCACTTGAGTAGTGTGATGTGCTTTGCAGATGTGTGATTACTTGACACCATATTAATAGGACAGAACTCGGAAGGGCTGTGGAAAGTCAGAAATGAAAAGGTATGAAAAATTACTCAGTAGGCTCAACGGCTATGTGAGTGACCCTCTTGAAATTTGAGCTTAATTTAAGTGCCAGAAATGTATTTGCTTTCCTTATTAAGGATGCTGAGTAGATAATAAGCTTTGGTTGGAGGAAAAAAACCCAAAGGACTGCAGGCATTATTTTGCTGATGAGCTTTTTTTTTCTGTGGCTTGGTACAATAGCTGATCCAGGGGGTGGGGGGTTGTTTTGGTTTTGGGTTGGGTTTTTTTGCATTTATGTAAGGTACCTAGGTACATGAATAGAAAGGGGATAGTAACAGTTCTGTGTGTAATTAATGCTCCTGTAAATTAAGTACCTAGTGAAAGAGTAAGCCTATACCTGTTCTATCATGAATGAGCAAGATCCCTTTTTTTATATTAAATAATGTAAAACCCTCTGATAGCTCTTTCCCAACCAAAAGAAATCAGAGGGTAAGTACATTGATAAATGGAAACGGGCAAGAAAAGCTTACTGAATCATTCTGAGCTGAACAATTGTTTCATTTGCTGCCTGTCTCCATTCAGGCCCCTGGCACTGCAGACCCGCAGGTCATGTGCTGGGAAGCCTCGCTGTTTGTCCTGGCTTGTCAAAACAATTTAATGTAGGTGGAAAGGAATGAATAAAATGAACGGAGTGGGCTTGATGCATCTGTTTCAGTTTGTTCGAAGGGCAGCCCAGTGACTGGGATGTGGCACTAAAGTCCTCTGGGGAAGCTATCGTTTCAGGAAGAACAATGCTGGCCATCTTATGGTTAAATCCATTTTAGGAAGCAAGCTCTCCTACAGTTTGACAGCTTTGTATATTTTTAATTATTTGGGCTATATCAGCTCAGCATGTGTTAACTGGGATAGAAGAATTTGATTTGCTAACTTCTAGATTTAGGACTTTGTGTTGTCTGCCTAAGGCTGCTTCCTTATGGTAAAAAAAAAACAAAACAAAAACCAACAGCTGAGGGAGGAGAGAGGGTGTCCATTTTTTTTTAAATTAGTAGGAATTTCAAAACAAATTGGTCTTTGAGGGATAGCATATCAAGCTGTATGTTATTAACTCTTCTTAAAGTTGTCACTACTTTATAAAATACTTAAGTTTCCCAGGATTATAGAAAAGCATCTTGTGTCTTTCTATTGTTTGGTTTCTGGCTGTTTGATTTAAAAAAAAAAAATAAAATAAAATTCAAAGAAAACATTACATTTGTTTAACCAGTCTAATACTTTGTGATATTGGAATGTTAAGTTGCAAAAACTCAGAGGAAAAGTTTTGCTTCCAGGTAAAACCAGCAAATACATACAGAAATGATCCATCTATATACCTATTTAGTTCATGAGTTACAAGAAGAAGGCTGCAGGGAATGGATCTACTTACTTGAATCATCCTTGAAATGATTTAATTGAGTGGAATTCTTATTTTGAATATGCCACAAACTTATTGCTACCTCTTTAGAGGTAGAGGGAATGCTGAGGGTTTTGCATTTCCTGCAGACTCCTGGTCAAAGGCCACAGTGGAATCTGAGTATTGCCCCAAGGTAGCTGTCTCATTAGAAAGACACACCTGGGCTCTTGAGTCTCTTGGAGTATACACTTATAACAGAGAACTGTGAAAGCTACCCCCCTCCCAAATTCTTCAGCAATGCTCTTTTAAATTCTCATTAATGTGATGATGACTTCTTTCTCTCTGCTACAGCTCTGCTGTACAGCAACTGTGTGTGTGTGTGTGTATTTCATGGGATACCAAGATGTTCACATTCGCCTGCCTTTCCCCAAGTATTCATACCTCCGTGGCTGGTAACACCATTTCTCATTCTCCCAAATTACATATGGTACTCTATTACTTATTTTTTTTGCTTATCACAGTAGTTTAGTAGTTGCAGCTGCTTAAATTGCCTTTTTTTTTTTTACAAGAAAGATGGTCACATTTGCCCATACTAACAGCTCAAAGGAAGCCAAAATGTAGTATTTGGGATGGGCTTTGTTCTAGTCCATCTAGGTGCAGTCTGGAAGATCTTGCTGTCTAATATGCTTTAAGGCTCTGGTGTATGTAACACTCAAATTTTAAAAGTGTATTGTCATTTTTTAAATCTCTTTTAGTTTGTAGGCTGTTTGCAGGTTGCGTTAGAATATAGTTTGTAAAAGTGTAACCACCTATTGTGTATGCAGTTTCATTTTGTTGGTATAATTGTACATGAGATGTAATTTTTTCTCTGAATGCTAGGGTTGTGGTTTTTCTTAAAAGTATATTTACCCTTTCCTGTTACCTAGTGTTAGTTTTCCTTTCAGGAAAGAATATAAAAACCCTGTTATGGATGAGTGTATGAGTTGTGTATGCAAGGAAATGAGGGTAGTTAAAGGTAGTATGAATCTCTACTATTACAAAACAAGTGGCCTCTCTCTTTCCTACAGCTCTGTTTAATGTTCACTTTTGCTGCTGCAGTACGCTACCAAAGGGTGTGATATTTCCTTGGTTGCAAAAACAGAGCTGTCTGCCCTGGGTGAAATTTGTTGGCCTGTGTTTGTGTCCAGACTTGTCCCAGATCATTAGGGCACTGTGACTTTAAAAGAAGTGTTGAATTATTAGTATGTTGTCCCTGTCTTGTGTATTGTTTTTTGTTTTTTTTAATATCAGCACTGAAGTGTTGAGTGTCCCTTTTAAACATCACAGATATATTATGCAGGAACTCAATTCTACCATTGATGTGACCAGGAAGAGGAATGAGTCAAAACATGCATATGCATGCCCATTAAGAGTCTGTTCATTGATAGAAGTGATTAGCACGGTTAGTTTCTGTTTGGGGCTGGTGGTATGGTGGTGGGGAAAACTGAATAAGGCCATTAAGGGAGATGAGATTTCCATAGATTAAGATGAGAATTTAATGTCAAGTGCAGTCTAAAACTGGTTAGTACTGTTTGTGGTAGGTAACTTTTTAGACTGCACAAAATAAAGGAAATTTAATCCAAACGTATGTATAAAATTAGGTATTTCGGACAAAAATGAATGCAGGTGTTCATATTACATAGCTAAATTTAAATGTGATTTAAAAGTAATTGTTGCAGCCTTGTTTCTGTAATTACTATATATAATAATTGCATCTACCAGTTTTGAAATGTGGATACTGTGGAACAAGAATCTCAGCAGAGGCTGAGAAGAATGATTTATTTTGCTGTAAGAATGATTGTTGTGATTTTTGTATTGTGTGAAGCATTCAGTGTTTTAGAAGCACGTGTGTATGGTCTGTTGACTGATGTACCTATTGCAGCTCACTGCTTTTCTGTATCACAGCTGTTTGTAACAGTCAGTATTAACTGGTTTGGAACAGAACTTTGGCTGCCCTGTTAATTGCAATGAGAGGAAAGCTGTTGGATGGGTAAGATAGCTCAAATGGAAGTACTACTTCCATATTAAGGAAACCCCAGCACCTAAGCAGATGTGAATACTTAAATGTTTGTGGATTTATGAAAATGTTACATTGAAATTCGGTTTCTGCAAGCATGCCTATAAAGGAGTGAGAAGAGTTGGTAGTACTAATTCCTGCAGAGTGAAATAGTTGTGGAATTGAATGCTTTTGAGCTCTATAAACTTGTGAGGCTTAAGAATTTGGCATCTTCCTAAGAACTGTGAAAGTATGTATGTTTGATATTCATAGGCACTGGTAAGGTACTGATCCCTGAGGTAATTTCAAACCTGTTTTCAAACTTTCACCTGGAAGACTCTTACACTTCTGAAAATTGGAGCTTCATCTGGAAATTAATTTTTTTCCATGCTTGAAGATACTGTGACCCTCTTAAGTCAATGATTTAAGTGACTGTCAGATGGCTTAGATACTAGCGTGGCTGAATCGTATTGAGAAAACATTACTTGTAAACAGAAAGAGGAGTTAATGCCTGGAGGACAATAGGAGGTTATGAACAGTATTAAGTAAACCCTGCATGTTTTTACTGCCTCCTTTTTAATTGAAAAAGAAGCATGAAATCAAGTGACTTAAAATTTTTGCTCAAGCTTGACAAAGGTTACTGGTTATTCCTAAGTAACTGTTAGAAACAATGATTCTAAAATTCTGGGCTTTAAGTATATCTGGAAATGTTTTTTTAATATAAACTGCTTGTGGATCCAAGTTGTGCCAGTCGATCCATCTGACTGGTGTGACGGGTGTGTTGGTAAGGCACTGGTGAGCTGAGAACAGTGAATGCCACAAGGAGACAGTTTTCTCTGGAGATGTGCAGCTTATTCCGGTAATAGCCACTCAGAGTAGTGGTGATATCTGATAGCTGGATGTTGGTAGATAATACCAAGGTATTGTCCAGGAATCTTTTTTCATGATCTGTGGCTGGCCTAAGGATTGCTTTCTGTCTAGTGTGAGTTACGTTTTTGTTTTCCTTGATGCGAGATTACAGGAAACTTGCTCAGTCAGAGGTTATGCCTTTAATCAAAGAAAACTCAATTCAATTACTGTTCTACAGCAATAAGTACATACTATATGTTAAGAGGTTTTATGCTCTGAGTGTTAATAATCTTTATTCCTATGTGTATAAAATCCTGACCACTGGTAACAGACAAGATTATGTACAACATAATCAATGATCCAATTTTGTTTGCTCTTGGACACTTGAATGTTTGAGGACATTATGTTCTCCTTCCACCTCAAGTCAGGCAATGACCAAATGTGTTAGAGTAGGGGGGGGAGGGAACAGGAAGGTAAGACTTGCAATTCTTGCTTCTGAGAGCAATCGGATTGTAAGGAGAAAAATATGATAAAGACTGTAATAGACTGTCTTTTAAATAGAGTATTTAAGGGTAATTGCAAACCAGAATGATGTTTAAGACTGCTCATTCTTACTTGTTTGCTGACTGTACCCAGCTGTTTTTCAAGTTGCTGCTCCTCCGAATAAGAAATAAAGCAAAGCTTTCTTATGTACCTTTTCTTTTTCATTAGGATCGGAAGCTGTCCAAGTCAGAGCGACAAAGATTTAAAGAGGAAGCTGGGATGCTGAAAGGGCTTCAGCATCCCAATATTGTCAGGTTCTACGATTCCTGGGAGTCTACAGTCAAAGGAAAAAAATGTATTGTTCTTGTGACAGAGCTCATGACATCAGGAACACTGAAAACGTAAGTAAATTGAGGCATGTCAAAGCATATAAAAATCAGCACAAAATCAGAGCACTAGAAATAGATCTTATTTCAGAATAGATAAGAACAGAGCCCTTTTGCTGAGGGCTAGACTTTCTGAAGGGAAATTTCTCTTTAAAGAGAGCCTTACTAGCACTGCAGGGTATGGTAAAACATCCTTTAAGTTAGCAAGCTTGTCAGATTCTTCCTTGTGATGTCCTAGTAAGCACATACAGAAAAGTTGCAGATTTTGAGAGCTCAGAAAGACAATACTCTATTTTTGCTTCTCGGAATTTTTCATTTTCCTCTCCAGCTGCTTTCCATTTAGCAGGAGCTGGTTTGTAAAGTTCAAAGCATGAATTAATTCACTTCTTTCGGGAGGTTTTGGGTGTTACTACAGTACAAATGAAACTTCATGAAGTAGTACCTAGCAAAAATCTGAAAGTATGCAGGTGGGAGCAGTTTCAACCTGTGAAGTAGTTAAGTGAAACTAGGTCTATGTTTAAGCCAGGCTTAACAGTAGACACCAGCACATGAAACTGCTGCGAGGTCCCTCTGGTGGTGTGTGGAGCCTGGGGGGAGTTACATTGAAATCCCGCCTTTGCCTTGCACTGCAGAAACCTGTTGCAAGCACCCAGTCATCGTTAATCTACTGGAAATAAAACTACCAGCATTTGAAATTCAGGGATTGTGGGTCCTTGTCTTAATGCGGTGCCCATTTAAGTTTTGGAGAGGCATTCAAACCCTAAATGTTTAAACAGGCTGTAGGAGCTGGAAAGAATTTGCAGTCTATTTAGTTAAAGTAGCCTGTGAATGATGATTATTAATAGCCACAAATGGGCATACTTAAAGAAGGTAAAAATGGCTCTTGAGGAGTCTGGGCTGTAATTACAGCGAAGTGTTTGTCTTTTGAACTGCAGGGCTAAAGATATGGCCACTTTTTTTTTTTAAGCTATATGTTCACGGAAGACTTTTCTGAGGTTGTTAAGGTATTTCAGACAAAATAATGTACCTGTTGCTTCATGTGCTGTTTTCAAAGCAGTAATAAAGGCGTTACAGCTTTGTACGGATGCCTTTAAGGTTCCCTAATTTTATGCTAGAATATGTAGTGTTAGATTTTACTGTTATCTTCCTTTGTTACTCTTTTCCTCCCTCTCACAAATTTTAGTTTTTGAGTTTGTGTGGTGGAATAAGCAAGATGATAAAGTAATAATAGACAGTTATAGTGTTGGTAGAAAGAAATAACAGATTTGCTGGCTGTAGGATTAACTTGTACTCTGAAGTATGAAGGTTTTTTATTTTATCCATAAAGAACTAATAGGCAGCTTAATTGAAGATCTTCTAAACTGTGGGCTTCTGAGTGGATTTCCACACACACACACACACCCCCCCCCCCCCCTTGTATTATTTGTGTTATGATTTAGGTTATTCTTCTCCACTTCACTTGAGACTGGACAGGTAAACTATATGGGAAATTTCCGTTGTGCAAAATTTAATGTTATTATTTCATGTACCTGTGTTGTATTCCTAGATCTATGCTGCACACTGTTTGATTATGATATTTGCCTGACTGAGTATTACTTCCATATGTGTTTTCAGTATGTTTACATTACCTGCATTTAATACAGGTGATACATTCCTTTCTTGGAGACTTGGGACATAGACATTGTTGTCACTTGATGTAAAAAAAAAAAAGTTAAAAGTGGTGATATCTTTAAATTTTCTTCATGTTTTTTCATATTTGTTTACATTTAGTTTATATATGCACAATGTTAAAATGTTGTAGACTCGTTTGTTTCAAATGCTGTCTGGGCAAATCTCTTAATTTTGCATGAAGAGAAGTCCCTGAACTTCTGCATACCACTGGAAAAGTTTTACAACTTCATTGTTGTAAAGAAATAAACTACTTTCTGATATCGTATACTATCATGGAATTAAAATATTGGGGGGGGATGGACTTGTCTATTTTAAGTCTTAATTACATGATTAATAAAGACAGCAATTTACTCTGACCTAGGTCTCAGCCATTAGTTTTGCCTAAGGCTGTTGTCTTGTGTGTTCCAAATACACTTTAAATGAATATGTCAGCTATCTGGTAGGACACATACCTTTTTAACTATTCCACTAGCTTAGTTGGGTTTCCTATAGCTCCTCAAGCTGAGATGCTATAGGTCAGCAGCCTTCCTGCTTGAAAAAAGTAATACCCAAACAAAACAAAAAAACCCAAACAACAACCTTGAAACAGAAAGCCAAACTCTAGTTCCTGTTTCTCTCTCTTCATTGAAGCTAAATATTAGGAGATTTTGTGTTCTTATCTTTGCTTGTATTCTGTAGAAGGATCAAATACCTTTTTTTTAAATTCACTACTACCCTGTAAAATAGACAAGAGTGATGCTGATTAAGCAGGAGCAGTTTCAGTGGAGGGTCACAAAGATAGTCAGGTGCTGGAGTACCTGCTCTGTGAGAAGGAGCCGAGGCAACTGGACTTGGTCATCCTGAAGATGATGTCTCACTTTGGGGGGACCTAACAGCAGCCTTCCAGGGCATATGAGGGAGTCGGGCTCTTCGCAGTGGTTCATGGTGAGAGGATTAGAGGCAACAGGCATAAATTGAAACAAAAGGTTAAGAATGATGGAAGGAGAAGCTGTTTCAGTGGTGATAGGCAGTGGAACAGGTTGCTCAGAGATGTTATGCAGGCTTCATCCTTGGAGATAGTAGAAACCTAGCTGGATACAGCCCAGAGGAACTGTAACTCAGTTCATGGCTGACCCTACCTTGGCCAGAAACTTAGATTAGAAACCTCCTGAGGTCTCTTAAAGCTTGAATTATCCTACGATACTAGGAAAGCTGAAAACATACTGGCTAATAGGGTGGTTTGTGTATTTTTTTGTATTTATATACAATTCCATTTTAAAATGGTTTCTGCCTTAAGCGACATGTGACTTTGTTCATAAGTGTTATGGAAAAATGACAGCAACACTGCAGGATGCTGGGTGATGGTTGGACCCAGATCCTTTAACAGTGAGAAGCTGGCAGTAGACTAGCATATTTGAAACCAAGAATGTAATTAGGGATTCCAAATGCTGAACTGAAGTGCCCCTGCCATGTGATCTTTGGAACAGGCTCAAGAGACATGAATGAGGGTTGTGTCAATAGTGAGAATTCAAGTGGTAGCTGATGTGATTCAGAACTTCCTTCAGTTAGTCTCCTTCATTGGCTTGGCTTTTTCCCTGCCTGTCTTTACATTCTGTTTTGAGACTTAATTTTCCTCTGGAGCTGGGTCCCGATTGCTTTTACAGATGTTTTCACCAGTAGGATTATTGCTAGCAACTTGATTTTCCAGATCTTCTTTTGAACTGGAGAAATTAAAGCAAAAGGGATTAATATACTGCATTTTTTATGTTGGCGTTGATTCAAGTGATTTCATCAAGACTTTTTCTCCTAAGTGGATATGAGAAGAGACTGAACACTACCATGGAATAATTGAACATGACTTGGTTTTGTTTTAAGATTGTAGTTGCTAGACTCCATACTGGTCACAGAATTTACTACCAGTCTTGAAGTAGCATGAAACTGGTCCTTATATGAGACTCTGGCAACAGAGTGAATAAGAATAAAGTTCTTGTTCTACACAGCGTGCTAGTTCCTTTCTCCAAATGTATTTTAGCCCATTCTTTTTCAAAGGGAAGGAAACAACAACTCTTCACCTCAAATTGTTTTACCCAAAGAGAGGTTGTCAGAATACACTGCTGGAAAGCACTTGAATACTGTCATAGGCTATTCATCTTGTGCTATCTTTAATCTGTTGAAGTTATGGAGTAGAGTAAGATCATAATCTTAGGTCACAAGCACTGGAAAATACTTTTGGTATGAAATTTGATTCTTCTGGCATGGGATTTTAAAAAGCAGTAATGTTAGAACTATTAAGATTGGGTCACATTCTGCCTGCAAAAGGATACTGACTTATTATCAATTATTTGTCCATAGTTTTGAAGTAGTGAGTAGTACCAGCCAGATCCAGGTTATCAAGCCTTGTCCTGCCTGCACCAGGGAAGTGATCTCTTGAGAATTTCTAATTTGCTTGACAACTCAACAAGTAAACTTGAAGCAGATTTGAAGTGTAACCTGGAAAACTTGATCAGAGTGCTTTGACTAATACTGATAACTAAGGTATAATGAATTCAGAGCTCTCACACAGTTTGCAGAACTCTGTATTTAGGTGGTGGTTATTGATGTTTTGGCTCTGGTGCCCTACCTTCCTACCTAGTTATATTTAATCAAGGAAAAGGTGCTAACTATTTAAGCAGGTTCAGGATAAAAGAGAAGAAAACATAATAAATGAATAGATAAAAGAATTGTAATACATAAGCCTCTAACTCTTTGTCAGGGAAGCAGTGCCTTGAAACTAAGCAAGCCAACTGCCTAATTACCATAGGATTATTTTGTATGCAGATAAATTCTTAGCTATAGATAAAGCATTTCATAATTATCTTTCAGCATTATAGTCCCCTGGCTAGAAAAAAGGGAGTAGGTTTTAGGAGGGAGAATCATCTTTAGCTCCTCTGAAGTCTTAAAATGACAGGTAGATTTTAAAATAGAAGGTGAAGTTGAAATTTGTGCATCTCTTTAATTACTGCTTTTTTACTTGAGAACAGCAAATGATACAGCATAATCTACTACTTGTTAGCAGACCTGTTTAACCTACTGTTATTTTTTTCATTAGGTATTTGAAAAGGTTCAAAGTGATGAAAATTAAAGTACTACGAAGCTGGTGTCGTCAGATACTGAAAGGCTTACAATTTCTACACACGCGTACTCCTCCCATTATTCATAGAGACTTAAAATGTGACAACATCTTCATTACTGGCCCCACTGGATCAGTCAAGATTGGAGACCTTGGTCTGGCAACCCTGAAACGAGCTTCTTTTGCCAAGAGTGTGATAGGTGAGCCTCTCCTGTTTTGGAGGCTGGTGAGCCAGCCTATCTGTTTGGGAACTTGAGTCTTCTAAGAGCTATTCTTGAAAATACATTTTCAAAGGTGCATGGTCAAAGCCTGAAAATATGTAGGCTTTTTTTCTTGACTGTTGAGGTCATTCTGTCATCCTTGATAAGATTACATGTTGAAATTTTGGTTGTGTTTTTGGTATTTGTATATTAACATTAAGTACTTTGGAACAGAGGTTCATTGCCCTGCCTGACAGTTTAGTGCAACATTGCTGATAAAACCACTCTTGACTACATAAAATCTCAAGCTTTATTATGATACTTCTTCAGTAATGTACAAATGTATTTTGGTGACCAAACAAAATTTTGATATTTAGTGTAGCATTAATTATACAGCCACCTTTGTTGTTGTCACCAGTGTTAAATATTAAATCTCTTAGACTTTGTGAGCAATCAGAAACTAAGGTACATTAAAAAGTCAATATAGAGAGATATATCGCAGTTAGACTGTGGTATAATGCCTTACTTGGGGAGTCTATAGAATGTGGATTTCTGCAAGTTGGGAGGATGTGTTGAGGAAGTATTGCCTTACACTGACTCTGTTCTTGTGTATCCACTAAAAACCTTTTCCAGAAATTGTCTTAATGGAACTAGTATAGTCTTTATTGTGAATTCTTGAAAGAGTTGGTCTTATCAGCTTTGTTTTTATAGTTGGGTGAATAGACTGCAGGGAATGAAGTTGCTCTCATTCTTGGTCTTTAGAGTTTGTTAAAAGGCAGTATTACTCAACAGTCCTGTGTTAGATTCCTGGATGAGATCAATGGTGTATACCTGTAAATTGTCTTGCAAGCTGTTGATGAAATATTTCCTGCTTAACCAGAGTATTAATAGGAAAGAAAAGTTTACAGTGTAAACAAAAAAAAAACCCAACCAAACAAAAAACCCCAAAACCAAAAAAAAACCAACCCCAAACCACCACAAACAAAACCACCAAACATTTTTCTTAAGCATACTAGTCTTCTCCATTGGAAAATTATCACTTCATATCTAGCTATCTGTTAATGGTTAGCCTTTGGATAAAAGACTGCAATTACATTATCTTTTTTTGATTTAGTGTGGTGAAAACAAACAATGTGGCTATAGAATGGTCTGTAAACTTGAATCTGGTGTCTGCAGGAAGTAATTCTGTGCTTAAATTTACAAAAAGCAAACTTGCACCTCTGGCTTTAAGTAAATTTCATACAGTGAAGTCCCTTTGGTTACAGGGGGGACGCTGTGATGCTTCTCTGGGCAATAACTTTCTGCGCACTATTTAAATGGGACTTGTTGAATCTCACGCTCTATGCCTGTAACTCAATCTCTCTGTATTTCTGAGTATTTTTGACTGTAGGATGTCCCTCACTAATGCCTGTATCTGCAGTAGGCCTATAAATATACTGCAGGTGGGAAGGTAAGTATATGAAGAAAAAGGGCTGTGGTGAGTGGCCTTTGCAGAAAATTACTTTTTATCCTTTTTTTATGAAGATTTTTGTTTGCAATAGAGTTTTTCATTGCAAGGCCTTTCCTGAACCTTTCTACTTCAAAAAGTAGATGGAGAGCACCAGGTCAGAGACTAGCTGTGGGCTCTTACCAATACTACTTCTTTTGCAGCAGAGGGCAGTCAGGTAATTTTTGAAACAAGGTTTAACGTGCCTCCTTCCTTACAGGGAGAAGAGGTAAGTGACTTAACTCTCCTTAGTATTTGGTTTGCAGCCTATGGCTAGTCTACGGTTTTCTTCTTCTTATCCCCTCCCTTCCATTTGACTGCAGCCTGATCCAGTCTGTTCTGATATTTCAGTTAACTAACAGACATAAAGGAGGAATTGCATCAGTTGTTTCATGCTGTTCTTATTCCATAAAGGCCTTGCAATGGGAGACTCACAAAGTATGTTGATGCAACAGAGTGACTAAGGGTTTCCTCCCTCTTCTTTTTGCCTCCCACTTTCTCTTGTCTCACAGGTCTGCCCATCCGCTTCCCCCTGCGGTGAGTAACGCCAGCAGCCTCTGCTCGCTTTGAGACATTTAGAGTCTGAATCGTTCTTTTAATTTAAGGTACCCCAGAGTTCATGGCCCCCGAGATGTATGAGGAGAAATATGATGAATCCGTTGATGTATATGCTTTTGGGATGTGTATGCTAGAGATGGCCACGTCTGAGTATCCTTATTCTGAGTGCCAAAATGCTGCGCAGATCTACCGTCGAGTGACCAGTGTAAGTTCCTCCCCACTACTGATTCTGAAGCTACTAGTATTAGCAGCAAAAGAGTACAGCTGAGCAGCATGGTATTGTGTGGGTGGTGAGGGGAAGAGAAGCTGATTAGAGGATTTTGGAGGAGGGGTGTAAAGTTATAGGATGGTTCAACTTACCAAGCAGTGAGTAGCCTGTAAACTATGTGAATGTAAATAACATTTTGCATGTGTTCATACTCTTCTTTCAGTATCTAAGAAGGTATTGCATAGGGTTTAAAAAAAAAAAAACCCAAACAACAAAACACATTAGAATGGTAACAGATTGTTTTCTAAGCCACTGGGGGGATGGTGGAAGTATTAATCTTGAAGATTAGTTGGTAACTTTGTTCTCTGAAATAAAGCTGGATCACAAATTCAGAGCGCTTTGGCTTAGCTGCCTGCCAAGGCAAATAATAAATTGTTACCTAGAGCAATTTTAAGGTAACAGTTTACTGAATTCCAGATGGCCCTGGGCTGCTGTGTTGGGTGCACTTCTTACAATTATGCAGTGGAAATACTTGATCAATAGCAGGAAGGTATTCCACTCTGAAAAGTGTTGGTAAGTGTGGTGGTGGAGGCATTGGAAGTGAAACCAAATAAGGCTGAGAAGGCAAGAGAGAGATTTCAGTTTGCCCATCTGACTAGACTAAGTGGAAACTGTAGAACTGTAGTACTGGGAATGCTCAGAATGGTTGTGGCTAAATGTACTTCATGATCGCTAAAACAATGTTGTGAAGACCATACACCAGTGCAGTAAAACACTGCACATGTTCAACATTCTGATCTAAATATTCAGAACGAATAGTGAGGTGGCTACTTGGGGAAGTAGAAAACTTGCTATTTTCAGAATACCTATGTGGATGTGCAAAGGGAGAGAAAAAAACCTTACCTCTTTATTTGATCCATGGATGAATAAATTCCTGTTCATCTTGTTGTGTATATATCTTGGAGAAGTTGAGGATTTACTAAACAACTTGATTTGCTTTGGAAAAATAAATTTCTCGCATTCCTGATGGCTCTCACTATAAAAAGCAGATATAATTACTGATGTAGCAGATGTGGAAGGGTCTTCATGTCAAAACAATGAATTCTGAAGGAAGGCTTGGTGAAATGAAACTATCTGTTGTTTGAAGTGGAATATTTGAGAGGCACAGAAGGAGGAAGAAAGAAGGGATAAATGGTTGGGTTTTTTTTTTGAACAGATGTTAGGCTAAGTTTTTATCCGTATATACAGGTATACACAGTGTCTTTTTTTTTTGCATGCTGGTGGGCTTATCTGTAATTTTCTAAATGGAGAGGAAAAACAAGTGTAAAGTCTAGCCTTTGCTTACAGCATATTCTGTTCTGCAAGCTATTTGGATCGGTGAAAGAAAACTAAAGTATTGTACCACTAAAACTGTTTTGGTAACTTTTGCTGTGCTTATGTATGTGTCTTGGCCAGAGCTAAAGAAGCATAATTTGGATGGGCACTTTTTCTCAGAACAGATACCGGATCTAACTGCCCTGCCCATTCCTTAAAAAGTACTAGGAACTGGACTGTGGTGAGAATCAGCTTTTGAGACAAGCTCAGGCTTGGAAATCCCCAGGTCTTAAAAAGCTGTCTTTTCCATGGTCTGTGAAGTACTTAATAATTGGAAAGCCTTGTAGGGGCTTGTGGGGGGACAAACTTATCTGGAGACTTGCTAGGGTTCAACTTAGCACTTGTTTATTATGCCTGAAGCTTTTTTCCCCCCACTATTTTTGGTTGAGTGTTGAAATTCTAAGCGGATCAGAAACACTGGTAATTTTTTGGTTTGTCCAACACCACCTTCTACTCTACCCTGCTGCTGGTGGTTCATAGATTGAATTTAAAGGTTGATTTTTATTCCCCCCCCCCCCCCCGCTGTTTCATGTAGTGCTCGAGAGCTCTAAAATGTACCTTAATATGAATTCAAGGAAATCTTGTTTTCTTTCAGAAGAAGCAAAGGACAGGAATAAAATTACATGTATATTTATCTGCTTCTAGGCAGAGAATGAAAGGCTACGTGCTTTGGTATAATTGTGTGTGTTTGTTTCATTATAGTTGCAAAGCAGGTTGTTTAAAACAAAACAACCCACAACCAACCACAAACTAAACTTGAATAACTTTAAAAGGAAGGCTTTCAGTAAAGAAAGACAAGGTTATCTGAAAATAAAACACAAACCTATCTTCACTGATAATGTGGAATTCAGTGTTTCCTCTATAATGAGGAAAGCAGAACCATGTTATGAAAGTGAAATAAAATACTTTGCATTCTGTGAAAGCTCTGTGAGCCAATGTGAAAGAGACATAAAACTTTCTGCCCTTGTCCCTCTTGAAGTAAGATTTTTCTTTCATTTCAAAGGAGACTTTAGATAATGTCTGCAGTTATGGGTGAGGGTTGAACCAGTTGAGAAATTCAGTATCTAAAAGGACAGTGTGTGAAACATCAATAACATTGGAGTCAGAAAACTTCCTGTTTAAGTGACTTCAACAGTACTTACCAGTGTCTTTCCTTCTAATGCACGTTGGAAGGTAAATGTGGTTTGTGGAAGATGTTTAATATTTCAATTTCAACCCCTTAGTTTGCTGCTTTCCTAGGCATGTTTAGGAATATTTTGAGGCTGCAGCTGTAGTCCTGCTGTGCCTTAAATGAAAGGATTATTTTCCCTAGATGAATACCTACACAGAGACCAGAGGGAAAGACAATAATAATAATGGTCTTCTATTGACAGTCCTGGAAGATCATGCTATGTAGGAGCTTAAAAACCACTGAAACCCCAAAGGCAGTAAGATTAAAGTGTGCAGCCACTCAGTGCAGGTGGTATGTATCTAAATTCAAGTAATTGCCTGCACCCCCTCTGCAGTAACTGTTTAGAAAGCAGAGTTGCTCCATTGGCTTAAAGCCTTGATATTGCTTGGGATAAAAGTCTCTGTAAAAGGTGTCTTAATGCCCAGGGTGTCCTCTCAGGTCTGGACTTGGTACTACTAGCTTACATTCTTTTCTCTAATTTTGGCTATGCATCGGTGGTTTCTTGTGGGGTTTTTTGTTGTTAGGCTGGCCTTCAGCTGCATTGTGTTTTGACTTAGACCTCTTGTGATGAGAATTGCTCTAGCTGATGCCCAGATACTGCAGCATTGTGTTGGGTGTTTTGCCAGGATTGCTCAGAGTACTCTGTTACGTGTTCTACTCTTACTGTTCAGGGTCTTCCCTCATGGTTGGAAGCAGTTTTCTAATTAAATAATACAGTTAAGTGAGCAAAGATCTAGATACCAGATCTAAAGGCTAAAGTTCCTCTTACAAGGTTAGACTTCTTGGCCCAGGCAGTTACTGTTCCTTCACATCTTGGATAATGGCACTGCTGCATGAGTCTGCTGTTAGCAAGATGCTTGTCTATATTATCTACATTGTCTTGCTGGGAAGTTTGTTTTTCCTTAAAGCAGTGCTGGGGTTCCTGAATTTTCCCTGGCCCAAGAAACAGAAATGTAATTTAAATTGTCTTTCTGGCTCACTTGAACTAGAATAATTCTTTCAATAGAAGAATCTGAGTAAATGCCTGGTTTATAAAGCCAACTGTCTACAATTTGTAGGGCTCAAGGTGTTACGCAGAACTTACCAGAACTATAAAACTAAGAAGCTGGCAGGAGTTTGACATGAGTATTGACCTTTGTTTGTACTTGCATCCCCCGGCATGCTTGGTCCAGACCCTTTCACCAGCAGTTTCTTGAGAAAGGAAAATGAGATCTGCATGTCTTGTCACTGCATAAAGGAGCCTAGCTTTCCTCTTTGTTTTCATTAAATCGTAACGTTGCAATTTTGTCTCAAACCAGTTTACTTCATTTGAAGCTATCCTCTGTTGCTCTTTGGAAATGGTTCAAATAAATTAGTGCTTAGTACTTAAAGAAATTGCAGTTCCTGGGATTTTTACCTTATTTAGGGGCAACAATACCTCTTCTGAGTAAGCGGTATGTCTCTTCATCTCTTCAGCTGGGACTGAATGCATCCAGTGGGTACTTATTGCTGCCTACTTGATCTTGGGGAAAAACATCTAAGCCTGCAAATAATTGAAAATAAGCTGCACTATTAAGGTAGTCTTGCCTGTTCCTATTGTTTTTTTGTTTTTTCCTCCTCTGCCCTCTTGTGCAGACACAACTGTCTGTGTGATATGCTACTAGATTAGGGAATCTCCCTGCCCCCCAAATTTTTCCCCCAATTCTGCACCGTATCAGAGCAATACAGACAGTTCCAATACAAAACATAATCAAGATACTTAATTCTGTTACATACTCAGTCACACACACAAAAAAAAAGAGTGTAGTATCTTGATAAAATTGAGGAAGATTTCCCCGTCTGATTTCATTCCTCTCTGGAGACTGGTATTTCCTTGGCCTGTTCCATGCATATTTCAATTAAACAATTTGTCACAGGAAATATTTGAAATGGGTTTACATGTGCATTGAAATGAAAACAGAGATATTTAAGAAATCATATTTAAGATGTCTGTTCTATAATCTAGTTTGTCTGGAAAGCAATGCAGTGAAGGCATAACTAACTGCAGTATCTTCAGCCACTTTATCTCAGCCTCTGGTGAGACCAGTGTAACCCATGCAGTTGCCTCGAAGGCTGGCTTGGTTTTTTTTCTTTGCTCATGTTGCAGTTACCACTCGCAGATGTGGTATAGACATTGATTACTTTAACACTATATTTCCTTCAAGCTTTCTTTTTAAAGCACAGATTATTTTTATAGCTGTGTAGAGAGCCTGATCATTCAATCTCTAATACTTGGATGTCCCAAGTCTTAAATTTTCTAGGTGATTGACTCGTTCAGGGACTAGTAAAAAAGACAGTTTATGGGTTTATTAGGCAGTTTTGTCTCATTCTTGCATATCTACTACTAACATGAAAATCCAAACATGTTCATTGCAAAAGCAGTAAGACCATCCTTAGCTTAAAAGGTAATCAGCTGACTATAAGCAGTAACTTTCTTTTCTTTCACCCCCTCCCATTACGTAACTTACCTTCTAAGTTCTCCTGATGAACTTGTGCTCTATACTTAATTTTCTCCATGTTTACTTTGACAAAGTTGTTTGCAGAGAAGAGACTGAACTTTTGGTGAAAGCAAGGACAAGTGCAAAACTTAAATGTCTGCCTTGTGAGCTGGCCTTATGATAAGAAGAGGAAAAAAAACCACTTTGCATTTTGACTTTAAAAAAAAAAAAAAATGTACTAAAGTGTTCTACAGAGTGGGCACAACATTTTTGTTCTCTGATCTACAGAGCTTAAAAAGAGGCCCAAGGGAACAAGGTACATAATGAGTAACCTGACTAGGCAGTGTCTAACTGGTTTAAAAATCCTTAATTTCCCTAACTGGTGGGAACTGAAGCTCACTGGTTAGTGTGAAGGTCATGCTTTTGGCTAGCAACCAGGCAGTTACAAAATGCTGTAGTTTGGTCAATTGAGATGAAATTAATCTTTTTTTTTTCGTGTCTTAAAATTTAGACATCATAATTGTCTAGACTTGTCAACTACCTCACTTTCAGTAGAGATGCAATGGGCAAAATATCCCAGCTCTTTTTTCCTTATTCCTGAGGGGTCCTAGGGAGCAAATATAAATGCTTAACCTTTAGACTTATGATTCATTTTAATGGAAGTGCATAATGCACATTGAACGTCCTGTTTTGCTTTCTGAAAACAGTATGTGACTTCTTCTGGGCATATGTAAAACTCTGTTTCTTTACCTTGAATAACTTGATTTCTTGGCCTGGTTCAGATAGATACAGAGACGCCCTTCCTATCAAGCTTTCAAGTGGAAAAAGCATTGCAGAAAAAAGTCAATGGAAAAGTAGGGGGGGGAGGGGGGGGAGGTAACCCTCAAACAGAATAAGCGGTCTTGTTAAACCAGATACTGAGACCACAAATCTTCAACCAAGCACAGGAAACAGATTAATTGAAAAACATGGCAAACTCTTGTGTTCATTGAAAGAAGAAACTTCATGTACTTAAGTATCAAATGGAAAAAAAAAATCACTTCAGATGCAGTTCCTCTGCATCATGCTGAATGGACTAAAGAATACTTAAGCTTCTTCCACTTGCCTCTTGTAGCTGTTAACTCAGTTGCAGGCATTTTGCTGGAATGTCTTAAAGAGTGAATAATCTTCCAGGGTGGAGGTTCTGAATTGATGAATCTGTGACAGAAATCTTAGCCTTAAAAATGGAAGATGGGAATTTGAGGTCTTGAAGCATTAGTATCTCAAGAAGCTTTGCATGTTAGATTAGAAGTCGTCTTTAAGAAATGACTAAGTAGAAAAAAGTGGGGATCAGCTTGAACACTGAGATGTAACATGCTGAATGGTTTGCACAGCTAGGGCAGATGGTACCTGAGGTTGGAAGGAAAAAGGCTCATTCAACTGAATTCCTTTCTAATAGTAGCTTATGAGTTGCTCTTAAAGGCATCCGTACTATTCAGCATCAAAAGCCTCTAGATGACAACTAAAACTGTGTTGTTAATAATGGTGGTGTAAAAAAAACTTGGTCTGAAGTGAAAGAAGATCTTTCTTATTTATATTGTTTACTGCTGAGCCTGGAATGTGTCTCTTAGCAATTTTGAATTGGATATGATTTTAAAATTAATTGGGAATTAAAAGCCAGGGAAGGGTGTGAGCTTTGGTAGAGTTGCATAAAATCAAGATCTGATGTATTTTTAAAATCTGAAATTCTAAAATTTGGTGGTATTGCAGTTTCCAATGTGTTTTTAGAAACCTAAATAGGTTCATAGAGTACTGAGTTAACAGTGTATGTTTAAAAAATTTCAAAGTTCATTATCCATTAAGGATCAGGCCTTTTAAAACTGTGATACTATTTAATAATGTCCTGTACTGACATCTGTTTAGCTCTTATATTAACAGAGATTAATTTAATTTAACAAGAGATGGGAAAGTGACTTTTCTTAGGAACAGGGAGGTGCTAAGTGTTGTTTATAATGCCTGGCTTTGAAGTGTGATAAGAACTATTAACAAATCACTGAAACGTTACTGTGGGGAGACTGGTAGTTTAATGTTATTTGTCAGTGTAGTGCCACTAGTCAAAAATACGGACATTAGGAATGCGTGGACTACTATTTCTTGTCCTGCCAACTGTACTGCTACAATTGCACAGGGTTAGGAATGGGGTAAGTCCAAGACAGTTTTAGTCTTGTGGAAGTTCACAGGGGTGTTGAGTAATAATAAGTTATTTTGAGGTTATGATGTGATTCATAGGCCAGGACTCCACCAAAATCTACATAAACTCTTTATAGTTACCTCCAAGTTACTTAGGGCTGTTGCTAGAGCAGGCAGTGACATGGGGGCACATACGCCTGTTTGAATGCTTTTGTTTGCTGCTGTATGAAAGAGTGGAGGTCACCAAAGTTGAATGTGATTTTGCAGATATAGCTTATTCCCAAAAGTAGAAACACACAATAGAGTAAAATACATGTATAAGAAATTCTGTTGCTTATTATGCATAATGTTTTTCTGCTGAAGAGAAAAGTCTGTTGCTTTTTTTTGTCTAGTGTAAGCATTTGGAAACTTCCTAACACTATGAGCTTGTGTCTTTCTTTTAAGATAAACATCTCTGAGACATTTTTCTACCTTACCACCTATTACCACCATCATAAACTTTTCTGCATAGGAGCGGTACTTTTTAAGACCGTACTTCAAAACTGTTGAACCTTTTGGTATGTAAATAGAAGTCCTTAAGTCCTACTGGAATAAGTCATAACATAAAAGGAATGATGACTTTTGGTCGTTGTCTGAATTGTGCGCTATTTTTGGTGTTTGCAATGTTATCCTAGGCCTTTTAGTAGGTATCATCTTTTGAGGGCTAGTTCTGGTACCAGATGTATTTTGTAGTTCATGTTGGATCATTCTTTTTAATTCAGTTCAGAGTCCACTAGATGTGTGGCTTTTGAATTACTGTTGCTGTACTTGAATTTAAAGATGAATACCAGATGATGGTTTTCTATCAGAATGGTAACTGATTAAAGCAGAGAATGCAACAAATCTAGTTTGATTTTTTCAAAAATATATTTTCCATACTGAAAATAGAAGACACTTTTAGTACTATGTCCCTGTAGCATTTCTAAATTTATAGCACTGAAATGTGTGTCCAAGCATGTCTGTTTTTTTTTTTTTTTAAAGCCATTTCCAAGCTGAAGTCTCAATAAAGCAGAAGATCATTCAGCTAGTTCAGGACGTTCACCCCTGCATATTCTTGTTTGCATGATATAGGTGGCATCCCTGCTCCTAAGCGTGAGGTTAGAGAACAGTGCACAACAGATTAAACTAATCTTACTTTTACACTCTTGTGCAAGAGCAAAAACTGAAAAGTTAGCACCCGGTGCACTTGATCAGTCAGACTTTACTGTTGTTTCGAACTTACATCCTCATGCTGTGTGTTTCTAAACGAGGCCCTTTTCACTGTTAATGTGCACCAGTATCCTAATTGTTCGCCAGCTAAACACTAAGGAACTGTGTCCTGCCTTGTAGTTACAAAATTTCCTGTTCTAGAGCTTGAGAAGTTTCTTCTATTCATTAGAATTGGTGCAGTTACAGTAGGCTGAGAGTCGTTAATCTACTTTTTAACTGAAAAATTAGCTAGTCATAAGGGCTCCAGATTCTTAGGACTTCTGAAATAGGTTGATATTTACCTGAAGGTGCTGAAGTACAGTGAACTGTCATGTCTAAAGTAAAAACTTAAAATGCCTGGTGTACTGGGCAAGTCAATGAGTGAGTTGTAAGGCATGGTCTGTATTCAGCAGTAGTGCATAGCATAATCTGTATTTTGATATTGTCACAGATAACAGTCTGTGTGGGGTTTATTGCTTTGTTATAGCCTTTTACTTGAGAGTGCTGGAAAGGATCACAGCCAACGATTTCTAGGAAGAGTTATGGCTAGTTCATGTTCAAATTTAACTGTGTAGAAACAGGAGCAGAACTGTAGCCTACTATACAGGTCTTGTAAGGTTTGTAATGCTTTAAATTCTTTGGCTTTAATAAGTAAAAATGCAGTACTGAGACACTGGCAAAGAAGTTGGTTAAGCAGTCGGTGTCTTGTGACTCCCTGGGCTTGGAGACCAGTTGTAGAGTACAGATGTGGAGGTGACAGTGAGCAGTGATGGCTAGTCAAATGAGGAGTCAGTTTTATTCTTTTCACCCAAGATTATCTCATATTTAAACAACCTCATAAACTTTAGGAATAAGCAGTTAGTATGGATGTGTCGCTCAAAACACAAATATACCTTCTGTGCTGTGTATAACAACTTTTAATCATGTATGTTTGGGAGCTTTTATTTGCTGTTTTGACTGGCCTCTATTAATGGCTCAAATTGAGAGTACGTGGTAAATAGAGGAGGAAAAGTTTCTAAGTTGTCATCAGTTGGGCTGCAGCAAGCAGGCCTGTATAAATACTACAGTACCTCTGTTGTCCTTTACAATTTGTGAAATCCAGGCAAACGTGGTGTTGCAAGTTGTGAAGACAGCTGGTCTGGAGAAATTTAAGAATGATGGGACTTAAGTTACTTACACACCTGCATTGCAGAGGGTGAGGACCAACTGGTTAAGCTATTTCAGTGACATAGAGCTCTCGAATAGCTGAGATATGAATTTTGATCTCAGTTGAGTTCAAAAGGTGCAATTGCTGGTTTTGATGAGACGAAAACTAGGCCTGTCCTAGTCTAAATAGTGCCTCATGAGCTAACTCTAGCTCACTGAAAGCTTTCATCTGCTCCTACTGCTTGTATTGCAGTAATGCTATTTATTCTGTTGGGATAGTGATCTGGTGCAGGGCTTATTCTGCAGGATTTACTGATTTAATTCTTGGCAGAATTATCAATTGTCCAGGATTAATTGCTATGAAAATACTGAAATCAGAGAAGCTAAATTTTCAAATTGCTATGAAAATACTGAAATCTGAGAAGCTAAATTTTTATGTATTAGATGTGTTGCATTGTTTTAAATCCTGCCCCCCCCCCCCCCCCCCGCAGTCTCAACTACTCTAGCTTGCTTTTTAACAAGAAAGATAAAAGCCATCTTCTGTAAGCAGCCCATATCTCTCTTGAACCGAGTAGATCTTAAGCTGAATTCTTCCTTTTCACAATAGGTATTTGATTGGACTGGAATGAGAATTATTGATTAGTTCTGGGTGCGCCCTGTGTGAAATTAAGGACTAAATCTGAAAGATTGTTTCTAGAACAGGCAACAGGATTAAGATGAAGGAATAGAGATGGAAAAGGTGGTGAAATGGTTAAACATGTAGGTTTTGAGAGCTGGGTAAGTTAACTAATAGGTGGTGAAATTTAGGAGATCATGGGGTAAACCAATTTAAATGCCATATGTACCATTGCCTGGGGGGCTTCTTTGAGACTGTGGGGAAGGAGGTAGGACCATTGGCTTGTTTTCCACTGGAATCATATGCTCTGTCTAAATTCCTGGAATTAATGGTTTGTGGCAGCCTGGGACTGGCACAAACTAGAATGGTAACAACTTAGCAAAAAGAAAATGTAGAGACTTTAATTACTTTGTTTGTGTGATTTGACTTTGCTACCGATTCTATTAGCCTCTGGACTGCAACATTAGAACATTTGGTTTGAGAAGATTAATCAGTTACAGCAGATTTCTTTCAAGCTCTGCTTTTATAGCACCTTTGGAAAGAACCAAGCAAGAATTGTGGTTAGATTGGGACAGGTGGACTCGGTGCTTGTTAAAAGCTGAAACATTTAATGTTCTTTGCAGGTCATGTGGTGTACCCCAGAAAAGTGTAGCCTTAATTACCAGTGCAAAATGTTAAGATTTTTATTCCACTGAAGTAGATTTGCTTTGACTGCAGTGTGTCTGTGGAGATGTTAATCAACAGTTTATTTCTTTTTTGGGGTTACAAAATGTCGTAGCTAAGTGGTTGGAAGGCCAATCAACATAGCAGGATCTTTAATGATCCCTTTTCCCTTGACTCCTCTAGAGATTCACAGCTGGTGGAGAGGATTTCTAAAATGCTCAGTAAAAGATCTAAAAGTATTGCTTTTGCAACATTGATGTCATGTGATATAATAACAACACTAGGATAACTGTGGTATACTTGAGGAACCAAGTATGCTCTTTTGGGCTGAAAAGTGATCTTGATTTGAAATTGAATTTTATCACAGTCTATCATCACTAGTTGGTCAAAAATAATTTCAAACTTCAGAATGGTGTACGTGGTCTTTCTTAGCATTGTTCCTGATGTCCTTCCAAAAACACACAAAGCCCCGAATTGGACAAGTCATTTTCATTTAGTAAGCAAGTTTTATAACGGCTGTTTGAATCTAGATACTGGGGGGGGGGGGGTTGAAACCACCTTGGACTTCAGGTTTAGGTTTAAAGTCGAGCAAAAGACATTCAAAAATACAACTCTAGATTATTTGTGTGCATGTGGTGTAAAACAAGCAGCAATGTGGTTTTCTAACTTTGTCAAACAATTTGAAAATTACCTTCAAATACCTATTCCCTTACATTAAGGACCTAGTAAAAGGAAAGCAGATGATGTTGCCAATGGTAGCAGAATGCAGTTGCCAGGAAGGAGGGAGGTGGAATCTATTATGTTATCCCAGTGCAGACTTGTGTGTTCTGTTAGGACTAAATTGTAGTCAGCTGTATGTATAATTTCTGTAGCTCCATGGAAAGAGGAGAAACGGCAGCTGTATTTAACCCCCTGTACAAAACTAGTACCGGCAGCCTTGGGTCAGAACAACAGGGCGACAGGCCTGTTCCCCTCTGCTTGGAAGTGTACTTCAGCAGCAGGAGGGGACTGGGTGGTGATCCTCCATGCAGGCTTAAACCTGGGTGGAGAATAGGCAGAGCAGCCAGGGGGAGGGGACGGGGTGTGGGGCGGGGACATGCGGGAAGGAAAGGATCCCTGCACTGCCTCTTCTTCCCCCGCCTTGCAGTTAGCTGGGCAGGCCCGAAAGGGCACGCTTACCCCTTGGCTTTTACCGATTCTTTCAATTCTGTTCAGTATTTGAGTGGCAAAAGCAGATACTAAGCTCAGATCACGGCAGCCTCATGTACTGGACTTGGAAAAGTAGAAGAGGTGTCAAACAGAAAACAATGCTCCCTTCTAACATTGATGTCTGCTTTCCTTCCGCTGTGCGTTAAGTCCACAGCCTAGTGGATTCCCATCGGAAACTAGCACTTAACTAACTCTTTGGTGTGTGCGTGTGTCTTTTCCTGATGGATTTTACAAAAAGAGAGATCTGTCCTGTATTTGTAATTGTTAGTTCCCACTGCTGCTGCTCTCACAAGGATTGTGTTAAAGAGGTAAGTAAGAATTTCAGCTCTGTAAAGTGTGTTTAGCCACAGCAAAGGATTTTTGGGGGTGCATCAGAATTCTTGAAGAATCCGTTGGACTGTTTTACACTTGCATAGCTTGGGTCTTCAGCTTTTAAACTTGACTGTACTTTTTTCCCTGTAGTTTTTAAACTGTCGATTAAAATCCTGAACAGCAAGGCTGGAGCACTTGCTACTTCTGCTATTTTCCACCTGTGGTGTTACTCCAAATTTAACTATTTTTTAAAATTTGAGATTGAGGGTATGTTACACCACCTCTGTCTTCATTTTGGTTTGGTGTAAAAGTTACGCAACACTGATTGTACTTTATGTAGTAAATGTTACTTTTGTTATCTCTTGCATTAGAACAAGATGTTAAACCACTGACTCAGTAGTCTGGTGATCTAACTGATGCAAAATACTACGTGTTTTTAGGCAAAAATTGTGAAGAGGAGTTCTGGGTAGCTTATACTTTGGTGTTTAAAGTAACTTGAAAACCTAGTGTTTTTAAGAATACCTAACTTGCCTTTAATGGATCAAATAACCATATGAATGTGGATGTTGAATTTTAAAACACACTTTTTTCACCTGATGAAATTCTGATAAAATAACAAACTTCACCGTATCTAAGATAAGTGAAATATGAAAGCTCTTCTTATGTGTAATGTGAAGACTGTTAAGATAAGTATTTAGTTTTGCATCAGTTGCGCTTTGGTGGTACCTACATATATGCCCACATTTTAGAGGTGCTCTCAAAATTTAAGTGTTCAGTGGGTTTAAAGTTGGCACTTCTTTCAAAAGAAGCTGTTCAGCCCTTGTTAGCTATTGTACTATCGCTTTCTTTCTATAAGCCTGAGAGCTAGTGCAGCAGTGTAGGGAGCCAGACTGGGGACCTTCAGCTCACTGGAAGTAGCAGCAGACTTTTTTGGTTGGATTTGTTTCAAGCCTGATGAACACCATGATCTGGTTCATTGTGAAGTTGTATGAATGTATGTGCTGGCGACAGGGAGGAAGTGGCATGGCTGTGGAAATGGGAGATGGAGAACAGGAGACTTGCTTTCAGCAGCCGTGCCAGTTCAGGCTATTTTAGGTGGTAGCTTGAGAAAATGTTGATGCTTTCTTTGCATGCCTGCCTGTTATACCTGTCTACACTTTTTTTTTCCTCTGCAAGAGCTCTTCCTTCTATTTTTTTTTTTTTTTTTTTAGAAGACTCAAGAACTGCTAGTGAGGTTCAGGTGTTTAGCTCTTATTAAACTGCCATGGGGGAATTGGACTGGTAAACTAAAAGATGAGTTGTCTTGTGATTGACTCTTCTAAGGAGTTTGGGGACCAGGAGAGGCACATAAGAATGTGCCCATCTTGCAGTAAGTGTGGTAAAAAACAGGAAATCCTGAATGGCTTAGCATGTACTTGAGTGGCTTTGGGTGCAGAAAGTAATGAATGTATGCTTGGCTGCACAGCTCATTTGATCTTAAGGACACATGAAGGTTATGTGAATTGCAGGGCCTGGCGTGGCCTCACTGGTTTCTCTGTGATGGCCAACGAAGGTGCACCCTCAGTTCTGCCTAGGATGCCTAGGAAAGGGTTCACTGATTTATTGATTTCTATCATTCCTAGTATCCTCTCTCTTGTTATGTAAAATAGTTTGATATTCCCCTAGTGTTTGGAGGACCTAAAAAAAAATATATTTTTTTAAAAGTTGATGGTACTTAGGTGGCCTGGACTTCAGTGTAAGGGGTACTGTTGGCTTTAGGCCCTACTGTGAGCTTCTCTCAGATTTTCTGAGGAGCAGATAGGAACATAGAAGCTATGCTGGAGGAGGCTGGTGGGAGCCTCTGTAAGATGGCCCTCATAGAAGGACCTGAAGATTTTGAATACGTATTTAATTTCTTTCAGGGTAGCAGACTGAATTACTGATTTTTAGAAACTGTTCTTAGCTTTACCTGTTCAGGTTTAATGCAAGAACAGAGCATGTGATAGAATAGTTAACATGAAAACTCATGTTCTGGCTTTATGTTAGTATTTTGCTGTACCAGTTGTCTTACTCATCCTAGCTTTTACTTTTTCTGAGATTGCCACAGATCTGACATCTTCCTTCTGCTGGCACAGTGTAAATGAACATACACACGAGCTGCTGTGCTGTGTCTGGGGCTTGAGCTGTTTAGGAGATGCAGATGTTTTAAACTTTAGCAAATTTGGATACAAATATATGCAATAAGCAGTTGAATAATTATTGCTTAGATTATATATGTATGTGTATATAGCATAACGTTTAATTATGTATAGGAATATATTTCTGCATGTATGAACCTCAGCTCCTGGGGCCATATTTTAAGCTTGGTCATAATTAAAGGTGAGTGTCTGTGACTAGTCTGCTATAGGAGCAAAGACACATACAAACAGGTACTTGATGCCAGTAATAAACACTAAAACATGTTTTATAAATCTCTATAGAATGTGAGGCTCTGCGATGTCCTGCTAGGAAGCTGGAGATTTGTGATATGACCTGGTTAAAGTATATTGAACTTGCCCATCCAAACTTTGATCTGGTGTCTTAGCAGCTGAGGCATTGATCTCCAGAAGTCTTAATGTTCAGTGAAGCTTTTAAAAGCATTAAGCTAATGTTAACTGACAGACTGTGTTTCAGGGCTTATTCTAGTCACAATACACTCTTCAGTTCTGTGAATTTGAACTGCTGGAATATTGTAAGAGCAAATTTTAGAGAAAAGAAATAGATAACCAGAATGGTGTTGTTACAGGAAGGTTTTTTCAAAGTGAAAACTTTTTTTTTCTTACAGGATTTATGTCCTTTTAAAAATTTGTGATATAATACCTATGTAAAATGTAGTGACAAATACCTCTGTTCTTTGCTGAAAGACTAGACTCAGTGCTTCTCCCAGACTTGTGTTTGCATCAGTTACAAGTTGACGTTGACTGTGCCCTCTCCTGGAAGAGTGTGGTAGAGAATATTTTAGGTAGCGGACATATGGAGTCAATATACTGCCAAGTCTGGCCAAGTGGGAGAAAATTATCTAAATGTAGATGGAAATTATTATGGTATAAAGTCTCTGTGTTCAGTTAAATGAAGGTCTGTGGTTGCAAAGGCTCTGGTTCAAAGACTTGAACTTTTGCGTTTCAAGACTTATTTTCTGCTGGCAATAGAGGAAGGGGTGTGTGTGTGTGTGTCATGTCTTGATGTCCCCATTAGGTGGGCAGCAGTATTATGTAGGGTATTGGGAGGAATACTTTCTGGTTAGACATGAATCATTATACTTGTACTGCTACTACATTCATTTCTATACTTCAGATCCTGTGTTTTTCACTTTGTTTAGTTGTGATTTACCAGTTGCACAGGATCAGATGTATCAAGTGTATGATTTCAGGTTTGTTTGGCTTGAAAACTCCTAATGTAGCAGTTTGAACAGGATGTCTTTACGCTCTCTTGGTCTGTGGTCTTAAGTACAGAATTTGAAGCTAAAGGCTGAATCAAGTAAAATTGAATGCCAAATTGTCCCCAAAATAGAGATTCTGACCTTGATTAAGTGATGAAACTTGGCGCTCTGCCTGTAGTGTTGCAGAATTCCCAGGTGGTCATACCTCACAGCCTGTTTGCTTTACTGATTTGAGTAGCTGATTATACTTAAATTTTGTTTTGCTCTCTCCCAATGGCTTTAGTATGTATTGGAGAAGGGATTGCCATGTGTTGTTGAAGGGCTTTTGTAAAGGTCTGTATTGCTAAGCTCATTTTCCTGAACTCAGGACAGTAGTGATGCAGGAGTGTGGTTTGGATATAGTAGGTGTTCTGGGGAGAGCTAAGCTACAGGAAAATGTTGTGCTTTTTAATTTAATTTTATTTTTTTTAAACATTGGACATTTAATGATCTAGTCAGATCATTCTGGGCTAAAGTTCTTGCTGTAAAATCAATCTATGCCAAAATTACTGCATATAATGGCATGTTGGAAACATTCTGGGAAGCAGCATCGTGTAGGTTCATGCGTTAGTGTTACATAGGAATCATTTTCTTCCATTCTTAGTCCAGTCTGTGTACTTGCTTCTAACCAGGATACCTTCTGTGGAAACTAAATGGTTCTCTTATCATAACTGAGACCCTAACTGCTAAAGCCTTCTTTTGTGGAAATGTAGCTGAGAAATGGGGCTGAGGGGGGATGTTTGTAAAAGATGAACAGTAAGATTGGGGTCAGATTTCTTAATAAGTAGGACTAGTGGGGAATTCAGGCCAGTTACCTGTTGAGTCAAAACAGCCTGTAAACACAACCAAAACTTAAATCAGCTGGGGATTCCAGTTTCTATGTTGTTACTTATGTGTTTCAGGGTGTCAAGCCAGCCAGCTTCGATAAAGTAGCAATCCCTGAAGTGAAGGAGATTATTGAGGGATGCATTCGGCAAAACAAAGGTGAAAGGTAAGTACTACCTTTTCAGATAGAGGTATGACTGAGTCTTACCTGTGATGGTACCAGATCCAGTTCCTGGGATCTTCTGTGTTATGTTGGAAAGCTAGTATTACTTCTGCAGCATCTAATCTGTGGTAGATTCTTACTCAATGATTATTCGAGAGAATGAAATGTCAGGAAAAGTTCAAATGCTGTAGTAACCATCCATGTCAGTTTATTCAGAAATTCTACTGCTTTTAATAAAACTTTGGCCTAGTCAGCAAAACAGTGGAAGACAATCCTTCTGGGTTCCCAGGTATTTGGATTACTTAGTTGGTTTGTTATTCTGTAATCCTTTGTTTTTCCTGTCCCTTTGATTTTTGTTGGTGTGTTATGGCTGATTATTTTGAGGGCTTTTTTATTTTTCAAATTCTTGCTGCTCATTTTCATCTACATTTCTACTCAGTGATTCACTTATACCATTACAGGAGATCTGTAACTGCTTTGATGGCTTATTTGTGGGGTTTATTTTGTTTTCAGATTTTACATAGTTACTGCTTACTGAATGTCCAACTTGAGAATGCTTTAGCCTTTGAACCTCCTTTAGCCTCCAGCTGTTTTGTTCAGAGCTACTTTTGTCAGTTTATGGGTGTTTATTAATCCCCTTCTATTAATTCTTGAAGTTCTACACCTGATGGCATTGCTGTATATTTTTAATTTATGGGGTTTTTTCTTGGTTTTAAACAGTCTCTTATTTTTTCCCCCTTTTTACTTTTGTGGCTGCACATCACTTACTTCTTGCCATTTAGTTCAAGCAGTTAGCTTTTAGACTAATACTGCTAATGCTGTGCATATATGCACATAGATCTCTTGTACCTTTAGGACAAAGCTGGTAATTATGCCAAACAGAACGCAAGTTGAAGTGGTTCAAAATAGTATCAAATATGAAAGGCATCATGTGGTGCTTATCAAGTGCTGAATTTACTAGATGAGGCTTTTGATAAGATCTTGAAATTGTGAAATATATACTTGGATTACTGTACTGATTTAGGGATGAAGAGTTGTGGTGGATCTTTATGTTCAGTAAAACCAACTGTTTCTTCAAGGTTTCTTATCGCTTTAGTTCATATATATATCCTGTTCAGCTGGCTTAAATCTGTTGGTACTGCTGCTGACCAACGTGTGATGGTGTTTTTCTGGTACATCTGCTGCATTTTGTTTCTCCATCATGCTTTTAAATAGACATTTGAATAATAGGCTGTCAGGTAATTTTTCGGAGAAGCGTGAAATGTAGAGAATAAATTCAGGAGGTCATGAGGCAAGAACATGCCTTAATATTTTAGGAAAACCTAATAACTGTGTGTGCTTTCTACATTCTTTCCCAATATGCTAGATATGCTATTAAGGACCTTTTGAATCATGCTTTCTTCCAAGAAGAGACTGGAGTACGGGTAGAACTAGCAGAGGAAGATGATGGAGAAAAAATTGCCATTAAACTCTGGCTGAGAATTGAAGACATAAAAAAACTCAAGGGCAAATATAAAGATAATGAGGCAATAGAGTTTTCCTTTGACTTGGAGAGAGATGTCCCAGAGGATGTAGCACAAGAAATGGTAAGTGGTGAGGGTGGTCTTACAAAGCGTCGGAAGTACTGGTGTTTTCTGACGGTGAAGTGTAGTCTGTCAGCTGCTGCCTTTGCAGTTGTTACTGTCTAGAAATAAAACAGCTTCAGAAGTTTGCAGATGAGAAGGTAATGCCAGAGTGGGAGCTTATATTGTAGCACTACAACAGTGGCTGTCTATGACAGTCTGAATTCTGTGAATATATCCTCCTTCAGGTGGAATCTGGCTATGTCTGTGAAGGGGATCACAAGACAATGGCGAAAGCTATCAAGGACAGGGTGTCTTTGATAAAGCGAAAGAGAGAGCAGCGTCAATTGGTGCGAGAAGAACAGGAGAAGAAGCTTCAGGAAGAAGGTAGTCAGAAGCAGCAGCTGGAGCAACAGCAACCGTCAAGTGCTTCCCATGCAGGGTCAAAGCATCCGCCATCTGTCACTGGTACTACTCCTGTCCCCGCTACTTCAGCATCGGTTTCTACACAAGTGGAGCCTGAAGAACCAGAAGCTGATCAACACCAACAACTGCAGTTCCAGCAGCCCAGTATATCTGTTCTTTGTAAGTGTCAGTTGATTTGTTTAGAAACTCTTGCACTTACACAGTTCTCCTCCTTAAAGTTTTAAACTTCTGATGGGTATAGCAGTAAATATCTTAAGGTGTTGCTGTCTACCGCTGTTGTCTGCTGAGGAACATGAGCCCACTAGAAAGCACAGCAAAATAAGATGCATTCCTATGCCTTAGCTGAGTCAAGTCTTGGCACAATTCATAGTCCAGTGTCTTAGCACAAAATAACTTTCCGTTGTTTTAAGTTCATACAGAACATGAATAGAGGCACCTGAAGCATGAACACATGTCCTAGTTTTTGCTGGCCTCCTATAAGGGACAGTATGCTTTGGCCCTGCAGAAGGCTGATACTCTTGCACCAGTGCAGTTAGAGCTGTTAGGAACACTTGTTTGAATCCTTGGTAACTTGTGTTTAAGGTGGAAATGAGGTTCATGTACACGCAGTTCAGCTCATAATTTCCTTACTGAAAAAAGGTTTGATTTTTCTGTTTCACATACTATATATTAAAAAAAAAAGAACTCATGTCTTTAACTTTTCCTCCTCTGCCATCCCTACATTTGAATCAGTATTTGAAAAATGATGGTAGATGAGAACTTCTGTATTAGAATGGTGAACTTAGAAAGCAAATTACTTTCTACTCTTTAGGTAATAGGTTTTTAGTTTCTCAGCTATGCCTACATCAGGTGCATCTGCTAGCCAACACAACAGACCTGTTTTATACATCTGTATAAAACTGAATAAACATAATAATTAAAAAAACCCTGAAAGATCATTTGTAACAATGTGAAATTTAAGTTTTTATTTCTAGTCTAGCCTTTTATAGGAAACATAGTTTACTGTTAAGTATCTTCCCAAGGAACTCCTGAAATCACTGATTTTTCTCAGAGCCTAGGGGAAAACATATTGGTAAGGAATTACTATATTGAGGAAGGGGAAAATTTTTTTTTCTAACTAAACTTAAATATTACAAGAGGGTAAATGCTGATAAGGTCCATGTTACATGGCACAAACATCGATCTAATACTTTATTATAGCTTTAAAGTTGTGAATTCAGACTGCAGTTCTTGAAATGTGTATCTTAATCTTTAACTTCTGCAGCTGATGGGACAGTTGACAGTGGCCAGGGATCATCTGTTTATACCGAATCATGTGTAAGCAGTCAACAGACTGTGTCATATGGTTCCCAGCATGACCAGTCAATCTCAACAGCTGCAGCCCAGGGATATGGAGCTTCAGTTGGCCAAGTGCAGTCACAACAGCATGGAGGATATCAGCCACCTGCAGCGGTAAGCCAAAACCTAAAGTACTTCAAATGCATGAAATTATTTGATTTTGTATTTCCTTTGAAAGGTGAGCGGGAAGTTTGCTAGGCAATCTTCTGTGTATGTTTTCTTTTGCATGTGATGCAAATTCTGCATGGGAGTAGTGCAGGGGCTGTTTTTGCAAGGTGACTGAGTCTAGGTGGGGATAGGAAAGTGCAAGGGCATATGTGTCTTTAAAACTTTTATTTAATCTTGCGTGCACTTAGGAGAGTGATGGGTTAGGGTTTTTTTAGTAGATGGAAGTAGTTTTGTTATGACAATACTATCTCATGAAAGTAAGCGTATCTCACTTGGGAAGGTGTGTGTATGTGTATATGAAGTTCCTAGGGGTCAAGCCGTTGGTTTGTTTTGAAGAAGGGGTTAGAATAATTTGAGCTACTGTATAAGTATGAAATTGTGTGTGTTCTGTGAGGCTTTGATTACAGATTCTGCAGGTAAGATTTTTTTTTTAACTGTTATAGAATGCTGCATGTGAGAACTCTGGAGTGAAAAGACCCCTCATCCTTGTTCCCAGTTTTATTTCTAGCTTGTGTTGATTTGCTCATCAGTTGCCATGTGTATTCCTTTTCCCTGGAAAGTCTGCACTGGGCACAAATACTTTTCCTACTGTGTTCATTTGTATTGCCCTTTTATTTTGTCATGGTTTTTTTTCCTTGGTATGTTTTTAGATCTAAGTATGAGAGTATGCAGAAATCTATTCTAACTCTGGAGTAGAACTTCTGCTACTGTTACATTGTCTTCAGTGGTGCCCCTTGTCACTTGTTTTTTACACAAATAAAAATCTAAACCTGAGAGACATTATGGTATAATGTAGTAATAACATAAGGGAGAAGATGTGACACTTAAGACTGAGAGTCCTCACTTTTTTCGGTACTGGTGGTTTGTAGGCTTTATTACAGAATTGTTGGTGTTACTAGCTTTTCGGAAAACATGCTGATTTCACTCACAAGCAAAGCGTCTCCATGTTTTTCAAAGGCACTTAACCTGAAGCGTGTGGTACTGCTAGTCCTTTATTAAATGGGTTTTTGATCCCTCTAAATAAGCTCTTGTGCTGGGTAAGCCATATTTTCATGTATGGTCATATATTGGACCAGAAGCCGTTTCACTGTCTTGGGATGGCTAGCTTCCAGGTTGAAAGACCATAATCTTTTGAGAGGGGATGGGAGAACAAGCATATGATAGAAGTACAGTCAAGCTGCTTAATTCACTGCTAAAATGTGCTCATGCTCTATGATGAAGACAGTGGTACTAGGAGGTTGACAGAATGGAGTAGAACACTACAGGAACTACTAAAGGTGGGAGGACAGGATGACAAGTCAAAATGATACTGACAACTGGGGAGAGATGGCCTTAAAAAGAAACAGAATGCAGTTTAATCAGGACAAGAACAAAGTTTGTGCTTAGACAGGAATCAGCTACATGAGTACAGGATGAGCAACAACTGACTAGGCAGCAATTCTGGAAAAAAAGTGTCAGGGATTACATTGGACCACAAGCTGGACATGGTCAAAAACATCATACTGTTTTGAAAAAGGCAAACATCATGTTATGTGAAACAGTTCTTCTGCTCTTGGCAATTGGTAAGTCTATCCTAGACACCCTGCTTGAGCAAACTCGAGGGTGAACTGGAAGACAATTCAGAGGAGAGTGACCAAAAGAAACACCACCAGAAATACAGAAAACATGGTTTATGTAGGGAGACTGAAATAGTTAAGCTGAACCTATGAAAGATGAGCTTGAGGCAAGAGAAAGCATTAAAGGCTGCTGTAAAATAGGAGAAGGCTAATCAGATCACAACACTGTTGTCAGATAGAATAAGAGATAAGCAGCCCAATTTGCAGCATGGAATTGTTGTTTGGAAAGGGTTTGGTTTTTTTCCTAACTAACAAGGACAGTTAAGTACTGCAGTCTCCATCACTGGAGATGTTTCCAAACAGTTTAGATAAATTTATCATGAATGACATGTATAACTAGTTCTGCCTTGGAACAGCAAAGGCTATGAGTGAAGTATTTATTTAACCCTTTGAGTTCCCTTATGCCCTTCTTCCAATTTTTTGAGCAGTCTAGCAAGATTTCTCACATGAGAAATCTTGAAAACCAGATCTCTACTGGATATCTTGGTGGTTTTTTTCCCTGGAAGTCTGTATTTGATTTTAATTTCATTAACAAATTGTGGATTACATCTGTAAGAGGCCTATACCATTAGGGAAGGAAAAGTTGGTGTTGAAGACTGCCTCTTTAAAACAACATCTTTCCATTCACTTAGAAAAACCACAATAAAACACACCACACCAAAAAAAGCAATAGCAAAAAAACCTTCAACCAACCCTCAAAAAAACACTGCAAAACCTAATTCTAATTCTTACAGTTCGGTTGGATTTTGACCTGTGGTCTTATGGATTGTGGCAAGATTACAAAATCCTGATGCTTTTATTGGCCCAGTATCTGGAAAATGCTTGTCTAAGGCTAATTTTACTGTATTTTCCACATGTTAAAGAACCTTTTTTTTTCCACAACTCATGTAGAATATGTAATGTTTAAATTTTTATGGTAATGTTTTGGTTAATTAAGCCAGCTGCATACAGTTAGTCCACTTAATTCAGGCAGGGAGGTGCCCAAGCAGAGAGACTGGTGAGGTGATACGTGTAAACACATACCCAGTCACTAAACTAAGAATGAATGTTTGAAAGCTCATCAGTATCCACTCAGGGCTGCTTTTTTTTTTTTTTTTTTTTTTTTTTGGTCAGACTAACAGATGCTGTGGGTACACACAGTATGGGCTGCACCATGGCCCCAGAGAAAAAACTCTCTCCTGTCTGTTGTGCTTTCCACGTGCTTCTTGTAAGGGTACTAGGGAACATCCAACACTGAGCAGTAACCTAAGGCAAACGGGTCCTCAGAGGTGCACACAGCCTGTTCCCAGTGTGTGTTGGCATTCATTCAGCATTCTCATATCTTCTTGTACTCGTATGAGTCAGTATTTGGCCTCTCATTATGTGTGTGTTTCTTTTCTACCTCATTATAGTTTTTGCTGGTTTGGTTACACATTTTTATTTTTTAGTGTTCAATTCTTAACTTTTGTTTTCCTCCTTTAGCCTCAACGTGGTCGTAGCATGTCAGTTTGTGTCCCCCACCTTCCTGCTCTTCCCTCTATGTCCTGCATCCCTCTCAGTGCTCCTTGCACCCCACCACCAGCGCTGTCTGCACCTCTTTCTCCTTTCTACCTTCGGACTGTCCCTGAAGAAACCTTTGCAGAAAAGCTTTCTAAAGCCCTGGAAAGTGTCCTGCCCATGCACTCTGCCTCTCCACGCAAGCATCGACGCTCCAGCCTGCCCTCCCTCTCTGTCAGTCCTGTATGTGTTACCATTTGCCTCCTGGCACAGTAAGATAAGTTATCATTAAATACATCCCAGGCTTTGGGCATTTTTAAAATGAGAAAATGAAGAGTTGATTCCTTATTCCTTGCACTGTGCTGCTGGAATGTTGATTTTTTTTTTTTTTCCTCCTGTTTTTCTGGAAGCAGTACACATGAACATTATCAAACAGTGGCTGACCATATTTTTTTTTTTTTTGTATTTTAGGATAGTATAAATGTAAATTACCCAGTTGTATCACAGAAGGTAAAGGGAAGACTAGTTCTCATCCCCTGAAGTCAGAAGACCAGCTTTTTATTTTCCAGCTTCAAAGCACGCATTGAATGTTAATCCAGCCTTGCACAAAGCAGCCAGCTTTTAAAGCTTGGTTACTGTGGCTGGTTATTTTAAAAGCTATGGCTAGCTGTACTAGTGATATTGGAAATTCAGAGTACAAATACTTTTGAGGATTTTTCTGTAAGTTTTAATTGGAAATGCCACTTCAACTGCTTCTTGATGGGAAGAAGTGATAGTTTTGTTTCTCAAAGTTAGATGCAAGATAGCTTGCAAGACAGCAGGTAGTTTCTTTTCAGTTTTGGGCTTTGTTTTACACAAAATAAACTTTGAGAAACATTTCTTTGTAAATTAAGTATGTAGAACCAGTTTTCAGAATGTAGGAAGAGTTCTTAATCCTGTAGGACCTTCTTACTAGTATTGGTCAATATGGAAATTTGCTGCTGCTTTTCTGGAAAAAAGGGGCTGAGGAGAAAGAACAGTGTGGAAACAGCAACTTGAAAAAGTCATAAATGCAATCTAAAAGACAGTACACTTGCAGATTTTTTTTCCCTTTAGGGTAGATAGTACATTGTCTTGGCATACTGTAGACAGAGATGAAAAAATGCGGAATTACTAAATTATTTGGTATTCTTACACAGAACTCTCTTTAGTGATATTATCCCAATGAATCTTAAATAAGTTGACCCTCATCTGAAGTAGTACATCAGATGGAGTGGAATTGCCAAAGAACTGCTGTTACTAACCCTGTGAATTTCTTATTCTCCAGGTCAGAGTTAGGTTTGTTTCAGCGAGTGCTAATTTTCTGTGTGAAAAGGTATGATCAGAAGTGATCAAAGGGATCAAAAGAGATGATCAACTAGCAGAATCCAGAGGCTTTGCAGTTTTATCATACTTCCCCCACAGCTGTGGGCTGGAATGGTTCAGTTTTGTCTCCATAAAAGGTTTCTCTTTAGCTCACTGGATAGCATACAGGACGTTAGCACTGTGGTTTTGTGTTGGATAATACTAAGATTTAATGTCATTTTATCTTCTAAGTGCGAACCAGAGGCTCAGCATTGTTGCTGCTATCAAGTTCTGAATTCTCATATTCCCCATATGGCAGTAACCTCAGGGGTCTGATTGGATTTCAAGCACTGATTACAATGGATAGCCTGTAACAATAAATCTCATTCCATTGTGGGGAGCAAAACTGGGATTTTTTTTGTTAACAATTGGAATTGGACTGGAAAAGCAGCTCTAACACAAGCAAATATTTCCATTTGTAGCTACGCCTGCCATGGATGTATTTAATGGATATTTGACTCACCTAAATTTCCTAAGTATTGTATGTTTTTGACCATGAATTGAGTAGTCATTCTATAAAGTTACTTCACAGAACTGCCTAGTGAACTGTGCATGTTGACGTGCTTTCACTTTTAATGTATGAATTACTTGTCTTGTTCATGTCAATACAGCCTCAGCATCCGCGTGGGGGAACACCAACGTTCCCAGATTCACAGATATTTTTCCCAACCGTTCATGAACGGCCGGTGTCTTTCTCACCACCACCTGTCTGCCCGCCGAAGGTGGCAGTTGCTCAGCGGCGCAAGAGCACTTCATTTTTGGAAGCCCAAACTTGCCACTTCCAGCCATTGCTGAAGACTGGCCAGAGTTTAGTTCCACCTGGTGGTAGTCCCACCAATTGGACACCAGAGGCATTCGTTATGCTGGGCACAGCAGCTCAGAGAGTCGCTGGAGAGCCTCTGCATGTGCAAGTTAATCCCGTGTTTGAGCCAGCTCCTGTCCACAGTGACTATAGATCTGGACCAACACCTCCAGAGGATGCTCACTACAGAATGCATCCAGAAGCTGTATATTTGGTGGGCATGCACTATCCATCACAGGTATCGGAGCAGTATGATCAAGTAGCTTATAACTCTCATGTGACTGAACAACATATGAAGCAGGTCTCTGAGTCAAACCATGGGCAAGGTGGTCCTCCACAAAGCTCTGTGTTCGACTTTCAATTGGGGCAAACATACCTGGCAAGACATGTTCAGAACCTGAGGCTGGATTCTGGGATGGGTCCCCTTTCTCCATTATCCAGTGTTTCAGCTCCTCTGAGTGCAGATCCTGCTCAGATGACATTCCACCAGGTATTTGTTCCGCACTCTGCCCCGGCTGTGCTCTCTCACAGTGGTGATGGCAGAGCGAGCTGTGTCTTTGAGTTCCATGTGCACACACCGACTTCTGCTTCAGCAGAAGGGGCAGTTTTACCCCAGCGGGTCTACAGAAGTCGCCGGGGCTCTATGGAGACCAGTCAAGAGGAATCCACTCAAGGCATAGGGTCGCATGGTCGGCTTCAGCCTGTGACAGAGGAGCAGTGTAACTATCTTGGTCCTGAGTTAGCAGGTCCCAGAGGAGGCTCTGCCAGGCGGAGCTGGCCGGAAGGAAGCCCAGAATACTCCAGTGATTCCTCACAGCTGACTTCCTCTGACACTGGCGATTTCCAGTCTCCTCCCCCTACAGGGGGGTCATCTTCTGCTTTTGGTTCAGACTTCTCATTGCCCATTGTTCAGCTGCCTCAGAAGGTATTGCAAGAGTCGCAGCTCTTCATCTGCTTCCCCCAGGGAGCCTCGACTCAGCAGGCCTTGTCCACCTCGCTTCCATCAGGACCACCTGCACTCTATCCTCAGGTTACAGGAGCAAACCCTTCCAGAATTTCTCTGCTTTTTATGAGTCATACTTTGCACTTAAACAGGAGCCTTGCTCTCAGACTTGCTCCATGTGGTTTGAAGTATTGGCATTCATGGGGGTGTCTTTCCACCAAGTCAGTGGTATGCCAGGATCTCTTTAACTTACCAGGTTACAATGAAATAATGAGGCATCAGCAACCACCTGGTCTGTGTTCAGCTTCAGCTGAAATCCTGGTAGGGCTTTTGTGTTAAGGGTAGCAAGTGGTCAGTGTTCCTGCTGGCACTAGTTGTTCTTTTGGCAAGAGACAGCTGGAGTACCAAATTGGCTTTTAAACACTGATTTTAATGAAATTTATCTTCTCCACAGTTTGAGTCAGCAGTGATAGTAAAACTTCCTTTGTGTTTTTGTTGCTGCTCCTTAGCAGTTTAATGAGAGTATGTTATTCAGAGTTGAACTTTCGTATGAATGTTACATTAGATAACAAGGTTAATTTGGTGACTCTCCAAAATGCAAGAGCTATTTCTAGGCTTGGGGGAAGAAAGTGGGAAGAGCGGTATGTGTGCATGGATTTAGAAACGTGCTTGCAGGATCATTAAAGAAGCTAAACAAGCTGAGCAGGAAATTAGTGGCAGAAACAACTGTTGCTAATAGGTACTGCTTCTTTATAAGCCTAGAATATGGCATCCTTTTAAAAAGCAAAATTTGAGGCCTTAAGCTTAATTTGGAAGCACATGTTTTATCAGTATGTAAAATGGTATTTCCATTTGCAATAGTCAGTAATTAGTTTGTACGCTGTGACCGAGGTGTATGTGTTTATACATCGTGTCTGCACTTGTAGTCTGAAACTTCTCGTAAGTGAATTTTCTTGTGAAAGAAGATTTACTTTAAGTAGATCTCCCCTATTCTTTCTGTGCTTGGAATTAGAGGGTCTCTGACATTTCAGTTACTGGAGTATTAGCAACTTTGGGATTTATGTGAAGGTACTGGAAGGGAATCATTTTGCTTTTTCTGGTAAGATAAATAACTAAGTACTTAAGGCTTTCTGTGTGGGATAATAAAGGTATTTTATTAAAGCTGAAACAGCTTTAATCACTAGTATAATAGATAGTAATTTCTGTGCTGTAGGAGAACTTGTGGAGTGAAGCTGCTATACAAGAACTTTGAAAACTGTGGGGATTGTTTTTTCCATAAACCATCTTTGTTAAACTTCAGGAAGTGATTTCTGAGGGATTAAAATACATCTGGAAAAGACAGTAAGGGATCACGGTTATATTCTGTAAAATAAGTTCTGGGATCTCTTATCTCTAAGGCACTAAAAGATCAGAATTTGAAGCACAAACTGAGTCAATGTGAACAGATGTTTGTAGCAGTGGGATATAGTCATAAGTTTAGATGCCAGCCAATAAGGGTCTCAAGGCTCTAAAAAACAGCAAAGAAAAAAATGGTTCTTCTCATTGGCAGTCTGCTTTCCCCAAAGTTTCTAAATTAAAAAAGTATGTAATCTTATTAAATTTGTTCCTAATAGACTTCTGCAAGCAGAATGATCACAGCATTAAGGAATTATAGTAGATATTTCTGATACAATACGTATGCACCAGATATGTTTCTTGGAAAGGCAGTTCATTTTACGAAGTGGTGCATGCTCAGGGAACTCATCTGGAAGTCTAGCTGTCTCCCGGGAGCTGATAAAGAAGTATAATCGTCACAAAAATAATAATGAAAATCCATTCCATTTTTCTCTGCATCTTCCACCTTCATTTGTATGCCACTCATCCATTTTTTTCGTTGCTTATTCAAAAATTCTGTCTTAGCTAGGATGTGAGCCCCTGTATTCTTCAATTCCCAGTTCTTGATAGCCTTTGAATGGTAGTGAGCCTGGAAATGATTTCTAGCTTGTATTTTGACGTGCCTCTCAAAGGGAACTCATGACGTGTACATGTACTGAGTGCTTTGTTATTGGTCTAGAATTCTGTGTATCTTTTGATATTTTTTAACAGATAGTTTTATTTCATTCTAGCTTCCTTCTATCCCCCACCTAGCTGTGTTTAGAACACATGTAAAGGTAAAACTTAAAGCCTCTATTTCCAGTTATCATACCCAGGCATCCTGCTCTTAAAGCATCATCAGTGGAAGACGAAGCTGGTAGGCTGATCTGTCTCATGTTGAGGGCTGTGTGGGTTGCAAAGACTTTCTGTATTGGTTGCTTTGAAAGACTTAAAGTGGAGTTCAGTGCTTTTCCAGATTGTTCTACTTTGTTCTGGTTGTTGTAGTGGAATTTGTCCAAAGGGACAGCTAGAAACCTGTGCCAACCAGATCATTCCAGGCAGAAATGATTTTAACTGCCTGCTGCAGAAACCGTAGGGTATTTTTAAGCTGACTTTCTGTCTTTTTTATTTTTTTCCCCTCCTCCAGACACAGGTGCAAGGCCAGCCAGCCTCAAGCAGTGCATCGGTGCCATCCCAGCCTACCCAACACACTCAGCAGGTAAGAGCACAGTTCCTAAACCTAGGACTCAAATACTTTTAGTATAGGATTTTGACGATTCTTAAGAACAGTTGACTACCTCGGTCCCCCTTTCAACCCATAGTTTTGGGCAAAAGCAAAGGAATCTTCTGGTTCTCACTCAGTCTGAGTGCTATGGGATTAACTTAATTGGCTTTCTGAAATTTGTTTTTAGAATCATGTCAATGCTTGTTTTCATATGCTTGTCTTCCCCAATTTCCACCTGAGCTTGCAGTGGTAGTCCGATTCAAGGGGGGCATGTCAGGATTTGCAACTTAGACTGTCTAGACAGGCAGACTTCACTGTCATGATTTCTTCTAACTGGAAATACTGTCTTCAGCAACATCCTCATCTTATCTGCATTTTCTTCCTTTATATGATCTTCATTCTTGTTTTCACAGGTGAAATAATTCTGTTGAAAGATTTGGTCCCGATAATGGAGTTGTATTAGTAATGCTAATAAGTAACTGCTGAAGCTTAATTGACTCAGCATACTCAGAACCACCAGTGATGTCACTTAACTGAGGGAGTGAAAAGTAGAATTTAAATAGGATATGTGTTAAAAACTTCTGTGGGGGGGGAAAAAATAGCTTCTGCCTCTTCTTTTCCCTACTACAGAGTGCACAGCAGCCAGCCTCTTCCCAACAGCCTGGACAATACCCGCTGCAGCAGCCATCAGTTTCTGCTGGTGCAACTCCCACACAAACTGTTTCTCAAACTCAAACTTCACAGATTATGCCAATGCCTCAGGCAGCAGCTGGGACACAGGTAAACAAAATTCTTTCCAGCAGAAGATTTCTTCTTCACAGCTGGCAAATTCAACACGCTGCTACTTCCACTTTTGTCTTCTCTTCTAATAGTTCCAAAACATTCATCCAGTTATTAGTATTCTTAGTCTATTACAACTGTCAATTTTGTTAGAAAATGTGTTGGAAACCCATTCTTTCACCACATGGCAGTCGTGAGTAATTTGAGGGAGGGACAGCACTTCCATGCACAAAGATCTTTAAATTGTCAAAAATATTGTGAGACATACTGATAAATGATATATTATGAATGGATTTTCAGGAGTTTGTCACTTCACTTCTCTGCTTCCCATACAGTGTCTATCGTTGGCACAGTTACATGTGTAAAACAAGTTTACTGATACAGGTAGCAAAACATAAAGACTGCCTTCTCCACTCTGTCATCTTTCTTACTCTGCTCTTCTCCTTTACTCCCTGGTCAAGAAGCTTCTGTTACTGAGTATTACTTCGTTTTGGCTCATATCTCTCTCTTCAACATGTGAGCCTTGTTTTTTGTTGTTTTTTTGTTGGGTTTTTTTTTTCCAAATTGTTATTTTGTTGCTTGTTCATCTAAACTGCCTTCCCAGTTGCATCATTTGCTGGCTTTAATTGACATATCCCCTGCCATTCTCTGAATGCTGGCACAGTGGCTTTTCATTCTCTGTTGCTTTAGTCACCATACTCAAAACTGACAAATTTGTTAAAAGATTTGCACTTCTTTCCTATAAGAAGGCAGGCTTGGCTTTGGGGACAGAGTTGAGCGGAATTAGATTCTGTTTATGTACAAGTCAGTGCCTCAGGGTATTTGAATGTTGCTCTTTCATCTTCTGTGGGTGTCTGTTTCAAGAGCCTGTTGAGTTCTTAAAGGAAAGTTTTGCAAAGTGAGGACCTTTTGGAACTCCAGCCAGCTTCTTAGCCACTCTGCTGACTGTGCTCCCCAGCCACTTTAACAGAGTGCTGTAACTTGAATAATTCTTTCTTTGACTAATGTGTAAAAACTCTGCTTTCTGCAACCCTGCTTTAAAAAAAAATCTATCTCTATTTTCTTTACCTCCCCAGCTTCCTGTTTCCCAACCAGTGTCGATCATCCAAGGCGAGCCTCAATTACCTGTTGCAGCACCTTCTCTCCCTCAGCCTTCAGCTGCCCCATCAGTCCCCATTGGCTCTCATTTTCTACCTGTGGGACAGCCCTTGCCAACTTCCTTGGTTCCCCAGTTCTCAGTCTCTCAGTTGCCCGTAGCAGCTCCTCATGTGTCAGTGGCTCAACCAGGTTTCCAGTCGATGCCCATTTCAATGGCAGCTGGCATGAATCAGCCACTGCTCACACTGGCAACGTCTGCTGCGGCAACAACTGTCCCTGTAGGATCAACCATTGTCCCTAGCCAGCTTCCCACAGTGATGCAGCCTGTGGCTCAGTTGCCCAGCCAGGTTCTCCCACAGCTCCTGCAGCCAGCTGTCCAGTCCGTGGGATTGCCAGTCAGCATTGGACAAGCTGCTGAAGCTTCACTTCCTGCTGGAGATGCTCTTTACCAGGTATTGTTTCAAGCCAGCAGAGCGCTTCTCCACATTTTCACCTGTTACTCTTAAGGTACCAGATCTGAACTGTGTGCCCTGGCCAACTCACTTCTCGTGAGAGCATTGCTGAGCCACCAAGATGAATTCTGTTGTGTGGTAAAGGACCATTTTGAGGAGGAGGGAAAAATGAAGTCCTTGGACATCCTGGTGTTTTGAGGTTTTCATACTTGGAAATGGAGTTTGTCTGAAATGACAGAATCATAGTGCATGGAACTTTGTTCCACCACTGTGTGAAGGACACCTATATATATATATATATATATCCAAGAAACCTGTCAACTTAGGAAAAAAAAAAAATCACCCCCCCCTGTAATTTTAGAAATGGGAGATGTGTGTTGGAAAGAAAATCAATGGCAGCGTATTCTGCAATTTTGTTATTTCATTCCAAGTCCAGGAAGGGATGGGACATGTATTTTCTAGAAATGTCAGATGGAACTTGAATGTGACGTAAGTACCTGACACAAGTCGTGAAATGCTAGACTGGTGGGCACAGACTGCTTCAGCTAGTTCTTGCAATCACTGTAAAAATGGCAATCCGAATAGTGACAAAAATAGTGCTCAGCATATGATTGTTACTCTAGAACGGAAGTTTTATAGATGTAGAAATATCTGCACTGGGATTATAAGGAGTGCTGTAGTACAGAAACAGTGTGTAGGAATGTTCCTTGGTTCCAGGCTCAGCTTATCACAAGAGGACAAGAACATTTTTGCTATCGGTCTCGAATTGGTAGCATTTGCATAACATCTTCTGGGCAGTAGTTGTTCAGCCTGGAAATTCTTCAAACTCGTCTCAAGTCTCAAGCCTCAAGCCTTAAAATATTAAGCCAAATAGGTAACTGTGAGAATTGGGAGATGAAGATCATCTTGCCTAAGAAGTGGAACTTTGAGTGGGAATTTGCTTATTAAATCATGGTGACTCACAAACTGAGCTTTGGCTACGTGAGTGGTTTGCTCTGCTTCTCTGGGAAGATTTTGGGAGTGCTTGAACAAGTACAGAATATTTGAAAGATGCCTGTGAAACTGATTCTTTTGGGTTTTTTCACTCTTGTTTCATAATTAGCTCTGACATTTACTAACTTGACTCCCTCATTTCTGTTACAGGGCTTCCCATCTCGGCTGCCATCTCAGTACCCAGGGGACTCTAATGTTGCACCTTCCTCTGCTGTGGCCTCTGCTAGCATTCCTTCTGCCGTGCTGTCCCCTCCCTTACCTGCAGATGCAATGGCTCAGCCAGGCTACCTTGCTCCTGTTGTGCAGCCGTATGTGGAGCAGAACGTTCTAGTTCCCATGGGTGGCCTAGGAGGACAAGTTCAAGTGCCCCAGCCTACAGTGAGTTTAGCACAACAGACCTCATCTGCCTCCTTGCAGCAGGCAGTTTTGGAGGTAAATATGTTGAATATAACATAACAATGCATTTAGGGCATTTGAATTGTGCAACAGTGTATGTGTGGGGAGCTAATCCCTTCCATGCTTATCTTCAGTTGGAAATTAATAACTCAAATGACCTTTTTCTTACAGCAGAATGTCATGCCAATGTGGGGACCTTGTTGCCACTGGCTGTTCTGTTGGGAAGTGAGTGTGCATCCTGCAGGCAAAAACCTGTTAACACTTCACTTCTTGCTAGTACTGTAGAACAATTTTGCCATATGAAAGACAATCTGCAACCTATAGCCTTTGAGAATCTGTCGTTACGCCTATTCCCTGCAGCATTATTCTTGCTAGGGAGAATTTGAATTATCTTTGTTTTCTGCATTGGCTTGCCTTTTGCACATTCTGTTGGTAAGACTGTGGCTGCATGGCAAACTGTAGTGACATGCAGCAGTAGAAAGGATGGCTGATTTCCTCTCCCCACTCCTCCCTAGGTGATTTGCTTCACTGCAGTTTGCTCTAGAATCTTTGGTAATTAAGAGCTGTCTAAATGCCAGCTGTTTGAAGTTCTGAAAGGGTAGTGCTTTTAGCTTTACAACTGGTTTGGGAGGAAACACTGAAGACAACTGGGTTACTTGAAAAGTAATGGTATTCTCAGGGGCCGTTCTTGATGTAGGTTTTTATCCATAGGGTACTCAGGGAGTCTCACAGACTGCTCCTTCAGAGACTCTTCCAGCAACACAGCCTGCTCAGTCAACCCCTTTGGCTTCCTCTATGGATAGGTAAGCATTATTTTCTTCTCACCAAACTAAAATTCAGTTTGTTGGATTATTCTTCCTTGGGGGATCTTTAGGTATCTTTTTTCACCAAGGATATTTTTTTTTCCACTGAGAGTGTCTTGAGGATGTGAGGAAATAAACTTCCTAGAGGAAACACGGGCTTATGAGAGGTAGAGTAAGTTTTGACTTTACAGCAGCGTACGGAAGGAGTAAATAGGAGTATGTATAATGATTTAACTTCTAATCCTTTTTTTTATTTCTCATGTCAAATGAATTATAAGGGATGTTTTTCTGTCTTTTTGGCACTTTAAACAGAATTCAAACCCCAGATAGCTTGAAAAGATTCAGAAGATGCATTTCGACAACTTGGCTTACAAGAGAGATATAGCTAAATAATTACTATTAGAATTGCTATTCAGGCAACCCTAACTGACAGGACTCTTCTCCCTTACTCTGCAATTAACAGACATCTACTCCTGCTGTCCGGAAGAGAATACCATCTGGTAGAGTCTATTGTTGCAGTTATGGAGTGCATGGATGCTAATGTAAAGTTGCCTTTTTGGTTTTTTTAGTGCACATTCTGATGTTGCTTCAGGATTGAGTGATGGCAATGAGAATGTTCCAGCTTCTAGCGGAAGGCATGAAGGGAGGACTACTAAACGTCATATGCGGAGGTCTGTCCGCAGTCGCTCTCGTCATGAGAAGACTGCTAGGCCAAAACTGAGGATTCTAAATGTGAGTGTTTCTTATTTTAGTGACAGTTTGGTAGTGACAGCATCTTTTGAGATAAAAGTTTCTTTTCCTTTGAGGAATGTGTCATCATCTTCTGGAGTCAGTGCTCCAAGCCTCATCTCATAAGAGCTTTTTGAAGTATTGGATATGGCAAACTGGCTTGCTTAGCTAGTCATGATTCCACAGGCTGTTCCAGAATATTTGATGTATCCTTAGAAAAAAATGCTGCTGTACATGGCACCATTTATTAGACTGGAAAGAGAGAATGTGTTTGTATTAGACCAGTACCACTGATTTGTCTCTGCTTTAAAGCACAAGTCCTAACATTCTCATGCTTTTGGTTTGAACCATTGTTTTATTTGCTTTAGGTTTCAAATAAAGGTGATCGGGTAGTGGAATGCCAGCTAGAGACACACAATCGGAAAATGGTTACTTTCAAATTTGATTTGGATGGTGACAACCCTGAGGAAATAGCTTCAATTATGGTAAGATATTTTAGAGGTGGAGAGTTGAAACCAGTCTTAATTGCAGTAGTACTATAAGCAGTCTTTTCTCATCTATGTTTCAGAATTGGTCTTCCGTGTAGCATGGTGTGCTCATGTTATTGGTATGCAGGCACAACTAGAAACTCTGGGCACAGTGGAATACTAAATTCACAGTTAATATCGCATACTCAGTTCACATGAAAATTTGTGTCAGCTTTTACCTTAGAATTATGGTTTGATCAAGTAAATGTGCTTTTGGTTTTTTGCAATTTAATTTTTTGAAGAGCTGCAAACAACTTTGTGGAAGTGCCAGGTTGAAAATAGCCTGTTTGTTTTTCTAAGAGCAGATATTGCTAGATCTTTAAGTTGTACACTTAAGCTTTGAGTGTTTTGCCATTTGTTCTCAACTGAAACAGCAAGGTTCTGCCCTTAAAGTAATCACTTTCTGGTTTCTGAAAAATCAGTAATGACTGATGCTGTTTTTGATTTTCTCAAAGGTAAAAACCTCGCCATTCAATGCATAATGGTCAAGCATAGAAAACTTAACCTGTAGAGATACATTTAAATCAGTAGTGTGTAGTATGGATTAGAATTCCTCCCCCCCCGCTTTTTAAAAAAAAATTACAATTCATATTCTTGGACTGGTACATCTGAATGAAACTGACATAGTTTTAATATTACTGAAGTGAGGGGGATGACAAAAAGCAATACTGTTAACCAGCTTCTTGAGTACCTGTGCAGCATTTGTCTTTCAGCTTAGAGAGAGCAGAATAATAGATGGTGTGTGCTGGATTTATACCTGTGAAAAGGAACTAAGAACATGAAGAAACATGAGAGAAGGAACATGAGAGAAATTATCTCTTTGCCACTAATGGCTTTTCAAGATGAGAAAGGTCATTCTTGACTGTGTACACATACTGGCAGTGTAAACAAGTCAGTAACTTGAAGTGCCAAGAAATATGGAGAGTACACAGAGGACTCACTTCTCCTCATACCTAAAAGTGATCCTCTGAAGGAATAAGGAAATTGTTCAAGTAAAAAAAAAGAGCAAAACTGACATCCCCACCCCTACCAACACCACCAACAAATGCAAATATTTGAAGATGAGAAGCAATATAAATGAATTGTGCATCCAAAATGCAGTCACATAGTTGAAAGTGTGCAACCTAATTTAGACAATTGAATCTGGAAGATTGTGCTCATCAGTTTCTTGTTGAATATTGAGGAAACCTCTGCTTGTAAGACTTTCTGGTTTCCTTTTAATCAGGGTACTATTAGGCATACCCCATATAGGTGTCTGTCGTTGCTCAGTTTAAAGCACTGAAGTAAGTATTCTGTGTTGCAAAGGCTATACAAGCACATCGTACCTTTCTTTCCTTTTTCTGAACCAGCATCCCACAAACTTAACATAAAAGCAATGTCTCAGGCTTTACCTTTAAGGTACTTTCTCCCTTTCCCAGCAGAGATACTGTGACTGACAGCTTTACTTCTGTTTCACAGACTGTCTCTGAGTGTGTTACCATGCATTATTTCAGGAGACAGAATTTTCTCATGAGTTAGATCAAATTCAGAATGTCTTTCTAAATATCTATATCCAAGTACACTTGTTTAAGCTTGTTTCCTCCAACATAAGCAGCAGAATGTATTTTTATAAAGCAATATAATGTATTGAAACTAGATAGACTGAGCAGTCTTCCTCTCCTTGTATTTGGAACATAATTAATACTTGCATTTATGTACTACAGCCAGACTTTGAGTTAGTGATGTGCAGCCTGCATAGAGTGGAAGCTCTATATGGTGCGGAAAGAGAGAAGCACAGAACACATCCTGCAATACAGAATTTTCAATTTTTTTTTAAAAAAATAGGGTTTCCTTTAAGTGTGACTCAATATACATTGCACTAGATAAGAACAACTGCAGTAAGATAAGGCTGCTAATTCAAAATTTCACTGTGCTAAGCGAAGACTGAGGTGCCAGTTTAATGAAGAAGTGAGATTGAATGTTGCGTAAATCGGGGCGAATACTTCTGTGCTGCAGAGGATTTTAGAAACAATTTTATTTCTTTAAAGTGTCATCATTTTTATCTTGTGTATAAGAACAGTGAAGGGAGGACAAACAGTAACACCAATAGTAAATAACAGTTATTCAATATTGTTTGAAACAATTTGTGGAAAATCATTGTTGCTCTGTTCTCCTTACAGGTTCAGAATGAGTTCATTTTAGCAACTGAGAGAGACTCATTTGTAGAACAGGTACGAGAGATTATTGAGAAAGCAGATGAAATGCTAAGTGAGGATGTAAGTGTGGAGCCAGAAGGTGATCAGGGTTTGGAGAGTATGCGGACAAAAGATGATGGCTTCTTTCCAGGGTCACAGGTATGTAAAGGACAGATTGCCTTGGCTATTCTGTATTTTCCATATTGGGTGGTATGGTTTTGTGAGTAGAGCTAGTTAGAAACGGAAACTCTTTCGTGAGAAATATCAAAGCTTAATAATTGAATGAAGACAAACAGAGAAAGCGTCGTATCGGAGTGAGAGCCTAAAATTCATTTAGAAAGCTAAATAGCATAGACCTCTTGCTTTTTTATGTATTCTAACTCTGAAGCTGCTGAGTCTCCTAACAGTTGACTAAACAGCCAATTTTAAATGCTGAGACTGCTTGGCTTTGAGCTTATTGCGAGGTAGGACACTAAAACCCCTAGCCCTGTGCTGCTTACTAAATACTGAGAGCCTGGTCTCAGGCCCTCTACCTAGTGAGCTACTAAGAGATTGGATGGCTTGGTTAGGAAACACAGGTTTTGAAACTGGTTGCTGAGAATAAGAAGGGGTGAGATTCCCTGAATATTTGCCTTATTTCCACCCAGAACTACTTGGAAACATCCATTTATCTGTGAAACCTTTAAGGAAATAAGTTGGACTGCCTGTTAACAAAAGAGTGTTTGGATCAATTTGTTATATTGACTTACTGACACTAAGCTGAGAAGCTCTAAAAGGACTGTAGCTGACATGTATCTGGGCAGAATTCCACTAGTTTGGTAATGGTGTTTGGGTCCAAGGTACTGCTTACCTTAAATGCCCACATTTCAACAAGCTAGCATTTAAACTATCTTGTGGGTTTCTGTTTCAGAATAGAACTTTAAATTTTATCTTACTTTACAGAAATTAGAGTTCAAACAGCCAGATCCTACATCTTCCATGCCACAAAGAATAGGTAAGTCTTTTGTGATTTTTTTTTTTTCAACAGTTACCTTTTTCTGTTTCAGCGGATGGGTGCAGCCAAGTTTTTATTTTGTATGATGGAGTGCACATTCCATATTGCAGGCTGTGTGTTTAGTTACAACCACGTATCACTAAACATCTATCTTCTTTCTGTTTAGGGGTTCCTCCTAGCTCCTTTACCCAGGTTGTCCATTCTGCAGGAAGACGGTTTATTGTCAGCCCTGTCCCTGAGAGTCTGTTAAAAGAACAGGGCTTTCCCCCATCTGCTGTCCCTGGAGGAAAAGAAACGTCAGATATGGGTAAGTTATCTAAACCCTTAGAATCTGATGGCTAAGACATGTTCTTCAATGTAAATTTAGTTAACTAAACTGTTCCTAAAGACCTCTTAAAATACTAGGGAAAATAAGGAACTGTCTGTGCTGGTAAGAAGTGATTCTGTAATTTGGGCAATACCATGCAGGATTCTCAGCTCGGTGGGAAATGCTGATGGGCTGTCTGCAAGACTCTGAAACGTTAATTCTGTATTCTAATGTAAGCCTGGATTTGTAATTATTTTTATTATGCTTAGAGGTAAATGTGATCTTAGTCTAGAGCATTATGGCCTTTTAGTAGTGAACTCTTCCAGGTGGACTGACATTTTTCTGTTCTTCCAGTTGCTGCATCTCCGCTACATGGTCCTGGAATGAATCTGTCCCACTCGGCATCATCACTGAGCTTGCAGCAGGCTTTCTCTGAGATGGGGCATGCTCAAATGACAGAAGGACCTAGTACAGCTCCTCCAGTGTTCAATCAAACAATGCCACCATTTCCACCTGCACTTTCTACCATGGCGGGTAGTGGTGCACCTCCTGCATCTGTGGCTGCTTCTTCAGTATCTGTTCCCTCCAGCACAGGTGTTTCTCTTCCAGGATCTGTTACTTTGCCTTCAGAAAGTGCAGCTGCTGGTGTCACACCAAGCGCAAGTGTGCCAAGCTCTATTTCTCCACCTCCAGTCTCACAATCTGGACAGCAATCGACTGGTGTCACTACCAGTGTGAGCGCCCCTGCTTCTTTCTCCTTACCTACTACATCCCAGCCTGCTCAAACAGTAACTGGAGACATTGCTCCCAGTATCAGCACACCATCATCTTTGGCACTATCATCTACCCAGGTTCCTGGTGTCACTGGTCTTGGTGTCGTTGCACCAGCTGTGACATCTCAGTCTACTCCTCAGATTGCAAGTAGTATGGCAGCACCACAGATGTCTGTTGCCCTGTCTCTGGCTCAGAATGTGGCTTTGCAGCTTCCTCAACTTAGTAGTAGTGGCTCTGTCTCCAATCTGGCAGAAACAACAGTTGTAAGTGCTCCACAGTCGCTACCTGAGAGCGGGCAATCTATGGATAAATCACAGCTCTGCAATGCCACTGGCTTATCACTTCCGATCTCTGCACCTTTATCATCCTCAGCAGCAACAAACATATGTGGCTCAGTCACTCAGCCTGTGATACATCCCTTACTTGTCCCATCAGGAATTACATCAACACCTGTCCTACCCCAGATTCCAGGTGCGACGCCCATGTTGCCCCAGGTTCCCTTACCTGGTGTCTTGCCACAGCCAGTCACTAACTTGCCTGCAGTACAGCAAACGTTGATACACAGCCAGCCGCAGCCAGCTCCGTTACCCAATCAGCCTCATATCCACTGTCTGGAGGCTGATGCTGATGCTCAGTCTAAAGCTCCTGGTATTGATGATATAAAGACCCTGGAAGAAAAGCTACGGTCTCTCTTCAGTGAACATGGTAACGTGGGAACAGCACATCCATCAGTATCTCTGGAGACATCATTGGTAATGGAAACTACAGTTATTCCTGGGATACCAACCACTGTTGTTGCACCAACTAAACCCCTGACATCCATTAGCACTTGTATACCTCCAAGCAGTTTGCCTCTTGGACCAACTGGTTTGCCAGTACTGACACCAGTTGCCACTCCTGGGCAAGTGATCACCCCAGTCAGCTATATTTCAGCATCGAGCAGCATTGCAACAGCAGTAGTGAAACCAGGGACCTCTCCTTCAAAGCCCCCTCTTAGCAGGGTACCGGTAAGAAATGCAATGTTTGCATGAATATTAAAAATATCGTAGGAAGCAGCCTTCTCCAGCAGAATCCCTTTTATAAAGCAGAATACTTACTCAGGCAGAGGTATCTTCATTTAATATAATATTGAAAGTTTTATGCTCTGGTGGTTTCTGTGGATTTTTTGTCCATATTGGGGGGGAAAAAGGTCCAATCTTATATTGTGCCTCTGAGAGAGCTCTCTAGTGTCACTTAATTTTTTCTACTCCTAAATTACAAAGAGTAAAGTGACTGTGGCTTGGGTTTTTTGTGATTTTTTTTTTTTTTTGTTGTTTTCTCAGACAGAATTTGGAAGGCTTGCTTTAAATGGCTTTTGGTCTTGTACATGATCATCAGAATGAGACTGGATGGTTGTGTGTCTCATGAAGTAGTCAGGATAGCTTAGCTTTGCTTCTTGTCATTAGCCTGTTCCTTGAAGGCAAGGGTGAACTTGACTGGAACTTTGGGATGGGTTGCTGTTGCTGTTGGTTTTGTTTGTGTGTTGGTTTTTTTTTTAAGTCCTGCTGTTTATGTGGTGCCTGGATACTCCTTTCCTTCCAAATGTTAGGTTTGTGAAAGCAGAATTTTTAGAAGTTTGAAAGGTATCTGGGTATCTGAAAACAGACTTTTTTTAGTGAATTGTGCTCTTCAGACACACGCTTTCATAAAGAGAGTGTCATGACTTACAGGAACAACTTGTGTTGGAGATGTTGTTACCTGCTTGCTAACCAGATGTATCAATCTGTGAATTGGACTACCTGTTTTCTTTTAAATGGCTCCCCATATTGGGAGGCAGTGCATTTCAGTATTTTAAATAATTGGTAATGCTTTCCTTTTCAAACTTAAATGGAAACAGGCTGAAGAAACTTTCAGGTGTTTAACAGACCACAAACCTTAATACTCCTTTTTGTTTCTGTAATGTTCTTCTCCACTCACCAACACTTGTGTTGGTTGTCTTTAGCTAGCCTTGCTATCAACCAGTTTCAGGCCATTCAAATTGAGCTAATGCTCCTAGTGTCCCCATTCATTTAGTCTTTCCCTTGTACTTTTTGTATTCTAACAAAGTAGAAAACTGCCGCTGTGGAGAAGCGGGAATATGTGCCAGGGAAGTTGGGAAGGAAAACTAGATGCAGAGGTATGCATTTGTATTGAAATTAAGTTGAGAATTAGAAAAGAAATATAAGAAAATAAAAAACCTGGTGTTGGTTCAGGAACAGTTGGAGCAGTTGGGAACCTGCTAATTGCAAACCTGTAATTACAGAGGCTTGGGTTTCAATATAAGAGATGTTTGGGGTTTTTGGTTTTCTGTTGTGGAAAAACTACCTCTTCTCTGAAGTTTTCACTTATGAATTAGTTTGGATTTTCAAAGCTTATTTTTAGTTTCACTTCGTGTTGTTTTTCAGCTTTAAGGAGATCATTGCTTTAGTTTTTCTGGGGTCTACTAAACTCTGTGCATTTTATTTTGTTTACGGCCAACCTGTTAACCTAGACACTTAAATGTGTTTTGACTTGTCTTAAGAAAGTATTTAAAATTATGTTCTCTCACTTACAAACTTAAATTATTAACTTACCACAGCTTAAAAATTCATCATGCCTCGGAAGAGGTGATGTCCATATGTATGTTCCTAGTGCACAAAAAAGCTGAGGTAATGCAGCTTGGCACAGTTCCTGCTGAAACATTTTTGGGAGGATAGATAACTATGGAGTGTGCCTTCCCCGGGCAGCTGTTCCTGCAGTTTGAACCATTAGTTAAGCTGTGGTAATGTGACTGCAAGCTGGAACTGGTTCTGCTTGTCGAGGACCAGAGCAGACTGGGCCAATTATCCATATCCAGCACAGCTTACTGTCATACAAGGGAAGCCAGCTGACTGACCCTGTAACTTGTAAGGCTATCATGTGTTTCTCAAACTTCAGTCGCTATCAAGCCTCAAGATTACAGCTGAGAATAAGAATTGTGAGTTGTGTAATGGATGGCTTAATTCCTAGGACTTCCCCCTTCCCTAACAATGGAAGTAACTAACTGGAATGTGCTATCTGATCTGGCAGGGAGGCTTTGATGCCTCCTTCTAACCTTTCCAGTCTCTCTAACCTCTTCCACATAACCTGGATGACTTCCCCCTACTCAGTTGCATGGCCTAGTCGTCTTCTGTGGGTCATCAACACCCTTCAGGTTAAAAAAAAGTGATGGATGAAGAGATTGGTGTGAGAGGCCTATAAATCTGCTTCTCAACGAGTGGGAGACATCCTTGGGCACGACAGTTCGTGTTATCAAGTCAAGTTGCTTGAAACAATTTGCCAGAAGCACATAGCTTGCTGTTGCTAATGGGCAGTTAACATAGATCTGTTGTAAGGAGATTGAGTGCATTCTTGCACCCTTTTATAAATTAAGCTTCTTGGAAACTTAATTGATTTTTGGAAGAACTACTGTAGCATTTCTTGCAGACTTGAAAATAATACCCCCAAGATGCTTTGCTCCTGGATGCAGAAGCTTGTTTATCTTCAAACAGCAACAATTTCCAGTTTAATCTGGATTAAAAAATAAACCAGAAGCAAACAAAACAACTTCCCCCAGCTTTGTTGCAAAAATCCCTACAGACTATGCTAACTCCCCAGGAAGGAAGTCTCTACAGAAAAAAATGTTGAGGCTTCTGTTATATGATGTGACTGACTGTAGCTTGGTATCTGATCCTTCTGTTGTTCCATGTCTGATGGACTCGCATTTCCTCTTCGTTATCCATAGGTGCTACCAATAGGTTCTGAACTTCCGGCTGGCACTCCATCCAGTGAGCCGCTGCCACCTTTTCCAGGACCTTCACTAACTCAGGTGCTACATGACTTGGCAGGTTTTATCTGCTGCTTTTCCTTTCAAAGAGCATGTTTCGATTAAACTCTCCATTGCATGTTATTAATGTCTTTGGTTTTCTTTCCTTTTGACTGAGTAACCCCTTTTGTGTAACTGTAGCAGTAGCCAGAGTCACTTCAGCACAGGCTATGTAGCTTGTCCTTTGGGATGTTGTACTCGGTGTCTGAAGTACAGGAACAATTAATCAGGCCTGGGGTTCTTCGGTGTGTTAACCTGAACATTAGAGGTTTTTTTAAAACATAACACGGGTGAGTCTGTGCATAAAACTTGGACCTGTTTTCTTCTTGAAAAAGCGTATAGAGGCAAAATTATAGCTCATTAAGAAAGCAGTATATACTGTAGTTCAGTGTTGAAGAAAATGCAAATTTGCTGGCTTTGAAAATTCCTATTTTGTTTTTTTGTGATTATTACTACATTCTGATTTCACTAGGCTTTCAGATTTGCAAAAGGTACTTGAAGCTCCTGATCATAAACATGAGTTGAGATGTAACCGTGGCTTCCCTTGCTCTGATTCTGTCCTTATATGCAATAGTAAGCTTGAGTATTTTGTATGTGAAGGGACAGGTAATCAGCTCAAACCCACAAACACAAATCAGTTTTCATTTCTGTTTAAAAAACAGAAAAAATATCTTGTAATTGAAAGAACTTTATGAAGACAAAGCTGTTTTATGGAACATCTGAATGGTGTGTAATAACATGTAACATGGGAACATTGCACTTAGATATGCAAAGAAAAGCTGAAAAAATAACTGAACCAAACCCATGAGACCATGAGGTAGAATTGTGCAACTTTTGAAAGCATCTTGTGAATAAGCACAAAGATGGCTTTCACACCAGTTTTATATTGAAACCTGTAAAGATGTGATTCAGGTGGGTACCTTATTGGGGTGCCTGCTTAAGGCTCAGTAATTTTTTCTGAAATCCAGTGTTTCCTCTGCGCATGTGCTTCTTACAGTATTGACCTCTTCTACCTGTGGCTTAAGTCCACAGTGAATAGACTTAGAGTATGTGTCCAAAACCTACACCTGGAGTCTGTCCTTTTATAGAAAAGAATTATTCACTTAAGTCTTAACTATAATTTTAAAGCAATCCCAGTAAAATAGCTACAGTATGAAAATTTGTACAGTACTTACTGGCATTATGGCCTGACTTCTTTTTTGGTTTTTTGGACCCCCGAGAATTTTAATGCAAACTGAGCTAACCTTGATGAAGTCCTCTCCATGACACTCTCCTAAGGTTCTCCCTCTCATGTCTTGCAATGGAGCTCTTGAATTCAAGTTTCACCTGTGGAAGGGAATTGAAAATAAACTTTAAAGGTCACTTTAGTTCTTTGCAAGCTGTTCCTTTTTTGGGATTTACAATAGATCGTTGAGATCTTACGTCTGAAAGGATTTAAGCTGACTGTCATACAAAGGAATAATGTTAGAAAATTGCACATTTAAACTGTGCTAAGGCACTTTTGGTTAAAAAGCTGTCATGGCTCATGTTCTACAGCTGAAATTGTAAAAACTGAATTACATGTATTAGGGTACTAATCTTCAAAGATGTCATTGGAATAGTATTTCCATTTCAGTTTTTCAAGTGTGAGACCCATAATACTGCCTAGTTCTAAAGACATGAGTAGAGTGGAGCAGCAGGGCATGTCAGCTGCTTTCATGTAGTTTCATGTTGGTTATGAAATTAATAGTCTGGTTTTTTAGGTTTTCCAGCTTTTTTCCTCCAGTACTTTTGTATGCAGAAGCTCTGCCTTCAGCAGTTTCTCCAGTTCTCCCAGTGAATGTTGTGATCTTGTGGTCTCTGAAGAATCTTTCTTAGCCTACGTTTGCATCGAGTATGTTCAGGGCATTAGAATGGAGGCAGTCCAGTGGACCTAAGTTACGGCATGCCAAAAGTTGACATCTCATCCTGTCTATCCTTGCTCTCTACCAGCGCAGTGGTCTTCATCTGATGGAACAAATGTAAATCAGTGGTGTTGATCAAGGAGTCCTTGCAGATGTCCTCTGTGTCCAGAACTATTTGTTTGTCTCTTCTTTTTAATTAAAGCATGTTTAAATCTTTTGTAAGCAGTAAGAATCAGCCCACTACTTGGAAAGTATCGTGCATTGTGAAAAGGCAGAAGTTCATGCTCTTTATGTAAGAAAACTATGAAAGTCAATGTACGGCTCTTGAAACCTGTCAGGAGTGCTGCTGTATTTGGTTTTACGTGGCTTCTTTCTAGCATGCTGAATGAGGGCCATATTCCTGCCCTGTGAGTCATCAGGAAATGGGTATCTTCTGCCTCCAAATGAGCAAGAAGCTGAATGACTTAAGTAGAGCTGTAAGATGGTAGTCTTATCAAGTAACACTCCCCCCCCCATCTTCCGGAGACAGAAGCTGGTTTATGCCTTTCAGCTAGTTCCTTCTGAAGCATGATTTTGCTGAAGAGGAGACAATTTCTTGTTAATACTTAGGTGTGATCTTACTGTGCGTACAGGTAGCAAATGAATATGGAGGCAGCTGGTTAAAATGAGTCACACCTAAGTTCATAGTCCTTCTTATTGTTACTGCTTGGAACTGAGTATTTCAGAACATTTTCCCCAAAACTCAAAGCACTTGTAGCCACTTATGTGACTCAAGCCACTGGACCACTGCAGAAGGCTTCTTTCTCTGTCTTAGGTATTTCTGGCAGGATTTGTGGTATGGAAGAGGCATAAACGCAAATCCTTTCCTTCTTGTCCTTTGCAAACAGCTTACCTAATTTCAACTCTCATTTGAACTCTAAAGCCTGTCTAGGAGTCAGACAAAATTGGACGAGACCAACTGGATCAAATCTAATTGACTATTAAGAGCAGTTGCTGCTATCACATAATACTACCTGGAAAATTACTGGCTTGTCTTAAAGTAGATAGGCTTGCCTTCCTTGTTGCTTCTGTCAGTAGCTCATTACACAACTTTTTTTTTTAATAATTTCCTTAATACCAGACTCCTAATTTGCAGACCAAGTACATGTCATCTCAAAACCAGTTTTGGACAATGTCTTCCTTAAATACCTTTTCTGTTTATTCCTTAATGGCTTTTTAAAGGGTATTTAGGTTAATTTTCAAACTTCATTTTGGTAGCCTTGTCCCAAAAGGAAATCTTTATTTCCTGATCGTTCTGATATCTCAGCTCTTTGTCTATTTGAATCAAATATCTTCCTGTGAACATAAGTGATGAGAATTACGTAGTATTTCAGGTGAAATGTCCTGTATTTTACAGTATTATTGAATTAGCTCACTTGTCTGCTAAGAATTTGGATTTCTGAAAAGTAGTCACAGAAGCCTGCATTTTCTTGTGCTTCTTTTTTATTTTTTAAATTTGGATGGATTTGGTATGGGCCTTATTGTTAGGCGCTTTGGTTGTTTTGAAATCCACAATTCAGGAAGAATTTCATCCTGGCAACCTGTTGAAAGCATCTTTATGCTCTTGTGTACCTCTAACTTTCAGTTTCTTGAAGGTGGAAGGTAATGTTTTTATGTTGCCGTGACCTCAACTTCAGTTCTAAAAACAGATCTAGTTTTTTAATATAAAAGATGTAAAAATATTAATGATGCTAAAGTTTGGATGGAAACTTCTACTCCATAGGGTCAGAATTGCAACTGAGTGATATCTGCCAAGTTTGTTCTTCCATATATATCTTATGGGTATGGCCCTAATTAATAATTTTGAGTGAGTCTGAACTTTCCTTATCTATAAGACATTTTTAGGTAATTCTTCTTTTCCCCAATTCAATTGGCCAAGCTTGAAAAATGTCTTAGATGCCAACACAAACAGCTGAAATATAAGTCATAAACGTACTTGTGAGAGATTCTGCCCCTCTCCCTTCTTCCTCTTCAAGTCAGTCCATCCAGATAGCTCCTTAGAGGGTTTTGTTTGATTGTTGTTTTAAAAATTGTTATCCTCAGTCTTGCTTTATCCACGTTTGCGTTTGAAATTATAGGCATATTTTTTTAATTTTTCTGTGATTCCCTCCCCCCCCCCCCCCCCCCCCTTCACTTTCTTCAAGATTTTAGATAATGGAGGTCATTCGTGTTATGGATTATCCTCCAAACAAAAAATGTGGAATTTGGAGGCTTGCAGCATCTTTGCTCAGTTCTTAAGTGGAAATTTGTACTTCATGCTAACTTCAGGAAAAACAGAAGTTCCAGTTAATGCTTCTTTTCTGTTTTTTACCAAATATGTTTCTTAAATTTGCTTCCAGTCTTAACTATGCTATACATGTTAAACGTAAACATGTAGGAAGAGAACTTAGTAGAAATAGGGGAGCTGTACTGGCTGCTTTAAATTTTAGTATTAAATCTGGCTGTTTCTCAAATGTGATGTATTTCTACTGAGCTGGGACAGCTGTTTACTCTTTCCTTTCTCAGTCCCAACAGCCACTGGAAGATCTGGATGCTAAGCTGAGAAGAACCCTTAGTCCAGAGACCGTTCCAGTGACATCTGCTCCTGCCTGTGTATGTTTGCAATGTTGGCAGTTTAGTAGTCATGAAAAACTTCAGTGTTTTCTCAAGGTTGTGCTCTTAGGTCGCTACCTTAAATATCATTACACAAATCTTCAGGCTTTTTTTTTTTTTTCCCCCAAAAAAATGAAGTCACCTTCCAGTTTGTGGGACTGAGTCAACCAAAATAAGAAAAATCTGTGTGGTGCAGTAGATCATGTCTTTGGGTATTAGTTCTTAATCCAGCTTTCCTGGTGATGTCACCAAACTAGAAGTGAGTATGGAATAAGGGGAAAGAGCACTAAACAAGCAGTATGTGGTATGTCAGTCTTAATTTAAGAGGGGAATGTTTAAAGTGTGGATCTGAAATTTTTAAAGACTATAATAGTAAACTTTGATACGAAATGGGGATAGCCTTGGGGGTTGTAAGGCGTATAAAATCTCTTGGTGATGATGCTTGTTTTGGAGGTTCAAAACTTGCATTTGTCTTCTCACGGTCATACTTTGACCCTGGTGAAAATAAAAGGCTATGTATTGTGCAGTATAGTGGATTTGTTGGCATTCAATCAAACCACTGATTCTTTTAATTTTGTTTTGTTTTCACCTGTGAACCTTTAGTCTGTGCCCTCAGTTGCATCTACAACGGTTACCGGGCTGGTGTCTTCAGCACCGCAGTCTCTGAAGGATGGTAAGACAGCCTCGATTATTTTAGATGGTTTCTCAGCATGGCGATATAATCCAACATCGAACAGACTAGCAACTTCAAAGGATATAGCCTTTCTTTAGTAAGTCATACAATGACAATTCCTTAGGGATTGTATTAGTGCTTAGTAACTAGACTGAAATTTTCCACTGCAGACCAGGGGAGGGGAATGACATATGCATATTACAGTAACTCCTTTAGGATGTAAAGCTCTCCAAAATGCTAAATTAAGACTTGCAAAGAATTTCCAGTATGCAGCTGAGGTACAGCTTCAGGATTTTGAAGGAACTGTTTTCTACGATCTTGGCAGCAACAGTAAGACTTTTCATCTTGTGTCATTGCGCTGTGTTCTATATGTAGGAATACATCTTACTAATGTAGGAGTGTTTCCTTTCAATTTAAATGGATAAATGAAGGTTAAACTACTAAAAATTTAAGAAAGGCAGTAGGGAAATCAGGCTCCCTTCTTGGCTACTTTAGAAAACTGAAGGTTGACTTGGGTGATCAACAGTTGAAGTCTGAATGATTCATGACGTTCAGATCTAAATGAGTTCAATTGTTGGGGGGATGGGGGAACCCCACAACTTGCAAAATAGTCTGAGACTTTCCTGTTAGTATTTCCCCTAGTTATTTTAATTTAAAAAAAAAAACCCTTCCATTCTTTTTAAAAGAAATTGTTTGTGGTACTAAAATGATTTCTGAACTATCTAGTAAACATTATTTAACTTGCATGTGCCTGTGAAGTTCGGTGACAAACCGTCAAAAGCTAATAAAAGCAGTGGGAAAATAAAATACTTCCATTTTGGTATATTGTTAGTAAACTATACTGTAGAACTCATCTGTGTGCTAGGAAATCAGTTGGGTTTTGCCTGCTAAAGTTTAGAAGGTGAGAGTAAACTGGGAAGTTGTTTAATACACACAGCAAGCTGTCCAATAGAACTGATTTAAAAATATAATATTATTTCTCAGCTTTGTAACCTTATACCGCCAGTGCATACAGCAACAAAATTAGGAGCTGACACCTAGTAATCCAGCTCTGAAAGCTTCAGAGAGACTGCTTTGAGTAAATGTGGTTTGTAACATTTCTTCAACTTAGATTTTTCTGTTAGTAAATCGTCCCTAGCATGTGTGAAACTTAGGTAGTCAATATGAGTATTGAGTTAGAATAAATTTTTTCTTAGATGAATTTTGGTTCTGTTTTTATCCTTTGGCTATTTCACATCCCTGTTTGAAATCGGTGTGCTTTTTTACTGCTATCTGAAAGTATGCTTTTAGCAAGTATACCATGGAGGGAAACTTGATACAAAAATACTTCATTTTAACATTGCTCTTTGATAGTCTATATGGTACAGTTGAAAAAAAGAGGTCAGGTTCCATGAATCCAAAGGCCTGCTAGGAGTTAACTGATAGCTGAGTTTGAAGTAGATAAAAAGAAATTGTTGGAGTTCAAATGTATTGCTCACTTTCTTCTTAATCTCCTTCTCCTTAGCTTCAGCATCATGTGGTGGAGAGAGCAGTGCTATGGCTACAACAGCAGGAGCTGGTGTGCTTAAGATGGGACGGTTTCAGGTAGGAGATGTTAAACTAATTTGGTTGTTGATAGAGGATCTTGGAGCAGTTCCTGTGTAGTCCCAGCTCAGCAAGCCTCATGGGGGGCTTTCCTGTTGGAAGAAAATGTCCGTGTTGAGCTTGTGAATGCAGTGCTTTGTGCAGATGCTGTTTTTATTCAGGGCAGAGATTGCACTAGATTATGCAGGTCTGGAATTGTGAATACAGCATTCCATCGTGTCAGGCCTCAGCTATGTAGCCGTTGGCTTTGGTCCTTAATGTTAGTTGCTTTTGGGCTAACAATGCTGGGATGTTCGCTGTGTCATGAACTGTTTGTGGAGGAAATGCCCCCTGAATCTGCTGTGTTTCTTGGAGTTAATCCTCCAGATCGCTTAAAGTACTACTTTGTGTGGCAATGTGTTTACTTGGAGGGAAATAGTAGTTTGCTTTGTGGGATACCAAGGAAACAAGTTATTTTCCCCTCTCAGATGCATCTTACTACAAAGGTAAAAAAAAAGCATCATGTTAAGGAAGAGCTAAGAAAGCCTGCATGATTACATTTCTATTCTAGGTATCCGTGGCAGTGGATGATGTGCTAAAAGAGGGTGACAAACCTGAAACTAAGCCAGTGCAATTTGAAACCACCTCCACTGATTCTTCATCTCTTTCTGGCAGTAGCCCAGAGAGTACACTGGTAAAGCAGGTTGGCAGTCGGAAAAGCGAGGCCGTTGCTGACTCTTCTTTGGATGCAGTAGATGGCATTCCTCAGACAGTTCCAGTGCTGCAGTTGCCAGTAGATGTTGGTCAGCCTACTAAGGTTGGGCGCTTTCAGGTAACAACAACAACGGATCAAGTGGGGGCGCTTTTCAGTGTCAAAGACTCAGGACGAGGTCAGCTGTGCAGAGAAAGAGCCAATGACTCTTCCTCTGTCTGTGGGCTTGGAACAAGTTGCTTCTTCAGCTGCAGCTCCGAAGAAAGAGTTGGAGTCAAGGCAGTCCCCACACATGAATGGTCCGTCCTCTGAACCAGAGGCCGCCTTCTTAAGTGGGATGGCTAAGGATTTGGATGATGGCTCAGGGAGCCCAGACTCGCTCCAGCTTCTGGGGTCGAAAATCAGCCTCCCTGTTCAGAGCCTTAGCAACTCATTCAACTCCTCCTACATGAGCAGTGACAACGAGTCGGATATTGAAGATGAAGACTTGAAATTGGAACTCCGTCGGTTACGGGAGAAGTAAGGCTTTTTTCATTGTGTGGCCACGTATGAAATGTGCGTAAGGGGATTAACACGAATTTCTTCTGTACTTTTGACAAAGAACGAAAGTAAACTTCTTTTAAAAAGACAGCCTTTGCTAAGTGTCAGGACCCATTGTCAGTGTTTATGTGGGAGAAAGGTTCTTTAGTGGGAAAGTAGTACACAATTACAACAAAAAAGGTATATATACAGGTTTGCTGAGTTTAGTTTTCTGACCTGTAACCTTGTTGTGTGTGTTTATATGTAGATTGGTTGCTGTACTGTGGGTAAGAGTGCAGATGTATAGAAGCTTGTGCATATCACTGAAGCTTAGTATTTAGTGGGAACAGTGGTGTCTCATTTGAAAATAACACACAACTGCATTTCTAATATGCATTTCTGGCATTTCTCATGGTTCCCCTTGTCCTGAAGAATTCTTGTTGACTTAGAAAAAAATTTTGGAAGTCAAGCAATCTGACCTATTAATTTATTTATACTGAAAGTTGAACTTTTTTTAGGGTAGCTGGCAATTTAAAATCTTGTGTATGCAAGTGTTCTGGAAAAAAATACCACACCCCTAAGGCAATACAAATATAGAAGTCTCCAAGGCCGTACATCTCAAAATGAATAATCTAGCTATTCCCGTAGCATTTTAGAGCTGAATGATTTGATCTTCTACAGTAGGGGTATGCTCTTGTTTGTACTTCCATTTACCCTGGGTTTTATGATTACAACATTGGGAACTTTGTGTTGGAATTCTAGCCAGGGTTAGTGCACGGTGGAAGATGGCACGTGTTCTGCCATGTGTTCAGTGGTTATTTGTGGAAAAGATTTATATCCTCCTTTCTTAAATGTTAATGAGAATTTGACCAAAGAAGCTGGGCGAGCTTGACTGGAGGGGAGGGATTGTATGCATGCATGTATATACATAGGATTTTGGTAAATCACACTCCTTCGTACCTTCTTAGGCACCTTAAAGAGATCCAGGAGCTGCAGAGTCGCCAGAAGCAGGAGATTGAGTCACTATACATGAAATTGGGAAAGGCGCCGCCTGCTGTAATTATCCCCCCCAGCTGCACCCCTGTCGGGGAGGAGGAGGCGACCTACTAAAGGAAAAAGCAGCAAGTCCAGTCGTAGCAGCTCCCAGGGAAATAAAAGCCCTCAGCTATCAGGTGAGACTTTCTTCAATTTTTTGAGTGGATGAAACCGACAAGGTACCATATCTCATTCTTATATCTATGCCTGTGTCTCTGTCTTGTCTTTGGGAGGGGGTATGTGTGTTCTCCCCCACTCCTCTGCTGCCCGGATTACGAGATCATTGAAATTGCTTTTGCTGTTTGGTGGTCTTGCTTGTGACTTTTGCGATCTACTGAAAGATGCTGTCACGTTGCTCTGTAAGAGCAGTTTTAGAGTTGTGATTTGTATTTTTTTAGACAATTAATTATAGAATTCTGACCAGGAAAAAAGCGTAAGTTTACAGTATGGAGGAAAACTTTGGTTTATTTTTTTAAAAGATAAATTGCTTTTGTTGCCTTGTGAAACTGATTTTAAAGAATGGGGCTGATAACGTCAATCATCTTCAGAGATATTTTTTTCTACTTTAGTAGCACTGAAGCATGATCTTACTAGTCCTTACACTTCAGAAACTTAGTCACAGTTGATGGATGTTCAAATAGTGATTTTGGTTTTGTTTGTTTAAATGGAGTTGCAGGTTTTTTGGTACTTAGAAACTGAGAAACAGTTTCAATTGTCAAGGCTTCCTGTCTTAGTAAAACCACTTTTATTATAAACAGAACTAAAAAATAAATAGTACTGTTGACACTTTGAATGACATGGATGTCAGATGCTTGCTGGGTAATTGTAGATGTCTCACATCCTGTAGCATTGAGTAAAGAGTACTGGAGGGCCAGCACTGTGAGCAGACGAACTTGTTAACTGCTACCTGCACGTTCACTTTGGTAATTCCATGTCATGCTGTATTTTCTGTGTCCAGTCACACTGGCTGCTCACTTTTGATTAGTTATATGGTATGGGAGCTATGTGTCAGTAAGCTAGCACAGAGTTGCCTTAAAACTTAAGTAAATAAGAATATTTATAGTCTTACTGCTTTCTCAGAAACTAGGAGTAGTTCCCTCCCCTTGGCGCCTCCCCCCTTCCTTGGGTTGTCATGCTTGACCAGAGGATGGTATCGTCCCCTCCCTGTTATAGATTCGTTAATAAGTTAAGATTGATTGACTTTATTTGATTGATTAATTGATTTTATAAAATCATTTTATAAACTTAAAATATAGAAGGATAAGAAATATTTTAAATGAAACTTATAGCTGCACAGTAAAAGCTGTTATGAGATTTTGTACATCCTGTACCAAGGCTAGAAGAAGGGGCTAGAACCATTGTTAAAACTTAAGTAGTAACTTTAGGGTTTGAAAGGTTTCTTTGTATTTGACCAGTCTTCTGTATGTAGAGGTGTATTGAAATGTCAGAGTATGAGATTAATGGAAACTGGGGAGAGTCGACTGGAACAGCTTGTACTTACCTGCCAAGAAATTGTGAACTTTAGTAAAAGGTAATTCCGGCAGGGGGAGATCGCGACCACCGACTCATACACCACCTACCCAAATCGTACCCCAGACCCATTTCTAGACCTTTCTAAGCTTTACTGCGCAGAATCGGATATAGGAGGAGAGTATGTTAATGATTTACGGGAAACATTATGATTATGCATGAATATTTAATGAATATGTATGAATAAGTTCTATATAAGGTGTATGATTTTGAGACCTGGTGTGCGTTGATCGTGAGAGGACTCGCTCACGCACCCGGCCGTTAATAAAGAAGTGTCTGCTTATCTACATCACATTGGTGTTGATAAGTTCTTCATTCCGACATTTTGGTAACATCCCCACCCCCAGGACTTTTTTCTGAATCACTAGTGTGATAGCTAAACTGATCATTTGAGTTACCTGGTAGTGACTTCCCCCCCTAGTAAACGTTCCAGTCAAACTTCCTGTTTTTTCTCCTGTCCCTTGGGAGCAATGACAGAAGCTTTGAAAATGAGGTTGGGGAACGGAAACACTGAACAGCTTTTTGCCTTCCTTCTTCTTTTAGGCAATCTGTCAGCTCAGAGTGCGCCGTCAGTCTTGCCCCCACAGCAGACACTTCATCCTCCTGGTAGTGTGCCAGAGACTGGGCAGAACCATTTGTTACAGCCCCTCAAACCTTCACCTTCCAGCGAAAATCTCTACTCTGCCTTTACCAGTGATGGTGCCCTTTCGGTACCAAGCCTTTCGGCACCAGGCCAAGGTAAGACTTCAAGTGGAATTAGTGTTGAGTCTTGCGCTTTTGTTACTGATGAGCAAATAATCAACTTGATGACACTTGATTTTTAATGCACAGCGTGGAGTAGATTGGTAGTCTCGAGCCTATGTGCGGAGGCTGATAAGGGTGTTCTCTGAACTGAGGTTTCTTCCTTCTCACATAAGTGAAGCGTGAGGTTGTTGAAGTAATGAACATATAGCGCATGGCCCTGTCTGCTGTGATGAAAGCACCAAGGAGAATACAAGAGAGTGCAGTATGGTGTGGCAAGCAGTGTTCTGCGGAGCTGGGGGAAAGGTATTGGCTGAAAGGGTGAGGAGGCAGGTGAGAATGGGGGGTGGAAATGTGAAGCGGGACTAAGGAAGGGGCAGACCAGCTTTGATCAATGTTAACACATAATTGAAATGGTAGGAAATGTCTGTTTAGGCTTCCAGACTGCTTTGGCTGTTTCTGCCAATGGAACTTTTAACAATAAAAGGTCAAAAAGGCTCTTGCTCTGCAATTGTGAGTTAAAGAATTATCCTTGGAAGGAACAGGTAGTGTGGGAGGATGGAAAGGTAGGAATAATCAATTTTTCATTTACTCATTACTCAGGTTGTGGATTGCTTGTTACTAGTTAGTATCTTAATCAGATACTTACACAGCTGTGATCATTTGATTGGAAGCACTTCTTTGCTTCCAGTCATTAAGGGGGTGATAGCTGGATTCCTTTATTTCTCTGAATTTGGCTGTTCTAGGTTTTCTTTTCCCCCTTGAACAACTTTTTGAGAAATTTTGCCATAGTCTGATTGAATGCATCAACTCTGATGCATGATTTTGCTGAAACTTGAGAAGTACAGACAGAAAATGGGAACAAATGTTTAAGAATTTTCTATGCAGTTTTTTTTAATGAACTGTTTAAAGTATTTTGGAGCTTCTTGAATAATCTGGCTGTATCTAGAGTTGTGCAGTACAGTTTTATAATTGGGTAGTTTTGCCAGCATTTGGCTTTCTTATTTTGATTGCAACCTTATTGTTGGGTTATGTACTGAAGAGTAACGCTGCAAACTTGGCCTAAAGTCTGGAGGTGTTAGAGGGAGTCTCTTCACTCCGTATGTTGTCTACATACTCTTTGGTCCACACTTTGAGGCTTATTCTTGTGTGTCATGTTAATGCATTTCACCCTTCCAACCTCAAGTTTCTAACATCTTGTAGTGGTGTTCTGTCCCTCTTCCTCTCCTTTCTCTGTTCTTCCCGTTTTTGTTTTCTCACAGGCTGTGCGAAGTTTAACTGTGCATCTGAGAGAGTGACGTTCAAGCCTGGTGGCAGGAGGACCCGATTTCTGAGTACGCCCTGCTTGGCTCTTTGTGTGTAACACCTTTACTCCTTCCTTGTCTGTTTTTTGTTTCGTCTTTTTGTTTGTTTGGTTTTTTTTTTTTTTCTGCTGCTCGGATCTGTTTCATGCAGCCCATTCTCATCTACCACCTTGTATTCCCTCCAGTCCCATGGCTCAGCTGAGCTGCTCTTAGCACGCCTTTAGAAGTTTGGGTTCTCATGTTAGGTGTTCTCTGTTCTTAAACTCATAATAACAAGCACTCATTTTCTTTAAGCTTTTGGTGGAAACCTTCACGACAGTTCAGTGAAATGATAGAAACCGGGGAGAGCATTTTCTTTTGGCCTGCCTTAGTAATTATGCTTCAGCATATGTTACTGCACATGAGACTTGGAAGAAAAGTAGTCTTTCTAGTGGAACAGTGAGGAAGACTTTTGTTTTCCAAATTTCTCCTTTAGATGCTACTGCAACTGATGGGAGGGAATACGCTCACTTCCTCCAGCAGTATGCTTGCTGCGCAGGTTTGATTTGGTATTGCATGTTCTCAGCACTAGTGCTGGTTACGGTGCAGAGCATTGATGCCACCGTTGATGTAGGCAGTCAGTATGTTCATTAGCCAATAGCTAAAGAATAAAGTGTTGAGGGTTTTAAAATCATATTCTCAGGCAAACTCAAAAGATCCTTACCTACTAATGGGCCCGCTTTTTGAATTTTATACTGTGAATTGGAGATCTACTAAATGTGCAACAAATAGCTATAAAGGTGGTAGATAGACATCTTTAGACATTCTCTCAACCCTCGTGAGTTACCTTTGCAGTTCTTGTCAAAATCCTTTCGTTTGTACTTACGCTAGGCCAGACTTACGAGAGAGCCTCAAACTTCTGATGTGATTGAAGTAATGATACGCTTGAGCTGAGGCTGCTGATGTGATGCTTTTTATTAGGAGTGCTGCAACATCTCCCATGCTGCTTCTGCAGGCTGGACCCTTTAAATGTCCTGACATTTATTTCCCACCCTCTGGAATGTCTTTGATACATGAAAGCTTTAAGCGCTGTAAAGACACCTTCAGTCACTGCACTGCATGACAGTACCACACAACTGTAGCATCTGTCTCACTACAGTTGGCCATAGCTCAGCTGAGCCAGAGAGTTGTGTGCGGGAACTGGGCCTGGCCCTTCTGCAGAGACAGCTGCAATGCAATCAGCTCCATCCTCTGGGAGAGGGAATGAGTTGGAGGGAGGGGAAATTCTTGCCTGGCTGTTCTGTTTTGCAATGATACCTCCATCTCACTTCATTGGATTTGGGGAATATAAGTGCTAATGGCATTTAATTTTTCAAATTGAGCAGCTTTAAATGTTTTTGCTAGTATATTAATGTGCAGATATGCACTAATGGACATTTGCAGTCTCAGGAATTATGGCTTCTTTCTTGGAAGCAGTTAAATTCTTACTAAAGCAAACTTAGAGATAATCTTTAGTCTTGTCTGTCCTTTTTGGGGCTAGGGAATATAAAGAACAGCCATTCTGTGTCTAGAATCGACAATGAACTGAATATATGAGAGCATCATTTACTTATAAGGCCTTGGCTTGCTGCAAATTGACCATCATCTGGCTAAGAGTACTTTGGCATGTATACCTCTTGCTCATGGGACTGGAGCTAGGGGAACTGGATTCCTTTTGACAAGTGTGTTGTAGCTGTCCTGTAAAAGCAGGTAATCCTTGGCATGGCACAGCTTGGCCTGGCACTTGGCTTACGGCAGGTTGCTTGCTTCCTGGAGTCTTGTCCTTGAAATGTTATTGCAGACTGTTGTGGAGAGTGACAACCGGAGAAGGCGCTGGGTTAGAACCAGTGGTGTTGAGGAAACAGTGCAGTAATTGATGCTTTTAACTGTGCAGCTGGAGAAACAGAGTGGTACAGCTTGGCGGGGAATGTCTGAACTATTCCATGGATTGAGAAAATAAGGTGACAAACTAAAAGCACTTGACCTATCGAATACATCTCTCCTGTTGTAAACTGGTTGAACTTTGATAGTGTAAAATGCTCCCTATGTCCTGACAAAAATGGAAGATGTACTTTTCCTTTTGCAATAACAGCCAGTTGTGACAGTAATATCTCCTGACATTCTTCACTATGGCGTGGAAATTCTGAAGAAGAAATGTGGGAGGCTGGGCCTTTTCTCTTTCTGAAAGTACAACTGGTTAAACTGTCACAGAGCAGTCTTTGGGTTTGTCCTGGAGTGTCCTAGCAGTGACTAAGAGCCCTGCCATGCTGTGTCCTCTGTTTCTCACCAAGCTTTTTGTACCGTTTCCTGATACTAAACATTTCTCACTGTTTCTCTTATCTTTAACAAATTACTCTCTCTTTGTGCTTCAGGGAAGATGGTGAAAAAAGTCTGTCCTTGCAACCAGCTCTGTAGTAATTATCTTATTTCTGTTATCTCCGATTCCTGATTGTAAAGTTATTCATCAGCTTTTTCTGGTCACTGAAGCCTTACCTTCCTGACTCTGTCTCCAGCACAGCATCTGTCTGTCTGTGTTATGCCCTCTAATGTGTGCTCAGTCATTAGGATATCGAATAGTTTGGCTATTGCTCTGGCAGGCGAGTGGAGGCAGGCAGAACCTCGCCTCCGCTGTGGAACTCGGCTCATCGCTAACGAGAGCGAGTTGAGCATCGAGGTCAGTTGCTCGCTGTAACGTGCTAGAGTTGGACCTTTGAGCAGCTGGTTCGTTTACAGATCTGAGGGGGCTTGGCACCTCAGTGCCAGATCCCATTGCGGACACTCCTTCGACATTTTAAGAGCAAGCTGTCAGATCTCCAGTGTCTCCCAAAGCGAGAGATGTTTTGAAAAGCCTGTGTGTGCTCATGTTGCTCAAGACTGTTTTACAGGTGTCTTTGACTGCTGGTTTATGGGGCGGGGGGGGAGGGGAATAAAAGGGCAGAATGAAGGCATTACGGGTAGCGGGCTGGAGAGAGAGAAGCCTGTTTCACTTCAGATCCTTCATGTCAGAGCAGAACTGGGGACGGCTGCTGTGACCAAGCAGGAATGTGGGGGGGTTGTTTCCATTGAATGCTACAAGTTGAAGCACTTCCTTTTCAGACTCTTCTGGATGGCAGTTTCTGCAGGTGGTAACTGTGTTGGAGCTAAAACGTGAAATTCCTGAGAAATAATTTTTTTAAATTGACATTACATGGGAGCTTTGGTAATTGCAGAGCTCCCTGTTGTGGTGTAGGCTGGTCTGTCTGTGATCCAAGATAAGAGCTCACTAACAAAATCATATTTGTGGACAAAGCTCTTGCAACCTCCCTGAGGTTCCCACCCTGAGCCAGTCCAGTCCTTTTTGAAACACTTAAACTTTCCTAAACGATATTTCATACCTTGATCGATTCTCTCTTTTCCGTGGCCTGAGGAAGCTCTCTAGCATAGGTCCAGGATCCATTGTGCTTTACCGATGAAAATGGAAATGTGAAATATCCAAAGCAGATAGTGGCCATCGTGAAGAGGATGAGAGCAAGTGTGTCGATCCCTGCATGAATCCTTACGGTGGAATGTGATGATTACTGGTTTTGGCAGCTCTCCTGAGCACCCCTTTCTTGCTTTTGCCTCATTTGTCTTCAATTTCACCTTTCACATCATTGCTCTTATTAAACAATTGTATCTTGAGCCTTTTCCACATGATGCATGCTTGAGGTTCTTGTTATTTCACTGTAGATTTTCCTTGCCACCTTAGCGTGTTCATACTACTCTTCATCTGTGCTGCAGCTGCACGCTCTGGTCAGGGAGCCGTACTCATTTATTTCACGTGTACGGTTGCATGCACCTGCCTGCTCGTAACAACTGCTGCCCCACCTGTGGGCACCCGGACCGGGAGCCACTTCCATGCTTGAGCTGGAACTGGTGGGAGGGATTCGTATCCTTCCCTCTTCAGCGCCACCAGAGGCAGTAACACTTTGCTTATTTGTCCTGCATAGTAAGTATGTCACCTTCCTAATTCACTCCTCAATATGAAACATTCCTGCAGGGGTTTGGAGCCAGTTCGCTCTTTGATACAGTGGTTGCAAGGAGTGTGGCTGATAGCCAGGGAAAGCGGAACAGATGAAGCAGCTGTCGGGCAAGAGACAGCGACTCCGTCCTTTGGCCTTTGCAATAGAGAGATGATTTTCATTTCTGGCTCTTTTGATGCTCCAATTCTAATGAGTTTTCTTCAGAAATGTCTACCATAAACTCAGGTTTTCTTGGATTTCCCAGTTGCATTCTTAGAGTGAGCAAGTAGAAATGTTTGAGGAACTTTGAGGAAAAAATTAGGTGAGGATGTGTCCTTACAAGGAGTGCAGGGACAGCACTGCTGTTGCCAGATACTGATTTTGTTGTTTTGTTTGGTACTAAATGGATTTGAAAAATGTAAATTTATTCTGCCCTTACCATGTCCTTCAGAAGAAGTCTGCCCTAGTGGTTAATTCTCACTTCCACATCTGTAGATGAGGGTACTTTGATTCCTGTTATCAAATACCCTGAATTTTCAGCAGTATTGCAAAGAAGTTGTATGTTATGAGGTCTGCCTCTGCAAAACCTAAATTTGAGTGCAGTTGCTTGTTCATAAGTGTGAATGGGATAGTGAGGCTGTCCAAAACAAAGCTTCTAGATATTTCCCCCCCCCCCCCCCCCCCCCCCTACAGGATAATGTTCAGTGAGCTTTCTAGTAGAACTGGATCATGGTATTTATGTGAAGGGCTTTTTGTGTTTGTGCAGTCAACCCAGTAAACAGAAAAACTTGTCAAAGCGTGTCTAAGGAGCTACTCTCATTTCTACCTTCTTGAAGCCGTATTGGTGGTTTGCATCTGAAATGCTTGTTCTTCTGACTTAAGAAATCTGAACATAATGGCAAAAAAAATGCTTTCAGAGGCAAAAAGCAAAATTTAATGCAGTGCAGACTTCCTCTGCTGATCCTGGCTGTTTGGTGGATGAAGACAGTCCCATCTGGTTACCCTCAAGAACCTAAGTATGGCAGCTATTGGAAACAACAGTTGCTGTTTCTCGCTGTGGCTTTTTTGCATAATCTCCGTTAATTTTTATCTTCATTTTACAAAGTGGAGATAATTTGCTACAGAGCAGCTGGCAATGCTGATTGTAGTGCTCCTTATCCAGCATCCAGCGTGTGTCCTCCAAGGTGGAACTGACCTGTGCCAGTAGTGGTTGCTGCTAGTTAAAAGGTGTAGGATGAGAGAATGACAGCGACTGTACTGTCATCCAGCGCTGAAATCTAATCTCCTTTTTCTTCTACAAAGGCCTGTGGGCTGCCACCATTCCCCTCTTAAGTTGACTACTTGCAGCGCTTCTTGAAAAGTAAACGTATCTGTGAAATTCTCTTAAACTGAGAAAATGCCTGTAGGAGTCCTTGTAGTTCCCACTTCAGTCTGTCCTGGAAGGAAACTTAGAATTAATCTGCATGGCATTTAACTGGCTCTCTATTGATGTACCATTACCATGATTATTAAAGCTACTAGAGGAAAGGTTATCTGTAACTGAAGTTTTGATTCTTGGTTTTTTTATTTGTAGGGACCAGCAGCACTAATACAGTCGGGGCTACAGTGAACAGCCAAGCGCCCCAGCCTCAGCCTCCTGCTATTGCCTCGAGCCGGAAAGGGACTTTCACAGATGACCTGCACAAGCTGGTAGATAACTGGGCCCGAGATGCCATGAACCTGTCTGGAAAGAAAGTTGGCAAAGGACATAGCAGCTATGAGGTAAGGCGGAATCCGTGAACACTGATGGTACGAAACTTTCAGTGTCGCTGCCGTCTCATCTGGGTATCCATCACAGCTGGGGTGCAGTTGCCCTGCAGCTTGGGCAACTGCTCTAGAAAATTACTTACCTTTTACGTACAGGATTGTCTCACCTGTACAATCCTGTACAGGGAGGGGAAGGGGATAGCTAAAAGAGGGCCATGAGGTGTGTTCCTGTAAATATCCCTTGGGAGCAGCTTGTGGACAGAGGGGGAGTGAACCTGTGGTTTTTAAGCACAGCTGTGTAACTTTTCTTGGGGGCTGGGTTTTCTTTCAGGGCCCTGGCATGGCAAGAAAATTCTCGGCACCGGGTCAGCTCTGTATCTCTATGACATCTTCCCTGGGTGCTACGCCTATCTCTGCAGCATCAGCTACCTCTTTAGGTCCCTTCACAAAGGCGATGTGCCCTCCGCAGCAGTACGGTTATCCAGCAGCATCTTTTGCCGCTCCATGGAGTGGGACGGGTGGTCCGACACAGCCTCCGCTCGGCCAGTTCCAGCCCGTGGGTGCCGCCTCTCTGCAAAGCTTCAACATCAGCAATTTGCAAAAATCGATCAGCAACCCTCCAGGCTCCAACCTGCGGACCACTTAGCCGCGCTCGGAGACCGTGCTGGCTAGACCTCGGGACAGGACGTGGGGAGGGAGATGGGGCCCTGTATCAACTCTTAGTGCTGCAATGAACTGGTAGCTTGCCAGACTGGGAATGAATTTCTCTTTTCCAACCATTGCTGTCAGCTCTCTGTAAGGGGAGTTTCCCCACACACTTTCAAGGGGGAGGAGGATGATCAGCATCCTTATGGTGGGACAGTGCTTTTGACCGAGGGGTTCTGCTCTTGTGTGGAGCAAGAGCTGTGAAGAGAAGTCGTGGGGTCAGTTTAACGCAGTCTTGCTGTAAAATTTCTCTCTGGTTTGAGGCTGAATCCACACGCGTTGCGGTGGGAGGGCTGAATCCTAGCATGAGGCTTTAGTACGCTTCTCACCTCTCCCTGAAGAACCAAGACCAGGAGAAAAGCTGTCCAAATCCCCCTCCTCTCCCTCTCCCCAGTCAGTTGTATCTGGCTCCGAAATGATGGGGCACACGAATGGACTTGCAGTGCAGCCCGTGCTTGATAGGTCATTACTGCTTTAAGTAAGATATTAACAGCTTTGACTGCAGCATTAGAGCAATTTAAATTGTTTAAAAAAATTTAAAAGTTCCCTGCGGACATGTACTTACCATCAGTTTTGATGTGGAAACACTGTGATATATAAATGTTGTTGGACAACAGTAGTTTAAAAATGAGTGGAATATAGAGGGTTAAAAAAGTTAAAAAGAAAAAATGGGAAAAAAAGCTAGCTATATCCTTATACTTATTGGAGACACTTTAACTTTTTCCTTTGTATTTTCATTGTATTAGATAAATAAATGTGAATGTAAAATTGTATAAATTAATGTACTTGAATACTTGTCTGTTCTCCCAGTATGCTTGCTGGATATTTTAGTGCCTTGGACTTCTATTGCTTCTGCAGTTCGCATCATCTTCCCAGCAGAGCCCCGGGCAGGCGAGGGCAGGTTCAGAGGTGGGTTATCTGTACCTAGCGACTGGGACGTTCGCGGTTATTTAGCGGTACCGTTACTGTTTAGAGTAGGTGTAAGGAGGGGGAAGTCATTGAGGCAGCAGGTTGGACCAGCGTTCTGTGTGTTGGGGAAACTTGTCCAGGTGGGCAGATCTGAAGTTGCTGGTGTGACAGGGGCCAGGTGGGGGTGGGACGGAGGGTCGCGGGTGAAGCTACAACGAGACTAACCAGTAGTGTCTACGGAGGCAGGAGGTCTGGATCGGAAATGGAGAGAGGACGGGGAGAACGTGTGTCTTTGGGAAAGGCGCAACTTAAAATGCAGTTTGACTCCACCTGTGAAGTGTAAAGATGTTTGGTCAGGATGTGACTTGAGGGAGAGGTGCCATTGCTCGTTGGCATGGGCTGGTCTGCTGGGATTGCTTTTCTTACCTTTTTTTTTTGTTTGATTTGTTTTTGGTTTTGTTTTTGTTTTTAAAATCCATTTAAGCCAGGAATACTGTCCTGGTGCAACGTCCATTGCCGGCAATGGATGTACTTGAAACAGCCGGCATCGAGAAGCTTCCTCTGTCTTGCTGGGGGATTTACAATTTTGTTGACTCTTCACAAATTTCAAGCTGGTGCCAGGACTGTCACTATCTGTCACCTCTTAGCAACTGTACTGTACCTTCTGCTTTGGCCGTTATCCCTTTTCCTATTTAAAAAATACTGGTTTCCCTTTCAAATTAAAAACAATACCAACCAGTATTTATGTAGTGCTGCAAAAAGCAGTGAGGGGAGAGAGCACTGCTTCCTCGCGCTCGGGAGTCGCGCACCAGTATCCTGGGGGCTGGCGCATCCCGGAGGTGTTACTTGCCTGAATTTTCCACCCCCCCCCCCCCCCCCAGGGGCGCTCTTCCCCTGTGGAGCCTTAACAGGGAGTTTTTCTGTTTGCGTATGTTGTCACTTTTTCTTTTTACAAAGAAACTGCAAGATCCGTTCCTCTTTGGTCACTTTTTGTACAGCGGTTTTGGCAGCAAGGGCAGGTACAGGCTGGAGATGGACGCCTGAGGGGCGACAGCTATAGCGTTGGGGTGGCTGGGCTCCGAGTTCCTTACGTTGGGGAGTTTATTCTTTGTAACTGAAGTGCAGGCTGGAGCTACAGAACGAGAGAGAAGGCTCATGGTGTGCGTGAGTGCTGGAAGGAGAAAACGGGGGTCCCGGTGGCTGGAGCGAAGCAGGGAACGCAGGGAAGTTTCCCGAAGGCACCCCGGTGCGGTGCGAGGGGGGAGGCGCGCTCTGGGAACGGGAGCGGTGACAAACCCGAGGCAGTAATGAAACAAGGGGAATGTTCCTGACGGGGGAACCAGTCGGCTGGATGCAGCACATTGTTATTTAATTTTGATCTAATAAGTTTGAGGTTGTTTTTTCACTTAATGTTATGCAAGAACTGGCTTTATTTACCATTGATATCCCCTCCCCCTCCCCTCTCCTCCTGTGGATGAATAACTGAAGTCTAGAGGAATAAACTAATGCTACTGAACTGTTAAATTATTTTGTTTAATATTACACTTTGAGTATCTTTTTCCACATAAAATCTGTTTCTGAATTTCAAGCGTTTTCTTTACATTATTTAACAATGTACACTGTAAAAAAATAAAAAAATAAAAAAAATAAAAAATTAAAATGAATTGAAACTTCGGGCTTCCCTGGCCATAGTTAGTTGTATGTTTTGCACTAAACCCAGGCCGTGCGCTTCTAGTACGATTGCGCTTTGTGCTGCCGTTTGTTACCTTTGTAGAATATTTAATGAAGTCATTCAAATAAACCAAACCTGCTCTTGTTGAGCTGTGGGTTTTCTTGTTGAACAGCAGGTTCCATCAGCTCTGTCCTCTTCCCGGAGTGATTGCTGTTACCCAGCTTCCCAGTTGTATCACAGGAAAGTACAAGAAACCCCATTTTAATGAGACCCTTAACTTCTCAAAGGCAGTGATCGGTAACGAGCCTCTGGCCTTTCAATCGAATATGCTGGAAGATGGTACTTTAAAGAATAATTCATAGAAAGGATCTTTGAGAGGAGGGGCCTCGGGGGACAGGAGGGAGAAGTGGTACGTAGGAGAATCGTACAGTACGACTGCTTTCATGGCCGAGACTGTCGGGAAGTTACCAAGCAGCAGGGAAACATGCAGAGATGTGAGAGGAGAAGGCGGCTCTCCGGGGCCGAGCGCAGGTGGGGCTGCACTGGTGGTGGCTCTCCGCTCCCTGCGGGCAGCGAGGCCAGAGCAGGGTGTGCTGCAGGGGCTGGGGCCGCCCTTCCTGGGCACAGGAGAGTCCGACTCTCCTCCTGCTGGTCCCTTGCCCCCCTCCCTGGGGTGGAAAGGAGCAGGGATGCGCACCGGTGCTGGGAAAAAAAACTTTTTAGTGTAGCTCTAGGGTAGGAATTCCATTCCCAAATCTGCAACCATACTGGTAGAGTGGGAGTGGACCAGTATATTTTATGGGGTCATCCTCAAACAACTGCAGACTTGCAGGAATTGTGGCATTTCTAAACACTAATTGCTGCTGCATTTTTTTTCCATTTTAAGAACAGCTTCTGGTGTGAGTCATGCTGCACGAGGCCTTGGGGGGAGGGGCAGGGAAGCTCCAGCTCTAAGTTTTACTGCCCTTCTCAGAAGGATGGATCCAGAGAGGCTTGTTGCGGTGACTTCTCTTGGAGGGGGCATGGCTATTGGTGCAATGTTTGCACAGAGTCAAGAAAGCTGATGCAGTTGTGTTTATATGAGACTTAAGTTTTTCCCTGTAGAAGTTCAGAGTGGCCTTGAATACAGCGACTGAGCGCTGCACGTTCCCCTCCTGACAGGTGTGCGATTCCAGCAGTGCGTGCATGGCTCAGAGGTGCGGTGTGTACCTCTTCCCTGCGCTGTTCTGACAGCAGCACTGAATCGGGCAGCAACTAGCACAGTGAAATGCAAAACTATTTTCTAGATGTAATCTCTTACAGTTAATGTTAATTTGTCCTATCTCTCCATACTGAAGTTGGTCCTTGCTCTTTATACTGTTGAGGAGGTAAGTGGATAGTAGAGGATCAGCTGAAGGAAAAAGACCTATTAAGTGCTGAAAGTAAAGCAGGAGGAGCAGGAATTAACGCTGAATCCTTCAAAGGTATTTACGCTTGGACTGCTTTAAGAGACTTGACTGGACAGAGCAGAGGTGGCAAAGTACAGGGACAAGGTCCTGTTTAAAGTCTGACACTGAGTTCAGGGTTGGACCAATCCAAAGAGTTCGTGGACGTTTTCCTGGTCCAGCTCTGGCTCCCGGTCAGGCGGTGTCACCCTCTGTGTCTCCAGCACTGCAGGTAGGCGTTGCGGTGCCAGGCTCCCCGCCCTGATGCCTGGGGAAGCGGAAACCACCACCTGCCAGGGAGAGCGCTGTCAGCAGACACCAGCTGGAACCTGCAGTGGTGGTGCCAGGTTCCTGCCAGGCAGCGGGAGCTGCAGCGGACCCGCTTTGCTGCAGGTGGGAGAGAAGGAAGAGCTGCCCAGGAGAGCTCCTCCCCTTCCAGAGCAGAGCTGCTCAAAATGGATACGGAAGCATCTTCCACATACTACCTAAGAATTCTTCCTTTGACCTTCCTACTAGAACGAACAGCTGTTGCTTTGCTCTAACCTTTAAAACTCACTTGGAAGTTCTGTTTACCTGTCTTAAGGCAAATGTGAGGCTGTACAGACCCAGTGGTAAGTCTCTTTGGCTTCCTACTTGTAACTAGTCAGAATGCATTAACTTCTTTGAGCTTGTTAAGCAGGAACTGAGCTGTAACGGTTTGAAGGGTATAGAGGCATGCACACCTCCAAGTGTGGTTTGTGTTCACATTTATTTTTATATTGGAAAGGGTTGAAAGCTTATTTAAAAACTGAAGTGCAGCTCCCATTCATTTTACAAAGGGCCCAAGCAAACACTAAGATGCTACATGCAGCTCCGGCAGCAGCTGCAGCACGCTCTGGCCCCTGCGCTGCCCTGTTGCACAGGCACAGCTGCATCTGCAGCTGCTGCACAGGAATCCAGCGTCTTGAGGAACAAGCTGAGGCAGAGGAATGGGCTCTGACCCTGTTCGTGCAACCACAAAGGGCTGGGCTGTGCACGGGAGGTGGATGCTGCCACCGCTCCACACACTCAGCCTCACTGAACAGGTGACCGCAGCTTGCAGGCTTTCTCATCTGACCATAACCCGCCCTCTCCCTGTTTTACTCAGTTTTTCTCCGTGCTGAAATGCAACGCTGAGAGAGAAAGAAGCTATGAATTGCATCTCATTTTAAAGATTAATTCTGTTACCCTTTCAGGCAAATCACATGTAACGTCAGCTTGTAATACAGCCCCAAGTCTAGTGCTGCAGAAGCACACATGATTGCTTGTTTATAGAAAGAGGCAGCTGAAACATAGAGTAACCTAAAAGTACAGTGAGTTCTTTCTGGCTGTATGAAACTCTTCTGTGTTGCTTCACCATAATATAAAGGAAAGTCCATTCATGCACTAGAATTGCTCACGTAATTTGAACAGCCAACTGCAGTCATCTGATGTAATCCAGTAGGGATGTAACGATAGCACCAGGTGTCTTATATAGGTTGTAGCCTCCTTTTCTTCAAGCTTTGACTTCTGTGGGGGCTGCACTCTGCCAAACAGGGAGATAGTGAGAAATGGAAGTTTCTTAAAGCTTTTTTTCTGCTTTAAAAGTTCTTTCTCTAGCTCCTCCTTGATAGGACAGCTGGATAGAAAAACCAGATAGTTCTCCTAGCCCACTATCACAGCATCTGCAGCCAGGTCCAAGAAAAGAGGAATGTTTCTCCCACTCCACTTTACTCATCTAACAGTGCTGCTTTTAACAATGGCTCTTGGCTTTGAGACAGAACGTACCTGAGGTCTGCTGGTTGGCACAGCTGCTGTTGCTGCTCATGGTTGTAGCAGATGGCTGCAACTGAGCAAGTCTAGCAGAAGCTTTGTGGTAATTCATTCTGTGAGGCGTCCTGCTACGAGTAGTCATTCCATGATGTCCACGTGGTGTTTCAGGTGTCCGCTGTCCTGCTGATGGGTCTGCCATTTTGTGACCCATTACCTTAAGATCAATGGTCTCCAAGGAAACGTCCCAAAGTTCAGGATCGTCTAGAACGAATGAAAAGGTGTTCCGACCAAAGACAACAGGATTGCACTACAGGAATCACAGTAACTCCAGGACCAGCTCACTCTTTTCCTACAAGTGGTGATGACTATAAAAGTTAAACTGTAAAGCATCTTTTATATCAGCAGGGAAATGGTACTACCCCTTGTGCTCTGGACTTGTGCATCACGGTGCCTGGACATTGCTTGTGTGACCCAAACAGCCATAGATATGTTAAGAAATGACACCTCCCTGTCATGGTCTCCCCTGCTAAATGTTCTGTTTCTGTACAATATTGCTTCAGGAAAAAGGTATAACAACTCTACTGAAACCCCTCATGGTGACAGACATAATTTCCCCTGCCACTCAAGCCAAGTTTGTCTTGTTAAGATCAGACTCATACTCACACTTCCATTATTGCAGCCTCTTCAGAACTCTTACCTTTACACTGTACTCCAAAAAACAGATTTAGATGCTAATGATTTAACACTCTATTACTCATCAGTTTCTGGCTGACCTGCGAAGAACTCTTCTATTGCTGGCTCCTGTTGTGCTTCTGCTGGGGTGCTGTGCTTTACAGGAGGATCAGGTGTTGCTGGAGGGAGGTAACACAAGAAGAGATGAATATTAGAAATACAGAAGCACCCTTTTGCACCTTAACTGAGTGTGAGTCGGAAATGGTAAGCAGCAGCTGCCACCAGGTACCCTCTTTTTTCCTAGAGCTGGTTATGTTTTGATAGCAGTATGTAGAATGGTAAGATTCTGTATGACGACGGCTGACAAGAGCAACCACACTACTCTACCCCATCCCCCAGTTCCTGCTTGTCACACAGCTGTCCAGACTTCCCCACAAGTGAAGAGCAATGTATCAGGAGGCTAATGCAATGCCTACTTGCCTGCAACCACCTCCGCAAAGTGCTGCAGGCTCAGCTCGGGTGCAGCATGTTAGTGGTACTGAGAACAGCTGCTTTAGGGTGGTTGGAAAGTTTGCAGATTTAATGACACAGTTTGAGAGCTGGCACTCCTGCCACTTCAAGAACACGGGGGAAAACACGATAATCCTCCTTCCTTTGGCCTCAACAGTATATTGACAATAGAGTACAAAAAGAAATTAAACTGGTCAGGCTCCTATATTGAGGGTAACACATGCCTGCCAGTAGCTATCACTAAAACTGTCATTTTTTAATGCCAAGGCTTACCCTGTTTGCTGCTAGGAGTAACTACGGGAACCTGATTCTTTTTCTCCATCTGTTCCCGGAACTGTTGCTGCAGCTGCTTTTGTCGCAATTTCCGCTGGTAAGTGGCATCACACTCGAAAGCAAAGGAGCCTGTATTTCTGCTCCTCCCCACAAATAAGGACAAAGTTAAACAGGATTTTAGCAATTATACTTTATGAAGAAAAAAATGCATAAAGAAATAAGAGCAAGAAAAATCCACTAAATAGCATTCTATGGCATCTTCCAAATTGGGTCGTCCATGTGTTTTAAAAGGTACAGTAACTTCTACCGTAGCTTATAAAATAGATTTGTAATAGCAGTCTCACCTAGAACTATTTGGCTGTTTCTGATCTACTGTCACTACAGCAGCTTCTGGCTGACCAGGCTTACAATCAGATGTCATCTCACAGTGCCGTCTCCCTCCTGCGTTCTGCCTTTCCAAACAGCTATTGTATCTTGCTTTCTCTATTTCGGGTTCAGAGTCCTGTCTTTTAGCTTTGACCAAATCTAACTCAGGTGGTATCTAGTAAAGGAAAAAAAGAAAACATATTTAGAAATTTCCTTCACTGAGTTAATGAAATAGGCACAGGGGTTTTCTGCATGGTACCGTTGAAAAATCTGTTTGCTCTGAGTTAGTAAGTTAGAAAAATGAAACCTATTTTCAGTATGAAGTTATTTAGCTAGTTAGTAACCAAATTCATGCAACTTTCTGTTAGTTTAATAGTTCACTGCTTCATGGCAGATATAGCCCATATCTCCCCCGACTCTGGTCTCTGCAAAGGGGAACAAATGCAGATCATCGATGCAAAATTCTACAGCATCTCAGTCTCACAAGTCTGTTGCTGAGTCTGTTAGTTTTGCCAGTTCCATTTTCATACTTGTATTAAAGGGCATGAGAAACCTTTACTCAGCTCTGTAATCATGAGGTCCCCGAGGAAGGTACACCATTCTTTCTTTATTCAAGATGAGATGGTTTGGCACTGTGATTTTACAGATTGGTGGTAACGCCACTAATAGAAAATAATCCTGGCAAAGCAGAGATCTGCACCATCCTGGCAAGATGTTGCTTTGGATCTGCTCCTACAGTCTAAGTTAGCTAGACAGAACTGCCTTTCAGCTCTAGGCTGGCTAGCAGAGCTTGGTAAATCCTAGCATGATGAAAGCAACTCTACTGTGAAACTCCACGGATCAACAGCTGTAAAAGTCTTACTTTTTCTTCAGTCAGCAAGGTAGGTTACCACCTGGAAGCCTGCTGCCCCCAGCTGGTACACATCGGGACCTAACAAGACTGATGTCAGTTACTGAAGTGCAACAGCCGGGACAACTTTAATGCTATGAAGACCACTGTGTTATATCACATCGTTCTTATAAACTGCGATAGCTCAGGAAGAAGGTGGTTAAAGTGTGGTTGTCACTGATGAAGACGTACATCACCATTTCTTATCTCTTTCTCTGGACCAAAGACCCCCAAAAGAGGCATTTCTCGATGGTGTTGGTTACCTCAGAGGGTTCACTGCCCTAGTGTTTCACAGACAGTAAAGTCAACTGCAGCTCTTCCCTTGCAAACTGAACCTTTAAGGAGGCAAGGAGTTGAAAAAGCAAAGCAAGATGTAACCTGGCCACTTATGGTTCAGGAAGAGTCAGAACCGTACTTACATCAAGGAAAATAAGTGTTCAAGTACACATCAGTTATACACACTAATTCTTCCTACATTCAAGACTGACAGCTTGCCATAGTATCATTTCAGGTATTTAAGACAAATAAATTGGAGTGTTGATCATCCTAATGTTATTCCTCAAACTCCAGCAGCCAAGTCCAGTACATCCCACTCTAATAATTCAGTTGCAAAACTCAGGTACCAACACATTTTTTAAGTCAAGCAGAGGACATCTGCAGGGCCATTTGCACACTCCACACGTCGCAAAACAAGACAGTGTAAACTGTTCGCTGTTCTGTGGTAAGACTTTGAAGCGAATGGCAACCGCTAAAAGTTGTTGTGGGTCAATAGCTTGGTTCACCCTTTCTATCGCAGATGCATGAAGTAGTTTGCAGTGTTTTTTTGTGAAGGATCCAATCTGGTTAACTTAGAAGTTGAAACCAGCTTTAGAAATTACCTTTGCTTGAGACCTCAGTAGAAAAGCACTGGTACAGAATAACTTGTCTATTATTCTAACAAGAACAATGAGGGGTGAAATACTGGCACGCTGTAAAATTTTGTTTCAAGGACCACGTTGAGTGTATTTCCAGTCTAGCTGTGATGTGCATTAGCACCTGGTAGAGTTTGAATACCAGTTAATAAAAGGATGAAGCAACTATCAATGCATATATTGACATTGCTACTGTATGGATTTCACCAAAAATTAAGTAAAGTTCCAACTCCAACAAACAGCTTTGGTATGTGACCCACCTGGTATTGTTTCTAGGATATCCTGGGTTACGCATACGGAAAACTTGATTTGAAGGAGGAAGTCTGCCAGAGCTCCTTTTTCCTGCTTCCCAACTGGCTGACATTATATGCTGACAGCCTGAGAGACTTCAGGACCAAATGAAATAGTCCCCATTTTGTGGGAATGCAGAGAGCTGTACCTGCTTTAGGGTAGGTTACACAGATAATAGATACACTGTCTGCCTACTCTTCTGTTCTGCCCACAGTCTCTGGTTTTCTGACCTATTACAGCAATCGGAAATTATGTACCTGTATGCAGTTATTTCCTATTCTTTTTTTTTTTATTATTCCTGAAAAAGTCCAGTAATGAGAAGGATACGGCAAGTACATTTGATTTTCATTAGAACTAGTAAACTGGATTGTGCTGCCAGTGACAACGAGAAAAAACTGAGAGAGGTGTTCTGGCCTTTGCCGTATACAGAGCAAAAGCACACAGTAAAGAAACACGCATGCAACCTCGACAACTGTTCTCCCAAGGACCTCTGTTTCACCTGTGAGATGAATATGTAACTCGACACTGGTATTATTGCTGATACATACACATTTAAAGCAGAAGTGGCTAGATGACAGTGATGAACTGAGTTGCTGACAAAGCTTAAAGTCTTAAGAACTGCAGCACATAGAGAAAATGGCACCTAGAACAACCTACTTTAAAGAGTTTAGCGTTTCCCGTGGTAACATTTCACCTGCTACGAACACAGATGTATGTGTTACTGGTACTGACAGAGAGGCTTAGATAAACTGGCCATAAATGTCACATGAGGTCTTGAGCAGGATACTGTTTCTTCACCATAGTGATCTTGCCTACTGCAAACAGTCAAAGTTTAGAGTAGCTGTAGTAAAATGTCAGGGAGAATACTGTAACAAACAGTTCACACAAACTATCGGGCAAAGGCTATTGGTCTCATAGTTGGAAACATTCAGGGATGAGATGCATTGATATAATTATTTATAATCTTTTTAATATGAAGGACTAGGAGCAGTGGATGTCTTGCAGTCCCTGCTCTAATAGCCCATGTACTGCACCTGACGTGGAAGCTTATTCACAGCTCGTAGGTAGTCTTTGTCTAGGATGCAGTTCCCAAGAGCATTCCCAAAGCACCTGAGAAACAAAACAGCTCACTGTGACTGAAAATAACACTTAATTCTCACTTAACTTCTGAAAACATACAAGTACTGATCATCACTTACTTGAGTGCCCGCTTCAGTCCATCAGTTACTGCTTCCTTTCTTGCCTTTTCCAGGGACAAGGCCTTAGACTTTAGGCCTTCACTGACTCCATACCCCACGTCTTCATGGTATGATCCATCCTGCCGTAAAAATTTTAAAATACTAAGAGTAAGAGAATTTCAGCACATACAGCACTTCTTGTTAGAGGGTGTGCTTTCCTAAGCCTGATTACTCGCTCTTAGCTGGTTGTTCTATAGCAAGGCCAATGTTTTGGACAACACTAGGTTCTCTGGCATGGTACAGTACTCAAGAACTACAGTCTGACCTATGCATGAACTTTCATTCACAGCTTCAGGCAATCGCTCAGTTATGGACAGAACAAACAAAAAAATCCACTTACCTTAAGCTGAACTTTCACAAATGCACAGACCCCCACATAGAACCTGCCATTGATGAGGTCAACAAAGTCTGGGGGAGGGAAAAATAACATCCTAAATAATACAAGACTTCTGATCCACATTTAGATCTTATTTTGTCCTTTGAAGACATTCATAAACCTGTACCATACTTATTGAATGTGCCCAAGATACTGTATCCTCTTCTATAAAATGGAGCGTGACTTACAAAATATTAACCGTAGTCTGAGAATGCTACCTTGTCTATAGGCTCTGAGGACGTTACGTGATAACTTTCTGGTTATTAGTGGCTATTGCTGCCAAACATGCACACCCTTCTACTACATGTATAGACTTTAACATATGAAAGAAAGAAGAGTTATAAATGTTACTTCTCATTCAGCTACATCTCCTAAACGTTCAAAGCACAACATTTTTTTCAGCAGGATGGAAAGATTTAAATTAACAAAAAAAAAAAATCAATTTATAAAAACAGCAGTGGAAAAGAAACTGCCATCTATAAAAGTAATTTCTTCTCTACTATATACTAGAAGTCTCCAATTTGTGAAATTTTGCACGAGGTTTTATCCAGGACAGAGTGCCTGAAGAGCTTAACAGGTTGCAATACAACTCTCAATCCAGAATCTCTGATCTACCTTACTTTACACCAAAAGCAATGCTACGTAATATACATAGGGCACTCTAGTTAGCAATCTTGCAAGTCTGATAGAAACATGATACATGCCTGAAATGAAATGCTTTGAAGTTCAAGTAACTGTATTTTGGGCTTTGAAAGTTCTTCTGTACTGATCTGGTCTGTTTGTTTCATAAACCGGCTGGAGGTGCAAGCTCTTTTTCTACTCGGGAATTTAAAAACAAACATAACAAAATCCTCTGTCTCTGAATTTCTAAAGGAATGATTTGTAATGGCATTATTTGAAAAAGATTGAAGTTTGAAGGATGTCAGTCCTTTCTGACGGTGGTACAGAACAGATAAGAAGCAATGAAGTAACTTGTTTTATGTCTACCATCTACCAGCCTGAGGTTAGAAAAGATTTCTGAAGGTGAGGAGGAAGGAAGGAGGTACACTTAAGCAGCTTTGTTGAGCTCCTTCAACAACCAATCTTCAATCGAAACACAGCAGATCTGCAAACAAGGACAGTACTACTCTGGTAGGAACTATTTCAGCTATAGAGATGGAAGAAGCTTAAGCTTTAAGATCACCTGAATACCATTTTCTAGAAGAAGAATTTTTCCAAAGCTCTCTACTGTAAAAATCTCAGAACCAGGTACTGGTTAGAAGAAGAACCTACAGAAAAAGATTGGTCCCTAAAGATTAGGGGAATATTAACTGAGAATATGAACTTGTTAGAATATAAAATTACAGGCAAGTATGAAAGTTGGCTCAGGGCTGCTGGGTGTTAAATAGTTTAATTGTAATTACTCTTGACTGAGTGCTCCCATAGAGATCAGAAAACTTGATTAGAATAGCTCAAGAATAATCATAAACACACTTAGAAAAATGACTATGATGTATTCCAGTGCAAGATCAAAAAAAAAAAAAAAAAAAGAGAAGCTCCATTGTTATTCAATTTCTTGCATTCTTACCAACTGCTGAGACACCTGGGAATTCCACATGCCTCTCCCCAGGTTCTTTGAAGTGACCAGGTTCTAGGATAGATACGCTGGTCCTTATTTGAGAGACTTATCCTTCAGTGCCTCACAGTGAAACAAGAGTAAAGGCTTCTCTATCCTCCAGAGATACTTACCAACGTTCTGCTGAGTGACTGAGTGAGCCCAGCCATTGAAGCCAAACATCTCATTGGCCAGACTGATTACCTTGTGACCCTCAATGTAACAGACCTGAAGAGAAAAGCATATATACATAAATATTATATATAAAAGACATACACACGTGCACACATCTATCTATACATACTTCATTTTAAAGAGGGATTGCACACATCATCTTACACTGAGGAAACCCAGCAAAGTTCAAGGTTCAGACAGTGTGAATAAAAGGATGATGATGCAGCTTTATGTTCGCACTCTTCCAGCAGCTGTGATGGGGGGTTAATATGACAACATATATGACTTAATCAACTGAAGACAGAGCGGTAAAATGCACCCAGTGTTATGTAATGCTCTGTATATTTCAGTTCTGGGAAAAAATAAGAAAAGCATCTCAATATTCCACTAGTAGATAAATATTCCCTTGTAAAGGATGAAGCACTGAAGAGTTAAAGGTGTAAAAGGAACCTGTGGCTCAGTAAAAGCCAGAATTTATGTGATGCTGACTTTCCTTTCATATCTGCATATTAAACTACTAGTGGGAAATTAACTTAAAAAAAATAAAGATTACTGTAACTTTTTTAACCCCAGTTTTCTTGGAAAAAACCGTGAGTTGAAACATCTATGCATGTTTTTTTCATACCTTTTGTCCTCCTCCAGCGTGCCGACTGCTGATATATTCTGGACCTAGTCTTTGACGAAGAGCATGCTGGATAGCTTGATATTCACTTGCTGTGTATTGATACTTGACAAAAACAAGGTAAGACAGATTTTCTCACTCTCCCTATTTTAGCTCCCCCCCTTCTTATATTATCACTTTTTTAATCCCATTTTTCCACATACAGTCCTTCCAAGAGGTGTATGATCCATTTTCAGAATCAGAATGTGACAGATAAGGAAAGACCTTAGGGTGTGTATGTGCATTATACTGGTTTTTTTTCTCTTACTCTTGAAGTACAGGTATAAAAGCATTAATTATTGAATTGTAGCAATTATTTTTCATTTCTCATAACTGTCACTTACATTAGAAAAACTGAGATAAGCCAGGCCTATTAGTATCGTATTGAAATCTAAATGCAGTCATAATCCTAGTCAAGGTTGCCAGGAACACACATATAAGCTTGTATTTTACCTCTCAAAAATAAAACATAGTATCTCTGTGACCAACAAGAAAAGTGTATTTACAAACTCCAACAAACCCAAAGTTTGACCTTACGTTACCACCATACGCTATCGGGGCAGGGAGGACAGCTGCTCAGGAAAGCAGTCAAAATAGGAATTTCTTGAGGAGTGTTCAGCAAATTCCCCTCATGCAGGGAAGGTCCTTTGGATAATTCCAACAACACTGGTATCCTTAGATAACACCAGCATCACTGGAAGCCCAAAGTGGTGTAACTTTTGCTCCTTGTCTTAGTAGCCATACCATTTACAATCCATAAAGGTTAGAGAAGCCTAAAAGCATGTTTAAGGATTCAAGCCCTAAAAAGCTTGTGTTGCTATGCTCTGATGCAGGACAGAACAGACATTTAAACACCTCAATTCTAAGTATTGTGTATGCATGTATTGGTACCCTATCATTCAGCCAAACACAGAATTCTGTAAGACTATATGCTGCACAAATTCTAATGCTCGCCAAACCACTCTAATTTGTATTTGGTTCTACTGAAATTTAAAGGAATAACTGTCTTTTTCTGACACTAGAATGCAAGCCTGTAACCAAATGGCATAAGGAAAAAAAGGCACATACTTTTACAGGAAGTATGTAAAAATGCTTATTATGGAGAAGAGAATTCACCACCAAAAGGTCTGCTCAATCCAGATACAGTTTTATTTTTTCCAAATTATTTTTTGAGCTTATTTTTTAATAGCTGAAAGTAGCTGACTTTTTCTGAACCACTACTGAGAATGTGTGTACACATGACCCAGGCTACCTGGAAATAAAAGAGAGTAATATAAGCCCCATTTTTTAAGGAACAGAATTAAAAACCTTTTGTGAAGAACCCAGAGCAATTTATTGTAACTTGAGGCATGCCAAGGCTATCACGGAGGAAAATGTAATGTATAATTATGCATAGCATAGCTAGGACAATGGATATGACTCCAGCCTTCGGTATCCAACTTTAAAATGAGTAAACATGCACAGCAGATTTCCAGAAGTACAAGCATAAAACTTCTATTTCCCACTCAGACAAAAGGAACTGACCTGTCCGAAGCAAGCAACCGAATTGCTAGTGCTGGAATTATTGCTGCTGATATAGCTTTCGCTGTCTTTCCCTTGACTTTCAGGCATCCCTAAAGATAAGAGAAAAATATAAACAGTGAAGATAACAGAACTAACAGAACATGCCAAAAAGCTGTTCAAGTCCACTGCCCAATGAAGTATTACAGTATTCTGTCACAGACATGTTGGACACAACAGTAATACTATACTTCTCACTCCATGGAACTGCTGGCAGCCCCAGTTGCAAATTTGTTTTCTGATGTTGTTTCAGAACAGTTACAACTTTTCTTCTTAAATATGCTATACTATGTAGGCAGAAATGGCTAGTTTCATCCTAGAAGCAGAGTTGCTGTTCTGGTCTTCCATGAAACCAGTAAGGGTGAACCTAAATTAAATTATATTATAATAGTGAAACAATTATTTTATTTAAAGAACAAATAAATTATTCTTGCTAATAAAACCCCCAAATAAATTCAACAGCCTCTGGATCCTGCATGAGATCAGAGACTAGAACAAAAAATGAATAATGTCTAGAGTCTTTATTCTAAATATTACACTGGTAACAAATGCTATCTTTCCTCCCCTGCCTTTTAGGTATATATGAATGTATTGTACCATTCTAGGTAAGGAAAAACGAAATAATTCCCTCTTTCAGATTCTTCAGCACTGTCTTCCTAGGTCACTTTCAATGTTCATGAATACTTAGACTGATAAAAAGCAGAGACAACTTTCTAAAATTTTACTTGCCTATACCCTGACTTGTCAGTCTTACTTAAGAATATTGTTTTGACTGTAATCATACTGTCTTTTATTATGATGGTATCATATAAACTACGCAGAGTTGAAAAATACAGAGAACCTGTAAGAATTTTAGGAAGTTGTACCGGTAACTCAGTAGATGGCACCCTTTTCCAGCACCTACCCAGTACCGCATTTCCACTCCACCCTGCTGCTGGAGAGTTGGTCTTGCTGAGAGCTCATTAAACAGGCCTGCAAAGGAGCTACAGCAGTCCTCTACATAAGCCCGCAGAGACAATCTTTTATTGTATGTGCACAAATGCTGAGAAAAATTGGTAGTCTATCACTAAGACTTTAGTATGCAATACAAACATAAATGGAATCAATATACATACAAGACAACTGAGATGTCAAAACAATTTGAGAGTCTAAAATCCTCAGTAGACAGCATTATTTGACAGAGTCAGAACCTGGCTAGTATTATGCTTTGTCAACATACTCCAGGTTCAGCGCTTTTTACAACAAGTTGCTTTTCTACTCTAAACAAGGAAGCCAAAGTTTACTAAGAACTTGGCAAACAGTTTTCAGAAAAAGGATACTAGTTGTTTCCTTGGCAGCTGTGAGCACTGGTAATTAAGCCAGGTGTAGCTCAAATTCTCCTTAATTTTGGTTGGCTATAGTTATTCATCTTTGGTCCAAAAGTTTTATAATTGTACAGTGTTTATACATTTGAATGTGTTTCAATCAAAAGTTAGCTGCAATTTGTGGTAAATACATTTGGTTTTGGAAGAGAACAAATAGAAATTTATATTACCAGCAGAAACACTTGTGATTTAAGTGAAGAGTTCACTGTGTTGTGAGGGAGAAAATTAGAGAGAAAAAAATTAGAGTATTTGGTGACTGGCAGAGGGAATCCAAGTTTGAACAATACCACTTCCCCGCCCCCCCCCCCCCCCCCCCCAGCAGCCTAAATCAGATCTTAATCATTATAACGCCCTTGGGAAAAAAAAAACCAAAGTATGAAATATGTGCATTTGCCTACGTAGCCCTGTTACCAGTTTGCCATAAATCTTTATGCACAGTAGGTGGGTGGCATTTTGAAGCAAAATAGCTTTAAATGAAACCAAAAGCCCTTTAAATTTTTATATGGTCTGCACCATTATCAGCCTAAATTCTCTAAAGAGATACACCTTTAGTAAAGCTTGGAATAAGATGTGGGAATTGCTTCTGAATGAGAATGAGGAGTACAGAATTCTGCTAAAAACAGCTTCACAATATATGGTTTTAATACAATAGATCAGATGCTGCTAGAGTATATTAGCAACATACTTCTCTGCAGTAAACAGTTAAAAAACATGTCAGTGGTTTGTATTCAGATTATGTATTACTCTACAGCTTCCATGGAGAAGACAGATGATGCCAGTTTAGTTTCAGGCTTTGCCTGTAAGAACCATTTGCTTCAGCTGTAAGCCTTGTTTAAACCAAACATTCTATTACAACAATGTGTTAAATGCAGCACAGAAAACCTCATGTCTCAAAGCAATTGTCAGAGCATTTCAAAGCGACAGAACTTCAATTTCAAAATTATTAGAGTAGGAGTTCAGAAGGGAGAAAAGTTAATTCTGCAAATGGAGTTATAAATCTACCTCAATATCGGAGCCAGAAGTTAGGAAGGCAAGGCACTTTCATTCTCCAGTATTGTTTCTTCACCCTCGTTTTAACTCACATGAAACATTAATACGGAAGCAGATAATAAGCTATTGACTGGAGTACAAAAGAACCTCGAACTCTCTCCAGGGCCAGAACAGTGCTAGGAGACTGCCTGACTCATAAACTGGTGTTAAAAAAAGTCGTATTTTCAAACCATCTTGAAATACCAAAAATTAAAGTTCAAATATACTTGCTCTGTATGCAGGATGATAAAAGCTGTTTATCATCAGCTTAAAAGCACCTAGGAATTATAATTTATTACTTGTGTGATTGCGACCATTACTTATTATTTACAGGGAATTCTTTTCAGTTTGCCTGGTAATATTCTCAGGAAGTTTTCTTATCACTGAGAAAAACCACACACAAAACTACAGATGTTGCACTGTGCTCCAAAATGTTACCTTGATAGACTACAACAGGCAAAGAATCTTAACAGCTTTTTACTACCATATTTTGATTTTGCTTTTTAAAAAAAAGTCAACAACACAAAAGCTTAAAATTTGAACATACTAGATACACAATCAGAAAAAATGGCTGTTTTAGGAAACTGGATATGAAATACAAATACCTGCTTTTAGAGTGCTGTTGAAAGTTAATTTGTGTGGTGGTAGTGAACTGAGCAGCTGCTGAGAAAATCTGGGTGTGTACACAAATTCCCATGTAGGAAATAAACCAGTCTTCTAGAACAGATAATACTGAATGTAATCTGTTGAACTACTACTGTAGTTTACAGCGGCAACATCTTCACCTTCCGTGATAGTATGCACATAACTTATAATTTTCTAAATTAACACATCCTCACTCACCTTCCTACCCTATTGTCCGTTAACCCCCAAAAAGAGATTTTGGTCCTAAATTACCTCTTTTCCTAGCAATTCCCCTCTGTCTTGACAAACCAGGTTTTTGAACCATGCACTGTGCTTTAATCCTGTGCCAGGAGTGTCAGTTCCCAGTTCTCTGCATATAAGGTAGAAGCAGGCAGTTTTGCATCACTTCAAAATAGTTTGCATACCATGAATTGTGTAAGTATCACAACTTGGGAAACACTCAGCGAGAACATGGCTGTTTCAAGAAATTAACTGTAGCATCACGCAATCTAAGATACGACTTTAGAGGGCTTTTCATTCAATCTCATCCTTTTCTATATGGTAAGCTTCCTTCATAGTGAAGTTTTGGTTTGCTGAGTAAAAATCTTTAACATTCTTCCAATAAATGCAATTCCACTGAGCCCACCAAGAGCAAACAGCTATGCATGCAGCAATGAGTGATTTAGCAAGCACTAAAGATAATACCACATATTTAACCTAAGGTTCATATTGCTCTTACAAAACATACAAAAAACTTTATAAAAATTTTATGTTTCTGTGGAGTATTCTCCTCTGGGAACTCCAAACTATTTTGTAAGTTGATTAACCTGTTATGCAAAGGTAGCCTTACCTAACACTGAGCTGAGGTGTACCTCTTTGAAGTATAATGGGGTAGATGTTCCTATCAAGACAGGCCTGAACTACACCAGTTTAAATAGTGAAAAACAGATTACAAAACTGCTGTGAAAAAAGTGCATACAATTTAACTCTCCAGTTTTGACTTCTGATAGTATCTCTAGGCAAACAACCTTGATGACTTGAGAAAAGTGAGGTAATGTTCTGCTAAATTCAACAGAAGAAAAAGATATTCAGCATGTTATAGGTTGAACAATGAAACGCACAGGGAGATCATGAGACTGGATGTCTATTGTAGACTAATGGTGGCCTCTGATGCTTCCAGTACTGTATCAAAGCATCTTACTGGTATTGATTCAGGCCATATTCTGTAGCAAGAGAATAAAAAGGTATAATACAGAAAAGTTTGAACTATCTGCAGTAGTTCAGATGTACTTGTTTTCAAGGCATATGAACCCCACTATAACAATTTCTCCTCAGTTAAGCACGTCAGATCTGACATAACTTAGTATAGCCTATTTCAGTGCAATCTATACATGTGATTCCAAAAACATAATTTAACCCTTAGATTTACCAGGCAGTACTACATTAACTTTTGTTATGTCTGGGATGATGATACACTCCCTGCACTAAACACTAATTTGTTACACTTTTTACTAATTAACACTTTAATGAACAAAGCATACAGCTCTTTCTTCCCTATCTTTATACAAGCGTAGCAGAGTAACATTATGCATTTGGGGGGAGTTTTTCTATTTAAGTATGTCTGAATACCTCCAACGTCTGAAATGAAGCCTCTCTGGTCAGTTCCTGTATTTTTGGAACACAGGATGAGAAACTCATCTCCTTACTCATTATGCTGAGTCTCCTGTCATAACAGCCTTTATACACTTGTCACGAATTCATTGAACATCAATAAATCTACTGGAAGCTTAAGACCCTGCTTCCCCAGCAATTACAAATCTCATTCCAGTCCAAACTGGTTACTTTAATACATATGTTGCTGTGTTTTAGACTGCTCATTTTTCAAATTTTGCTGGTTACTCCTCCAAACACATTCCTTAATAGCAGTGTTATGTGTGAATTACTTGTGCCCTACACAGTGTTGTTCGCTGTTTTAAAACTCATCATCAACCATTGTCACTTTTTTCCTTACAAAGGGTGCACAGTTTCATTAGTTAAAAACGCATAATAGTGCCTTATGAAACAGATATTCCAAGCCATTCTAAATCTGAAATTTTTTATTTCTTGCATTACTTCATTTCTTTGCATTAATCCACAGTCCTGTATAGACTAACCACTACCCCTTCACATATAATCTTTCAATGATATTATAAAAAAATAATAATCACTATAACAACAAAAAATGAACTAGTTTTGTAGTAAGAGGTGCTTTGTTTTATTGCACCAAGGGGTAGAACTGAAGGAAAAAAGAAAACAACTTGTTTGGCATACAAGCTCTTTTCCAGGTGTGAAAGACTAACACCTCACAGTTACAAAAAGTGAACAACCCACTCTTGAACAACTAGTTTTTCATTTACAAAGATACCATAGAAGGAAAGACCTTGTTCTGGAGACCAGACCTGGCAGAAATATTACTCAAATATTGTAAATTATTTATGTGGGTACTTCTTTCTAAAAGCCTGTCAGATTAATTTATAACAACATCATTTATGTATAAGCCACTTTAGCCACTGCAAGGAAAAGAGAGCAGGCTTTTTAACTGAAGACTAATGGTTTAGGGTTTAAAGGGAAAAGCAGCCTGTCCAATTGCAACTGTAGAAAGTCTGTAGTTTTGCCAAACGCAATTACTGGACAAGAAATTAATCCAGGCTGGAATCTAAAACATCTGAACTCTGTGAGCTGTGGGAGATCTGTCAAACTGCAGATCATAAAAACCATTGCGATTCCAGGCACAGATGACACTTCTGGCAGCAAGACCATAATAAGCTGACACACTAATTAAATTACCATGAAAAATCTAAACGTCTCAAGCTCTCTGTTTTTCTGTTTTGCTCCAGGTTGACACTGTATTTTTAAATGGAAAATCATTTACATTTAAAATTGGCAGAATACTACAAGCATGGGCCAGCCTATGTCTACTTTCATCCTGCTTTCCTAGATAGCAATGTGAAATATCCCTGGGATACTTTACTCTTGATGACAGAAGGGCTTATATATTATAGCATGCACTTATCTGCACTGAATTATTCTTCAGAAATTAATTTAAAATGCGTTCTGTGCTTCTACAGTTGAAAAGAAGTTCAGGTTTTTGGGACCTCAGTGTATATCAGCTACCATCACTGAGGGAGGCCTGAATTAGTGTATTTATTGCAACAAGATATTAATTTAAATAGTGATAAATTATACGTCAATAACTGTTATTCCTTGTATAGTCTTACAGATCTGTCCAGTTTACTACAACCTCTCACTTTAGCATCCCCTAAGAATCACGGCTAAGGAAGTCCATGTTGGTTTTGGCTACTTAGACCTCGAAATCACAAAAAATCGAAGCAGAAAGATTCCTGAACAGGTCATTTGCTAGGTCTGCCTGGATCAAGGCAGTTACAGCAGGCTGGAAGTCTTCTTTAGAAGGCGCGTTCCTCAGGGAAACCGAAGTTTGCCCAAGGTAAGTGTGACTGGGTAGCAGCGCGGCTGAGCATGCCAGCTTTGGGACTGCCTTTGCGGGAATACCACAGGCTAAGGCAGAGGTTCTTTCACCCGAGGAGAGCCGCGCCGCCGCCCGCAGCTCCGCCACCGCGCTCATTCGGCCGGGCTCCCAACGCCGACCCACCGCAGCTCTGCGGCCGGGGAACCTCCAGCCTCACCGGCGGGAGACTGGAGAGGGCCCCTGCGGAGCGGAGCAGGGCGGAGGGCAGCGAAGAGGCGGCAGCTTTCTCCGCCCGCCCCCGGCGCTGCCCCTGAGCCGGCGCCGCCAACAGTTTCTCCCGGCGCGCGGGGCCCCTGAGGAAACACGCGCCCCCGCGCGACCGCTAACGGCCGCCCCTCGCCCGCCGGGTGGGTCTGCGGGAGGGGCCGGCTCCGCTCAGCAGCTGCGGCCCCACCGCCGCCAAGGGAGGGGAGGGGAGGGGAAGCGTTTCCGGCCCCACGGCGGCGGGCCGCTGGTCGCGGTACCTGGGCCGAGAGGGGCCGCCTCTGTCCTCCAGCGGCAGTTCGCAGTTCCCGCCCGGGGAGGCGGAGCGAGGCGGGAGGGACGCCCGGAGCCGCCGCTACGGCACGGCAGAGGAGCCAGACTTCCAACGGCCGCGCCCGGCCGGTGACGCAGCGCCGGGGGCTGCCGCAGGCTACGCCCGCGGCGGGGGGGCAGGAGGCGGGGCGCAGGAGGCGGGGCGCAGGAGGCGGGGCGGTGCCCGGCGCAGCCCGCCCCCGCGGGGAGGCAGAGGGAAGCCCGGCTTGGGAGCGCGCGCCGTGGGCGGGGCTACGGGGCGTCGCGCTTCGGCGGCGGCAGGGGCGGGGCTCGTGTGTCTCGCGCCGGGGGCGCGGGAGGGAGCGGCGGAGCTCGCGCGCGAGAGGCGGCGGCGGGGAGAGACGGAGGCGGCGGAGAGCGGCGGGCGCGGAGCCGGCCTGACCTCGCTGGAGCGCCGCCGCCGCCCGCTCCCGCCGTCGCGCACCCGCTCCCCGCGGGCTGACAGGCAGGTGAGGGGCCTCGCTCGGCGCGGGGGGTCGGGGGGGGGGGGGGGGGGGGGGGGGGGCGGTGATCACGCTTCTTACCGGCCGCTGGGGGGAGCCAGGGGCGGGGCGGGGCCTGCGGGAGCCGGTAGCTGCGGGCAGTCGCCGGGCTGGGCAGGGGCTGCGGCGGCGGGGCAGGGGGCAGGCGGCGGCGGGGCCTGGCACCGGGGAGCTGCCGCTCAGGTGGGTCCGCGTCCGGCGGCGGCTCCCCCGCGGGCTGCGTGGCCTGTCGGCCGGCCGGAGAGAGGGGGCGCCCGGGCGCGGCCGGGAGAGGCGGCCGGGGGGGTGCGGGGCCTCGCCCCTGCCGGGCCCCGCGCACGCTGTCACCGCCCGGGGGCTGGGCGGTGGCAGCGCTCCCCCGGCCCCGGCCGGCCGGCCCGCGGCGGGGACGGCCACATCACCGTGCCCGCTGCCTGGCTGGCGGCAGGCGAGCGGGCCCGCGCCCTCCCGGGCATTGCTCATGGTGGTGGTGCGCCGGGGCGGGCTGCTGGGCGCCGGGTGGGGTTTGGTTTTCCTCGTACGTTGGGTCCTTCCCGCTCTTCCCATTCGCGTTCCGGGTGGTATTTTTCCGCCCTGACTTCGTCTGTCCTTGGGAAGCTCACGCTTTTGTTGTCTTAGTCACATCATCTGAGGTAATAGTGACCGGTGTCTTTCTACCTAGACCTTGCGGTGGTGATGGGTTTTTTATCTTTTCCCTGCGAACGCTGAATGGTCACATCTCATTTATTTTATTGCATCGACTACGAAGTAAGCGTCAGCTGACACCGTGCTTTGTTTCTGAATCTGCTGCCGTCCTGAAGCATGTGTCAGGAATTGCTGTCTTTCCACATCTGTCTCATTTGTAACGTGAACTCTGAGTTATGAAGCGTACGGTTTATTTTACACGGACTGTTGTGTGCAGCACTGGAAGTTCACATTATGGTTTGTGCCAGTGTGGTGTGAAGTCGTTTAAAGTAAAACCCCAGTGGAAATGTGAGAGACTAGGAGATATGAAGGAAAGATATAGGGACCTGTGGTGGTGGTGGAAAGCAGTACAGAAGCCGAGAGAATGAAAGCAAATTCAGAGAAATAGAATCGTTCCAAAGAACAACGTGTGTTTTAACATTTTATCCACTTTTGTTTTGGGAGGCACATTGATGTACCTGGGGTAGTTGTAACTGGATAGTATGTTACCTTAAATTCAACAGGCTGTAACCAAAAAAAGTTGTCTGGCTTGATTGCAGGGTTGTAATTCTTGAAACAGTGGCTGACTCGGAGGTTACAGCAGTAACCTCCACCAGCTGCCTGCCCCTCCTTTTCTCCCGGAGGTTACTGCATCTCTAGCAGTAGGTGGATGAACATACATCTCTCCTCCTGAGCTACTGCGATCTACAGCCTGATGTATTACTCTATTTTGTGTTGAAAACTAGAGCAGCTCAGATGCGTACCCCAATTCAGGGTCACATATGAGTTAGCACCCTTACAGCCATATCAAATAGGTTTGGAAGAGAAAAATCACCACTTTGCCCATGCTAATGGGAGCAGAGCTGATAGTACAATAGTTGATTTTTTCAGTAATTAAATGTTTGGACAAAACCACTAGGTATTTAATAACTGAGACAGCTGTACTGAATGTAGTTTGGTTCTGGAAGCATAGTTCAGAACTTTTACCATAGAACAGCAGTTCCCTGAATAGTCTAGTATATAACTTGACTGTATCATCCAGAAATTTGGAATTGTCTTCAATCCATCAAGCTGCAAGAGGGACTGCACTTAGAGTTTGGGATCTGCTGAGCAGAATGTGAGTTATCATAACATTTGATATAATTTGAGATTTTTCCACTTTCCTGGGAAACCGATTTAGCTGTAATTAAATCACTATAAGGATGTTAGCAGGTTTTCTTCAGTTTGGGTTTCTGCTGTCTGGGCTATATTAAAGCATCATGTTTTTCATAAGTCTTAGCATTTTTCTTTGATCCTGTTGCAAGCTTTTATGGGATTCTGTTAGCATAAATTTTCATCTCTGATATCTGGCTAATGGCCTGACTGGCAAAGAAGCAGATTTGATATATACATAGCCTGTACCTTTTTATTGAATTGCGTATCTTGGTCATGGAAGAAACCTAGGTTGGGGTTTTTTTGCTGGATCTGCTACTTTGAGTTGAGAGGTAGCAGTTATCTGTGTTACTGTATGAATAGAAGTATTTCACTGGTTGCTTTTGCAACCAGTGCATGAGTTCATTGCTGTTATTCCTTATTCTGTGAAGCGGGATACTCTCCCCTTGTTATCCCTCCCCCCCTTGCCCCTCACTATTTTAATGCCTATTTCTCGAAGGCCTCTCTCTTGTGTGAGGTGTTTGTTGCAACACTTAACCTGACTAAGCCACCTGAAAATTGTAGTATGTTTAGAAGGTCTGGCTTGTTTTATCTGAGTATGGTATGCGCAGAACCATGTGGATGGATGAATGCATGCAGCTTTTAAAATAATCAGACTGCTAGAATTAAGAAAAAATAATACATGTTCTTGAACCTTGCTGGCTGCCCTGCCGTAAGAGCAGTCTGAGTAATGAGGATTCTGTCAATTGCTGCCTGTTTAAGCCATGAGTTTAACTCTGTGGCATGCAGTGGGCTGCCATGTGGCAGTGGTAGAGCATGAGACCCTACAATATTCAATGCTGATTTAGGAAAAGTGATGTTTTCTGGTATGTGGGCTATGTCAATACTGTTAACACAATTCTGTTGTTAGGACAAAATCATGATGGAAATTCTGTAGATGGACTCTGCTTTGCTTTGCACAGTGATATTACCCATGGTGACCTCAGGGTCTGAAGCTGTCTACATGGATTCACTAGTACTTCTGGGATTTTGGAGTACTTTTATCACATTTAGCATTTTGTTTCCACTGTTGGGAAGTTGGTTGTTGGTTGCATGCCACCTGGGGGGTGGGGGGAAGAGAAACAACCGTGCGTACAAATGCATGAAATTTGCTGATTGTATACTCTAAAAATCAGGCTATAAACTCTTTAGCTCTAGTGACAAAAAATTAATATCTACAGGTCTTCAGTCTTCTAGGGAATTAGTAGAGTTAGAGTTGAAGGCTTCTATAGGTATGTCAATGATAAAAGGAGGACTAGGGAAAATGTGGGCCTTCTCCAGAAGGAAATGGGAGACCTGGTTGCCTGGGTTATGGGGAAGGCTGAAGTACTCTATGACTTTTTTGCCTCGGGTCTTCACTGGCAAGTGCTCCAGCCGCACCACACAAGTAGCAGAAAGCAAAGGCAGGGACTGAGAAAATGAACTGCCCACTGTTGGAGGAGATCAGGTTTGAGAACATCTAAGGAACTTGAATAGGCACAAGTCCATGGGACCTGATGAGATACATCCATGGGTCCTAAGAGAACTAGTGGATGAGGTGGCTAAGCCACTATCCGTCATATTTGAGAAGTCCTGGCAGTCTGGTGAAGTTTCCACAGACTGGAAAAGGGGAAGCATAACCCCCATTTTTAAAAAGGGAAATAAGGAAGACCCATGGAACTACAGGCCAGTCAGTCTCACCTCTGTGCCCAGCAAGATAATGGACCAGATCCTCCTGGAAACTATGAGAAGGCACATGGAAAATAAGGAGGTGATTGGTAATAACAGCCAGCTTGGCTTCACTAAGGGCTAATCATGCCTGACAAATTTGGTGGCCTTCTACGAGGGGATTACAGCACTGGTGGATAAGGGGAGAGCGACTGACGTAATCTGCCTGGACTTGTGTAAAGCATTTGACACTGTCCCATGTGACATTTTTGTTTCTAAACTGGAGAGACATAGATTCAATGGATAGACCACTTGCTGGATAAGGAATTGGCTGGGTGGTCACACTCAAAGAATTGTGGTCAACAGCTCGATGTCCAAGTGGAGACCAGCGATGAGTGGTGTTCCTGAGGGGCTGGTATTGGGACCAGCGCTGTTTAACATCTTTGTCAGCGTCATGTACAGTGGGATTGAGTGCACCCTCGGCAAGTTTGCTGACGACACCAAGTAGTGTGGTGCAGTTGACACACTGGAGGGAAGGGATGCCATCCAGAGGGGCCTTGACAGGCTTGAGGGGTGGGCCTGTGTGAACCTCATGACTTTCAACAAGACTTGGGGTTGTTGGTTTATGAGAAACACCATGTGCACTTGCAGCCCAGAAAGCCAAGCGTATCCTTGGCTGCATCAAAAGAAGCATGACCAGCAGGTCAAGGGAGGTGATTCTCCCCTGCTGCTCTGCTCTGATGAGACTCGACCTGGAGCACTGTGTTCAGCTCTGGGGTCCCCAGCATAGGAAGGATGTGGACCTGTTGGAGTGAGTCCAGAGGAAGGCCGTGAATATGATCAGAGGGCTGGAGCTTCTCTCCTGGGAAGACAGACTGAGAGAGTTCAAGTTTGTCCACCTGGAGAAGAGAAGGCTCTGGGGGGAGACCTTATAGCAGGCTTCTAGTACCTAAAGAGAGCCTGCAAGAAAGCTGGGGAGGGACTTTTTACAAGGGCATGTAGTGATAGGACAAGGGGTAATGGCTTTAAGCTGAGAGAGTGTATATTTAGATTAGCTAAGGAAGAAATTTTTCCCCATGAGGGTGGTGAGGCACTGGAACAGGCTGCCCAGAGAAGCTGTGGATGCCCCATCCCTGGAAGTGCTCAAGGCCAGGTTGGATGGGGCTCTGAGCAACCTGCTCTAGTGGAAGGTGTCCCTGCCCATGGCAGGGGAGTTGGAACTAACTGATCTTTATGGTCCTTCCAGCCCAAACCATTTTATGATTCTATGATTTTAATCAGTTCATCACTATGAAATTTATGTGTGTGTTCTGAATCCTGTTGATTTTTGTGTTTTGAACTTCTTTAAAAATAAAAAAGACACATAATTTTTGTTGTTTCTCCTATCTGCTTTAAATTTAGAGACTTATAACTAGCTCCATGTGATTGCACGAAACAAATCCTGATATACCTGCCCAGCCTACCTGCATGTGTCAGTGTTAAGAGCGTAGGATAGGGAAGGGACTGTGTGGGTTGCTAAGGTCCAATCCTGGGTAAACCTAGGCAAGAACCAGCAGCTGAGGATGGTCCACAATGTATCTGCACTGTGTGCTAACCAACCTGTAACAAATTCGATGGTGCCAGTGAAATACTTAGAGCTGTAGGAGAGAATAGATGTTGGAAGAATGTCCAAGACTTCTGCCGTACCTGGGAAGCCTTTCAGTGTGATGTTCATATAGTGTTAAGAAATACGTGCCCCAGTTTCTGGAGGAAGACAGAAAAATACCTGTTGGTACACAGCAACCTGACCAAGGGAAAGAACTTGCATGTGCACCCAAATTTAGTGATGAGGTTAACTTTTAATATACCGTGAGCAGAACCACTTTAGTCTGACAAATCCGATGAGGTGAAGGCTTTTTTGATAAATATTTTTTATTTTTAGAAATATCAGTAGTACCTCATGTTTTGCCTTGAGTTGAGGCCAACCTCGAGAGCTTTAGGAAAAAATCCTTATAAGCAAATGGTTTATCACAAAGAGTATATAAATATGAGTAAATAAAGATTTAGCTGAAATTCATGCATTTTTATAGTAATAGTGACCATTTTTCTTTTTGTGGTCTTGTTTTTTGGGGAAGATAAGAAGGAATGAAGCTGTGGTGGTGAAAGCATACCATTTATTCTGATATCAAGACATACAGGAATTATAAGAAACAAAACCTGATGTCAGTTAAAGCTGCTTTTGCAAAGCAGCTGCTATGGAGTAGAGCATGTTCTGTCATCTTATGTCTTCCTTGTGGAATAAGTAGATCTCATGAAAGGAAATGTATACTTGTGGGAGACAAATAATTGAGGAAGCTGATGAATATTGCTTTTAAACTTTTAAAAACGACTGGACATAAATAGATGTTGTTGCTTGGGCATCTATTCACGTGCTCTCTAGGAATGAGCAGCCATAATATGTACACTTACTTTTTTGTCTTCTATCTTAATTTCATTCATCCCTTTTGCTTTCTTGCTTTGATAAGGATAAATAACTGAATTCCATGGGTTCCAATGCCTTTTGTCTGGCATTGGCTGGCTTGCAAATAATTTCCAAAGTAAACTTTCTTCTGTCATTTTTGTGAGTAATAGTCATTAATCTAACATGAAATGTAGTGAGCTTTCTCTTACCTGTCAAAGCTAGTCAAACCTGAGCTTTACAACATAGTCCTAAGGTAGATGCTTCATCACATTTTTATATGAAGTAACTAGCTTTTGTAATTATGGTGTGCACCAGAAAGTAACAGAAATTCAATTTTTCTCTTGGTTAACGCACCTCTGAGTTGTTGTGAATCTTGTCTATTCCCTCATCACACTCACTATTTGAATTCCAGGGTAAAGATATTTGGCACGGTTTTATTGGAATATAAGCTTTTTTGGAATTCCACCCCTCCCCCCACTGTGCTCTATTCTGGAGTCCAGGTCATACTCTAAAATCTAGTCATACTTACAATGAACTATTCAGGTGTGAACTATGAAAATGTGTTACTTCTGCTGACGAAGTCTAATGTGTCTGCTACAGTGCTTTATCAGATTAAGATGGCTCTTGAAAAGGTTGACTCTTCTGTTGCTATTATAAAACTTGCATTCAAAGCTTTCCTTGTGCGGACAGGAGTTGGTGCTACAAGGAAGTTCAGTCTTCTGGAAGCTGGGTATATGGCTTCCATTATGCTGAAGGGAGGCATTGTAGGAGTCCCTGTGCGGTAAGATGTGTTTGCCTGCCTAGTTCGTGATCAAACTGCCCCGTTCCTATCAGGCAGCAATGCTGTTAAGGGGTTGACTCTGTAAATGTTTCTGTCTGTCAGCTGGTGTCGGTGCTGAACAGAAACTACAGAGAAGAAATTCAGAGGAAATATTACTTGCTGAAGGCTGCAGAAGTTGTTCCAAAATTCTGTTTTAACAAATGTAAGCAGGGGTTTTTCTGTATTTCGTTGCTTACTTACCTTGAAGTAGTTACTATGGTATGAGTATTTGCCCTAGAGTGGGAGGAGATATGAAAGGCATCATATATTTATATGACACAGATATCCTCCAGAGGTTAAAAAACCTTTGTGTTAATGAATATCCTATTTTCTGTCAGCTGTAGCCAGGAATGTCTGCTTGTTGAGCCATTGCTTCACATGAAGTACTAGGTATAGGGGCTGAGTGTGACAGCATTGGTAAACACATCTCATTTTATTGGATTCTTTGTCCTCAAGTTGATGTCAGTGTGATCCCTCCAGAATTTATGTTTCTACTATGTCCGAATACAACTCATATTGAAAACTACCAGATCTTTTGACAAGACTAGTGTACCTATTCCTGCCCGCTCTCACTTCATAACTGCCTTGCAAGTAAATCAGCATGAAGTTGTGAGGCTTACATTTTACTATTCTTTCAGCATGCTAGGTTCTGATGCAGGAGTTACCAGCTTTCGTGCTTCTTTGAATTACAGTTTCATTGATGCATGGTTCTGGGTATCACTACTTGGAGCGGTAGCTGCTTTGCTGTTTTGAAGGAGGCTTGATTATCCATTGCTTTTCACTGGCTATTGTAATGAAACATTCATTTTAGTTTCTACAGGTTGCACGGTAGTACAATGCCACAATTTAAATGTTTACTGTCAGATTATAAACTTTTTTCACAGTGCATGATGTCTGTCTCTGAATGGTTTTGGACAGTTACCTGTGATCTTAGAAGATGTTTTTCTTAGGTGGCACTTCAGACAGGATGTACTGTTAATCTGCTTTACTGTTTTCATACAGAAAATGTGTTTCTAACTGTCCTTTTTTCAAACCTTTTTCTACAATGTTGTGTAAATCTTATCTGTTGTTCTTATGTTTCTGATAGTCCCTCTTTCAAGCTTTTTCTTAATCACTAGATAGCAATTTTCAGCTAATACTAAAGCAGGTCAATCGTATGTCTCTGTACTTGTAAAGATGCTATGCCAATCTCTAGATAACTATGAAGTTTTTAATTTGGCTGACACTAATTGTTTTGGATTTTTAAAATTTGGTTTGCAGATAGCATGCTCTTTGGAAGTTTTGGTTCTCTTGATGAGCAGGGAAAAGAGAGTTTTGTTTCACAAATGTAAACTATTCAAGCTACCTTGAGGAAAATGGTTTAGTGGCTTCAGTGTTTTTTTGTGTGTGGCTTTTTTTTTTTTTTTTTTTAAACATTTGCAGTTTATAGTCTCTCTTTGTAATCTTAGGTAAGGGTTCCTGTATTGGCAAAAGGACCAAAGGTTTTTGAAACCAACGTGAAAGTTTGAAAAGGAAAAACGGTCAGTGCACTCATGTCACAGTTGGACAGTGTTCCTTGTGGTTACAACTATCCTGTAAGGTTAACGGATGATTTATTTGGGACTAAATTTAGGCTGCATGTTGGCCTCATGGAAGATAAAGAGACTGTACTGCTCAACTTCCTGGTAAAATGCTACTATGAGTCAGAATACTGAAAAAGTTAACTTTTCTGGTTATGTTGCTGTCTGAAATAAATCTTCCAAGTAATTTTACTTGGACTCCTGGGGGGAAACTAGAACTCTTTTCTTCGTCCTGGTTAATTGGTAGTGCGAATGAGGAAAGATGTTTCTCTTGTGTCCTTCACTTGCTGTGTCCAGCATGGAAGATGTTTTTGCTAGTGTGAATTGTCTCAGTATCTGTGTCTGCTTATGGATTCCAATTAGTAACAAAGTAAAATGGACAGTGATAAAATAGTACTAGAGAAAAAAAAATAAAAAAGAAGTTAAGATTTTTCTTGTAACTTTTTTCTCTTGAAATATGACAGATCTCTGTGTCAGTGAATATACTGAACCTGGCTGGATGGCTGGAAGAGTGTCTTTAGTTGATAATATGCACAATTTTAAAGTGTGACAATGGTGTAATGAAAGTTCTCATTTCAAGAGAAATACCTGGAGGGCTATGTTTGCTTGTTTCCAAAGACTTCTTTTCTTAATCTGCTGCTTTTGGTTGGTTTTCCTTTTGGAAAGTTAGTGCAGGTAGTGTGTGTTGGTGATGGCAGAGTCGTTCTCCCTGGGTTTCATGTGTGCCCACTGTGGGAATCCTTTCTGTAACCCTCATTGACAGCTAATTCTAGCAGTTGGCTTACATGGCTTGAATTATTTGATTTTTTTTGGAGTAACAGAGGGGATGGTGCCTACCTGTGAAACACAGCTTAGAGCTGAATTAGCACAGGACTGGTGTTTCCACTTAAGGTGGACAAGAGTTGAGTAGCCTGCCTTGCTTGTACACTAGATGATGTTTACTGCACAGTGCCTGCTGTGGTACCAGCTCCTTTCAGCTACTTTCTGTCAAGGACATCAGTCACTTTCATTCTTTGAAAAGGCTATTAATAGTTTACCAAAATGTTTTCTAAAGCAAGGAGAAAGTAATTCCATGAATTTTCCATTGTGGGGGTAATGAACTTATTAGAAGTGATCTGAAATATTTTCTGCATTTCTCTTTCTTTACTAGATGTTACTTCCACATGCAGCTGTAATGTACTTCTAGCAACATTTAAATTTAATATTTTTTGAGGAAAGTGTTTTAACTAAAATACACAGAATAAAACATGTCTAATCTTTTGGTTCAAGTTAAACTCATTTAAAGCTTTTAAGTGAATGAGTGTTTGCACTGATTTACTGTGGTGAGTTTCTAGCAAATAAATTAAATGCAGTGATTTGGATTAATTTTCAAGAGAATTCTCATGAATGCAAGCTCTCAGTTGAATGTACTTTATGTAGTGTCTAAGAAATCATATCTGACTTATTTTGAGTGCTCAAGTGGTGTCACAGCAGCGTTTTTAGCATTTTGATATGTCACACAGTGAGATTAGTCTGAAATAGCTTTTCTATTTGGAAGAAGTGTTTTTCTTCCAGATCTGGGGCACAGGGTCTCACTTACTGAAGTAACTCCAGTGGAACGCTGTAGACTTTATTACATAGCTTATATTTCTGTACTGTTTTGCATAAGGATATGTAGCTGAAATAGAAGAAATGTCTTATCTGTAGTTTGTATTAAAAATAATCTGTAGGTGGTGTTTTGGTAGCTCGCTTTGGTTGTCAAAAAAAAAGCGAGAGGAAGAGTGAGCACTTGAACTTCTTGAGGACTGCTCACAAAATAGTATCAACTTCTGTAAGCTTTGTAAAATAGTCATGCTATTGTGTCTTCTATAAAATAATGTGAAAATAAAAAATGCTGGATTACTCTGATCTTGTTTTCCAATTAAAACTTAGGGTTAAACCAAACATTTTGAAATTATTTCTTGTTGTATCTTTCCCCATACTAACTTTTTTTCTGAAAGGAAAACATTATGGATCTTTTCTTCATCAGGCTTTTGCTTTTTTTCATTCTACCCTTTTCCATTATTTTTTTGCAATATTATTTTTCGGTCTCTTCCCCTCCACCCATTTTACTGTTTCTACAATTTCTTTTTAAAGTGTGTTCCTCTTTTAAGCCTAATCTTTCATCTGCTTGCCCACTTATTATCTCAAAAATATGCCATGCAGTTTGGAAAAATTAATTCCTAATATCTGGCAAACCTAACTTGAGAGCAGAAGGTAAGGCTAGATGAAAGCTGGTGTGAAAGGAAGGATGTTGGGATATGCAAGATGCTGCTGCTCTTTGGATGCTCTCTGGTATTCTTTCGTCTAATGGGGAGAGGTCAGATAAGGAATGTTTCAGTGTTCTAGTTTTCATTTTAGTTGAGCCCCATAGTGACTTGAAGTAGGAAAAAAAGTGACAACTGTTCAGTGGGAGTGGTTCTACAGTCCAGTAGTTTAGTCACAAGAGTGGATTTCGTCCCTGTTTCTTGCTCCTCTACTAGATCTTGACTACTAACAGTGCTCTCAGCCCACTGCCCCTGTACTAAAGAGTTACCTACTAACGTCTGTGGAACAGCATAATATTACAGTGCAAAAATAAGGAATTTTATTGCACATGCTACCAGAGTTCTTGTTTAAAGAAAAAGTAGAGGAGAGAAGGAATTGCAACATGATGATGTCTTACCGTTCTGTTTTAAGACGTCCCTGCTGTTGGAAGGATATTATTTAATGGAATTAATCTCTGGTTAATGGGAAGTATGTTTTCATTGAATTCTTTGCTTAACCTGAATATAGATTTAAGTCATGTGGACAGAATCCCAGTTTGAGAGAAAATAAGAGACTGGAACCAGTTTTCAGTGCAGGTGTGATTCTCTTGTTCCTCTTAACCTCACTGGTCCCATTGCTGTGTGATGGCTGTTCTTTTGGAGTTGTATCTGTACTTGCGTAAGCTTTGCGGTCAGTGATGATTTCATGATTCTTTTTAGTTTCAGTTCTGCCTTCAGAGTTTGAAGGAGGGCTGACAGCAACACTAAAGGGACCTGCTAGTCAAAGTCATGATTGAAATAACTTCAGTACATCCTGCCTTCCCATTTGCAGGATTATTTCACAGCAACAGGGTTTAGAAACTGTGTCCTACAGAAGCTAGCAGTGCTTGAAGAAAAAAAATATGACTGAATGGGCTTTAAATTTTGATTGTCTCTGTTATTCAGAAAGGTAACAGGTAAAGAGTTAGGACCAGTTAGAAATAGGAAAAAAAGTTAGGTGACTATTGTAGAGTCCAGATCATGACCGACAAAATTATGGCTTGAAAATTGATGCATTCTTTTTTTCTTCTCTCACTTTGCTGTGATAATAAAACAGCAGAAAAGCAAGAATAGAAGTTCCTTTTTGAGTTTAAATATTAATGTTCAAATAAGAGATTGCTTTTTTGTGGGTGGGATTAAAAAGATGCTGGAGAAGTGTAAAGGCAGTAGAATACACTTTATTCTAATGTGGAACAAAATATTTGATGATGAACTAGGTATTTAAGATGTTACTTATATTGATAAAGATTTTAACATGTTGTTCTTATTGGTACAGATATGGTCCTGAACATTGGGAGTACGTGACTTCAAAGATGGACAACTGGATCTCTTATAACTTGTGATTGGCCTTAAGCTGACTTAAAACCGTTGAAGAACTTAACAGGATTTCTCTTGTTCCTGATTTATGCCTATCTAATTGCCTCACACCACCAGCTTAATCATGTATGGAAGTGCTCGGTCAGTTGGTAAGGTTGAGCCAAGCAACCAGAGTCCAGGGCGTTCACCAAGGCTGCCACGGTCACCACGCTTGGGCCATCGTCGAACCAACAGCACAGGAGGCAGTTCTGGGAGTAGTACTGGGGGTGGCAGTGGGAAAACCCTTTCTATGGAAAATATTCAGTCCTTAAATGCTGCCTATGCTACGTCTGGCCCTATGTACCTAAGTGACCATGAGAACGTGGGTGCAGATACCCCAAAAAGCACCATGACTTTGGGACGATCGGGGGGGCGGCTGCCTTATGGTGTTAGGATGACTGCAATGGGTAGCAGCCCTAACATTGCCAGTAGTGGAGTTGCCAGTGATACTATTGCATTTGGAGAGCACCATCTCCCTCCAGTGAGTATGGCATCCACTGTGCCTCACTCACTGCGCCAGGCCAGGGATAACACAATAATGGATCTGCAGACACAACTCAAAGAAGTATTAAGGGAAAATGATCTGCTTCGCAAGGATGTGGAGGTGAAAGAAAGCAAGCTGAGTTCTTCCATGAACAGCATCAAGACCTTCTGGAGTCCTGAGCTAAAAAAGGAGAGAGCTCTGAGGAAAGATGAAGCTTCAAAAATCACCATTTGGAAGGAACAATATAGAGTTTTGCAAGAAGAAAACCAGGTTTGTCATCTGATGTCACTTTTGTGTTAGTACAGTAGCATGATTAAATGAGTTTATTAAACTTGCATGTCACATTTAAGTAGCTAAATTATATTGGTGCTTTTTCCAGGTAATTGGTATGACTAAGATGTGTTTTCAACTTGAAAGCCTCTTTTTAAATACTTCTTGTCAGACTTGTAATGCACCTCTTGAATGCTCATTTCTCCTTGTGTCTTGGTTTTTTTTCCTGGGACTGATGTTAACCACTCGGTTTCCTTTTGGAAGTATTCTACTCTGTTCATAATTAATATTTCTGTAGTGCTTACCTCCTGAAGAATTCTCTGAGATGCAGAATATACTGACTGCTGACTCCCAATACAACTGAACTGTTGCTGAATGTTGACGGATTGCCAGTAAAACAAAGTTCACGTTACACTGGTCTTATTTTAGAGCTCCAGTTAAAAATTCCAGACTTGATGTTTTCACAAACAGATATAAATTGTGTTCTTGGCTACATTTAACTAACACTGTTTAATACCTGCTCATCTACTCTTTTGTCATAAGCAGTGCATATCTTGTTATGCAACTATCATAAAGCACCCTACCCATTTTTTTTGTAGTGGTCTAGCTAGTTAGAGAGTAGGCAGAAAAATAAAGAAACTTGGGCATCTAGTTCTTTTGTCTTGTCCCTCTCAAAAGCATGCCTAAATTAGAATAAAACTGAGAGGTTGACTAAAATTGAGCTCTCTTTGTAGTCAGCTGTACTTATTAAAAGTTTTTTAAAAATTTTCCCACCTAGGCCTTCTTGCTAGCTTAATTGTGAAGTAATTACTTGTCTTTGAGTTAGTGTCCTCCTGTTCAGTTGTTTGTGGTCAAATGCAAGTTAGGCATCTCTCTTGACTTTCCAGTAAGAAACCTCACCACTCTTAGTGAAAACAGGCCCAGCATCCAACTCCAAAAGTTTCCTGAAATTGACAAATTTCCCCATTGAGCTTTTTAAATATCCAAGAAAGTTTAATGAAATATTTTCCATAACTCAAGCATGGTCATGTTCTTGAAGCTCTTAAGGTATACTTGCTATTTTAGGCAGTGCTTTTTTTAAGATTTGCTTTAGAAGGTGGAGGGGAGAAGATACTGCTGGAGGAAGAAAGTAGTGCTGGTTATACTTGGCATGTTATATGCTACTTTCAGGCGACCTGTCTTAAATAGTAGGTTCCTTTTGTTAGTGATAATCTGCTACACTGCTGCTACACTGAAACTGTGTGATTTTTTTTTTCTTTTTTCCCCCTTCACTTTTTAAAGAACTGAGTTGAAGAAAGTAAGTTGCTTTTCCTGAGTCAGGATGAAATAATTTAATGAACTTGTCATGTATAGCTGTATTCTTACTGAGTGGTAAGTATCAAAACATGGGATTTGTTCATGTGTGTGACATTTTGTATTCATTTTCATACACCTCCCTGGAGTGAAGAAAACCTAAAGTTGAACAGCTTTTAGTAGCGAAGTAGGATTTCCTTAGAAAGAGTAATCCAGTGACAATTTTAGTTTAGGATGTAGTGGTGCAGTACCAGTATAATGAAAACATGGAATACCATTCACTCATCTTTGTAATGTTCTTTGTATTTCAGATGCAGGTAAGTATTTTAATTCTCAGTTTATTTTCATTTTTAAGTTCAGTTTTCATACTGAAGAGAATGTCGGAATATATTTTTTCTGAAATAAATATTGACATTTGAGGATGCTGTGGAAATCTTGCAAGAAAAATGCCATGAGTATATAGTTTAGAATGGATTAAGCAGTTACCAAATATGTATAGGTTGAAGAACAGTGATTCTTCTATCTGAGGTTTGTTTTTTTTCTTGTCTTAAGTTTATCCCCTAATTAAGCATTTACAGATATTTCCAGGCCACTGTTCTCTAGGCAATCACTATAATTACTACCACACTGGTAGAATTGTATAACTTTGGTCCAAAAAAAGAAGGGTGCAATTTAAAAGTAAAAGGGTATTATTGCAATGAGCTGTAAAAACTAAGAATGCTAATTAATAGATTATACTTAGCTAACAGTGTGTCCTAATTAAACTCCGTTCATTGTGTCTTCTATAGCCTTTTGGAGTTGGTCACTTCAGCCATTTATAAGGAAGATCAGTTTAATAGGATTTACTGTAATTAAACAGACTTCTCTGTTTAGACACTGAACAAGGGATTTCTCTGATCTGTTGGGGGATCAGAAAACCCTTTTCATTACCCCTCCAGCCTCCCCATACAATGAGTTCCAGTATAATTGCAGGAAATTGTGTTTTAGATCTCAATGCAAGTATTTCAGCACATCTCTTTTAATAAAGACTTCTCACATTTGCAGAACTTGTGCTTTATATTATGTTTAGCTAAGACCAAATACATTGTTAAAAATTGACTCAACTCAGAGCCAAGATGCTGACTGACTCATGCGATTATCTGATATCTCATCTCTTTGCTGTGGTTTTGGTTCTTTATTCCTGTACCACACTTGATTGTCCCTGATTGTATTTTTTTTTATTGCTATTCTTGTCACCTCAGCTTTGAATGATTGAATTGCCTCTTGATTTTGGAAGTTGTTAAAAATATGTGACAATGTATGCTCTAGTTGATTGCTACCTCAGCCTCCGGTGAAAAATACACTGGTACCTTTGGGTTTTCTTCCCTATTTCTTGGGAACATGTGCAAATAAATCACTGTTATTGATGTATTACTAATTTCCAGGAAATTTTCTGAATTCAATAAAGATCAGAGAATCAATAGGGAAAGAGCATGCTGCCTGTCCTGAGACAGTCACATCTCTTTTTGTTCAGTTGCTGCCTTAGCGCAGTTGGATGTAATAACTGAGTGTCATGCACATGCATCTCTTTAGCTTTCACTTGGGTTGAGAGTGCTTTAGTCTTGCTCAGTTGTGGTGTTTTCACGAGCTGTGGTGCAGCACAGCTGTATTCATCAGTTACTCTGTGCAAATACAACAGCTGTGGAGTGTAGCATATGCTGAACTTTATTTTCATCCTTTGTAACTGATCTTGAAGAGCCAGAAAATCCTTTCTTTTCATAAATGGGGGATGTCATTGTCATCTCATCTTGAAGAGCTCAAAACTAAACACAGAAAGTATTCCTGTAGTTAACGTAGATTCTTGGAAAAATACAATAGTTTTCAGTGTAATGTGGATTAGTTAACCAATTATACTTTGCAAGAAGCCAAAAGGAGAGTGCTAATTATTTCCTAAAGGTTAACAAACATGTGCATATCCAAGGAGGGACTGATGGAGTCAATAAACAGGAACTTGTTTTTGTCATGGTATCACTTTCCTTAGCATGCTTTAGAAGGAACTGTATTTTTCTGAGTATAAATTATTTATTTTTTTTTTAGTGTGTGTGTGGTTTAAGGTTTCCCTGGAAACCTCTTCATCAGAAGCCAGAAGAGGGAAGGAAAGACAGGTTTTTTTGCACTTTGGTAGAAATAATTTTCCTAAAAACTGGACCATAGTGGACTATGTGGAACTCAAGAACAAAGGAACTTCTCTCAGTTGAAACTTCCTTATAACAAGGTGATTGTCCCTTAAAAAAAAAAAAAAGTAGTGCAATGGAAATTAAATGTCTAACGCCCTGCATTGAAATCTCCCACATTTGACTGATCTATGTTTAAGATCTTATATGTGTTTCAGCTGAAATGATGTGGTACTGCTGTAAACATCTTTTTACTTTGATGTATTTCTGTGGTCTTTCTGTGATTAGAGGCGTTGGATGTCTGAGTGAGAGAGTTTAACCAAGAAAATATTTCTGAAAGGAATTTCACCTTGCTTGGGGTAACCACTTGAAGAATAATCTGCTTTATTGTGATGGAGAAGTGTGATGGGTGTACTGCAGCATTTCATCATCTGCCTTCTTGAGGGCCAGAAGTAACCTCCATTTCATAGTAGCGTGGAATGAGCATCTCACTTTTTAACGTATAGTTGGCCATGTGTTAGCCTCTTAAATGCATTGGGTGCTGCTGTTGTGAGACTGGCAGAGCTTCTAATGAGTACATGATCTGAAAATTGGATTAATTCTCACTTCTGCATTGATGTAATTTTTTGGGTTTTTTTAAAATTATATATAAAATAGAGCTCTGATTTGTCTTAGTACTGTGTCATTCTAATACTAATACCGTTCCTGAGTTGGTTGTTAGTTGATAGAAGGCTAAACTTTCTCCCATTATAATTGTATAATTGCACAATATGTGGTTCCATAGTCATTGCTTAAAGGCATTATCTGTATCCCGCAGCATTACACTTAAAAAATTCTTTCAATGACAGATGTCTGTCGGCTCTCCAGAATGCTGACAGTTTTAAGGTTCCCTTTGTCTTGCTCCAGTTGCAGCATTAAATTATAACTTAATTATCTTTCAGAATAACTCAAAACTATCTCCTTAAGTGTGCTTGGTATCTGAGGCATTTATCAATTTGCAGCGCTTTGTGGTGACTTCAAAAATTGTCATGTAATTGCCCAAGAGATGGGCCTTCTGTGTTCAGTCTTTCTGCAATTCTATAAGGAAATCTTGTATATTTATAATCTATAAGGAAGTACTTATATTACTGAAAAAAAATCAGACTTTTTGTGCTTATCTAGGTTTCCCCAACACTCTTTTTCTCCCATGTTTCCTATTGAGGTAGAATCTAAAACCGTGAGTTGCTTTGAACTGTAGCATAGGCTGAACAGCTGGTTTCTACTTGATCCATTAAACATAGAAGGGGAATACTACCAACTTAAAAGGAGCTTGTAATAAAACAGATGACGTCAGTGGTGCTGTTGAACTTAGTAGTTTAACTGTGCTTTTTGCTGTTAAGCTGCGGGAGGGATTACTTTAAATTCTGCAGAACTTTAAATAGCAGACTCTCTGCTATAATTCTTTGTCTGCTATGTATTGAGTCTGGTCAGGCATTGCACTCTGAACTAGGGTTGCAGTGTATTGCTCTGCAATTCAGTATGTATATTCCTGAAAAGTCTTGTCTGTGTTACTGTATTTGTCTAGATGCCATTGTCTCTTTCAGCATTACTGTAATTCTGGTGTTTAGGTTACTAACTTTTTCCCTTAAGTCTTCTTACTTTCTAAAGTATGAAGTAGGTAGCTTGGAACTGTGTAAGGCTCTGGTTTGGGACAGGCTTCCTTTTAGTCACTCAGTGGACAGTTGAACAATAATAGATAGTAGCAATAGCACAGAGGTACTCCTACCTACTAGTTCATTTTAGCAGGGATCTTGTACGGAAATTATAGCTTTCTAGTGCCAAATCCAGTATTCATGTGTCTGTCTTACTCTATGTGGTATTAAGTAGAGGAGCACTTTTGATGGAACTGCCAGTCCATTGAAAAAGGATTGAAGTTGTCCTAATATGTATGCCAGTCTTCATGTATACCTCCAAGGCCAAAAACTGAGATCAGGCCTTTTTTTAAACTCTTTCCAATTTTGTGTATTGGAAAGCCTCGTAGACTTGAAGATGATGCAGCGGAGTGGCATGCCATGACCAAATTGTTAGTTGGAAGGAGCATTTACTTTTTCAGCAAAGTATAAGATCCTGTAAAACAGTCTGTATAACGCTTGAGGCATTAGTAAGAGAAACTTTTGTCTTTAGGGTAAATACATTATATATATATATTTTTATTATTATTTTTTTTTCTGAGATAACAGCTAGAGACCAAAAGAGTCCAGAAGAGACATCCCTGTGCTCTGAAAGTGATTACTGTGGTGGATAACTTACGAAGAGCCGTCATGCCAGCTATCTGAATTGGTAATTGAAGAAAGAGACATTGTGAAACACTACTTTAGTCTCAGCTGGCAGGAGGGAAAACAGGGAATAAACGTGGTAGTGCTCTATATGTTCCAGTGTACAACTCCTTTGAATTCATTTTGTATATACACTTGTGTTTAGTGAACACAATAAAATAATAGTGTTATCAGTAATAGTGATTTGTGGTGGTCTGAGCTCCTCAGCAGAAATCAGATTACAGTGGCTTGTCAGCAGGTAAGCGTAGCTGTTCGGGATTATACAATTTATTATTTTTTTTCCTGCATGGATAATGCTTTATACTGTTGTTTGTTTGGTTTTTTTTTAATATTTTTTTTGCATAATCTCATGAACAGAGGGGAAAAAAAACTTCATCCACTAAATGTAGCAGATCATAATTGTATCTCCATTTTTTTGTCTGAAGATAGAAATTATTAGACCTTGAAAAGAAAGTCTTTTCAGCAAAACTTAGTTTTATAACCCACAAGGTCTACATAAGTATATTTTTACTTAGTATTTGCAGATTTCCTTTGGGTCCTTTCAGAAAGACCAGAGTCACTTTTTGTAGTGGAAAAAAAAAAAAAAGACAAAGTGTAATTAGCTTCCTTCTGTGTCAGTACTTGTTACATCTAAGTGATTTGCTTAGTTCTTGCAGTAGTGGTACCTTAGACTGTGAAGCAGAAATGGGTTTTTTGGTTATATTAGCAGCCTTGGGAAGCAGGTAGCAATGATCAGCTTTTGTAAAACTCCATTCTAACTTAAAGATCATAGCAAATCACCAAAACCACCCTTGATTTAGTGATCCTTTTATTTACTGTTGAAATGCTTTGTAACGTAATTGTGCCCTGTTGCTGTATTGTTTTGTACAGTCAGTTTTGCTTCCAAAGAATATTAAATAATCAATAGTCTGTTTTCCTTTATCCTAAGGTACCTGTACTCCTCTCCCCTCTGCCCCCCCCCCTTACAACCTTAGACAAAACACCAAAAATTTCTGTACTGATTGGGAGACATTTGGGTTATACCAATATGCATCATGTTTTATAATTGTAGAGTCAGTATTTACATTTAAATCATAAAGAAACTATCCATTGAAGGAGATCTCATGGAAATTTGATTTTTTTTTCAGTTGACCTCTGTTAAGAAATTCATCTTAGGGATTCACACTAGGAAGAGACTGAATTCTTAAAAAAAACCCCAACAACACAACAAAACCAAACCACTACCACCATGCCAAGAAAAACCCAACAAAAACCCCAACCAAACCCAAACCACACATCAAAGTTCCTCCCCAAAAACCCACCAAAAAATAAACCCCCAAAACGTAAAATAGTCATTTTATTGCATATGTGCTCACTGAAATGAGCACGATCAGATGCCAAAATACTGGCAATAGAACACCATTAAGAGTGCTCCTAGTGATCATTGCATTAGAAGTCAGAGGAGTTAAACTTACAGCAGTTACAGGAATAAATACCATGTGACTGGCCTCTTCAGTGTAATTTTAGCAACTTCATTTATAAACTGGAATGCTAAGTAATGTATTATCATCAGTAAACCTGAGATTTTGGTGGCTGTTGCATTTAAACTGCTTATTCATCTATATAAAAGCTTTATTTTTTTACTAATTTTTCCCGTTATTTCAATGACTCAAGTGTGTGCAGTGGGCTGCTTTTGCTCTTCCTTGGGTAGGGGTTACTGGTCCAGGATCTCCTTGAAAGAGAGAGAAAAATTATTTAGTCCTGGCTGCTCTATGCTGCCTGCTGTTCCTGTATGGATTGTGTTTCAAATCTAAGCTTGTTGTCCCTGTTTTGGAAAACAAATACTATAAGCAACAAGGGTGAGCAATTGTTTGGAGGCAGTTAGATTCTTCCAGTATTTGGCACCACATCAAAAGGAATTTAAAGGTAGTATGTGGTTTCCTAAAGATCTGGGGCAGTTCATTGCAAGTAAACAAAATAAGACCAGATCATAGGGGTGATAGCTTTTCGAATCTTATGCGTAAGGTAGAAAATAAATTCTGCTTTTTAAAAAAGTGCTTTGTTTAACACCTGTTGCTGTATGATACCTGTATTGTTACCAGGTTCTGTAGCATGTTGCTGTGCCTTTCTGTTTATGCAGTGGTACTCTTTTCTGCTTCTTCCCTTCTTTTCTTCTCCCTTCACGTCCCATTCCAGTGTGCTGGGGAGAGAAACAAGGAGACAGCCTAGGTTTAGAAGAATAAGCAAGTAGTAAATGATAGTCCAAAATTAACTAAACTTCACTGTTATCTGTATCAAAGCTAAGTATAATTGCATTTTTTCCTGGCCAATGCATACTACTTCATCATGATGTTCTTGTTAGCAGCACTATCAAGGAGTAGGGCACTTCACTCAATACTCTTCTGCTGTCTAAACATTTCACAGATGCGGGCGTTATGCTTGACATTCAATTTATGGATTTTTGATCCCTCTTGTCATATATGATTAGGTACCTGCTACCTTGGGTTGTTCAGTTTTGAGAACAGATGGCCTTCTAAGTATATGTTGATGTGGATTCCAAAGAATACAGGACCATGCATTTCTTCTGATACTTTTTGTCACTTGTTTCAGAGATTAAAACAAGTCAGCAGGTGAACTACTACCATTCAGAGAAGAAGCACTCTTTTCTTCAGGTACTTTGTACAGGATCTGGTTCTTCCATAGTAGTTGATTGTTCCTGGCATTAAAAAAAAAAAAAATGCAGGTCCTGCCTCCTTTAGTGCAGTGTGCTGAGGCTAAAATGCCTTTTTTCCTTACAGGAGTCATGGAATTGTTTGCATGGTCTGGTTTTTGGTGGAATGATGTCTCTGATGAGAAATACTTTCTTGACTTAGCCAAGGGAAAGGCTTTCTGAACATATGTTTGTGTTGGACCATGTTGTCTTTGAGGACCTATGAGCACAAGAATGCTTTTCTCAGGCTTAACCTATTGGTAGACTTGAGTTATTTTTGACCAGGAGGAAGTCCTGACACTGAAGGCAGTGGTGTCCTGTAGTAGACCTCCTATCTTGCTGTGAGGAAACAAAGCTGCTTTTTTTTTTTTTTTTTAATTAATATTGGCATAATTGAGTCAACTTTCTACATTATAAGTGGATATCAGTTCTCAGATGAACAGAAATAAAACATAAAGCAACAAAAGTAAATTGAGATAAACTAGAGTTTTCCTCATTAAGGACGCAAGATACCCATGCAGCCTATTCCAGCATCTAATCTCACCAAGAATCCACAAGGCTCATCCATATGGCTACATCTCTTTTGAGAGATGGAAACATTTAATACTAAACATTTGATTTGCTAAAAGATTCAGGGTATACCAAAGCTCTTAAATTCTTAATAGAAATGTTAAAATGTCAAAGGCAAGACAGCTAAGAAACACCAACCTTCTTGGAAAGTAAAACTTTACTGTAGAAGATGCTAATCCTCCATAGTCAATTCATGCCTTGGATCTGATCTAAAGAAGCAGTAGACTGGTGAAAAAGATGTTGTCTTTGAGTGGTCATACTTCTACAACCTGGGCTAGATCCTTTCAGTGAAGCTAGGTGTTAGGACTGAAGGTTTCTATATCATGTCTATGTTGAACACTTTCTTGCCAGTGTACTACAAAATGAAATTACTTTTTATGCTTTTCACAATGGAAGATGCCTCTCACGCACACAAATGGAAAGCAACTGTGAGGTTTTTCTCTTCCACGTACGAAAAAGCTGGTCTTAGTTGTATTGTAGACTTAAAAAGAGCAAAGAAGCATGTAGGATAAGATTTGCTCCTATCTCTTTTTAAGTTACGATTTGTTTTATGGAAGTCTTATGGGACATGGTTGTTGATCTGATCCACAAGAGATCCCTCAGCTCACAGTAAGACTTAAGTATCAGTCTGGATTTCGCGTCAACTAAAAATGTACATATGAAGTTCCTGAAAGTGGTTTTGGCTTCTGTGGCAAGAGATTTCAGTGTTTCTTTGCTGGATGAGAGAAGTACATCCGTGAGGAAGATGAGAAAAGCTTTAGGCTGAGGATTAGTGCTAATAGGTGAAACAATGAATCCCAGAATAATCATAGAAAAAGGAAATGGGCAGAAAGGACAAACATAGTAAAGGCTTTTAATTAAATTGTTAGGAAATGCTGTGCCCTGCGCTGGAGACTCAGGAAGTAACTGCCTTATTTCCCTTGATTGGGTAAGTATGGAGAATCGGATTGTTCAGTGATTCGTTATTAATCTCTGATCATTTTAGACTACAAATGACAGTGTTGAAGCATAGTTAAACACCAAAATTTCAGTGTTTTGCTGATCGTGCTGCACAGTAATCTTGCTGAGGAAGGAGAAAAGAACTATGGGAGAGGGCAGAGGTAAAAATCTAGGTAATTCTTTGATCTGACCCAGTCTAACAATTTTTGTGTGGTTTAGATTAGCATAACAAATATATAACAAATAATTGTACTTTTTTAAAATCTTCCTTTTGTGTGTCCATATGTTAAAAGCAACAGATGTAGTTACTTGTGAAGATTAACAGTTTATCCAGAGTACTTGTACAAAAGGCCTATGACAACAGATGTGCTTGCTTGGTTTTTTTTGAGGGTAGAAGAATTTCCCAGTCTTCACCAGCCTGTAGATCATTTAAGTCAAATTATTCTGTCAATGGAAGCTTTGATTTGGATGACAATTTTTAAGGCTTTCTCTCTCAAGCAATATCTGATGGGTCAGGTTTGGCCATATGGTTGTGAGCCTGTTAATATGTAACCATTTTAATAGATCTGTGAGCCTAGTTACTCAAAGGAGGGACCTTTCTAAGGAAGGAGTAAATAGTGTGCTGTATGTGTGCAGTCAACAGCATTTTTTACAGATGAAGAAAAACGAAAAACTGAACCATTTTGTGTTTGGACCTTCTGATCACTTCACCACGTCTGAGAGGTTCCAAAGAATGGAATTATCTGCAGTAATGTATTGGCAGGGGGTGTATGTGCAAAAAACCACCTTGCTATAAAATGAGTTCATCCAAAGTTTTCTTAATACTGAATTACTTTTGGTTTGAACTAGCAGATGTTTTTGACAGTAAGAAGAGCTTTAATAAGTATGCGTTGGCGATGATTCATGAGAAGCTCTGTGCATGTGCTTGACCAAACAGTTGAAGTTAGGTGTGGGTACAACTGTGTGTGCTCAGGTTATGATTTGTAATACTTTTTGCAGTTGTATGACATGCTAATGAGACCCTACTAGTAGTTCTGCGATTAATCCTTTATAAGCCATTTTAGTCAGAAGTAGTATTCTACTTCTAATTACTATTACAAACCCATCTTTCTTTTCTTGAGCTGTTTTCTTTTAAGTCACTAAGTATGTTTACAAATTGACTTTAAAATTGGGCTTTGCACTTAGAAATTTGTTCAACTTCTGTATGTTCACACTGCTGCTCTGTTCTCTCTCTCCCATCTAGAAATAACATTAAAAATGCAAAGTTTGCCATTTAAAGAAGGTTCTAAGTTATTGTTTCTGTCCAGGAAAAGCTTTTACTTTTTTTTTTTTTTTTTTTTTTAAGGCTGAGAATGCATTCAAGACTAGCCTTCTAAAACTGCTTTGTTTTCTCAAAGCAGAATCAATTTAGTGTGTACTTATTCAGAAATTATTCCTCTCCTTTCCATTTGGCTGAATCAGCTCAAATCTGTATGCCTTTAAGAGGTCTGAGGTCTGTCTCTGTGTGAGAATTGTCATTTATTCATATTTAGCATCGCTTTTTTGTTAATTAACTCTTGATAGTGTTTCATGTCACACTTCTTTAATCTGAAAGACTGGGAACTTGTGGAAGAAATGATTTATTCACTTTCTTTTATGCTTTATACAGTTGTTAATGTTTCTTTGTGAATTGCTGGATGCTAGACAGTCTTTGAAGACTGATGTGGAAAAAGTAGCTCTGTACTTCACAGGTTGAACTTGTTGGCAGGTTATTTGGTGCAGTAAGACCCAATTATAGATAGCTGGTAGTTGCTGGAACCCCTTCATATATGCTGTATATAAACTGGCTATTTAACTCTTTGACTGCATTTATTTTGCTCTACTGAACCAAACATTCCCCTGCACATGTGGTTTTATGCTATCCGAAGGAGTGACTTGACTCACTTCTTTTTCTCCATTAGGGATTGGGATGTGTTTGATGTGCATCTGGAGCAGAGCTTCTGTTTTAGTTTCCTCTGATTTCTATTTAATTCACACACACCAAAACTGTTCCGTGAAACCAACCAACACATGACAAGTAGGAACTATCTGAGAATCTTCCAAACAGCACTGCTGCTGCTGCAAAATAAAAGGCTGTTGGGTATGTAGTCGTGTTTGTACAGCTTCTAATGGTTGAACCTCTGAAGGAGTTTAAATACTAATGAAATAAACATTTAAACACTCAGGAAGGTACATGTTATTTCTGTCAGTGAATGCATATTGTAAAATGTTTCCAAACCAGTAAATTGGGTTAGAGATAATGTCATTATTCAAAATCATGCAGTTAGTGGTTGCTGCAGTTTGAGATACTGGAGAATTTTTATCCTGTGTTAACCATTAGAAAGCAAAACCACCTCCTACTTCAAAAAGTAATTGTATATTTTAGGTACTGTAAGCTTTTCAGACATGTATTCGTAAGAGTTCTCTAGTATGCTTAAGTTACGCTTGAAACAAAATATCTTTCATTTTTGCCACCTTTTCTTGAAAGGTGTTGAGCTTCAGCTGTACTGCACAGTTGACATGTATTTCTCTGTTATTAAACAACTATGTTGGTTAATTTTGTTAATCATCTGTGAGTGAAGGTACTGATTTTAGTAGTGCACCCATAACAAGAAGGATCAATATGCCATATAGGTTTATATGTAACTGAAACGATGAGATGAGATTTTGCTGCAGAGCGCTGCAGTTTTCTGGACTTCTAATCTGCTCAATTAGAACTTCATGAATAGCAGACTTTGCTACAAAACCACAGAAATACTTTTTCCTTGAAAATGGGTAATTTTGACTCAATGATTCTATATTTTCACTGCTTTTTCATTTTAAGAGGGAATATGCTGTATTTTTCTTTTTTTTTTTTTTTTTAATTCTCATGGGATGAACAATATTTCTGCCCCTAATCTTCCATTCAGTTAGGCTTCTTTTGTTGTTCTTTTAAGCCGTAAAAATCAGTAGTATCTACTTATTTATTCATATTTATGTATGTTGCAAACAGAAAAGGTGATAAACTTTTTACTATGTGAACAATTTCTTACAAATCTTCACATTTTTTGAGCAATGAGAGGCCTGGTAAAGAGCTCACCTCTGATTTATGAAAGTCACTTTCTTGATTTTTTTCCAGTAGGAAACTTCTTCCCTTTTAACTTGTTTTAACACGTTCTGAATTAACATCTCTGTTTTCATAACTTTTCTCTATCACATCAGGCTTTTTTCCATTAAAAGATTCTATTAAACAGTACAGCATTAAATTGAGAAAATGGGAATTTGTGTAAAACATGAAATATAAAGCATCAGAGATGTATTTTTATTAGAAGTAAATGATTGCTAATTATTAACAGTACCTTCATATACAATACTTCAGTTGTTAGCTAAAATGGATGTTTTCTTCTTCCCAAAGTCTTTTATTTCTTAAGTTGTGTTCTTTTGGGCTGGTTTCTTCTCCCTTAAGCACAGTTCCTTTCTTTTGCCCCCTTCAGCATTGGGTTAGCTGTTAGGAGATGAGTAGCATAATTGTTCTTATGTCACTTTCGATGTTGGAATCATTTGAATTGCACAAGTACAGTTTTGTGCAACAGTTTGTGCCCTAAGGCACACACATGTATGTTTCCAAGCTACTCATTTATGTGGCTAACATGGAAATAAGAAGGATCCTGTTTTTCATGGGTTTCTTACAATGTGTCATGGTTCAAAGCACAGTTTGTGTTGACTTGATAGTTCCAAATGATTTGTGTATTTTCTGAATGGCCAACAGTCAGGTCAACAACAGAAGAGTGTGGACATCGTAAATTCTAGGGAAATGTTTAACCAATTTGACAATCAACACCTGACAGAAACTCTCTGGAAAAAAACATACAAGCTGTTGTCTTAAATGTATTTTTCCACTAATCTGTTTTCTGCTGATTCTTGATGCATCTTTAATTTCTGCAACAAAATTTCAGATCTATTGAGCAGTATCAGTAATTACTATCACTATGGGGTTTCCCCCCCCAGTAGTACCCATCAGTCTCTGCACCAAATGAGGCACATTTGGTATTGTAATAATGTGAGCACATATTCAACATATGGTGAATGAAGCAGAATCAATTCAGTATGAATCCACCCAAATATTAGGAAGTCCTAAACTTTTTTTTTTGGATGAAATTTGCTTTTAAAATGCTGTATTTCCACTATTGTTTCTCTTACATAACTTGTCATTGTTGGTCCCCTTTTGCTGGTACTAGTTTCAGAGAGCTGAGTGAATTCTTCGATTGAGCGGAGTGTCAGTGAACTGTTCTGATTAGAAAGTGACTTGGCAGAAAGGCTGATTTTTCACATGACTTTGTTCCTTTAACAGCAGCACTGAGGGAAATAAGGTTAAAAGATAAAACCTTAGAACTGTATGGATATTTTTGTTACTGTAAAACACATTTTGTAATGAGCTCTAGAATGAAATAAATCTTGCTTTTGTTGACACTTAAGAATCATTTATTTCCTGCTCAAAATCTCTGTTTCCAGAAGAGTTTGGACAGAAGTAGTAAATGAGGATTGAATTTTCTTTTGATTTTATAAACTCACTAAAAATATGCTTCAGTTTCTTAAGATTCCCATCCTTGGGCAAGTATAAGGGAAAGGAATAAAGAAGGTTTTTCTCAACTCTTGCTTGTGGAACAGAGGGATTTCTTCAAGAACTTTTAATGTGAAGTGCAGACTGTTGTCGATCCCCTAAGAGATTACTCAATTTCTTCAGCCCTCCCATTTGGCTTCCTACATTCTCCCACAGTATGCAAATAGAGAGATCACACATCTGAACAGAATGTTCCATCTTTCTGTGCTATGCCAATCTGCTCAGGTACTCAAGAAGTTCTTTTAGACCGCAGCCATCAGAGGTAGGGTTCAAGGGGAAGCACTACCAGCAGTGATTTGAATGAGGGTTCCGTCAGGGATTACTTGAAAGAACTTGATCCATACAAGACCACAGGATGAATTAGAGGGTGCTGAGATTGCTGTTTGGTGCCACTGGAAGGCTTATTTCTATCATCTTTAAAAGACAAAAGAAATTGGGGAGGGGTTTCAATAAACTGTGGAAAGGCAGATGTTCCACAATCTTCAAAACAGTCCAGGTGACAAACCATGGAATTACAGGCTGCTTCTCCTCACTTCAGTCCCTGGAAATATTGTGGGGTGGGTCCTTTTGGAATACATTTCTGTGCACATCTGTGACAAGGTGATGACTGGGCACAGTCAGGATGGACTGATTATCAAGGATAAATCATGCCAGATCTCATTGCCTTCTATGATAATGTCTGGATTTGTGAGTGAGGAAGGGAGCAGTGGATATCATTTACCTTGCCTTTAGTAAGAGTTTCATCACCATCTCCCGCAGTATTCTTGTCATTCTAGTCAGAATGGTATGGTCTGAGTGGTTGAGCAGCCAGATGAGTAAAAAGCTGGTTGCACGATCGGACTCAGAGGGTAGTGATTACTTACCCAGTTGCTTGTAACGAGTTGAGTCTTGTTTGATATCTTTAGCAGTGACCTGGATGGGAAGTGACGTGGTCCACATTCAGATGGCAGAGGACACCTAACTAAGGGGACCAGTTCATATGCTCAAAGCTGCTGTGCAGAGGGGCTGAGTCTGCAGGAATGAGCAGACCAGGAGGCTTATGAGGTTCAACAAGGATGAATGAGAATAAAGAGCCCCTTGGAAAAATAGAGGCTAGGGTCTGACTGGTTGGGCAGCAGCTCTGCAGAAGAGGATTTGGGGGGCCTGGTGGATGGCAAGTTGAACATAAGCCAGGGGTGTAGCCTGCCAGTGGAGAAGTTCATTGTGATTACATCCTTCGGCTTGGCACTTGTTAAACCATGTGTAGAACACTCTCCAGCTTTCGGATGCCCAGTACAAAGAAGGTATCAATAAGTAAGCAAGTTACTGGGAGGGGTACCAAAGTGGTTAATGGGCTGAAGCACAGTCCCTGTAAGAAGAGGCTGAGGGAATGGGCCTTTTTTATCCTGGAGGAGTCTTTAGGGGGGACCTGATAGCAGTCTTCCCATACGGTGAGGCAGTTATTGAGAAAAGGAACCAGACTTTGCATGCTGCAGGGTGGGAGGGTGAGAAATAATGGATATAAACAGAAATAAGAGGTTCTGACTGAATGTAAGGAAAACCTTGGAGGTTTTCAAGATCTGACTGGATAAAGTCCTGAGTAAATTGGTTTAATCTCAACAAGATGGCCATGCCTTGAGGAAGTGGTTAAACTAGGTAACCTCCTGCTGTCCTTTCTAGCCTGAATTATTCTATTATAATTCAGTTTTGAAACACTAGTTGGCGTAATGTATTATGTGTGCTTAGGTTTCTACCCTAAATCATGACCTAAGTTTTCCAGTTGTCTGAGCCTTGATAGAAACCCAAAATCTTTTGTTCTTCCATAGTGATTGGGATTCCTGTGTATGTTTAGCTGCAAAAACACTGCATAAAATATAGTAGTACTGAGTGGACTTTCAGACAATCAACACATTGAACCCCACATACTATACTGAGTACATTGGCAGTGCTGAAACTGGAACCTGTCTGCTTTTGTTTCTGTTGATATTACTGATGTGTTCTTGCTGGATATACCAGTGCTGCCCAGGTGTGTGCCCTCTGCATGCCAGCGATGACTGTTCTCTGGCCTGACAGTCAAGGGCATCAATACTCACCTTGGCTGTTAAAATTAAAACGAAACTGTGTAAGGTATGGCAATTGCTGTTCTACTGTTGCTTGCACTGTGTTAATTTTCTTTATCAAGCATGCAGGCTTTCCAGGGAGGAGTTGTATTCCAGATGCATTATTTCAAGGCTTATGTTTGACAGTATTCCCACAAATCCAAGGTTATCTATAAAAGTGTAACTGTTATCTTTCTAAATCCTAGGTTCGGGACATGGATCTTTTTGATTTGTATTCTCCCACTTTTTCGCTAGCTTTGATTCTATTGCAGATTTATTTTTAACTGTTGATTAGTTTCTTTACTAGATGCATTTTTTTCAAATTCTTTATAATTTTAATGTTAACACCTATGTGAAAAAAATTTGTGTTTCGAAGCACTGAACTAATGCTCATGACTATCAGTTCTAAATAGGTCTGTGAGGGAGAAAGTTATGTTACAGATGGTAATGGTACATGTAAAATATTAATCAACATGTAGGCATATCTGCATGAGAGTTTGTGGTGAGCCTTATGTTGTCACTTGATCTTTTTTTAACTTCAAGAAGAGTGTTTGGTCTGCATTACAGTTCCGTAGCTGCTCTGCTTCTGGCTTACTGTTCAATTTCAATTCAGGTCAGACTATCTTCACGTTAGCTTTTGCAGTAGTCTTGCTGTCCAAGTTCCCTGAGGGTTTTCTGTAGTCTTACAGCTTAATTTTTCAGAGTATAGTTAGCCATTTTGTTTTGGTCTACACTTTGTAGTTTTTCTTGCACTATGTGTTTAACCAATTTATAAAATGCACACCTATGGCCAGATTTTACAAGTTAAAGACATGGGGTTTTTTTAGATTTTTTTTTATTGGATATAAATCTTATATGATAAAAAAAAATTCTTGCAAAAAGTCTAAATTTTAACTTTTTTTTCTTAAAAAAATATTTTGTAGTAAACTGATTTAGCTGAGTTATCACTACGTTCTTTTTATAAATCTTTCTCAGCACCCCTGAATACACACAATGTGTCCAAGGTAGTGGTTTGTCCAATGCCACAGTCAGTAGCCTTTAGACTTATTCTTGTCTAAATGATCTAATTTTCCCATTTATTTTCAGCAGATTTTATTTCCTTCTTTCTAATTTCACAGCCTTCCCATTTAGTCTTTGCCATCTTCATCTTTTCCTCCCTCTGCTGCAGCATGGCAGATACAAACTGTTTAACTCGTAGCAAATAGGGTAAACCACACTGAGTCTGACTCGCCTTTAAGTTCTAACCACTTTTCTCATTTCATCTTGATACTAGTAGAGAAGGACAGTGAAAGAAGCTCTTTTTTCACGACCTCTTGTGGTGGGCTGACCTTGGTCAGCTGCCAGATGTTCACCAACTGCTCTCGTTCCCCTTCCTCAATAGGACAGGTGAGAGAAAACAAGATGATAAAGACAGGGAGATCACTTACCAATTACTGTCATGGGCAAAACAGACTCAACTTGGGGAAAATTAATTTAATATTTTGCCAGTTAAAAATAGAGTAGGCTGGTGAAACAAAGGCAAAACTAAAAAACACCTTTCTGCCCCTCTTCTTCCCAGGCTCAAATTTACTCCTTCCTTCCTGGCTCTTATACCTGTGTGAAGTGGGTGCAACTCCTGATTTCTTCTCACAGAGGCCACCCTTGCAGCCCCCCACTGCCAAAACCTTACCATGTAAACCCTGAGCACCTGTGCATACCTGAGAGTGAGTGATGTCACTTTTGAGTGTTTATTACAGAAAACTTGTGCATTAATAGGTCATTATAGATTTCGGCAGTCTCCCGTTACGTTCCAGGTAATTAAAGTACTCATGGTATCATAAACACTTTCAAAGTTTGTAAAGTAAATATACAGTAAGCAATCTGATTTTTTTTGCATCTTACAGCACTAATTTGGAGTCTGCATTGATTCAGTTTCCTTACGACAGTCTTGTAAAACGTTAGTTTGTGTAAGTACCTTGCAAGTATTATACCTTTCCTGATTTTATTCTGTGAAAGATCTTTGTCTGGTCACTCGACTTTGGTTTATTTATAAGGATATCTTTAGCTTCCAAATCTAGCATTCGGCTGGATCTGGAAATCCTGGTGTTGGTCAGGAACTGCTGATAATCTTTTTTTCCCACCTGTCTTATTTTCAGGTGTTAAAGGCATTTGCTTCTACCTTTTAACTTTCTGAGTCTGACTCTCAAACTTTGCTTCGAGGTGTGTCAGGACATTCTTTTCTGTTTATCTTCTATTAAATATGTTTATAGGTCTGTGTGTATATGTATACATATAAAAACATATATTTATTTTAAATACTTAAAATCTATTTAGCATGTGTCTGTTAAATCAGTCGTTACGTTTTCATTGCTATCTGGCTTGCTAGTTTTGGATGTTCCACTCCGTAGTTCCACTCTAAGTTGGTGAAATTGGTTTGTAGGTAAGCGGTTTCAGTTTCTTTACCAGCTTCTTCATATGGGTGTTGTTATTCTTTCTTGCATGTCTGGTTTCCCGTTATTTTCATACTCCTTCATTGGTCAAAGTGATAGCTCACTTTGTTGCTGGTACTCACATACCATTAGCACTTTGGTACAAACACTTTGTTGCAATTGCACTCCCACACTCTGTATATTGCCTGTACCTGCCTGCACCTCCTTAACTTCAGCTTAATCAATCTGTTCGAAGAGCCTGCTTTCTTCCTTCCCTTCAGTACTGAGATCATACTGGGTTTTGACACTGAAGAACTTTGCTTGTTTCTGCTGAGGATTTAATTTTTAGTGCCAGAGATTCTAGTGGTGGCAACGCTTGGTCCTTTAAACTTTCTGTGTTAAAGAAGCGGGTTTGATGTATCCAACAGGTACAGTTCCTTAGCCATTGCTTGAGAAATTAAAACTTCTTTCTCCACAACTGCTCTAAGAAAAGGGGTATTTATGGAGTGTTCAATACTGGAAAGAAAATCCAAGATGGATTTCTATCCTCATTTTAAGAGGACTGAGCACCTCTCACTTTTATTTCAAGTTCATAATGATAATATTGCCAGTGATAGTACAGTCCCTCCAATGAAAGAATTGGTTCATGTCTCTGATTGCAGGATGTTTATTCCTGCATAATGATCAAAGTTATGCTAAGACAGTATCTGCATTTATTCATTGTTCAGGATTACCACTTAATCAATTCAAAGTGTTTTCCTCCAGCCACTCCGTAACAACAAGTATCTTTACTGGGATTGCTGAGTTGCTAACCTGTCTTTGAAGGGGATGATAACCTTAATGGGATGGCTTCCTAAAAGGCAAACTACTGATTTTATTCTGCCCTTTCTGTTACTTTGCTATTGTTTTATTCTCCAGGGCCTCACAATCAAAAGCCAGTGACATAGGATCAGTAATCTTCTTCACATCATTTGTGCTTGTCTACTACTGTATGTAGATCTGTCAGATGTTAGACATTAACACCACTGCCACCATGTTTTTTTGTCAACAAACAAGGTGTGGAATCCCAGTCTCCTCTGTGGAGAACTAGTTTTTCTGACATTATATTTAAAAGTCAGATGTCTACCTTCCAAGACTTCAGAATGTCTTATTTGATGTATATTGTTCTACAAGAAAGGGTCAGTACCACATGAAAGACACCAGTGGATATTTTGACACTGATACTTATTTAGTCATTGTGAATGTGTGTGGGCTATCATTCAAAACAGAAGAGAGGCTTACTTCTCTGTAAGTAGATGATGTGTTTGTAGGCATTGGCTTCCCTTTGATCTTGGTTCAGGACTTAAAATTCTGAGATTTAGAATTGAGGGGTATATGAAAAAAGACAAATACCGTACCCATTTTCAAGATGGGCAAGAAAGAGGATAGAGGGAACTGTAGGTCAGTTAACCTTTCAAGAGACTGAGATTATGCTATATAGCAGATTTTTGTGGAACCCACGTACAAGCATGTGAAGAAGGTGATTGGAAGCACCTTGCACAGTTTTACCAAGGGCAAATCATGCCTGACCAACACGGTCACCTCTTCTATGAGGAGATGACTGGTCTAGTGGATAAAGGGCCTGCTGTGGATGTTTACCTGGACTTTAGCGAGGCCTTCGACATGGTCTCCCCTAGTATCCTTATTGTCAAATTGGCAAAATATGCACCAGATAAGTGCACTTTCATGGCTGGAGTGCCAGGCTTGAAGGGTGGTCAACAGCACAAAATCTACCTGATGTCTGGTTACTAGCAGTGTTCTTCATGGGCCATGCATTGGGTCAGTGTTGTTCAACGTCTATATTAATGACCTGGATAATAGGATGGAGTTCACTTTCAGCAGATCTGCAGATACTACGTTGTGGGGAATAACTGATACACCAGAGGCGAGGACAGCTATTTGCAGAGACCTCAACAGGCTGGAAAAAAGGGGTGATGGGAACCTCACTAAGTCCTGCACATGGAATGGGAAAACCCCCTCCACTCAGGCTTGAGTTGACTGGCTACTAAGCAGCTTTCCAATAAGGGGTCCTGGTGGGCACCAAAGCGAATGTGGATCAGCAGTGTGCCCTTGTGGTGAGGAAGGCCAACTATATAAAGTTGTGTATTAGCCAGAGTGTAGTCAGCTGATTAAGGGGAGCAATCATTCCTTCTGTTCAGCACTTGAGACTACATCTAGAGTACCATATCCAGTTTTTGGGTTTGCAGTACAAGACAGACACTGATGTTCTGGAGTGGGTCTAGCAGGTAGCCAAAATGATTAGGGGACTGGAGTATATGACATACGAGGAGAGGCTGAAAGAACTGGTTTTGCTTGGTCTGGAGAAAATAAGGCTCAGGGCATGTTATTGTGGGCCTCGGCTACCTCATGGGAAGAAGATGGAGGTGAACTTCTCAGAGGTGGGCAGTAGAAGAGAAGGGGGCAATGATCACAGGCTGCAGCAAGGGAAGTTCATTCTTATTATGCACAATGAACAACATTTTCACCATTAAGAGTAATTAAACATTCTAAGAGGTTTATTAGCATCTCCAGTTCTGGAGATATCAGAGCTTGATTGTGTCAGTGCTGAGCAAACTCATTTCATTGCCCTTGTTTGAGCAGGATATTGGATTAGATAAATTCCAGGTGTCCCTTCCAGTCTGTGTTGTTCTATGATTCTCCATATCTGTACTTGCAAAATATGCGTCTGTGCCTTCTAGGTACAATCTGTTAAATCTTGACTTCCAATTTTAGTGATACGTGCATACCCACAGTGTGCCTGGACATAAAAGACCACTTCTGTCAAAAGAAACTAGTGTTAAGCAGTATTTTTCTTCAACTTTATGTAAAAGTTGAATTCATCCTTACACTCATAGTACTCCATGTAGACATTAAACAAGTGACACTTTAGTTTGTTGGAATTTTCCTCAGGTGTAGTTATGGCTTTTTATTTCACAAACCATAAACCTATTAAAAAAATTCAGAAATGTATTTTTCTGTATATTTATGTCACTGGTTGAGTTAGAGTTTAAATGTTCAGCCCCTTGAAGTCATGGCTCAGGGAAATACAGATTTCTTACTAAGTGAGTACAAGCATGCCTGGTTATCTGGTATTCAGTTTCCCCACTGAAGAGTATCTCGTCTTTAATGGCAATACTTCTGGTAATAAATTAACACAATTTTAACAACAGTGCGTTTTGCCCATGTGGAAATTGGGTCAAATATGACAATGTTAGTGTCACATTTTACCATTAGGGTTTTATACTGTCCCTGTGGTAGGTTGGCCCTGGCTAGCAGCCAGACACCCACACAGCTGCTCCCTCAGTCCCTGCCCCAGTGGGATGGGGAGCAAATAGGGAGAACAGGATTGAGAAAGCTCCAGGGTTGAAGTAAAGACAGGGAAATTGCTAACCAATTACTGTCATGGGTAAAGCAGACTTGACTCGGGGAATTTAACTTAATTTATTGCAAATTAACATAAATATTTAATTACTGGGAAACAAAAGAAAGCAAACATTAAAACACTTGGGGAAAATCATCCCTTCTTCTTTCCCAGGCTCAGCTTCACTTCAGACACCTCTCCTCCCCCCTTGTTACCACCGCGGGGGTATGCTCAGTCCTTTCAGCGAGGCAAATGGTGCAGGGCGTCTGAGTCAGGGGGTAGCAGTTTTTCTGCTGCTCCTTGTTTTTCTTTTGGCTGAACTTGTACAGGTTCTATTTCTACAATACTTTTGATGCTTTTTGTCTGCCTGACTCAGGCTACGTAGGAGTGATTTCACTGCAAATGATATTATTGGAATGAAACATGTTATAAGGTGATATGATCAAGCAAATGTGAAAAGGCAGAATTTAGACCTGTATAAAGAATAACAGATCAGTCTCTGAAAAGCAGCCCAGTACCTCCCTGCTCTGGAAAATAAACTAGTAATTCATTTGTTATCAATGAATATAATGGAAATATTTGTTTTAAATAAATACATTAAAAAAAGATGGAAATAAGTCATATTAAGCCTAATCTGGATTTCTGTGTGCCTTTCATGTTCGTGCTTAATGAAACCTTTGATGTTTTAGTAAGAAACTGATCAAGGTTTCTGATTTAACAAACCATATCTTTCTTCTTTTTATACTAATACTTTTTCTTTAGTTGATTTTAGTATAATGGCTATATTCCAACAACTGAAAAGCGTTTAACCACTGTCATCATTAGTTTTTTTTCTTCTAATGTGCTGTTAAATATTTAGGTGATTTATTATGAACCTTAAATTAAAAAAAATGCCCTAGATCATCTGGCTGGCAGGTACTGTCTGTATACTAGAGTTATTTTATCTTAGAAAGTCTTGCTTTCTTATTACTAATGTAGTTTATTATTCATAAAGTTCTGTTGTGAGTAACCCTGGCAACAGATATAAATGTTTATATGTAGCTTAAAAAGTTGGACAATTTTATCTTCATTTTGTCTATTTTGTATTTAAGTAGATATTTCTTATCTACTTAAGATAAGAATTTGGGTAAATTTCTGGTGTCATATTGTGACAATGTGTACCACAGCTTTTATTTTATCTGACTTGTGGTGGTGTTCTTTTTTGTAACCTCCTAGCTAATAATTTTATTTGATGCGTCTTCTCCATGCCACTTGTGATTTTATTGAGCCCATATAGAAGCAAAAAAACTCGAGAAGCCACTGCAGATAAATTAACGTTGATAAATTAATGGTACCCACTAGGAAAACATTTACTTTGTGACCAGTTAATTGACCTGTCTGTAACTGAGGAAAATTAAGCATTTTCTAAGGGATGGCACATCTGTATTGAGAACATGCTCTACAGTATCTTGTGATCTAGATGTTATATTATTGTAGTTACTTTCAGTTTTGACATTTTATCAGTATAAATAAAATCTTATGATAGATTTAGCTAGTTTGGGCAGCTTTGTGGTTTGAATTCAGAGAGACACCTGAAATTCTAAAAGAAAAAATAAATTTCCTTGGTAGAAATTGACTGCCCTGAAAATAAATGGTATGCTACTGAATATTGCTTTGGTTCTTTAAAATTATATTGCTAGAAGAAAACTTTACATAGCAAATAATTTTCAGGTATTATTTTCAGTCTCAAATGTACAGGGAACTTAGTTTCTTGCTTAATCTCCTCAGAGGCATGTATAAGTTCTTAAAAAATGACAGCGATATCTTATTTACTGAATGTTTCATAGCATTCAAGGTAATGATTAAAAATGTGAGGCTAAAAGTATATACTCTCTTCTATTATGTCTGGAATATTACTCAGATACTTCTAAGGAGGCCAATCAGAGGTGACTTTGTGGATATAATTTCCCTTTGTCTAGCTCCTGCTGACTTACCCTGTATTTCTTTAGGTATGAGTTTTGCTGTTCAAGACATTTAAAAATGAAATATCTTCTATGTTAGGAGGTTTACCAGCAACAAAAAATTCCTGACCTATGTGTCTCAATTTATTGTATAAGGACATCAACCTTGGAAGAGGTAAAATATTGTGGTCATTTATACTCAAAGTGGCAGAAAAAGTAAACGTGAGCTTTGAATGCCACTAAGTGTTTACCAGCTACTTCAGAAAGCAACAGTAAAATTTCAGTGAGCACATAATCAGAGCAGAGGCTTTTCTAAGGGTGTTTGTTCATTACAGTCTAGAAAACAGATTGATCTGTTAGCCTGATGCTGGAATTTAATTGAAAAGGAGTGCTTCTTTCAGCAGTTGCTTCTAGAATTATGTTTCATTTCTGTCAAATAACGCTGCATGCTGAAGCTCTATCTGAATTTTTAGCAGAAAACCCCTTTTACCTTTATGAATATCTTTCTGTGGGAGGAACTCACGGTGGTAGAGTGGTAGAATATAAGTTTTCATAACAACTTCATCAAAGTGTGTTCCACAGATAGGGATGAGTTAGAGTGCTCTTTGGGTCTTGATAAATGTGAGTACCCACTGAAAATGGATTGATGCACACAGTTATGTCTTACTGGTGTTTCAGGGGCTTAACTGTTATTTTCATTTCTTTGTGTTCATACCATTACTTTTAACTGCTAAATATAACTGAGTGACCTAGAAGCTGATGTTTCTTTCATGTCACCCTTGCTCTGCTGACATGGTAGAAAATCAGAGAAAAGACATGCTTATGAACAGCGGTAATTAACAAAAACCAGCAAAAAATTAATGATCAATGGACATGTAGGTAATTGTAACTGTTTATGCTGAAGCGTAGTTTTCATACTAGATATGCTTTGTGGATTGTACAGATTTCAGAATATCCATGAGAATTTTAAATAAATGTGTAATCTCATTAGTGATGTGACACTTCAGTTCCTGTTACAGAACTAAATGTTAAACAAAATCTTTGAACTTTTCAGCTGTTAGCTTCTTTTTCCAGTAAGTTAAACTGACCCCACGTTAAAGATTAGCTGCTGATGGGCAAGCGATGAAAAGCTTTCCTTCATATCTTGACTTGTGTGTATCTAACCTGTTTAGACAACAGGGAGAAACAGAGATATGTGTTGTGTGGCTTTTGAGTGAGGTCTTTAGGGCATGTGGTCTCCCCTGAGTTTGTGTGATTTGGCTGTGAATGACACTTAATTCATGAACAAATTAAATTTTGTTCTGCTTTTTAATATACAGGTGTTTTCCTAGTTTACCGCTAAGTAGTAATCTGAGGGGTAGGCTTTTCAGCTGGCACCTGCAATCCCAGGCAGCCTCAGTGACTGTATGTTTCAGAAGATCTATATGCAAAAAGCCTAATAATGTCCTTTTTTTCTGTTTCTAGGTGAGGAGAATGCAGGCAATAGCTTGCTGAGGTTAGAATTGAAGCTATGAGGTTTTATTTAAAATGTAAATAATCATACTAAAAAAATCCCATCAGCTGAATATTTAATCTCACAGAATCAGCTTGACTCAAAAATACCACAGGGTGTAATTCTAAGTTAGTGGTTATAAGCAAATGAGTCCCAGCGAAGTCCTCTTGTCATTGCCGTTGGTGGAAAAAATGGAATATTTCTTTAATAGCTACTTCCTTTGCGTAAACTGTGGAAGAAATAAATCTTCATGCTTCATAGAATCATAGAATTGTGTAGGTTGGAAAAGACCTTTAAGATCATAGAGTCCAACCATTAACCCAGCACTACCAAGTCCCTCAATAAACCATGTCCCTAAGTGCCACATCTACACTCTTTTAAATACCTCGAGGGATGGTGGCTCAACCACTCTCCTGGCCAGGATGAGGTGAGGAGGAATTAAGGTTTTCAGTTCATATCTCAGCTTAGAAAAAAAGCCTGAGGTACATCTGCCTAATAGAAGCACTGGAGATTTAATATGTCTTGGAACATCATTTTCTTAGAAATAAATTTTCTCTAACACTACTGTTAATCTGGATACATTTTATTTTTGTTTTTTATTCATTTATGTATGTGGATTTTGTTCTTACATATGTGTATGAGAAATGGGTAGAGAGTTAAAGAACTCTTAAAAGGGTTATATAGGAAAAGCAATATAGGTGGTGTAAATATACGAAGGAAGCAGTAACAAATGCCTTATATACGTGGCATTACTTATAGCCATTACTGCTATGAATGTGCATTCACTGGGTGTATCAGCTTCCTTGGGTATGAAGTGTCTCAGACAAAATGTTCTGAACATATAAAAAGCAATGTTTTTCTTCAGGGTCACAGTGATGGTGGGAGTCACACCATCCTCAGGATGGAACAGTATTTTGTATGCGGGTTTAATTGCTTATTGCTTATTAATCAGCTTCTTCCTGGTGGGATTTATGCAGGGAGAATATTTACCTTTGGTTAGTATGCAGCTGCCTTGAGACAGTTTCATCCCATTTGTACTCTTAGTCTGGGCTGCCAAATTTTTAAAAATATTAGTGCTATGAAGTATGCTGTCCTCAATAGCTGCTGTAAATAGCTGCGCATAGCCTGGTCTGCTAGATTTCGTTTAAATTAGTCTGCCATGCCACAGTACAAACCCAGTTGGTTCACTGGCAGTATGAAAACATTTCTTGAAAAGCAGTTTGGGAGGAAAGAGAGGGAGCAGCATCATCTTACAGATTAATATAATGTGCCTAACAAGAAGCCTAAAATATTGGTTGAAGAAAAGCAAAGATTTTTTAATTTTTAAAAAACAGAAAAATTTTGACTCTGTGTTGAAGGTTGTATAAATTTCCTTTTGCACTACCTTGTTTATGGGCACATACATTCCTACAAATCTCAACATTGCTGATCGTTATTCTAGTAAGCTAATAATTTTTATTTTTTTTTTCTTTCAGTTCTTGCCAGTTAGGTTGGTTAAACCTGTGTTTTGCTAAACTGGTTTCTGTTTTCTATTGCACAGAAGTTAGCCCTGTTCCGAACAGATGTAAGGTTGCCTGAGGGAGTGCAGAGGCGCTTGTGAAAGTAGGAGATGGTGCACTGAAAGATGTGATACTATTGATCTTTGTTGAAAAGGGCAGCATTGTTGTGGTCTAGAGAGCATAGATCTTTATTAAGTGATTTTTTTTTTTCTGTTTTTTTTGGACTTGGATACTGCTGTTAATAGGTTTTCATGAACATTTTTACATGCAGTATCTTTGCTCCTTTTTCTTGCATTCATTTAACTTTAATAAATTGTGAAAAACACTGAGGTAGAAAAGTAACTGAATCCAAATACTCTGTATTTGTACATTTTGCTACTTTCGTCCTCTTATGATCTTGTGAGACTTCTTGCTTTAGTAAAATGGAGGCAGTTCTGCTGTGTCGTAAGCTTTTGTAATACTGATCTGTAGGATGAAGCTTTAATTTATCACAATTACTTTGAACAGTTTTTACTGAACAGAGATATGCTGTGGTTAATATTATTACATATATGCAGTACATACAGGATTTGGAATTCTAGCTTGAATTACTGCGTGTATATATGAGCAAGACTGAAATTTTGGTCGATTTTTGCACAAATGCCATACAAGTTATTTCCTATTTGAACAAGCTAAAAGGAAAATTCTATTAGCATATGTCAAGGCTTGAAATATGTATGAAGTTGCTAATTCACAGGTTATGGCACAAGGATAAATATTTGAGAGGAGCAGACCTGATCCAGTGTTGCTACTAGCCCTGCTTTAAGCGGGAGGTTGGGCTAGTTTCTGACCAAGTATTTTATGGATCTGCAAAGTATAAAAGAAATAGGTAGTGCATCTCTCAAGCACGCAGCTGACGCAATGTCTTCAGTGGCACAGGACTGAGCAACAGCTTGCATTGCATAGACTTTGGTTTTATGGCTTTTAGCTGGTTTTAAGTAATTCTTTCTCTTTGCCTTCCTTTCATGTGTCTGTCTCATTTCCTGAAGCTGACATATTTTACATGGCATCCATTACACTCTCGCCCAGCAGGAGTGCCAAATACTCATGTTTTCTTGGAGGACTAGATCCCTGAAGAAACATTTGATTTACAAAGGCTTCAAGTCTAATGCCATTCAAGGAAAGCAGGAGAGACTGCTTAATTATTTGCTGGACACATCCATCAGCTTTGACCTTGAATCGAAGTGATCTTGAATGTTTGAGATCTACATAAACTTTCAACTCTGATTTATCTTCCAACGCATGGACAAGAAGTCTAGCATGAAGTTAGTCCTTTGACAGTGTCTCCATACAGTCTTTTTTTCCCAAAGACTTGATCACTTCTAGGGCATAAGGGGAAGATCCCTTTCATCTTGAAAGACTTAAGCTTTAAGACATAAGCTCCACTTAACGGCTGCTAATGAAGAAGGGTGATAGGAAGTACAAAGCTGCTGCTTGGCCAGATAGTGGCTTCCTATTGCATGGGATCTGACTTCTATTTCTAAATTGTCCTTTGCTCTGGAGCACTGGGATTTTCCTTTTACAAGAGACATATATCACGCAGATATGTCACCCAGTTCTCTTATTCTCTTTTTACATCTTTTCTTCTAGTCGTCTTGAATTAAGTGATACAGGTATTGCAGGTAGAAAATGACTGCCTGGTTGTAGACCTCTACAAATGGCTGAACCTTCTCCCATTCTGTTCTTGATGCTTTAGGTACTGAGGTTGCTGCTTCACCCATCAGTCGTTGAGAACTTTCAGATCACTTCCTGTACATGAGCAAGCCCAAGAGGTGGATCAGAGAATACTGCTCTGTGTCTGTCAGCTTTTCCTACCTGAATTGATGACCATATTAAATGATAAAGACCATTTTTCTTGTGTATCCTGGACTTGGGGGATGCCTGTATCCTCTGTCATGACTGTTTAGAGTATTTGATGGATCTGTTGTGGCAAGTGGTCAGGACTCTAGTTACATCGAAGTCAGAAACCTGCCTTCTGCTCCCTCCATACTGCTCTGACCTATTATGCATATTTTCTTTAAATTGTGTGCTTTACCAGGCAATACTGAAACTGACTTTTCCCCTGTGGAATATTCTTGCTTCCATATAGCCTGGAGTGCATCAGTGTGTTTAAATCTTGACATGGAAGCAAAATTTTTTTTTTTCATATCTGTCCTTGAATTATTTTGTTGCATGGTAAAATTAGAGGGAGTTCATTAGGTTTACAAGTCTTACCAGTGTGGATCGTAAAAGATGTGATGTGTAAGGGGTGGAGGGGGAACCTTCTCTTCTAGCATTATCCTGTGTAGGACTGTAAAACATATGAAGCTTTTCAGACCTGTTTATACCTGCTTTCAGTTGAACCAACTCAAAGCATGCCTAAATGATTCCTCTGCTGAGAAAGCTTCTCATAAATAAGCCCAAGCTGAAGGCTTGCTCTCATGGTGCAGTTTTAGATGGGACAGGTATTGCTATGCAGCCTGCTGCACAGAGAAATCAGCCTTGTGTCCTGCTTCAACCTCTTAAATGTTGGGCAGACATTGCAGTTTATCTAAATGTCATCTTTTGATGTTCCTTATATGCAGGCTACCAGTTACAACGCAGTCACTTCCTCAGTTTGCGTTCTCTCATCAGCGTATTTTGAGTGTTCGTTGAGAAGCATGACTCATTTTTCCACAATCTCTGGCCCTCTTCAGTACTCACTTTTGGTTAGTCATGTTTCTGGCTGATACGCCTTTGTCTTGGGCTCCTGTCTGCTGGATACTGACAGTCATGCATATGACATCCTGCGTTTTTTTCTTGCCCTCCCTTTTAGTGGATCCCTCCTATTAGTCTACAGAAGTACCATACAGTCAGAATCACATTGCACATCCTGTAAAAGGACACATTTACTTTCTATTGGTGTCAAAAGAACAGGCAATTTGACCTCCTGCCAGGACAAGTCATACTGGGGCTTCTGGTCTGCCAAAGATGCTTGTCTTGCAGAAAAGTTCTCAAGGCACAAGGAGTTTGGAAAATATGCCATGGGTTTGTCTCGTTATAAGGCATCAGCTGCAGGTCATGACTTCACATGACTAAAACAGTTTCATTAAATAGAGACTTCAGATTCACCCTCGTCTAACATTTGGGGGTTCACTAGTTCCTGACATATCTATAATTGGAACTAGTGGCTGGCAACTGGCTGTCCTGGTTGTATAAGACATTTTAGGTGATACATTGCGACTGAGTTATTCGAGATGCTGTTACTGGGTGTTTTTTCTGGTTTTCCATTTGGCGTTTACGGAAAACCTGAGATCAGCCTCTTTGAGATGTGGGAGAATGTTGCTGATTCTTCTGTTTCACAGCAAGTCTATTTCCAGGGTTGTCTGGAGTTTCTCTGTTCTGTGGGACTGACCAGCTAACGTGTTCATCTTCTGCAGGCCCCTAGGGTGTTGCAGAAGGTAATACAGGTTGTGTCTGATGTCATTTCAGCTGTATTGGCATGACTGAGGTACTCAATGGATTTGGAACCTTTATCTCTTCATGTGGATGTCTCAACTGCTGCTTTTATGAACAGTTTTCCTTTCCAGGAGCTTGATGTGCAGGAAATCTGGCCAAAGGTGGAACATCTGCATCTCATTGTGTATTTACCCAAGATAATAGTAGGATTGTCTCAGAATTCCAGAGAGGCAGCTTCTTTTTGAATGACAGGAAAACATACATATGTTAGTAGGAACATGATGTTTGGGTTTCTGGAGGTCTGTTGTTATTCAGGAAGACCTTCTCTATATGATTTTGAGGTCAATCTTAAGAACATTAACCTGTTAGATTCATACAGGTTCTTTTAACAGCCGTTTTAGGACTTCAGTTTTCTTTAATTTCACAGTTTTTCTGATCAGCTTTCAAGAAGTTTCAGTGTCTGTTTAGGTAGGTTCTTCAGTGCTGTGTTGCATGCTGGAGAGCCTTCATTGTTTTCCCTGCTTGTTGGAAGGTTTTTCTTTTAGCCTTCTACCTTGTCCATGCATATTCTGTGAGAATAGTTGTCATTTGGATGCTCTGAGCAATGTGCTAAGAGCTGAACACAGCTTCAGTTCCTACATAAAATAGTGTTCTGTTCATGAATTTGTTACAGCCTTAAAGTGAGGAATATTCTGTAACTAAGCTGCCTCTAAGACACATTTATAAAATGCTTTGTAAAAGTAAATAAATGTTGTGAATAAATATGAAATAACACCATTATAAGTGGCTTATGAAAGAGCATTGCACAGAATTAGAAGAGAAACCTTAATCTGTTTATGCCAAAACTGAGTCTCAAAGCTCTCCCACCCCACATCTCCGTTGTCAAGACATGCAGCTGGTGCGTTGAGATCTACCTCTTGGTGAGATGTGTTTCACTGGGTAGTTTGTGTCTGCACACCTGATACCTTAGTTTGCATGCACTAATGGGAAATTTGTCTTGGTGTAGCATTAGTTCTTATAATTGATTGCCTTGTTGAAGTCGTCTGTGCTGTCCAGACAGATTGAAGTTTTCCCTTTGCTGAGTCTTTTAATTCAGAAATTTATTTAGAACTTCTTTAGAGTTTCTGCTGCTCTAACTAAAATAAGCACCATTCATTTCCCTGAGGATGTGAGTCCTGCTTTTTAGACCAGATGTTGTCTCTTGTTCTGGATTGGTTGTTCAACTGATTGACTCATTAAGAAGTACTTCTCCTTACATGTGTTTTGGGGATTTAGCACCTGGTAAATGTCTCCATGCCCTGAACTTTATTTATTTATTTTTTTAATTCAAACTGTTAATTAGAAAATGTATATGATACAAATATCTAAATCGTGCTAAACTAATGTAGCTGATTACTGACTCTTGATTGCCATCCAGATGGAATTCAGCTTTGAAATACCAGTAGGGCTTGGAGTAAAAAATTAACCTTTGGTATTTTTCTTCTAAAGAAGCTGTCATCTTGTGCTATTAATTTGTGGATACCACAAGTCAGTGACACAAACCCACAATGGATCATGAAACAAGCATTAACAATAGAGTAGCAGTTTGAGGTTATGGTCTTCCTATCTTTATCTGTCCACAGGAGTGGATGTCTCAATAGCTGTTATCTCAGCAGGCAGGACTGTAGAAATTCAGGCAATTGAGGACTGATCCTCTTTTTGTCACTGCCTCGTTCCTTCAGTGTGCAGTTGAACTTTGTGCATATCTGAAGCCAGTAGCCCACGTGGTTTGAGTTGCATTTTCTGTGGAGGATTGTCTTTTGCCTGTTTGCAAAATAACCCATTCATCCTTACCAGAGACAGCATTACACAGGCTACCTTCTAATAAGCTTCATGTTACTATATGTAAACTTGGCCTTTTTGAAAACATGCCTTTATTTTTGGTTATTGTTTCCCTCGTGGGAAGATTTTGGGTTTGACAGTTTCTCCTCAGAATTTGTTCTTCTAGGTCACTAGGATGTGTCGTAACAGAGCAGAGGGCCAAATTTCTAGTTTGGGAACAAACTCTGTCTGTAGCATTTCAGAGAAATTATCCTTTGGGAGACTTAGAGAGCTGCAAGTGGACTTTTATTCATACATTCATTAAGCACGTCACTGGTTGAAGTGTCCAGCCAACAGAAAAGCTTTAACTATCCACAGTCTTTGGGTTTTCTGATAATCCATTCAATATGAATGTATTGCATATAGTCACCTGTAGTGTGATGATACATATGGACAATCATTTAAAGGAAACAGGAACATTATTATTTGAAATTTCAGTCTGTATTTATGTTCACCTCCTGTGTGTCTTACCTACTGATCTGGAGCCCTTACCTTATTTTTACAGGATCTTTTTAAAATAGGATATCCATGTGATTGAGGAGAAAGTGGTGGCTGGGGTGAGTGTTGAGGTCCTTCATAAAACAAGTGGTGGAAATGGAGGGATTGAGCATGTACTTACAAGATTCTGTTAGGGTTAACAGTCTCTGCTTTGAGTGCTTTAGGCAGTACTTCAGTGCAAAAATTGCTAATAGTGATTTGTCATCTCTTAAATTCACATGCAGAGCTGTGTTGGCAAGGAGCATAAGGATGTTCCCATTAGTAACAGGCATAGCTATTAAATACAAAATTTACTATTAATACAGGTTTCCTGGCAAGGAGTGGCAGGGTATTTTAGACTTTATCGCTTCCTTGACAAAACGGAATCAATGTTGTGGTTTTACCCTGGCCGGCATGCAGCCACTCGCTCACTCCCCCAGCAGTAGGATGAGGGAGAAGATTGGAAGAGTAGAAGTGAGAAAACTCATGGGTTGAGATAGTTTAATGGGTAAAGCTAAAGCCACACATGCAAGCAAAGCAAAACAAGGAATTAATTTACTACTTCCCATCCATAGGCAGGTGTTCAGCCATCTCCAGGAAAGCAGGGATCAGTCATGTGTAACAGTTACTTCGGAAGACAAATACTGTAACACTGAATGTCCCTTCCCTTCCTTCTTTTTTCCCCCTGTTATATACTCAGCATGATGTCATATGGTATGGAATATCCCTGTGGTTACTTCGGGTCACCTGTCCCGGCTGTGTCCCCTCCCAATTTCCCCTGCCCCTCCAGCCCTTTCCCTCGCAGGGCCAAAGAAACTGAAGTCCTTGACTTAGTATAAACATCATCCAGCAACAACCAAAAACATCAGTGTGCTACCAACATTGTTCTCACACCAAATCCAAAACACAGCACTGCACCAGCTACTAAGAACAAAATTAACTCTATTATACCAGCTGAAACCAGGACAATCAGGTAGAGGAATTCTAAATTCATCATGTCTTTATTGTCTCATCAGACACCCAGCTGCAGGTTCAGCTTTGAGATTTATGATGTTTTTTCTCTTAAACTGCCTGTAGACAGGTTTTTTGGATCAGTCTCCTGTAAATAGATGAAATTGTATGGTATGGCTGTGTCTCTTCTTGCTGACCATGTTGTGTAGTTACTAGACTCGCAAGTAAAAAAGGGATTACTGTAATCTCCCGTGCAAGAGTGGTAGGGACTAAGGCTCAGGAGATTCCTTCAGGGAAGCTTCTACACCAGCCAGTATTGGGAAGTCCCATATGAGGTCTAATATTTTGTTGATTTTCTAGTATAATCTAGATCCTTGAAAAAAAGAGGTGAGTTGGAAATACTATTTTTATCCTTTCTGGATCTATGTAGGAAATTCCTTCAGTACTTCCCGTAAGAGAATCCTTCTGTTCTTTAAGGAGCTTCATCTATGGTTTCTAGAGTTGATTGTAATACTGAAATTAAGAAACTGGCTTCTAAACCTTTGGTGGTTTCTATGCTTTTTTGTTCCTTTGAGTTATAACCAGCCTTGTCAATGAGGAGTACTACTTACACATGGACAGTGTGCTTATATTACCAATGCTTCTAAAATATGTGGTGAGGCTGAAACATACGTATGTAGGACTTTTGTTTCTTAAGGTTTGGTAGGTAAGCAGGAACTGAGGACATTGAAGGACCTTTTCTCATGTAATACAACTACTTCCAAAGTTGCACATTTTTGTCAAACACATCTTTTAAATATTTTACATGTTTAAAACTTCTTTTTTACTTCTTTGCAAGTGTAACTTTTTTCAACAGTAATTGATAGAAAATGGCTTATTTTTAAGTTATTTCTAGTTTTATTACTTGTATTTTGGGAAAGGAGATGCTTTCTTCATAAATTTTAGTGTTGCCTTCTGAACCCTGCTATGGAAGTGAATAAACAGATTCAGTGGATCAATGGAGTCATTGGTTCAGTTCTGGATTCGTTACTCAGCTGTTACTTATCTGGTTTATATAATTAAATCAACCATCTGTTGGTTGTGAGGGAGTCAAGGTTCTTGTGTTACTTTTTCATAAGAAATAAAGGGAATTCTTCTGTCAGACTAATTTTGAATAATTATTGGGGTTTTTGTCTCTCGAAGTTGCTTACTAAGAATACTTGCTTTTTTATTTAAGATGCTGTAGCAGCACAGTTTATTATTTTTAGTGATTTATTGTTCATGATATATATAACTAAAAATATCTTTAGATCAGACAGATAAATAAAAAGTTGAAACTCCTTGAAACTTTTCTTTGAAAGCATTAAATGCAGTTGGTTAAGACAAGTCTTTGTTTTTGAACTGTGGTCCCTAATACAGATTTTGCTGTGGGGAAGGAGAGAAATAAGAGAATCCATGAATGTCTTAGTCTTTTTGAAGATTTGAATCTCATTGTCCATTTATTTTAGTAGTGTTAGAATATAGCCAAAGTTTTTGTGTGGATTGCTTTTATGTGATAGAGACAAGATATGGGGTATCAGCTTTACTACCTGGCGGTGGATGCTGGATGTGTGAAACTGAGTGCGTAAGCAAGGCTGCTGAAGTGGTGCGCACAGAAGCCTGCATCACAGGAAATCTTGGCCTGAGAGAAATTGCTGGTGAGTCACTGCCAGTCCCAGCAGTTGAGAAGCACAGGAAGGTTATTGTATCATGCCACTGCCTAGTGTCAGCAGTGAGTCATGTATACTTCTGCTGCAAAGGGAACGATGCACATAGATTTTGAGAGTTAAATTCTTCCTCAAAATAAGTTATCAAATGTTCCAATAAGGCTATCAGATTATCTTCTAGGAAAATTAAGGTATGTTTAATGTCTAGGTGCCATATGCTTAAATGTTACTTCCATTATTATATCGGTAATACACAGATTTATTTCAAGGAAATTATTTTTCAGACAAGAACTCGGAAAGAAACCTCATACTAGCAACAGCCTTGAACTGTTATATTTAAAATAGATGCTAGAGATTGTCATGAAGTTGTACTACTCATGTCTGTATTACCAAAGTACAACTTTTTTTGGGTACAATAAAATATTCTGAATATCTGTATGACAATACCTTCCCCCCTTTTTTTGGGGGGGGGGGGGGGGGGAGGCAGGGGATGACAGGGACACTAACATCTCCACAGAAAGGCTGATTACCACAGCAAGGCTTGTAGAGAAATTGTAGAGAAAAAAAAAACAACTTGCTAAATTAAATGATGTAGCCAAGAGAAGAGCGAACAAAACTTTGGACTCAAACCCTCCCCTTTATTTTTTTTTATGGGAGGAAAAGGGACAGAAGCAACAACTTCCCGGTTGAGAACAAATTTAGAAATTTTGCACTGAGTAATGCTACTCAGTTTCAGTAGAAAAAAAATCTGGCTGGTAGCTGTAGGTAAGTGGGGCTGGATATTATGGAGTTCATTACAGTAACTAGCTCCTGTGAGCTACTAGATAAAATACTATTTTTAAAGTACATAATCAAGATTAATTCACTGTATTTGTTATGTGCTTCTATACAGTTTAAAAGATTTAATACAAAACCATTTGTATTAAAAGTCTGGTTGTTACACTACCACATACATCAAAATGACCATTACTGCCCAAAGGATTGCTGATTTAGGTTGGAGAAAGCAATGGTGGGAAAGTGGTATAATCATGATTTTTTTTCTCAGAGATGTGATTGCATCACTTGCTTAGGTGTTCTCCAGAGCTTTTACAAAAATTATTATATTTTAATAAAGGAAAGGTTGCACTTGTATGATTATAGTCCCCTATTATATATTGCATTCTTCTGACAGTAGCTGCAGTTTGAGCTTATAAATTAGTTTTCAGTAGTTCAAGTAGTGATTTTATTTTTAAAGAAAAAAAAGCTTTTTTTCACCTATTCTCTATAATATACCCTTTGAACCCGTTTAATGACTGGCTATTTTTTCAACTGCTGTCACTTAAACTAAGATGGTTAAATTGGCACTTTTTTTCTTGAACTGTTCGTGGTAGGTTAATCAAAGAGGAGCTGCTCTATCCTTTCCTTGTAAAATTAATCAAATAACAGGCTTTTATTTTTAGGGTAGTACATAATGTTACTGGTATCCTTTTATATTTATTGAATGTTGTATATCAGGATTTTTAATGAAGTTTTTCTCATAAAACAGAATCACAATAAAAAAACCCCAACAAATTACTGTAACCAAAAAAACCCAACCCCCAAACCATGCCTGCAATGGAGTGCTGAACTTTAAAACTGGCTTTTACTTCATGATGTAGGGATGCATATCGGTTAAAAAGAATGATATGACTAAGGTATATGAAGTACAGATGTAAGAGCTGTTCTTTTGTGAAACTTGGATAAATTGAAACACATGTTAGAAAAAGATAAAATTATAGAAATATTTTGTGTGCATAACTAGAAACACAGAGCCATATTTGAAGACATGATGGATTTCTGCTTTCCATTTGTTGGACTAGTGTGTAGTTCCTTCTTTTCTGAGATTGAGATTCTTGGGATTTCATCCTAGACACCAAAGTGAAAATTTCCAGGTTCAACACTACCTCCTCTACAACGTTATCCCTGCTATTCTGGAAACTGAGGATAGAAACATGCTTTCTGAGGAAGGATTTTTCCATCCAGCTTTCTGCCTACCTCTGTGTAATAACTAGGGACTTGACCATAAGATAATCCTAAAACTATGTAGATTAGCTTTTCCCCTTCCTGTCAGTTGGAGTTTGTCACTGATGCTATTATGTATGCAGTTACCAGTTGAGGAAGGTACTCTGTATTTGGGGATACAGATGCAAACAGCAATCAATTAGTCTGTGGCAGAACAAGGTGGCAAATAGATGTCTGCTTTCAGTAGCAAAGGGCATAAAGCAAACCAAAGGTAGTTCTCTAATATCTTGTCCTCCAAGAAGAGTGTTTGTAAAGAGAAGTTTCTAAAAAGAACAAAACAAAACACAGTTTTCCCCCAACACCAATACCAACAGCCCTGAAAGCTTAGGTGCATATCTGGTCAGGGCTCGTTAGTCAGAAATGGCTATTGGAAATTATACGTATGGACTCCAGCTGCATTAATGGGTCTGTGAGGAAATCTTGAGGTTTGTCCTACTAGGTAGGGACAGGCTTGTTCTAGTAGGTTAGGTTAGGTAACTTGGGGATATGATCAGAAACAAGGAACACATATGAATCTTGAAGAATCTGGGGCACTTCATTTTGATTTGTAAATTGCCTGCTGACAAGGCCAGGTTGGATGGGGTGTTGAGCAACCTGGTTTAGTGGAAGGTGCCCCTGCCCATGGCAGGTGGGTTGGAACTAGATGATCTTTAAGGTCCCTTCCAACCCAAACCTTTCTATGATTCTGTGACAATCATAGAGTAGAATAAAATCATTTAGGTTGGAAAAGACCTTTAAGGTCATTCAGTCCAACTGTTAACATAGCACTGCCAAGTCCACTACTAAACCCATGTCCCTAAGTGCCACACCTACAAATCTTTTAAATATCTTCAGGGATGGTGACTCAACCACGTCCCTGGGCAGCCTATTCCAATGCTTGACAACCCTTTCAGTTAAGAAATTTTTTGTAATATCCAATCTAAACCTCCCCTAGTGCAATTGAGGCCATTTCCTCTTGTCCTATTGGTTGTAACCTGGGAGAAGAGACCAACACCCACCTACCTACAGCCCCCTGTCAGACAGCTGTAGAAAGGAATAAGGTCCCCCATGAACTTCCTCCTCTCCATGCTAAACCACCCCAGTTCCCTCAGCCATTCCTCATAAAGCTTTCTTTCTAGACCCTTCACCAGCTTTGTTGCTCTTCTCTGGACACGCTCCAGCACCACAGTGTCTTTCTTGAAGTGAGGGGCCCAAAACAGCACAACATTTGAGGTGCGGCCTCACCAGCGCTGAGTACAGGGGAAAGATCACTGACCTGGTCGTGCTGGCCACACTAGTTCTGATACAAGCCAGGATGTTGTTGGCCTTCCTAGCCACCTGCTGGCTCATGTTCAGCTGGTCATCAGCCAGCACCACCAGGTCCTTTTCTGCCAGCAGCATTCCAGCCACTCTTCCCCAAACCTGTAGCGTTGTATGGATTTGTTGTGACCCAAGTGCAGATTAAAGCACTGAGCCTTATTGAACCTCATGCAGCTGGCCTCAGCCCATCCATCCATCCTGTCCAGATCCCTCTGCAGAGCCTGCCTGCCCTCCAGCAGATCAACACTCCTGCCCAACTCTGTGTCATCTGCAAACTTACTGAGGGTGCATTTGATCTCCTTGTCCAGATCATGATAAGATATTAGAACTGGCTCCAATAACTGAGCGCTGGGGAACGCCACTTGTGACCAGCTGCCAACTGAATTTAACCATTCATTTACCACCACTCTTTGGGCTCAGCCACTCAGATTTTTTACCCATTGTAGAGTACACCCATCCAAGCCATGAGCAGCCAGTTTCTCCAGGAGGATGCTGTGGGAAATGGTGTTGAAGGCTTTAGTGAAGTCCAGATAGACAACATCCACAGCCTTTCTCTCATCTGCTAAGCAGGTCGCCTTGTCATAGAAGGAGATCAGTTTAGTCAAGCAGGACCTGCCTTTCATAAACCCATGCTGGCTGGGCCTGATCACCTGGTTGTCCTGTACATGCAGCATGACGGCACTCAAGATTATCTGCTCCATAACCTTTCCAGGCACCGAGGTTGGACTGGCAGGCTTGTAGTTCCCTGGATTCTCCTTCTGGCCCTTCTTGTATATGGGCATCACATTTGCTAACCTCCTGCCAACTGAGACCTCTCCAGTTAGCCAAGACTGCTGAAAATGATAAAATGATAAAAAAACCCCAAAAACTTGCATTATGGGGGCTTCATTCTGCTTCCCATCCCTGTTTTCAAGCTCAGGGGGCTGGGTACCCAGAGAAAGCTGGTCTTACTGAGGGAAAGAAGGCATTAAGTACCTCAGCCTTTTCCTCATCCTTTGTCACTGTGTTTTTCCCTGCATCCAATAAAGGATGGAGAGTCTCCTTAGCTGTCCTTTTATTGCTAATGTATTTAGAAAAACATTTTTTATTGTCTTTTATGACAGTAGCTGGATTAAGTTCTAGTTGGACTTTGGCCCTTCCAATTTTCTTGTTACATAACCTCATGACATCCTTCTAGTCCTTCTGAGTTGCCTACTCCTTCTTCCAAAGGTCATAAACTCTCCTTTTTTTCCTGGGTTCCAGCAAAAGCTCTCTGTTCAGCCAGGCTGCTGGTCATCTTCCCTGCTGCCTCATCTTTCAGCACATGGGGACAGCCTGCTCTTGTACCTTTAAGAGTTCCTTCCTGAAGAATGTCCAGCCTTCCTGGACTCCTTTGCCCTTCAGGACTCCCTCCCAAGGGACTTTTGTCAACCAGTCTCCCAAGCAGGCCAGAGTCTGCCCCCTGAAAGTCAGGGTAGCAGTTCTGCTGACTCTTCTCCTTCCTTCTCTGAGGAAAGGAGTCCTTTCCCTAATTCTTTCTAGGTCCCAGAATATATCCAACAGGTGAGGAGAATCTAATCTGGGGCTTCAGAACCCACCTTGTTCTGTTTCCCTCAAATAAAAAGTGTAACACTAGACAAATGAGCTTTCCAGATTTTCAACGCTACAAGCCCTTTTCAATTTAATTTTTCTTCTAGTTTTGAACTAACACTCTTATAAAACATGTAGTTCTGAGATTAACATCTGTGTTCAGACACTGGTGCCATGCTTAAGCTCTTGCTAGAGTTGGTGGATTGACACCTTGAACTCACAACAGGGAATTTGTTCTCCTTTCTGTCTTGACAGTTGTTCATCCAGATCGATCAGAAGATTAAGATGCTTCTCTGAATAATTTTTAAATGCATATCACTTGGTTACAAGGTGGTTTGCATAAATGCGCTTGAACCAGAATCAAAATACTGAATTGTACTGCATTTTTATTCTTTTTATCTCTATTTTTGCAGATCTTGGACAGTTATGTATTGTCAGTCTGGTATATAAAGAAGCAAGGGAGTTCAGTTATTGCTCTGCAAGAAGCCTAACAGCGTGACATATTGCTTTAATGACCATGTAGTAGTGATTCATGAGTAAGTAATTCCTGAAAAGGTTTATTAAGAGGCAGTATTCGTTCAGTGAGAGATTCACCCTGAATGATTTTACCAACACAGTCTACAGCGACTGTCCATTTTGATCCATGGACAATGCAAGACTATTCTGTGTTAGATACTTTCATGCTTATTGCAGTGGACTCAGATCTGCTTTATGTTCTTCTATCTATTCACTTGGTTCCTAGAGTGATGTGCAAGACACAGTATTAAAACTTTTCACTGACAAAAGTTGTTCTAGCTGTCAGTCCTATTGCAGACTACCCATTTTAGCTTCTCTGATTCACATTCTGATCAGATGTATCTCTGGCATACTAAGAACTCAACTTTCCGCACCTGATGGCTTGAGCTGCCAGAGGGAATTGCCTCTTGCTTTGAAAATTCTTGTACCTAGCAGAAAGATGTCTGCGGGGAAGAAACACTCTTCTAAATGGAAGGACTTTTCTGTTTAAGTATTTTCATCACATTCTAGTATCCAATAAAGGTTTTCATAGTGAAAATCCTTGACTTAATATTTCCAAAGCAGCATGTGACCCTTGTATCTGTCACTATCATGGTACGTCTATCAGAAATTTGAATGCCTCCTGTTCAGGTAGGTTGTACTAGGCCGCCTCATTTCTAGAACTATCTAAGTTCCTCTTCATGCTTTGCTGTCACTTATCTCTTGAACTCCTTCAAGGGGTATTGTGTTGCCTCCTCAAGGTCACAGAAAGCTCCTTTAGAACTTAATGTAATGTGCTGTTTTCTGCTTTGCTATCAGAGGTGCTGCTGTCATTTCAGCGTGAGGGTAAGTGTCAGGACATTGTGATCAGAGTTTTTTTACATGTTCTTTCACAGGGACAGTGATTACTGCAGTCATATTCTAAATTTATCCTGAAATACTAGTAAGGCATTTGATCTGCCTGTCTTCCCAAAACTATACTCGGCATAAGAGACTTCATGTATCCAGAAAAGAGTGTTTTCAAGTCTGTCCCTTTGTGAGTGCAGCCAATATTTTATGGCAGAGAGCTGAGAAGATAACATGTGTAATGTTGAAAAGCCACAGGTTTGAAAAGGCTTAGTTGAGTCTCACTGATGATTGCTGCTATTGCAAATTTTGTTACAAATGGGTTTCTATTTTATTCTTTCTTGCATTTCGAAGAAAATTAACAAAGTTATGAAGATGGAAGGGATGCATATCTTCCATTTGGGAAGAACTTACCTTGCTTGTGAGAACATCAAGCCCTAATCTTGCAAGATAGACTTAAAGTGATTCCTGCCATTGTGGCTGACTGCTGTGCCACTGATAACTCTAAAAAAGCCTACTCTACTTACTTGAATAAGGGAAAATGAATGAGGTTTTGGGGGTTTTGTCTGTATATAGCAATGCACAAACTATAGTCCTCTACGTCACTGATGATGTACCTGCGTACTGCTCTTGTTGCAGCTGTCTTTGTAGGCCTTTTGGATTTGGGGCCAATTGAGTATGTAAGTCTGCAGTTATTTCTTACTTGGCTTAATACAAGAAAATCATGTGCAAATGCTTTTCCAGGAAACTTGTTTTACTTTCCCTGAAGAACTGATGATATGGCAAATGTGAGAAGATGCAATGCTTACAATTATGTATGGGATAGAAAGCAGTTAGGAAGGTATATTATAGAGGCTATGAACAAGTAAAGCAAGAATGAAAGTATGACTGTGACATAGCCAAATTGGTCCCATCATCTTCTGAAACAGTGGGATGAGATGTTGGGCATGCAGGGCCTCTTCACACTGTAGTCATCTCTGTAAGATGATTTTTGCCTTGCAAGGTTAGCATCTAATCAGCACAAAGAAAATTATAAGCAGGCTGGCAAAGTCTCATTCTACACATGGTCTGTGCAGCAAGAGGCAGTAGTTGGTTATCTCCCTATCTTGGTTGAACATTGTGCAAAGACTCCATGGGCAAGAACTTTCTATGTGTCACGGAACAGCCATATGTTGTTTGAAATCCTGAATGTCGTATGTTCTATTATTTGACTAAGGATCAAGTCCTTAGTGCAGTCTTCTTACAGTTATGGCCATATCTGGTTGTCTGATGCTTTTCTTGCTCAAGAAAATGTCTCTGAAAAGCCAACAAACAAAACACCAGTTAATTTCAGTGTTTTCAGCTTGCTGGTGAGCCACTGTCCAGATTTTATGGTTCTGTCTGATGGAGCTAGCAACTACTCCATTTCTTCAGCTTAGCAGCTGAATATTGGGCTTTTGATATCTTGTCTGGACAGTAACTCAATTTCTGGAGGCACAAGTTTGGAAAGAACACTTCCTGGTGTAGTCATCAATCCGTAGTCTCTAGGCACTGGAGATCTCCCACTACTGCTTGCAGGTGAAGGGTGCCACTGTGCTGCATTCCAGATTGACAAGGAAGAACAAACTATTGTGTTGCTGGGCAAGCAGAAGTTGGCAAAGCTTACAGTTTTATTACACCGCAGCCTACCTTGTAACTGTTTCTTTAGTCCTCAGCAGTCACAAGCTTGAAGTATTCAAAAAGCTTTAAAGGTCAGGCCAGCTCCATGCTTTATCCCCTTACATGAGAGACAGAGGGTTTATGCATGCAGATGCAATTATCCAAAATATTTCAGTCAAGATATTCTTGCTGAGATTTATACTGTAATATCTCCGAACCAACTAGTATAGAAGAAGGTTTAAACTGTGGAGGTGTTGGCAAGGGGAGGGTGATGTGGATAAAGTAGTCACGGCTTTCTTCTTGTGCGTCGATTTTTCGAATACTACTCTTCCAATATAAATCATCAGCTGTTTTTCCTTACTAGAGCACAGTGTTGATGTATGCTTGTATCTTGGAAAATACTGAACACAAGATCAAAGGTTGTGTAGCAGAGCACCTTTTATCTTGGATGGATTCTTTGCATCAGCTAATGGAAGGATACATTTGCTGACTTCCCTAATTGAGGTGACTAATAATATGTTTTTGCAGAGAAGCTCCTGATCTATGAACAAAATGAGTCATGTTTCATGTAGATGCTCTTAATTTGAAAATATTAGACATGTATACATATGTAAATGTTAAAATTCTCCTTCCCTTAAGTATCCTAATGATTTCTACTTACTTTCCGGGGATGAGAGGTTCAGAAAAGCTGAATTTGCACCTAAGCACCTATTTCATGGGCACAACGTTTAGAAATAATCAATACTGTGGATTAAATCGGGTGTTTTGCATACACATGAAAAATAGTGTAGGACTGAATTCTAGAAGTTGTGTTGTGGCTGGCCTGAGTATAGATCAGTCTGATGTTTGTGTGTTGGCTTCTTTTTTTATAGAAACTTCTTGCATGAGGATCCATTTTATCAACACAGTTTGTAACAAAAGAAGTTTGTGCTTGCCAGACAGGGGACTCAGAAACTGTAAAGAACTATTTTACTACAGTGTGTGAAACTGTGTATATGCAAGGACTCTTGTTTCCCCAGCAGCATAAGAACAAATAATCAAAGCTCATATCTGCTTATAAATAAAACATGATATTTAAGTAGTGTAATGCTAACCCAATTTGGACAGCCTAGCAGGAAAGAGAGGTTAAAATCGTATGGAAATTTTTGATTCTGATGAGAAATTCTAAACATTTGCCCTAATCCCCAAATTCCTGTTCTCAAGAACGATGAGGGGCACTTCAAAGAATCCAGTTTCTGCCTCCAGAATCATAGCGCGCTGACACTCAAAGCATGTGAAATGTAGATGCAGGAAGATTTGCCTGAGAAAAAGCTTGTGAAACACACTAAACTACTAATGTAGATGTACCTTTGGAAATTTAACCACATGGTAGCTGGGACTAACTGGTATGACTTTAGAAATAATTTTCCTCTGAATTCTGTAGCCTACTAGACCAATTGTGGTATCAGCCACAGAGCTCAAATTCCCTTAGGAAGCGGGAGCACTGTCAGAATTACATTCATATTTCAGAAACTGATAGATAAACTGATGTTTTTCAGAAGTTTACTAGGTTAGCCTATACTTAATCAGAATTTTTATTCTTATTGCACAGGTATGTGCAATAAGAAATTTCTTCAGAATAAGGTACGTATCTACTGTGCATCAGGTATTCTGTAGAAACTGCCCATATACATGCTTTATTCCTTGAATATAGAAATAGCTTACGTTTTTTCTTTGTAACATAAACTGCTTCATGTTTATCATAGGTAAAATCTTTCACGTGGACATTTACCACTAAATAATTGGTGTACTGCATTTATCCTGTTTTACCTTGCAGCTTTTTTTATGGATGTACCTCTACACTTGGTATGAGGTGATTGAATTGCGGTTTTGGTTCTTCTGTGGCTACAGGTTTATTAGGTAGTTTCTGACCTTCTTACTTCAGGAGTTTAAATTAATTCCTGCTGGTTTGCTTGTGTTTGGTTTGGGTTTTTTGTGGTTTGGGTTTTTTTTTTACAGACAGAGGCGAAGGAATTAGGCTGCTGCATGCTGCCCCCTTAAACCAAATGAGTCAATTTGCGTTAGTCTAGTTCAGCTGACAAATGTGTTACTGACAAATTAAGCTCTTTACCTGTAGCATTTTTTTACCATCTTGCCCTTCTGCTTTCTCAGAGATAATGCAATGTATGGTTGTCTTTAAAATACAAGTCTCTATCTTTGACTCTCACAAATTAAATCCTATTAAAATCATAGCTGTATTTTGTATCTTAAACTAAACATTATGAAAATCACCCAATGATTTCCATTTAAATAAGGGTTTTGAAGCCCCATATCCATCTTACAGGGAGTATGTAGCATTTCTGGAATCAGCAAGTTCTGTTTCATCACAGCCCTGCTGGACACCTGACATTAGCCCTTTTTTCAGTTTCTTTGCGTGGGCTGCAGCTGAATGTCAGCAGGGACTCCCTCAGCCAGCCAGGCCTTTGCTTCTGCAGTGCATTCAGCAGAATCTATTTCCCAGAAGTGCCGCCAAAACATTAACTCTTTGAGAATGGGAAAGAATGATTTCCCATAGTGACCAAATCCTATTCTAGCATTTGCCATGTGATCTCTTTTGAGCTGAATGTGGTTCGTCCTCTTAAAAATGTTTGAAGTGCTTTCATTGTAAAGAACATGAGAGGAATCATCATAATGCGAAAGTTTATGACTGTGTCTGCGGATTTGCTGGCAGTAAGAGGACATTTAATTTCCGTCATTTTCTGGTGATGTACATTTGAGGGCAGACCTTACTGAATTGTCTTCTGAAATAAAATATGTCATAACTGTTGTATCTTTTCTTTCCAGACTAGTAGCGTTGTAGTCATGATGATCTACAGACAAAAGTAAGGCAGTGTTTGTATGTACTACAAGTACATCTGTTTCAGACCTGGAAGGGCTTTTGTAGCTGAAAGCCTGTCTTTTTTCCCCCCAGCTGTAAAAATAGTTGGCTGAATAAGATTAGCTGTTAACTGGCATCTTGCAGAATTCTAGATTTTTGGTTTTGTAATTTGGTAAACAAATTACATCTGTTTACTTTTTAATTTTTTTTCTTTGTCCCTGGGTTGAATCCTGAAAGATAAATACAGAAATATGTGATATGTAATAAAAAAATGCAAACCTGTCCTATATCTTTCCAAGCACTTACTGTTTTCTACATGAAGAACAGCTTGGATCACTGAGCAGATTTGTAGAAAACTTCCAAATACATGTACATCATAAGCTGTCATTCAGTACAGAATGTACTGGCATTGTGGGTTAACAGTAGAAGTTGTCAGGTAATTTTCAGTAGCTAAGTTTGTCAATAATATTTTTATAAGAAACTTTTATTGAATCTGCTAATTTCAGCAAAACTTCTGTTAGGAAAAAAAAAAATCTTCTCTGTAGAGTGGAATTTCTGATTAAAAATCAGAGAAGGGTGAGGTGCAATCAACCCCTGAGCAGGAAGTAGACTTGGTCAGGGATGCTCAGTAGAGTGTGGGAGATGCTAAGGGGTTTCTTGGCTAATTCAGACAAAGACCTTGAGCTGAGATTCATCTTCCCTTTATGACACCATGATGTGAGAGATGTAGATTTAAATTCTGAAGTGAGTAAATATTCAGATAGATACGTGTACAAAGCAGAATCTCTCAGGCCCTTCTATAAGAGTATGGTGTTACAGATGTAACCAAGGACAGTTTATTGCCTACTAACTAGAGTCTCATTTGGGAAGTATGAAGATGATTAGTAAGAGCTTGAACCTTTATCTCCCAGGCTGAAGCTTTTCTAACACAACACTAACTATTGTAGTCAGACTGTGCTGTTTCTCCCTGTCCTTCCCATCACCCTGTATTCTCTTGCTTCTGAATATGAGTCTTCAGTGTTCTTCAGTGGAAGAGGAGGGTTTTTTTAAGTTGTTGAGTTTTGAAGAATGTAACGATGCTTCCCACGTCATTGTGACACCTTTCTGTGACACAGTATCGCATAATTGCATTTTATGTTTTCCCTTGTTGCTGGGAGAGAGTAGGTTCTTCTCTTCCTTTTTGTTGATTGTTAACAGGCATCTCTTGAACATACCAAATTTTGTCTTGATATTCCAAAAATTAAATTAATTTCTATGATTAACCTACTTAGAATTTAAATCCAGGAGATTAAGGAGAAGTTAACCACATATGTGTTGAGTGCCTAGGTGCCTTGCCTGTATTGCAGAACTCACAGTTCTAATTTAGGCATTTAGACTTCTTGAATAAAGTATGGGATTAATTATGTACCTGATTACGGTAGTTACAAAGACAGTATCTGCAGTGTGAATAGCCTAAATCAGGCAACCAAAACCAGACAGACACATGCATATTGGAATCTTAAACATCATGGCTTGCTAGGTCAAACTCTGTTTTGCAAAGATGAGTGTGGAAATCCTTTCTTTAAAAAGCATGTCACAGTTTAATCCTTTCTTTCAAAATCATGCTAGCAGCAATGGCTGCCTCCTTTTGATCTAAGGTCTAGGGTTAGAATACAGGTCTTGGCTGTAGAGTATCAAATTCCTTTCTCTCTCTGAGTATGTTAAAATGCACATCCCCCACTACCTTTAGAATGGCAGGATGATAAACATTTAAGTTAATTGGAGGTATTGCTATTCAGGTCTTTCTGTTCTTATGCGTTCTACTAATTAGAATAAGAAGCTGTGTTCTTTTTAGTGTTTTCTGTCAGGCCTACTGCATCTTTAAATATTTCATGCAAAATGGAAAAGCTTCAACAGGGAGAGATGAAAATAGCTGCCTGCAGCAAGGTTCTCAAACTCGCCAGTTTAGCAATGGGTACATTGCCTTATCCTGAGACTGCAACAGCAGGACTGCTTTGTGAACCAAACATAAAGAACTTCTATTATCATTGGCTGCAGTCATACTGTAGGTTGGAAACTTATCTAACTAATCTTCCCAGGTGTGGGAAATGTGGATTTGAATCCTGTTAGGTGGAGGCAAAGACTGAATCATGTTCTGCTACTTACAGATGTAAATTTTGTGTTGCTGGATGAAAGGTAAACTCTGTCTCTGTGTAGAACCTGGTTAACAAACTTTTAAGTTGCCCCATGTAAGTAATACAAGCAGAGGAACACCCAGTAAGAGGTTGTTTGCACATTGCCCTTGTAGGATTTACATTTGAGGTGGGCCTGAAGGGGCTTAGATCTGTCAAAAGAAAAGTACATTGGGCATAACCAGCCCTACAGAACTGTACTCACAAAAGTAGCTTTGTGATTTGCAGGTGTAGTTATAATTTGCTTGAAGACCTATTTTCATTACTTGAAAAAACAGAATCCTTAAGGTCTGAAATAAGAGCAATAAGCTTCAAGCAATGTACAGGTTCAACATAATTGCTTTGACTTTAATTATGTTACCTTTATTAAACTATTTAAGAAAAGCATGATTGGTACTTACTCAGCAGAGTATGGTCTAACGAAGCGCAGTGGTATTACAAAGTATTTTTACTTGTTTATTTCTAGATAAGAAGTTTCAACAATATTTTTCAAGTTTGATCGAGGTCTCTAGTCAGGTCCTAGAGTAGGATTAAGCATCAGTGGCTAGTATTGCATGAACTTGGAAAATATTTTGCCTTTCTGGGATAGTCACTGATTTAAAAGTGAAGTCTAAGAAATGGTTGAGAAGCTAGTAAGACTTGCCTGCTCCTTCAGAGGAAAAAGGATATTTTCTTTGAAATTATATAGAAGACGAGCTATGTTAACTGAAAAAGTAGTTTATTTATGATGCCAACTAATAAAGAGTTTTGTTCCATTATTCTGAAAATCATAACAAAATTTTGGAAATCAGAGAAAAGAACCCATTTTGCATACATCTTGCATGTTGGAAAGGAGTGGGTGTCAAAAGCATAGAATAATTTTCTATGGTGAATTTTCCAGTTACTTTGTACATAATGAAGTTTGTTCCCAGCTGAGGCGTTCAGAGAACAGTGATAGTAATTCATAAGCTTGGTGCTAACCCTTCCTCTCCCCCCACCTCTTCATTTTTCCTGGGAAACTGAATTCAAGACACTTGCTGACCACTCATGTTGGGTGTTCCAAACTCTCTTGTCCTTACTTAAGGCTGTTGGGTATCAATAAATACTGTTTGTCACTGGGATTAATTTCTTTTTTTCACACCACATTTCTGAATTGTATGATAGATTTTGGTTCTTTGACACTGTTGTGGTTTAACCCAGCAGGTACCTAAACACTGCACAGCCGTTTGCTCACTCCCCCTGCTCTCCATGGGATGGGGGAGACAATTGGTGAAAAAAAAAAAGTAAAATTAATGGGTTGAGATAAAGACAGTTTAATAGGACAGAAAAGGAACAGAAAATAATAATGATAATGATAAAAGAATTAGAATGTACAGAACAAGTGATGCACAATGCAGTTGCTCACCACCCACCAACCGATGCCAAGCTTGGTCCCGAGAAGTGGCCCCTGGTCAGCTTTTCCCCCATCTTTATATGCTGAGCATGACGTTGTGTGGTGTGGAATATCCCTTTGGTCACTTGGGGTCAGCTGTCCCGGCTGTGTCCCCTCCCAGCTCCTTGTGCCCCCCCAGCCCGCTCGCTGGTGGGGTGGGGTGAGGAGCTGAAAAGACCTTGGCTCTGTGTAGACACCACTTAGCAACAACTACAAGATCAGTGTGTTATCAACATTATGCTCATCCTAAATCCAAAATACAGCACTGTACCAGCTATGAGGAAGAAAATTAACTCTATTCCAGCCAAAACCAGGACAGACCCAAAAGTTGCATGGAGGCTTTTCCAGCTTTGGGGGAGATAATTTCTGTGGGTCTGAGACACAGTTTTTGCCTATGTAAACTGAAATGAGATTTCACAACAGACCAAATGGTAAAAATACAGGAATTAGGTTGTGGTGATTTAGTCCACTGATGTTTATAAATAACCCAAGTTTCATTTGGAGACAACACTGAGTAGAGGAAGTAATTTCATGTAGTAGATGATGTGGTTCTTCAGAAGCAGCTCTTTTCTTGCCTGGGAGAAAGGAAGTGCTGAAGTGGCAGTATGTGGAGAGGCAGGTGGAAGCATGTAGGAATTTGTTTATTAGCTAGGAACAACACACAGCTGGGCTGTGGGTAAGTAGAGCTTCTCAAATACAAATGGAATTAACTCGTGGAATTGTAAAGTTGTGTCTAGTGAGGTTATTGTGTAAGTTTAATGAAATTTAAGGATGTTCTCACACTACTGCTTTTGTAGTGCTTCTGATTTTATTGGTGTTCTATAGGTACAGATGAGGCAACCCTTTTCATGAGTGCAGTCAGTTTTCTCTTACAGCTTGATCAACATACATTAATTGAAGAGATGTGGTAGTTTTGATTGCCTGCCTGCATGCTGGCATGTTTGTGGTAGCACTGCAATTTTAAGGCTTGGAGTTTGTCTGACATTCTCACTTTGACTGTGGTTTGGAGAAATGACAAGAAATGAAAATTGGAATCTTTAATTAAAAAAAAGGGAAAAAGTGATTTCTAAAAACATTTTCAAAATCCATAGATTCCCTTGAGATAGTTCTTTTCTTCTCTTAAACTGCTAAAAGCTGACTTGGAAATAAATCTGAGCATCCACCAATATATAAACACAATGTACTTTTTAGAACAGAGTAATTAGTTATTCCCTCACCTAATACACCTTTGCTATGTTATCACATATTTTGTAACCTAAAGTGTAGTTTTAGATTAGCAGAATTAGTATCTGCCAACTATTGTGTTATTTAAATAGAAGAAAAGACAATAACAGCATCTCAAATGGACCATGAAGCTACAAATTTAAATTTATTTCAGTTTATGCTGATACCATAAATGATGGTTCCATTTTCTTCTCCACCAGCTCTTTGACTGCATGTTCCCACCCCTACTTCGCACCAGGATCAGCATCAGTGTAGTCACTCCCATCAACTGGATCAACGATCTGGCTGGAAAGACGTTTTGTGTGGTTTGGATGGGGCTGAATTTTTAACCAGGTGACATTTTGGTCCAGTTGTCAGTACCAGCCACCTAAGGAAGGACAGAGAGCTGAATTGTTCCTTTTAGCGGCAGTGTGGACTTAAGTGAGCTGATGGTAGAACAGCACCTTCGGTTTTGAAAAGCTAGGCCAGAACACAGAAGGAGGGGAAGTACTCTGTGAAGTACTGAACTTTGTAAAGAAAGTGGGATTGGATTGCCTTTATGCACCATTCTATACAGCCAAACTAACCATTAGCATTTGTAAAAGAGGTTAAAGATAGATGATTGTGCTGCAAATACTGTCTTCTGTGTATTGTCTTTTCATAGAATTGCAGGATGGTTGAGGTTGGAATAGACCCCTGGAGGTCAGCTGGTCCAACCTCCCTGCTCAAGCAGTGCTGTCTAGAGCTGGTTGCCCAAGACCATTTCCAGGCAGTTTTTTAGTATTTCCATGGAATTTTACATAAGAATTGTATAAATATATTCTTGAAGTAGTACTTAAATTCAAATCCTTTTACATTTCATCTTTTCACAAATATTTGAGAGAAATGAAGTACCTGGATTTATGTCAAACATACTAATTTGGCACCATCTTTATATTATAGACCTGAACAGTGTGTGTCTTGCGTCAAGCTTGATCATAGATTATAACTAATTCTGACTAGTACTTTAATCCTAGTGAATATTGGAAGTAGCTGTATTGCAAACACATTTTTGTAATGTGTAAAGGTAGACCCCAGTGATCAGTCTGTCTGACTTGTTCACATTCAGACTAAACTGTAAGTACGTCTGCCGCTCTTAAGGGAGTATAGGAGTATCACTTGGTGTGTATGTCATCCTTGGTAATCAGATCTTTGTTGTGTGTTAGTACTTGTCGGTTATTGTCTTGATACTTCTGTCTTGCTGAGAAGAAAACACGTGTGTATCTAAATATGAAGGGAGGACTTTTTTCTAAGTAAACTGCTTCTCCCATATTATCCCACTATATTAACCCACTGTATTCACAGGATTTAGTGTCCTGCAGAACTACAAATTACTGCTGATCATTTGATTGATCAGTTCCTCCTTGTAAGGTGGCAATTTCTGTTCTGTACTAAAATCCTCATACATAAAATTGTATGATGTGACCCTTCTCCCCCATCAGCATATATTCAGCTGTCTATAGTTATAGTTCTTTCTGACATGCTGAAGTGTCTTCTGTAAGTCAGCTGGGAAATCTGTGCTGTGTGTAGTGTTAGTGCTAAAGACCTTGGGAGTCTTCATGGCTGATGACATTTTATTAGACGATATGTAAATACTAATAATCAGGTGTCCCTCTGCTTTGCCAAGATAGTAATTCTAGTCTGGGACTTATGCAGAATTCTTCTATGGGGTACACAAACATCTGGAAAAAAAATATTTTAAGCTCTCAGCTTACTGACAAATGCCTACTGATGTTTTCCTGTTTGAAATAGTGGCTCAGTCGAGTTGGTGGAAGTGGAAGAGTCACCCAAGTAAGAGGTTTCTAGTGTTAAGCAACTTCTACCAGGTATAAAATGAGGGACTTGAAATTTCTGTAGTATAATCCAGTTCCACCTCAATTCTGCTTTCAAAAATGTAGGTCTATTGGTGTTCTGGTTTCCTCATGGTAGTTCAGGAGGACGGGCATGGGTCATACTATTCTCTTTTTCTCCAGTGGAGGGAATCCTCTGATTTTATTTATTTATTCTTTTAGCATATGCAGATGACTATCCAGGCTCTCCAAGATGAGCTTCGGATCCAGCGGGACCTGAACCAGCTGTTCCAGCAGGACAGCAGCACTAGAACCAGTGAGCCCTTTGTGGCAGAGCTCACAGAGGAAAATTTCCAACGACTTCATGCAGAGCATGAACGCCAGGCCAAGGAACTCTTCCTGCTACGTAAAACCTTAGAAGAGATGGAACTGCGTATTGAGACACAGAAACAGACCTTAAATGCACGTGATGAGTCCATCAAAAAGCTGCTGGAGATGCTGCAGAGTAAAGGTCTGTCAGCAAAAGCCACCGAGGAAGATCATGAGCGAACAAGACGGTTGGCTGAGGCAGAGATGCATGTGCACCACTTGGAAAGCCTTCTTGAACAGAAGGAAAAAGAAAACAACATGCTGAGAGAGGTAAGTGACCAAGTTTGGGTTCATCTCCAATCTTAAGCTCTTCTCTGTCTCCTCCATTTCACAGCTTTAAGGAGAGAATCTTCCATCCTCTCTAAAAGTTATCTTTTACATTGCAAACTTGACATAATTTTTCCCTGTTTTAAAACTTCTTTATGGCTTCCTTGTGTGTGCTTTCTGGGGTTTTATGCTTTAGGCCCCACTTTCACTGTAGTCTCCATATGAAGCTCTGGAGGTGAATTTTCACAGATTGTAAAATTCATTCTTCCATTCTATTTTAGTGTGAGAGAAAGTAGCTACCTGTATTTAGGAGACAGCTGAGAGAAATCTTTGCAGGAGTAATGGATGATTGCTCTACGGTTTCCATGGAAACACTCCTCTTGCTGTGAAGGGTATTTGATAAAACTATTGGGTGCCCTGGATGCACAGCCAAAAAAAAGATAACTTAAAGGGGACATTGCTGTACACATTAACCCCTTCCCACCATACCTCTGAAAACAGAAAAGAAAAAACATTGTTATATCTGTATTGCACCTGTATTGTATATCTGTATTGTAGAGGAGTACAATGGCAGGCATTCTTCACTATTAATCATCCTAAACTAGTCATAATAAAATCCAGGCTACGTATAACCACAGAATCATTTAGGTTGGAAAAAACCTTTAAGATCATAATGTCCAACCGTATAAGCATCTTGGAAAAATAAAGGACAATAAATGAGTTGTTTTGTAGCCAGTGTCATTACATTTCTTTATATTGTTAAATGTATTTTCCTCTTGTCAACCAACCTCCCAAAGTATTCTATTATTAAGTTCTGAAAGGCTAGTAATTCAGCATGTGTTGTGTACGTACTCAGGTGTGTATGTATATATGTGTATTCACGAATGCTAAGTTTTTCTGTAAAGATTAATTTACATCTATATCTAGTCTGAATGCATGAATTGATAACTATACAGGTATGTGTAACACATATATGTGAATCTAATGACCTGTTCGGGGCATTGTATGTCTACTTTGTGGCTTAGCTTTTTTTTTTGAAAGCCTGGCACACAGACAAAATTGAAGCCCTCTGTCTAAGAAGCCAGGGAAGCAAGGTCTGGCACAGAGGGTTTTGAGGTGTGTTTGAGCAAATTCTACTTAATACCTCTTATTCATATATTTTCTGTGGCCTGACCCATTGTACTTGTGCTCTTGCAAGCATTTATATAAGAAAGCTAGAGCCCATTGCATTTCTAAGCCAGATTTATGCCAGATTTATTTTTATAGAGCAGTAATCTCTTGAGTGTCTGCAGTGAAGATAGTATGATTCCAGAGTTTCTACACCATGCTTTTTCCTTTATTTAGCAACCAATGATAACTGTGTTCCAATTCTTGTATCTATTTCAGGAAGAGCCCCAAATGGCTTCCATTTGTTGCTGCTTTAAGTCCAGCAACATAAATGAAAAGCTGGCAGGAGCTGTGTAATTTTTTAGGAATGCAGTTACATTTTTTTCAGCTATAGATGAGTAGATGTCGAGGGATAAAAATTCTTGTTTCATTCACACATATGTGGAAATCATCAATCATTTAAATCCTAGCCTTTATGGTAAAGGGTTCCCTGGGGAAGGTAGAGATGGGTTACTGACTTTGAAAGCGCAAATGCTGTTTATCTAATATTTTAAAATTAATGACTTCTTGCTGCTTACACAGCTCTAATCCATTGAGAAGGGTAAGCTGGGCGTGCTGTAACTGGTAGCTCACGCCATTGATACGATGTGGGGTCCAGTCTAGTAGCCTTGGGAACATGGTGCCACATGCAGAGTTGCCAAATTATCTCCTTGCGGAACTGGGTCACATCAGGAAGGGTTTTGTTAAGTACCCTTGTGTAAGTGCCCACGTTGAGCTCTGAGCTAGACTGAGCTAATTGAACTCAGGCTTGTCTGCATGAAACTCAGGTCTCATCCTTGGGGCTCCTGGAAGCTGGAGAAAATCAGGGGATGTCGCTGAACTCTGGCTGGTTGTATCTGACTTCCTGAGCATCAAGTTGCTCTGCTCTGCAGGATCTGGTTCAGAGTTGTTACCACTGTTCTACATTGGAAGTTGTCTCTGTGCAGGACATTTTAGGTGTGTCTGCATCACCCTCCTCAGCTAATCTTCCATTACATGTTTGTCTGTATTTCCATAGCTTTGGGTTATTTTAGCCCTTTGCTACCCCAGGTACAAACTATGAACTTTTTGAGCTGCCTTGAAGAAGTCAATCAACTATCTTCATGGTTCTGTATCTAGCATTCCCAGGATCTGGAAAGGCATGCTAAATTCTTTTTTAAATGCTGCTGTTAGAGGGGGCATTAGTATCTCAAAGGGATTTGCATGAGCTTGGGAGGCCAGCATTTGTACTTCCTGTTCTAATACACTGGAAAAGCTGAGAAAAACCTAAATAGCAGTTTTGACCATTTTAGCTGAAGCACTTCCTGAGATGTCAGAACCCACTAGTACTGCTTCTGACTTCACAAGTGTGTCAGACATCTGGTAAAAATCTTTACGGGGAATAATAATAAAGACCTGCATCTTGAAGCAAAAAGGTATCCCTCCATTTTTCAGTTTTGAAGCCTACATGTAATTCAAAGCATGATGTTGAAACTCAGGGTCATCAGATGGTTTCTTGGACTGACAGTGAAGGTGCAGTGGCCAGCAGTTTGAAAATTAAATACGAATTCATTGATTTCTTCAACTATTGCTAGTACTGTGATTGTACTGAAGATTGCACTGATTTCCTAAGGAAAAGAAATTATTAGAGAGCTCAGACTTACGGTTCTGATAAGATCATAACCAAGGAATAGCTGACTGGTTCAGGCCAGTGATCCATTTCATCCTCTTAGTGGCCACATAATGGCCATGTGCAGACACCCAGGTAAGGGTAAGAACAAGATAAGCATGATGCTTCTCTGTAATGCTGTCCCATCTTCCCAACTATTTGCAGATGAGGGTTTTCTTGATTTTTTTTTTTGGTGTCTTGTCAGTTTAGTATCCTCCATGGATCTGCCATCCAGGTACATGGTCATTGTCTTCTTGAGCCCCTGTAAACTTTTGCAGCTGTAGCATCATTTGGTAAGTGGTTCTGTAGGCCTACTATCTGTTGCAGGAAGAACCAGTCTCATTTCTTTTGAGTTTGAACCTGTCTCCCAGTAGCCTCATTGGCAGCTTCTTGCACTGGAAAATACAGAGAATGAGTGATTGCTACTCACAATTTCAGATTTGTCATATCTCTTCTGTGTTCTCTCTTCTTCCAGGCTGAAAAGTCCAATGCTGCTTAATTATTCCTCATATAGAAGATATTGCATATCTTTGAACATCTCCCAGAGCACTGTCTCAGTCTCCCATACCCATGTTCCTGCAGATATTGAGACGTATCTCCATAAGCAATTTGACTTTCTTGGGCTTTTCCCTAATATCCTGAATTCTGGGGAACTCAAGCGATTTTTCCATACAAGTGTGTAGGAAAGGTCCTATATCTAGCACAGGATGCATTTGGCAACTCACTAATACAGAGGACAGTCTCTCATTAATACAAAATAATGAAAAATTAAATGTCTAATTGAACATCTGAACACAGGGATGGATCTGGATGCCCTAACTTCAGCAGATGAAAGTGTGGCTGCATACATTCCTCTACCCTAGAAAACAAGCTTAAGCTTCATAGTTTATAAAAAGATAGCTGCTGTTTTGACTATCCCTTCTTAAGTCTTAGTGAAAATTATTCATATTATTGTTGGTATTCTAGACTTCACTTTCAGAAACAAAATTATTATCATACCAGCAAGAAATACTTGACAAAATCCAGCAGCTGGGCTACAGCTTCCAGAATAGCTCCCAAGTTACATTAACTGCCACCTCATTGTTCGAGACTCACCTGTTGCAGAATTATCAGTGATGGCAGTGACAGCAGATAGCTCTAAAGATAACGAAGCTTGCTGTGCTCTTCTTGAAAACCTCCCTGCTCCCCTCCCCCCCCATCCCCCCAAATGCTAGATGCACTGAATAGAAATAAATTTTTCTCAGCTACACAGAGTACTAGACCAAATATCAGTGCAACTTATGGCAGAATATCATGTGAATGTGTCCATATCTGGTGTTCTAGACACTTGGAGTACTACGGACAAACTATGATTCATAAGGACAGTCCAACATCATTACACAAACTTGGTTAAACCTTTCTCTTTGGTTTGTTCATTACTGTCTGTCTTCAGGAATAAACATCTGAAGAAAACTAAAATCATACACCTCTGGCATCACAATCAGTAAAGAGGTAACTTCTTGAAAGTTTTTGGATAAAGATTTTAGTCCAGCTTTCTCATCTGCCTAGAAGAAAGGATAAAACCAAAGCTTTCTGTATTGGCTCTACCCAGGGGGAACAAAAAGAAGTTGCTCATCGTCTGTTATGGTCAGATATTCGCCAAACAACTTTGGCCGTGTTGTCCCACTTTCTTACTCCTTCACAAGTGCTATCAGCACAGACTTTACAACAGTAGTTAATCTGATGACCTGTTTATGTCTGGGTTGCTACTGGACATGCATACTCTGCAAACCAAATACACCTTTGTTCACAGCACTCTATGGCATATACTAATCGTAGTCTCCAAGATATACTGGCATATCGCTGCTTTCTCTTGCTCAGGTAGGGATATCCTTTGGTGTCTCAAATCATAAGAACTAAGGAGGATCCCAAATGTATTCCCTTCTTTTCATTGGCCAGTGTACTTACTGGTATCTACCGAATACACCTATGAAGCCATCAATCCCATCTTGCCTTGTATAACATAAATTGAGAGTCCTGGTAATATACATGGCCCCAGCTATTGCCTTTTCCTGAAAAGATGCAGCAGAAGTCATGCACAGTGCCAGTTGTTCTTCCTTTGTAACAGTTTTACCACATATTTGTAATGAAGGATTACATAAGTCCTGCAAGTGGTTTGTGATCGGCTGTAACTGTTGTCAGTACCTTCGGCAGCAGGTCAAAACCAGCTCTAAGTTAAACTGTGATCTTGTAGCTGTAGCATTCTCGTGAGAAAAGGGAGCAATTATCTCAAACTTTGAGGCTAAGCCGGTACTGAAGGTGGTGTGAGGTGTTCATTGAAATATCAGTGTAACAGAATGTCAACATAGTTAATCATAAAGAATGAAACAGCCATTTGATTTGATAGGTAAAATCGGGACAGTTATTCCCTGAACGGTGAACCCGGGTCTGGGAGAGATGGCCGACTACAGCCTTTTATTCAGAAACAGGGGGAAGGCTCTTTGATCTGGAAGGTTTCTTCAGGTGTCAGTTCTAGATTCAATGTTTGCATGTTACAGTGGTGTGGCACAACGAAGGAACCAATGATAGCTTTGTAACTTGTGTCGCAAAACCTGTGTTTGGTAGTAAATGACAGTTTTGATTTTTTTTTTTTAAATAATAATCGGGCCCATTCAGACAAGGTCAATTTTTAATACAACTGAGTGCACAAGTGAATTAAGGAGTTAGGGATGTGGCACTTAACAAATAAAGGGTAGCTTTGTATGTAAAGCAGTCACTGAAATGGGTCATTCATAAGGGCACTCATTGACAGTGAACTTAAGGAAAGAGGCTATGGCAGAAAAAGCTATCATTTCTTTTCATCTTCAGTGTTTGCTGAAACGGCGACCCCACAAAGTCCTGTTTGTGAACTGTCTTACAGCTATCTAGCATGGCCTTATTACAAGAGCTGATCCCTGTTTGTAGCTATTTGACTCTTAACAGTGCTCACTTTATTCTAGGAAGTAACACTAAATTTCTGTGAGCATCTTCATTATGCCTCCACTTAGGGCAGGTGCCTGTCAGAGCAGCGAGCAGGCGCACTAGGCTATAACATATGTATACTTGACTTCGCTTTAGATTATCAAACTTGATGTGATGGCCAAACAGCAGCAGCAAGGAGCTGAGAGATGAGTGAGAAAGGATGGATGTGCCATCTAAAGATACCATTGAAGCACTGCTGAAATAAATGAAGAGAAAGGCCGTTTGCCTTATCTGACCAGTTTTTAATTAACTGTGACAAGTTTTGCAAAGAAGTTCTTTTTCCAGGCATTTGTTAAAGTTCTTACCCTTTTCTGCTCCAGGCTCAGAGAAGGGTTTAGAAATTTTAATTGGAGCAATTAGAGTTATCTCAAAGAACACTTTCTTTTTCCTGTTCCAAGACTTTGCAACGTAAATAAAACACGCTTGCAGAGAGAATTTTTTGTTTGCTGGAGTAGACACATTCAATAACTGGAAGTCTTACTACTGTCATATGAGGGAAGATCTTTCTGATGAGTTAAATTAAGTTTCTGCTTTTTCTATTGCTGCTTCATTCTTTTAACCTTTTAGAAGAGGATAGCAGGGAGAAGTGATTTCAATCAAGGTATTTTAAATCATTACGTCTTTCTTAGAATCACTTGTTTGGTCTACGAGTACTTCTGAAACACATAGAGCTTTTGTAGATCAAAATTTGAAAAAATGGGCTAGTGCAACTTGAGAGTATGCATAATTTATTCTTTATACATTTTGCTTTTTTTGGTACCATTGTAGTTTGGAATGTCTTATATGTGACTTTATGAAAAGAATGACAGTTGAAAATATGTAAACATATATAAAATTATTTTAATCTTTCCGCAGTTCAGAGGTGTGTAGCTTGATAGTTCTTAGCAAGTTGAAAAATCAGTGTGTAAAATAACATACTTGTTCCACGTATTTCCAGACTACAAAGAAATCATCAACACCACCTGATTCTAGTATAAAAAAATTCTGATTTTTATATGGCCATTTAATAGGTCATAGGAAGTAAGTAAACGGGAAAAAGCAGAACTGCAGTCATCTGTCAGGGTGTTTTTTCTTTATTGTAGTTATGATCTCATCAAACTGAAAAAAATTTCAGTGGGTTTATTCTTATGCTTTTTTTCGCATGGGGGCAAAAACTATAGAGATTTAGTATTTTTAACTTACTTTGAATTTTTTTTTTCTATATGAATGAGCTTTTTTGTCTTCAGAGACATTTTTTTCTTTCTTTTTATTCATACAAGGGAAAAATCCTAACTAGTTCATTTTAGCACCTCCATCCCCCTCTAGGTGGGGTTTTGTTATATTAGATGATTTTCTTTGTCAATATGTATTACATGATTTGCTTTGTTACAAATTACAGCGTAGGTATACTTTCCTTGGAGATGTTAATATTATCCTGCACTTTTTCTTCAGTAGAAATGAAATTTGTGGACTTTTGTTTCCGCAAGTGTGGAACTTTGCAGTGGAAGAGAAAAAATAATTGAAAATGCCATTAACAAGTTGGAAGCTAATTTAAGTGGAAAAAAATATGCATTTTCACTTTAAATAAGAGGGAAGAAAGGAAAAATGAGGAACTAATAGTACATATGTGAATAAAGTTCTACATGATTAAGATTTTAATATTTAATTGACTTTTCTTTAGCTTTTGAATTCACGCTTCTGTAGTCAGTTTTCAACACAATGGCTTGCTACTTGAAAGTAATAGGATGATTGGAATTGGTCTCATATTTATCTTGCTTTTACTGTAACGCTGAAGTTTTGAGGGATTTTGCTTTTGTTTCTTGCTGATTGGAATACTGAGATGAACTGGAAGCTGAGTTTTAATTTTCACTTTAGATGAGGCTTTTGTTGACAAACTTAAGTGTCCTAATATCTGAGGTTTTCATCAGATTTAGAAATCACTGTCTGAATGTATTCATAAAATTGCAAAACAGAGAGATCAGTTTCTTTACCAAGGTAACTGAGCTTCAAAGCAACCGGCTCTCTCCATTATCGATGTGTGTGCAATTTTCAGTACATCTTTCAAAGTTAAGCTCTTTATTAATACAATCAATTTATTTTTTAGGGAAATATGTTGATTGTGTTTGCAAATGCTGGAAATGACAAATGGAAAAATACAGAAATAATTTCTGAAAAAAAAATACCATGATTATTGGTTCCAAATTTGAATAACTGTATCTTTTTAGTAGCAAAACTCTAATAGTAATGAGACAAATTACACAGGACTCTTATTACACATTCTCTTTTCAGTTTGGTTTTTTTTTGTGTTGCAGAAATAGTAGCTAAAATTACTGGTATTGAGCACTTTCTGAAAAATACTCATAAAAATCCTGGAACTAAACAATTAAAATACTATCCAGTCTCTTCTGGTCCCAGTTAGTAATGATGTTTTCATAAATGAGTCATGCAGGTTGAAGGGCTCTTCCAGAGGTAATTTCATGCAACTTCCTTCTCAAATCAGCAATTTCAAGTCACAGGGATTCCACAACCACTCTGGGCAACCAGTGTTTGGTTGCTCATCTGGTAAAATATTTTATTTATTAACAAGTCAGAATTTTCTGCGCTGCAACTTTTGCCTGTTGCCTATATCCTTCTCCTGTGCGCTTCTGAAAATATTTTTGTTTCCATCATCATCTTGACGGCTTCCAGTTAGATAATTCTAGAGAGCTTCGAGATTCCCCCCAAGCCTTCTTTTCTCTTCAGCTGAACAAACCCAGTTCTCTCATCCTCTCCTCTTACATCGTGTGTTCCAGTCCCAACCACCTTGGTGGCTGTCTGTCGGACTCTCTTCAGCTTTTCAATGTCTTCATTGTACTGCGGGAGCCAAAAATCTGGCACAGTACTCCAGCAGTGGTCTTGCAAGAGCTGCATAGAGAGAAATAACTGCTTCCCATCTCCTGGTTGTGTACTTTTGCTAATACAGCCCAGGATGTAGTTGGCCTTGGTTTTGGTTTTGTTGGTTTTTTGGTTTGTTTTTATTTTTACAGCAAGGGCACACTGCTTACTCCCAATTCTTGTTTTATCCAGATTTCATATAATCTGCAAACTTGCTGAAAAGGCTGTCTATCCCATTGTTTAGATTATTAATAAAGGCACTGAACAGTATTGGCCACAGTACCACCCCCTGAGGGTTGTCAATAGTAAGCAGCTACCCATTGGGCTTCATACTGCTAATCACCAGGCTTTGAGCCTGACAATCCAGCTGATTTTCCAGCCACCTTGTTAACTACTTCTCCAGTCTATACATCACCAATTTGGCTACAGGGATGTTTTGGAGGCTGTGTTGAAGGCATTAAGTCAAGACATGCAACACCCATTTCTCACCATTTACCCACACCACCAGTTACTTCATAGTAGAAGAAAATCAGGTTAGGTACTGATTTGTCCTTCTACACAATTATAGATCTATTTGATCTTACAGATCTATAAAATAATTTCAAAAATTAACAATGATAGTTAATAATGAACTGATCAGTGTTCGTGAAATTTTCCTTTGGGTATAACATTTGTGTTTCATTGTAATTAATTGAAACTAGGTTGCTAAAATTTTTCAAAGGTTTAGACGTGAAAGGTTGACAGAAAAGCCATCTAAACTTTAAGTACAAAATGTGTAACATTCACTTAGGCCTGGACTACCTGTTGGAGAATAAAACCAATTATTTCTTATTTAATTAAAACTGTCCAGTCCACTGAATGATGCAAGGATCCTGCACAGAACATCATATTTGATTGTATAAAGACATGAGTATGCCAGTTAAGATTAAAAAAAGTCAGAATTACAGCTGTGTTTTTTAATTGCACATCATATTTTTTGTCAAATTTTTAAAAAAGGAATGTATGAGAGAGCATATTTTTCTTATTCTCTGTGTGGTACCTGCTGCCTGATTTTGTAGGTTCTGCAGGAAATGGAAGGCATGTCCTTTTTTGCTTTGGAAAGTGCTTATCTTGTGCTACTGAGAGATAAGTTGCTGTATTTTTAAGCCTACTCCGCTATAAGAACATCATTGCATAAAAGTGCACGTTCACATTTCTACCAAATCCTATGCAAAATCAGAGGCAGGAGTAACTGAAGGAATAACAGTGCATGATATGGCCAGGTTCTGAAGGAAGAAGAGGTTCTGATTAAATCCCTTCATTTTTATGTACATGTGTATGATTTCTTAGTATTTTTGAGAAATAGTGCCAATATTGCTCAGTGTTGAGGACTCCTTCAATTCTAAACTATGTTCTCGAATTTTCAATTATATTGGCATTTCTTGTCAAGAAAAAACCCCGCAGAATCTGTCATTCCTTATGGTGCATTAAAATCACTTTATCACAGCTATTTACATATCCGATGTTCTCAGTACATTTGATCAGCAGTTCTATGTCATTATGCTGACCAGAAAAATTACAGTATTGTTTCTCATAGGGGTACTGTAGTACTTTGCAGACCTATTTGGTAGATGTATTATGATGCACACCTTGATTTTATATCTTTTTTGAAGTGGATTTTCTTATTTTTTTTTAAAGGAAGATAGCTATTATTAACTAAAAATTGGTAGTGATGAAGTACCAACCCCAACTTTGGTTAAATGGCCACACTGTTTAAAACTTCTGACTATTTCTAGCCATCAGTTTCTAGTTATTGAATCCCAGTGGTTTTAAGACAGAACAATATGTACTGAATTTGTGTTGCCAGTGAAGGTACTTTAAAGTTGTGATCAATTTGCACTATAACTTCTGTTTTGATTTTTTTCCCCCTGAAGACAAATTATGCTCCTGCAGTCATTATTTGAACTCTGGTCAATATATCGATATCATTTCTAAGTTGTAGACACACAAAGTGGACATGGTATACCTGTACTGGTAGCTCTAGCACCAAGCAGGTAATAAAGTGACCCTCCACCTAAAGATTTTCTTGTTTATGTCAAGTAATTGTAAAAACTCTAGTAGCTTGTAGTAATGGGGTACTAAACATGAAACTTGGAACAGAAATTGTATAATTGAGCATTCTTCAATATTCCTGGGAATGTTGTCAAGATACCTTGTAGCTAGACATTCCCACTGGTTAAACTGAAAAAGAAATATGTTGCATATTTTTAATAGTAATAATAATTATCAATGAAAAGCATGCATGTTGCACATAATTTGAGAGCTACTAGCTTTTTTTTAACCTTTCTGTTGTCTTTTTTAAAATAAAGGAATCATTGAATGTATAAAAACCCTAAAAATATAAAGCATATATATAAGAGCCACCCCTTGTTATATTAAGTTGCATTCAAAGTTAAGCAGAAGTTGAAGTTTACTAATCCATTAAGGAACAGTATCAGTTACATGTTTTAAGTTCTTTATGTGTGAAAGCAGAACAATGGAGTAATGCTTTATTACTTTATCAGAATGGATAACTTGCAAGGATTGAAGGATTAAGTTTTGTATCTTTCTGATCCTGATATGTGTGTGTGGTCCTATGCTTTTAATTATTGTGCAAAGTCCTGTTTTGAAGATAAAAATATTAATTTTCATTCATCTGTGTGGGGTGTGTCCATAATAGAATCTGAATGCATCAGAGATATGATATATTAGCATTTCTCCATTCTGCCACTGAAAGGTAAGTATGTAACCTGTATTTCACAATTAAGAAGGATATCTACTCAGTGTCTTCCTTCAGCAGCCACACTTAAATCTGTGTTCTAGGGAGGTTCAGTCTGCCTGTAGCCCTGCTTTTAGGCTTTTCAGAATAGTAGGCATGTTGCCAAAATTAAGTCCTTACTATGCAGTCAAGAGGTGGGAGGTGGTTTTCAGCAGGTTATGTCATCCGAATCACAGGGAAATTACTTAAGATGGTAGCAGTAGGACATTTCCTTTGCTGAAGTGCAAAGCATCAATTCAGACTGTGGAGGTACAGGCCTTTCTAAAGAGAAAAGCTTAGAAGAATTTTCCATATGTGGAAACGCTGTGCAATGTAAATAGCAGACACTGGTGTGTCAGCATCTCTTTTAGTGACATGCTGTTCTCTTACTGTGTATTCCATATATTCCATTTCTATAGTAGTAGTTGCTTTTATGTTCTCAGGTCAGAGACCACGTCTCTGCACAAGTGGAAATTATCTAGTATGTAATTGCACTACTAAAATAAAAATAATAAATTGTTTAAAATAGGCTTTCGGCCTATTATTTTTTTACCTTTTATCTTTTGTTTTCTCGGTTTCTAGGATTTTACAAGAGTTTGTTTTAATTTCTTTTCTATTATTAAGCTCTGTTTCATTTTATTCTACAATGATAGTCCTTGGATGGTTGTATAATTGATGTGATAGGAACAGCTGGAGATACAACTTTCTGTATTTAGTGAAAGCTCGCGCAATTCAGAATAGGATACTTTTCACTCTTGGATCTTTCTTTACCTTTTTAAGCTCAAAATTTAATCTTCAGAATTATTCCTTTTTTCCCTGACTTTTGAAGTTTTAAGAAGCAACTTTTTATTTTAATCCTGAAATTTTGGGGGATTCAAACTCTCTTTTCTTCCTATACCATATAAGCTTTTTATAAGTGGATGTGAATTTGAACGTGCCACCAACATGTGATTGGGGCATCTTTCTTTTAACTATGGACTGGTTTTACTAGCTTGCTCTTAGAGGAGTTAAATGACATTATTGGAGTTCTGTTGTTTATATGTATATTCTTGGTAGGTGCTGTTGTAGCCAAGCAGAGATTACAGAATAATTTGGTATTACAGCAGTATATGATGTGTGGTACAATAAACGTTCTCAAATACCACCTCACATAATGTGCCGTGTGAATTTACGAAAAGGATGGTATGTGCCTTAACATCTCTGTTCCTCTCAGCCTGGGAATTGCAGGAAAGACATGAGAATAATGAGAAGGGACTGGAGGATGCGGTGCGTGTATGAGCCTCTCCAGAGGGATAGTCAGAAGTTATGTTTCTTTCTTATTCAGATGTTTGCGTATTTCTACAAGGAGTGCGGTTCACTTCAGCCAAATAGATACAGGCTTGCTGTTCCAGAACAGTGAAGTACCTGGATGCCTCTCCACCAATATGCTGCTCGGTGAATCTATGAATGGAGTTCCCAGAGTCCACTCTGCAAACTTCAGATATGGAGATTTTTCAGAAGGAAGCCACTCCTACCGCTGGAGTTGTACAAAAGCCTCCTTGGGAAATTTCTGAAGGCTCCAGTCTAGCTAGAATGTCATACATACTAAGATATTGAAAAGGTGCCTGTAACAACATTGTGCCAGTGGCAAGACAGAAACTCATTGCTGTCCAGAGCTCATGAGAAGGACTGACAGCCACAATATCTTGGAATTAAGGTGCAGTTCTTGAATCAGCACATTAGAACTGGCTGAGATGGAAACAGGGGAAAAATATACCACAGCTACCTTAAAGAGGGCAGCTGAGATCATTCCCTGTGGAGGAAGACCAAGGATACTGAAAAAGAGTCATGTTTTCCATGACAGGTACTGGTAAGAGCACTGAGAAACAGGTGGAGGTGTTGGATCTGCTTCCCTTCATATTTCTAAATGCTTATGCTGTTCTTGAGTGTTAGAAGCTCGTCACAGTTTATTCTTATTAAGACTATGAAGCACTATGATTTTTGTCTCTGATCCTTGATTGGGGGTAGTAAGATAAGTTCTGAGTTTCTTATATGGCAGTCTGTCCTATGCTTAGTTGAAATGACATTTTTAAAGCAAATTCAACCTCATGCTGAGCTTCTTTTCTAACATTTTGTATGGCAGCATAACCAAATGAATCTCTGAAATACTACCTCTGAAGAGGTGGCAACTGGAATAGTAAGCAGTGGAGACAGACTGGAAAAATAGTTTAATTGATGTGGCTCAAGAAAAATGCCGAGGATGGAGTAGGTAATAAAAGTGACATGAGGGTGTTGGTCCAGTTTGTGCTGATGATGTCCTGTGTGCTGACAGCTTCTTTTTTCTTCTTCTGAGGGTGGGCATAGGAAATGGTAGTAGATACAGGTTCAGTTGGTTGGGCTGACTGCTTTGAAAAAGCTTACGGCCCTTCTAAGGAGATGATCATAGAGATAATGCCTGCAGTCTTTAGAGGGCTCTATCAACAACACCCTGGAAAGAGCATCTTAGTGTAGTATGTTCCCCTCCTTAGATTTAATACCAGCATATTCAAGGTAAAGTGGCTGCCTCACTGATAAAACCTCTTGAGTAGGTAGAAGCCATACCTGTAGAGAAAAAAGAAGCATGCTCCTAACCCTGCAGGCAGCTGGAAAAGTGGAAGAGTGCTGGAGACCAACAGTGTGGAAGGCTGGGGATGAGAAATTACTGATTATGGTGTGATTCAGATGTCTGTTGACAAAAATAGCAGAGAAGTATGCATGCTGCCCTTTCTTTGGGCATGTACATTACAGGCAGATAGACGACATCTTAGGGCCAAAATAAATGTCTGGTCAGGCTGCTTAGATTTGAGTAAATCCATTATGTGAATATAGGTACAGGTAAGTAGAAGAATAATGATGGTATTGTTCCACTCTGGTCTATGTGGTGTCAGTGATACATGACCAGAAATGACCAGAAGCTCTAAAGTTACCTGTTGTCTATGACAGAAGCAAATATATTTAAAGGGGTTTTCTGGGTTTTGTGTTTGGTTTTTTTTTCAGTGTTGGCGGGTGAGGTTTTTTGTTTTCTCCTCCAGAAAATACCACCCTACTCTGCAAACATACATGTAAAAAAAGCTTCTCGGGAAATACACAACTGTAGTATTTAAAGACAGACGAACCTTCTACTGGGTTTTCTGGTTACTACCATTCATAGGCATCAACTTAAGCAAATGGCCTTGTGCCAAATATATGCAGAATTCTTCTTGTGGCCCTTGTCATATCACTACGCATTTCTATCTTGCTCACTTCACAGCTATGTAAGAGCACTTAACAGTCTTACAAGATAAGTAGTGTTTCCAGTATTTTGAAAAGCACTATACAACTCTACCATTCTCATTCAAATAATCATATGGAGCAAGTTGCATGTATGGCTACCATACAAAATGTTATGTCTTCACCATGTCTGTTGAAAGTATGAGTTTGTGGATAGATTTTTTGATTTGTCTTTTAGGTGTTTCAGGGGAGCCATGGCTACACTGTGTGTGCACATATGCTATTTGTTGTTAGGTCAGCTGGTAGCACAGTTCATACTCTATGGTCACCAAAGTATTTTTATGTCATATAATATTAACATTCTAACAGTATTCACATTCCTACATTTAACATTAGTGTGTGGTGTAAGGACAACATTATTGTAAGACAAATAATGAAAAAGCAGAGTAGATACTATATTGTTTCTCCTGTATTCCTACTTGTTGGTTTGAAACCCGTAACTACGTTATATGGTAGAACAAGTTGTTTCAGCATTCTAACATTTTATTCCTTAGTGAGCAGTCTGAAGAATGCTAGTTCCATGAATGCACATCAACAGAAATATCACACAGACTTTTGTCCTCCTGTCTGCATACTGTGAGCTTCTAGAGCAATGTACTATCCAGTCACGTGCTTTCAGCTTTATTTGAGGCCCAGTGGAGAACGATTTTCATCACGCATAGTTAAACATTGCTACTCTGGGGTGTAAAAAAAGTTGGAAAAGAAGTGTGATCGGTACAGCTGCACCCTATAGCTTGTTGAAACATAAACCGCATCATTATTGTTTTCAGTAAGCATCTAGTCAAATAAATTATTTGTATGTCTTCCATGAGAAACTAGTAATGGTTTAGATTAGTTTAGCAGCCAGATGATAGGTTTTTTTGGTGTACTCAGCTGTCATTTCAGTGGTTTATTTTGAGTAAGTAGGTAGTGCAAGATGCAGTTTCTTATGTGCCTTTTTAACTGAGGCTGTGATTCTGTTAAATGAACTTTTCCCTGTCCTTTCTTTCATATGATAAATGATAAAACAAAGTGTATAAACTGGTAACATCAGAAGGCAGCACTGAATTATGCTGTGTTGGAAAGGGAAGCTTCTAGTAACTTTGTTTATTTGATAGATGGGACAAAATGACATTATGCTAACTCTTGCTTTCTTTGCTGCTGCTACAGGAGATCCATCGTCGATTTGAAAATGCTCCTGACACAGCCAAGACAAAGGCTCTGCAAACTGTTATTGAGATGAAGGTAAATGATTGCATATAGGCAGCAGTAGAGTTTGTTCTCTGGAAAATGGGTTTTCATATGAAAGGTGACTACCAAATGCCATACGCTTCTGTTCAGTCTTCGAATTTAAAATAAGTATATTTATTTTATACTATTCTATTATCTATTTTGCTTTATTTGTTATTATTGATCAGTGAAGAGACAGAGCTGCCTCATGACACAATAGAAACCTGCCTTCTGTCTACCTGCAGCAGTATATACAGATTTCTTTTGGTTAACCTAGAGTCTGTTGTATTACAAGGATGGAAATGATGGATTAGTAGGTTTTTATGATGATGTGGGTTATTTTCTTTTTACAGTATCAGCATTTGAAATACTGTTTTGCATTCTGTGTGTCAACAAAATTACAATTTGCAAACTCAAAACCCACTTAAATAATAGGTCATATAGCTAGAAAGATGTCTGTATGCCATCATAAACCTAACTTTTTTAGATGAATTTGTGATTGAATTCTTAAACCATTAACTCAAGTAATATAATGGAACTATGGCAATTTGCCAAGAACTCAGGAGCCACAAAGTGGAGTGTGTGGTTTACACAGCTTTATGCAATCATATTTCATATTGTATGGTCCATAAAGTATATCAGATAGGGTTTGGACAAATACAATTAAAAAAAACGGAAATTGTCTTTGCAAACTATACTCTTCCATTTTCATATCTTTCTCCCTACTTCTTTGTCTGTGCCTTTCTCTTTTATTTTCCTTTTTTCCTATTCCAACTCTTTCCATTCCTTCTCAATATTTTCCATAGAAATTCTCCATCTTTCTACTCTGGAGCCTTTAATTTACCGTCTTGCTTTTATTAGTCATCTTTGTGGTCCATAGTAATGAAAACTAATTGACCATCTGGTAACAATAAGCTGTCTTTACTATCAAAAGAGAAACACCGGTATTTCTGGGAAATGATGTAAGCACTGAAACTGAATACTGTTGTAAATTACAACATACCACTTCACCTTACTACTTCTCTTAAGTTTTCGTGGCAAAAATCCACTTTACTGATTTTAACTTAAGCATCAAAAACTAAGCAGGAGAGCCAACTAGATCTTCATAATGGGCCTTCAGAAAAAAATCTTCTTATGAATGAAAACCTGTATGTGAAAATGTTTCGTGCTTTTTTTCAGTTGTGCGTTGATTATCAGACCAAAAACAGTTATGAAGAATTGCTCTATGAAAGAGTGGATAGTTTCGAATCCTACCTGTATTTCAGGAAAGACGAAATATTTTTGAGAGATTAAATAAAAAAATAGACTGTTTTAAGAGGTTACAATTCATAAATAATACCTGTGTTTATTTGGATGCATGAAGCTCTGTGTGCTGTATGAATCTGTTCTTGCTGTTTCTAACACATAAGACTTCTAAAGAAACAGTAAATCAAGCAGATTGAAAACCTGTAAAACTATGAGGATAATAGTAGATGGACATTTTTATTTTTTGAGCTGTGTATTTTTTAACCATGAAATGTTTTTTATGTTGTATATGTGAGCCAGAAGACTTTAGGGATCCCCAACTGCTTTATCCACTCAAAACTAGATTGTCCACTCAAAACCAGATTGTTGCATCTTTTCCTTGCTTGTGGTGTTTTTTATGTCCTCTATTTCTGACCCCACTCAATTTAGTAGTAGCACAAACTCATGTTTTTGCCATTCTTGCAGTCAAATTTTGCTGCTTCCATTTGGTTAGAATTAAATTTCTCTGCTTCGTGCTGGCTTTGCATTACAAGGCAACCTTTTTTCATATTCCTTTATTTCTTCACCATACACAGTGTCCCTCGCCCCTAGCCATGTTTTCTTTCAGTACTAAACTCTTGCTTTCCTTGAAAGGGATAAAAAAAAATGAAAAATGAGTACTTGGGCACTCAGCCAGATGCTATGTAAAGAGGTGTAGGCTGATTTCTGTAGGAACTTCAGGAGTAAATTTCAAGGAGAGGGACACGTCCAAGAAATTATTTCCTTTTTTTTTTTTGCTCCAATGGTATGTTAAAAAATCATCTAACTGCGTATCTTTATCTGTCTCTTCTAATAATTTTCAGGATTCAAAAATTTCTTCCATGGAGCGTGGCCTCCGGGATTTGGAAGAGGAGATTCAGATGTTGAAGTCAAATGGAGCTCTGAGCACAGAGGAACGTGAAGAAGAAATGAAGCAAATGGAGGTGTATCGTAGTCACTCCAAATTCATGAAAAATAAGGTATTGAGAAATCGAATAACAGTGATAAGATAAACTGAGCTTAGAGAACAGATGAGAGAAATTTTCATAATTCAGTTAGGAGTTACAGTCTGGGTTCCCATTCACGTGCTGGGAAACAATTTATTTGTATTCTGACATGAAACCACTAAAATAACTTTAAAATATTTAAGAGGATTTTGAATTGAAATTTAAAAATACTATAATAATGGTTCAGTAAGTTCAACGGCGCAAATTTAGATTTTACTGTCACATCTGACTTTCTTTTATTTCAAAAGGGTTTTGTGTTTGTCTTTAGACCATTGCTAATCTATTATAAATTTAGGTTTTATTTGGTCTAGAGTCTTTTCAAATGTAGTCTATTGAAAAAGGAGTGTTTCTTTTTGCAACCATTGTACTATAACTAGTAGGTCCTTTTATTATGTAATGGCTGAAAAGAGCATGAACTGTCACTATAGTGGCTTTGAATTATACTCTGCTTCCAGTAGTGGCATCAGAACGAGAGTAGATTTGTTGGGAACACAGGGCAAATACAGCAGTGAGACATGTTGATCCTCAGGTATAAAGATGGACACCAACTACAGAATTGGCTACAGCCAAAAGTCAATTCATTCTTTGTCTCTCCCAAAGAAGTGTTTCTCAGTCTTTTAGTGGGCCCTAATATTTTGTAATGAAAAATCAGGCCACCTTGTACAGCACATTTAAGTATATTGTGAGCAGTCCTACTTTTCTTAGCTTTTTTGTACTCTCTGCAAGCAGTGTACAAATTCCTGGAACAGAGGTTGAAAATTACTCTACTAGGTCCTGAGCAATTGTAACCTACTGTATTTGTCCTGATTTAAATTATTTGTCGAAGAAAGAATGCTGGAGAAAGTTTCTTGGAGATGTGTTACTTGCTCTTAAGTAGAGATGTGTAATAAGTATATGTTACTTCCACTTTCCTCACACGAGCTCACTGATTTGCCTCGAGATAACCACACCTGTCCTTTTATACTTCTGCCCTTTATCCCACGAGTTGCTTCTAGGAATGGAAGGATACCCTCTTCAAATTAGAAACAGAGAGACGATTTTAGCACCTCTTCCTTCCATCCTTTCTTCTTTCTGCCTTCTTTCCTTCTTCCCTTGTTAGCAGCTCTTCAATTTCCCCTTCTCCTCTCCCTCTGTGGGCCTATAGATCTGTTTAGCTACTCAGTTTCTGGATCTTTTCCATCTACTATGTCTGCTTGTTTATTTTCCTGCAGAAAATTTGGTCCTTTTTGATAACAATTCACTCACAACTTGTAGCCATCTACAGTCTTCATATCTTGCTGTCCTACCTTGTTTTGTAATTGCACAACAAGTATTTTTTCAGTATTGTATTGTATATTCATCTGTGGCTGTATCTTGACAATTAACTTTATTTCTCTTGAACTGGAAAATGTCCCTTTTCCTGTCCTAATTTCCTCATAAATTGCAGTTTCAAAACCACTGGGTGAAGTGCCCCATATTTGACATACATAAACATAACCATAAGTATACATTTTTGTTTCATAATCAAATTCTTGTCTGGCAGCCTATGTGAAATTACAGAGACATGAAACTTTTGAGAAGACTTAACGAAGAATGGAAGAGGAAATGAGTGACCAGTGTTGATCCTTCTGTTGAGTTCTTTGTCACTTTTAGTTACTTGGATTGAGACAGACTAACTAGAAGCTGACAAATAATAAATATTTAAAAACATAACAATGTCGTGACAGGTAGAGCAACTGAAGGAAGAGCTGAGTGCCAAAGAGGCTCAAGGGGAGGACCTGAAAAAAAGAGTGGCTGGTCTCCAGGCCGAGGTCTCTGCAGTAAGATTTATCTTTTGTGTGCAGTGGCCATTCACTGGGGCTTGCTAGCTCTCTGACTTTCGGGGTAGATTTTTTTCTTGCCTTCTTTATGACTTAACAGTAGTACTAACAGTCTGCTCAGCCTTGTAGCTGCCTTTCCCTTCACACGGTTTTGGTGTCCATAACATCCCTCTTGAACGGAAAATCTTTATTTCTTTTTTTACTGTTTTTTTAATGGTATGAGCTGTTTTAACAGTAACTTACTCTTCTCTATTGAAGCAGATTTTCAAAAGTGTTCAGCACCCATTTTGGGGCCAGACTTTCAAAGAGATTTGCTTTCCCTAGCAGAAGAAAAATAATTTGAAAACATGTGCTGAACCCTCCTTATATTGTTTCACAAAAAATAACAAAAGCTGGATGCTGAATGCTTTTTAAAACTGATTGTTTAATTTTAGCAGCATGAATTCCTTTGCCATGAAATTAGTACGTTTGCTGAGTGATCATAGTGTCTCACCGAGAAAAGAGATGTGAGCACTTAATGCTGTCTTGTCTTCTCTTGCAACTTGGAATGGTATGTGCTGCATTCTTCCTGAAAGAGCTTTAGCACATTAGCAGTGTGGGTTTAAATCTCTGAAATGGGGACTTCTAGAGAGAAGGATCTTAGTGTGCCACTTGGGAATTTTAATGTAATTAAATGCATTTTAGATGTTTAGATGAGAGCATTTCACCAAAACACAAGTATTTAGGGTAAACATCACTTCTGACATGACCCCAAAGAGAATTAATCTGTTCAGAGAGAGACCAAACTGGTTTCAGAAAGCTTTGCTATAATACAGGCTGCCTACTAGTTGAAAAAGTTTTTGTTGTCTGGAATTTTTAAGGCGGCTTTTTAGTTTAGGTACCTCAGAAAAACAGTACTAGCAGTAAATAGTTCATCTCTTCCCAGCAATTCTGCTGTGCCTAGCAGTATTGTGCAACTGGTTGTATTGACCAGTAGCTGACAGCAGTAATAGTGCTGCTAACATCAATTGTTTTGTATCCAATTTAAATAGGTGATGAAATCATTCTGTGGACATAGTTGCTTTTAGTAAAAATACGAAAAAACCACAACCTAGTATGTTTGAATTAAGTGAGCAATAAAGTATTGAATAATTCTATAAATTAAATTCTTTTTACACTCCTTCCTATTTTTCAATTTTAAAAATCAGTTTGTGTGAGGTTTTTTGAGATACATGTCCTCCTTCTGCTCCCCTTCTTCCTTATCTCCTCATGTGTGCTGTTTCACACTGGAACACAGGAGTGCTTGCTGACATCTTTTGATGCTATTTTAATACTCCTCAGTAAAGAGTTTCCTTTCTTTAATTGCCCATTATTGAAACAATGTTGTCAAGATAAAACCACGTTTACCCAAGCTTTTCCTCTCAGTTATTTCTACTAGTATGTGCATTTTTTCGATTTAAAAAATAAAAAATTAAAAAATTATAAATCACAGCTTATCTCACATTAAGACACATTCCCAAAAATGGAGTATGACCTGGATATTTTTTGTAGTTTATGATGTTTTGAAGCATTGGACAACATACTTTTGACAGATATTTTATTTTTAAGTGTCAGAGACAAAATTGTTCAAGTTAAAAATGGGAAAACTGTTTAGTGTTTAGAGGGATGCCCACCTTTGCTATATAATATGTAAAAGTAAAATATTACCATTTTATTCTGTGACATGTATTGGAGGCAAACCAGAAGGTTGTTATAAACTCAGACAGAAGTCTACATTTGGACTTCCCTGTCCTCTTTAATTACAATACTTTTTTTTTCCTTCAGATTTGCATCAAAATTGTCCTGGGTGATGACTGCACTTAGAATGAGATTTCATCCCATTTCAGTGCTTTCCTTTTAACATTTCTTATTGTTTGTCTTTTTAAATGATAATCCAGCCTACATTTGTTAAAGTAAATTGGCATTTCCATACTGATTTAATTCACTACATTAAACCTAAGAAATTGCTCTCAACAAAGTGCAGTCCACGAAGACTTTTCACGTCATTTTGATGTGTGTTTGCATCTGCTTTAAGAAGCTTCTATAAATGAAAAGGTATTTCTTACAAGATTGAAACAGTGGTTTTGTAAATAGTGGGAAAAGTAAAGGTGTCTCTACATACTCTGTAAGCAAGAGTCTGGATTCTTAGACGGAGAGATGAACAGAAACGCGCTGGTTTGACATTTCAAAGCAAACATCATGCTTCTGAGAGAGACACATAGGTATCTCATCTTTTCTGGTATTACAGGGTAAGGGTACTTTCTCATTACAGTTCTGCTTCATCTTCATTAATTTATCCCTGCTAAGGAACTGGGTTTGTTCAGCCCTTTGAAAGATCATTAAGAACAGACTGACTGTTAAAAAGAACTTCTCTTCAAAAATTGATGCTATTGCTCCCCCCTCTTTTTCCTTTATCTTTTGCTCATGACACAAATTTTTGCTGGCCTTCCATTCAAGATAACTGAATACTTCACAATTCCATGGGATAAGTTTAGAGTACCGTACTTTTTGTTGTTAGTTATGTGAATTTATAGTTATTTTTGTAAGGAAGGTATACATTATTTTTTCCTTTGCCTATCTTTTCTTTCTTTTTCAGATTGGTCAGGTGAAACAGGAGCTGTCACGCAAAGACACTGAGTTGCTGGCCTTGCAGACAAAGCTGGAGACCCTCACAAATCAGTTCTCTGACAGCAAGCAGCATATTGAAGTTCTCAAAGAGTCTCTTACAGCTAAAGAGCAAAGAGCTGCCATCCTGCAGACAGAGGTGAAATGGGCAATTCTGTACTGACTGACTTTCATAGAGAAAAAGATAAAAAGTGTTGTTTAATTTCTTCTTGCTTAGGTTATACAGTCCCATAGCCATGCCATACTGCTTGTTCTGAGCATGTTGTATCTTTGTTTATGTTTGATTCTCTAGGGCCCGTGATTGATCGTAAAGACAAGTACGTGTGTATAAGTGCACACATATTCCTGTGGATGAAGACACACTTGTACAACATGCTCCACTAACATGTGGTCACTAATACTAGTTTTCCTAGGCACAACTCAATTGGAAGTTGCAGTGCCTGAGCTGGGGGGATTTATTTTCAAAGACCTTGTAGCTAAAAGAGAGCAGAGAAAGGAGGAACGTTCCAGTAGTGTACAGCTCGCTGAGGCTTCACTGCTGCTGTCAGCATGTACGGGAACTCTTGCATGTAAGCCTGTGTTTACATCCGAAATATGGGCTTTCATGTTTTATGATGCATATTCCAAGATAAAGGAAGAATATTTTCAAAACTGTGTTTTGATAACAAATACTTAATAAATTCCCATATTATGTAAGACACAACTGTGTATCTGAACATCAAATGGATAATAAGTATAGCATAAATTTATTGCTTCTGGGCTTTCTTGAAGAATAAGCATGAAATGCGTGAAGACATCATTTCAATCCCCTGGCTTGGAAAACTGTAGTGTTAGTAGAAGTCCAAAAGATGGCGATCATGCCTCAAAAAATATTTGTGTTGTTACAGCTAAAACAGGAAAAAGCCAAAGGAGCCTTGAAATAGGCATGCAGAAAATTTGTAGATAATACTGGTAGGAAGATTCTGTATTACAAGAGTGTAAGAGAATTTATTTGGACTTTTTACCCTCATGTAGCTTTCCTTTAGCCATGTTCAGTGAATCTATACGTGCACATGGCCTTGTCCACATGCAGAAATCAAGTTACGTAGTAAATATCTTTTGATGTTCTAAGATGGCTTTTCTGATTATTCTCAGATTTATGTAGAAGTTGAAATTGCATTAGTCTGTATAGCTGTGAAAGTGTGCTAGTTTACAATCACAAACCTCTTGTTAATTCTGCTCATTCTTTTTCACTAGTCAAGAATGTACCATAATTTGTACATGTTTACTTTAAAAAATATTTGCATTTTAAAATATAATTTGAAGTAGGTATTGGGTAAATAAGCATATTATAATGTAAATTGCAGGTTTTGATCCATTATGATGATTGAAAAGAATATAGATATATTAAATTACTGTGCAGTATTGTGACAAACCTACAAAGCTAGAAACACATTTCTCTTCTGACTTTTAAATAATAAAAAGTGGTACTTGTCTGCCCATGAGAGGTGAAGTTCTTGAAATAATTTAGTTCATTCACAAGTTAAAAGACTTCAGTAGATGGTTATAATTTCAGCTGTTATGGTAGGTGAACATATTTATTCAAATAAGATGTATGGAATTTAAATAAAATATTTGAAAACAAAAAAGACTAGGTTATATACCACTGATAGATACTCTTGATAGTTATTCAGAACATTTTGATTTTATTTTAGCTGAAGGTCAAAGTAGTTTTTTAATACAGAAAATTATTCTACTCTCTAACTTGTAATATTACTAAATAATTATTGAGAATATTTGTTCTTCAGTGGGTTCTTCCAAATGAGATTCTCATGTAGCACCACAATACAAAACCAAATTGGATTCTTCCTCTGAAACATGCAAACTCTTTTACTAAAAAAAAAAGTGGCTGAATGGCTGGGGAAGAGAGGTTTTTTTCTGCTTAATGCTTTTAGGTCATTCGCTTAGTTTGCTTCCACATATTCTAAGTGAAAATTAACAACTACAGTAACTATGAAAGATGATTTTCTGTCTGTCTTTCAGTAAGGCATTGCTGTGGAGCTAAAATATTAAAATACTGTTTTAGAATGATGATTTTATGATAGATTTGATGGATTCAATACAGTCTAGCATGTTCTCCACAGTAAGAAGTAGAAGTCTGGTATGAATTTAACACACACAAAGTGTTGTTGATTATCAGGCTATTCCATTGTGTCAGAGTAAGTATTTTCAATGATCTGTTGATGTTCCTGATAATTTTTATGTAATTCCAAGAATATATCTATACTTTTTGAAACAACATCTTTTTCATCCTTGCTGATGTTCTTGACAGAAAGCTCAACAATGAAATCATCGTACACAGTCACCTTTCTTCTGTTGTCACAAGTGATCCTCTCAAGTACAAGATGGAAACATGTTGATAAAACACAGCATGGAAATGTTTGTCATTGCATCCTGCAATGTATTTGGGTATTTTTAGGAAAAGGTATCTTTCTATACAAGAATTTTCACTAGGAATAGGGTAGGAATGTGAGATGCTGCTCAGCCTCATTTGTTGACAGCACTGGTCAATGTTAAAACATAACTAGCTTCTCTTGAGACACCTAGAGAGAGTTGTGAGGAGGAAGAGAGGTGCATTTTCTGTCAGATATTGGCAGACATCTTCATAGGGAATTGATATTTTAGTCATATTTAAATAAACATTTTGAGAGAAAAGAGAATAACTTCATAGGCCTCTGCCTTTTAGTCTTCTGTTAAAGAAAACTGCAGGTAGGTGGGGAAAAGGTGTTGGTATAATAGCTCAAAAATGGATTTGCCACCTGCCACACTAGAACTACAAAGAACAGTGAGCTGTTTGTGGGGTGTTTATCTTGAGGGCTATTGGGTGGAGAGGATATTGTGGTTAACTTTTCAATTTGTGGAGGAACTTTTAAAAATAGATCTAAAAATGTACGATCTCTTTGTAAACAAACAAAAAAAATCAGTATTTATTTTGGAAATAAGACTTCATCCATATAAAGTTTGTGTTTTGCCCAATGAGCCCTTTGGCTTAGGTCAGTGCCAGAAGGTATGTGGCCTTGGTGGGAGGTTAAATTGGTGAGAACATTCCCCTTTATTTTTGTATACTGCCCAAGCTGACATGATTCTGTAATTGGTCTGTTCCATATGGTAAATTCAGATTAACAGTCAGTAGAAAAATTAATCCAGTCCTCTGGAAGTATTTTGTTTGCTCTGAATGTCTCAGTAGAACATAAAATTCTCTAAGGGCCTGTCTTTATGGGGCTTGTACTGGCATTTTGAACCTATAGTAGACTCTTCTAAATCAGAGACAGTGAGCAGATCACCTTTAGTGAGGAATGTGCAAAGGGAAGCTGGGTGTCTCTAACAAGACTTGTTAGCACCAGCTGCGTGAAGACCTATTGCAGGTGAGACACCTGCAAACATTAAGCTCAGCTCACAGAACAGAGTTCACCGTGTTTAGATATTTAATATCTCGTGCTAAAGGTGAACTGATTCGTGACCTGACCAGGCCCTGGAAGCATCACATCTGTCCTGCATGGAGTTTATAACCCTAGCAAGAACCAGACAGGCTCTGCACAAAGCCAGATGTCTGTGCCTCTGCTCCGCGGCATAATCCTGTAATCCAAGATGTCCAGTTAAGTGGGAGCTGTATGTTCAGAAAGAATTCACCCTCTTCTACAGACTCTATTGGATGTTGATGCAATTTGTACAAGAAGGTGAAGAGTCAACTCAAACATAATTAATAAGAAAAGTCAATGTCAAAAATAGAGAATTAAGTCTTGTGAACTACCACTGCATTCAAAATCAGTTACTAGACATAGCTTTTAAGTCTTAATTACAGACTAGCCAGTCTAACTCTTTTTTTGTGTTTATACGATTTCAAGATAGTAATAGAACGTCACAAAAACTGATCCTTTTAAAAATGTACTTATTTCAGGTGCTTGGAGACTTAACACAGCAATATCTACAGTAGGTTAAAAGCATGTATTAAAAAATATGTAAAAGCATGTATTAAAAATTACATATTCCTCTGTGCATTTCTCAATTATCTTTGAATTTGGAGTGCTTCAGAATTACTTCAACTTATACTTTAAAAAGTAGATGGCTCTTTTTTAGAAACCGTAGAAAGCTCTAAACACGTATTTCAAGACTGATATTCTGTCTGTTCCTTTTGCTGCCATTAATGTAGTCATACCAACAGAGAACAAAAATTTTGAATTTTGCCATTACAGAGAAATTGGGGCTTGGTTATAACATAGGAGAAATTGTACCTTCTGATATAACTGAATGGAGTATGGCTTGGTTCACTGATCTAAACCAGCGGTTCAGCCATGGTTTGAACAGGTGGCAGGTACATGGGAAGAATTACTTAGTCCCAGGAAAAGAGTAGAAGACTGTTTTTTCTAGGCATCACTAACATCTTCCTAAACCTGAGTAGGAATCACCAGTGTCATAACACTCTGATTGCTACTGTACAGTGGAGGTGATGGTAAAAAAGAGAAAACCACATGTGCAACCTGAGTTCTATTGACTCATACTACTGAGTCGGTTCTGAAGCTCACTTTTGAAAATTTCAGTGGTTTCCCTAAGCTGTAAATTGGGAATATTCTGAAAGCTAAGGCTAATTACAGAATCCAAGATTGTAAAAAAGGTTTAAGAATAAATTGAAATGAATTATTATGTCATTAATTGTATTTATTCTGGTAGTCACCGGAGCTACTAATTTACTGTTTTTTCTTAGAAATTTGGAATTTTATGTGCTTAGTGTATGGCTATACATAGTTAGGAACAGAGTCATAGAATTTTACTTGTTGCACCTGGAAAAATTCTGTAAAGACAGATCAATGTTTCGTTTCCCAACACAGTTTTTCATACACTGTACAGTGAAGAAATTTAAGTCTTACGTATGGTACCCAGCTGAAGAGAGGTACCTGTTGTACCTGTACCTAGCAAGGCTGTTGTGTTGAAGGTGGCAACAAATATGTTTATTTTGCTAAAGCTTCATGAGAAACTGGATTGTAGGTGCAGGTCAACTTACCAAGTCCACTGTTATACGAAAGACTAGCAATTGCCTGAGCTGTACTGTAAGATTTTACTTGCCATGCATAATTAAAGACATGGCAGTCTATTACTGTGAAAAGCAGTTAGGTTAACCCAGGGTTAAGATAACACCATCCAAGATGCAGAAGTCAGAAGGGGCGTCAGCACCTCAGGAGCTGTTTGCCTAGTCGTTTCCATGTGCAGAGCAAATCTTAAGCTGACTTTGTTGAAGTTGGCATCACCTAACTCCCACAGACCTCAATTCTTGTCACTGTGGGAGGATGCCATACATAAACTGAGTTGACATGAATAAACAAGTGCAGTGTTCTGCCAGGAATAGTGCTAAGGTGATGATTGTGTGTCCTGCCAGTCTTTGAAAATACTCTTGAAAGTGTTTTCGGTGGTTTCCTAGGCAGGGACCTCGCACAAATAAAACCAGGAATGCAATTTACCCCAAACCATAAGCTAATATAGAGTTCAAAGAGAATAATCAATCAGAAAATGGAAAGCATTCCATGGATAAATTTCTGTTTGCAGATGTTCTCTTTTCACTTAATACTGTGCTGTAGGCATCTGGACTGTCTCAAGTATTTTGCAACACAACTGTTGAGCGTATATGGATTTTCTTGAGAGGGAGATTTTCAGTTTCCCTGCAAGAATTAATAAAAGTGACTCGTAGCTTTAACATTAGAGATATCCAGAGAACATACCTAATCAATCTATAAAACCGTGTGTTTTTAAAAAGAAGACAAAGCCTGATCCACCTGCTAAACTTTTCATTACAAATGCTAGCAATACTATAAATCATATTTGGGTAGTACCTGGTACTCTAATATCACTGCAGAATATACTCCATGCCCCACTTGCTGGGTGAAAGGTCAGGAATGTGATTTTAATAACGTATGTGTAAGTGAGAAGGCTCCAGACGTAGAGGTGGCAGCGGGACTACAGTGCTGATGGGGAGAGCGGGGCAGTTCTTTTCCCCACTGGCAAGTGCTTATTGCTCTGTGTAAAAGGAATCAAACAAAACAGCAAAGGGTTTTGTGGGCGTAGCATACTGTAAATGTAGAGCCTTAGAGGCAAGTTTTCCATTAGTAAATCAAAATAAAGTGGAATTAGAATAACACATTAAAACTAAATGTTGCTCAAAATTCCATAAGCATAGCGACTACCTAAATTCTTTCTCTAGCTGGAGTCATCCAAATCATCTTTTCACTTCATGTCTCTGCTAGCCTATGCTGTGCAGAAGGACCAAGATATTCATTGATCACCCTGTTTACTCTGTGTGACTGATGTCCTGTAATGGATTCAGCTAACAGGAACCACATCTGATACTGTCAAATAAGATTAGCAGCCATGCTGGCAGATTTGAGCTCTGTCTGAATGCCGAGTGGATAGGGGTCAGTGGGTTTCTTTTGGTATCTGAGCAGGTTGGTGGTGTTGGATTTCGTATTCCACAATGGTCTTTGAGATTAGTCTGTGCTCTGTGGTGACCTTATTCTTCTCATCAAATTTATATTCAGATAGCTCTGATTCCTTCTCCCATTTCTTTTGTCTTGTAAGCTCTGTTTCATTTGTGTAAGAGAAATGCAGAAGGAAAAGCAAAAGCTTCTCAACATGTAGTTTCGAAGTTTGAGGATACTGTAGAATTCCCAGAGTGTGTTTCTAAATTTACTGATGCCATGGGAGCTCCAAGTATGTTTATGTGTCCAAATTGCATCCACAATATCCTGTACTGAGTCATTTGTTCCATTTTTATCGTTAATATAAAAATGCATTCTGCTGAAAATATGTGTTGTATTTAAACTATTATGTTGATATGTAAGCCAAAATATTCTCAGACATCCTAAGGTAACTGTCCATGTTTTGATCTGCAGTGGCCACGAAGACCTCTGCTTTCATTACCTCCAGGCCTAGCTAATACTCTGATTAAAACCTAGAATATAAAATGACTGGTACTAAAGAGTCAGTGTTTCAATCTCTGAACGTTCATAATGTCCCAAATAAAGAGGTCACCTACCCTACGTATGAGAGAACTTCTCAACAACACATTGTGTTTGGTGGCTTCTTCTTTGAGGAAAAAAAATCCAGACTTGTGTCTTAGAAGACTGAGTTACGTCAGAAGTATGAATTGAGATTTTCCAAGAAGGAACATTAGTCTCATACCATTTCAGAATAAAACATTTGATTATTTTTGCTGTTTAGTCTCCTACCAGTTGAAATGACTGTTTTTTCACAAGCTTATATATGTTGCAGTCTTAAAGTAAGGGATGTTATTTTTCTGAATCTGTTTGTAATTTGTCAGCACTCACTCCCTTGTGGAAGTGTAGTTTAACTTTTCTAAAATTTCTCACTTTTAGGTGCTAACCAAACCCTGTTCTGCATGTCTGACTCTAGGTGGATGCGTTACGATTACGTCTGGAAGAGAAGGAGACTATGCTAAATAAGAAGACAAAGCAGATTCAGGAGATGGCAGAGGAGAAGGGGACTCAAGCGGGAGAGATCCATGACCTCAAGGACATGTTAGAGGTGAAGGAACGCAAAGTTAACGTTCTTCAGAAGAAGGTAAGATTGTTAAGGTCTAAGTCAGATACACATCTTTGATGTATCTCGATTTCTAAGCCTGTCAAAAAGTCTCAACTAGAATTTACGTTTTGGAGATCAATGATTGAGTCCATTCATGTAATGGGAAGGTGGTGAATGATACATTTCACTTTGGTGTTTTGAAGAAAAAAACAGAATTCAAAGCAATGACTGCATGTGCTACTTCTGCTTCCATTTCACTGTTAAGAATGACCGAAATATTTGCAGGAGGGCACATCATCTGAAAAATCAATCCTTTCACACCCACCACCTTAACAAAGCAATGCTGATTTGAAACTTGGGGCACTGGGTGGCTGTGACTTCTGTATGTGACTAAATGAATGAGGGGGGTTCTATCAGTAGAAGCAATTAGGATGATTCCTGGGTAACTTTCTGAGAAAAGTTCAGGAAGAACTTTGTATAATTTTCATTAGAAATGCTGTTTTATCATACTTGATATTTCTTGGGAACTGCTAGAATAGGATAATCAGGGTTCGGACTATCCTGCGTATCTTTCTGCGTAAGAAAATGCAAACCTTATCACTGAAATGGGGGAGGTCCGGATAAGAAAAAATAGACCCTGTCAGAGAAATTGGAGAGGTTTCCCAAAGGCCATTGAATCCTAGGCAATGAATGTTATTATGGATGCTCATTTGCAAATTGCACATATATCCCAAATCACTGCTATACGTGGTAAAAAGAGAGAAACGCATATATCACAATAAATTTTAATTTAAAGAATATTTTTCCCCTCTGTATCTTTCCAGAAGCTACTCTTGGAGCTTGTATTTTATGTATTAGGCTGTGAATGTGTTTGTGGTTTTGGTTTTGGGTTTTTTCTCCTAGACCTTTAAGCAATTCTATGGAATTCCTGTGATTTTGATAGCTCAGAATATTGATTGATTTCTGACACTTGGCCAACGCCTTTTCTTCTCGTATGTAGCTATGAATCATGAGGGTTTAGGTCATGTTCAGTTCTGTTACAGCCAACGTCATGCAGGAAGGGAAGTTCAGGCATGGAACTTAGCCATAAGTAAGTAACCAATAATTCTAGAACAGAGCCCTGATTCCCAGTCTTTATGGTCTCATTTTTTGACTGTTCATCTCTTTAGAAACACTTACAGATTTCTAACTTTCACACTATGCTTGCATTTTGTTTTCAAAATCAGTCATGCACACTCCAGACATTGATTGAGATCCTAGCTGTATGTTCAACCAAGAAGCGGAGAATCTGATATTTGCATAAATGTTAAATGTCAGTGAGGTTGTTTTACTTCCATTGACTCTTACACTTTTTTCGCATGTTTTCTTACTTGCTGTACTTAACTCTTTAGAATCATCTTTCATTGGTTCATTTATAGGCAGTGCTAAAGGTTCTCCTTTTACTCATTTTTTTATAAGTTTTTTCTTGAGACCACTGTAATCCATATTAAGACAGTTTCATCTTGTCTCTTCCTGTGGCTAGCTAATTTTTTGACGTTCATTTGCCTGCTGCTTTCAAGTAAAAGTACTTGGTCTCTTCAGATTGGAAAACAAGGGCCCAGGCTTTTAGATGTAAAGGTTTTGAGGTCTTGTTCTGCTAGATAGTTCAACAGAGGATAACACTACCATAATAAACTGCAGTTTGAGTTGTTTTGTAAATCTGTCTCTGAGCTTCTTTAAAAAAAAATAAATCTATCTGTAGAAAAATACCTGTTTTCTGCTAACTAGAATCACATTGCAGAAATATGAATTTGTTTCAGCCTTGAAGTTGTTGGAACCATTTTCTTTAACATAAACAGTTAAATTGTGAGGTTTTTAAATCCAAGGGTTATTTTTTCAGTTTCTATAACTAGCAAACCTGGAACATTTTTATGGAGAATCCAGCTGACAATACTTTTATCTGAGTTTTGTGGTGCAATATGGAATTTCTTTTTAGTTTTTTTAATAGCATAGGATAAATGAGCACAAATTCAGTCCTTTAAAGTTTTAGGATTGATGTCTTTAATTAATTTTTTAATTGGTTCTCCAGACCTGGAATGTAAGACTAGGTTTGGGATTTTCTATAGACTGGGCTTTGCATTTTTGTGTTCTCTTCAGCATTTTTCCACAGAAAAGCAGAGGTTGAGAAAATACCTAAGTAAGGACAGGTCTGATTTTCACTGTATATTGTGAAAGTCATGAGAACTTGAATAAAATCTGTTTCAGGTACTAGAGAAAATTATGAAGTCTCATTTTTATCTGATATATACACCTATTGTTTTTTGACTGGCCAGATAGCTGTTTCTGCCCTCTGCCTGGACCTTCAGAAATCTGTAGCTCCTCTCATGTAAATGTTTTTCTTTTAAAGCTTGTAAACTGTGATGTGCTTTTTCATTTTTGCATTTCTAGAGTGCACCTTCATATTAAAGTGCACAGCCTGTTTTCTGCTTTATCCAAGTGCCGCCTTTCACACCTTCCAGGACAGTTCAGAATTTTATTGTCATTAAAAAAAAAAAGTGCATCCATTAAACTTTTGCCTCCATGCACAACAGTCTTTTTTAATTTCTCCCTCTGATTATAAACTGGATATGTTCAGACAGATCAGTTTTTAATACATATATTCTAACTGAAGATCTGGATGGGACACTTTAAAGTATCTTCAGAAGTCACAGATAGTAGGCTGTGGGGTTTTTTTAAATGCTTGTAAGTTTATCAACATGATGTAAGTGGTAGATAGGTATTTTAATTGAGCACAGTGAAAGGCTATGAAAGAAGTGTAGCACAAAAAGAGCTTTTCCTCTTGTGCAGTGTTAAGAAATATTTTTTATGGATATTTGAAAGCAGCAGCAGCATGTAACTGCTGCTTGCAGTTATGAGGAGGTATGAGGTACAGGTGTTGGCATGTTGAGGGAATTTAACCAAATTAAGAATTGGATGAATAGATACTATTCAATCAGTTTTTACTGGGTACTGTTCCCTCAGCATATACTCAAATTTGAGGATATTTTTGAAGTGGCTACTCCTAATGAACTAAATTTTGAACACCAAAATTTTTTTAATTCTAGGTAAATAGAATATTTGTAACAAAAGCTGAAATATAAAGATGTTGAAAAGAAGATAATTTATTGAAAAATCATTGACTTGCATAACTAACTCGTTTAGGAAAATTTGTTTACATTCTTTTGAAATTTGGAGTGATCACCTCTACTAGTAATGTAGCCATAGCCAAATGATACAGGGCTGTGCTGGGCATTTGGACTTCTGCTCATAATTTTTTTTAAATTATATTTTCTGTGACTGTTTTAGATGTGCAGTCACCTAATCTGATGACACTACAAAAGGTTGTTTGGTGTGGTGCCCAAAACCGTGCTATAGTAAATTTCTGCAATTTCTGTCATTGAAACAGAAATTATTTAAAATGCAGCCTTTACTATTTGATCTCTTCAGATTCATTGATGCAGGCCACTGCACAGTTTGTTTTATGAACTGTTAATATCATTGTTATATTGATTAAGGGTGGTGAACTAGAAAGTTCTGTTGTTCTAAAATCCAGATGAAGAAAGTAGTGAGAGCTTATTGGCTGATTAGAGATCAAATAAAAGACACAGAAAAAGATTATGAGCAACAAAGATCTGAAAAATTAACATAACAATCGGCATCACTACTGATGCCCAGTAGGCACCAAAATTTTCCAGGTTGCTGAGGAAACTACAGTCTTCACATTTTAAATTCTGGAATCTTTCCCGTTCTAAGCTCCTACAGTGATGGTACTTGGTAGCACCTTTATTTGACACAACAGAAATAGGGCAAATGCTAGAAATTTGGAGACTACAGAAATTAGTTTTAACTTTATGTCTGAAAATTCGATATAAAAAACTTAGTTTGATAGAACTTCAGGATTTTTTTTTCTCATTTCATTGAAAATAAATCTTGCATAAAATCTTATTTTAAGTTCTTAGAACTCCAGGCAAGGGAGAATGTCAGAAAACAAAGTAGGGACCATGCTGGGCAAATTTGAAATGTGAACCTGAAAAACATTAAATTGTGCTTCATTAATCTCTTTGCGACATCTGTCTGTCTGCTGGTAGACCAGGATGAAAAGGAATAGAAAAAAAAATCGATACTCTGCAATCAAGGCATTTTAGAGAAATAGCATTTGGGACAAAAGATAAGTTGAAAGAACAAAAAAGCAGTGAATCAATCACCCTTTGCTTGGGGTGGTGGTCATGTTTTGTCTTGGTGAGGGGGGGTTAACACTCCCTTCATTGTGCAATGCAGCTGCAGGCAAAACGCAAGTTTCAGTCTCTGAACATAGCAGTGGGTTTTGGCAGCTCCCGGTGCAGTATGTGATAATTGACCTGTAATGAAGTAAAGGAAGAACATGGGGTTTTGTGGGTGTGTGGGTGGGCTTGGGGGTATTTTTTTGGGGTGTGAGTTGTATGTGTGTTCATTGTTTTGTTTTGTTGTTGTTTTTTGTTTTGTTTTGCTGTTTGCTGGTTGTTTTTTTTTTTGTGGCTGTACTGACTTGTTTAGCTAAGTATTTGGGAAGACTCCAAATGCATCTTTCCTGTCTTTTGGATAAGAAGCCCTGCCTTTCTCCAGAGGAAATAAATACACTCTCTGCTTTTCTAAAAGTTAGAAATCAAAATAAATATCTTATGCTTAATTATAAGAATTACTCTGTGGCAGGAGAGAGGGACTGCAGATGCAATTTATAACTCAGTCGTTTGAAATCAGTAGCGGTCATAGTTACTAGAACAGCAGTGTTGGATTAGCATTCATAGCTTGTAAAGTTTAGTGTTTGTACTTTTAAAGATTATTTTCTTTCCATTCCCTTATCCATGAAGTAGATTAAACTCCTCAGGCCACTCTTCTACTCCAACCCCGAAGAGATGAGGAAGCACAGAGAAGGAACTACGTTTTCAAACATTTAGTTCATTTTATTATAGCTTCATTTTCTCTGGTTTGACCTTGAACTTGCCTACCAGATGAATGACTATATGGTTTTCTAAGAATTAATAAAAGGTAGGATGGACTTTCAGATATTCCTTTGAGTTTCTCTAAGATGACACTTAGTGTTTAAAAATCCTGCCGTATTAACACTGTGGGTGACGGCCTGTTCAAACCTGCCCCGTGTGTCTGAGTCTCTGGTTGTGCAGACTGTACAGAAAACAGCAAAGTACGACTGTCCCACACAGATGGTCCGCATGTGTATTTACAAAGTTGGTGACTATATGCCCTCTCATTTAAGGCTGGATAATGTTTTGCCTTTGTAATATACCTGTGGGCGAGTTTCTTCTCTGCTTTTTCTGTGCTTTTTTGAATCATGGACATTTACGGAGAGGAGCACCGTTACAGTTCTCCAGGTTTATATTAGTCTGCTCATCAGGCAGCTTCTGCAGGGAGGTAGAGAGAAGGTACGCTGGACATTCTGCTCAGCTAGGACTGGCTGATGAAATAGCTACTTTTGTTCAGGAACTCTGTGGCTTAACAAGCAGTGCAAATACAAGACTTTCTGTAAATACCTCTCAGAAAAAGCCATACTTCTGCTTCTTTTACTGCAGGTCTCAAAGCATGCAACTGAACTGGTTCCAAACCCAGTTCAGAGATCTCAAACACCACAAAAAAAGATCTAACATACCCACAGGCTTGTGCTAGTTTCTTTATTGAAACTGACAGACATGACCTCAAAGATGTGTCCTGGAGTGGAGGGTCACAGGGGACTGGTCCTTCCATGTCCCTGAAGGGTTATCAGACCTCTTCTGCTGCTGCTTTTTCTTTCATTCAAGTCTTTCTGTTATAGGCTGGCTGATCAACCACCGAACATAAAAACAGAGCTGAAATTTATGTCTTTTAAAAATTTCCAGAAGCTGTTTGTCTAGTTTGTTACCCTCTGTCTCCAAGACACTAGAGTTTGTTCTCTTTTCTGGAATATCCTCTCAGAATCACTTTACCACGTAGGATGGGATTTTTAGATAGAGGTATTATCTTCAGTTAGAGTAATAATAGGAAAAATTAGGCAAGCTTTTATCTTTCATCTCTATCAAAATACCACTAGATAAAATCTTGTGGTAGCAATGAAAGTGCCAGAGAAGATTGGAGAGGTTTCACTATGTGAGTTCAAATTCATCATAATTATCCTGTGAGATTTTTTCATTTCTGCCATTCAGGAAGGAGACTAGTTGTTTAAATTGCATATGAGAAATAAAGATGCAACATAGAATTTATTTTCATTTTACAGTGAGCCATGACCACTTTGAAAATAGGATCCTTACCCTTCTGTTTTGACTTACCAATTCTCTGAGAATCCATTGAGCCTTTTTAGGGTAATTGCAGCCCAGCTCAGATGGTATGGTGTGTCTTTTTTTTTTTTTTTTTTTCTTCTATGATTGTACGGCTAGTAAGACATTATTAGGGCTGGAGAATACCTCACTTTCTTCATATCACTTTCCAGTCCTTTGCTAGTTTAGTTTTAAAGGTGAGTGATTACCATAGACATCTGAGAGTTTATTACAGTAGCTTCAGGTTCGGTGTCAGCAAGATTCCTTCCCTCTCATAAGAGGCTTTAGCTTGTGAGCTCTGACATTATTTTGATTCTTTCTGAGCCATATAATAGCACACATTTTTTGATTTGGAGAATGGGTCCTTAAAGGTCTACAAGCTTAGCTTCAGACAGTATTTTCAATGGTAGATGGTCCATAGCACCCACAGGTGCTTGTAGAGGTGACAACGTTCCCCAGGGACTGACCCAAGGAATATACTTTTGATTTTATTGCCTGATCAGGATCAGTTGTGGCAGATGCCTTGTAGCTTGAAGTGCACTCCAGCATTCTCATTGTAAGGGCTTTTGGTTTCCAAAGGAACATGCATTTCGTGGCTCTAGGGTTCACAGCCTATAGTAACGGGTATCTTGTTTAGGATATAATAAACAGTACATGATCACTTGTGTATTAATTGGTGAAATTCCTTTTTGTTTGTTGGATACTTTATACTTATTGAAAACAGTAAATCACCTCCTGGGCATTCTTGGCACTACAGTGAAGAGTTTGAATTGCTTTTTTTCATTAAACCAGAAGTCAGAGACTTAGTATAGTTGTCCTAAGCACAGATTTCTATCACTGAAAGAACACTGTAAGATGTTTTTGCATTGCAAATCAATAAAGGAAGCACGAGACTTTCTAGTCCTAAGGGTCTTTGTGGTTTTATGGTAAACTGTCTTCACAGAAACATGGAATGGTTGAAGTTGGAAGAGACCTCTGGAGGTCATCGTGTCCAACCCCTTGCTCCAGCAGGGCTACCCAGAGTCAGTTGCTGAGAACCATGTCCAGACAGCTTTTGAATCGGGTTACATAAGAATAACTTCAGAGCAGTGAAATCTGTGAGTGAATTTACTCAAAAGTGCCTAATATGCACTTGAAGATTGCTTAGTAAGTTATGTGGGACATCTAAACCAGTGGAGTTAAGTTAAATTTGAAAAATTAATTTTACATGAAACAAATGTTATGCTTTTACAGTAATTTTTAGCGCACAGTTGTGGCTACCAATGCAGCACCTAGGTTAGAGGAACCTGCTGGATTCAAAATAAATTTTTATGCCTGCCTATATTACAAATTGGTATTTGTAAATGGAGAATATGCTGCTTTGTTTCTATATAACCCCCTCTTTTGCTTGGAGCATTTTGTGATACCACAGTACAACTGAAAACATCTGGATCATATGTAGCATATGTACCTATACTCCCAGATGTATGGTAGTATTTTTAAAAATCAAATGTAGTTCTGATGTGTGTGAAAGATAGCGAGCGAATTTCTTACTTTGAGATCTAATAATGTAAGGAACCTTCTCTCAGTTTGTATTGATATTCTTAAAGGATCTTGGCTATTGCCTTTAACTAAAGTATGTGATATTTTTTTCCGCCTGAAATAATGGATATCAACTTCTTTCAGATAAGTAGGTTCAAACAAAGAAGGAAAACAGGACTGTGAGTTAACAATGTTAGTTCTGTAGTTCAGCTATTGTAGCTGGCTAATGTAGGTGGCTCAGGTTTTAAACTGATACATGTTGCTGTAATAGTGTCACATGAGATTGACAAGAATAGCAAAGTTACAAGAAAACTCTGTTGGAGTTTCTGGTATTATCTGTGCTCTAGTGTTCCAGATAACTGAAACTGCAATTCAGCAAATCTGTCATATATGGAAGGTATCTTTTTTTTTTTAGTAACCCTTAAAGAGGAGCAGTCATTTTAATATTATGTCCTTGCGCCTTGAGATAACCTCTTGACTGGCAAGACAGAACATTAGTCATAGGTAGTGGGACTGACAAATCGTAGTTTCTTGAAGGGATCTGGGAAAACAGCCAACTGTGGGGCCTCTTGGCTTCATTATAAATTAAACGTGTAGTTCTTCTGGCAAGATAAAGCTAATAAGCGATGTTGGTGTATTCGCTGTCATACTAGACAAATACAAAGTTCCCTGTAATTGAAGAGGCAGGAAAAGCAAGGGCGTATGCCATTTTTGAGGTTGCTTACATCGGTCTTCCTCATATGGCTTTTCATTGCTCTCTGGGTTGCAAGACTCACAATTTCCAATGCTTTGGTCACCAGGCGTTTTCTGCCCCTGGAGGGATTGTCTGAGTTGTGTCTGGAACAGACATTAGCGATTGCATTAGCCAACTCAGGGATCTTCACTAGAACAAAGGAGGAGTAATTTTTTCAGTTTAAATCAATAATTTCCTGGATTCAAGAGTGAATTTTGAATCCACTAGGCTAGACAGTGTTCTAAGGTGGCTGTCTGCACAATATTTATGCAGTCATTAGGATTGTCATAAGGCACAAGCATACAAATAGCTTTCAAGCTTGTGATTTCATTTATTTGAAGGATAAGAAAACTGGTCAGTATGGAGTAGTATCACCAGGAGAAACTAAGATCACTTTGTCCCAGAATAACATGCATTTGATAATTAGGATGCTCCTCTGCATGATGAAGGGCTTAGATACCTTCCAGCAAAGATGGGTGGAGGATGGTTTTCAACACAACTTCTGGATAAACAGGACCACTCTCTGTCCCTTCCAGCTTTTATTTTCAGTAGAGATTGGAGCGTTGATTTGCCTAAAGCAGTCTGTGGTATAAAATGGGAAAGAATATAACCAAATGATGCTACTAATTTAATATATTGGGTACTTAAATTTGTATATTTTGTTTGAGCATGAGCCATGAAAGAATTTTGTTTGAGAGTCTGATATTTTGTCACCTATCAGTGTGTGTTCTGAAGTAATTCTGTACGAGCAGTGATAGCTAAATACTGAAGAACTCCCCTCCCTCTCCTCTGCGCCCCGCAGTATTTACAGTATGACTTCCTAATCCCTTCCTATTCATCACTCCATATCCTTTCTAGAGGAATGAAATGAGACAATCACAGTTGACTGGGCATCTCCCCTTTGGTTTGGGGCAGTTTTACCTCGTAGTTATTTCTTTGATCATTTTAATAAATCAGTGATTTCGACAAAGTAATTCAGTGTCTGAATCCAAATCTAATTTTAAATATTTGTTGAAGTTGTACAGCCTTCTGCTTGAGTGATCCTAAATGATAATGTAAATGGATTTTAGTTTGCTCTGAGGATTTTCTTTATAGTCAACATTAAATCCCATGTTCCCCTCCTGTCCAGTGGTCTGCCTCAGTGTTTGGTCTTTTCTGTTTCCTGATTTCCATTCATGGATATCTCAGTGCTGGATGAGTTAAGCCTTTCCTTTCTTCATGCCTTTTCTCCTCAGTCTTTTTCTTTAATGAGAGTGTCGTATGTAGCACTGTACTGCATATGTATTGAAGCAGGGATGTGTCAGTAGTTACAGTACCCTTACTCTGTGTAGAACCAAAATCAAAATCTAAACCAGGTCAGGAAAACAGCGTCAGTATTCCCGAGTATATGGGATCAAGTTGCCACAGAATGAAGAATGTTTGTTTCACAATAATAACCAATGAAACAATGTACTGGGTATATCCTAGTAAAGAACTTTAATTCATAATATAGTAATTTTTTCACTTGACATTTTAAAAATGTTACATAACCCTATAAAGCTTGAGTTATTCTGAAAGCGGTGTTAAAACTTCTTAGTTTTATTCCACTTCTTACAAAACAGAATATAAGATCTAAGTTAACATTTACTGGTTCCCATTTTTCCCCTTGTTTTATCAGCCTTCCACAATGAAGTAGATTTGGTTTTCCTTATTTTGAACATTTGGGAACCATTAATATGAAAATACTCCAAATTATAGTATTTGTATTTTTTTCTGTAATGAAATTTCCTAAATAAAATCTGTGCACATTTATTGTCAAAGTCTTTTCTGGGATTTGGAACAGAAGTGAACAAGTGTCCCCAAAATAGTTGGGGGTTTTAATCCATTTGTATTTGGTAGGTCATAGGAGTCAAACTTTAGAATGCATAGTCACAGAGATTGTTTCATAATGTCAGGATATAGCTGAAAGGAGAATTATCATGATGTTGTTCTGCATGATTAGTCCAGGGTGTCAACAAAACGAATGTTACTCATAATTAAATTGTGACATAAATTACCAGATTATTTCAATTATGGTTCTCAGTATAAGTGACATTTTAACATCTATGAAATAAATGAGTAATATATAAACTTAGTGTTTCATTGAAGAGGAAAAGCACGGTCTAAATTAATTTGGTTTGCTATTTATGATAGCAGTGTTCTGTTTTGAATTACTTGGGTGAATGAAAGTATTGCGCTCAAGTTGGAACCAACAGATTGTCCTAATGAATAATCCAGGCTGAAATCTTGTTGGTGGTGGATAGTGGATACATTCTTTTCCCTGATGAATACCAGCAGAAACTAAGAGGTCACCTGTAGAGGAATGAAGCAGGGTGTTGATTAGCATTGATAATATGCAGCTGTGGCCTTGTCGCGAAGGCAGTGGGTTGATGGACGTGGATGATGTGCAGGTGTAGCTCGTTCCTGCTAAGTGGTTAAAATAGCCCTGAGGATGGTGGGAGAAGGGGTTGGATGGAGCAGGAGCAGTGTGGTCTGGCCTCTGGAGGGAGGAGGATGACAGTAGAATCTGGCCCATGGTAAAGCCTTGTGGCAGCCTATTGGTTTGTTTGTGCTGCAGCAGTCACCCAGTGAAGCTTTTAAGATAAACTAATGGTAGAGATGTTTCATGGATTATTTAATTAACCATATGTACTTAATCAACTCTCTCACATATTGCTGAAACAAATCTCTTATGACCAGCTTTTATATTTTTGTTATTTAATTGCCTTTCACATAAATACTATCCATTCATATTAAAACCTGTATCCTTTGAGACATAACCACTATCAGTGGTTTGGAAAGAGTGCTTCCCCCGCACCTCTCGCTTCAAAACCCTCTTCTTGTATCGGCTAGTGTCCATGACAGGGCTTTGCAATTCAGAGATTCTGCTTTTGACTTGGTTAGGCTATTGATATTATTGAACCTCCTCAGAATGAAGCAATTTCTTAACTAAATTTAACTGTTTTACAGCTGTCTAAGGATGTGAGTCATTGCTAATGCATAATTTTTTCTAGGCAAATGCTTTGGAATTGAGGCAACACTTAAGAACATCTACATCGGCTCCCCTGCAAATGTAAATTTCAGGTCATTCACCAACTCAAAAATCAGTCTTCAGTCTTGGGGTCCTAATTTCTCTTCTTTTTTCCCCCCTTTTTCTTCCCAGACCCCCTAATTTGAATTATGCTGGAGTCTCCTGAAAAGCTTGTAAGGAAAATGCCTTTCAGTATCAATTTTCAGAAATAGCAAACATTAGCGGAATGATTGTGGTAGGTTTGAAGGAAATTCAAGCTGTTTGCTAGCAGGACGGAAGAACTGCAGACTTGATAGTAATGTTCTGATAATACGATTTGAAATGTGGTTTAAATACTGTTTGTTGTAGGGAATATGACAGTACAGAAGAAATTATTTAGTATTCGGAAGATACTATAATCACATTTCAGTTTATGGTGACTGTTCTTGTCCTGCTTTGCAGTGATCTGTCAGCAAACTGGTGCTACCAGAGGATGATTAGGTATGCAAAAGAAACAAGGACGAAATGAAACAATGGGATGGAAATAAAAGTCCTTAGAGATTATTATGTAAACATAGATGAACTACTTTTCTGGCTGATACAAATCTATTTGCAAAGCACCTTTGTATGAAAAAGCAATGGAAAGAGAATAGTCTTCTGGAGTGATGTCAATTGTTTGTTGCTCCTTCACCAAAGGTGCAAAATAATTAACTGTATTTTTGTTGTAGCAGCACTTCTTCCTGCATATTGTTCTTTTCTCAAGACAACTTTATTGAATTAGTGTGCATGCAAAGTTAGGTCAAGAATAAAGCATTAATTGCTTTAGGTATTCTGCAATTTCTAGGGGTTTTTTTAGGCTTTGTTTTCTCCATATGCAAGTTTCTTCCTCTTGAAGCAGAAGCAATGTGCCTGTTTGTGGTCCATACATTTATTTGACGATTTTAAGGTTTTACTTTAAGTAGAAATCACAAAAAATAATTATTTGTGCTTTCTAACTTGCATAGCAACAATGTTTTATTTGTAGAACTAAACACTGTAGAACTTCATGCTAATTTCAAAGGACTTTTTGCAAATTGGAGATCATGAGAGTAAAGATGACAAAAAGATTTTACCATCTGGAAAAGCAAGAAACTGTTGATTCCCCGCCCCCCGCCATGGGAGCTGTTCTGAGTTTTAACTGGACCTGAATAGTAGTAGCTAAGTATGACTGTGTAAAATGTACCACTACGCTGGAGTTTCCCCATCTCACATTCTCTTTTTGCCCTGTCCTTCTCCATGATTTCCCCACCCCCTCTAGCCCGGTTCTCTTTCTTAAGCCGGATATATGTTCCTCTGCAGCCCACGGCCACTGAAGGAATCTCCTGGTGTAAGATCTTTCATACCTGTTCAAGGTGTTACAGAATCCTACTATGTTAGGTTCATTTCCAAACGTCAGGGCATTTCCAAAGTGCACAATGGTATTCCATTACGATGTTGCAAAGACAGTAATGTTCCAGATAAGCATTGAAGTAAAACAGCAGTAAAAGCTTTATTGGAAGGCAAAATAAAAAGTAGACCTGTCTCCACTGGGTAGCAAAATTAATGTGAACGGAACAAGTGTTTTCTACTTAACTGAACGGTTTACCATCTCTATGCTGAAGTGTTAACTGGGACTCCAGAATTTAAAGTTCTTAAAGAAGAGAGAGACAGACCACCACTGGTATCTTGCATTTCAAGGTGTCTGTAATTTGCTTTATACTTAACAAACTTAACAAAATTAACTGATAGGCAAACTACTTGAAGGTGATTTTTAGTATGATGATGCAAGAACAAGAATCTCTGAATATAACTTAGCAACAACTTAACTGTATTTATATCAATTGGTTGGATCATAAACTAAGAAGAGCATACTGAATGCAGCTGAACTTCGGAAGGAACTCTGACTTGTGTTTGCCAAAATGTCACTGAAAAAAGGCAAATTATTTTGATCTATCCTGAACTTCAGAACAACTTAAAAATCACACCCTCACAACAAGACATGGTATGCCTGAAGCTTCAGCATTCATTCAGCTTCAGCACATTGCTGCAAGTCTTGGGAATTTAACCTTTAAAATTAATAGCAAGAACATTACTTTCAGTCTAATTGATTCAGCACAGTAATATGAAGGATATTCACTAACATGGCAGACGTTATTTCACTGGAGACTTTAAAAGCAGCACCTTATGTTGGAGGTTCACATGAAGCCAGCACATGTATAAAAGATCAAATTTTGTTTCCATCCATGCAAGTGGTGAGCTACACCTCCGCCCCTATCCCCAGAATTTGTTAGTGCTAAACAAACAGAGATTTTTGCAGTTCATGCAGGACTGTTGTAGTGGTACTTTTGCAAGATCTACAATAGAAAGACAGTTATAATGATGAGGTTTTCAGTGTGACATTTGTAAAACGGGAGCTTAATCTTACAAAATTGACCGGTAATTTCGGCTTACAGGCTTTCATTGTGGTCTTCAAACAATGTGTTTCAGAAACACAGTAATATTTACAAATCCAGTAGTGTAGCTTTCTTCAACAGCCTCTCAGGACTTAAGGTGACCTCATTAATAGGTTTTTGAATTTCTTGAATTCAGATCCATCTCAATTTTCTAGAGTAAACTTCTCTACTTCTGAAGCAACATTTTTTTTATTATGTCAGACACAACAATGTGATCATGTCTGTTGTAACTGTTATGTTCTCATCCTGATTTTGATGCAAGCCCACCTTTCTCAGCTTCTCAAATGCTGTGGGATTCCAGCAAAATCAAGTATGACTGCAGGCTATCAAATTTTTCTCATTATATTGGTATTCTTACATTGAAGGGAGTGGTATATGTCTCCAACTAGACAGGATTGTAGCTGTTCTGTCATCACATACTTGCTTACTCACCCACACTCTCTTCCACAGCTTTTTTTTGTCCTCATGTTAATATTCCTGACAATGACAGAATTGCCTCTGCCTGTGATCATTGAGAGTCCGTCATGTTCTTGTAGTCATTGACCCTGGAGCTGATGTGACCAACAGGGCCTTTACAAAACCAAGCAAGAACTGTTTGGAAAGCTCACAGCTTATGTCAAGTTTTTGTTTATTGGGATGGCTGTGCCATAGGAATACAATAGAAAACCTCTGAACTCAGCTGATTATTTAGATCCTTTTTGCAGTACTGTTTCCACCAGATGAAAGCTAGGAACAGAAAAAGTGGCAGGCTTAGCAGTACCCAGAGATACTCTTTTGTACATCTGTTTTTTTAATGCAATCAGGGAGTAATATCAGATGTTAAATTTATTGTCCTCTGTATATTCAGTGTGTATCACGGTGAAGATGTCATGTTACCAATGAAACAAAAAGCAAAAACCAAACAAACCAAACGAAAACCAAAGCAGAGCTGCACTGGGGAATTCAAGTGCAGAGTATAAGCAAAGGATTTTCACCTGTTTATGTAAAAAAGTACAATGAAAGATTTGTCTGCAGGTGAGTAATACAGCAAGTCGCTACATATTGGAAACACACACAAACAGTGGAATATGCAATGAACTTTCTCAAGTTGAAAAATATTTGAATTTAAAATAGATAGTTTGCATTTTTAAAGTATTTCCAAACATTACTGGATCTTTTTATTTCTAAGAAGATTGTTTCTTCTTCTTCATTGTCTCAGAATGAATTAAATTAAAGAGCTTTTACAGCTTTGCATTTTTTTCTTTCATCACTTTATTCCTTTTACAAGTCACACAGAATAGCCAGAAGAAAATTGAAAGTGGGAAATGAAATGCAAATGCAGTTAATTCTGATACAGCCCAGGTGATGAAAAAAGTTTTCATTGTAAAGTGTTGATCTTGGATTAAAAATAAATACTCTGCAGAAGGAAAAAAGTTCTTTTCCAGTAACATGGTGGGGCAAAAAAAAGAAATTGAGTGACCAGTTCACAAACCCACTTCATTTATTCTAATTCAGACGTCACTGGTGCAATAGAAATTGTTCTGCAAGTGTTCAATTTCCGTATACCCTAGGGTTGATGATGGTTCTACAGAAGGATTTCTTGGTTGAAGCATGATGGGAAGGATCTAGTAGTAACCTCTATCTAGAGAAATTTGGGAATTGATGTGTGGCCTTGATAGATATATAACTAGATGTCTCATTTAAATCCTTAGGCTGTTCTTAATTTGTATTTGCTTGGGGTTTCCAGCAAGATTGCTATTTGCAAAAAGTAGAATGCTTCCTTGCCTTTGAAACAGAATGCCAGGGGAAACTTATCTTGCCTCTGTGCTTCAGGGCTGGAAGGCAAAATACTTAGTTCCACACAACTAGGAATAAATCACCCAGGTTGAAACATGATAGTGCCTGACAACTGGTAATGTTGGAAAGAAAGATTTCAGTAAATATTATTGATGAGGAAATTGGTAGGCAGAGCAGATGGTCCCAGTGTATGTATGTGTACCTTTACAGTAAGCTTAGTGTTGCTAACTTATCTGTAGATTGCTGTCTTTACCCTGCAAAATAAGTATATATGGCAAGAATAAAATTATTAATAATCTAATAGAGTGCATATTTTTTATTTTTCCTTTTTAGAAAGGTGGTACAGTAATATATATACACACACACACACATTCCTTAGCTTTGTACAGTACTCGTTCACTCCTTGTCCCTTCATGCTTTCCAGAGGGCTTGGAGATTCCATTGCATTTTATTTCATCTTTTGTTAGGAAGAAAAGAAAGACACTATTTGGGTTATCTGTTTTGTTTTTATCAGTTATTTGAGAATTTGTTCAGAATTGCTGCTTTTGCTGTTGGGTAGGCAAAAAGGAAGGTAAAACAAATATGACCTTTTTTTAAAAAAAAGGATCCTAAAGTACTTGCAAAGACTTAAGTGCAAAATTCTTCATAATTAACTGTATGGGCAAAGTGTAGACTATGCTTTGCTTTCTTCTTCAGATTATTTAATTTTGGAGAACCTGTGGTTTAGTTATTTCAGTAATGCAGGTTTGGAAGAAAATTGGAATAAAGATAGTTATGTTCTTGTTGACTGGGATTTTGTAAGGAAATTTTGCATCTATTCTTATACAAATGTTTCCATATTGACACATTGTGCCAGTTCCAGTTTTCTGGAGTTTAAGGGTCATGTCCTTGTGTGGGGACTAACAGTTATATGACCCTGCAAAAGGCACAGATGTAGGCAGTGGGGTTTTGAATTGGTGCCTAGAGGTATCAGTATGACTTAGAATATTTCAGTGTACCTGCTGTTCCCTGGATGATAACGAAAACCACCACACATTACTCCGGTCTGAAAGTATGCGTGTAGACTGAAAGAATAGACAGATTTGCGCTTTCTACGCATTACATTATTATTAATTCTTGTGTGTACAGGGGGATGCAGTTGCAATGGGAAGATGCAGCAGTCATCTTCTGTCATACAGCTGTCGTCTTACTCTGGTCACAGTAAACAGTGTTACTGAAACATGAAAATGCGCGCTGTGCTTGTGCAAATGCTTGTGCTGCCTTGGCAAGCATCGTAATATATGCTGAAGCTGTATTATTTAGCTGTCTCTTGTGTGTGGTTTGCTCACAGCAGAAAGTCACGCTGCACTATCCCCTCTTCAGCCAGTCGGAGCCTCTAAGAGTGTGTTTCACCTCCAGAAGTAAACATGAGTCTAAGAATAGCTCAGCCTTCTTTGTAGTATATTTTAATGGTTGGCTGTCTAAACAGCCAGCCTGTCTAGACAGCTGAGAACACTGACAGCTCCTAAGGTCAAAAGCAGCCACGTAGGCTACTCCTGGGGATGCCACCTCCTCAGCAGCTGTACGTGTGGGTGCCGGGAGAACTGTTCAGTCAGAACTAGCGGGGTTCTTTCTGAAGCTCCATGGGCGACAAGTGTATGCTAATGAGGCATGAAATAATAGAGATGAGCGTATAAAGAAGGAATTTTCAGTTCTTACAGTTATTTCTGACTCACGCAATATATCACTGGTTATGGGGGTTTATGCTTGTTAAAATTTGTTTTGTAGTGTCATTTGTGTTGTGCCCAAATTTAAATTTTGAGCATGTTGGAGGCCTAATGCTTCTTTCTAATAGAAACAAATGTCAAAGAGAAACCAAAACCGATTTCAGTCCATTCCGTAAACAACAACAAAACATACATAGTTCTTCTGCTGTCAGTAATACATAGATTGTGTACAAAGCTGGATCATAAGTCTACATGTGTTTGCGTAAGAGAAATAGCAAAAACTGGTATGAAGAATCTAATACCAGAGGACTCCTGTGGCCCTGGGTTGCAGAGGAACATTCGTAAGGGTTTCCCTGAATTAGGTTGTTCTTCCTAGCTTCCACTTTCAACACATCTGCCATTATTTGTGACTAAATGGTTAGCCTCCTGCAAAATTTTTTGCATTTATCATTACAGATCTAGACCATTTTCTAAAACTGTGTTCCAGATGTAATTTTATTAGAGATAGCAAAGTAGTAGTGGACGTGTTGTAATAGCCGTTTGCTCTGTAATCACAGCAACTCAGTTTTTCCGGGGTTGAAGAGTAAAACCTGGGGATAGTTGCTGTGTTTCCACTAACCAAGGAGCTGTAAACTGTTGCTCAACAGGTGAAGCCAAAAGGTTAGTTACTGAGTTTACTAAGTACTGGAGTAGATGGCCTTTGGGGTGGGTGTCTCACGGGTGGAGTTGGTTACCTGGTGTGCACAGGGTCAATCTCACATACAGCAGCGAGCTCATTTATTGCACGTCTGCGCAGAGGTGGGTGTTAGGTGGTAAATCCCCAGAGCTAGCTTACCTCTTAACACATGATAAAACATTTTATACGCTTTGAACAATTGTTTACAGTTATGTTTAGTCACACTGAATTCTCATCGGTTTTTATGGGCCTCCTCTCCATTTAGAGGTATAATATTCTTTCTTTTCACCAAGCATATTCTGTGGAGAATGGGCTTTGTCAGTAGGGGGCTTTCTTTAGTCAAGGGTGGATCTTTTAGTATGATAATTAGGATAGTTCACACACAGTTCAAGTAATTTTCTGTTTGATCTCATTAACCATTTGGTTCTCCTTGAGCTCATCTTGTTATTTCTTAGCTTGAGGTATTCATGGTGTCTGTCCCTTCTTCCAAGGCCATCTCTTGTTAAGTGTTTGTAACGTTCTCTTTTTTCAGATTTTTTTCTTGGTTTTTGTTATAGATCTTTACATACTTTGTCTGAATTTCAAGTTAGATAATAGACTGACCCTCCCATTAATCGCTTATCTGGGAGCCTGTCAACTACAGGGTTGTCTGGTTGCATTATTTCTTACAAATGTCTTTGAAAGAATATTTTGCTACCAGTGTTTTGGAGATAGGTACCTTACATGCCACATGTCATTCACCAGTTCATGATGTACATTTGCTGATGCAAGAAGAACTTGTCAGCAGCAAAAGCAAAAAGGAGGCACCTGAGAAGTCTGTACCCAGTTTAATCCTGTGCTGATAAATTTGTTTTCGACAGGTTATCATATTAATGTGTCTGTTTCTTGTGATGTGTATGTATGCATAAAATGGGTTTAGCGTTAGGTCATCTCAGTCTGTCAGAAGATATATTCAGAAATCATAAAATGATTGAATTCTGCACCCGCAGAAAATAAGGCTGATACGTTTTCTGCCTAGGGAATAGTGCTTTGTGTTAGTCCATCATATAGCAAGCCACTATGTAAGATGAAAAAACTACATGCCAGTACAGTAAAGAATATAGTACCACAGGAAATACTTAAAATAATACTTTGAAGAAGTAATAACAGCTTCTCAATTATCAAGTGCCTTTTTTGGTTTACATATGCAGTAATGTTTTTCTCAGCTTTTTTCCTTTCATATTGCTGATACATTGATCATGCTTCAGTCACACAGTGCCCAACATTCTCAGAACTTGGGAATAATGCCCTTTATGTTGTTCTTGTAAATGTTATTTAGACTTTCTTGTCTGACTTCTTTCCCGGTTATTGGGAATGTTGCTGATTTTTTGTTAATATTTGATAGTTGAGTTGCTTGATGTTGTGATGTAGGATTATAGGAACTTGACCTTTGCCTGCTTACTTTGCTGTAAGAATATTTTTAAAAGTTTAATATACTTCTAAGATGATTTTGAACGGTTTTGCTTGCTGCTGTCTTAAAGTTTACTCCTCTTTCAGATTGAAAATCTTCAAGAACAGTTAAGAGATAAGGAGAAGCAGATGAGCAGCTTAAAGGATCGAGTGAAATCCTTGCAAGCTGACACCACAAATACTGACACTGCCTTGACCACGCTGGAAGAAGCACTTGCAGAAAAAGTGAGTATGGAAAGCCTAAGCCCCTTCCTTCGGAAGGTCCTTTTGCTAATAACCGCTCTCAAGTCGGCTTTCCCGTGTGTTTCCTGGCCTCTGTGCCCAGGCCCCTCCGCCGCTGTGCCGCAGTGCAGCCCTTGCCGCTGAGCGACGGGGAGCGCGGCTGCAGCCGGGGCGCGGATCGCTAGAGGGCGCTGCGGGTCGCACCGCTGCCGGCCGGGGCGGGGGGGGGCGGGGCGTGAGGGCACCGCTCAGCCACGCGCTGTCACCCGCGTCTTGCGCCAAGGAAATCGCTGTTCTCACGTTGGCGTCTCTTTCCTGGTGCATTTGGTACGACTGTGGAACACCTTTTCAGCTGTGGATTCTTCTACTTCCCCCCCCCCCCCCCCCCTTTTTTGGTTCTTTTTCTTTTTTCTTAAAGTCTGCTAATATCTTGTTTCATCTTCTTTGCTGAGATATTTTAATAAGAAATTGAGTTTTAAAGTTTTTCAGTGTGAAATGAAATTTTACTTCCCAATATTGAATCAAAATGAATAGTTACCCTGATAACGAGCATATTTTTTTTATGTTTGCCTAGTTCTCAGGACATAGTTGACTGAGGGAGCAGCCTTATCTGTTCTGATTCAGTGGGGCAACTTTTTGGAATTACTATATATTTTTCCTTGATTCCCAGAGAACCAGCTCCTTCACTCTGTCAGGTTATATAAATGTCAAGCTATGAGGTTGGGGAGTTCGCTTGTATCCCTCCAGCTTCCAAGATAACTGATGCTCCATTGATACCTGGTGTACTAAAAAATTGTTTTGTTGGCTTTTCTTACTGTATATCAACCCTGGTGTCATATACGCACTACACGCCTTCCTCTCTGAAGGACCACAGACCTAACTGTACATTTTAGAACAATAAGATTTAGGAATCTAAATCCTTAAAGTAAGGCAGCAGTATGTAACCTATCCTGGTCCAAGCTGATTTTGACTATCAGAACCAGTTACATTGTGTTGCGTTGTAACAGTGCTGTGAACTTTCAGAGATACAGAAAGCCTGGTAGTTCTTAGCAATGAATCCATAGATTTCTCAGGTTTCCTCCTTCTTGAGGATCTGTTTTACAGCCATGAAGAAAAGAAAATGGCAGTATCCAACACTACTCCTCCTTGTCTACTGTAAGAAGCATTGCGATAAGAAGTGTCAGAATTTGAACTAAGAAGGCATTTTCTTCACTGAGTGCTTTCTTTTGTCAGGAAAGGACCATCGAGCGCCTAAAGGAGCAACGTGACAGAGACGAACGAGAAAAACAGGAAGAGATCGACAACTACAAAAAAGACATCAAGGATCTGAAAGAGAAAGTCAGCATTTTACAAGGAGATCTCACAGAGAAAGAGGTTGACCATCAGAATGAATCTGTTATGTTATGTATGAATTGTTTGTTGTATGTGTTTGAGATGAAGAAAACTGTTCCTTTATGGTAATGGTCCTTCAACAAGTTTATTTAGTAAAATAGATTCTTTGAGAATTTTTCAAAGCATAAATTGTTTCAGAACCATCTTTTCATGGTTAGCACGCAGTCCCCTTATTTGCAGCAGTTAATTGTATTAGTAGTGAATGACTGATGGTCAATGACAGCATTTTCTGGAGCTATGCTTATAGACAACTGAAGGCAGAGAATAGGCTTCCTGTCTAAATACATGGAGGAGAGGACAGAGTTTGATCAAAGCTGTGGGTGCCAAAAGCATGTAGATAATGTTTATTCCTTTTTGCAAACACTACAGCTAGTTCTTTTGACTCTGAAGAGTCCTTTTTTGATAATTGAGTTGGTCCAGTTGGCTAGACTAATTAACATAATTATATTAGAGAAATATAAAGGGTCTCTGTTCTTCTTTAGGAATTATAACATTCAAGTCTACTTACAGTCTTTTTTCAAAAATCACTCAAAGTAAAACAATTTGAAGAATATGCACCCAGGAAGTGCTAAGATTTTGTCTACATGGAAGTCAACATTTGACAGGAAAAAAACCAACAAAAAGTGGTTTGGAAAACAAGAAGTTGAGATGCCTTAGAGATAGGTAGCATGAATCAGTTTCACCCCATAGCAACTGTATACAGAAAAGCTTTGAACACACTCAGTTTCAGATACAGTGGCCAAACCTGCTAACCACTTACAGTTTTTAAACAGGATTTTACTTAAAACCAATTTTTCTTAAACATGACTGTCACTGGAGCACAAGTTCCAGTTTACAGACTCCTCCAGCTTTAAAAATGATTTTAAAATTAATTTAGACAAGGTTTTATTTTGATCCTGAAAACCTGAATTAAATCAAGCTGTCTTAAATCAATAACATAAACATCCTGATGTTATTCTAAGATGGATCCTGAACATGGTGTGAAGGGATAGGAGGAAAATAAAGACAAAAAGAAACTACCTATTGCACATAAAGAGTATTTACTTGGTAGTTATTTCACATCTTTTATTTTAGTCATCCTTGCTGGATCTGAAGGAACATGCTTCATCCTTAGCTTCATCAGGACTGAAGAAAGATTCAAGACTCAAGACACTGGAAATTGCATTGGAACAGAAAAAGGAAGAATGTTTGAAGATGGAAACTCAATTGAAGAAGGTAATCTGATTTCATATTTATACATGTGGTGTAAACATTCAGTGATAGACAAATTAGCCATGTCTACACAGAAAACGTTGGGTCTTAAGTTCGAATTCTGTGAATTGCTTTTCAGCAAGCACTCTGAAATTGTTTCCATGCAAACCATATTACAAGCGAAGCCCATGAGAAAATAACTTTCAGACACTGGTGCTAATTTTGGACTTAATTTACATGTAATAACAGTGCTGTTGAATTTTCTTTTTTTAATAGGTACTAGGAATTAAAGATTTAGTCTGCCTCGGTACAGTTCATAGCAGTAATTGTGCCCTTAAACTGGTGTAACAGCTAAAAAATTAATGGCTAAACATTTCAAGTATCAATGCTTTGTAGGTGTTAACGTGATAAATTCAGTTGCATAATTAGCTCGGCCCATAGGAATGCATAAAAAAATTTTGAAGAATATATCACTAGTGAAGTGTGCGATCATTTGTTTTAATCTCATTGCCAGTCACAGCTGATACATTGGTAGGAGTTTACTGTTCGGAAGAATAATATTCTATTACAAGCAAGCTAATTAATTTGAACAGAATCTTTGGGTTATGTTTGCATTTCAAGCATTCTTTATTTTAGCTGTGAGTAGCATACATACTGCACTGTTTAAAGGAGCATTGATTAGCTTTTAAAAGAGCTGGTGATGAAGAAGTGCAAAACACACTAACTGAAATAGTGATAACACTTCTATTTATAAAATTAGAACAAGACGAAAGGCAGCCCATTTTTTTAAAGAAATTTAAGTCTTGGATTATGGAGTTCTAGCTGTTTTTTCACATCTGTCCAGGAAAAGGAGGAGTGCCCATGCTGTAGTTTGCAACTCCATCATAGTTCCTCAACTAAATGTGAGAACAAATTTTGAGTCATCAGTTAAGACCTGTTTAGGATTTCTGTCGTGTGGGTGCAAGGTGGATGTTAATGCACCGGAGAACTCTGTGTAAGTGAAACCTCATATTGCATATGTAGACATGTTTGCCCTTCTTTTTAACTCTGTTACACAAAATAAAGAGTTCTGTTATTCAGCATCAACAAAGCACAATAGCAAGGAAAGATAGTTGTGCACATTTATTTGGTCTCACAGGCAGATTTCAGTGTGTCGTATAGTGGGTGAGTATTTCAGAAGGCCTGAAGGACCCTTTCGTTTGAATTCTCTGTCATGAACTGCAGTTTCACCCTTTGTTCAGTGTGTTGCTGGTAATGAGGAATATATTGTAGCTGAGATTTGCCAGAGGTTGTTGCAGCAATTGGATGATAGTTACAAGTTTGTAGGTAGACAGCTGCACTGGAGAGCAGTGTTACAATTACCTCAAGGAAAAAAAAAAAAGGAACTAACTGGGAGAGCACAGAAAAAATAGTTCAGTTATGAAAAACCAGTTGTGGAAATTCAATTAATTAGGGAACGTGTCTGTATATTTAGCATTTGTAAATGTACTGCTTTTCACTGCTTCTCCTGAGATTGCTTTCCTCACTATCAGTGAGCATATCAGTAGTAGAAGCAGGTGTGGAGGGTGACCAAAATCTAGTGGAGCACTGCTAGCTAAAAGATGAACGTGCAGTTAATTTGCACTGTGATGACAACTCTTCATTATAAATCCTTTAGGCCTACGTCTGCTCATTCCATTTTAGAGAGAATGGTGCTTAATGGCTGGTATCCAGGAAAATTACATAAGGACACTGAACCAGTTCATAAGACCATATACTTTTATAATCTAATCTCTTTTTTTTCAGGAAATTGTTTAAGAGGGTGATTGATCACATTCTCCCGTGATCCTTTTCCTGATGGGTAAAATGGAAAAATAGCTCAAATGTAATGAGCACTGTTAATTGTACAGGACAGCTATGGGACAAATAACTATTCTTAATTTGGTTCTGAGAAAAATAATGAATATTGTATGTTAAATACAAATAGATTTACATCTTCCCATACAAAGAAGCTACCTAAATCATCCAGTCAAGATGGTCTCAGTTCTACAAGCAAAGAAAATTGATAGTCTGTCATTACGTATGTGCACTAGAAAGCCCTTCCATAATACTGTGGATATCTGCTCCTGTGCTTCAGGCATTACCGCTTTCTAGGGTATTTGGACGTTTGTTTCCTGTGCAGAGACCCTAAAGTACTCTCAAGGCCTACTGAGACAAAATCATCAATATCTTGTTCCTTTTTTAAATGCTGTGTCATGCCAGGCTACTGCATTCTCTTATTCAAGGGAAAATTCAAATTAAATGGAAATATATTTTTTGGTGATAAGAAGTCGGTCCACAGTGGCTTTTTGTAAAGGAATCAATTGAAGCTCTAGGACCAAGGTAGGCTTTCATGTAATTAACTGTGCATTTGCTTTCCTCAAGCTGTACGGAAGAGCCTACTTCTATCACTGATCTTACTTGCTTTCTAGAACCAAGTCATAATTACTCTTAGATACTGCAGAAAATGCAGTTAGCAGTGACTTGAATGTTTTACACTTATGAGTAAGTTTAGATATTTCTTTAATAACCTTTTTTTCTAGCTGCTTTTAATTAGCCACTTTTTTTTGTTGCTTGCAGAGAAGTAGAAAATTGCATTTTTAAAATGCATTGTAGATACTTATTCAGGCAGTTTGACATTGTCAAGGTGTATTAGTTCCTTGTCATCCCTGAAACAGTTATGACAGATAATTCAGCTCCAATGTAAAGCTTCTAAAAACTCAGTTATACACATCTGCGTTGTTAACCATTGCAAATAACCATCGCAATTATCCTTAAAACGAATGGCTACATAAGAACATTTAGTTTAGAGGTTTATTATGTTGAGTTTTATTACATCATCTTAGTGCTCTTTTGCATAAGACACATACAGGAAGGACTCTTGTGTAGCTCTTAACAGCAAATGCTTTTGCTTTTAGGCTGTTTCCCTTACAGTTTGAACAGAAATGTGTCTAACATGAATCTTGTTTTCCTTGTCACTTACTTCCACGGAACAGTTTGAGCAGTTTCAGTTAATCTATTACCCTTAGAAGTTAAGAAGCTGACAGAGACTGAATTGGGCTACTGTGAAGCCATTTCATAAAAGAGATTTGGCCAGCCCTTGGAAAAAACTCTTGCTAATCTCTAAAAAGTGAGCCTTGGAGAAAACATGAACAGTGCAACTTTACACTTTTTCAGTAAAAGGGATTTAACTACACTAAACTGAAATATTATTAACCAAGTGGAGTGCAGGGGTGCTGAAAAGTTGCTGGTATTGTTTTTCTTTCCATGTAAGCAGTATCCAGTTTCTGACTCAAGGTGTTCACTTCTCATTGTTATTATACCTCTTCTTGCTAATGACTATTTTATATTGATGCCTGTTCTAGTGAATAAAACTGCAGGGTTTTTCGTATTTGGGATTTTTTTTTTTAATAACAATACCATTACACAGATCTGTGTGCTTAATATTCTAATTCTGTGCTCAATTGTGAGCCTGCTGCCAGCAGGAGATAGTATGGGAGATTCTGAATACTGAAAGCAAGCCATAAATCCCTGTTGAGTTTACATTTTCTGGTGTCCTGCCGCAAATAGTCTCCTTTTTTGCTGAGATGGAATCATTAGAGAGAAATCACACAGAGGAGGTGTCTCCCTGTTCTTCTGTGAAGTGGTTTTATGCTGTGTGGCTGGTGGTTTTTTCCTTAGGAAACTCATTTTTCCAACATCTATTTTAATGTAATAGTTTTACAGTGAAAAAGTTTTTGTCTAGTTTTGTTTTTTTTTCAGGATGCTCTTTTCCTAGCCTTTTCTGTCTTATGTTTCCCAGCCAGTATGCTTTGTTTCCTTTTGTTTTTCTAATGTGGGAGTGACCAACTCATATTAGAATTTGTTCCAGCAAAGATGAGCGGATTTTTGTCTGTCTTCATTTCCAGTGCATAGTTTTTCTCCCTGTAGATATTTTCCTTATTTGAAAGAGATCAGGTTTAGAGCAAAGAAAGAGTCCAAACCCATATGTTAACAAAGTTCCCCTTGGTGAGTTCTAGGAACTTTTCATCAGAGAATGTTAGCAGTGATTCCCTGCCAGGAAAATACCTCTAGATTCAACAGGCTCACTCAGAGGATGGTTGGGTTTTTTTCGGCTGTGGTGTTCTTTCTTCAAGTTCAGGAGGATAGTGTCTTTCAAAAGACAGGGAAAAAAGACTGAATGAAGTGTTAACCCAAATTCTGTGTTCCTCAAGATTTAGCTTGGCTAGTCTAATACAGGCTCTGGTGCTTTTTATTTTTGTGATCATGAATTTCCTGTCACAACTGAAAATTACTGATTATATTGATATATAAGATAGAAATACTATTTTTTGTTCTCAGCCGATGATTTTCAACGAAGGGACAATAAATGGTGTACTCAGTGTAGCAAGTTGGAAAGAAAAAAGCTACCAGGGAAAAAAGGATGTCCTGTGAAAGTAAAAAGCCAGCAACTATGTTCAGCGTTCAAGTGGTGTCAGTTACAGAATTAGTTTTCTAAACCGTATAGCTGTCTTGGAACTGATATAAGTGAAGGACTAGAAATTAAAGTCTTTCTCAACCTGTACAACTCATCTGTAAACCCAAACACAAGATTAGGTTAAGTATTTGAGGATGGGACAAAACTGGTAAACTGAGAAATCAAGATCAAGTTTGGAATGTGCACAAGGGTAACTCCATGTTTCTTATGTTTCAAAAGCTGGTTAGTAGCACATGCTAAAACCACAAATTAAGATTCTGTTGTCTTAGTAAATTAATGTTGCAGCTGTTATTTTAAATTCTTTTCTTGTTGCATCTTTTCTTTTTCTCTTTCACACTGTTCCTATCCCCAATTTTCCCCATTTTTTCCTATTTTCTTTCTCCCTTTAGCACTCTGAAGTTTTATTGACTCATCCATCCAAGCCAGTAAGTTCCCTGGCACATCAGAGGCTATTGCCAACTCCATTTAATTTTCTGTGTTGCATGTGTATTCACCTGTGCTTTTATGTTTGGGCCAACAGAGTATATTGGTGAGTTACTTTAGTAGTGGATATGGATAGTATGGATACAAGCAAAATGCTATGTATGGTACGACTGGCTAGTCCTGCTCAAAAAAGCCTTCTAAGCTGCTTTTACTTTTTGGCTGTGTTGGTCTAACTTCATTTTTGTTTGGTCAGCTTAATATTGTGCCAATGTTTTGTTTCCCTTTCCTGCAGTTGCTTGAAGTGTCCTGTAGCTTTTCTTTTGTCTCCATTGTCTATGCGTTTTCAGGGCAAGAATGTAGAATTTCCATGCAAATCAAGCATCTTGCATGAAAGTATTCTGTAACACCATGTACATGAATTAGAAATAATAAAGTTATAGCAAGTAAAAGATTGCCTAAAAACGTGTGTAACCATGAAGCTCACTGGTACTGTATCAGTTTAATTTTGGATCCTATTACCAACCTTCTGTTTGATGTCAAAGAGCACTCCTTTTAGGGGGTGTTTGTATAATAATATCTTGACACCGAAAATTATATAACCCAAGGTGATTTTCATGAGACATTTCTTTTGTGACTGTGTGCATAAAAAAAAAGTGTTACGAAACTTTCAGAGGCTGATGTCTGTGTTACTCTTGACAATGTTCAGGGTAAATGTAGCTGTCTATCCTGACTATCATTGTCTGAAAGTCAGAGAATTGCTGGTGCTTTTAATAGTTCGGGTTTTGTGAGAGGCCGTATTAGAAATTATTTTAATAGAACAGATAATACAGTGCATTGATGGAGCTAGTTTTAGGAAAATATTTATGGTATGTAATACGGAAAAGTACTTTGTTAAGACTATCAGAAGTAACAATGAATAGTCAACTAGGGCATAAAAAACTCCTACACTGCCTTTTGAATTACTTATTATGTGTAAAAACAGTCATTAATAAATATTCTAAGGTATTTGGTGCACAAACACTAGGAAAAAAACCCCATAATTTTATTTATTAGTGAACGTGACATTTGAAGGATTTCATTATTTACTGTTTCACAGCAAAAAATACTTTTTCCAAAAAGGTTTTGTTTGTTCAGGTATGAAAAGCAGATTCAAGACTTTTTTGGTAAATTTATACATTCCTCCACTTTAAAATAATCTGCCAGCCTCCTAACCTGTAGATTACACAGGTACAGTCTACTACTAAACTTGTTTAATGCATCCTATAAAGTATATTCTTTATCAATTGTTTATGGTTTTGAGAAACTTTTTAAATCTTTTAGCAGACTTTTTTACGTTGTTTGATTCAGTCTCAGATTTTATTTGGATTTGTGTGTTTTTGAAAGAAGCTGTCAGCCATAGCAGCTCACTGTTTTCAAGAACAAAATATAGAGATACATTGGTTTCAACCTTTTTTTAACACTAGTGATTTTTTTATTAAAGGATTTTGTCCTTGTACCAGATATTTTTGATGCCCTTTTTTAAATCTTTCTAAATTAGTTAAAGGTTCAATGCATTTTGTAATGTCTGTTTGTACATGCTCCGTAGAAGGATAGATTTAGCAATGAAATGGCCCAAAGATTTCAGCTGCACTGGTTATACCCCATCCTGAAGAGAGAGGAAGACCTCCCCATTGTCTCTCTCCATTGCCACAGCCTCTTCTAGGTCTGGTCATCTGAGCTGGTGGCAGTGACACTCAGTAGGCTACTCACCAAATACCGTGCTAATTCCGAGCAGCTGCTTGATACAAATACAGCAGAAGCAAGAACTGGCGTCTCGGTGTGCAGAGCAAATCAGGTCAGAAAATCTGTTAGGATTGGCAGCTGAAAGCTAGCCATTGGGAGGGGAAAAAGATAGGATTTTGCTGAGGGAATGAGTACCTTGGATTACCAGGAAAATTGTACTGAACCTGGGACTCAGGGACGACATGGTATTGGGAGGGGGTTGCGTATGAGCAGAAGACCTGGAAGTACAGGTGGGGTTGGATAGAAGTAACTGTGCAGAAAAATCCCCCAAACCTGAACAAAAGCGGTAGGGAAAGAATGAAGAGCTGGTAGATTAGTGGCATCTGCCTGGATAGGAGGAATGGAATTTATTTAAATAAAGTTGATAAAAGGTTGAGGAAATAAGATAAAAGTACAAAAGGATTGTAATTGGTGCAAATAGGCAGGAGAATTTGTGTCCAGGAGAGCATATTCTCTAATAAATCTTTAATAGCGTGCAAAATTTCTGAGAATCTCTGAAGCCAGAAAATACAAAATGTGGGAACAAACTGTGTGTTTTATTCCCCAGTTATATATAGCCAGCATCCAGGATAAGGTACAAGAGGCTGTGTGGTGGCTTTTAAAGTTCTATTCCTATTGATGGTTCATGACAATGTCAGCATCATCTTATGCAATGGGAAGTTGGAGGCTTTTTCTCCCTGATTTTCTTATACCTAAAAAATTAAAGTTACCTACTCTACCCCTCCCAGAAACCTTGTTAAGGTACCATTCATTTTGAAAAAGGAAATATCCAAAATATAGGAAGTGGCCAATGCAACGTTGTGGGGCCTTTCTCATTTTTCATTGTGAGGTAGTTGTTATAACATTTTATGATTAAATTACTGTATCCAGACTCTTGCTGTCTTCAATACTGTGTGACAAATACTCCCAAGAATGAGCCAGAGATATATAAGGAAGATGATAATCATGTAGAGAAATTAGATGATAGAATACTTTTTTTTAATAGTAGGAGAGCGTTGAGTGAATAAGGCAGGATATTTTTGCAGCTCAGTTTTTCATCTACACAACAGGTACAATAATGCATCCTCATTTCCCACTAGTGGTGTTATGAAGTGATTAGTTACTATTTTCCAAGTAATAGCCTGCAGTCATGATTAGCATGGTAGAAAGAAAAATGGAAAAAAAATAATTTGCAAGTGTCATTTTGCAATTTAAAGTAAACAAGGCATAGAGCCATACACTGAATATCAAAAAAAAAAAAAAAAAAAGTACTGAATATGGGAGGATCATTACTTGAAAAAAAAGTACTGAATATGGGAGGATCATTACTTGAGTGAATCCCTTCTGCTCACTGAATGAAGCTCTGTTTCTGTAAAATAGTAGCCTGCGGTCAGGTGAGTAAAGCCTGGTTCAGAGGAGGCATGGGTAGGGGGGATGAAGTACGCTCACAGAGACAGCCGTCACCTGGGCATTTCCCTCCGTCTTTGTACACTTTTTGTGTTGGTGTAAATACCAAAGAGAGCAAATTGTTAATGTTTAATAACAACTATGGGAACTTGTATCTTTCTGAAGAGATTGCTTTTTTCAGTAATGGGGTGTCTCACAGCATCTTCCTCTTATTAAAACATTCAGCCTTCTTTATGGAATTATTCCAACCAAATACTTGCTTATTCAGTGTTAAAAATTTACAGTCACATTAACAGAGACCAACCATTTAAAAGATTTTGTCAGTAATAAGATAACAAACAAACCTTTGTGACAGACCAGAGTTTTCTGGTACATAGGATGTCAGTGAATTCACTGAGCTTTTTACTTCCAGTACAGCCTTTTTGAAAGCTGTGTTACATTACATGGTGTTTAGAGCATTAGAACTAAAGGAGGAGCAAGTCTGGTCATTTTTCAAATTATAATTTTGTTGAAACTAATAAAGACATGATAGAAGGCAGCACACTTGTTTTGTCAGCTGAATTGCTGCCTTCTTGATAGGAAAAATAAAGAAAATGGTTCTGTGTGTGTATTTTGCAATAAATAGTCATAATATATTTTTGTATTTGTGTTTGCATTTACTATTTTTAGGAGACATGAGGCACACTTGGAGGTAGGAGGGTGGATTAAAATGGGATTTTGGATTCTTGGGAACTTTTACTTTGTGGTCAAAAGTTCTTGGCAATGTTTGTATGTGAAATGTTAAACTGAATGTACTGTCTCGATTCATAGGTAAAAGTAGAAAGTGTTTGCTGTGAATTATTTGCTGTTTGGTTTAGTTAATCTTTCAGTAATATTTGTTTGAAATCTTAGTCGTAATGTTTGGAATTTTTATTTAAATTTTAGAACTTTTAAATTAGATTTGTGCTATTGTTTTCTTCCCTGTCTCTGGCACACTTTAAGCTATGTAAGATTACAACCTTTTTGGGGATGAGAAATATCAACCTAGAAAATTATTTTTAACGTGTTTTGTCTTCCTCTCCTCCCCATCTGTAAATAGTCATTATTTCTGTGACACATCAGTCATCTTTGTTTTAGTTGAAGAAGTTGGCTTTGTCGGCTGATTTTCTGTGGAAGCAATAGAAGTTATAACACATTTATTTGAGGAACAATCACTCTTTCTTTTATTCTTCAGTTACCTGAAGCACTCACCCCATCACTTACTACATTCCATATGGGAAATGATGGCTAAGAGCAGAAAAGCAGAAGGCTGTTAAACCACTTCTTAGTTTATAGTCCCTCTTAAGAACTTTGAGAGCATATCTAGAGTAGTAAGCTTGAAGTATTCTTAGTCCTGAACCACTTAGATTTTTAATTATAATTCACACTGGCAACGATTAATAGTGATCAGGTGAGCTTTGCTAATAAAAACATAGCTTAAGAAGGTGCTGCTTTCTGGCTAAAGTATGACAGTGTTTCTTGGGCAGATCAATGCAGAATCAGACATGCAAGTTCCGTTGTGCTCTTGAAAGTAGCTTAAATTCACCTGTTTGACTCCACACTGGAACAGACATGGAGAGCTAATGACAGGGTCAGTAGCAACAGTTAAGAGGTTTAAAATAGCCTGGGATCAGGTAAACTCAGTGGCCTGTATAGACTTACCTTTTCTTATTTCTCCTTTGTCAGAGGAGAAAGTGCAATCTTCCCTTCACCCCAAGCAAACTGCTTTTTCAATTTGTTTAATTTTTCTCATACTTTTGTACATTTTCACATTTGTTTTCTAACTATATTAAGAGGTTGCAGATTTAGGGATACTGTCTCAAACAGAGCTGGAAGTTGAATCTATCAAAATGCACTTCTTAATGTGTCTTAATACAGCACAAACTGTCTTAGTGCATTTGTCTAAATATATGTTGATTCTGTTTTGAAAATGAAATCACTGCCTTATTTTGGAATGTTGTGCACCTTTGGTGGGAGGGGGAAGTTGTACGTGGTTTTTTTACTGTGAATATAGGAATTCATTATTTGTGTTTAACTTTCTTTTCGGTTAAAAAAAATACTGCTGAATTATTTTGCACAATGTTGCATTAGGAAGGTAGCCAATTTCATCTGTTCCAGATCTTGATGTGAGTTTGAGTTTGTGGGAAACCTCTAAATGCATTGGTTTTCTCTCCTACACAGTAAATGAATCCAGTAGGATTTTAGATATGGTCATGCAACACTTACTTGGTACATAACCCACAAAAAGGACCAAAGTCACTCAGTCAGTAACTCACAGCTCAGGAAGTGGTCTCCAGCTTACACCATATCACGTAACATTCTCTTTGTGTTAGGTGAAAGTATCCATACTTATGTGCATTATGTACAAATAACATGTGTTATGTGTCTTAACTAATAATTTATGTCATGTAAATAGCCCTTTAGTTCTATAAGAACCAGACACGCTGACTTGCTGGCTAATTTTCTGAAAAAAAATATTGATTTCCTCCTCTCAGTAGTGTCTCATGGGTTGTTGTGGAGATGCCTTTATTAGCACAGAGTAATATAAATCAGGACTGTCTGGACAGTAGAATTGCATTAGGTTTTATAACTTATTTTGAATTAGGGGGTTTAGTAATCCAGGCTAACGGCCTAGCTATGGTTTTTTTAAGCAGTTTCTTGATTATCTAGTTATGTGTTTTAGATTACTCTGAAGAGCCTGGAGGAGTATTTGTTAAACAATTTGAGATGTTGGAAACATACCTAAATCCAGTACTGAAGAATTCAGTCTCTGCGTCTGGTGAAAACCAGACTTAACTCTATACATAGTGTCTCTTAGGAGAATATAGGTGGCCCCCAGTAGACTTACGGATGCCCCCCAGTAGATATATAGATGCCTCCCAAAAACAGTATTCCCAGTTCCTGCAAAACAGTATTTAGGAGGGAAGAATGAAGGTTTTGTTTGAAATTTAGATATTGTTGAAATGGAAATTAAATCAAGTATTTCAGATTTCCTGCAGGCTGGAAACCCCACTAAGGCATTTCAGGAACACCCACCAACACCCTCCTTCCAAAGCAAAGTATGTTCCCTGATGCTTGCAGCTGGCTGTTCATGGAACCGACACACTTGTCAGTCTCAGTGCTGCAATGTCCTCCTGGAGTCTGCATCATCTTGGTAACATGTTCATTAGATTTCCACTTGCTGTAGGGAGCCCTTTCCAAGGGTCTATAATTGGAAGTGCTTGTGAGGCAGGAAGGAATCTGGAAGCATTGACAGCCTGAACTCCAAAAGGCTTCTTGAAGCTTCCAGGCTTACCAGGGGTGCACTTGGAACCAGGTGGGGGTTTACTTGAAAGCAACTGGGCAGTAGGGAGCCCTTTAAGTCTTCCTAAATGCATTGCCTCAGGAAATTATTCTGCTCTTCCAGGATCTATGGTTGTTGGCCACTCCTGCTGAGATCTGTCTGGGAGACCTGCGGTTTGCCAGGCATTTTGTTCTAGGATAAAATACTGTGCAGGTTTTCCAGCTTTCTGGAATTCCTGCTTTTTTAAAAAAAAAAGAAACCAAAACAGTTTAGCATTGACCCTCAGGCAGGAGGTGCAGGGCCAAGGCCCTGGAAGATTAAGCATTCCAGTGTTTGGGAAACCCAGATTTGTTCCAAGGTCATAAACTAGTAAAGACAGGCATCAAGATGTTCTTCAGTCCTAGAATATTCTTTTCCAGGATTCTCCTGGACTTCAATAGAATGGGGCCTTGGCTTTAACAGAGCTAATTAAAAACAAGAGACTCGAAAGCAAAAATGTTGGGGTCAATGAACAGATATTTTCCTCCAGTCTTATTTTACTGAATAACTACGCAGATTTAGCCAAGTGTACTTTTGCTGTTTGGTTCTTTGGAAGCAGCAACTTCTAACCCTGAGTTTTATGCTGCTGCAGTTCTGTCCAATTACCTTTAAAAGCAAGAGAGTCCTGTACTGTTGGATTTGGACTTACTGTGCTCTGGAGCAGAGCATTGGCAGCTTGTAAAACAACTTTCCGCAGCTGCACACGGGGAAGAAAGTCCATAGACATTTTCTGTTATATGTTTGCCTCAGAGAAGGGCCTTGATTTTGCAGGCAATCTTGGTCATCAAAATAGCTCTACCAAACTGGCTATTCACTGAAGCAAATTTGAGCAATTCTGAAAAAACTTTAATTGTTATCAAATAGCAGTTCAAGATCCAAGAGCAGAGCAGAAGGGGAGAATGGAAAGAGCCTTTAGTCTGCTTGTTTAATGCCTTTCCTTTGTATTTAATATGCTTGGGAACTGCTGGATGAGTTTTACTAGTAGTTTAGTGATTTTTATAACAAACCAAGCCATTTAAGAAAAAAAAAAACCAAAACCCAATTTTGTTGAGGTCATTTAATCCTCAGTCCTCTGATGCTTTTTGTTCCCATAGCCCGATTTAGAAAAATTGCATTTCCTAGATAGCTAGGCAAAGATAATTTCAGTAGGTAGCCATAATCATACTAGTCCTAGTCTATACGGCTCAGGTACCTAGCAAGGGTTTCAGTATATCTGCACCATCTGTGCAAATCTGACATTTTGCATACTGATGTAGTTATGGAAGGCTATTAACCTTTGATTTGTTTTTCTAGATTATCTAAGCTAAAAATACCTCAGATAATTAATTCTGCAGTCATATCACTGTTTTATGAAGTGTGTACCCACTCACCCTTACTTTTCTTTTTCTTTCCTTTCAAAGAATTTAAACTTTTTTCATATTTTTACTACTGCCTTCTGTTGATTCTGTTTCAGATCAAAAAATCACTTAAATTTTTTTTTAGACTGAATTAAACAAATCTGTTTCTGGATTTTTCTTTTCCTAGAAAATATTTCCTCATACTTAAAAGTAGCCTATGCACTGTATATTTATTTCTGTGTAATAATTAATCTTGACGTTTTGAAATACATCTTGCAGTCATCACAGTATCTGTAAAATGCCTATGTGTGAATGAAGTGTTTTTTCTTGAACTTTTTTTTTACAGGCTCATGAGGCAACCCTGGAGGCTAGGGCTAGCCCAGAACTGAGTGATCGTATGCAGCAACTGGAAAGGGAGGTAACACGGTATCGGGAAGAATCTAGCAAGGCTCAAGCTGAAGTGGATCGTCTTCTGGAAATCTTGAAAGAGATGGAAAATGAGAAGAATGATAAAGATAAGAAGATAGCAGAACTGGAAAGGTGAGAATGGTATAAAGTTACTGGAGGAGCAAAAGAGTTATGAAAGTTAGAGGTAACAGTCCATTTTTCCTAAAAGCTTTAGAGTGTCTATTTTGGGAAAGTCTCCTAGAGTTTTTCTACTTTCAGTCCTTTATTTGGTAGATTGTACACAAAAAGATGTCTGTCTCCTGGCTGCTCAAAAATAGGGCTGACAGAGTTAGAAGGGTAGGTAGAGCTGTAAGGGAATGGAGATGGTAGGAAAAGTTGCCGACACTGTGGTGTGTTTGGAGAACAATTTGTTCTTTTGATTTAATAAATTCCTCAGGCATGGCTCTCCAAAAAACAATTAAGGAAAATTACTTTTAAGAGCTTGTGATACTAGTTACTTAGGTTCTTCTGACAAGTGGCATTGAAACTCTTTGTACTGTAGGGACATGAGTAAACTTTGGCTCATGTGAAGCCAAATGAACAGATTTGCTTTTGTATAAACAAAATGTGATTCAGTGCTTTTCAGTATTTCCCATGTTTGTGTTGGAGCCAAGGTGCCCAGATATTTTTTCTAGACTTTAATACCCCAAACAAAAATTATAATTTATTATTATTCCATGACATTTGTATCACAATGACAAACACATCTCAAGAAAGACCTCAAACAGAATCTGGTTTCTGTCATTTTCGCACTTTAACAAGAGGGTGGGTGAGGCCAAAAGGAGTTTCTAGGCAGTAACACCTGTCTTGGGGTTATTTTGTTTACTGTTAACAATAAAGAATCACTAACATGGAACAGCAAAATGGAAATTTGATTATTCCCATTTGCCTTGTGCCAGAATAGACTTCCTGATTTCTGTCTTATTTAACTTCTCTGCATTTACTGTCTTTTAGTGTCAGGAAGATTAGGGCAACTGAGTAGACAGCATTTCAGGTTCTGCATGATGGCAGTGGTTATTGTTCATTCGCTTGATGGTAGTCAAATTATGAGTCCCTCTGATTTGAAAAACTTTTTTCTAAGAAGTCCGTTCTTGTTTTCTTGAAATGATAGAGCTCTGAAACAGTCCGACTTGTCAGCTGAGTTTCTTCTCTCTTTGTGATTGTAAACAGCATCCTGTTATTTTTCTTTAAGTTGTTGTCGTCTTTAACTAGAATTATCTATACTTGTGGTGTAAGCTTGAACTCTCAAAAGTGATGATATGTTCTTTTTAACTGTCTTCCCTTTTTTCTAAGTGATATAACTCAGCCCATTGATACGTGATGTATTCAGCAGAACATTTAGGCAATAGGTTGATAGAGTTAGGTGCGCTAGGAATAGATGTGAAAAAGCTAGATAGCAGTTAGAAGTCATATTTGTCTGTGTGATATTCTTCAGCCCTTAGAGGTGCCCATCTCAGGCATGACTTCAGCATGTCATCATCTTAAGGCAAGCAGGTTGACTAAGGATCAGGCTGTAAGCAGCAAGCTTCTATTAGAAGCAAGGTAGGGGGAAGAAATATGTTCATAGTGCCTTAATTTTTTTCATGGGCATAAGTAATTACTGTTCAGGAAAATAAGGCAGAAATATTCATCATTCCTCAGCTTGATTCCTAGAGGAGATTGGAATATCAGGAGGAGAATTTTCTTATGCACGCTCTTAATGCAAGTCAGGGTTTTTTTATTACATTAGCATTCAAACTCTAATCAAGATTGGGACTTGCACTGTCAATCAACATATACAAGTGTCCCATAATCAAAGGAGTTTATAGTCTACAAAGCAAGACTAATAAAAAGGAGAAATGGAGATGGTCTTCCTTCTCTTTTATAGATAAAAGCATTGGCACCCAATCTTCAAAGAGTTAGAAAGGAACTTTTTCTTTGAAAAGATACTGTTCTAGAGATCTGCAAAGGAGTTATTGGTTTTCTTGTTACAGTGGTAGTTTCTCGCTTTTTCAGTCACAGACCAAACTCTTACTGTACCAATGAAAGCATAAAAGCCTCAAATAACTGGACATCATTCTGTAACAATTTGGTGGATACTTTGACTGTTCAGCGTTATCCATTCCTTCTTACCACCTGATCTTTGCTCTTATAAAAAATTAGTGATCCTCTTCTCTTTTTAAGCTGTCACCTTTTCTGCCAGTACTGAGATAGCATAGAATATGTCATCCTTTACTTCTAGTAATTAGAATAGGTGTTTCAGCTATGTCAAAGAAAAGACAGCTTTTTTTTATTATGTGATTGCCAGCAACTGTGTAAATCACAGGGGGAAAAATAAGAATATTCATATTCTCTAACTACTGTAAGTGGTAATGGAAAAGGTCTTCAAGATGTAGAGACATAAGATGCATACTGTTAGTGTGGTGAATTAGCAAAGTATCAACACCTGAAATAATGAGTTTTCAGGTGGAACTGAAATATAATCACAGTGCTGGAGAAAAAGACACAAAGTTTCAGATACTTTGTAGTGAGGTTTTGACTAGTCGTTCTCTTTTTCTAAATAATTTTTGAAATTTGGCCTTAGTTTTCAACTGCTCCCCCAAACCCCTGTTCTCCAGAAACTTGCTTCCTCCTTGTGAGAATTTACAGAAAGCAGAAATTTTAACATGGCTATTAAATGTATAGGTTGGTCCTGGTTTTATCTGCTACACCTGTTTGTAAAGTATTCTTTCATGGCTGAACTAATATATCGAAACATGTTGCATGGATGTTTTGGAGCCTGAGTCTTGTTTCCTGAAAAGAATAGATAATTTTACCATGGAAAAGCCGCTCCTAAACTGTGGCCCATGCAGAGCAAGCTAGAAATTGTCTTTACTTCTAGTGCTTCTACAGCTGTTCAAACTCTGCTGTACTTGAAGAACCGTAGTGTTTGCAGAAGCATTTGTCAGCAAGCAAGAAAGTGAATATTGCTCTGCCTATCAGGAAATCAATGCAGAGCAAGATGAGAAGAAAAAAGTCATATTCAGGGAATAACTGTACTAAAACCCCATGATTTTTCAAGAGAGAGAGTCTCTCCTTGGAGTTTTCCCTTATGCTAGTTATATGTGACAGCTAGACCATACCTCATCAGGAGAAGAGAAATAGTAACGCTGTTTCATCTATAGAACAGATGAGTCACCTGTTAGGGAGGTATGTATAGGGGAACAGAGAAAGAGAAAAGGTAGGAGGAGAGGAAGATGAAAAGCAGAAAACTGTTCTCTTAAACCTTTTCAATGATGGCAAAGCTGCCTTTAGCTCAGATTAAAGAGGGAAACACACACTCTTCAGTAACTGCTGCGATTACTGGGTGGGGGGCATTTTTTTCAGCTGTGAACGGGAGGAAAGATAACAAAACCCAGTGTGTTAGATATGGTGCATGCTATGCAAAAATTCAAAAAATATTCTAGAGTCAACATGAGATGAAAATTACAAGCTCATTAATTTATATTCTCTGTGGGCAGGATTTTGCTTTTTCTTACAGGAAGGTGGGCCATAAGTCTGCGTTTCTTCTGTGGGTGAACAGCCCTATAAGTTTTGTTTCTGTCCCTGGATTGTGGCGGTGTAGAGGGTTTTGTAGCTGTCTGGTTATTCACTTTCTTTATAACTAACTGTTTGCTTTTTGTATTGCCATTCCATAACCTTCTGTCTCTGTGTAACTTTTCATTTTGTGTTTTGTTTCCTTCCTTGCTTTTCCTTTCCATTAATACTCTTAACGTCCTGGCTCCACGAGTTGTTTTGTTTTGTACGTGCGGGGTTTTTTTTGACTATGCCTTTTCTCAGAAAGCACGCCTCCCGCAAATTGCACCCTCCCTACCAGGTGTCGGTCCCTGCACCACAACACGTAGGGGGGTTTGTGTGGGACTTCCTGGGAAAGTGAGTGCTCTATAAGGCTTCTGTTTCCTATGGGATGGAATGTCACTGCTGGCTGCCCGGCTGCTGCTGCTGCTGTTTGGGTCTGCTGCAATTACGCTTTTTTTCTTAGGTCAAACAGGAACTAGTTATGTCAACTACAAGCTCAAACAGTCTCTGTTCAATTCATGTCACAATGGTTATGACCACAGCCCAGAGGAGGTTTGCTGCTGTTCTCCCTGATTTAAACTAGTCAGAAGCTGTTGCTTTTTATTCTAATTATCTTGCTGTGTGTTACCTTTGATTCTAATCTCTGCTATCAATTCTGCCTGAACCAACTAAAACTCAAGTGCTCTAAAATGTGTCATTGATAGAGATCAGCATTGACTTATTCTTGAGTTTTATTGTGATTATTATCCTGTAATAAGAAAAAGAAAAAAATAAAAAAGAAAAGATAAATAATACTAACCATCTGGGACATGGCCATCACAGCCTTCAGATGAGTAGTTTACACACAGACGTATTTGTGTGTATATGTTCTGCAAATAAGAACCGACTTTGTACTGGAGAGGTGGCAGTAAATATGTACATGTATGTTGCCTCAGAAGTAAGCACAGAGTGAATATATATGAAAGTCCTGGTTCCAGTTACAGACTTGACTTCAATTTAGCATGCTCACTATATATGATAGGTAGTCCTTGTAAGGACATACCATTTTTTTCCTGAAGAAAGCTTGACTTTGATGTGGGAACAAAGGAAGACAGTACTCAGTTTTGGAATACCAGCAGTCCTTTTAAGGACAGCTGGAAATCATGATGATTTTAAGAAAGAAATTTTAGGGAGTTTTTCTAGAAAGACTTGAAGGATTCCCTTTGCAAGAAGAAACCTTCAGACTTTCTATGTGTAGCAGCTAAAAGGTACACTCCTATCTCAAATATTTCTTCTCAACAGTAAATAAGATTAAAAAACATAGGGTGATCTCAAAGGAGTGCTGAAAAAATACAGGCAGTAGAAGGAAGCATCTTACTCTGTATGTCTTTAAGACAGTGGTGTGTTTGTGTAGTGGTCTGTGAAGGATGGATGCATAGAGAAATTAACTGCACATTCCATCAACTTTATGGTTTCCTAGAATAGTGTAAAGGAAACTATACTAGTAAATTATGCCCTCAGCTTACATCAACAATTTGAAGTGGAAATATGTATTTTCAAACCACTACTCATATCTTATAATAGTGGTCTTTGGTTTTCAAGTTGGTTGTTTCTGTGAAGTTTTAAATAACTTTTTTAGAGAATTTCTAAACAAGAACCACATTGGGGCATATAAGTAATTTAAAGTAAAAGGGACGTTGTCAAGTTAGAGAACAAAAGGTGTTTATGAAGTCATAATCATCACCATTAAAGTTAACCTCTCGAGGTGGTATGACTGTAATTCCGTATTGTCATAACTCGTTGAAGTCCTGCAAAAATTAGTTGAACTCTGATTCAGGCATAGGAAAACCTGAAGTAATTCAATATTACTTGAAAATACCTTGATTCATTTTTGTACCATAAATCATAAAAGGAAATCAAATATATTTATCTCGTGATTGCATGGTCTTACTGAAAGGTGGAATTTGTTGTTGTGTTTCTCATCCACTTCCCTCAAAAATCCATAGCTTAAGTGAATATTAAGATTCTAAGCTTAATCACTCAAAATATAGGACATTACAAAATGAAGATTGTCACGTAATTTTAATTCACATCTTACATGAGCCTATGTATCACAGTAAAGTGATACAGTCTTTAATCATATGAACAATTTTTTTCCACAAGAATGCTGCCTTTGGTGTGTGAAAGATGTAGTTGAAATTGTCCCCAAAAAATCCTGGGTGAGACTGACACCTGTCATTAAAAATTTCAGCACAATTTGTTAATATTTGGCAAATAACTGAGAACCAGGTTTTGTAATGGAAAGAAGTGGCCAGGCCTGTAGTTAGTCCAGCTTCATCTCAGAAGCACTAAGCTAGGAAATTTAAGGAGAAATTTCTTTCTTCTCAGTCTTGCTTTATCTTCATACAAAATGAACATTACAACTGAAGACTCACATCAAGTTTCACAGAGGAAAAATAACACATTTTATATCAACATTACTGGTTTAAATAGATAAGAATATAAGATACAGGCACCTTTACTTACAGGTGCTTAACTTCAGACATTTGAAAGTGCGCAGATTTTTAGAAGGCCAGTGTCTGCCCTCTGACGTTCAACCGTTGTTAAAGTGCCTTAAGATCAACACTCAGACTCACTAATCACTTTTGAAACCAACATCTAAGAAAAGACAAGAGAGAGAGACACTGCCAGTAATTACAAATCCATCTGTAGAGAGCACCAGATAAAAAAGCCATCATAGTGATTCTACAGTGTCTCCTCAATCCATCCTCAGCTTTTTCGTGTAATGGAATATCCTTTTCCCATTTGTTCTTTATTTAGCTATCCTTTATTTCCCATTCTCTCCCTTTTCCTGCATTTTGGGAGAAACTGAAACTTTGTGATATTGCAGAAACAGCTGTCCTAAAAAACAAGGTCAAAGCATCCCAATTAGTCCAGCCCTTAATGTAGTAAGAGGTCAGGGCTGGTGCAGGCTTTGGTTGAATGAGCTTGCTGTGTCATCCCATCACTGAACCATCTAAGCCTGGGTGTTTGCCCTAGTATTATTTCCATGTTCAGGCAGATGGACATTATTAAACAAGGTGATTCTTCTCTATGGAACTCAGTGCAGACTGTCTCCGTTGTAAGATTCAGCGACAGGCTGCAAGCTTATTTTGTCCACTAATCCAAGACCAAGGATCTGATGTTGGATTCTCCAAGAAGGACCCTACACTAGAGAAATACTTACGAGTAATGAGCACTGATTGTGAACTTTTTTCAAGGCTTCTTTTCCTGCCAGATTTCCTGTAGAGTTAAAGTCCTGTTTGTTTTTATCATTAGGTCACAATGGTTATCAGGCGTTCCCTCTCACACCTAAAGTCTATTATCTGTAACTGAATATAGGAGTTGTCATCTGATGATGATTTATACACTGCCTGCATTGCAGCAACGATGGGTTTTGTTTAGCAAATGTCTCCTAATCCAACTGCTAGATCAGTAGACTGTAAGAGCTATGATATAATTAAAATAATTATAAAACCAGAGGAGAAAGAACATCGTGTAAATAACGAGCCTAGTTTGCATATCAGAGTTTCGTTGTTACCTGCCTTGAGTACGTCTCTTTAAAAGCTGTTTTGTAGTTTTGTTTCAGTCAACGTCTTTGAGTGATACGAGGGTACCCATACTCATAAATTAGTATGTAAGGAGTAAAAAAACCCCAAACAAACCACCAAACCCCACCTTTTATAGAACCCATACATTAAAAAGTGTCAGATCTTACGTTGTCTTGGAGTACATAAGAACCAAAAGGAAAATCCAGTAATCACCAGTAAGCCAGTGAAATAGCAATATTAGTGCTCCATGGCCATCTGTGGTCATGTTGGTGCTCTTAGACCCATGCATGCATCTGCAGATGGATGCACACACAAACCTCTCTCTCTGTTGGTCTATCTCTTCCCCATCCCTCAAAATATGAACTAAAAAGAAAGGAAAAGACCAGCCATTATTCTTTCACCAAGAAAAGGTGTCAAAAGTGGTAAATGTAAATAGCATTGCTGCTTTGACTGACAGAAGGAAGATCAAGTGCATATTATTCCCTGTCAGACTGCTTTGAAGGAATGACGAAATTGTAAATACACACAGTCACTCACTGTCAAACAAGCAGAATCCAAAGGTTGACTAGAAATCATTACATAAACCTCTTACTAAGTACATCTGAGACTGATGTGGTAGACTCTTTCCAGTCCCTATAATACACAAGTATGTGGAAAAAATTATAGCTGGACTAATAGATTTAAAATATATATATTTCTTAATTAAAATAACAAAGTGTTCACACCTCACCAACTTTTTTGATTGGCACTGAATGATCAGGTTTAAGTCAGCTATGTCTTTAAAATCAATGAGATGGCATTTTAAAAGAAAATGGATTTCTCCGAGACTACCATTTGGTGTTGCCTTGTTTCCCTGTGTGACTGTTGCATTGGACTACACAGTTAATGGGGCTGAGCAGAAACTGGGCTGCTGCTGGATCTTGTAAGGAATGTTGCAAGTGCGTGTTCTTGCTCGAAGGGAAATAGTACGAACTGAAAATTATTATTTTGCTCTGTAATGAGCATGTCTCGATATGTATCTGATCCTGCTTGCTTGAGGCTGCTTCCTGGGGCAGATGCTTGCTGTGCTCCTCTGCTCAATTTCACTGATGTAGCCCCGTGCACTGAGGCTTCACCTTATCTGTAGGAGATCTCCAGTGACTTCCCAGTAGCTGGCAATTTCAGGTGTCTGCCTTGTTTTTAGTTTGACTGATAGCACAGTTGCAGGTTTTTTCCTGATTTTAATGTGCTTTCAGACATATTCCTCATTTTTGTTTTGATAAATAATATGGTTATTCTAAAAACCCACATTTAAAAAAATATTTTTGAAACCCTGTAAAAAAGCGTGGGAAAAGGGGCTAGCAATTACACAAAATGTATTTTTCTGTGGAAGAGAGAATTTATTCCATAACAAAATGAAGACATAGCAATAATTATGCTCCATTCAAATCCTCTGCAGCTGGCTAAATGGTACTTCTGTAGTTTACGAAGATGGCAAGTGACCTGTTTTGCCTGCATCTTGTGACAGCAAAATATGCTACCTTTAATAAACAGTAGGCAAAACAGTACATTTCATTCAAACTTTACAGGGCTATTCTGAATTCTAGTCTCCAGCCTGTACCTTTTTTCGCTGTTAAATTGAAGAAACAATATCACAACATGTTTACAATTGGACCAGGAGCTACAAAGGGTCCCTGAAACAGAAAATGAGAAGTCTTAAACTTTCATAATCTAGATTCAATAACAGTCATTAAAAAGTCAAGCTCCCCCCCCCCCCCTTATTCACATCTGTGTTTATTTTCACTTTTATTGCTCCCTTTTGTTAAATTTGTTTGACCTGTCATAGCTCTGCAGCTCAGCTTGAAGAGTGTACTCTTGGATTTCAGTCAGAATTGTCACTTACATGCCTTTCTGTAGGAATTAACTGAGGCTTTTGGAACGTTGTAACTTACTTCAAGATCGAGCGCTGAGATGTGGTATTTGGCATTTTGCAAGTCTTAACCTTTCCCAAAATTCCCAAATAACACAGCCTTTGCAATAGCTGTCCTTGAAGAGCTTGATTTGAAGAGTGTTACTTTAAAAGGTAAAGAAAAGTATCTTTAGACTAGTTTATCTGTTCCAGCTAAACAATACACTTCTCAGCTGTACCTCACTCTGAAACTACTGCATGTACAAATTCAATATCCTACATTGTTGTTTGTAAAATTTATGCCAGAAATAAGGACTTCAAATTTTATTTACATGGTTCCATATACCAAGAGTAATAAAGCATATAGCAGTTAGCCTATCCTATAGAAATTTTTTTCTCCATATCCAGCCTTTTTGGAGTGAAATTTTTCCATGGGAGGAGTACAACGTATGTTGTAGAAACCAAATTGCCACATTGGACAGGACATTTGCTTTTCCTCCCTTCTATTAACTGAAAAAGAATAAAGTTTAAAATCAGCTGGAAAATGTCTGTATTTATAGCTCCCTGTTGACTTACCTTGCTGTTATCAGTGAAATTGACAGCAGATGCCTATGAAAAGATACTGGAGATATTTGAAAAAAAAAAAAAAAAAAGCAATAATGAACCTATGGGACCTTATGTTATACAGAAGACTCCAGCATTTTGTCTTGGTCAATCCTGCTGTTGAACAATGTTGGAGAGAACTGTCAAGAATATGCCTGTTTGGTCATTATTGTTTTTAGATTGCACCTTATATGGGAGAATTAAGACAGCAACACTGTAGGAAGAAGGGGCAGATGCACTTTTTTGTTTGTCTTTGGAAGGGTGACTTCAATGTCAAAATTTATTAAAAAGATGAACTTTTAAGTTTGACGGATCTTCAGATCTTGAAGACTGTGCTCCATGGTTGGGGGTTTTCTCCTTTTTATTTGTTCCCTTTTGACAAGTCTGAGAGATCTCCAGGAAAAGTGAAAAGATGTGTCTTGCTCATGGAGAGAAAATAAGCCCCTAGCAGATGGCATAAAAGAACACATTAGGGTTCATCTCAGATAGTGAAACTCCACATTTTCAAAACATCAGTTAGAATTCTGGAAGAAGTCTACTCGCTAGTGATGTGGTGCAAATCCACATTTTTCTATAGTTGGCTTATTTCCCTTTTCCAAGAACTGTTACATATTGGAGACTGTTTTCTCTACAGAAAGTTGCCTCTAAGTGAAATGGTGTAATCTAATGTAAAGGTCCTTTTTTCTTTTTTTCTTTTTCTTTTTTTCTTTTTTTTCTTGGATGTCTATAAAACATGCCGCTCTGTGTTTGTGAAGGATTGTGTGTCTGTGTGTCATTACCTGGTTTAGATCTGCTTGTTTTGTCCTGTGTTCTTCAGCTGCTCTATCTCTGGACACTGTTTTCACAAACTCTTAACTCTTTTTCTTTCGCATCTCCTTCCTGGATTTGCTGCTTCCTTCAGCCTCACCTCAAGGTCAGTATTCACTTTTAATAAGGGTATTTATAAGACTGTTGTCTAAATTCAGCTACAATGGAGATCTCACAGAAGATTGCACATCAAATTACATGATCTACAAAACAAAAGACCAGAGATTTAGTTAGGTTTGTGTAGGAGGATGGGTTGGACAGGGTGCACGTTTAGAAGAAGCTTGTACTTGAAGGGAACAGTTTGTATCAAACCACTGTAAATCAACGTTTTAGTGCACTGGGAAGAAGGGGGAAGACATACCAATGAAGCCTTTCAAGGGAAAAACTACAGGAACAGGAAGCTGAAGCAAGACAGTTGAAATATTATTGGGTTTATCTGTTACTTCAAGAACAAAAAAGATTGAACATTAGCCATATTTTCTGATACAAGCTGTTGAGTGCAGAACTGGTTCTTTTAAAATACTAGTCATACATACTTCACTTGTTGGATTTTTATTATTGCATCTGTGTCTGAAACCTTGCAGTGATGTTGCAGAGCTAGTTTTGGTGCACTTTGAGTGTGTTGTGCTGTCAGAAAGAACGAAGGGCTGAGGGTTTAAAGATAAGTAAATTAGCAAAAGTATAAGTTTTTTGAAGGCACCAAGTGATAAACTACTGAAAAATCCCTACCAAGAAACAATATGTCTTGCAGTCTTTCAGACTTGTCTCAATTTTTTATTTTTATATTTTCAAAGCAGTTGCTAATCGTAGATTTTGGGATTTCAATAGAGAAGCTAGGAGTAAAAGTCTGCGGCCTACATACAGTTCAGAGTACATTATCTAATGAACCCCAGTTGCCTTTGAAACCATTTTGGATTCTAATCTTTGCTGATAAAAAGCCTGTTGGGTAGAAAGTGTCCGTGACTTCTGATGAAAGAATGATTATAATTGTATCAGACAGTGTGTTTGTGCAGAATGCTACTACTTAATGACTGAAGTTCTGAGTTACCAACCAACATCTGACTTTTCTATTTCTGATTAACACTGTGAAAAATGTGGTGGTGAGTGGAATCCCACGATGCTGCAGTGCTGCTGCCGCCTTTAAATCGTGTCAGTGTTCTGACCTTGGTTTGGCACAGAAGTTGCGCTTGTGGCCTTGGCTGCGTATTTTCCTTCCTCCCACAAACTGGAAAAGGATTGGAAGTTAATCATGTTGTCGTCCATCAATACCTTCCATATTCAGTGTGTTGTAGTGGCATACTTGTAATTGTGGGGGAGAGGAGAGCTGTCCTTGGATGACCCTCTTTTCTTCAGATCCTAAAGAACAGAACTGTCAGGAAGCTTTTCTGCTCTGTGAGCATTCTCCTCTGAAATACACAGTGTCATTTATTGTATGAACAGGACTTCTGTTGGGTAGTCTGCATTTGCCAGTTGCCACTGTGAGTGGAGTTTGATGTGCTTTGGCCAATAAAGTCCTAAATGTTATGGAATCCATCTGTCAAAGATACTTCTGCTTCAATCCATATGGCTATAGGTTTTTATCAATACCTGCACTTATGCTGGAATGCGTGATTAACAAGAGGGGAAACTATTTTTAAGGTGTGGTTTGAGTGTGGTTTTTCTGAGACCTGGCATAATTTCTCTTTTCCCAAACAATGTAATTATAATGTTTATTTCTCTCATTTGGAGCATATTGTAAAATTTGGCTCGAGAAGATATGACTGCAGTTTGAGGTGGCCAAGCATTAGGATCTTAGAAGAGTTTTCTGATAAGATGTTAAAGCAATTTACCACTCTGTCCTCATAGTTTCTTAGTCGTTGTTGTTGGGTGGATTTTTTTCCTTCCATTTTTAAAATTGACTATGATGGCTAGTTGCTGAGGTCTTCATATATTTTTTTTAAATAAATCAAGAGCACAAGGGAATAAGTGAAAGGACTGCTCTTGAAACTACAAAATCCCTCCTGGCCAGAAATACAATGAAAAGATTCTCCTAAGGACAAGCAGGAAAATTACAGGAGTTGCAGTACCACTAGTTTTCTTTCCTGTACATTTCACTGTTTGCCTTTTTACCATTAAGTGCAACATATGAAGAAATTGCTGTTCTGTGAAGTTACATTCTACACTGGAAGCTACTGTGGGAGTCATAACTTTATTTTTCTTTTAATGGTGTAAAACAGTTACATTTTTCAGACATCAAAGCAAACGTGTCTTCCTGGAAAAGAACTGTATATGTGAAAAAAATGTGTTAGGTATATCTGTCTTCTAGAAACAGGAAGAAATACTCTGAATTATATCTGTTGTTATCAAGAACAGCTTTGCTTACTGTAATCAGTGCAAAACTTCTGAATTTTCCCATCTATTAAGCTTTCATCATCTCTCCTGTTGATAAAGCCGGTGAATCAGAACATAATGGCATAATCCACATTGCTGTTGCTGTTATGACATGTACTTACTGCTCTGAAGTCTGAGGGCCTAGACTGCATGTCATAGGGATTCACAGTAAATAAAATTGTCTTGGAAGGCTTGGGGATTAAAGCAGTTTTCCATAAGGAGTTTTTGCTAAGCATCTCTGTTGATGACAGCTTTACGTAAAGAGCTATCCAATGCTGAGTTCAAGAGTAACAATCCAAATAACACTATTCCGGTGTCGTTAGCTGCAGCAGGGAAAAAATAGAATAATACCATGAAGTCCCATGTTACAGTTCTTATAATTGGTTTTTATGTACATGTCATGAAAGTTGTGATGGAAAATGATTAACAAAACTGAGAAAATGAGATGCTATGACGAGCAAGTGCATACTTTTCAAGGAAAGAATGAGTTGTGTTGATAAAGCAAGGGCAAGATTTCTAGCTTCAAATTGGGTAACAAACAGCTTAACTGCTTCAGTTTTTTTTTAAGTTTTTTTTTTTTTTTAATCTTGTCTGCTGGATAACATTGAGCATGCTATTCGTCAACGATTTATCTTTGTAGTATAGCACTGGAATAGAAAAATAGCTGGAACAGAAGGACAGGAGGTCTCCCACAGGAGAAAAGCTTGTCTTTTAGCATCCTGCTTTCTACTGTCAGATTTTCTAATAGTTTACATCACATGGTTAATTGTACTGTGTGTCATCTTCCGAAGCAAGTAATCCAGATCTTGATAGAGGTTTCCTAGATTTTGTGCTATACCAAAGAGAATGTGATGCAATAGCAAGTAATAAAAAATAGTGTAATCCTTATTTCCACACAACAAAGTGACTTGGTGATTAGATGAACACAGGCTGGTGGCATGAATCCAGATAAAAGTCTGCTATGAGTGTCCATGTAAAATTAAATGTCAGTGTGGCAACTCAAGTGTAGCCTTATAAAATCAAAGGATAAAACCAAAATACTAAAATATGAGGGGATTATTTCAGTCCTTTTTCCAGAGTCCTAAATTTATGTTAAACAGAACATGTTTAACCACCAAAGAAATACATAAAACTTAATATCCTTCTGAAAGAATGACAGGTAATACTGCATAGAAAGTAAAGCAATTACAAGAAACTCAGGATATTACTCAATTGTTACACAAAAAAGACAAGAGTCCTTAGTTACAGGTATATAGTATATGGTACCTGTGGGTTTTGTGATGGAAATACCTTTATACACTGTGTCATATATTGTATCTCCCAGAAACTGAGTACTGAGAATGTGCCTGGACAGTCAGGAGAAATTTCACTGGAAGTGTGGCTGGCTTTTCAGTTTCATACCTTCAGAAGATTCAGGTTTTTATTCTGCCACCATGCTGGTCATTAACCACATCAGGGAATTAAAAATTTCAAGCATGTCAAGTCAGCAATAGTTAGTTTTAGCTCAGCAGAGCCAGATACATTGTGTTCAGAGAAGCTTCTGTTCAATTTCCTTGGTTGTTTCTAGGAAATAACAACCTCCAATAGTTGTTTTCTATTTAATACGTTTCCTTTAATTATACTTAAAGCAAAAATGGCTTTATGGAATTCTTCACATTGAAAAGTACTTTGCTTGTAAGAGATGTCTGTTCCTTGTGAGTGAGGAGAACTAAGGCATCTCAGATGGTAATGGGGAAAAGAAAGAAATAAGGCATTGGACTTCTTGGCTGAGAAAGTTGGGTGGTGATGAGTGGGTCATGGAATAGAACTGTGGTTTTCCTTAAAACAGGTCACTGGCATAGTCTTTTGAATTTGCTTTAGGTATAGTGATTATCAGAGCTTTCTTCCTCCATTTGAAGTCAAATCTGTAGCTTTTCTGTCGAATGTCCTCTTTTCTTGCCTCATTTCACTGCATTCACATCATTCACAAAGCAAATTATTCACAATTGTACATCATTTCAGAATTCTCATTTTTCTGCAGTCTTGCGTGATCTGATTTCACTCCTGTTACCTGCTGAAATTAATTATATGAAACACCAATGAGCTGGTTTTCTTTTTGTGTTACTGCTCTGTTTTCAGCACATGTATTCACAAAGCCTGCAGCTTTCCTGTGGGGATTCGAGCTGTGGCAGCATGAGAAAGACACTTGACTGGATATGGCACTAGGGAGGATGCTTGTATGTCAACAGTACACTGTGAATTTTGAAGAGCTCAGAGTCAAATGCTCTGAGAGATTAGAGGAATCCTTCACTATTTGCTTTTTTTCAGATATAGCAACAAAGACGGCTTTTTACCGTACTATTTGAAACATCAAAATACAACATTATTTTTAGAAGACACTTTAAAATGTGTCTTTATGTTCATATATCCCAAAGTTAACAAATTACATGTCATCATCAGAAGATTAACTGAAATTATCAGTCAAACTTCATGCAACATTAAACATTTTGCCTAACCCATATGTGTCACATCACATTTAGTCAAAGGAATAAAATCTGAAGGTTATTTTTCTTCCTTAATGGCTAACTTCAGTGCAAAAATTTATCCCCAAAAGTGGCAAGATTTTCGTTTCTGTTAAAACGAAAAGCCAGGTAAGTATATGGACAGACAGTGAATTTATGTTTCTATTGTAAAACAGTCATGGTGCAGACATTTCCGTAACTGACAGTATCAAAAGCTTTAACAGACCCTGGACTCAGCAATAATATGGTAGTTACAGAGAACTCAGTTGGTCGGGAGACCTTTTTAAAAGGTCACAGAAAAGGATGAGGAGCTCAGTAGCTTCTTTTCCCCCCTTTTTACTGATAAGGCTCCTTTCAGATCACTGAGCATGGTGGCAGAGTCTGCAGGAATGAAATATTACCCACAGAGGTGGAAGACCAGGTTACTGACCACTTAAACAAATTAGAAATATGCAGGTTAATTGAATCAGATCAGATACATACAAGGTTGCTGAGGGAGCCAGCTGGTGTCCTGGTGAGGACTCTTTCTATCATCTTCAAAAGCTTGTGGTTGTCAGGGAAAGTTCCTCATGACTGGCAAACATCACACGCATCTTCAAGAAGGATGAGGAGGATCCGGGCGATTGCAGGGCAGTCAGTATAACTTCACGCACTGGGAAGTTTTTTGAGGCGATCCTTCTGAAAGCCAACTCCAAGCACCTGAAGGACAAGAAGGTGATAGGGAACAGCCAGTATGGGTTTACAAGGGCTAATCACGCCTGACCAACCTGATTGTTTTCAGCGATATGACTGGCTCAGAGGGGAGTCAGCCCTGTTTAATACCTTTTTAATGATGTGGATGATTGTCAGGGTTTAACCCCAGCCGGCAACCAAGCACCACACAGTCGCTCGCTCACTCCCCCACAGTGGGATGAAGGAGAGAATACAAGGAGTAAAAGTGAGAACACCTGTGGGTTGAGATAAAGGTAGTTTAATAAGTAAAGCAAAACCTGCACACACAAGCAAAGCAAAGCAAGGAATTCATTCACCGCTTCCCGTGGGCAGGCAGGTGTTCAGCCACCGCCAGGAAAGCAGGGATCCATCAGGTGTGACAGTTACTTGGGGAGACAAATCGCCATCACTCTGAACTTCCCCCCTTCCTTCTTCTTCCCCATCTTTATATGCTGAGCATGACGTTGTGTGGCGTGGAATATCCCTTTGGTCACTTGGGGTCAGCTGTCCCGGCTGTGTCCCCTCCCAGCTCCTTGTGCCCCCCCCAGCCCGCTCGCTGGAGGGTGGGTGAGAGGCAGAAGAGCCCTTGGCTCTGTGCAAGCGCGGCGCAGCAGTATCTAAAACATGCCTGTGGTATCAGCACTGTTTCTAGCACAAATCTAACGGAGCCCATGCTAGCTACTATGAAGAAAATTAACTTTATCCCAGACAAAACCAGCACAATGATGAGATGCAATACACCTTCAAAAATTTCATGGATAATAGCAAACTGAGGGGAGCGGTTATGGGGAGTAGATGCTGGAGGGCAGGGCTCCTTTTTGGGGTGACCTTGACAGGCTGGAGAAATGAACTGACAGAAACCTCATGAGGTTCAATAAAGGCAAGTGCAAAGCTCTGCACCTGGGGTTGAATAACCCCTGCATCTGCACCAGCTGAGGGCCGACTGGTAGAAGGCTGGTTCAAGAGAAGGACCAAGGGGTGGCTGAAGACAGGTTGAACTTGAGTCAACAGTGTCACGCTGCTGTGAAGAAAGCCAAATGCATACTGGGCTGTGTTAGCAGAAGCAAAAAAAGAAAAAGGGAGCCTTAGGGAGTGTTGTGAACCGAGCAGGCAAACAGGGCATGGTGTGGCATTTCACATGGGAGGTTGCCCCTTCGAAGGAGGGTCATTCCACAGGGTAAGCATAGAGACTTGAGTACACGTAACCCTGCGATCGGGCACAGTTCTGTGACCATCTGCACAGGTCAAGGACACTCATCCTACCTGCCCCCCAAGGCAGAATGGTGGGCACCCATCTGAGAGCAAAGGCTGCAGCTCTGGCTGGGGGCTTGGCACCATCTACCCCAGTGGTGGCCGATGCCTCCACCCAGACGGAGCTGCTGAAGGGAGAGGCCGCAGTGCAGACCTCAGGCTGTGGGAAGTGCCAAGACTTTCGGGCAGGGACAGGCGGCAGACCTGCCTGCAAAAGGTGTGCCCAGGTGGAGGACCTCCTGCAGCAGGTGGCTGCTGAGGGGTCACAGACAGTAATTGCAGCATGTTCCAACCTAAGTTCCAATGACATAATCAGCAGAAAAAATTGACGGTGCCAGAGTCAGATACTGAAACCAGTGCTCAGAGAGGCTGAGGAGTCTTCATCACTAGAGATACTAAAAACTCATTGGAACAAAGCTATAAGCAACCTCCTCTAATCTGGCCTTGTTTTGAGCAGGAGTGTAAACCAGGTGACCTTCAGACACCCCTCCAACCAAAATTACTCCATGATTCTAACTTACCATGGTAAGTTAATTTGTATTCTAGGACAAACTCTACAATTTTTGTGTGGTTTTGGTGAGAATTTACTGCATAATATTGACCTTGAAAAGCAGGATGAAGTATAACTGTCGTGTTATTTCACAGCACTATAGCTGTAAGAAAAGAAAGAAGTAAGAAAAATATGGTGGTGGAGTCTACTGCAGTTTTATTTCTTTCAAATTTCTACTCGTATTCTCAGTTTTTAAGCAATGTTAAAAAGCCCCAAGGAATTGCTGCTTTGTGGGATAATGCATCACTTTGATATGTGTCAGTGTGGTATTAATAGGCTTGTCTTTTCATAAATAATAATTTACCCAGACATTTTTTTCAAGATTTCTAATGTCTTCCTACTTCTGTCCCCTTCTTCCCCATCCCTAAACACAGATACTCTCAAACATTATTGCTGTTAATGGAATCAGAGAAGATAAAATTGGAAGTTATCTGTCTCCCTGTTTTTTATCTATTCTTTGTAACCTTTCCTTGCTGGCTGGGAGCTTAGACTGGGACAGTGACCTTAGATCTTTCAGCGTGGGGGTTTCCTAGTCTGAATCATGCCAGGCATGCTGTTGTGCTTGTCATTAGGGTTGAGGGAACCGTTTTCCATTTGCAGTATTCACATCCCTTTTTGTCACATTCTTTCTCTTGTTCAGTTTGTGGGCACATGAAATAGAGCACAGTTGACTCTGCATCGTCTCAGCAGCTTGCTGAGACAGCATTTTTCTGCTGTGAGGTTTTCAGCTGGCTAGGAAGTTACTCCTTTTGTGTTTTGTCTGCACCTGTGACTAAATTGAAATTACACCTTTTGTTCTTGTGGTACTTGTGAAGACCAAGTTCCATTTTTGACCTGCATGCAAGGTGACTTTGCTGCCTCAGATGGGGGCATAGGAACCCTTATGTTTCAGACGTGCCTTTCAGTTGCTCATCAGCTGAGAGCATTTGTTATTACCATTAGTCACTAGCTAATATTTTTTCATCCTGGTTCCTATGAAACCAGTTTTCCTAACTGGCCCATGCATGTTCTCTTCAAATAATTTCTCATCTTTATGATGATATGCTAGATAAACATAGATATTTATTACAGTCATACAATTTATAGAGTCAATGCACACTTTATTGCTATGACCCAATTCATTTGGAATCAGTCTTAATCACATTACCGTAATATGAAAATTGTGTGTCCATAAAATCCCTAGTAGGCTATTAGAGATATTGCAAGATAAAAACATTCTTAATGTTCTTATGCTAAGATAAAATTGGTAAGCTTTTTTTTCCCTCCTTTTCCTTTCTCTTCCATGGCTCTTTTCCATTTCATTGTTGTGATGGGTGCTGTAGTCAAGTATTCCGTCCTGCTGCATAACGTGTTCTTCATTTGCAAACAGTAGAGGGCCCCTTTCATGCTGGAATATGTCAGCTTTTTTAGCCAGTTGTCTTCTTGAAGTACCCCGGGTAATTCAGGCAGATTTAATCATGCTCTCAGAAACTTACTTAATTTTCTTCTTGTCCAGCAGATAGGCCATTCTTCTTTTTTAAAAGAAATGTTTTTTCACTTCCTTGGAGAACAAAATATTTCCAGTTGTCGCTTTCTGTTCATGGCTGACTAATTGACCCCTAGCGTTAAGGGGTAAAGTGCCACCTATGCCTTTAGTGGCCCAGCATACTCAGTTCCATGTTAACTGTTTTTTACGTGGAATATTATGATATGTCTGTTTACAATACTGAATGGATTTGATAGAAATTGTGATCAAGCATGATGGTAGTTTCGTGGTAACAGTGGGGTTCGAGTGATTCAGTTCCAGCATCCTCCTTTCAAGCATTCGGGAATGAACTTGATCATTACAAGTAACCTCTCTCCTTTTTAAAAAACCAAGTGAGTGAGAAAGAATTGGAAACTTGAGTTGCAAAATACTCTCTGTAGATAGTCCAGAAGAGCCTCATCTGGTCCTAGAGATTACAGCTGCCAACAGCTGGCCATTGCCAAGCTGACGCGCTCGGTGCCAGCCTTGGCAAAAGATCGCAAAAGGTGCCAATCCAACAGAAAATGGAGGCTGCTTTCCCACTAGTTCGTGCTGTCCTCTGTTGCTCAGCTCCCTCCTAGCATGTAAACTTGTGACTTCTTAAAGTGATGGACTTGCTGTAGCCTACCAGATGGTAGGTCTGAAAAGTGTATGTTTTTCTTTCGCTTTCAGCATCAGTCCAGAATTTAGCTTTATCATTCTCACTGGCACTAATAGCACTGACCAGATTGTTTCCATTCTGAATTCCAGCAAAACTCGGATTGCCTGCAAACTTCCCCTTGCTTCTTTAATGTCTTGAGTTGTTCATGCCATGTTTGATGAAGTCCCACATGCTGGGAACTAAAAGAGAGGTGACATAATACAACTTTACCCTACAAGTACATGTAAGGGTAAAGAGTCAGCCCTGCAGGCTTCAGTGGGAATGATGTATCTTTGAAAATTCATTCTTATGGGGACATCTCCTGTCACACATTTTCTCTTTTACCAATACTGTGTTCAGTGTTGTTTGGTTCATTCTCTAGACCTGCCTCGCTCAGTAACAATCTGCATTTTATTGCTCCAAAGATTCAGGAAGAGTGGGTTGTGCGTGAAGACCTGGATGGCCAGCTCTGAGGAAAGCTGCAGTTTACCATGGAAGAGTGCATCAGGGGTATATTCTTGGCAGATCAGCTTGGTTGTCTTCTCTCCTTCAGAGGGACTGACACAGTTCTGGGAGCTCATATGAATTGCTAGTACTTTTCCATTACGCATGTAATCTTCCCCAGATCCATTTTTATCTTTTTATATATTTTTTTTAAATGGACAGAAATACATCGTATTAGTTTGCACATATCTGCAAGAAAAATCTAATCTAATCTTAAGCCAAGAGATACTGAGTTTGATTAAAGCAACATGGATTTTTAATTTTTTTAATTAAAGCATCTGTATGCTGCTACATTCTTCCTTACACCTGTCTGCACAAACAGAAAGCAATGAACAACAGAAAAAAAAATGCCAAAACCTTTAAATGAATTTCAGCTGATTTCTCAAAAATTCCAAAGAGGAAAGAGTACATTTTCTTCTGCATCTTGGAATAGTAGATGCTTCTTGAATTATAGGTAATTTTATTTCAAAGTAGAGAGGGACTGGAACTCCTTTTGTCTTTCTGTATCCTGTTATGACCATAGCCTCAGTAGTTCTTTATTAGATTTTCAACACTGCTTGTATCTCTCAACCTGCAATGTATGGCTTCATATAAAAAGACAGATAATTTATAGAAAATATTTTTCTTGACAGCAAAGGCAGTTGTTTGTTGATCTTTCCTAATGATTATGAGTGTTCCCCAATTACTAGGAAGACAAATTCATTGAAGGCAGGTAGAAGGTATCTTGGGGACCAGCTATATCAAGGCAGCTGCCCTGGTAAAGGGATCAGCTCAATTAAAGTCTTAATTTTGCCTCATTTGTCTCAAGGTCACCATATACAAAGTAGTTCACTGGAGTAATATAATTGTCTAGATAAAGACTTTATCTTCCTCAGTAGATAGTTCAAATTAGAGATAATTTAATTAACAAACTTTGTGATCACTGGGCATATCAGAGTATATTTCAGATGTCTGAAACATGGCGCATCTTGTCACCACATATTTTCTTCCATGCTCCTTCCTAATATATTAAAAAATAATGTATTTATTCAGAACACTCATGGACATACTAGTTCTGTAGCCGTTCCACTTACTGTGAAATGGTAGAAATCCCTCCTCAAATGCCGAAGTCATTAACCCTGTCTATGCACATTACCAAGGCTATTACAGAAACCTCCAATGAAGATACACTCATAAATGTTGCTTACAATATTCACAGAATTCTCCAGAAATCCAGCAATGTTCACTCAACTTGCAAAGTATTACTAGCTGTATTCTGGAGCCCTACAGCTGACAGACTGAGAAGACAGCATTACAGCTATATCTGAGAAGGAGGAACTAAGCCATCTGCACTATTTAGATAGGCAGTTCAGCTCTGTGTGTGGTATATTTATTACAAATAATGCTGCTCTCCCCTGTTTTCCACACAGTCAGAAGTCTGTAACAAATCATCCCGGTAGGCATTCTTCGTGTTAACCTGATGTGAGCTGTCAAAGCCAGTGCTACAGACTGTATTTCATAAGAAGAGATACCTCTTAATCAATCTGTTTGCTAAGCACCCAAAAGAAATATGCCAAATATGCTATTCTGAGAGACACTGTGGTCTGCATTTGTTACCAGAAATGAATCTCACCCAGTAGATACCAGAACAGAACTGTATACTTACCAGCTCAGATTCTCATGATAATGAAGACAATGTGGCAAAGTACACTTTGATCAGCATAATAACGTTGCTTTTCAGTCAACCCCATATGTTTGCATACTTTTCCCAGTGTAGTCTCTGGGAATGGCCAACTTTGGATCAGGTTTGGTACAGCTTCTTTGTAGCTGACAGGATAAACACTTTTCCATTCACATCAATAGAGGAGGTCTGTCTGAAAGATTCTTAGGTTTAAGGAGATAAGCTACGTTATGTAAGATTTTTATTTGAGCATCTGACTGACATAAAATTACTGGGCTTTTAGCACTGAAATGGACCAGTTTATGTTTTTTCAGGATGGTCCTGCTGGCATCACTGTCCTCCCATCCTTTTCCTTAGAGCAAGACTCTGAATGTTCTTATGCATGTTTTTATATCAGAAATCCTCTTCCACTGAGTGGGTACATTCACTGTGCTTTCTTTTTTGTCCTTGCAACTGTTCAGTTTAATACATTTTGCTGAAGACTAGATTTTGGGTAGCTGTCAGCTTGAAAGTGTAAGACGTATCTTGATTCTTTAACATACGCTATTTCAAAATGACAGGATCATATTCAACTGTTATCCCAAATTTCTGCAAGTTTTTAGAAGAGGACTTTTCTTTCTTGATAGCTTGTTCAGTATATGCCGTAAGGCAAACATAAACTACTCTAGCATAGTTCTTAAATGTTTTTTTTTTAAATTTTGTTCTTGCATTATATTCAATTTTTGGTGTTGTTTCAATGGCTGATTTTTACATTCAATTTTTCTGTTAATTATTGGTTGTATCAGTTATTATTCTAGAAGGAATGAAAAGATCACATACCCATATGGAAGAAAACAAGTGCTGTATTGTGTTTTGTTTTCTTTTCTGGCTAGTGGGACTGCAGTTAAACGAGACATGTGTGATCTTGGATCACAAAAATACCCTCTGAAACCTCAATAAGATGCCATTCATAAGGAAGATTTTATTGCTGTTTAGAAAATACTTCTTTCAGCCAAACGGTGCAGGTCTCTTGAGCAGAGAGTGACTGGCTGTGTGTGATCTGTTCACAGGGCAGTTGGCTTGTGCACTGGAGGTAAAGGTAAAAAGAACAGCACCTTTGGGACTTCTTCCCACACTCTTAGGGCCAAATTCAACTAACCCAGCATGTTGCATGGAGAAGAAATCCACATTGAGGCCTAATCAGCCATTTTATAAATGTCGTCTTTGGCTTTGCATCTGTTTGTTTAATTAACAAAAGCAGAAGAAAAAATACAACAGAACAAACTTATTTGTTGAACTACTGAATGCTTTTATTAAGGTCCTTAAAGCATTACTATTATTCTTAACAAAGGAGCACCCATATCATTTTCTTACAGATTTATTTCAGAGTTCACCTTGATTTTGTATTTTCAATGCTCTTAGCTTCATTAAAAACTAAAGGTTGCAAAGTTTTAAATTTAAAGGTTTCTTTTCTAGTTCAATTGCCATCAGCTTTCAAAAATAATTAAAGAACTTGACATATAATTAATCTGATATTTGATCTCTGAAACCTGATTTTGAATTTGACATCATTTATGTAATTATGCTAACATGTTCATTATTTTCATCACAAAACTTGCTTCCTAGTAAATGGATGCTGAGAATTTAAATAGTTGGGAAGCTGCACATTAGTTTTATTAGGGTTTTTTTAGCCACACATTAGTGGGGCGAATGGGCCTTGTGGATTATAGCTACAAAACTGGAATTATGGATTAGTGAAGACATGAGGTGCTATAGGTTTGCCTGAAGTTTTTAGAGTTTCTTGGTTTTAGTATGTCGTATCTGGCCCTGTCTGACAGTGAACCTTTGGTTTGCTTAATTTTATATGCACCTGTTGCTGAACTAAAACAAAGGCACTTCTGTTAATCCCTCAATTTTAGCCAGTTGGTTAAGGCACCTTTTTCTTCTAATTTTTATGAGAATACTAAGACAACAGCATTTGACTTCGCCATTGTTTGTGTGTAACTGGGCTACTGCCTCATGACTGAAGAGTAGCTGAGTTTATTCTAGTTTTGTTTGATCAAGGGATTGAAGGAAAAAATAAGTATATTTTCCCTGAAATAGGTATAGTGTGATAGTGTTACAGTACGCATTTGAGACATGTGCTTCTCATCCTTGGTTAGGTGTTTCTTTCTGTTAATGTATTTATTATGAACCTTTCTCTAAGCCAGGGGTCCTCAAACTATGGCCCATGTGCTGGAAACGGCCCCCCAGGGTCCTCAATCCGGCCCCCGGTATTTACAGACCTCCCCGCCGGGGGTTGGGGGGGGAAACCAAGCAGCCGCAGATGACTGCCTGCCACTGCATCCGCGCGCCGGCCCCCTGGTTAAAAAGTTTGAGGACCCCTGCTAAGCTCACTGACTGTTGATGTTGCATCATTTCACTCTATCATGAAGAAAATTGTTTCCGTGAATGTGTGTTCCCTACTGATCCTTGAGAAATAGCATGTCACAGGGAAAGCACCTATAGCATTCAGATTTTGTGTGTGTGGCTTAAACTATATTTCTTGATCTTCATCTAGACTGAATCAGAGAGGTTAATATAAGAAGAGAAAAACTTTTAAAAAAGTGTATTACCTATTATTATATATTGTGTGGCCAAATGTGGGAGGTGGTTGTGTTTGCCAGTTGACTTATTTTACCTCAGAGAAGATTGGACCTAAGTTTGAAGACCTTTAGGTACTCCTAAAGAAGTTATGTTTAAAGGTAGTACATTAGTGCAGTTATCTGTAGTAAGGGCTGATGGCTTTTTCTGGTTAGGACTTGCTAATACCCTCTCATGAAATACACCATGTAGCATTAATAACTCATGTCACCTTACTACTTGAAATATGTTATCTGTAAGCTTTATGTATTACTAACAGGTCAGGTGATGGGGTTTCTTTCTGAGGTGTTTCTAAATGATAAGAGGGTTTGGGTTACGTTTTTTTTAGTATTGAGTTTCTAGATTCATAAGCCATGTGTTCCTCTTTCCCATATCTCCCCATCAGCTGTTTCTGGAAGAAAATCTTAATGTTGTTTTAGCTAGAGTGAGAGATGTGCTGGCTGATATGCCAACTGCCTCAGGAAGCGCACATTGACATCATGCACATAATTCTTGACACTGAAGACAGTGACCCGTGTAGAGTTGAGATCTACTTCTAGTCTTTGACTTGCACACCTCTTGATTCAGACACTGTTAGGCTCCTCTTCCTAAAATTTGGGGCAAGCTGGTTTCCCATAGCGTTTCTAGTTTTCATCCCTTGCCCCCTCCAGTGCTGATCTGAACACACACTTTGTTTTTGAAAATCAAAGTTTCCTAGTTTCAGGAAATTTAAGTCCACTCTCCCCATCTCTTAAAGCCATTGCAGGACAACTTGACTCACATACAGCAGACCTGTTAAATATTCAAGGTCTGTTAATATTTTCATTGGCATATGTTACCTCGTCATATCAATGGCATGGAAGAGTGAGGAACAGTGTAACAAAATAATGAGAGATTCTGGGAGGGGAGGCTGACAAACAGAAGAGGTAACTGAGTGCTGGAGCTTGCCAGCTGTGCATCCAAACAAGAGCAACTCACTGAAAGTGTGTTGATGGCCTTTTAGCTTGGATGCAATGTGCAACAGAGGCAGTAATATTAAACCAAGCTGTCTGAAAAGCATAATTAAATTATTGTTTTTTCACTTAGTAATTTAATGCACCATTTTTTGACCTTAGTGTAAGAATAGTGACAAGCTACTTAAGCAGCTGGGATTGCTAGGTACAGCCCAACAAAGCAAAGGAAGAGGCCCAGAAAATGCTTACTGTTCTAAAAAAAAAATATCCAGCCATACTAAATTCCATGTAGATTTTCAGCAGTATTGTAACTCCCCTGATCCTAATTTTTCAATGCGTTAAGATAGGGAGTTTTGTTCAACCTTTGGCAACTTTCCTTTGACTGTCAATCAGACATCCAGTTGTGGTGATGGGACTGTGTGATGTGGTCAAGCCTGTTTCCTTCATCACTTATGTAGCTTCCTTGCATCACTTTCTTTTTCTTGAGGTTAAGCAATCACGCTTTCCAAACGCTGCCGTTATTCTCCGTGGTTTTGTGATCAACCACTGTTAAGGTGAAGTGAGTTTTGAGCAACTAAAAGCTAAAGCAAAACCTTTCAGAAGAGGGGTTTTACTTATTTTCAAAACAAAGTAGCACCTTTGGGAAGAGTTTTTCCTTGGCTTTCTTCTGTTATACTTCCCAGAATGTAAATGCTTTTCTTTGTGTATCAAAACTACAACAAACCCCAACAACTCAGTTATGTCACTGTGTTTGTGATCTTTTAAATCAGTAAGTTAAGGTTAAGGATATGGCCAGCTAAAATATTTGGTGGGGCAGACCTTAAAAACAGAGAAGTGATGAAGGAAATGGTGGTGCCAATTTAGTAAATTGGACACTTTCCTGCAAATTTTAAATCATCTGACACTTTCCTGTGAATTTTAAATCAATCCAACTCAGATCACTATCATCCCATTGTGTCGATGTTGATTTTTTTTGCAGTAGAAGTTTCCTTTTTTTCTCCCCCATCTAATCAATGAACAAGACTGCTAATTAAGGTCTGGACAACTTAGCTGATTGCTTCCTGCCTTCCAGTATCTCCTTCTGGCATTTTTTCCCAATATAGTGTGTTCTGCACATTGACCTAAATTGCTGTAGTATTATAGTCTTTCATATGGCTGCTCCATTTCATTCCACAAGTGAATAAATGTACTTTTCTGTGTCTCTTAATGACTATAAAGTCCTTCAAGGTCTTATGCAATGATACGAAATTCCTCAAGGGGTGCAGCAGATGGGAAGGTGCTGATCCCCTCTCTCTGGTGACCAGCGATAGGACACAAGGAAATGGAATGAAGCTGCATCAAAGGAAGTTCAGACTGGACATTAGGAAAAGGTTCTTCACTGACAGGGTGATCGGTCGCTGGAACAGGCTCCCCGGGGAAGTGATCACGGCACCAAGCCTGTCAGAGTTCAAGGAGTGTCTGGATGACGCTCTTAGTCATATGGTTTGGTTTTAAGTAGTCCTGCGAAGAGCAGGGGGTTGGACTTGATGATCATTACAGGTCACTTCTAACTTGAGCTATTTTATGTTTCTCTATTACACATTGTAGAATATAGTATTTCATAGAACAAGGCACATTGGCAATTTTAAACTAAATAATGTATTACTTCATGGCATACAGCTTGCAGGGGTTTTTTTCAGTAGTGTTGACTATTGCATTAGTTTAGCTTATGTTGAGGAGCAAAGTGTGCTTTAAAGCAAATTAAGTCCATCTGTCCAGCAGGATTAGTAGCTGCAGCAACAGTGGACTGTCCTGTGGGTGGTGGTAATGCTACGTCCATGAAGGCTTGAACAAAACAATCTTTCTGACATGGCTGACTGACACACAGAAATATTTTCTGAGCACCTAAGTCAAATGAATAAAACAGGCTGTTTCTGTAGCTGTGCACAAGATCTGTATATTTTTATCTAGTGTGTGTATTTATTAGGTGAAATACAGTATGTGTGTCTACATTTTATATTGAGGGTAAGCTGTGGTGGTTCAGAAGCATTGTAAATGTATACTTACACTTGGATTATTATAAAAACGCTGTTGTGTGTTAGGTGCATAACTAGGAAGGAAAAATATACTAAAATATAATTATAAAATTCAAATTAACTTATGTATATTTTCAGTTAACATTTTGTCACCTTTTATTTTACAAGAACATCTGAAATTATGCCAGAAAAGATAACCAGATGAGGAACATAGCTTACGTTACAATAACATGTAGCATGAAAATCCATATAAGGAAAGAATTGACAGCTATGTATGCTGATGTGCATTACAGTAAAAGATAATAAGATTAGCATTAAAATGGAAAAATATTCACATTAGGACAGAAAAAATGAATTTCATCAAAGTCTTAATAAATAATAGGGTCTATAGAGCAATTGATTTTAGTAGGGAGGAAAACTCTTCCAAAGGACTCACAGATAACAATTTTTCAGGAATGCTTGGTAGTCCACTAATTTTCTATTGCTTATATTTGTCTTCCTGTTTTAAAATAATTTTAAAATGTGAAATCTTCTCATTTGAAAGGTTTTTTTGATTATTATCATTATTTTAATTAATTCCCCATGGTGTTCGGCTGTACCTCATCACTGGAAATTCAAGAGTTTCATAGAGAAGTGGAAAGGTGTGATTTTTTTTAAAGTGATGCAGCTTTGTTTCATATAAAAAAGAATACATTCATCAAAATAAATAGTTATTTTCAGTGTCCAGATTGAGAAATATAACGGTTTTTTTCCAGCAGGCGTTTTGCTTAAATTTGGCACCCAAAATCAAAGGATGTGAAATTACTAATTCTGAAAAACTTGGCTCGTATTTAGTTGAAAGATTTTAGGGTTTATTTTTTTGAATCAGAAGCCTGATTTTGATTCTGCTTCCTTTTCTCTAATATATTCCATTGTAATAGTACTTGACATGACATATTTGAGAAGAAATGGAATGGAGAAAAATTCTAAGCAATGGAAGTTTTTTTTCACTTTTTAGTGCTAAATTTTCTAGGAATTGTACCTCACAAAAGTAATTATCTGAAAATTGCTATTAAAAGTGCAAAATAAATTGTTATTTCCAATATGAGTGGGATTCTTCACTGTAATTCAACATAATAAACATTCTCATTAGGTTTTTCTTCTTTTATATGTGACTAGAACATTTTTTTATTATTTGATTTGAGGGTGACTGAAAATAAATGTCTTCTGAGGTAAGGTAGTTTTGCTTTTTTTAGTTTTGTTATTGTTTCTGTTGATTCCTGTGATATCCTTCTTTAAAGCTTTATCTCACGGAACATGAGCTGGCTCTCCAATTTTTATTAGAAGAACCAGCATTCTTTTTCTCTCTGTGTCCCATTTTAAAAAGATGTTTCAGTAGGTCTATGAACTTATAGTAATATTTAATACTCTGTATCTCTCAGAAATTCATGTGCTCTTTCTTGTATGATGAGAATTCCACGTACACATTGCAAATTGATGTTTACTCAGTTGCTTTACGCGCTTTCTAGAAAACACTCATAAACCTCTTAGCTGTTGCCATCATTGTAATTATTTCATTCTCTTCTTGCTATCTTTAATCTTGTGCAGGTTTTCTTTTTCAGTTTTAATAGAAATACTTTTAACAGATGAAGGATTTCTTTTAAACTTTACTGTCCCTTTGACAGGGTTATGTGCTATATATATGTGTAATTGCATTCAAAGGCGTTAAAAGAACACTAAGTTCTTGAAAATGAAGCTCTCAAACTGAGGGAATTCCAGAGCTTTGTTTCTTTTTGCAGTCCTAATTAGTTTCCTTGTGCACATATATTATGACAAATCTTTATTTTCCTCTTGACTGTCTCCTCATAGAATGTACCAGTTGCAGTGTGTTCACTTAAGACCCCCTACTTTCTATATTTTATTGTTTCGATTCAATATGTGGTCCAGTTCTGTACATTGTTCAGCGGTGGTGTGAAGGTGAACTTGTTATATAACAAGTATCAGAAATATTTCAGTATTCAGAATAGTAATGGAACTGTCTTACTGAGCAGTGAACTGAGTGATTCTTATTAATCAAGCCTTTGAGGTCTATTGATAATAAAAATATGTGTGTGTATTTTTAAATATTTTTAAAATATTGTTTGTATATATAAAAACATAATTCTCTGACTTTGGCTTTGAAGACTGAAAGTTATCTGATGAAGAAGAAAGAGGATTCTTTACAAAATAACAGTATGAAGTCTTACAGTTTCACAGAACTTTCATGGTGCAAATGTTCAAGGACTCTGGGCTTGTATATGCTAAAGCTTTTACATTATTATTTGCATGGATTATTGTAAAAGTGAGAATTATCATTTGATACCATGGGCATTGAGATAAGATGAGTTGTGTTTTCATGCATCAAATGATTGCAAGCCTTTTAGATTATAGATTTTGAGTTTCATGTGACATCCTCAGTTTATGTAGTTAAACAGTTGGGGAAATTTAAGGTAATACCATAGATACCTGTATAATTTGAAAGGTTTATTGCCCAGCGTTTCTTGTTTTCTGACAACAGAGGTACAGAGTGATAGTGTATCCTACATGTGATGCAGGGCCAGGCTGGATGGGGCTTTGAGCAACCTGCTCTAGTGGAAGGTGCCCCTGCCCATGGCAGAGGGGGTGGAACTATATAGTCTTTAAAGTCCCTTTCAACCCAAATCATTTTATGGATCTATGATTCTATGAATTCAAGTTACCAAACAAGTATGACAGTTATGATTGATCTGAGTATTGCAAGCACTAGGTAATATCAAGACTTCCATCTTCTAAACTGCTTTAGGAAAGTTTGCCTTTGTCTCAACATATCTATCTAATATATTAGAAAGACATTAATTTTGGTTGAGATATGAGAAAGTGAATGTCAATACTATATATTCTTAAAATTACTTCTTTCTTTGAAATACATATTCTGTTTGAAAACGTGTCAGACCATGCAGGACATTATCTACTTCAGACATACTTTGATGAGGTAGTTGTGTTTATTAATATTGTTGTCTCTTATCTAACCAGGAGATTACAGTAACAGACCATTTTCTCAACAGGTGAATCTAGGTTTGCAAGCTTATAAAAAAAATTAATTCCCCTAATAGTAATTTAGAAGTTGAACAAGAATTCTTATATGGAATTTAATGTGTTGGGCTGACACATTTTCATTTTCAGCATTAACTTAGCTGTACTGTCTATGTTTATTTTATTGGACAGATAGAACAGTGTATTGTGCAAGTTGAGTTGGTGCCAACATAATATTTCCAATAAGTTGTTTAATCACTGAACAAGTCTGCTTTCAAACTGGGCAATGTGCCCATTGCCAGTGTGCAGCACTTAGGTTAGAATAACTTAACAATTATATTGGTTGTGTTTAAAAAGCATCCTGACTCAAATCAGCTGTAATTTTGAACAAGGTAGTTAAGTATGCCAGTAATTTTTTAACATCATCAGAAAAGGACTTTCCTTTTTTTCTTGGTCTCTGGAGGCCATCAGCACTTTTTCACAGTAATAGGGGTCTGTTTAGCACCAAGGAAAATTTGCTGTCTTTGCAATTTTCCCAGCTACAGTTGGCTTACATTGCAAAAAGCAGAGCCCAGTGTTGAACCTACATTTTTTTGGAAGAACTCAAAGTACTGACTAGCCATATGCCACATAATTTGAACATACATATTGCAGAGACATGTTCTTGATCATACTTTTGTTATGAGTTCTCAAGAAAATATTGAAGCAGTCAGAGTTGTTTGTGATCTGTTCTAAAAGTATTTCTGAAATACAGAAGAAACATTCTTCCCTCTCTGTGTGGATAACATACCAGATATGAAGCTAGTATATCATTCTGCTTTCTAAACAGTAAATTAAAGAGCTGTCTCTACTACTTGTATGATGTTTTGGGGAGCTCTTGCGACCAAAGAATCTGTCTTTTATTCCAAAATCCAAACTCCAGATATAATTATGGAGAAAAGGGCTGAGGAAGCAAAGCTAGCCTGTTTTGTTTTGATTGGACTAAAAGTTTAGACTTAAGCTCTCTGTGGTCAGGAGACTGAGATTAAAGGCTCTGTAATTAGATTCAATACTCTATGTGTCTTAATGCCCAGAAAGGCCAAACCCTGTCTGCAAGCAATGGTAGTTGCCAGGATCATCAAAAATAATTCATAGATGCAAGTGAAAAGGAAATTATGCACGTTTTCTGAAATATTTTGTTCTTACATGATCTCTCTTGTTTCTGTAAAAAAGAAAGGATAGGAAATCCCTCAAAATACCTACTCAACAAGTAGAGCTTGAGGTTGAAAAGAAACAGTTCTACTTCTGGAAATAGATTGTCTAGGTCTTGTAGGCAGTCCTCTATGTTCAAGTCATGTTTCATTAGGTTTTCTTTTTGATCCTTCTGTATCTTACATTAATGTATCTTACATTAGATACAGTGGTACCCAAAACAAAACAGGCCTTTAGATGTCTGCATTTTTTACATGTACAAGTGTGTGTGAACAAGGAAAATATTTCTGTCGCAGAGTGCAGGTGCATCTTTTGATTAATAGTTTATACCAAATAATAATTAAGGTTTTTGTTCCAGAAATGTCTACATTTAGTTTAATAGTAATTAGCAAAATGAAGCATTCTTTTGGCTGAATTAACAGGTGAGATTAATGTTTGAGGATAGGTTTGATGTTGGTGACCTTCTGCAAATGAAGTGCTGGTATGTGAGGGTTCCACTCTTCCCCAGTGCAGCTGCCCAGCGCTGTGGCTGACGGGAAGCGTACTCTGGAGTGCGCTCTGACTGCTCTTCTTCTTTACAGGCAAGTTAAAGATCAAAATAAGAAAGTAGCAAATCTGAAGCACAAAGAGCAAGTGGAGAAAAAGAAGAGTGCACAGATGCTGGAGGAGGCCAGGAGACGAGAGGATAATCTTAATGACAGCTCCCAACAGCTTCAGGTAACACAGGAATTGAATTAAAGCGATTTGGCCAAGCAACCAGGCTTAGCTACCTCGCTCTCTGCTGTACCTCCTGATCCGTTTTCATAGCTTCTACTTAAGAAATTTGTGATTGATTGTTTAAAAGGACACATCTATCCCTGAGCACTTCAAAGAAAGCAGCCTCTCTCAGTTGCCTTCAGAGCTTACTCCATTTTCATAAAAGGGAGCAATAATCTTAACTGTCAACTCAGTTATGAAGTACATCATTGAAATAACTTTATTATTTCAGTACTGTGATTGGTGTGGCATTTCTTTCTTTGCTGCTTTTCTAACACCTTTTTCTTTAGCTGTTCTGTGTATTTTCCCTGCTGGTTTTACCTTACATTGGTGCCTTTTCTTCAGTAAATGAAAGATAACCAAGTAAGTATTCTTATAGTAAATTTGAATTATTGTGGAGTAACCGGAGGACCATGTTTTCTGTGTTTACTCATCCTTGTTTGACAGTGAAATCCTACTCTACCTCATGAATTCTCGGTATGCTTACTAGTCTGTTTATTTCTGAAATGATAACATGCTGCTGACTCATGGATTTATCTGGTTACCTCAGGTGTGCCTAGGCATATGAAAGTCACCAGTAGGAAAGCAAGTCAAGTATTTTTCAATGTGCTGTATATTGATATTAGCTTTAGATGGTTTATCAGACTCTTAAGTTTTAAAGTGCTGTTATAAAAATGTTAAACTATTGCCATGAAGTAAAGCAAAGACACCGTGATGCTTGTTGAAAAGATAATAGATATTTTGCCTGTTATTTCTTTAATTTACAAAAATAGTTTTGTTTTTGGTGAGTGAAAATAAACACGGGAACAGTAATCTACCCTTGAGGTCTTTAAAATTATTTTTTTTATATCTTTAGAAAGCAAGCCTTCTCCTAGGTGTTCTTTGTTATCCTTGGTTAAATCCTGTTTCTTGTTACTAGCTATATATCTTAATATGCCTACAATGAAGACACAGAATAAATCCTAATAGTTCACTAGCAAAGATATATCCCCTCCTTAATTTAAACAGATACTTCTCTACTCTGTTCTGTGGAATTCCAGGGGGAAGGTTTCAACTCTTTAAGAACTTTTGAAAGAACCACAGAAACATGTGTCTATGTGGAATGCTCTCAGATGCACCATTTTGTGGTTTTCCCCCTCAATTCCACTTCTGTATGTGCAGGGCACTGAAATAGTTAAGATCCAAGTGTATGAAAATGATTTCATGACTGCAGATTTTATAAAAGGCGGGGATGTGGGATTTCTACATCTGCTAATGGGTTTTGTGGCTGTAATGCTATGACAATCCACAAGGCTCTCGTTATGTGACAGCTTAAGTTTAAATAACACAATCCTCCTGGTATTAGTGAAATATCTAAAAATTCCTAAAACTAATACAATATTTGGTTAGATTTCCAATCTGCGTTTTGAGTAAATCTGTGGTTTAAGGTTGAAAAGATAAGTGGTACTTGACATTTGCTTTGCAATTACATGCATGGTATATTTATTAAATGACACCATTCCACAAGATCATCTTTGTTTTTGTGTAGCGCTTTCAGATTTTAAAAGGTATGGCTTTCTTTTCTGGCTTTTCCCGCTCAACTATTCTTTCCCTTTTCATTTTTCTTACTTTTACACAAATGGAATGCCTGAAATTCGTTTTCTCTCAGCTCTTATTTGCATACTACAATTGCTCTCTCCCTTTTTTTTTTTGTTTTAAATCCTGTTAAAACTATTTAGTACCAGTTTCTGATACTTCAAAAAGATTGTGCAGCTTTGGTGGCAGCAGTGAGGCAACTCAGAAATTAGGTGGCAAAAAATGGTGCTTTGTATTGGAGTTCTTTAAGAATGTATAGCTGTCCTTACAATGTCCTATCCAATTCTTCACTTACAAAGTTATAGCAGTAGAGAGGTCATAGATACAAAGCTATAAATAGCATATTTAGCATAATTTTACTCTAAATAGTTCCTCTTTTCTTAATTTCAAATTAACCAACTTACATCTTGGAACAAGAAGCCAATAACCAGTTGTCTCTTTTGAAGAAGCCAAGTTGTTTGATATTTCTCTCTCTTTCTCCCGTGTTACTTTGTTGTAGGCTTGTGGTCTAACAAAGCCAAAGTTGGGAACAAAGATGTCATCAAAGTGTGCAATCTTATTGTCTTTACCCTTTTACATTCAGCTTTTCCAATTAGAGATGTCTACACAGCAGTACATACTTTTTTCCACTTTGCTTATGCTGTGTTTTATCGTGCACTGGTGTCTGTTGCTTTCTATATAATTATATGCAAGCATTTCTAAGATTAAAAGTAGACATTATTAAACGCATGTAAGAATTTAAGATTGAAGTGAGATATGGTAGTCAATACTGAAATGTGTTAGTTACCATAGTACTAATATTATTTGATTTTCCCTAGTGCCTTTCCTGCTTTTGTGAACCTAATTGTCCTGTTTGGGTGGGCTCAATTTTAGAGAGTCTTTCCCCGTATTCAACATAAGGCTGAAGGGAATGCTTTCATTCAGAGATGAAAAAGGTCTGTATGCTCTAATGAAAATATGAGGCTAAGGTAAAATATGGAGTGTTTAATGACAAGTGACAGGTTCAATAAAAACTCTTTCCTTTAGAAGAGCCCTCTGCTTGTAGCCTCCCTCTCTCAAGGACTGCAACGTTTTGGTTTCCTGGAAGTAAAATTTACACAGGACCACATTGCAATTACTTAGTTATGGAGACCTGTCTTCTCCATAGACTCAAAAGGGCACTGCCTTATAATCGATTAACAAAAAAATAAAATTAAACATGAGAGGCTCATAGATTTTTGTTCTGTTTTGTTTTGGTTTGGTTTTTTTTTTCTTTTTTAATGCAACCATTGTTGGCTTTGGGGTCAGGACACAGAAGCACTAATTTCAGATAATTTTGGTCTTGGTGGTTTTGGCTGGAATTAATAATAAGACATTATGAAATGCTTAAAAATATATGATCTGCATGTTCTTCGGTTGACTGTCTGCAATCCAGTCAAATAAACACTCTCCCAAGCACATACTCCACTCCTCCTCTCTCTGTTCCTTACAGGCATGTGGTTTCTTTTTTCCTGAGTCCAGTAACAAAATGTTCGTTTATTCAGAGAGCTCTGATGACGGAAATTTTGTGTTTTGGGGAGTGGGGGAAGAATGAAAACCATAATGTCTCAATTCTAGTGAGATGGATAAATGGCTTTCCAAATTTGTCTTTTCCTCCTGGGTTCCCTTAAACCACAACTCTCCAGAGATCTGAGAGGTTAACGAGTGTCTGGTCTATAAGCAGGATGAAAAAAACAAGCTGTTGGGCTGGAGTAGAAAATTTTTGCTTCAAGTAACTAAAGCTTGGCTATTGTGAAAAGGAATTGATACACTGCCTTGTGAAAAGGAATTGATACGCTGCCTTGTCCTGGAAAGATAACATTTACTGAAATTTCATGATATTTCAATGGGTACTTGGAATTGACATCTGGAAGGTAGTATGCTTATTGTTTTCTTGTTCTGTCACTCCAGCATCTTCCAGAGTTTTTAGGAGGAATTTTCTGTGTATCTTGTGGCATGGAGTTGTGGACTATTGGATCTATATTGCAGCCATTATACATCAGTCTCTTAACTGCTGCTGACAAACTGTATGTCCAGAAGCTATGTAAAACATACTTGAACGCTTTAATGAACAAATGTAAGCCTAAGTAAACTTCATGATGTTTTTCTTCTTTTTCCACACCCAAGTTTAGATAATTCAGTGTATAATTCCTAATACATTAATTATATATGCAAGTATATGTTGTTTGTTTCTTGTGATTATATGATTATTTAATCATATTTAGCTTTAAATAGGGAAAATAGCCTTCTAGAGGAAGGATCTGAAGCTTCAGCATAAACAAATGTGCAGGTTTTTGTTTAATAATGCTTTTACTGGGGTCCAGTCAGAACTTGATGAAATGGATAAGTAGCCAAATACCTTCTTATCAAATGAACCTTCTAAATTCATTGAATACCAGTCTCAGTGTCCCAAGCCTGTCAGTGTTTAAGAGGCATTTGGACAATGTCCTTAACAACATGCATTAACTTTTGGTCAGCCCTGAATTGGTCAGGCAGTTGGACTAGATGATCGTTGTAGGTCCCTTCCAACTGAAATAGTCTATTCTATTCTACTCTAATTAACTATTTGTTATGAGGCATCATAGCATGTACATGCAGTCAATGTCAACGTCGAAAAATGTGAAAGGCGAAGTGAAACCCAGTATATGTGATCTTAAATTACTGAAGAATTTCCTCTTGACATGCTATGATCGGATCCTGAGAGTAGGGTGGCTGAAGGTGGGGTGTTTTTTTTTTTTCTGGTCTGTTGATGGTAATACCATGCCATGATGAAAATGATGGTTTGTCATCTTCCAGCTGTTAATAAAAGAGATCATGCTTCCCTAATTAATCTGTGAACTCGCTTTTGGGACAGTGTGTACAAAGCTTCTGAAGAAATGGTTAGATTTAAAGAAAAGCTTTCCAAACTCGAAAGTCAAAAAATTTCTTCTGTAACTTTCTAGACACCATCAGCTTTGAAGCGAATTGGTTATGCTAGTTAAATGGTGTCACTTGTTTTCCTGGGATAAGTGAATTTCACGTGCTGAGTTCCGGCTAATTTCTCTTCCATATAGACCACTTCCATATCAGATTCCAGACTTGCCTGCCAGCTGAGTGACGTGTACATTCTTTACCCCTTGGATAGCACAGCTCAACATGTTAAGGCCCAGGAAACTGTCAGCTACTTTGTTTCAGCCCGGTAGAAATCTGTTCTTGATTGCCGTGTTGCATCTGCAGGATTTGTTCCAGGGAACAATCTGACATATCAGACCTGTATTTTCTCATTGAGCTCTGATACATCTTTGGGAATTGTACAGATCAAAATGTTCTTTTTCCCTCCCTTCCTCTCCCAGTACTTTTTAGACATTAATTACATCAGGGAGTAGTTTTGGCCTCCCTGTCCCCGGGTGGTTCTCTGTGCTGCTCAGGCTTAGGTGTTAAGTGTTCCTTGGGCCTGACTACATGCCATTAGCACCTATGCAGGTGGCTGTAATTTCACTAAATGGTGAATTTCACTACTATTGAGTTCTAGGTCACCATCTGTCTGTCATCTAGGACAGAACTCGTGACATAAAGCACTGAAAGGATATGTGTTCACTTTGCAGTCAGTTTTTAAGAAATTTGTTAGCGTTTTTTGAAGGGCTATGTTTTTCTTGTCAGTCACATAAGGGATGAAACTTAACATTGTTACATCTTGTTAATTACGCCAAATGTGATTCTGAGTTCAAACATGATGTGAATCACTTTTGTACTGTCTGTCTGTCAGTATGACATAGGACTTTTGGTAATGAAAAGGGAGCAGGTAGGAACAAGTGCAGGCTCTAAAGAACAAGCATACCTCATAAAAAAGTCTTAAAATGGAATAAATATGTGCAAATGATTCCTCCTATTTTGTTTGTGCTAAATGCAGTAATAGCCAGTAGGTGGTTTTGGGATTATCTGACCCTCCAACCCTTTCTCTGAGAGATTCTGTGACAGCTGGCTGTGCATTAGAAAACAGGATGTACATATGCAGGAGAGACTTTAATATGCATCATGATTTGTTAGTGAGGTAATATTCCAGTAGCAATTTTAATTTCCATCAACTTTTACAATATGTTACAGAAAATACAGTGTTCCACCAATGTTACATTCTATACTTATTTGCAGGGTTGTGATTTTCAGCAGATGTGTGCAGTCACTGTAGACACAAGCAAATATTTGACGCTGGCAGACACTTTGAGAAAAACTAGTTCTTGTTCTTATCATGTCATAGCTCTCCCTGTCAAGAGAGCTTTTCCTAACCTTCGTGGATGGCTGGGAGAAGTTTCAAAAATGATTACCTTTTAGCTAGGCTTTTTGTGACTTACAGTGAAGGCAGTTTCTCAAGGAGGGGATCTTAATTTGAATTGCAGCCTTTTTTTCAGGAACTCATAATTAAGCATTTCTGGATATATCTACTTCTATGACAGACAATGTATGATGATGAATAAACAGTCTCACTTCATATGTTGTTATATCTGTGTGAAGCAATATGGTAGTTACGGACAATACTCTTCTTCATTTGTAATGCTCTCTAATGGAAAGAAGACTTGGGCATTTTCACAGTGTTAATACTGTCACAATTTTTACCATTTAACATCACAGAAACCGGGCTGGAAAAAAAGCTAGTTCATTGAACAGTGGAGAAATACTGCACAGTACCTAAAATCAGTGCATGATATGAACAAAAATTATGTTTTCATGTAAAAATTAACACTGTTGGATTTCTGTCTCAGCAAGATAGTGGTGCCCATGAAGGTTTCTTCTCTGTTCCTCTGTTGAAGTCATAAAGTACAACTTTATTTTGAGGAAGGGGATGAAGACTTGCTAACAGATCACCAGAAAGTAAACATGACAGGATAGGAAAAATATCTTGACAACAAGGAATGACGTCAAGCCCTGTAGGATCTGCTCACATGAGGTCCTGTTCTTAGGAATATTAGTCATTTACATCTCTTATCCTTTCACATGTGGATCTGATGGACTTTGTGAGACAGTAATTATCCATTTACATAAAGGGAGCTCATCAAGACAACCATTGTACACATTAAGCCTTTAGAGTATTTACCTGGGTCTCTTTCTAATGCGTTTTCCCAGTTTTCCATACAGAAATCTGATACCTGTTTCTCCAAACAGCTGCATACAATCAGAGTATATAGTAGTATGAGCAACCATTAGAACAGTGTAAATTTACCTCTCCCATTTCTTAGTTTTCTTGGATTTGTGAGATGTTGGTGTTTTAACATTCTTACAATGTGAGCTGTGAGCCACAAGCAAACTGTGGGGACAGCCCTGTCTCCAGTTTTAGCAAGGCCATTTTTTCTGAACGTTTATAAGATCTGACTAACTTCATTGTTCATGTGTGCAGTGTTTCATGTTGAAGCAACAACAAAAATAATATACTTTTAGACATGAAGATGATTTGTCTCAGAAACAGGTTACTGTTACTATATGAATTGTTCAGTTGTGTTATCAAGAAGATGCAGGTTTTTTCTCTGTCTAAAATATACTATACATTTCTGAATATCAGAATAAATATGTGACCTTGGGTTTAGATTTGATATGGCAGTTCTTACAGAGACAGAGTCTGTCATTCTATGTAGCTATGTTTATGACATTAAATACGTTGTTAAGGAATTACTTTCTCCTGTGTCTGACCAAAAGAGAGCACTCCTTGCAGAATACTTGTAACCATAACATGTATGGAAACTAAGCTTGAAGAGGCTTGACATTTGGAATGGATAAGCATATCCCTGGACAGACACTTAGCCATCTGCTCTATTTGTTTTCACTTTACAGTTCAGTTTACCATACATTTATTATGTTCAGGTTAGATGTATTCACTGCCTTCACATCTTTAAAAAAGATGAACCATTTGACTCTGTCTTCTTTTATAATGTAAAAATACAGTTTTGAACAGACAGCTGGAAAAATTTTGTGAAAGTCGCTATTTACAACTAGCATTAGGCAGTCTCCCAATTATCCCAGTATTTCCTTAACTGCAAATTGAGATTTGTAGTGAGAGAAAGCCATTATATGGCTTGAGAGTTTTTAATAGAGGAAAGAGGACTCCCTACATCCTAAAATTTCTCTGTGATCCATCAGGAATATTATTCTCCAGACACACTTTCACCCAGTCTTTTCTGCAGAAACATTAGGTGTCAGTGGAAGATGAAACCTGCTATTTGTACTCTATTGCCTGTTTGGCAGGGAGCAGGGTTGGTACCCTTTATGATATGCCAGAAACTAAGTACAGTGAGGACTGGACAGCTGAATGCATGCCAACAACCTTAACCGCTAGATGTTTTTTGCATGGATTTTTTTTTCCCAAGATTAGTATCTGAGTTCAAACTCCTTTCCTAAAAACTGTCAGAGAGATTAATGTCACTGTTGACAACATGGTGTGGTTCCTGTGAGGAGGTCTCTCCTGAGAGCAGAAAACATTGCAGGCCAGATTTAAGCAAAACAATAGGAGTACATTCAAGGGGAGGAACAGTTCTCTTTTCATTTTGGTGTCTGATTTCATGAGCCTCAGAAATGGCAATAAATTTGCATTTTTTCCTTTGGATTTCCCCTCCCCCCTCCCTTTTCTCTCTCTCACAAGGTTGTTGTTTGTTTGTTTTTTTAACTTGTTGTGTTGAAAATGGTTCCTAACTCATCTCTCTCCAAGAGTAAAAATGCCCAGTTGCTGTGGCTCATTTCATAGTCTCATTGTTTAATAAAATTGCTATTCTGCCTTATTCTTGTTTTGCCCGATAGAAGAGGAAAGGGGATGGGGTGATGATAGGGACCTTAAGACAGACAGAATTCAGAAAGTATTTTTAAAAAATAATGCACATGGAATTTTTTTTAGTTCTGTACATGTGGCAACAAATTCTTCAGCATTTCCTTTTAAAAATTTCCTCTAATTCATTTCAAGTAGTAATAAACCTAATTCGCTTAATTCTAACTCACTATTATTCCTTAATCTTGCTTACTAAGCTGCCAAAATAGCTGTCACCCTTAAACTACTTCCCCATTCCCACCCCCCCTATAGAAATAAGCCTATTCTATCTTTAATTAGCACTTTTCCTATTAAATTTTGCTCTTTGGCTCAAATTTACACACCCATAGGATTTTATCAGAACTGCCCTTACTGTGATGTGCACATATTAGCTGGGATTGAGGCTTAGGCTGCAAATCATGTATTCATAACTGGCAGAAGGTTCTAAAATACCAAAAGTCAGCACCAGTCCTTTCAGCTGTTGAATTTTGTTTGAGGTACACTCTGATCTGAATGCAGGTGTTGGGAAAAAAGTAACTGTATTGGCATCACTTAGTCTTTTACTGACGATTAAAGGAGGACAGTCTCCTTAACATTCTAGAAGGTGTCTATAGTCAAAATTCATCAACAAATTCAGTTTAGGACATTGTGTTGTTTTTGTTGCTGGTGTTTGAATTCTACCTCAGTCTTGATATCTTTGAGGTCAGTTGATTTTCCAAAGCAAGGAGTGAAAAGCAAGGGAATAAAAGCTAATGGAATTCAGTGTCCCAACAACAGTTATCCATGCCCTTCTAGGGCACAGCATTCTTCTCCATGCCAGTCACCACCCAGGTACTTTTCCTCCTTTTGAAGAACCACTGAATATTCTTAAACAATAAACTTTTTTTGCATTATAAGTGCACATGACTTGACGTTCCAGTGCTGTGGAACAGATACTGTTTTATGGTGAGGTAATGTGTCTGGGTAAATGTCAAGTGTAACATTTCTTGTGAATGAGACTAAATTTCTCTAAATTTCTGAATTTTATTTATTTATTTATTCAGGATATTTAAAGGAAAGATAGCCTGCATAGCTCTACAGGTATCTCCTAACTCTAACTCATGGATAAAACAGCAGATAATCAGTATGACATTAATATATGTCAGGAGAAATGAGCTTAAATATGCTTACCAGCAATGGTTTCTGATTTATCTATATTATCATAGGCCAACAATCTTGGAATTAGAATAAATAGTTTCATGAAAACATTATTGCTTAGCAGAACTATTAAAAACACAATGTTGAGAAATATTAAATGCCAAAACAGAAAATGCTACTATGCCATGATATACGTCAGCAGTGCATTCATCTTGTGAATAATGTGCAATGATGTGGGCCATCCACCACAGAAAGGATATGGCAAAAGTAGAAAAGGTAAAGAAAGGGAAGAAAATACTAAACATAAGGACAAATTTCTGTTCAAAGAGATACTAAATAAATTTTAACACTTGAACATGAAAAGAAAAAATGAGTGAAGACAAGAGCCAGGGAGTACTTTTTCCAGCTTTGCAGGCTGAGAACAATAGATGATCATTTTGGAATATTTAGGGCTAAAGGAAAACAATAACTATTTTTCCTCTGAACTAATCTGAGCTTTTATAGAAACAATTGGAATTTCCTACAAAGTGAGAATCTCTCAGAATGTGAAGAGTTTCCACTTTCTCATCCTTTTGGGTTTTATGCCAGTGAATTTAAGTTGTAATTTTTATATTGTAATGCTGTGTTGCCTGTTTTAAATGATAGTACCAGTGTAACACTGAAAATACACCAACAAGAAGCTTTTCTTTTCAAATACTTCATTTCAATATTTTTAAACTCATTTTTTATTGTGTTAGTAGCTAAATGTCCAATGTTTACTTTTTCTGAGTATTCTGTTCTTATTAATTGTATGTTATAGGTTTCATGTTCCATACATACATATGAATTGACTGCTGCTGCACGCCTAAGTCCTTCTGTTCTTCCTGATCCTTTCCTGCTGAAATTTTTTAAAGTTTCTGTTATTGTGTCCAAGTCATAAGTATATTTATTTCTTTTCTTCGAATGTATCCTTAGATTTTAGATACAGTGGTAAACCTGATCTGTGCATTTGCTGGTAAAGTTACTGAGAACAGAAACCAGATTTTAATATTTAAAGCAAAAATTTCCTTATACATATTTCATTAGTAGCTTGAAATTAGTAGGTTGAACCAAGACAGATATTTTCCTTGAAATTAGCTTCACTTGTCGCATCTGGCTTCCAGGGCAATTGTGGGTGGGTTGGGTGTTCCCAGATAGTGTGAGAAATTGTGATAATTTAATTCTGACATGAAATTGTTTTTATGGTCTCTACTTTGAAGTTGGGGAGTTAGGAGAACATCTGTATGGCGTGAAATAATGTTGAGGATTTTTTACATTAAGTAAAATTAATAGTGGTTAGCAATAGCATCTCTAGACTGTTAACCCTATCTCAGAACTAATGGCTGCATTAAAGAAAACAGTTCCTAGCACAAATACAATAGCTACTCTACTATGATGAAAATCAAGAAAGAGACATCAGAGATTAAAATGAATGTATGAGACCAGAGGTGATTTCAGGAATTCCCTTTGAAATTGAGAGTGGGAGAGATTCAGTGGCATCAACTGCTGAGTAAACATTTCCTCAGTGGTGGTGTATCACTAGCAGGTTTTGTCATATGTTCAGCTATGAAAAACAGGGAAAACAAGAGAAGTGAACTTCTATAGCTAGCTGTCTATGTGTGCTGCTTCTGATGCTCTGTTTTTTGCTGAATGATTGAAAATGAGCAAAGAAAGGTAGGCCTTACAACTACTGTGATGTATTCGTAAAATGATGATGCTACAGCACTGGCACTGGCAAGGAGAGTTCAGAGGAACAGGGCTGTACCAAGGGAATAACATATGGGTTTGAGGTTCATATTAATAGTGCACCTAATTAAAACTGCTTCTGTTTTTTGCTGTAATCTCATATCAATTTAGGAGTCTTGAGTCATAGTATTGATTTATGTGTGAAAAAGAAATCTTTTTACAGCAGCATTTCCCCAGTTAGCCTCTCAAAAAACCAAGCAAAACAAACACACATAAACCCCCATAACAATTACAGGTATCTATGGCTTTTTGCTCACTTCAGAACATTTTCACAGCTGTATTGTCACCCTTGAGTCTCATTCCAGTAGTGCATGCTGTGACCCACTGTGGTTAGATAGAAGCATAGTCCCTCTAGGTTTTAAAAAATACAGATGTGGTAATTTGCAACAGCTGAAGCAAAATGTTAAAGCTGTTGACACACTGTGTGAGCTGCTAAATGGTAAACCTGGTTGTTAGTATTGGCAAAGTACTTCAATCAGTTAAGGCTGTTGCTAATGAAAAGCACCTATACAAAAGCAACATACCCAACAGATTGCTGTGTTGGGAGTGGCAAGCTTAGAGTAGCAGGAAAGAAGTGTCAGAAGCATGGCAGCTATCAGGAAGAGACATTGCCTGTTTCTCATAGAAATAATCGATTCCTTGTAGGCCTGTGTGTCTGTAACTGTCCTTTTCTGCAGGTTTTTACAAGTATTTTTCAGAGAAAAGCAGAGATTCATTAAAAAATTGATTTATTTTCATCATTTGTCCTCTTCTGAAGAGTAGCCTTCCAATTTTGGGATAGCATCTTTCCTTCTGGGTTCAGCAGTGCAGAAATCCACCTTCCATAATTTAGTGAGAGTCTTTTGGTAGACTCCTGAAATGGCAAACCAGAAGTCCTCAGTAAAGGGCTGACTACAGTAGAACTAATTCTTCCTCTTCTCATTTGGTACTGGTTGTGACCAAAGACAGGATACAAGGGAACTTTATGGAAGAAACTTAGTAAGATTTCAATTTTTCATATTAAACAACTAGCATGCGCTTTAGAGTTGCAGTTAATCAGGTCTTCATATTTTTTAACTGAACAATTCCTAACGTTTGTAGATTTACTGCCTCCAAATGCTGGTGAAGAATTTGTTCTATCAATAACTAAATGCCAGTTTGTATCGTGGGGGAAGCTTTAAGTAGTATTTGAGGCAGCTGACAGTCTGGAGTTGCCAGGTTCTACTTATCTAGTGGAAGGTCAATTCCCAAAGGAGGATTTTTCTTTCTAGGGAGAGTTTTCCTCAGTCTAGAATGGACTGAGATCATTATCATTGGGTTCGTTATCTAGGTTATAGCTTCTTCAGGAAATACGTGATTAGAAAGAGGAATAGTTCACAGGAGTAGGTTTTTGTAATGAGGTAATAATTTCACTGTTTGAGACTGTAACATTTACAGTACTGTGTTCTTCCCTTCTGGTCTATGAAAGCACACAGATAGAATGTGCTATTATGTTAATTATGTTAATTACAGGGTTATATGAACATGATTTCTCCATACCTGGGTGACGGGCTAGTCCTAAAAATGTTTTTGACAGTTAAAAGAAGCATTTCATTGCCTTCTCAAACTGTTAAGTAATCTCTCCTGAGAGTTAACTAGAGAAATCCACCTTAATTCCAATTCAAAGAGTGAAATTAGGCCATAAAGACCTTTGTGAGTCTAGTTCAAGACAAAGTTACCAAGAAGTTTGCCAGGATACCTCAGATTTAATTGAACCTAAATGCCTCGGTGAAAACATATATCCTGTTTCATGCACTTTCATAAAACTTCTTGAGAGATTACACATCATATGAATGCAGGGTGGATTAAACTGATACATCCTCTTAACATGCACACTTGGACATCCTACCACTTCCTTCCTGAAGTGAAAGAAAAAGCCCAGAAATGTGCATCAGTCAGTCACAGCTCCTTTTCCTTTCAGACAAATGTATTGGAATGAGTTTTTCATAGGAATCAGCTACAGCATCATAGTATAGGTAGCAAAAATTTTTATTCTGCCTGAACTCTTGGCATTGCCACAGTGTCAAATGGGTTTTTCATTTTCTTTGCGCTGCCACCAGTGAGCATAAAGGCAGAGCTATCTCCTCTGTCCCTGTTTAATTCCACCTCTGCTGCACAATCTCATGGATATGGACATGGGATATAGGAGGAGAGGGAGGGAGGGAGGCTCACAGACATATTTGGGTAGATAATACATCTTGAAGAGTCCACTTAATGTACAGGTAAGTAATACCTTTTTTTCTGAAGTCATCTGTATAAGCTTCATGCAAGGAGACCGCCACCTCAAGTTGTACTCTAGTCCACTGCTTCAGAAGATCAGTCACTGCAGGGAAAAAATTATATCTGTAGTTATAATTAACCGATTTTTTCTCCAGACTTTAATGCTTATCATAATAAAGATAGAACACTTCATTTATCTAAAAAGAGGAAAGCAGCAACAGCAACACAGATTCAAGGTCAGCATGAGCCTGTCATGTTTTAGATTTAGAGCCAAACAACTGGAAAAACATGCCGGTACATGCCGGTATGTTAAAAGGCAAATGCTGGTTTGCTTTTATTTACTTTTTCTCTATTGGTATGTTTTGTCTGAAACAGCAGCTTGTATTTTAAAAAATAATGATTCCAATGCTAATCAGTTAGTCATGAATCAAAGAGCTAGAAATGAAATTATTATTTAAAAGTGTCTTGAGACTATTCTGCAGTAGTGGAGATGCTCTCTGGCTAAGCAACAATCTGCTACTCCTGCCAGGCATCCGTGTGGTTTTGTAAGGTGGTTACACACATTGTGACAGCATTACAAGAGTAAACTTGCATGTCTTTTAACTAGATCTGTCTGAGACAGAAAGTGAAAACTTGTAACTAATTTCTTGTTGCTGGATGGGTTATTAGTATTAGACTAAATAAGATCATTTCTAGGCAATTGGTTTAAGTCAACACCAGACTTCTTTAACATGCAACACTCTTGCATATATGCAAAAGGTTGTGTATTATTTTAGGAAAAGTAATTATATATATATGAATATAGATTTTCAAAGTGCAGGTAATGGGGCACTGCCTTATCAGTTTTGGTACCACCAATTGCTCTTCCTCCTGTCCCTCAACAGTTCAGAGTACTGCATGGTGTCAAGGTTAATACAGTGTTGAATTCACTTCTTAAATGTTTACCTGGGATGAAGAGTGGACATACCTTATGTGTGAGAGTGTTTTATTCTGCATTCTTATTTTAAAGCAGTTTCCATTTTACATGCAACTGTTCAAATGAACCATTCCCACTTCTCTTGTTTGAAATGGACAGCTATACTTCCACACTTCCTTGGCTATCCATGAATAATATATCAAGAAGTACAGTCAATATGTATTGTGTAATGCAGATAGGCAAGTAAATACTTCTCCTGTCTGGCATGGTTAATATTCTGTACTGAGGTTTTTTGTAAACTTGTTATTCATCTTTTTGATGAGTCTTCAGTTAGGCTAATCATAACTATGAAGTCGTTTTGGAAGATATTATCAGTGTTTCAGAAAAATTCGAAAAAGTATGAAAGCATGTTCTGCAACTCCTATTTTTGAAATTTAGACCTCTATTTGCTTCTTTAGAAATCAGCAATTCCTTGCCCTGTGAATCCATTTTGGAAAGTAACCATCAGCAGAAAGCTCCTTTCCCTGCAAAGCATAACAAATACTGTTGCCTGAGCTAGTGGTTGAATACTAGCCTTTCTCTACACAAGAGCAGTGGTGCCAGAGGTCTTGCACTGGTCTGATACAAAGCTTTGCATCTCTGCTGGAACACTGTCTTTGAAAGCGGCAGTTTTGGGACTGCCAGAAATGGCGTTCATACAGCAAGTATCCTTGGTGATGTATCCCAAGTCCTAGAAAGAAGGAATTAAGGAATAAGTCAGGTTCATTCTTTAAAATCCAATGACTAATTTTTGCATGATGAAGCTTGCAAGGTCAAATTTTTTCCAAGTCAGTCATCTCCTTATTCTTTATATGGTGTGAAATACTGTTGGAGAAACAGTGGAAAATTTCAGTCTGAAATACAAAAGGACAGAAGACAAAGGAATAAATCTAACAAAATGCAAGATGCAAAAAAACAAAGGGAAACATTTTTGATTCTTCCACTGCTACTGAGATGGCTAAAAAGCCCATGTGGTAACTTAAATGTGCATTAGTATCTCATCTGAACCCTTCAATTTAAACCCATCTGCAAGACAAGAAATGCAGAAGTCTTCCATCAAGCTGCTAACTTCTGATGGATTTGTTAAGCAGACATGGTCCAAGACATTAATATGAACCTCTCAAGACAGCCTGCTTTGCAGTCTTTTGTCCAAGTTGCTGCAGCAGAAGCAGGAGATACATATGTATTTTCTTAGCAATATTAAAGTAAGGAGGGTGTCCTTTACAAATAACAATACCATTAATTTTGTATATAATTTTTCTAAGTTACAGTGTTTGTGTAAACCAATAAAATGTTATATTTTCTGAGGAGCAATACAGTTTTCTTCAATGGTCTTTAAAATATTTTTGGACACCTGAACTTGCAACTGTGAAGATGCTCTGAATTGAAGAATAAATTCTAAGGGAGTCTTGATACTTGAATGTCTGAGATTCAGACAGCCCAGATGAACCCTTCATAATTTCTAGAGAATTTTTGATTAAAAACTTCCTTAAAGACTTAATCTGAACAGTGGGAAAACTGTTGGGCTAATGTTTGCTTCTCTCCCCCTTAACCTGGAAATGGCAAATTCCAAACTGCAGCACTGTTTCCGTTCTTACCACACCTGCTAGTGAACGTGTGAGCCAATGGGCAGCACTGAATGCCTGCTACCTTCCCACCAGTTCTGGCTTCTATGCTTCTTTGGAGCTGCTTACTAATCTTTATTTACCAGCAACCCTTGCTTATCTATGCTGTATAATCAGGACTGTGGTATGTCCAACCCGGAGGGCAAGCACTCTTGCTTTGAGGTCCTGCTCTACTTGCTCTCTCCTTCTCTTTACTGTAGTCTTCCTCCTACTCTTGCATCACTTCATCTTCCTTTCCTTTGTGTGAAGAGAATTTGCCTGCAGTTGTGCCTTGGGAGGGAGAAACACATTTTGGTTGACATAAAACTTGGTTGATTAAAAGGCTATAGTTCCAAACAAGTGGTCTTCACCTAGTCTCCCATCATTTTCCAGGACAATCTACGTAAAAAGGATGATCGGATTGAAGAATTGGAAGAGGCACTCAGAGAAAGTGTTCAGATAACTGCAGAGCGGGAAATGGTGCTAGCACAAGAGGAGTCAGCCAGGATCAATGCTGAGAAACAGGTCTGCAATCTTATAAAGTCACTGGTAGTCCTCTTAGGAAGGTAACCAGACAGTAAAGTACTACTTTCCCTGCTTTACTGTGAAACACAGATGGTTTTGTTTGATGATCCTGTATCTCTGTTCCAACATTATTTCATAGGTAAGATCTTCTTGAAATTATAAAGAAATACAAGGTATCCTGAGCTTTACAATATTAAGTAGCAACTCTTCTGATCTGTCTTGCCTGTCAAAGCTATCTTCCTATGTGTAAGCATACTTAGGTTCACTGTGTTGTTCATTGAACATATTTAAAGATGATTATTGTTATTAGGATAGTTGTGTTTATAGGCAACAGTCTCATTGCACTGGCAAAACAACTGGGCAAAGAGACAAATCCCTTGGCCTGAGCCAAGCATACACACAGTAAATACACACTTGTGTGTTGAAGCCACAAGGATAAACTTCTGTGCATGGACTGATTCTGTGCTACTGACATACTCTGAAGAATCATCTGTGTGCCTGATTTTAACTCAGGTAAGTGATCATCAAGAAAACATACCATAAATAGGGAATAAAATTCCATGAGATTTTGATAAAGCTGTTGAAGTAGAAGCTGAACCTGGCATTCTTACTGTGCTTTTTGTGAGCCTCTTCAGTGTTTTTCACTGTTCCTTACTTAACTGTAATTAGCAAACAGGAGCATTTGGTCAGTTGCATTGCAATGGAGTGATCTCCTTCTCTTTGTTATTTGAATAAAATAGTTCTGACTATTTAAAAAAGTTCTGAGTGCACTTTAAAATGTTTTAAGAGGTTTTTTCCAACATGTGTTCTTGTGTCGCATACTTTAACAAAAAAGAACATGCAAGTATCTTAGTAATAATCCAGGTTTTCAGGAAGAAAGCAACTATTTCTCTTCAGGCTAGAGTCAAGCTTAGCTGTTTGCTGGTAGATGTATTGAGGATAATTCTGGGTGCTGTACCCTAAGATCTTAGACATTGTTATGGAATTCACTTTCAAGAATGCCTTCTTTCCAAACATCTTGTAGCCTTTAAAAAAATTGCATGAAATAGAAATGTTAACTAGGTAGTGTAGACCACATCAAAGTTTAGACCTTCTTGAAAGGAAAATATGTATCTCAGAAAGCAGCAGGTTCTATGCTGAGAGGCAAAGGAAAATAAAATGGTATGTGATTTGATGCCTAGGATGTCATAATGTTTTGATTTCTTTGTTACAAGACACAGTGACAATTTTTATGTTCTTTGAGCACCTAGAAGCCCACAGAACTCACCATTTTGTGATGCCTGCTCAAAACGTAGAACAAAATGCATGAGGCTTACTGAATTTTTTGAGGGAAGGTTTAGAAGGAGGTAGAGTGTGTTAATTTTGTAGGGGCTAGAAGTATCTGAAGTGAGGGAAGTAAACACAGAGATGAGCATCTACAAATTTTATACACATAATGAAGGCTTGTATTAGAGGATGATCACAGGCCATCTCAGTATGGAAAGATGGGCAGAGTTTCCAAAGGATGAGTAGCTTACATTTGATTCACTAGCAAAGAGGCATGCTAGTAGCATTAACATGACCAAAGCTACAGACAAAATTCCTGCACAGATGGGCACAACCTGCACAAGAAAGACTTTTGCATAGATCCAGACACAGAAGAAATCCTACCAGAGAAGTTCAGTTATATAGATGCAGTCAGAAGAGTCTTATATTAGAGATATTCCGTAAATTAATTTCTGCAAGTTTTTAAAAGTAAACTTTAATGGAGGATTGAGTCAAAGATACTGTCAAGACTAACAAAAACATGAAAGATCTGTCCTAGATGAAAACAAAGTAAGTAGTAAGGAAGATTTCAGTCACAGGATGGGAAGGAAGACTTTTTTTTAGTGTGTTGAGCATGAACTCCTCATAGATGACTCTCCACTGTGAGCTGTTGGCAGCAAGTGTATTGTGGAGGGGAGAAGAGATAAGTCTGGGTTAGTAAAATGGGAAAATGTTGTCATAGAAATGAGGTTTTATTTATACATAAGGCATCCTAAAACAAGAATATGGAAAGAAAATAGTGCTTTGGGAATATGCACAAATTTCAGGTATGGCAGTAAAGAGGCTTTTAAAAAGGATTCACCAGCAAAGCCTGATGAAAGGCACAGAATGAGATCAGCTGGTCAGAGCCTGGTGAAAAAGGGAAATAGCCAGTGAACAGAGAGTTGGAATTGAGTCTACAATCTGAAAGGTGAAGCAAGGCATGTAAATGTGAAGCCTGAGGGTCAGTGAGCCATAAGGACCAGTGAGAGAGATTGAGAGGAGAGGAAGAGAATAAAGAGGAGTAAAATTTGTGGGGGGAAAATGGTAGAATATGGTGGGCAGCAGCACTGTGAAAAAGAAATTAATTTGGATGTAGTAGTGTGAACAGAAGTGAGGAGGAGAAAGAAGGACAGATTGAAAACAGCAGGATCAGAAGAGGGAAGAGTCTATACCATCACTGATTGACAGCAGTGTCCCACTCCAACAGGACTGCCAGCTCTGACCAGTTATGGTTTTTAAAATACAACCAACAAGGCAGCATGAAGGAAAAGCAACTGAAGTCTCTTCTTCCAGTCAGCACTGGGAGAGCTGCTGTGCCCCATTTTGTCCAATAGGGTTTTGTTTTGGTATCAATTAAATACAGTCAAGTAATAGAGCGATGGCAAGTCGCTTTTTTTCCAAGGTAGGGAGGAGACTTTCCTTCAAATGTTTTTCCATTCATATTCCTTCAGTCACTTTAAAAGAATGCTGTCTTTGTTTTATTATGTTCTGTGGAGGTTTTTTGTAGAATTATGAAATACACCTTTAGATAGCTTTAGAGTTTTAAAATGCAAGGGGCACTTTTATACACAATAGTAACGGCCAGTCCTTTGATTTCTACAAACAATGACAGGTTAGGAACATTCTTAGACCACGTATGAGCGATATGTGTGATTTTTAAAATGTTAATGTAGTCCAAACTGATTATAATTTGCTTTTAACTGCATGCTTTTTCTTTCCTCTCTTATGTTTATCTTTTTTTCTACCATTCTGCCACTTCACTGCCTGTCTGAAGCTGTTTAATGAATCAATGCATGAGGTCAACCATTTTGGCTTTAAGTGGTTCAAGGTATGAGGACATCTCATTTGTGTGTACCTCTGCCCCAGTATTTAATGTTGTTTTCGTAGTCCTGTGCTGTGTAATCCTGCCCTCCATCATCTCATGATTTATGGTTTCCTGCTATTTTACAGGCTTCAGATTTGAATTACAGTGTCCATGAAGCTACTCGGGATTTCATGGTTCTCAGATACCCGTTTCAGATTGAAATTTTGCTCTCTTTAACCCAATGTTTCAAAATATCCTGGAAGCATATATTAACTGTGGAGTCTTACAAAGTTCTTCAAGTTCGTTCTTTCTAACATATTCACCGGGTTTTGTTGGTGCACCTGCTGAATCTTGTATGTAAATATTACTGTAAATTCTTTACAGCTGTGGAGTTATGTACTACTGTGGCTGATCCCACTAGTTCAGCCCTCTAAGTAGAAGGTCGGAAGGTGTATGGAGACTTCTTTTTAAGTACTCTCCATAAAGCTGAAGTTAGGATTTCTCAGATAAACACTTCTATCACAAAATTCTTTCTATTAGAGATGGCAAAACCAAATGTGGATTCAGGCACATTTTCTGAATTAACCAAATCTGAGTTTACTTTAGTAAAGCTATTGTTATGTTCCTCGGGGGGGTGGGGGGAATAAATCAAATAATAGTTTTTCCCTGCTCAAAAATGCAATGGTAGTTTTACTTCCCTAGGAAAAAACTGCTGGAGGTCTTTGACAGAAGGCCCAGTCTTGCTCACAAATGTTCTTTCACTGTCCTGGTGCATCATACCATCCCTTCTTCGGCAGCATGAGGCAGGAGGTTTTCTTCTGTATCAATTTAGTCATAACCAGCACCATTCCAGGGCAATTCTGGAAATGTGTTTTGATCTTCATGAAAGTATAAGGCCCTTGTTGTGGAATAAACTGAAATAGAAGTTTGTTTAATTTTAAAGAGGTTAAGTATGTAGACCTGTAAATAGCTATATCTATGTTCATACATTGTGTCTTTTTATCCTACACAGGGCAGTTTTCTCTGCTTTACTTTAGAAAAAAAAGAAAAGACTGAATATTGTAATAGTAATGTATTGTTTAAATGTATTTTTTAATACTAATTCCTTTCTTCCACTGTCTTTATAAGTTATTTCAGCAGGATTTAATATTCTCTCAGATACATATTACATGTAAAATGAGTCAAACAAGACTCCTGAGAATCTCTATCACATATGCCTACTTCAAAATACGTATCTGTTTATTAAGGAGAAATAAATATGAAATAGCTTAATAATTCAACTAGAACCTCCTTCACCTCTCCTTTTTCCCGTCTCCTGTTGACCAGAATTTCCCTGTTGTAAGTGCAGAGTCTGCAGAGGTTTGAATGTAGAGTACAGCCTCAAAGAGCCTTTTGTCTCTTACCTGTAAATTACTGTACAGAAATTCTAGCCAAGTTTTGAATGATACCTCTCATTTGCACTTTCATCAGACCACCATTCTGGTCCTGTTTTCACTTTCTAGGTTACTTTACTTAGGCTACATTGTCTATAAAGTAGGAGCTACATTTACAACAGAATTATGATATATTGGATCCTTTCTATGAAGTACCTTCTAAAAATGCAAAATAAACTAAAACACATGCCATTTTTTCAGTAACCATTCTATTACTGTAATAGATCTAAAGTATTTTCTAAAATATGTTGAGTGTATTTACAAATTCTGACACATTAATTTACTTCCTACAGGTCCCTGTAAATGGAAAATATAAAGTGGAATTTCTTTTGAACCACCTACCTATAGGTGTGTTTTGAGCACCATAGAAATCTCAGAATTCTGACTGCTCTGTAACAGGTGCTGGGCAGTTTGCTTTTAATGAATATTTTTGTCTCTTCTTCTGTATCTCCTAATGAGAAGTCTGATAAACCAAGAGAATGAAGATCACCAGGGTATGGTTCAGGGGTGAAGGTGCTGTAGTCTTATTGGTTCTCACTGATTTTTCTAAGCACTTTATGTTCTCTGTGGCTGAACATCTCTTGAATATTTTCTTCAAAGCTCCTTTCTATAAAAGTCTGCCAAACTCATTTTGATTTTTGAATGTATGTCTATACATACATGTACGAAGTCATTTGTGTATTTAATTCATATCAAGTAAAAAAATCTGTGCTAAAACTTGTATTTCAATTTCTTTTACTGATACAATTTTTTAACAGCTTTCTAAGTCAGTTGTCAGCCTGAAGTATAGTCTTCCTATTGTTGTTCAAGATAGATATATTTTTCATTCTTTGGTGTGATTCTGTTCCTTTGGTTAGAGAAAGCATTTGGCTAGTTAAAGCACATTGACTGTGTGCTGTGTCGTTGTCAATTAATATGTTTCCAGCCATTTTTAGAAGCACTGCTTCTTCCTAAAGTTACTACTTCTTCCCAGGTATCAAAATGGATTATGTAGCCTCTTCCTTTAAAAATACACAGATTTGTATTGAGTCACACTGCTTGGACGGGAAGGGTCATGTTGTGTATAATTATTTCTGTATTCAGTAACATACCATTGGAGAGGTGTAACAGTGGAATTTTTACTCTTTTCTGTCTTAGATGTGTTCAGCTGTGCCAGGTTGAGGGTGTGGAAGACTTTTTTTTGCCTCCAGTAAAGAAGAATGAATAGGAAAAAAAATGATGAATAGAAAATCATGCCCAAAGACTTTGAGACAGAGATCTTTTTCTAATATTATAGGGGAAAAAAACTTCTAAATGTTTTGGAATCATAGAATTGTTTAGGCTGGAAAAGATCTTTAAGATCATGGAGTCCAACCATTAAACTAGCACTGCCAAGTCCACCACTAAACCATGTCCCAAAGCACCATATCTACACATCTTTTAAATACCTCCAAGGATGGTGACTTTGGTTTTGTTTGTTTTTATTGCACTCATTTAAGATTGCAAAATGGGCAAAATTTGATGACTTCTAGGAGAACTGAGGATTAGAGAGCATAATTAACCTCTGTTCAAAATATACATTGAGCATTTCCCCATATAAGTCAGCTTTTCATTTAATGAAATGAGAAGTACCGATGGAAACTGTTATATAGAAATTTGGTACAAATGCTGATTTTAAGATCATTTTGTCTGGATTGTTATCCCTTTTTATTGTTTAACAGATAAATACTGATTTCACATTATGCCTTTTATTATAGTCAAGTATTCTAGACAAAGCTCTGTCTTGGTATCTACCTGTTATATTATTTTCTCAAATACTCTAGACAGTATCTTATTTGTTGTGGCTCAAGAGAAAATCAGTCTTACAGATTTGATTACATTAATGTTTGCTTGGAATTGTAAGGACCCAAGCAAATACTTCTATTAATATTTGTTTAGTCCTGTGCTTTTTTCATTTGGAATTTCTTTTCCATTTTCCAGTTGTGTTCTTTAACTGTCATCTTAGATGCAAGTATGATCCAATAATATGTACATTAGAGCATTAGAGTAGTTCATTAGACTTGTACATTAGATTAATAATTTTAAAAATATATACTCTTTTTCTCTGACATAAGTAATTTTTCCCCAGAAACTGATGAAGTGCAAGAAAAGAAATTGTATTCCTTTCCAGACCATTCTTCTACATAGAACACAAAAGAGTATGAACTTGAGGCTCATTAAATTAAAGGTGCCTCTTCTGAAAGGTTTCCTACTCACACAAAAGCTTCCAGACTTTGCTGTACTGCTGTTTAGCATCAGATTGCTTCAAAGCCTTCACTGAATTTTAGCCTGAGTTCAGTTGGCTCAGTATGGTGGGATTCCTTTTTAATTATTGTGGTTAGGTTCTGCTGTTTGCTTTCTGTTAACTACAATGCTGAAGATTTGCTTCCACGTGTTGGTAGGGGTGGAAACTTTCCTGAGCTTGTCAGTGAGACTGTACTTCTTCAGTTAGCCACATGTTCAACCTTCATGTGGCAATGCATGTGCTTTCACATAATAACTGTTTTTTCATGTATTTATGCCCATGATCCTTAATGTCTTTTAGGAAAAGAGTGTTAAAGTTGTATGTGGAATTAGCATACCATTTTTTCACTACTTGTAGTGAGTTAATACATAATCCCTGAGTCTCTCCTCTTTGGAAAATCAATTTGTGCTATATAAATTGACAATCTATGCTATGGTACATACATAGCACAGTATTAAATATTTACTATGAATATTATTTAGTTGTATCTAAACTGCCTGCCATGTGACATATCCTAGGTAACCTGAAACTGTCTAAAATCCAGCAAATGGAAATCAGCATGGCCTAAAGAAGGCTTGTGAAAAACTGCTGAAATCCCAGGGCAATTAGTCTGAGCTGACAGGCTTCCTCTGGCCCAGTTGCTACTGCTGCCTTTGCAGCAATCACAGCATAGATGTACCCTAAGAAAGTTTGAGTTACTTTGAAGATACCTATGGTTAGAGTTGTGGCTGGAGTACCATGAATTAGGCATAGTTCTAGAGCTTTTTGTTTACATGTAATAAGCTGTGCTAAATGAGTGTGTGCAAAATTGTGCAGAATATGCTAAATGTGCAATATTTTAGTCTCTCTGCCTCTGAAGAGATTTTTAGAAGGTAATTTTTGCAAGATTGTTTGTTATCCCTGGTGATGGCTGCTGTGTTCCCAAGAGGCTGGAGAGATTTATTGCTAGCCACAGAAGATAAACACAAGACAGTTTCCTGAGACTATAGATCCATGTGAAGTAAAAACAGGACAGCTTCCACTGGCATGGTTGCGAAGGTTAAAAACCATAATGAGAATATTTCCTTGGGTAATGGTTCCACTTGAGGGAAATGCAGAAATAAAATTGTAATTTGTTATAATCTTCAGATACCTGAGACTACAACAGGTTTCTGTCCTCAGTAGAAATCAGAATTCAGTTTTTCACTTATTTTTTCCAGGTCTGACTCAAATATTTTGTATGTGTTAAGCAGAGATAATTATTACTTCCTTTTCAAGAGCTCTTCTCCCAGCAGTAGGCTGTTGCTTATTTATATGGCTTATGGCCCTCATTTAGGAGATAAACTGTCAAAGCTACCTTCAAACATCCTAACAGGACACAGCTGTGACTTACTCAGTCCTGAAGTCTGGCAGCTCAGGAGTTTTCTCTTTCCTAAACATCTGTGGATGTTGATTCCCCCTCCATACAAAAGCTCAGTGCTCTATGAGCAAAAAGCACTCTTGATTGGTACTCAAGTAACGTACTCCCTGACAAAGACTCCTGTATTTCTATCGTGTGGGTTCTGCAGGAGTAACATGGTAGTGTCAGATCTGATCAGTCTAATACTAATGCTCTTCATTGCCTGGAGCCATCAGTGGAGACAGTAAGGAGCAATGCAGAGCATTAACTCCTCTTCATTGTCAGATGCTTTTTTTATATGAGAGACCAACTCATGGAAACAAAGAGACAGCAGCTGCCTAAGTATCACACTTTCACAGTGGTAAGAAAATTTACATTCAACTACAGTATCCTGCAGCTTTTCAGACCAATCTTTTGTTCTCTCACTTTATCTTTATCCTCTCCTTTTCCCAATTAATACTGTAAGAAAGGGACAGTGGCGCCAGTTCTATGAAGCCACCAAAACACGGAATGCTGTCAGGGATACTGAATGTACAAAATCCTAACAACCTAAAAAACAAAGGCACCAAGGCTTAAGAAAATCACACACTAATGTAAAGAAGCACAAAGTTAATCCCTAAAATTACTGCTGAATATTACAGATGATCTGATCAGAAGACCTTGCTTTTTTCGCTGGAGAACTGATAATCCACCACTTTCACAGCTTTGACACCAACTCCCCTATTTATTGTGAACAAAACAGAACTCCTCTGTGTGCAGTTTGCCATAGTCCTCTAGTATTATACACAGTTGACCTTCACAAAAGGGGCACTGTAAATCTGGCATCGTCTTTGAGATGGAGGTAAATGTGGTGTATAGAAATATCTAAATTGTTGCGCAGTATTCTGCTATGTTTATTTCAAAGTGTCCTTAGATAGGATCTATAACTAAGGAATTCCAGCTTGTGGAGAAAGAAGGAATTTTTCATCTGTCTGCATAGGAGCTTATGGCAATGTTCATTAACTGTGGCCACACAGAACAGGTGAAGCAGTTATATAGGTTGATATGTATGGTGTACAGAAGAACAGTCTCTTCAGGTGAACATCTGTTCACCTTAGTATATCTTTATAGTGCCAACAATTACAGAATAAAAATAAAAGTTAAGGATCTTAACCCCTTACATATCTCCTTCAAAAGGGTTAGTGGTGGTGACATTGTCGTAGTAGAGAAGCCAGTAGCCATGATGCATTCCTCTGATTCCTCTGTCCACCTACAGGCATATGCATACTCATGCACGGTGGTGAATAAGAGGGGCTTGAACGGGAGCCAGAGCCTCCAGCCTGTGTGGTGAGGCAGAGCCATTCTGCTTTATACCCTGCTGCTGTCAGTGTGGCAGAGCTTTCATCTTTTCTACTTGAGAACTGTCCTTACCTTACAGACCAGAAATTACGTTTTAATTTTATCGGGGCAGGGAGTGGGGGTGATGGTGGTGTTTCTTCCTACTGCTTACTTGTTTCTCTGATATTTTTAGCTCTCAAGAAGCTATGCCTAACAGCTTTCCCAATATCTACAAGAATTTGTTCCCTTAATTCAGAATAGCCAAGAATTTAGTTAAGTGTCTTGGATATAGTCTTTAAGAGTACCTAAAGCCACCCTACTGCTTTAACGAAAATGGGGCTATGATGAAACCATAATTCATTTCCCTCTTATTTTGTGTAAAGGTTTATTAGCTTGTGATTTAAGCAAACCATCTGGTCCTGCTGGCAATCCAAGTTATGTCAGACTCAATGCTTTCTCTCTGTAATATGTTACTTGAGGCAGTTAAATTACATGCTTAAGTCCCAAGTCTGGCCTGTGCTTTTTCCATGTCTTAACATCTGTTCTGGGAAATTTTTCTGGGATCCAAACAAGTTTGCATGGAGCCAGAACTCTTGTCTTTGTCTTTTTTTTTTCTGTCTCTTTCTTTTCATTCTCTCTGTCCTGTGGTCTAATCAGTTCAACTAAGTAAAAGCTAATGCAGAAATTTGCAGACCCTTTATCATTTCAGTAATGTACACAGTGAAATGAAAAATAGTTTAAAAACTCAAGAGCTGTAGAGAAGTAGGAAACTGTCCTCTGAGAGAGTGAGTGACACTTTAAGAAATGTTAATTGTGTTTTTTTCAGTCCTTGTACTGTTCTTACTACTGACTTGTAATTGCAAGACCTTTTGTTTTGCTGGCCTAATTCATTTTGAGAAAAAAGTACAGATTTCAAGTACATTTTGTCTTGTAATGGTAATTTCTTTTTTATACAAGAAGGGTCTATGTTTAGAAAGCCAATCATTTCAAATATACAAGTTAGCCTGCTGAGGTGGTTTTGAAAATAAAATCTCTAGTGATTGATTTATATAGTGATCATGGAAAATTACTTTTTTGTGTTGGTATTTGTATCTGTATTTTCTAAAATTTCATCATTTTGTATTCAGTGTGGAGGTGATTCTCCCGCTCTACCCTGCTCTGGTGAGACCCCACCTGGAGCACTGGATCCAGCTCTGGGGTCCCCAGCACAAGAAAGACATGGACCTGTTAGAGCAGGTCCAGAGGAGGGCCACAAAAGTGATCCAGAGGGCTGGAACACCTCTTCTCTGACAAAATGCTGAGAATTTAAGTTGTTCAGCCCAGAGAAGAGAAGGCTCTGGAGACACTTTATTACAACCTTGCAGTATATAAAGGGGACTTAAAAGATGGACAGAGAGAGACTTTTTACCAAGGCCTGTAGTGACAGGACAAGGGGCAAAGGTTTTAACCTGAAAGAGGGGTAAGTTTAGACTGGACATAAGAAAGAAATTCTTTACAATGAGCATGGTGAGGAACAGGTTCCTCTGAGACGCTGTGGATACCCCATTGTTGGAAGTGTTCAGGGCCAGGCTGGATGGGACTCTGAGCAACCTGGTCTAGTGGAAGGTGTCCCTGCCATGGCAGGGAAGCTGAAACTAGGTGATCTTTAAGATCCCTTCCAACACAAACTACTCTATGAAGAAATGAATAACAGAGAGAAATGCAGTCTCTTCTGCAAAGATTATTAATCTACAGGTAGGGAAAAGCCTTATCTAACAATAACATAAAATATTTTTATATAGTTTACCAGTGATTTGCTATCCTTAATAAATATTATTTAAGCCAGTCATATACATTTGAACTATGGATGGATTCATATCCTGTCACTTGAGACTGGAAAATTTTCCTTTGTAGTGTCTGTGGAGGGTGTTCTTTAGCCTTTTCCTTGTTCTTGATATGCACACAGCACATAAACATGGATTGCATTGGTCACCATTTCAGAGTAGGTCCTCTGCCCGTGCAAGAGTTTTTTCAAGTGCATAGCATTTTCCTTTTTTTTTTTTTTCCATATTGATGACTTGTCTATTGCCTCTCTTCATTTGCATAGTACCACTGTAGTGAATTGCATCATGTTACCAGCGTTCATGATGCATTTGTTGCTTGGATGATGACCCAAAATTGCTCTGCTTCTCTGAAAAAGTGTAAGCAATAGATTAAGCTCCAGAACTGTCTTTTTGAGAGGATTATGGAGGCCTTTTTCAATTTTCTGTGCAGTAGAAAAGGTCTCTTCAGGTGATCCTTTGTCACTGAGGAAGAAGTTCACAATGGGAAGAAAAAGGTAGTTGCCACTACGTTGTTGTTTTAACACACTGAAGCACATGGGGATTTTGAGGCTGCTTTAGCCTGCCTGTCTGCATTGACCTCAGGTGTTGGAGTCCCTGGGTGCTGATTTTAAGAGAAAGCTAACCACATCAGTTGATGTAGCCTTCTTCCTGGCATGCCACATCTACTACGTCTCAGAAATTTTCAGTTCTCCTTACGTTAGAGGTGGGAGTTTGAGCTTACCTAGCCTGATCATCAGTAATCTTTTCAGGAGCTAGTGTGGAGGTTAGTAGGATCCCCATTCTCATTAATATTTTGCATATTTTCACTGACTTTTGGGGAACTTGACCAAGCTCTTTGGAAGTCCCTGGCTTCACATTACCCAATGGCCAGAAAAGCTTACTGGAAACACCACATACTTGGAGATAATGTGATGCCTGTATGTCTGTGCAACAGCCTGGTTTCTGATGTACAGTTGCATCAGAGGAGCCTGAAATTAGAGTTTGTAGGAGCAGGGAGATTAGAGATGTTAGATAGGCTCCTGAAAAAGGCTTCACTTTTTTGGTATTGTCATTTCTTCTATTTCTTTACAGGCTGCCATTGACATGGTAGATGAATTCCAGTTGTATTGCCACCTTGCTTTTATAATTTCTAAGGAGATGTTCATGCTGTGTAAAAGCTTTGTCCGATGTTGACATTACCCTTTGCTGCCGCTGTGAGTTCCATACTGATCTAATGGACATAGTTTACAGTCTTTCACATAGTTTGTTCAATCTCTCAGGAGCTCTGTCCTTGAATGGAAACTTCATTCAGCTTTATGTTATTCCTTAAAGATAAGCTGTCACCTGGTCAGGTCACGTAAGACCTAAAAACAATGAAAAAAATGGTCTCCATTTAAGTTCTCTGCAGATTCATCCTGCTTAGAATACATGAAGATCTTTCAGGTTTGCCTACAGAAAAATGAATCACGGGTAAGTCATGGATAGTCAAAGATACACTCTGCTTTATTATACTACCATTTGAGCAGAGACAGAAGAGAAGCAAGCAACTCTACACCTTCTAAAATGGAAACTTTGTAGTTTTAACTGGCAGGGCACAAGCTTACCTCAGAAAATGTCAACAATATGTCTCTGTAAACATCTCAGTGTGCCATCAACTCAGGTCCTTGGCAAATATTTTTTCTTTATTATGTAATCAGCTGCTCTCAGGGGAAAAAAAATCAAGGGTAGATTTGAAGTTTTTTGTATTGGCTAATTTAAATGTGCTTTGCAAGCAGTTTGCTTCCAGTGAATATTCCTGTATCATTTCTCACGGGACTGCCTACTGGGACATACACAGACAGGTCTGCACTAAGATTCATCAACTGCCAAATAAAATGTTTTCTTTTGTAGAAGTTTAATTGAAATGATCCCATGGAATATCTATAACTTGATGAATCTGAACAATGAAGTCTTTATTGTGAATACAGTCATCAGTGTTTTGGTGGATTTTGTCTTTAGTAAATTGCATGACAAATGATACTTGCTGGAGAGGATGGAAGGTAATGATAATTCTGTAAACTAAGTTGTTGGCGCAGTTTAAAAGCCACTTGCATTCCAGCCATTCTAATCCATGATTAGATCAATTTTATGTTAACCTGGAAAAATACAGAACATAACCTCAGAATTAAAAGAATTAGGAAACAGAGCAATGAGAAAAAGGTTAAGTACCGGCAGTAACTGCTACGCTACTACAAAGTTCTCCTGCAGAGTTAGATCTGGCCACCTAGTACTAGGAGCTTTGGCCTTTAGCCTCGTGTCTTCTAAACAGCATGGAGCTGTTACGCTGCAGATCTGCATCAAGCAAACCAGTCCTTTAGTGTTAGCATCACAAGTCTTGGCGACTGGGGATGGAATGAAGGATGTCAAAAGTTTTTCAAACCTGATTATAGAAAAATGTTGCTTCAAAGATGGTTTTATCTTGGCAACTGACAGATTGACGCAGGCTGGTTTGATTGTTGCAGTTGGCTGAGGGCTTGTTTATTTGAGGTTGTTTTCTGTTATAAGCAAAGGGCTTTTGTGGTTGTTGTGCCTCTTTTATTCTGTTATAAAGGAAATGTTTATGTAGGTAATTCTGATCCTAAAGGAAGTAGAAGCTGATATACTAGAAGCTGATACACTAGTACACCTTCACTTCCCCAACATGTTGCTTTTTTTCTCTTTCTAGGGATCAGTTCCCATCCTAGTAGTATTTTTTGCTATTCATTGTTTCTGCAGGTTTTTCTTTGCATTCTTTTCTGATACATTTCTCTGTTTCGTTTTATGGAGTTTTCTCTTTGTTTTAATAGCTGACAGGGTTTCTGATCTTGTTTTGCACACTAAACACTAATAAGACAGGAAAAGTTTGGTGATTATATGCAAGCTAGCCAGTTGGGCCTGTGTGTCACTGAGATTTTCCTTTGGTTTTTTGATTGCTGGATGAATTCTTGGCTGTATGTTTTGAATAGTTTTTGATAATTACATATTTAAAATTTTTCTTACTTTGCTGGGTATAAGAAGAGTGCTTGTCAGCTGCATTTCAGTGGAGGTAGATGGAATTTCTGCAGTAAACACTGCATAATGACTATGCTAGATTTTTATAAATCTGCTAATTCTGAATTGCAGTGTTTCTTGCTCTGTCACTGATTGAGGATGAAAACCAATCTTACTATCCATCTCTGTCCTGAGTCATTAGCTCTGCCTTTAGGAGTACAGGATTTATTAAAGCAAGGGGTGGTATGTCCCATACCTTCCATCCTCCAGCACCTGTATAGCGAGTGATGTACCCAGCTCTTTTTGTAAAATCATGTTAAGTACAAATTGAGCTTAATATAATTTCAGTAATTCATTTCCAGGGTCAAACACAGGTTGATTGTTATGCAGGAATATAAATGCAATGCAGTGCTGTATTTTCATACTAAATTTATACAAATGTTTGATTATGTAGCATCTGAGCAGTAGCATCTGTGGCAACAGTAGCATCTGAGTTTCTCCCATTTGAAGCACATTATAAGGCTGTTTATGAACACTTGATTGTGATAGAAAGACAAAATCTGTATGGAAGAAGTCAGTAAAAGTAATGTGTACCATTGAGCATTACTATAAAATTATTAAATTAATACCCAGAGGTTTTTGTATTTTACATGTAGCTATACTTGAGCATTCATTGTGGTTTTGCATTTAATTAGTGATAAATTTTAACTGATACAGAACCTGCTCTGAGTGCAAAATAAAATATGACCGTGTTCATCTGTGTAATATCTATACTAGAATGTACAATCGTGTTAATTCTGAACCTTTCCCATTTGCCAAAGATATGAGCATTTTTCTGCTGTACTTGTCTGCCATCAGCAACACTTTGAATGTCTTTTATGTTTCTAAATCACAAAACATTCCTATAAGTATTTTCAACTGATACTTTGAGGGAGGTAACCTTACTTACATCTTCATGGGAATCCAGTCCTCTCCCTGTTTTGGAAAGCTTGCCTTCATTCTTAAAGTGCCTATGTAGTCTCTCACTAGGCATCATTTACAGAGAAAGTTTTTTATCCATTTGGTGTATTATCAATGTATTTTCTTTAATACCTAGTGTTTTTGTGGGCTAATTCTAACACATACAGGCCATCCTTTTATCTTTGTGGTACGTTTTCTAAAATAGAAATACCAAAGAGTTGGAGATTTTTGATTTGGTATTATAATGGTAATGTTCCAGTGACCAGACTTATGATAATTCACAGACTGTAATGTTACTTCAATTAAGCACTGAGGTACTGTCCCCGGCACTAGATGGTGTTTCCAGTCTACAGAAGTGTTACGCAGTGTACATACACTGGTAACCTTTGTGCTCAAATTTAGTTGTGACATTTATTAAGTTCCAGTTGATTACACTGTTTTTCTCTCCTCCTGTCTTCCCCCAAATGTTTTAGGTAGAAGAGCTGATGATGGCCATGGAGAAGGTTAAGCAGGAGCTGGAGTCAATGAAAGCAAAATTGTCCTCTACACAACAGTCTTTGGCTGAGAAGGAAACCCATTTGACCAACCTACGAGCTGAAAGAAGGAAACATTTGGAGGAAGTTCTGGAAATGAAGTAAGTGTTTCTTTACCTTATTTGTAGGCATGTTTTATTGATATCTCTGAGTTCGCCCCTGATCCCTGGTGTTCTGAAGACAGCCACTGCTTGAATACATCTCTACAGGTGGTAGATATCTATATACCTTCAGAAGTGACTTCTGACCAGGGATTACCTACATGACTTTCATGCTTTTGTTAGAACTCAGCAACATTTCTTCCTTCTGATTCCTTACTATTATTTGCACAATAGCATCTTCAAAGATCCTAACAATTACTGGGACATTGTTTTGCCTGTCTTATGAATGTGCCATCTTGCTTTGAGTAGTCTATTATCTACCTTAAGGTAAGACACAAGTCGGTGTAACATGACCAAAAAAAAAAAAAATGGGGGACAAGATAAACATAACGTCAGTTGGTTGTAGTGCTGAAGTCAGACTGCATATGTCTCGTCTGCTAAAGTATTTTTCAAACTTATGCAAATGATTCATTAACAGTGGAACAGAGTCTGAAGTTCTCTATCAGTCAGATTTCTCTCATCATCTTTGCTGAAGGAGGGAGGCCTGAACAAAAAGCAGCTTTGAGGAGGTGAGGAAAAGTGAGGAATTAGACTTCTGAGGCTTAAATACTTCCTAATTTCTGACCGTACATTATAGATAAATAGTTATCCTTTGTTTAGGAAGACGTGAATCCATTTAGTGCAATGATGGATAGCGCTGCCAGCAGTTCATTAGAAACACTTTCAGTTGTTTAGCCAGCCCTGAAGAGAAGGAACATTTTTATTGGCAGGACCAGCAGTGGTTCCTCCACTGTGGTTTTGTGAGCTATTATTTATTTATTTAACTTTTCTACACTAGTCTCTTTCCTTTTTTTTTTTTTTTTTATATGAAAGGGTAGAAAAACAGCTGTTACAAAATGGAAAGAGAGGTGGCTTAGATCTTGAAACTCTAACTTAGGCGTGCTGTATAAAGTGGGCCAAGCCTCCCTAGCTTTATATTCAGCTACAACAGTCTGATCTAGACCTGGCATAAGGATGTTGGAAGACTGCAGTACTTAAAAGCCACACTTTTTATTTTTAATAAAAAAATTTTATTGAGCTATAAATTTGACTGCCTTAAGAGTTGGTGTATTGGGGGATGGGAAGAATAGCTCTTAAGGTGATGTGGGAATCCAAAGCAACTGGAGATATATCCCATATCCAATCACTTGGCAGTGCTTTCTTCTGCCAAACTGCTCTGCCAAGCCTTCTCATTAAAATATACACGTAGTGTACAGTATATCCTGAAGTATATTTGGAATTGTGTAGCTCTAGAGCCTTTAATGTAACTGCTCACTTCTAAATGATGATCTCGCTTAGCTGAGTAAGTTATTGTTGGAAAGTTGTACTGAAATGTAGTATCAGGAACTGCATAAACTGGTAGAGCCATTGTACTTCAGAAGGAAGAAGAACACTGGAGAGAATGGTAACGCTGTCAGCACACGGGGAGAAAGATGGAAAAAACATTACATCCGTATAGTTAACTAGCTGAGCATGTTTTAGTCATAGTTGGTCTGTCTTAAAGTTCTATAAAGCTGCCAAAGGCATCCAAACTTCAAAAACTCACTGTCACCATGAGGCTCTGTTGCAAACAAGTCTCTACTGAGCACTCCCAGTCAATTAAATATCTTGTATTTATGTACAGAAATTCCAGTATATTCTCTGTTGCCCTACTTTTCCAGCCTATGCCTTTTATGAAAAGCACTCTTGTCATCTGTTCTCTAGTTTTGCAAAACTGTTTTTAAAACATTTCCTACTGTTGAACTGAAAAACAACATTAATTGAATGTGTGGTCAATTTTGTGATGCAGGTTTTGATATTATTAACAGAAAACAATAGCTGTTGTACATATACTGTTCAAAGATACAGTAAAGCAGTATTGTTTCCCAAGTTTTAGGGCATGCTTCACTGGGAAAAATTTGAGGGACTCAAAAGCAGCACTGGTCAAATTTGAGATTTGATAGAGGTGTAAGTCTAACAGCCTGGGCCCTGCAGTCAGCTAATGGAGCGGGGGAGCATACGGGTAAAATAGCTTAGGAAATGCTGAGTTAGGAGTTCCTAGATATGGACTGAAGGAAAGTGTTAAAGCAACAAGAGGACTCCAGAAAGTTAACTCTGGGTTTTAATAGGAAGTTGTTAGATATCATGTTAGTGAAAGTATGTATTTAAAATACTGTTTCTTAGAGTAGAACTTATGTTTACTACTGACTCTGTAACCCTGAGAAGATCATTTCACACTCCTTAGGGAATACTGTGGCACTAGAATAGCTCAAGTGTGAATTATTCCAAGGAAGAAACTTTACTCCTTAAAGAAATACTATGAATTTTGAAGCCCTCTTCCTTTAAGTCTAATATTTTCATTTTCTTTAAAAAAAAACTTTGTTGTAAATAATTATGAGAGAGGTAGATAATGGTCTCTCTATTTATATCACCAAACCTGATCCACTGTAAAAAAGTACTAGTGAACTGCTAGGATTTTTGTTTTGTTATGTTTTCTTTTAAGAAGTTCTAATGTTTCCATCATTCACAGCAAATCTTTTAAATTAGGCAGGAATAAAGTGCTGTCTACAGAGAAATCTCTGTTCTTTGTCCTATAAAAACCTGCTTAGGCTGAGCTGAGTTATAAACTGTTGAAAATCACCAGTTTTCCTTTCCTTTTTTTTTCTCCTGGTGTTGTCAGCGAATTTTGGCAGTGTGTGAAAATAACTGAGCACAAACAGTCTAATCTAGGGCCGAGCTCATGCAATTGCCAAAACTGTAGCAGCAGACACTGCACTTATAGGGAAGGGGAACAGACACTGTGTCTGCATGTAGAGCAGAGATGGTTTTTACTTTTACTTTTTTTTTTTTACTAGGCCTTTTGTTATGGTCAGAAGGACCAGAAGGTTCTTCCTAGTCATCTGCTTTGGCGTTGAATAGTCCCAGTTGGAGCATTTCTCAATCTGTTCTTTCAGACCTGGAAAACTGTCCAACAGCCCTTTCCTGAATTATGCCTTCTCTTGCTAATTGCAATTGCTGCTAGCCCTATAATTCAAGGGATGCAGACTTACATAATGTAGTTGGCGCTTCAGAGTTGAATCCTTCATCCTGCTGGCACACAACAGAAAGATTATTACTTGTCAGAGAATAATTTACTATCGTCTTTTTTCTTTAAAAGTAATCAAGGATATTACAGACGAATGAATTGTTATAACAGAACATAATTTATGATTCAAAATCAAGCTGTCAAAAAAATTCTTTTGATTTCTTATGTGACTTTACATGAGTGGTCTTTTGAATATTTATCACAGTAGTCTCTAATTACATGGATACATCCCACAGATACTGTTTTGTTTGAACCAGAGTGTAAGCGGTGATCAGAGATGAACCAGGCCTGTGTAACTTAATGAAGCTGTTTATTGTATTCCTTCCTTATTTCATCTCAGACTTGGAAGGCCTGCTGAGAGCTACATGAGGGCTACTATTCAAAATAAAATGCCAACCTGGGCAGTTTTGTGCAGGAAGACTGTTCATCCTTATCTCTGCTACAGTTTTCCTGCATGATATGCAAGACACTTAAAAATATTTGGTAGATGGTTGATAAGTCCACATGTTCATTTTCTGGCTATCAGATAAGAAAAATACACATGAACACTCACAACTAAAAATTAAGCCAGTGGAAGTTGAGGTTGTTTGTCTTTTAAGAGTTCATCCTCTCAGCAATAAAGCAGTATTATCTGGAGGTAGAGTATGAGTTGAAATTGAAAGTAGTCCAAAAGAAACTGATTAATTGGCACACGGTTTATTTGCCAGAAAAGTATTTCAGTTGGTCCAAAATGAGGTATGAAGTAATTTCAAAGTTCAACCAAACAAAAATATTTCAGGTTATGTGTACCCATGGTGAACAGAACCAGCGCACAAAAAACCCACCACTTATCAATATCCATCCAATAATAAATTGTCAGCTCATCAGAAATTGTCCTGTTGGAAATGAAAGAATTTTTTTTCTCTTTTTTGTCATTAGAGAAATTATGGTTTATGCCTGTGGTTTAACAGCAGTTCTCCAGAGGAGAAGTGATTCCTAGCTGCAGAAGTACATACATGTTCTACATGTATAAACAACTGTGTCAGTAGTTTGAAGTCACTTTGCATTTGTTGTCAGTGCTGCAAAGCAGTAACATCTTAACCTTGCACCTGCGAGGTATGGCTTGCTAGGCCCAGTGCAGACTCTTCATCATATTGAACTGGGCTATAATGTCTGTTGGCCACTTGGTGTATCAGGCTGTCATGTGATTGCAACAATGGTACCAAAATGCCTCTTATAATTAGTCAGTGTGAAATTAAATAAGCTAAAATCCCACAGGGGGCACTCCAGGTCCATATGATTTACTGTCTGGGGCAAAGCTGAACAAGTGCATCTGTGTCAGTCACTTTTTCTTTTTTTTCTATAAGCTTATGGGTGGTTTTTTTCTTTAAAATATTTATTCAGGGCACACAGTGGAAATGAACGCAACAATATCCTATTACCATTGTTTTTTCCTTTTTAATTTTCAAGTATAAATTATATATAATTATTATATATGTTTCTTTTAATTATATATGGTCCCCCAGTTACATTTTGAGTTTAAGTTATCAGAAGTTCAGTTGTAGTAGTCTGAAAAGTGAAAAATTATCCATTTCTAATTACTGAACAATACAGACATGACATTTAAATAACTGGAAATAAACTAACCCTGGAACTGCCGTTAATCTCCAAGTGAATCACACAGAATCAGATAGGAAGGCTGAAATACAGCATGCAGATGTATTTTGTGTCTGTTAAGGCTAAAGTTTATTGAAAGGCCAGAAATATATATTTTTTTTTAAACTCTACACTTCTCCTTACTGTAGTGAAACGTTAGGCTTCTCATAAATCTAATTGTAGATCTTGGATACCTTCAAATTCAGTGGCTTCTGCTGTTATTTTTTAATTCAGGTGAAAGCTTGAGAGAAAACATCATCTCTTGCACTTCTTTTCTCTTGGCAATTAAGGAATGAAGCCGGTTACCCTTTCTGTCCTTCTGCTTTATCCGTGAGCCTTTGAGCACTCAGAGACCCTCAGTGCTGTGGCAGCATTAGACAGCCTGCCGTGTCCTTTGCAGTGCAAGCCACAGTAGATGTCCTGAATCATGGAAATGAGGAGAAAAGCTTAACCCGTTTACGGGCAGCAGTGCAAGACTGTTTGGTCAAATGATTCACACAAGTGAGAGAGCTATTAAACTCAAATCTTGAAGTTTCACAGAAAGACAAACAGCAAAGCAAGGAAGGTAACCTTTAGCAAAGCCTACATAAATAAGGAGCCCCATATGAGCATACACTGAATTACATTGTTGTGGTTTACTCTGTTTAAGTATTGGGAAGTTACATTTATCTTTTGTAACTGGTTTGGTTTTGCTCTTCACCTGCCTCCAAAACACTTTTTCTTCTGTGGCTTTTTCAGATAATAAAATCTTGGCACAATATGTCACAGTCCTCTTCTGTCTTGCGATATAACCTCCATATCGCATTTTATCTTGAATTCTATGGTCCCCAAGAACAGTCTTGCAGAGAGAAAGTACTATACTATCTTAATGAGCCATGACAGGCCTGGAAGCAAGACCAACTGCTGAAAAGTACACCAGGTGGTGTTAAAGGGTTTTGTTCCACTTGGTAATTTCTAAGACTATTAATGTTGTAGGGAGGAGTTGGGAAAAGGAGGTCCAGTCATTAACTTCCTGAGAAATTAGCTACACTGTGCTCTTGTTTCCATGCCTTTCCACAGAAGATTTTTTTTTTTCTTCTGGATATGTTTTCCGGGGACTGGGTTTAGTGTAAGTGATCCCTTTGGTAGTTCTTGGAACATAGTTTTCTAGATGACAAAAGGAAATGAGACCTCTTTCAAGGGAGAATGTGAAAAATGTACCATATAGCTTCAGTGTTAAGAATGCACAGGTTTTGTTGTTGGTTGTTTGGTGGTTTTTTTTTCTATTAATAGATTCCAGCATTCTTACAGGAATTGCCATGAAAGATCTCATCAGTAGGCATCTTGGCGTACGTACAGAGAGTACTAAAATGTGTAAGTTTTTCAGGCTTACACAATCCTAGCACTAGTGAATGAATGCCCTTCTTGTCTTTTCTCAGCTTGCTAGTTCATTATTGCGAACACACTTAGAGAGCAGGTGCAGCACAAAATAATCTCTTGGAAGTCATTAGTGCACCATGTTCTTTACTGCCCAGAGGATGTTGCTTTGGGAAAAGCTTGTTTTTACCATAACCTGCATGCAGATCATCTCATCTAAAAGAATAACAAGAATTATGCTTTTTTTCTGGAAATAATTACTCAGCTAACCCAATGTTAAACTAGTAGAGGAATGGAGAGAGCAATGGTTTTATTTTTACTAACCTGTAGAACATGTTGCTTGTAAGATAGCTGTAAGGGCACCAATATACTGCCTTCTGCTAGCTAATTCTGTATGCCTTTTCCAGTACAAAACACTGCTCTTCTACTATATTCTAACTTCTAATGTATGCCTTGTATAATTAAATACATTCAGAAGTTCTGTCAGAAGTAAAGGTTTATCTGTTCAAGAGAATCTGTGTGATTTTCCCATGGGTGTATGAATTGTCCACTAGACATTTCTAGAACAACATTGACCAAAACAGATTTCCAGGTCTTCAGCGTGACTTTTTTATTGTTTCTGTATACTTCTATACACAACAAACATAAATAAGACTATAAATAGAACTGTGATTTTTGTTTTAAAATATGCAGGAGTGTTTTGGCTCAGGATTAGTAGCAATAGTACGTTTCCTATGCTGGCTATTTCAGCTGCATCAGTGATTCCTGTCGCCATCCCTAATCCAGCTATAAGATTCTGGGGCTTCCAGGGGTGTTACTGAGCTAAACCAAATCAGGCACTTTTTATTTTCTGTTAAAGTCAAAAGAACTGTGAGTTCCTTGGGGTGCTTTTTCCTCTTTTATAAACCTGCACTGTAAATAGTGATGCATATAAATCAACTCTGTGAGCACTACATATTTCATTAAATACAGTCAAGTTGTGGGTTAATAGAAGTTCCAAGTGAAAATATTGTGGTATCTCATTGCATATATTGTAGATTTAATGTAGTGTGAACAATAGTAGCTTTGAGCTATTGTAAATCCCATCCGGACACCATCAACATAGTTCAAAATACAAGGAGGAAAATCTCAAAGGTTAGATGCGCTCATATGGCCACTGTGCATATGCGAGTCACTCTTTTATTGTTTTTAAAATAACAGCGTGGCTTTGCAGGGTGTAGGTAAGGCAGTGTCTAACTTCAGACTGTTTTCTGGAGTTTAAACAGAAATTCCTTTTTTGAAAGTCAGGTCAATTTGCTTTAATTACAGAAATAACCTCTGAAGCAAGTAATTGCTTCCCTGCAATCCTGGAGGACAACAAGTGGGAGTTGTGTTAAAAAAAACTGGAGAAATACATCAAGTTGTTGGCAGTCCCTACAATCTTTTGTACTGTAGAGGAATATTCAATATATCTTTTTGGTTTCCTCCCTTCTGAAACAGTACTTTTGAGTTCTTTCAGGCAAAATACAAAACACCATCTGCAAGTCTATGGAATTTCTGAGTAAGCTCCATAGTGAGAGGATTTGGGAGTTGTTGATTTGTCTGGTGGTGTCTTGTCTCCAGTGCAAGTGACTACATGTAACAGGAGTTAAAAGCATGAAAAGTGACCAGACTGTTAATTTAGGAGTCCTAAAAGATGACACTAAGCACCATAAAAGTGTCTTTCTTCAAGGTATAATGCTGTCATTGCTGTTGAGTCACTTCCCAGTCCAACATCCAGTGTTAGTGTGTGCAGATTACAGGATAGAGAGACCTGTCTTTTCTGGTACTAGGAGCTAGTGCCTACAGGTTTGTAGGGAAGACTGAAAAAGGATTTGACACAATGTCATACTTGGTTTTCCCTAAAGGTCCTTTTATAGCCTTTCCTCAAGCACTAAATAGATATGGCTATAGTTGTCTGTAAACCTATAGTTCTTTTTCAGTCTGCTAGCATTTTAAAACTTGAAAACTGTTGTCAAGAAAACACTGAAAGCTGAACAATCACACTGGTTTATTTCCACTATGAAATCTAGGAATCAGGCTTTGCATACGAGGTTAAACTAAATAATGCAACTGTTATTTGCTATACAATCTAAGAATCAACTAGTTTGATCATTTAGTTTAGTTTCATGAATAAAGATTTAAGGCCACTGATACTTTTGTGAAAAGATAATTACTGCAAGTAGCTTGGAGCAGCCAAGGATTTCATCAGCCTACCTTCAGTTACTAGGAAGTTACTAGAATAAGTGATCAAAAATATTATTTGTAAATGTTTAGAAAATCGTAGAGTATTAGGTAACAGAGAACCTAAATTTGCTGAGGCTAAATCCTGACAGATAACCAGGTGTCCCCATATGCCAAGTTGTAGTTTTGGTAATAGAGTAGATGTGATTTATTTTGATCTCAGGAGGATTTCTGTCATTGTCTAACAGAACTCTCTCATCAACAAGGTAGGGATTATATTCCTGATTAAACTACTATAAAGCGAATAATCAAGTGGCTGGAAAGGAATAATTAGTACTTCATTATCAAAATGGAAAACTGGGTTACATGGTTTCCTTAAAGGTCTCTCCCAGGTTTGGCACTGTTCAAAATGTCCGTTAACAAAACGGCTGACAAGCCAAAGGACAACTCTTGCTAAAATGCCACAGTGGGTGTTCAGGCATTTTGAAGCACAAGATGAGGATTCAAAATTATCTTGATATAGCGGAGGGGGGTTCTAGGGAGGATGTAGAATACTGTTCCCTGGAGGTTTTTACAGACAAATTACACCAACATATCACAAATATCTTAAATATAGTTGAATGTGCTTTGGGGGTAGTCTAGATTAAACTGAGGCTAGAGAGGGTGTTATCTTGCAGGTTTTGTGATTCTTCAGCACAGGTCATGTACTTCCTTTAATGAATGTCTTTAAGAATCAAAAATGTATCTTGTAAAAATAGATGTATTATATGCGTGAACTTGTTCTACATATTATGGGGGTTCAGTTCTCTCTGTTAATACTGACTTCAGCTTGCAGATTCAATTTCTAAAGAGAAATTTTGCACTTGTAGGTAATCCAGTTTGAGTATTCTTCATGCCAAGGAAACTTTTTTTTTGTTTGTTCAAAGAATTAATCATTCAGTTTCTTGGTTCAAGGTAGCTGCAAAATTCTTGCTGGCTTTCCTAAGTAGACAGGAAATCTGAAAGGATCAGGTCTGGTTAGGTTATAAAGGATAGCAAGGATATCTTCTGGTATTTGGAGAAAGCCTTTGTGAACTCAACTAGCCACATTTTCTTCAAAAATACCAGTAACGCAAGTATTAATAGTGGTACTTTGCAGTTTAGTTCTTTTCATTGAAAGAGCTTACATGTCAAAGTCTTCCTTTTTATAAAAACACAGAAATGGAGAAATTGTTGTTCCTCAAAGGAGTAAACTGAAAACATAAACATGAAATGACTTGTTCACCTATAGCCACAGAACTTCAGTGATGTCAGGAATTCAGATGTGAAAATACTAGTTTGTATGTTTTTTAATATCTGAGTATTTGTAACACAAATATCTAGTAGGAAATGGGCATGTAAAGTACATACTTCTTCATTTATTTCTCTCTTCTAGTGTGTTCTCGTACAGATCCTTTCTACATCCTCATTTTTTCTTTATGACTATACCTAAAATTGAGTATGCTTATCTTAGCACTTCAGTGCTGTAATTGGAGAGAAGCAATCTGTTCACTTTTGCTAAGTTGATTTGATTCGTCTTGCTTGCTAGATTCCCATTATTAGTGAGGGCTTTGGTTTGGAGTTTGAAAAACTAAGCGAATTTAGCCAGGAGATGCTAATTTAAAACAAAGCCAAATACATTTTTGCCTTGCCTTGAAAAATATGAAGCTGACTTTGGATGACAATTTCATAGGTTTTGTGACAAATGAGGCACGCAACAAATTGGCAAACCCACAATGTCCAAAGTACAGTGGTACAGTGTGCTTTCTAATTCCCAGCCCTAAATATCTCAGCAAAGGTTACAAATTGAACAAAGTCAAAATTAATCAGCTCTACATTCAAAATGCAATTATTAAGGCTTTCATTTACTACAAGGGAAGAGGCAAAGGAGCAAGTTCTTTTGTGTAGTAAGGGAAAATCAACAGCAAGGTGTCAAACAGAAAAATGAAACCCTGCAGGTGAAGCTGTCATTGGAGCCAAAAGAAACCAGCACTTACGCAGAAATGCAAGTAAACTGTTGGAGAATGGAAAAGGTGTTGGTGCTGAGCTGCAGAGTGTGTCGATGTTGCATTTGGCCCAGACAAAAGAAGTTTGTGGACTGGAGTCATGCACTGTAGTCATGCACAGCTGCTTCAAGCAACTTCTCACCAAGGCAACTCCGGTGGTCTCAGCTGCTGTAGCTTTTGCCTCCCTTACAACATGGAGCATGTGAGTAGCACTTCCTCTGTCTGGGAAGTTGAAAAGTGCAGTCAGGGAGACCTAGAGACACTGTAGCTGACAATACCTTTCCTTATACATTTTGTGCCCTCATTCTGGGGAGTGCTCCAGGTGACTTTGGGATGTGTATGGATACATCTCCATTGTCTCAAGTACATTATTTACAGAATTTCTTGTTCCATTTTATGAACAAATATGCGCTTATTGCAACTTAAATACAAGTGCAAGAAATTCTTCTTTTGTTACCTCTTTCTGAAACAGAACTTGTAGACCTTTAATGAAAATAATTTTACAGAGACAGAAGTTACACTGGGCAATTGTATGGTTTTCATCTCAGTGATACGAATAACATAAAAGCTTTACCCACACATGAGAGATGCATTATCTTTTAATAGATATCTGTTCTGGTTTCATTTTCTGTTTTGCTAACTGATAAAATAGCAATGTGGAATTAATATGTAAATAGTGTAATAAGTTATGCTTTATTCACACCAGTGAGTCCTAACAATGAAATACATGCTTTTTAGTGTACACCTAGTATAGCTCAATTGCTGTTACACTTTTTCCTGGTGCTGAAACTCACAAGTGTGTAAAGTGCATGCATCGCTTCTGTTTACTTTCTGCCAAGAGTATGGGTCATTTTTATTTTATAAATAAATACAGTTAACTTTTTGTAGCTTCTGATGAACTCTAAGTTTCTTAGCAGGTGAGTGATTTAATGATAATTTAATATATTTACAAGGTAGGAATACTTAAGAACCATCAGGTTATAATCTGAGGCATTGAATAAAACCCTCAACTCTTCTCTCAGAGCTGCCGTACCTCCTATTCCCACTGCCAAGTCATTTTTGAAGCAGTTGCACATTAATCAGCAGACCATCATCAGGAAATGCCTGCTTGGAAAAGATGGAAAATTTGACTCCTCATGACCAACAGTTACAGATTTTCAGTTAAACTTTCACCCCCATTCTAAATAGTGATATGGCTGGTCTGGAACATGCATTGTGAAGGACAAAATCTACCTTTTTCAGTTGCTCTGTTCCCAAGGAAATCCTACAAGTCTTAGAAAAAGTATTTTTAAAATATTAACTGAAGGAACCAAAAAAAAAAATCACATTCCTGTTTGCAGTCCGTGCACTGCACAGTCCTCTAGTTTATGTCTTAACTATGTGTTTTGATTTGAGGTAAGAGTTAGGATAGTCTAGTGGAAGTATTTCATTATCTAACTTCTCAGCTCTTCCAGCAGAACTTGGTGGCAGTCGGCTGGGACTTGGAAATACACACCTACACCTTTAAGAAGCAAGAGGAGTTTACTGTTCAAAATGGGACACAATACCTTGTCTCCACATGACCTTAAAATACTTCTAGGAATAGATTTTTTTTTAAATTATGCAGCCTTCTATGATTTCAATTTATGCTGTGGCATTCAGTTCTCATCATGATACTTCACATTATGTAGCACTTTCCATCTGTGATTGTTAAAGCAGTTACAAATGGTATGTTAATTCTCAAAATACCTCTTTGAAAAAATAAGTATTTACCTTATTTAGGGATAAGGAAAAGTCAGCACAGGAAAATTTAAATGGCCTGAAAAAATGGTCTGGATTGCTTGTAGTAGTGACCTCCAGATCACACTGAAGTCATGTAACTGTATCTTTGTTAGGGAATTCGATTTAATTTTTTATTTTGCCATAAATACATTTATATTCCATTGCAAATTAATAAAGGACAGTTATTGAAGTATTGATTAAAGGGCAATATTAAAATTAGTTTTCTTGTTCATGATAGAAAATTGTTTTGGATAGGACAGAGACTAGGAGATACGCAGCTAAGTTCTTTCCCATCTTCTCTCTTCCTCAAGTCTTCATTTTTTCCTCTTTGTTTGGTTGGCCTTCAGACCCTCGTTCTCTGCCTACCCGTGACCATCTCTGATTTATGTTTGACTCCAAGAAATATTTTTCGAGATTTATGCCATTCTACACACAAGATATGCATACATAGGATGAGAAAGGAGTCCATTTCTAGCTCTGAGAAACCTATTGATCACTTAGTTGTTGGTTCTAAGGAGAACAGCAACTGCATTGTCTGAATCTAGGAGTCTGTTGCCATTTCATGTGCACTAGATTATCCCACTGGACCTCCAGGTGCCTCTCCAAAGGCATGGATCTTCCATATAATCTGTGTTACATTGCTAGAACAGCTAACGTGGCATTAGACACCATTATTTGGGCAGCGTACCAAGAACAACTGAATCATCATGATGCCTGTCAGCATCGGTTAGAGACGAGGCTGCAGTCTGGTCAGACAGCTTCCCAGCACTGACAGGGTCATCTTAAGTGATGCTGAATGTCCTAAGATCCCTAAATTTGACATTGTAAACATACTCAGTGTGGCAAGACCTCATCGTTTCAGTGGAACTTCTAGCATGTCTTTTGGCCACTCTAAGGAGTCGTGTTCTCAGTCAAGGTCCTGTGCTTCTTATTCAGGACCACATTGCTTCCCCGACTCATTGGGATTAGGGGTTATTGTTCTCAATGACATTTCAGATCACATACTTCCCTAAAAGCTTTGAAATGATTAGTTCCAAAACACACACAGTGAAGCCACTTCCACACCATAGGTTAGTCATAATCACTGAGGCTGAAAGGGTCTTTTAATGAGTTATTTCTTTTTCATACTGTGGACGAATAATTTATTCCTGAAACATTGCTAGTACCTGACTCTTAACTTTCACCTTCAGCTTCGAAGATGCTACAATGTATTTGATAGCTCATTCCATGACTGCACTATGCTACTTAAAAAAAAAAAAAAATTAAAAAAATAAAAAAAAAATAAAAAAACACAGAAACTTTGGTCTTTTGGAATTTAAGTACATTATTATTTAACAAAGAATAGTAGATTCTTAATGTCATTCTACATTTTTTCTGGGTTTGCTAGATAATTTTACTGTCCTTGATTGTCTTTTCAGTGAAAATTCAGTTATGACAAGCACATACACAAGTATTTTCCCACTCTTTTTCATAGTTACAAAACTCATCTATGCTTTTTGTCTTTTTAGTTGTTACTGTAGTCATCCTTAAGAAAAAGCTAGCTTTGAATGAGTTTTTCTGTAGTTACTAAGCTTTGTAGTTGTCTTTAGAGCTATTTGGGGGAAAGTTCTGGTTTCATTGGCCAATTGCCAAAACAGTCTTTCTCCTGCTCACTCAAGGCTGGCCAGAACCACCTTCTAATCCTGTAGATTTTGGTCAGTGTTAGCTAAGGAGCAGAACTATGTATTTTAACAAATGGTACGTGGAAAGACAGTTTTGTGAATGAAGATGTGCGCTAAATACACTGTGATAGTGAATAAATGGGCTGTCGTGATATATATTCCTCATCTATAACTTTTGAAGTTGTCAATTATAAAAGTAATGCAGAAACTTACAGAGATTTAGCTTAAAATTTGAGTGCATGGCTTCCAATCGAAAAATTGAAATGCTAAGAGAAGGGCATAGTTTTCTTATCAGAGATGCAGCGACAGGATGGTTTTTATACTGTTTAATCAAGAATATTTGTAGAAGTGGTGAAATTAAATCTTTCTCTTACTTTTTTTAAAGCTTTGTCTTCCATATCATGCTTGTCAACCTCTCCTAGGTTCAGCAAACTGGTTTCAGTTAGTCCCTTAGGTAAACAGGAGGTATTAATTCATGGTAAATGGTGAGATGCTGACTGACTCTTCCATTTCTCCTCTTTATTATCTTGCTCCTTACAACAGGATTTCATATACACGTAGAAAAGGTACAAAAGAGAGAAGCTGCAATCACATAAGAGTTCTGGGGTTAAAAAGCAACCTGAGTGGGAGGATGATTAAGTTGTGTTGATGCTCCTAATAATTCATGCCATGTGCTGATCTGTATTCAGAGCCACCACTCTGGAATTTTTCCCAGGTTTAGACTGGTTTTACAAATATACTGTCATTTTGTTACTGCTCTTTGAATTTGTTCCTGTTTGTTCTTTCTTTTTTATAAATGAGATGCTCCAGATTGGCAAGACTGAAAGGTAGTTGTTCTAAACAGCATTCATAAATTTTTCTAGGTGTGCAATTTTACCTTAGCCAAGTCACTTTATAAAGTTTCTGAGCTCTAAAATGAATATACAACTACTTTTTCTCTTACATTTTCCTCATAACTCAGTGAAGGTTTTCTGTAAGCCTTCAGGTATGTAAAGCTATTTGAGATGCTAGAGCACTATAATACTGTTTCTTTAGTCGTGCCTTCTGCAGCTGGTCAAGGAAAACAAAATCATACAAAGAATTTAAAAAAAATAAAATCATTGTTTCTTTCTGCATAGTATAATTAGCCATATTCTCTGCACAGTTGTTTAGGCCTTGCTGAAGTATACAAGTATGAAAATAAACAGAAGAGTTCCTCTTGGTGTTACGATTCAGTAAAATCCCCTTTAAGAAGCATTTTAAACTTAACATGCAATTTCTGAGTCTACCTTATTGTATGAATGAAGCTGAGCTCTGCAGTGTACAGGCAAGGACTGAAAATATGTTTTGGGGAACATGAGCAGCTGTCTTCTGACTGCACAGCAGGCAGATACTGACCCATCTGGTCCTGCTCCCTCCTCCCCGTTCCTCCTTTACGCTGTGTCTGGCACTCACAAAACTCCACTGAACTAATTCAGCACACTAACCTAGCAATAAAATGTTCACATTTTTCTGAAGTTAGCTTTCTGCTGGCTTAGTGCACTGAAATGGCAATCCGTAAGTCTCAGACAACACAAGGCAAGGTTTGAAAATTACATCTTGTGTCCTGGGAAAGAAAAGACTGTGACAGCAAGCTGTTAGATTGGCTTGAACTGCAACTTCGGTTGCAAAACCACAAGCCACCTCTGCATGGAGTGCATGCCTTCTGGTCTTCATTCATAGCTTGTGTAGCGTGGTGAGATTTCTTGTGATGAGATCTTTATGTTTCATAATCTCCTGCTTCATAATCCCTTCTTCTGCTGCTTCTTCCTCTTCAGTAGAAGGTCTATCCTACTCTGGACCTAACAGCCCTTGCTGCCTTTGGCCAGCTGCCTCCCTTACCAGCAGCAGTGTTTTCTGTTAAGGTTCTGAGCTGCAATACTTTGGTCCCTTCATCGTTCTGCCTCTGTCAGTCATTCCTTGTTCTGAGCTGAGTGGGTTGATTAGACTGATTAAAGTAGGTGTCTGGATTGAGAGGGTTAAAGAGCATCCATCTGTTCTGGATTTACTGCTGCTTCAATGGAGGGGGGAGGGCCAGGAATTAGTGAGTGACTTAGTCCTTTCTGCTGCTGGCAGCTGAGGGAGCACTGATGAGGTGATAATGAACTAAAAAGTCTGCCCTGTTGGCTGGGTGGGAAAGGGACCCAGACAGTGGGCAAGTCTCAGCCCTGTTCTTGCCAAGATTTTCACATTTTAATAGAATCCATCCAAAGCAAAATTAACAGGTATACTTTCCTGGACAAAATTCAGTAAACGTAACTTATCACTGGTGGATATGAAAGAAATATGTAGCATGGCAGTTCTGTTGGGTTCAGGCACCAGACAGCCTGATCAAATAGGAGCAATGGCAGAAACAAGAAAGTTTATCAAATGCAAAATAACTTATTTTAAAACATCATCTGAAGTTCTGCAGAAGGTAACTCTTCTGTTTTCATAGAGTAGAATCAGAATCATTTAGGTTGAAAAGACTTTTTGAGATCATCAAGTCCAAATGTTAACCCAGGACTGCCAAGTCCATCACTAAACCATGTCCTAAGCATTGCATCTATGTGTTTTTTAAACACCTCCAGGCACGGTGATTCCAGCACCTCCCTGGGCAGCCTGTTCCAATGCTTGACCACCCTTTTGTGAAGAAATTTTTCCTAATATCCAATATAAACCTCCCCTGGCGCAACTTGAGGCATTTTCCTCTTGTCCTGTTGCTTGTTACCTGGGAGAAGAGACCAATACCCACCTCACTACAGCCTCCTTTCAGACAGCTGTAGAAAGCAATAACGTCCCCACTGAGTCTCCTCCTCTTCATGCTAAACAACCCCAGTTCCCTCAGCTGCTCCTCATAAGGCTTGTCCTCCAGACCCTTCACCAGCTTTGTTGCCCTTCTCTGGACACGCTCCAGCACCTCAGCATCCCTCTTGAAGTAAGCAGCCCAAAACTGAACGCAGTATTCGAAGTGTGGCCTCACCAGTGCTGAGCACAGGGGGATGATCACTGCCCTAGTCCTGCTGGCCATGCTATTTCTGATCCAAGCCAGGATGCTGTCAGCCTTCTTGGCCACCTGGGCACACTGCTGGCTCATGTTCAGCTGGCCATCAACCAGCACCCCAAGGTCCTTCTCTGCCCAGCAGTTTTCCAGCCACTTTTCCCCAAGCCTGTAGCGTTGGAAGTTCTGACTTTTGGTGGCACTTACTAACAAATCTTAACCCTATCAATTAATTCTTAAGGTATTCAAATCAGGATTTGCAGATACATCCTAAAGACATTGTTTTGTGTTTTGCATCCTTGCTATGGGAGCTACAAAGTGTTATTTTTCTTACTTCTTCTTTAAACCTCTGTCTTTCATCAGAACATATTCCAGATTCCATGTAACCTCACAGTATTTTACTTTTGACACAAGTCCAGCTAATGCCAAGCATGAGTGTTCGTTATATGTACATACTAACACAGTATGGATATACTAGCATATCAAGGTATAAGAAGCACTTTAGGTGGACGAATAGCTGAGGAATACAATGTAGGCACTCAATGGGCTTCTTAAATTAACATACGGTGTTCTTCTCAACTTACTTGTTGCTGACAGACTTAATAAAGGTTCAAGATTTTACAGGTCTTTAACTGTAAAGTCTACAGAGTATGGATATGAAATATCCTAGGAAGGGTTTGTCTTTTTCTTAGAAAACAATGCGGAGTTTAGTAAGCTGGGTTAGAAACTGTTTATTCCATCGTCAAAGTGTTTGGAAGGCAACTTCATTCATAGGGGGTAAACCTCTCTGACCTTTATGCAGAACATTGAGGGGGTTGTGTACAGGGAAGATCATGACCCCGGTGTCTCCGGTGGCTGTTGATTGAAACCTTGTGTTTCGAGAAATAAATGTTTAAGAACACTTCCTTATAAGACCTGGGCTGCATACACAGACTTTTTTATAGCATTTTAACTATTTTGGTAAAAGGTGTTTCTTCCCCTACCCCCCTTTTTGGTCCTAACAGAAAGGGCTAACTCAGCACAATTGTTAGTACAACCCTTAGACTGAATGCAATTTTGTCATTATAAATATGACTTACATTGATATAGCTTCTTTTCCTAAGCCAGTAGGCCCAAATTGTCTGTGCATATGTATGTCTATATGACTATAACAATGTCTGCATTCATGGGGTTGCATATGTCAATTGTAGTGATACATTTTGTATGGACAAACCAGTCCAAAAAAGAAAAATTAGTAACTTCAACTTTGAGAAAAGGCAACTCTAATGAGTGGTATTGGATGTTAGGGATGTTGGGAAACATGTAAAGACCTTATAAAAAACTCATTTGCTTATTTAATTGTTAGCAGTCAGACAGATTGAAGTACATATTTTTGTACAACTTACTCGGTGTCTTTATATGCCCTTTCCACTCACAGGAAGAAATTTAGGAATTTCAGAAATTCTTGTATTATCAGCCTTGTTCATGTAGACCTTCAGCAATGTTGGGAAAACACAGGGAAAACAGTCCTGCTTATACAGTCAAAGCAACTAACAACTTTCAGACTACATCTGTCCTTTCTTAATTGGCGCACTATTCTGCTTTGTTAGCTGTACCAGTTCACGTTATATGGTATCCAGTCAGGGCTCTAACGACTTTCATTGCTACCAAAGGAATGCCTCTTTTCACAATCCCTCATTTGTAACATGAATGTTGTGATTCAGAAGGGGAAGGAATTATTTTTAACCTGGTATATTTGGAAGAGGTAGCAAGGAGTTGGCATCATGGATTATGATATATGACTAGCAAAAAAACCCCAAACAACAGTCCCTTTTATACTTGTTAAGGTTGTAGTTCATAGTTTTCAAATTAATTAAATTAATATATGTGTTTTCTTATTCTTTTATTTTGGAGGGGCAGGGTATTTGTTCAAAATAAAGGGTCAGGATAAAATGAGATATGGTTGATAACTGCCCACTAATGAATCTTAGAAAGTATTGTGTACTTGCAACCTTTTCTCAAGAGTCTCCCTCAAATAAGGCCAGCAATGGTGTTGAGTAGAGCTTCTAATAATCTTCTGGCCATACTATCTTTAAGTGTTCCTTTTCTTCTAATAGAATGGATGGAAGGCAATCAAATTGCATTATTGAATCGTGCACAGTAAAGGACTTTTTTTTGTTTTTATGTCAGGTGAGTTTTGTCAGAATTTCTCCCAAAATAATTTAGAGCAACAGGTTCAAATGTACCTGTCTGAACAGACTTAAAAACTTATCATCTGTTATATATAATTACATAGTAAGGACACGTCACTGCTCTTTTATTGTTTTATTTTCTGTTATGACCATTTGTTCAGTTGTGGTATGTGCCTATTATTCATACCTAAAATATAAAACATTTTGATACAGGGAATACAAAAGATTTTTTTGCCATAGAAAAACAGCTGTTCCTGTACACTTCAGAATTACACTGATCTCCTCTTGTTCACATTAACTTTATGAGTCTTGTCTTCTCCTTCCTCTCTCTTTGAACAAGGTCTGTGAGGAAACAGACTCTGGAAACTGGAGCCCCTGCATAAAAAATCAGAAGTCATCTCCAGATTTCTTCTATACAGGACTTGGGTATAAAGGCAATCAGCTTTATCTTCTAGCTAATGTCTCTTTCTGTTTTCAGTATTTTGTGGGTTTATAGCCTCCAGGTAAGGTGTTCTAATTCTTGGGAGAATTAGAAGAGCTATATATTGTAACAAAAAATTAAGTAGAAAAGCAGATGTATCTTGATTAAAAGTGTTTCTTAGTGCTCTAGGTAGCAACTTACATTGATGACTACCACCACGTTTTCACAGTGCATTCATATTTAGCTTCCCATATTTTTTTCTCTCAAGGAAACCATAGTGCGCTGTTTTTAAACTTGATTATGGGTTAGAAAATACCAAGTAATTATCTGCCCAGAAAGGATTTTTCATTCACTCCTTCCCCCACCCCCCTTTTTTTTTTTAGCCCCTGTTTTTGTTGATTATACTCACAAGTCAGGCTGTGTTAGAGTTGCTGATACTGCCCAGTAATCATTCTAATCTGCTCTAGTTTCTTACTACTGTTTAATGGATGTTTCTCTCCTCCTGGAAGGATCATCCTCATAAACCAAGGTGGCTGCTTGTCCACAGGAGGTATGTGAATAGTGTGAGAGCATGTTTCATGGTGTTGTGTAGAGCGAAATAGAAGCACTTTAGCCTAGGAAACATTTCCTTTTGAATATGGCTGTACAGAAACTTCTTCGACTTCTTCCAGGGCTTTATTAACATTGCTGCCATTGTGATTAAGTTTCTTGGTATCACTGATTACAGTGATGGCAGAGAGCCAAAATCACTGTTGCTTTTGGCTGAGTAGGAGAAAAGACAGCATGAAGATGGTTTTGGCAGAAAAAGAAAAGGACTCCTTGTTAAGACTGAAAAGTTGATTGCTGTATCTTTGAATCGTATAAGAAATGAAGCTAATTTTTTACCACCGTAATTTTTAGTACATTTCATGGCAGAAGTTCTGGGTGAGGCAGCATTTAAAGAACAGTGTTTCCTTGCTGAATACATAGACTGGGTAAAAAATAAACTGAGTGCACTTCCCTGCTATGGTTCACTGCTTCTTGGGAGTTTCATTTTGGAGAGCAGGTGCCCCTGATGTTTCCTGCTGGCTCAGCTGCATCTGGCTTGATCCAGTGCAGTTTTCTTTCCGTGCCAGGGTGCATGGTAGCAGTTCTTTCATTTCTTCACATTCCATGATCATAGAATCATAGAATGGTTTGGGTTGGAAGGGACCTTAAAGATGATCTAGTTCTAACTCCCCTGCCATGGGCAGGGACACCTTCCGCTAGGCCAAGTGTCCTTGCCAAGACTGGGTCCACTAGTCATGATACCCATGACTGCAATTGGTCTCTTTTTATGAAAGCTCATCTTTTTCTCCTCTAGACTGAAAAGTTAAGCACATCCACTTTGAGCCTTGATTCGTAGCTAGAAGTTTGTCTACAGCTTTAAAAGCCACCTCTGGAATGTGAATGTGCAAGCTTACTTCCAATAAGAAGTCATTTAAAAAGTGTGTTTCAAAGGTAGTGTTTGAACAGAAAAATATGTCTATGGTAGGTTAATTTTGAATAAGGGCCAAACTCTCACCCAGCCACTCTCTCACTCCCCCTCCTCAACACAATAGGGAGAGAAAATAGAACAAGAAGGCTCATGTATCATGATAAAGACAGGGAGATTGCTTACTAGTTACTGTCAAGGGCAAAACAAATTCAAGTGGGGAAAATTAAATTCTTGCCAATTAGAATTGATTTGGGTAGTGAGAAACAAAGTCAAACAATAAACCACCTTTTCTCCCCTGTTTCCCATACTCAACTTCACTCCATCACTCCAGACTCCTCTACTCAACTCTGAGTGGTGCGTGGAGGCATGGGGTGGCTGTGATCAGTACATAGTTTCTCTCTGCTGCTCCTTCCCTCTCACACTTTTCCCTTGCTCTAGCACGGGTTCTGCCATGGGGCTGCAGTTATTTGGGAAAAAATCTGCTCCAGCATGGGCTCTCAGAGGACTGCAGCAGATCTGGATAGCTGGATCTGCTCCAGCAAGTGCTGCAGCAGGTGTGTACTTCGGCACCTGGAGCACCTCTTCCACCTCCTCCTCTGACCTTGCTGTTCCCACTGCTGTTTCTTACTCTCTTCTCGCCTCCCCACTCCCTTTCTCTGCCTGTGTGGCCAGTTTTGCCCTTTCTAAAATGTGTTTTCGCAGAGGTGCCACCAACTTGGCTGAGGGGCTCAGCTGTGCCCTGCAGTGGGTCCATTTGGAGCCATCAGGAACCGGCTGTGTCCAGCAGAAGGCAGCCCTGGTCGCTTCTCACACAGGCTCCTGCAATCCCGCTGCTGCTAACACCTCGTCATGGACACCCAATAGTGTATCGAATGCTTTTTTAAATTTTATTTAGAGGAGAAGTTGTGACACTATAACAATGCTTGCTAATGCAGCACTGTGCCACTTGCTGAGTGAAAAAGAATGTTTTCTTCATGGGAAGAAGGAATGTATTTATCATGTTGGACTTTTAACTCTTGCATGGATGTAGATAAGGCTGCTTGTACAGGAGGACAGGGCTGCTGTGGGGAGGCTGTACTCTTCTGCTAATTGGAGGACTGAGAGGAAGATGAGCATTGCCTGTTTTCTGCTCAGATGATCTTTCTCATGGGTGACGCTGCATTTCATTGCAATAGAATTGGGCTTTCCTTGGTGAAACTAGAGATCACTTTAAAACATGTAAAAGCACTTAATTATGCATCAGGTAATGAGGCTTTGTGGCCACACACAGCTGTAGAGACAGTGTTAGCAGGATCAAACGTGGCTTAGACAGATTCATAGACAATAGGTCTGTAAGTGGATATTAGAATGAATTAGTCAGGCATGTGCTCTATAATGTCCTTAATACTGTCGTTTTCAGTGCGGGTAGAATATGAGATGAATAGACCAATAGGCTACATTAGATTATATTAGAACTGAGAAAGTGCCACCAAGAGAAAAGCCTGATGGTGAGGTCTGAAAAGCTGCAATTACAAGTATTCTGGAGAGCACTGAGGGACTGTAAAAGCTTGTGGAAAAAAAAAAAAATCATTGTATGTGTCTCTCTTTTTGGTACCCAGATTAACTAATGCCAATATAAAGAATGCCAAAAAGATCTAAAGAGGAATATAGCAAATAGGAGGAGAACCAGAGATGCAGGCAATGAGGGAAGATTAGTCTGTTTAAGGAGCAGGACCTGAATTAGTCAGAACAACATTTTAGACGGTGAAAGTAACTTTTGTGTTACATCATGTGAAGTTAACAAATAGAGACCAAATTCGTGGGAAAGCTGAAGTAGATCCCTGTAGGTACTGAAATTAAGGAGACAGCGTTGAGCCCAAATGAATTTGGAATCACTGGTATGGTTTAAGGAAGATGCTAAGGAAATCAAGGGGTTTTACCTGAAAAGACAAGCAGCAGAATTATTTTTCTGCCATAGGTGAGTGTGCTATAACACTAAAAATCTTCAGATCTTTTTGTCGTATGGCTTTAATCCTGCTTCTCTTAAGAATGCCTCTTTCTGCAATGCTTCTGTGTATTAACATGTGTCGAAGTGGATCAGATCTAAGTGGTTAGTTGGAGTTGAGATCACTTCAATTATCCTAATCATTAGTAAAAAATAACAAGACTTGATTGGAGGAAGCAGATTTGGAGTTTCTTCAGAAATGCCTACAAATAGTTTTTAAGCAGTTTGATCACACAGTGGTTCTTTTTAACCTAAAAATTATGTTTGCTTTAGCTTTCCTATAATGGAAATACCTATCTGATTCCTTTTTGCTACAATTGCAATCTCTGTTTTCATTCCTCCTTGTTGTAACTTTATCTTGCTTTACCTCAGATTTTTCCATTAATTTCAGGAAATAAGAGCCTGACATGGTAATGCTTGCGAGTGAAGCCTGGTCCTTGGCATCCTGATGTTTGAACTTTATGGATTAGAATTGTTGACTCACAGCAATCAGGTTCACTCTTGTTGTGTCTGACAGGGAACAGAGCGGACTAAGCCAAAACCAGAGCCCCCAGAGTACGGGCATTAGTCCTGTCTTTTCCAAAGTGAATGGTTTCCCTTCTAAACAGACTCTGGAAAGAAGCTTAGTAATTCCTTAGGGAGGCAAGTTATAAAACTTGAGATGCAGATATTTAAATCCTATGAGCCAGCCAGCAGTAGTGGAATTGGCCGTCAGAACTTGTAAAAAACTCAACCAGTCTCTTTTATTGTCTTATGGCTACAGCAATGAGGCATCTCAGCTTTTGCAGGGTGAACTTTCCCCACCATATCCCATTTGCTACTGTCCGTGTGTTTACAAAAAGCAATTTGAATTGTATCTAAAAAAACATCTTTAGGGTGGGAAAGGTTATCACAGAGGTCCTTTCATCTGCTGAAGTGTAAGAACATGAGAATTTATAACCATGATACTAGAAGGGCTACAGAACTGACTGGAGCCCAATCCTGAATTTATTCAGTTTTAGTGCCTAAAATTAGTTGGTGCTGCAGGCACCAACCTTTTCTTGATTCAAAAAGAGAAATGTCTGCATGCAGGTTAGCTAGAAGAAAACCAAATTCTAGAATGGAAATCAGCATGTTAGACTATAGCTCTTCAAGACTTCCTAAAATCTTATCTAATACAATTCTGTATTTATAAATGGATCCTTTTTTCCATATTGAGTTGCATTTGCAATAAAGAATCTCCTATCCTGTTGCAAAAATTTTCTTTGGCATTTTATAAAGTCTACTGTGCTGGCTGACAACTTGACTACTCTTCAGATCGTTCATCTTTTTAGTGGCATTGGCTCCAGCTTTCATCAGTGCTTGGTTTGCTACATCATTGCAGTCCAGACTCACCTGTGTGGTATTTCAGAGGCCGATTGTGATCCTTCTGGAGCTGGGTGGAACAGCGGCAATTCCTTATATGTAATGCATTTGTTTTCAGAGTGCAGAGGGCTAACTTTCAAACTTCTCCTTTGGTTGAACATGCAAAGGAGACTTTGCAAAGTCCATCTGTGCTTTTATCGTTCTTAAATGTAAAACTGTCTTCTATACTTTCTTAAGGAGGACACGCTGTTTACCTGGTATGAGCTTGTTTAACAGTATAAAGATCGTAAGTGCACCATCAAAAGAATAAAAAAAATAAAATACTATTTAAAATAGCTGAATATGAAGTAAGGAACCTTACTAAGTATTGCCAGTAATGATCCCCAGTTTTCTATTTCCTTCTGCATAGGAAATGAAAAATCATCATAGAATACATTATATTGCCTGGTTATTCCAGCAGCTGTCCTACAGTGTGGGTTTGAACTTTCAGAGACTGAAAATTTCACAGTTCCTGGGCAGTGTTATAAAAAACAGATTGCTGTAGATAATGTGGTCACTACCATGTCCTTCCTCTGTCATCATTCAGTTCTCACTTATATTCTGTAAATGATGCAATCAGTTGTATGCAAATGCCTGTTTTAGACATGTATCGTCAGGGCACTTGTGGGCTGTGCATCCCACTTTTACAGCTAGAACCTCCCATGGCTATAGGTTTAATTCCTGAAACTGGGACCAAAACAAATTCTCTCTCTCCGGTTGATTAACATAGTCGTCCGTTTTGTTGCATGACATCAATTCCACTATGACGTGCGTGACTTTCCTCATTAGCTGCAAATAGAGCCTGTGCATGTAATACTGGGTGGTAAATTCTACTTGTAATTCAAGTGCCTGGTTTGAGGCAATGCTGAGAGTGATAACATAAATAAATGCCTTTTTAAGTGGGCCAGAGAGCTTGCTGAAGGCCTTTGGCATGATGTCTGCTTCACAGGTGCATTCCCAGAGTGCTATATAATGACCATTAGCTTGGAAAAAATCTAGTAATAATATTAGCTTAGTATTTCTCTGGGTGTTGTTAAAAATCATTAAATTAGCTGATCAGTATTAAATTGCAGAAACTGTTAAATCAGTCCATTGCATTATTAGAATTTTTATTAAAATTACTGCAATGCCTAAGCAGTTACCAGTTCAATATTTTTTCTGAATAATCATAAAATGTTATTACTTATTGCCTGTACTTTTTGAGCTACCCTTGTAATTACCCATTGTCATACCCTCTGTAGTCTTCAGATGTATCAAGTATTTCAATTGAGTAAGAACATACGCTGCACATTTAACAAGGTGTTTGGTTTTAGTTAGAACTTTTAATGTACATTTTGAGATGTCACAATTAACTTTTGTCAAATACAATAATAATAGTAATAATTTAAGACCTTTCTAGTTTGAGAAAAACAAAAGTATCTTAAGTGTTTGTGGAGGGTTTTTTGTAAAAAAAAAGACTTACATGAAACTGCCTGGGAAATGAGGAGGAACAGAGCCCCACTTTGCCACGTTTCAGCCTGGAATGAGTTTTGATGGCAAAATTCCAAACCCCTAAAACCCTGGGACTTCAAGTAAGCGTTGACATTGATGTAACCTGAGCAGTACAAATGAAATCGCTTTAATACTATGGATGTTCAGGAGCAATGATTACTGATGGAAAATACAGAAGTGCAGATAATGTACAGGAAGAGCCATTATGAATTTGCTTCACCAACTCCTTCCTAAAGGGGTTTGTAAGGGGCTGCTATGGTTGTCAATTACTTATATCTGCGTTGCCTTTCTTAACCATGCTATAGAGGTAGGAAGTTGTAAGTCACAGCCTAAATGCACAGCTAATGCCTTCTGCCACTTTAAGGGTCTGTGAAGAGTTTCTTTAATTGCAAAAGATGGCTGAAGCCTTGCTCTGTTATATGCTCCTAATTTCCTTCCTTTTTTCCTCGTGCCAGCTCCGCTTGCTATCCCCCTTTCCCACCCTGACATTTCTGTGTGCGGCTTCATGCAAGAAGTGTTTTTTATAGAGTTCACATACTCAGGTGTCTGGGACCTGCACAGGCTCAGCCTGTGTACAAATCCAGCAGATGATCTCATGAAATGGTTTGAATAGGCTCTGTGTGGTCAGTGCTGCTGCCGGCACTTGAGGGAACTGGGTCTGTCTCTCCATATTACCAACACAGAGCAGGCTGGATTTGAAATAGGCTTGCTGTGAAGATGGAGGTTCTCAAAGCTTTTGTGCACAGGAGAAGCCTCAGAAACTCACTGAGAGAGACCTCTTGGCACTGGCTGCAGTGTGTACTGAAAGGGAGCCATCTCTGCGACGTGAGAATTATCTTGCTGTATGAACAGCTACGCTGAAGGGGCAGCTGAGCCAGTTTCTATACTGATAACAGTTCTCTGGTCCTTGAACAGATCCATGTTTCTTACAGTTGGGAATTGGACATTATTGGTAATAACTCCCTCCTACTCTCTCCTTCCTTTCCAAGGATAGGAATTGTCTTTTAACTGAAAAATTAAATGCTCTCTGGAGTGTTTTAATGAAATCAAAGTTTTTTCTCCAAGTCATCAATTTTACTCTGTCTCTCAGCCATCATCCTTCTACTCCTCCCCAGAAAACCCCAAACTAATCAACTTACCATTGGGCATTCTTAAATGTTTACTGAGAAAACAGCTCTGTTTTGACAGACAGCAATTATAGCACCTGGGCTATAGGCAGACTTTACAGCTCTTCAGGGGATCTCTTATGAATAGTCACCATGAGGCCAGCACAGCCCTGTGCAAACAAGCTTTTTAACCAAATTGCACTGAAAAAACCCCTTCTTCTCTACCCACACCCTCCCCTCCCAAAATTACCGAGTGTAGCATGGACGTTCCTCCATCACGTATTCTGAATCTGAGAAAGTTCTCAGACTTTGTAAGAAGATGACATTTATAGTTAGGGAGAGTCACTGTTACTCAGGTGGGCTTGTTTGAAGTCCTGTACATGTGTGGGTGGGTGTCACACTCATTTTACGTTCATGGATTTGAATTCGTTTTTTCATGATTGTGAGAACTCTGCAGAATGTATGAGGGCTTGGAGTGATCCAACTGCATGGAAAATTAAGGAGAGGATGTCAATTAATATAAACACAACTGTGGTCTGTGTCCTTTGGGGAAGCAAATTGTCTGATCTTGTTTCTCATGGTTAAATTGCTCATTGGTCCTAAATTGCATTTTTTTGAGAGGAAGCAATGCACAGTCTGAGGTCGCAGTCCTCTGCTGCCCATTCAAGTCTGTCCTGGGCAACCTGGGATCTCTTCTCAGCTGCCCTTTTTCTCTTCCACTGCTTTGGTTTATGCCTACATCACTCCTTACTCTGAAAGGGTTTAATAGAAATTAAGAATTCTGCTGTAGGTAGCAGTCTTTCACTCTTTTCAGTAGTCCCGACTAGAGAAGAAGGAAGAGAAAATGTCTACAATTAGGTAGCTAACTTGAGACATCAGAAAATGGTGAAATGCTAATTTAAACAAAATAATACTGACTAGCCGTATTAATGAAAAACTGCCATTAACTTTAATGTTGTAAAGCTATTACAGTGTGATAGCCTTCTTGTTCTAAAACATTCTTTTTTCCAGAGAATCTTTTGGGCCATTCCTCTCAGCAGTATTTTCTGAAGGCTGGAATAGGTTATATTTAGTGTGTGTACTTTATTTCTGCTTTGAGAGCAGACTCCCTGCACTATTTTTAAATGAACTGCTTCAAAATCTTTTGCAGTGAGGTGTACAAGACCAAAAACATAAATGGCTGACTTTTCAGTGAAGAAGGTGTCTGTTCCAGTCAGGTTGTTATTGCTTTCCTCCCCTCAGAGTGACCTCTGCTATGAACATTTGCTGGCCTCAGTCAGCATCCTGATGGGGAAGAGGGGCTTTCATACATCCCTGAACACACTGTTCCCTTTGCAGCCAGTCGAAAAGGCGCTGATCTCTCTAAGGGGTGCAGTGACAGCTCTAGAGCCACATCAAAGCTGGCAGTGTTAATCCCCTTGCCATGGCTTGTGGTAGACTTTGGTTACCCTGCTACACCACGGGTCCTTTCATAGGACACGCTCATCTGGAGGGAAGGAAGAAGAATGTTCCCTTGCTATTTGCTGTAACCTAAAAATATCACCTGGAAAACCTAGAGAGTCTGGCACATTACTGAACTTTTCATGGCATCTCTGGCATGTTTGGTATTGTTGCACAGACTAGCTCTGAGGTTTGAACACCACAAACAGATGTCTTGATTGACACAGAAGTGATGTTGTTACATTTGAATAGAAGATTATACAGAGTACCACCATCAAGTGGAGAGGACAGAGATCATTCTCATTTCTACTATTTATTCTACTCAGTTACCAGTATCTTCCCTTTGTCCCTATCACACCAGTAAGTAAAAAAGCAATATGTGTGAGGGGGAAAAAAATAATACAGCTTATATTTCCTTTTGCTTCTCTACATTGTTTTGCATTGAAATCACATTAATAATAAAACATTACCTGTCAGAGTATTTGAAAATGGGATTGGGGGATTACACATTGTACGTAAAACCTAAAAATCAAAACTTGCTCTTCCACTCCACTCTTGAAGTCATATCCTCTATGTCACTTCTTAGGGATCTGCTGGTGCTAAATTCTATTTTATCTGAAAGTGATTTTGCCAAGCAGCTTGAGGTGCTCTCCTGCCATTATCCCTGGATGTATTACTGTCATGTGTAAATAAGCTTTTCAAGATGAAATGATGTGTAGGTTATTTAGTCAAACATATATATGTTCATTTAATAAAAGACTAAGACAGCATAAAGCATCCCCACAAGTAGATAATGATTACATTTCTCAACTTCCACAAATTCTGCTTTGCAATCTTTTTTTTTTTGATTAACTATGATTCTATCTGTATTTTTAAATAGGTAGATGAAATGCTGAAAGTTTTTTTCAGGAATATTTAATGAATATTTAAAGCCATTTAGAAGGCAGAGGCAATCAGGTCCCTTAATACAGCTCTCAGATGAAGTCAGTGGGAATTTCGTCTTTGGTTTCAGAGAGGACACCATTTGTATTTGCCGTGGTGGTGATGAAATGGCTACTGGTTTTCTTAATGCCAGCATTGAAATTATTAAAAACCTGTTCAATTATAAAAATTTGCTGGTTTCTGTCAGTAGTAAAACAGCCAGCATAATTAGATTTACTGAAAAAACAAAGTCAATAAAGATGTATTCCTTTTTTTTTTTTCTTCAGTTCATTAAGCCATTTGAGGTATTTGCAGTATGCCTAATGTATTATTTTACTAGTGTGTGACATCGTTCATTATTAATTTGAATCGCTCAGGAATTGAACAGAAATGGTTTTGCCTCTCTTCTTAAAAAGGCACTGTGGCATTCCGTATCTCTTTCTTTTCAATCTAAGAAACTGCTGAAGATGTTATACATGTGTTGGGGGTGTCACGCCAAGATTTCTGGTGTCTCAGAACACTACAAGAAGTTGGCTGAAGGGAATTTTGGCTTCTTGAAAGTTTAATAAATACTGGAATTCTGTTGAAATTCTAGAAGTTATGGAAATGCTAAAGTTCTGGAAGTCTTGCAGAATAGCAGGCCGGATGACTAAATTGCTATGAACTGTTACAATTTGTGAGCAAAGTAATGAATAAGCTTATAAAAGATTCTGGTAATGTAAAAATTGAAGAATAGGCTTTTAATTAATACCAGTCAATTCAATTTGTGTAAGATATATAATCTCAAAAAAATGTGATATGATGCCTTGACTATCTCCAAAGTTTTGTTTAAAAAAAACTTATTTAGTAGGAATATTTTTCTGCATTAAATAGGAGACGTCTGTAAATGACTAATTCCCAACATTATGTAATAATGCTATATAGACAATGTGCTTAAAGGGAGCGTTATCTGTCAGCATTTACCAATTACAATTAAACTGAACAGTGATATTTATATTTGAGCTTCATAGATTTTGGTACTAGGCTTGATGCTAATAATCATTTTATCACTGAGCTGGAAGTAAGTATAAAATGACAGTCAGTGGAACATGCAAGTGATAAAGAAAATGGCATAGTGTTACCCAATGGTGAGAACAATCATGTAGGGCAATTTAAATTGCTGCTTCGTGTGAACTCATTTTCACAAAGTGCATCTGAACATTAGACATATAAATTAGAATAATATGGAGTCTATTGTACATTATTTTGAAAGGAATGACTTGGAAAAGATGCAGCAATTTTATGGAAAAGAGCAGTGTGATGTTGGCGGCAGAAGGACTTTGGCTACATAAAAGTAGGGTTAATGAGCAAACAGAATGAGGATTTTACTTCTGTTTTAAAGGATAGTTGATACAGTTGTCACAATACTCTGTATAGTTCTAATATCTAGAAAATTAAATAACAGTGATATTAAACCACTGTTTATTCCAGTAGAGACAGCTGAAACAAGGATCATTATCCAGAAACTGACAGAAAAATTAGGATTAGAAAGACTTACGACTTTCTGACAGTGAAATTTCTTAACCACTGGGACAAACTCACAAGGATAGCAGCCGGTTCCTCATGGCTTTCAGTCACAAGTGGATGTCCTTTCCCTACCCCCCAGAATAAGTAACTGGCTTCAATGCGAGCAACTGGATATGATGCAAGTATTTGTTCTGTACAGGAAATCAGACTGGATAAAATCAATGAATAAGCCTTGATTCTGCCTACTCTAAGCTCTGAAACAATCCACAAAAGTGAAGTAGATCCTTTAAATAGGATAAAACAAAATAAGTAGGTGGAAGAGTTAGTTTTCCACATAACCGTTTTTGCTTGTAGGAAAAGTAATCATGAAAGAAAGAGCTTCAGGAGGGTTCAGTCTTGGACAAATCTGATGGGTTTAGCGTTAGTTACTTACATCTGTTTTATCAGTCCTTCGTTTTTCCTCTTTCCTTACCTAGATTTGTTTCTCACTTTGAGCAGTTCAGTAGCATTCTTAACTTTAAGTGTTTGATGAATTCTCTCCTAAATTTCCCCCAGACTTCCCCTCCTCTATCACTTTCTCTTATGTTCTTGTCCTCTGAAAGTTTTTCAGGTGTGTCTCAGTACATGTAAGCCTTTTATACCTAGCAATGTTTTCCATGAAGCAGCTTCCCAGGGACATTTTACCTTGTTACGTCTATAGTTTTAAGATTCAAAACAACTTTGAAGAGTGAAAATAATCAGGATCTCTTCCACTGCTTGCATAGTGATTGTACAGAACGACTTACTGTCAGCAAAACCACAGGAAGGTCTTGCCTTTTGCCAATAAATGCTGAAAGGGAAGCTTCCTTCCCTTTTCTTATTCATGATCCTCATTGTTGAATGATGTATGTGATGAATGATGGATGTGAAAAGATACACCTGAATGAAACTCTCATTCCAGTGATCCTTTATGTATCTGAAGGAGGCAAAGCAAGTTTTTCTTCTGTCCCACTTTGTGTGAACACGGGGAGCCTCTATTTGAAAAGTGTCCTCTTGCTTCCAGGAAGAACAGCAGAAGTATGTTCAGCACATGCCTCACCTTCATCTGAGGCACAACTAGAATATGAGGCACTCACGGCAGGTTGCTCCTTGCAGCCCAGAAGGTCTGTGTGATTTAAGTGTTTAGAGATAAGGCTCCCCAGAATATTTAGAGCAGAAAATACCCACCACTTTGTTTCATGGCTTAAAATGAGTTTTCTATTCTTTCTCCTAAAAATGTAACCGGTGGCTGAGGAGCAGGGGTCTGACAATACCATCATCTTTGTCACCACCTCAGTTTCTTCCCAGATGCCAAACCCGAAGCTCAGATCACAGTTGTTGATCACAGTGAAAAATCTGTATTATAACCTAAATTGCGTGGCAGGTTCTTCAGCTTGCAAAAAAACCCCACCTCTTCGTGAAGGATCTGCTTGCAAACAGAGAAACCAATGAGTTACCTTTCAGTTCCTTGATTGCCTTAATGTTTTGGATCAAATTTTTACAGTGCAGAAGAGACCTAAAAGCTAAAATGGAATGAAAAACGACAGGCGGAGAATATTTATGTTTTGGTTGGGGAGCTATGTCTGAAGAATAGGATTATATCAGTACGTTGACTGCAGGGTCTTGTCACCACAGTAATCTGCTGCAGGAGGAGGTCGTTTCTAGAGGTGGTATTTGGCGTGAAAGGCAGCGGGCCCTGGGCAGCGCGGGCCGGCGAGGCGAGCAGCGGTGGGGCTGGGACCTATTGTTTCTCTAAGCGGTTGCAGGGCTGTCCAGGTGTCCTGATTTAGAGGCTGCTCCTTGAGACAGGAAATTGTATCTTGTTCTGAGGTTTACTGTAATAAAGTACATAGTCCTGGGGGAATGTGCTGCTGGGCCCATGAATCACTTTATGGGCTGGCTGTTCTGACCTCAGCCCTGTGATTTATTCACGCCATACCGCAGCAGGAATGGCAAAAATGTAACCGGTGCATGGTCTTCCCAGCTTGCCCCCCCTCCAACCCAGATGGGCCTTTAACTGGGAGGCTGCCATAAATCCATAAATGCAGGTTTGCTCAGAGCTGGCAGTTACACTTGTCTCGCCCAAGAGCTCTCTGCTGTGTGTCTGCTGGGGGTTTGGTGGTGGGGGAATCCTCTTGCTTCTCAGGTGTTTCCTTCATAGTTTTGGGGCCTTGTAGCTCCTTGAGTTTCTTGTGTGAAGAAGTGAAAAATCTTGGTGCAATCGTGGTACTCTTTGCAAAAATGAGGCGGTATGCAGTGTGCAAGATTTTGGTAATCCCCTTTTTCCTTTAAGTTAACAATAAAAAAAAAAAATTAAAAAAGAAACCTGACTGTTTTCAGCTCAGGATGTCACTGATTTACACACTTTACCAGATGTACTCATACAATTCTTCTCTTAAGTAAATAGCATTTGCATTTACAGAGGTTAAATGACATGTTTTTAGTCAAACCACAAGTGACAGGGACCAAGAGTAGATCCTGACTCTGAGCTCCACTTAGCCATGGTTCTATTTCAATTGACTATGTTTCTTTACAAGTTTTGCAGTTAGCAGTTGTTAGTATTAAAAATCTAGCGCTTTTCTTCGTTGGTGGTCTTTCCGTCTCAGTTTTTAAAAAGGTTTATTCTGCATGAAGCATCCTTATATTTTCCTGTAAATTCATAGGTACGTACCCTTCAGAAAATGCTCAGAATTTTTGTTGATGTGCAAAATACCTGTTTCTTAAGGACAGTTTCAGGATTAGAAGTTGTCCAGTTCACTCAAGTTCCCCCTGCCTCACAGTTTTCTGTGCCATCCCATGTGAATCTCCATACAGTTCAGTATGGACATACAGTACAGACAAATTCTTGCCATTTGTCTCCTTTAATCTAATTGTTTTCAATAGTGTAGATGTTACAGGGAACTGACAGAAGAAGCCATTTTTCCTCTAATAGTTTGTAAATAATACTGTTAGAATGAAGAAGCTGTAACCTATAAAGCAGTCTTCTTCCTTGCAACACGCTTGAGTTTCTGCCTTGAAGTTCTCATCCTGAAGTCTGCCTTGGAAAACATGCATGGTTTTTCCATAAAGTAGGTAAAGTTTAAACATCTTTAAATTTACCAAGAAATTTTGTCACAATAAATTAATCTTGCCACAAGTCTCAATACCTAAGTAGATGCCAAATTATACTTCTTAACAGTGGTACAACCAATTCAAGGGCAACTATATCAAAAGAAGCAAAAAGTTACTTACAAGAAAGTATGGGAACTTGCATTTATCTGTAGTGTGGACAGGTTTTCATGAGCCAGTCTCTCTGTGTGATACAAGCTGCTTTAAGTTTGTTTCTTCTATTTCACATCCTTGAAATCAGAGTTTTTTACTTTTTCTAAGATACTAGAGTTATATCTGAAAATTAACATGTGGTGATGTTTCCTCAATATGGCAGTGTTGGTGGAAGTTTTGTTTGAACTACAGGATAAAAACAGCTTCAAATTTATTCAGTTGAAAAGGTGTTGGTAGCTGCAGTATGCTAATATGAGGTTCTTCCAGTTCCCTCACGTATGAATGACTTGCTTTCTCAACATGTTGCTTAAGGTTCACTTAATTTGTGTCTCATTACAAAATGGGCGGTAACAGCTTACTTTGAGATCCATTACAGCTTACTGTTGAGCTCCATTTTTTTTTTATATAAAACTCTGAATCTATGCATGAAAAAAGAAACAGAAGTCATCATTATGCTTAGCAGGGATCTGATAGTAAAGGGTTTTCAGGGGTCTGTTTCCATGGTTTAGATCAGGCTTAACAGTGCTTGTCCTGGAGCACAGTACATGCTCAGTCTCCTAAACTGTTTTTACAGCATGCAGTTCCAGTTTCTTCCCATGAAGAACAGGAACTGCATGGAGATAACAGAAAAGAAGATGGTAGGATGCTCCCTGCTTACTGTAGAATGCCCGTTGCTTTAAGCATCTGGAAAGCTGTTTATCTTCAGAGCTCATCAGAATATACTGTAGTGCCAATTCAAACAGTCCTCTGCAGTAAGAGGCTGCAAGTAGCTACACCTACTTTCAGACCCAGATCTGAAAAAGGAAATTAAATGAAACCTCTCAGGCCCCTTCTGCTGCAATTGTGGAACTAAATATATCCAAATTTTATCCATAGCCCCTGACACCTGCTTCATTCCTGTCCTCAACCCTTTCAACAACTTCTGTTTGCTTAGAAACACTTTTTTGCCACTACTTAACCAGCGGTCATTGAAGCTACCAGGAGCAGGAAGCAAAGTGATGCCTCAGTGCTGAATGAAATTGCTTCCATCCTCTTTTTCCCCTGAGGCTGCTATTCCTGGCTTTATCCAGACACTTGGCGTTTCTTGTGCTCCCTTTTCAATCCATCTTCTGGGCAACAGCAGCAAACAGAAAAGACTGAAATACAGGTAGTAAGTGTTAGGATTAGGCTGGAACAGATGTCAGCACTAGTGCTGCTGTTGTTCAACCAAACCCTAAGCCATCCTTTGCAGAATTAATGCAAACAGTCACATATACTGTCTGACCTTATAGGAAATACATCTCTTTAGAAATCAGACAAGGGGGCTTTGGGAGAGAGGCATGCACAATCATACAAAAGAACCCTCAGACCAGAGGGAGAAGGAAGTCAGGTAAGACACATGCAGGTTGCTAGTCAGAAAGACAATAAATAATGAAAGCAGTCTGTAACTAGCGAGAAAATTTGTTGAAATGCAGAAGAAAATTGAGGTGTTTGTAAAAGAACAACAAAATGAAGTAGCTCTGCACATCTGGTATGTAACATGAAACCAAATGTCACAGGGATAATGGCAATTAATGGGAAATAGAATAATATTCACAGCTGGAATGTGGGTACAAGTTGTTCAGGAAAGTACAGGTGGTGTATATTAATGATACTGGTGATTCTGAGGAAATAAAGAAGTGATTGCATAAATTAAATAGCGTTACTTTGAGTCGAAATAATGTAAGGACCATAAAAGGAGTTATACAAAGAGAGTAGATGGTAGTCTGCTATGGATTTTAGGTGTAGAGTTGTGGTATATGTAAATAACAGTGGAGAAATGTGTTGTTATGGGAGACATCTATTTATTGGATACAAATAAAAGAAACTGCTGGACTTTTTAACTCAGTAGATGACCAAGAAGTAATGTTGGTTTAAGACTTTAGGATTGTAATAGGTGTTGATGATACTAGACAAGAAATCATCACCCAAACCATCTTCAGTTGTAGTGACCACAAATTGGGTACACATGTTTAAATTAAAAAAAAACTATGCTATACAAGTAAAGTTTTCAATTTCAAAGTAGTAAACTGAAAGATTAAAAGAGTATTAGGTAGCAAGTAAATTGGACAGAAGCACACAGAGATTCTAGTGTAGAGGAAGCAGGGAATTTATTTCAATCTAAAGTCCAAAACTATGAGATCTTTTGATTCCAGACAAAGAAGAAAAACTTTAAGGAACAGTTACAAACTTAAGTGGCTGTATATCTGCATCCAAAAGGAAATTAGCAGCAGTTTTAAATATTGGTCAAGAGAGAGGAATGTTTCTGGGAGGCAGAAATTACACGAATAAATTGAGAACTGTGAAAACTCCTGCTGAATTAGACCTTCCAAGGGAAATAAAAGCAAATAATAAAACATTATATAGGCATAGATATAAAAAGATTGAGAAAAGAAGTGGAACCATAATGCACTGAGGACAGGGCTGAGATTAGCAATAGTATGCATATGGTCCCAAAATCAAATTAATGCATTTGCCTTGGTTTTCAGTGAGCAGACAGATAAAATATAAAGGAAGGAAGGTATGATGACCTATCAGAATAAGTATGTCAAGCTTGGAAAGAAGATAGATGCAGAAAGAAGAGGGATGAATTATACTAACCAGAAATAACAGTCATGATAGTCATTTGGCAAGGAGGTGGGTTCTCTTATCAGTTTGTATATTTGATTCCAGTCTAAAGGTTGGATAGTTTCCTGAAAGCAGTTATGTTATAAAATATGACTTTGGTTTTTCACATAATCAGAAACCATACGAAGACTGCAATATTGCTGTCATCGTTTGACTGATATGGCTGAAATTTCTTTCTACCATCTTCCACCTGAGGTCTGATTCATGAAGGTATAATTAAAGAACAATTGTTCTTACACTAGTAGTTGTGGTTGTTTGATATGTTACAATCAATGTGAATTCCGTAATTTGCTTTCCATTCTTATGTTTTGGCAGCGCTGGCTTTAACAACTAAAGGTTTAACATTGTCAGAGCATCTTGAAGAACTGCAGTTCCTCTAGGGATAGGGAACCTGTGGACAGATGTGGGTTCCTCGTGTCTATTCAGTGCTAGGTTTTAACTGGATTGCCAGGCTGCAGTGATACACGTGCTGACACCGGGGAGGGGGCAGGAACCTGAAAATGGTGGGTAGAACCATCTCTTTCAGCAAGAGCCCTGTCTTGTGTCAGCTTAAGCCAACTCTGAAACCACGTGCTAAGTTAAAGGTCAACTTGTACTCAGCCATGTCTCAGGAAAAGAAACTAGAGCTGCTTTTCTTATAAGGTCATTTTTCAAAATCTGGTGGATGTATTCTGGTGACATGTATAGCCTGGATGAAAATTATGCCTTAAGTTTGTGCTCTATTTGCACTGCTGTTAAACTGCAGATGAAGAAAGACAGTGCAAATTTCAGGACTTCCTGCTCAGGAAAGCCAGCTCCGTGGAACTTTAAAGCCTTGTGAGTACTTCTGTCTCTCATCCAGCTTCTGCACCAAAGGCTGGTAAAACAAGGAAAGCTGTCTTAACAAAATCCCAAACCCTACTCCTTATAGGGACAAATCTCCTGTAACATGAGGTTCCAGGATTGAAGGTTCCTTCTAAATTGTGCCATCTTCAAGAACTCCCACTCTTTACAGGCAGGTAGGTAAGGCCCATGGACTATCAGTTTAGCAGCTGTGATATGCAGCAGCCACTCTTTCACTGGAGGAATTAATCAATAAAAATAGTTCAGGAAATTAGTTGTGGGTTGGAAAGTCCTTCTGCAAAAGCTTTTTAGGTATTTTTTTTTTCTGGACATGCTGGCAGACACAATCTAGAGCTGTACTGCAATTCTGAGTGCTCAGAGCTGAGAAATAAGAAGGACTAGGAATTGCAAATCTTTGCCTGCAGTGCCAAAACTCTACCTCAAGTGGTAAAACTAAGATGGAAAGCTGAAGTAAATGAAGGGCTAAAAATTGATGGGAAAGGTAATATAAAATGTTTATAGGATTACTTGTGACTGTATCAAATATGTTGAGGGAAAGGACTTTGAAAAGCATTGCTTATCAATCTTTGTAAGAAATGATGCTTCTGTGATTCTGGACATTTAGGATGTTAGAGAAAATGTGTATAGGAGGGTCTAAATATGCTGTCAGTATCTGTTTGGGATTTTTTAAAAAAGGACAGCACAAGTGATAATGCTTCCTGTGTCTGAAATCAACATTGATTATTATCACACCATTCATACAGTGGAAAATTAAAGGGACACCTTTTTTGTGACCACACAACTCTATTCACAAAGAATTTATATTTTTGTCTCTTGCTTTCCAGTTGTGGTCACTTGTATGTAATGACATTGAAACGAACAGTGAAAAGGTGTAAACTCAGGAGGCTTCAATTTACTGATGACAAACAACTTTTTATTTTCTTCTCACTTGGTTTGCTTGAATTTGCAAATCCTTTTTCGGTAGCTGTGAGAGTGTAGATCAGGGGTGAGAAAGACTGCTGATGTACCATCCAGACAGGGCAAAGGTAACGTGCTGATTCGGGAAGCAAGTACAGGAATAGGAGTGGTGTTACCCCTTTTGACTGAGGGTGTAAGACTGTGTTTGCAAAGTTAATTTGCAGCCTGAGGTTTTGTTATTCCCAGTTGTACTTGAAAGAGCAGGCAGTACTTATTGCCAAGGTTCATTTTTTTCCCCACCGTCTTGCAGGGAGAGCTTGCTGCTGTTTCTTTTGTATAAATATTTTGCTCTCTTTAGGATACTTTGTGCTTTTCATTTAGCTGAATCTCAATTACTGCAGAAATTGTAGCTGCTGCAGAATTTGGCAACTTGTGTATTGAGGCACTGGTCTGTTGGCATCTTGAAATTATGTTCTCTGGTCTGACTGCCAGTATTTTTCGAAGTTACTTTTAGAAACCAAATTCTGATGCCTAGAGCTCTGCAAGGACTGCCTCCTCGCTGTGAGGTACTGCAGGTTCACTGACAGGCTGGTGACTGTTAACTGCTGGGATTTCAGGGTGTTAGAAACAGAAATCTACTCTTCATGTAGTTCAAACAGTTCAGAGTTTCTATGTTCTATATGGATGGTCTATAACCAGCAAAAAAAAAAAAAAAAAAAAAAAGTAGGAAAAAAAATACTAAGTTTGGAACTACCACTGTAGATGTGTTGACACAGTTTATGATGACAGGGAAACTGTCCCATTGGATCAGCTCTTTGGTGTGTTGCATTACTAATTACTTCTTGAGAGTTCATCACGTGTGACCCACCCAAACATTTTCATTCTACCAAACTCATGAAATTACTAAATACCATGTCCTAACACACTTATGTTCTAAGCTGTCACCGAAGTGTCTGTCTAGCTCTCATAATACTGCAATACTTTAACTGAGTCTCTTTGCCTGCTAGTTCTTTATGTTGTTGTCACTTCATGGGATGTTTTTTTTTAATTCACATGCAAATAATCCAGTTCTTATTGTAACGGTGATTCACCATGGTAAGTCTTACAAATGTCTGTGATAGAAAAGCATTAAAAGCTTTTATCAGTATTTTCTGTAGGCTTTGATTAAACGCAGTGGATAAAAATCAGAGAACTGAAGCAAGTACTGCGCAAGGAGCAGCGCTTTCCTTCTGTGGTGACTGATGCCCTTACCACTGGTGAGAGTAAGCAGTCTATGAAACAGCAGAACCTCCCCAGTTTGAAGCCTTGTGTATTAAAGGCATAACATCCATAATTACAGTTTATCTTAATATGCGAGATTGAAAACTCTGACAGGTCAGTCATCCCTCATGGAAGTGCAACAGTCTCTGTTGAAGGAACTGACTGGATTGCTAAGAGCTTGTAGTTACCTGAGCTCTCCAAATTTGTGTCCAGACCCCTAAATGTTGTAGTTCAATGCCAGTTGGAAGGAAAGCAGATTTGATCCCTATAATGAAACTAAGCCTGATGGAATTATCCCAGTTCCTCAGTGACATTAAAGTCAGAGCTGCTGCTGATCCCAAAATTGCTTTTGTATTTTCTCATCCACACTTTCAGAAACACTTCAGATAGGAAGGAATCTCATAATTTGAAGAAAAAATATGTAGAACAATGTATTTATAACATTTCTATATGTAATTTGTGTTCTTTCTGACATATGTAAGCATATTCTTTTACTATGTATTTTTTTTTATGTTTTAAAGCGTCATTAATTTGGCACTGTTTGCAGCCTGTTGTTCTTTCTAATCATACAGCTGATAAATATTCCAGCACTATGACCCTGAGAACTGTGCTGCAAAGTACTAAAGTGCTTTTTAAAATTCATGCTTTACCAGAAGGATTCCTCTCCTTTAATAGGAAGGAGCTGTGAAAGAATTACAGTCTCGTGAAACCAAGTACTATAGAGAATCATTTAAAGACATCTTGTTTCTGTTAGTATTTGTAAGCCAGAGGACAAACTTGACAACCCTGGTAGTTAAAACATTCTTAGTGTTGTGGATGAACCTTTTTTATTACTACTTATTGGACTTATCCTGCTACAGCTTGTTATCCGGGCTACAGCACATTAGTCCTGCAGTGCTGAGGGTTACTGAGTAGTTAGAAAATCTCGTGTCCCCATTTTCAAAAATATGCTCTGTTTCACCAAAGAGGAAAAAGAGGAAAGAAACAAGACTGATGTCTGCAGTACTCCAGGGAGATGTGTTACAGTTTTCACTGCACACTAGGGTGTTTTGGTGCTAATGGGACTTAGTAACTGAATCTATATGAGCTGTAGTTCCTTATTTTCTAGGTTCACTCAATACTTGGTCACTCAAACTACCAAATCACTTCTTTATCTTCACCCCAAGTCTATACAAGAAATCACATCTGTGCTGTGTATGTCTTTTTCTAGGGCTTCTGTAAGCATGTGTATGAGATACTAGCACCTGACATTTTTAATAAAGTCACTGCAGCTGAAATATTTTCTAAGAAAAATATTGTTTAGCATTTGAGGTTAAATGATGTACAATTCTTTAAGCCCTGTGTGCTAGAGAAAGATTTTTAGAAAATACTGCTTTGCTGGATGCCTTTTATTTCTACAGTTTGTATTATTAGTAATATGTAGCAGTATAATAGTACATTGTTCTGATTTTTAAGCTTTCATTTAAAAAAACCAAACAGTTTCTGTGGCTGAGGGATATTCTTAAAGCTTTGCCTTGATTGAAGGCCTGTACTGAAAACCAAACTGCAGTTTAAACTGTTGCCATCTTGTCCAGTTATCTTCCCAAAATCAGACATTTCCATTCAAGGTCTGAAGGAGATGTGCCTTTGCACACTATTCTTTGTTGTGTGTTGACAAAAGTATTAGGATGGCCAGTAAATGCAACAGGACAACCTCATCAGGAATGCTTCAAAAGCTCACGATATTTGGCGTCAGGGGAATTCAGTTATGGCTGTTTTCAGTGGCTTCTCGGCTCTGCAGTCCTTGCTGCCCTTCCTAAGACATTTCAGTCCTCTGGATCTGTCCGTATCTCAGAGTTGGAGTCACTCATTATCACTGTGTCGTTGGCATCGGCTATACGAACTCTCAGTCCCAGCTGAACTGCAAACAGAACGGAGACCATGGATGAATCACAAGTACTCTAAAGGCAGCTCTAACTCTATTCTGTAGCTATCTATTTTTAAAAAGGTACACGCATCTTTCTTTGCATTTTTTTTTTTAAGACTGCAAACAGAGCAAATAATGTTGATCTTGATCTTCAGATTATATCTGCTATCATCTGTTAGGAATTGAACCTACTGGTCTTGGTACCACTCAGGTCTGTGGTGATCATGAGCCACATTCAGTGAAAGGCTTCAGCATAAATAGAAGGGAAAAGAAATCTTCCTCTTTTTATCCAATTCAGAGTTAATCCTAACCCTCTTTTCACTAGATTTTCTACGCTATTGCCTCTTCAGGTTTTTCTTGGTATTATTCAGTCTGGTTTAAAATCTGCTTACCTTTTGTGACCTGCCATACAGCTCAGTTCAGGCTATAGAACCTCCCCAAATGGAGAGATAAATAGGCAGTTTCCCCTCTGCTGAGCTGCTGTTGCCACAGCTACACCACTGCCCGTATCTGAAATACCAGAACTAAGTGAGCTATGTTTCTGTAGTAACTCTGGCGTTAGCTAGCATTGTAAAAGCTCAGCCATCTTGGGTTGTGCAGCAAGTACATGCTTTGCCCGCCTAGCAGAATATTTCAGGACCACCAGTGTTATGAACTGAAGACACATGCAGTTTTTCTGAAGAAGCTTAAGCCTGTGTCACTGTTACTTAAACTGAAGCTGTGCTTTTACAACTGACTGCAGCTCTCCTGACAGATGGTTTGTTCATGTGCTACCAGCACCATTCATGCAGCAGCCCATTTTCTCCTTCTTGCCGCCTTACCTGCCTTACAGCATGTTCTTCTGGTCTCCCTGGGGATAACAGCTCTCAAGAAGAGAAACAAGTCAGTTTTGTAGTGCTCTTCAATCACAATTTTTGTCTTCTGCTTCGTGAGACTTGCTTTTTGTCGTCTTTTAGAATCATTTTAGCAATACCAAGCTCTGTTGAGAGCAGTAGTGCACCATTGCAGACATGTCTCCTTCCAGCAGAGTTGGCAGTGACACCTGCACTTCTCCCTTATGAAATAGTATACGTTTAGCTTGCAGAATTCAAAAATGCAGCTACAACGAATGTATCACATCATTGTATTTTTTTCTTACTTTGGGTCAGTTCCAGAAAACAGTCAGAAAGCCACACCACCTTTCACACCACTTCTTGACCAGCACCCTGCCTCACATACAATGTAGCACTGAAGATTTGGCCATTGGGATATTTTTTTCTAAGGCATGGTGGCGAAGTTAAATCAGAAAAAAACCAAGGAATGGTCTGCTACCCATATCTCATTGTCCTGGTCCTGGACTGTTCACTTAAGAAGTAGAGGTGGGCAACAAAGGATTTGATTGCAGAAGGCATGCTTTACATGCTGTTTGAGGCACCTCTAATTTCCATACCAGAGTAACGGCTATATAGATACTGTTACAGGGATATTCTTGGCTCTGGTCCTGAATCATCAGCAAGGATTGTGGGTTTACTATTAAAAGAATAAGTGTTTCTTTAGAATCAAAACAGATTACTCTAAAGCAAGTGAAAATGACCAGAGCTCTAAGCCAGCCTGTCTTTCCCAGGATACCGATAGCTAGAAAAAAGCAGAGGTCATGGATCATGTTCTGTCACTTCACTCTTATTGATATTTTTCATGTTTCAGGCAGACATCCAAAATTGGATACTTTTGTATAAAGCAAAAGCAACAAAACCGATGTGGCAACAATAATGCACCCCTTATTGGTCGTTCCCACACCTGCCATTTTGACGCTACAACTGAGAACCTGATGTGCATCTTTTCCTTTCTTCTGCTCCATTAAATCATGAGAATATTTATATTGCTTCATAGTATAAATGTATTTAGAGTATTGTTTTGTTATCCTACAGTGTCTAAAAAAATTGCCTAACTTTGTGGTATTGTGTCTTGAAAGACAAGGAATAATTTAAGGTGCTAGTTTTTCTCTATATGGTCAAAGCAGGATCCAAGTACTCTCTAAACTGGATCTGTCAGATTTTGATATGCTGATAGTCCTCTTAAAGCAAACTTACTTGAAGCTTGCATACTTGTACAAGAAACACCATATAAATCCAGAGATAAATTTGACCCACAGAAAGTCTGTTGTGTGAGTCCCTTCTGCTGTCAGATGGTGAATAGTTCTGTCTATTGAAACACACCTTTTCCTCTTGAAATAGATGTTTCTTTCACATTTTTTGATACAGTATATATGGTTTCAGCTGAGATCCTTATAAGAGCAAACTTCTGTGTATGGGTAGCTTCAGCAAAACTCTAGAAGTCATTGGAGTAACTGAGGAGATGAACAAAGATCACATCTTAGCAGTGGTTTTTTTATGTGCTAGTTTCTTCTGCTGTGCAGTGGTAGAAGTCTTAAGCTTTCACTGGCATAAATATTTCCAAGAGCTCTGTCACTGACTGGGACCAGAAGAAGCCAGGTCATAAATGAGTCGCCCTCTTCTCACTTAAACCTGTAATACGTAAGAAAAAGTTGTTCTTCCACCCCAGCTATCGTTCATCTGAAAGTGGTTGTGGACTTGTTCATCACTGAATCAATTTCCACCTATTGTCTTAGCAAAACTTCACGCCTTTCAAGTGAGAGCAGTTTTTTTGGTTTTTTCCCACCTGGAAAAAATCACAAGAGCTTTTTAAATGTGTTGTCTCACCCATACAACTCTCAAAAAGGAACAACCTCAGAACCTGGTGGTTTCTGCTCCGGGGCTGTGGAGACAGCATGCCCTTCACATAACTCTGTGAGCAAAAGTGGTGTGCGGGCTACTGCCAAGCTGGGTTAAAATGTTGTAGCCCTGACCTGCTGCTTAGAGGCTACCATCTACTCAGATCTGTCAACAGGACTGCACACGTAGTCATTCCTGGTCCCATTCTATTAAAATACTGTGTTGAGGGGGGTTTATTAAGAGTCAAAACAGTATTGTTCAAGAAGCAAATATATATGCAGTTATTCTTACAGATTGGAGAAGGGATGACTAAGTACGTACCCAGGACAGTAAGTTCTTTGTGCTGCTGAGCTGCAGCCAATGCAAGTTATCTGACTACATCCTACATATTTAGGTATGCATCTCCCCACACCCTTGATCTAAGCACTGAAGTACCTGATGAAGCTATTTCATGCTCTGTCCTCAGAAACGTTAGAATATTAAATACACTTTTTCATGCTCACCAAGGTCATAAAATTTTCAGCATTTTAACAGGTAAAAATTTCTGTACTCTGGTAGTACCAGTCATTTCCCTTTTGAAGACTTTGGTTTAAAAGTCCAGTATGTTAGATGTATATGTTCAAAACATCAATATTAAATAAAAGTGTTGTCCATGTGTCCTGTTCTCAAATTTTCTCAGTCATGTATTCTTTCACATGGAGCTGAAAGGGTACTTTTTGCAGCAAGTATCTGTAGCCACAATTACAAATTTGTAAGATTAAGTTAGTTGTTTAGAAAGAAGATAGTGGAAGAAAAAGAGAAAGATGTTTTACTACAAATAAAGTCTGCTCAAGGAGTGGTAACAGGTGAATTAGAAAAAGCAGATTTAGTGCCGCTGCTATGCTCAACAGTTTGCCAGTGTGGTCCTAAGTCACCAGATTGTGATGGGTCTTTATTAAAAAAGATCTTGTTAACAAACAGAAAGATACATTGGTATAATTAAAAGCAATCTTAATGCTTTGCATTAAGCTTCTCTAACTTTTCTTATATCTTTAATGAAAGGTGTAAAATAAGTGTTACAGCAATAGCGTAATAATTACTATTGACTGATTAGCAGGATAGTTTAAACACATTGATATTTTTTTAAAAATCATTCTCTGAAATCAGCAATATTAATATGCCTTTTTTTATAAACTAGCACAGGTAAAATCTTGGATTATTTGGGAATTTGATATTTTTACTACTTTAGCTGCATTTGTAACTGAATTTTCAGATGAAAGGTAGCTAGGAAATCTGTAGTATTCAGAGTTTGTATTTCATCATCACTCCTACATGATGCTATCTTCCACACCACCACAAACGATTAGGACCTCATTTTATTTATTCTTTGCAAGGTGGTGAGAGGTGGGACAAGCCACCCCTATCGGGCAATAAGGCCAAAGTTTTCTTTTATGTTCTGTTGTATGTCCTGATTTGGCCACACCAGTTAAGGTGAGAATTAAGGTCAAAGGACAGAAATAGTTGTTTTCCCTAACATAGAGCAGGCCTTTCAGTTCATTTGAGAACTACCATTTTATGGTCAGGGCTGTTGTCTTTGTCTTCTCTCATCCTAGTATCTATAAAATGCTTCTGAACTCAATTTGTTTTTTGTTAGTGGGAAAGAGTATGGCAAGGTTGTGTTTCTGTATCTAGTTATTATAGTGCTTGGCCCTCAAGATCTTGCTACAGCGTATTCTTGCTTACACCATTTCTGCAAGGCTACAAAAGGTTTGTGATGAAGGCAGGCGTACCTTTGTCTTAATTACTCAGGACATGCATCCAACAAGCTCATTATATCGGTTACTCGCAAATAGCTCAAGCATTCCTGAAGGCATCTGTTTCAACGTCTGTTGTGTAGCACAAAAGTGTCTGTGTCATCATTCCCTTCTGGGAATACACTGTATTGTTCAAGTGATTTCAATAAACTTGTCACATGCCACCTTCCTTCTAAAATAGCTGCATGAATAGGCAGTATAACGTAATATAATTTAACACAGAAGTCTTATGATTAGTCCAGTATTTTTGCATGTATTATCAAAATTCTGTTCTGGAAGTGTTTAAAACATTATAAAGAAAATGTTCCACCAAAGTAACAATAAATGGTAGTTATTAAAAACTAGGAAGCTGAGTGCAGAACTATAACACATTATAATATTTTTTTCTTATCCTATAAGCAATAATATGGTATCGGCACAGTCATTTAGGGGGAGGCAGGTGGGTCTTGGCTTCCTGCTCCACCAACAGACATATGACCGTGACAAACCTACTTATTGCTGCTCTTCAGAGCTGCATGCTGCTACAGCATTTATGGTTCAATGCTTTGGAGAGGCTTCTTCTAAGTTTTGCAGGTTAATAATGTATTAATGTTTTTTTCAGACAGGAAGCCCTTCTTGCTGCCATTAGTGAAAAAGATGCCAATATTGCTCTGCTAGAACTTTCATCCTCTAAGAAGAAGACCCAAGATGAAGTGGCTGCACTGAAACGAGAGAAAGACCGTCTTGTGCAACAGCTCAAGCAGCAGGTGGGTAGAGGAGGGCTATGAAGGAAGCTGGTTAATAAACTGGTGTGAGATTATTATCTTGGTTTATGGAACTAATAAGTATAATCCTGTTGTATGTGGATAGAAAGTACATAAATAATGATTTCAAACCAGCTTCCAGTCATGAAGCCTGCAAAATGAGGTGGGGAAAGAAGGAGTCTCAATGCTGAAGGAAGTTTATTTGTGTCACTGCCTGAGTAGTAAATGTTTGATAGAATATATAGGAAGCTGTGAATGAGAAGGACATTGATTATTATTTTCTGCAGTCACAAATAACCACAGATTCAGGGAAATGTAGTGATACCTCTCTTGATGGTCTGTATTTGCCTTGTTGGGGAAGAAGCATACATGGAAGAGAATTCTCCTTGCTCAAATATGAATGTGTTACACCACACAGTCTCTACTGTGTGATTTCTAATCTGTGACAGGAGGACCATATGCAAACAGCAGCTACTAAAGTAGAATTTGGGAAGCCTTGTGCTTGTGAGAAGATTGGTCCTTTCCTGTTTCTGGCCTCTCCCATTGCTAAGATCTTTTTGTGTTGACACAACAATCAGAAAAAGTGTGTTTCCATTCAAGCGTTTAATACTGTGTTTCAGTATTGAATGCAATGCAAAAAATACACTGCCATTAAAACACAGAGGAAGCAAAAGGCATCTCTGGCAATAACAGATTTAGGATCTGAAAAATCTGTAGATTTTTCTTCAGCACTTCTGGTGGATTTTTCTGAGTTACTCCCTTGCCACATACATAGTAATAGCACATATGCTGCTGCCAATCCAGTATCAACTTCTTCAGTGCCACCGTTTCCATCTTCACAAAGTTTTACATGCAACATTTCATCTGTCAACCAGGTGATTTCTGTTGCTGTCAAAGACAGTAAGACAAAACCTGTTCTGCTTTCCGATAAGGGATTTCTCTCAGTCCTTCTTCCTTAGGAAGCACAAGTAGGTTATTGGCCATGTATTTTGAAGATAACAATTATTTAAGGTTTAATTTAAGAACAGTGATTTTTATTGTTACACCAGATTCAAAATGAGCAAGAAGTATAGTTTACAGTTTTGTATTATTTACTTTTGAGCGACAGTAGTAATTACTCGTCAGCCAGATGACATCCCCCTAGAACAGGATTCAGAAGCAGTCACAGCAGTATAGAGTACTTATTTTCTTCATGTAATTGGCTGTAGGTATAACAGCCTTAATATATATTACTATGCATTCCAAGAGAAATAGGAACTTTATTGTCAGTTCTTGTTGTCCCGAGTTTAAAATCTAGCACTTTCATGCCCCTTGCCCTTCCCAGTTTCCTTCTGATTATCCTTTGTGGACAGATGGAACAATCTTTAGTGTTTTGTGGTGGGTTTTTTTCTGCTGAGAATTTGTGTATATTCAATTCTGTGTTAAGGTTGTGATTATATGTAATGCCTTAGGTTTCATTTAGGTCATTTTTTTAACAAAGTTGTTGTTCATATCATTATTTTTCAGTACTGGCAAGTCTTACAATACCATGTGTGTTCCTGAAAGGACATGGCCATTTCCTTTAAGGATGCCTATTCTAAGTGCTTTTCTGTATAGGTGTGGGATACTTCATTTCCCAGATACACTAAAATCGCAAAGGAGATTAATTTGAAATTCTTCTTGCTATTAAGTGAGACCAGTTCTGAGCTGATGTTGGAGCAATAGTCCTTTTTCAGAAGATTCATTGAAATATCCAAATGCCTTTTGAAGTTTTTTGTTCCAAAACTGGCATCGGCTATAAAGTCTTATCATTTTTTAAGATGGTTTAAGACTGTCATCTAAAAAAAAAAAAAAAAAGAAGAAAGCAGAAAGTAATCTCTTCAACGTATCTGTGCTATGAGTAGTATGAATAGAAGCTATATATAGGTAGTATAAGTATAAATATAAAATCACAGATAATAGGGCTTCAAGGTATTCTCCAGTGCATCCCAAATCCCCAAGGCAGAATATATGTTTATATATAAACAATCGAAACTATACTTGAACCATACCTGAGAAATATTTATTTGACCTAATAGAAATTTGACACATCCTCCCTAAAATCTATCATACATCTTAAGGATGGTTCATCTTTTATCCTTTTTTGTGTGCAGCTTTCAACACATTGGAAGGAAAGCTCTCAAAGTTATTTGTCATGGGACAGTAATACTCACCACCTCTATAAGTTGCAGGGGATCTGAAATCGCATTTATGTTTTTTCAGTACCAATAGTTTTGGTATCTACTTTTTCTGCATCAATTCAAATGATACCAACTGTGACAGCTCCGGAAATAAGACATGGGTCAGAAGAGAAGGCTATGAGATTTTACAGGATCATTACCAATATAGTCAAAGGGAATCTCATTTTTCCGCATGCTTTGCAAATAATCTCTGTGCTTGGCCCTTGCGGTCCTCTTCAGTTATTACAGGTCACCAGCCTCGTATTTTCCAAGAACTGCTGCTTCATCAATTTAAGCTTTCTCTATGTGAACCCTTTTCTGTATCTTGAGAACACAGGTCCATCTGTGTTTGCCAGCCTCCACAGAACTACATAGCATTTCAGGAACTTTCTGAAAGTTTAGCTGCAATTCCTGAATTTACAGTAGAAACTGTTGCTGAAAAACCTTTGAGACTTTCAGATGTATTGAACACAGCTGTTCAAGATGCCAGTTAATCAAGATCTTCTAGAAGGCTTTCAAAAACATTTCTGGAGCCTAAAAAGTATATTCAACCCTTCAAATCCAAAGCTGGGATCCTGACCTCAGTAATTCCTTCCACCTTTAACACTGTTTCAGAGCTGTTGAACTTCCTGATAAGTATGTGGTATTTCAGTCCATCCCATTTCTAGTAAACACCTAGCCTTCATGGTGGGAAAACAGCGTTTTCAGTTGACCGGCAGGCACAGTTGACTAAAACATTTCCATTTCCATGTATGTAGGATGCAAAAAGAAGTGCTGAGCGATATCAGAAGGGGGTGATTTGTGCAAAGAGTTATGCATGCTGTGGTGGGTACCATAGACCTGATTGCTAAATCTCATTGCGAACTGGAGAGAGCCTCTGACAGAGAGAGCTCTTTGGGAAAGGAGCTTTTTGATTACACTGCAGTAGTGTGTGTGAATGGACCCAAGTGTGTATGACAGGATTCGGATTATGCCTTTTCATTGCTTGTGCTGGTTACTGTTGAGTTGCTACAGTAGTTACCACTGTTAGCAAACTGGCTTACTGTTAATTGACCTTTCTTAGAGTGTACAAAGATAAAACTCACTCACAAAACAAAACCTCATTTTACTGATGAGCCTTGATTTACTTCTTAAAAAGAAATAAATATGAGCTTCTTCAGCCCTGCAAATTCAGGTGATTTTTATTTATTTAAAAATATTGGTGAAGACACATGGATTCCTTGAGGAAAGGTGGTATAGATTTTGGAGGACTCTGCAGTTATTCCTTGCTTTAAGTCTCCTTTCTCCCTTCCCAACACTGTCCCATTCCTGGTCACTCGCACAGGAAGGGTATTACTGCGAAAGAGAGGGAAAGAGTCCTGCCAAAGACATTTTGGTTCTTTAATTTCTTTAAGTATGTGTATTAAAATTTGGATGAAGAGAGGCATTTCGGAAAGAGGATATGGCATCAATGTTGTTTTAATTTAGAGTTTCTGGGCTCTGAATTGCAGGAATGTGCCTCAATATAGAGGCCATTTCCTAATGAGGCACTCGGCATTGACCAAGCTTTCCAGTAAATGGAGCTGCCTGTTTCATATTGCTTGTCAGTTTGCATGAGGGATTTTCTCTGTCATCGGAAAGGCAGGCCAATTGCAGGGCAAGGGTCACCAGCTAATGTGGTCCCAATTTACTTCCTCCCAGAGTACTTTGTCTCCGTGAGTAGTTCATGGAGAAGCAGTGGGTTGGGAGGCTGCTTCACCAGAGGGGGCCGGGGCTGATGCAAGAGAACAGAGCTGAAGGGTGGCTAACAAAGTCCAGATGTAGCGTGGTGAGCGCCAGCCAGCGTGCTCACATTATGCACCATACAGAAGCCCCCACGATGTATGTCACACTGGAATTGACGGAGACCCTAGGAGCTTTGGCCTGCATCGGGGCAGCACGTCCACTGCTCATCTGTTAGAAAGTAGCCTGTTTGCCATTTATGCCTTTCCTTGTCAAGCCAAGTTTTAACGATCAGGATATATTTATTTTGTAACAGGGTGAAGCGCTGATCTGTAGCATCGAGTTGCAAAGGGAAGGCATGTCTGAATGGGCTGAGGTTTTCCTGTCTGTGGGCTTTGAGTCTTAAATGGTTGGGGTTTTCTAGTAGGAGCTGTTTGGAGGAAAGGTTGTCATTTTCTGTGTTTGTACAGTGTCTCACACAGTGGGAGCCTGACTTGACCAGCATCCCTAGGCACTACTATGCCATAAATGTTAAGTAATAGTGGTGCAATTTTTAGTAGGCTCTGAACCTTATTGGTGTCCGTTTTCTGAGACTTTGGAGTATTATTCAATTGAGTAGTTTGTAGATTGCTGTATTCTCTTGTATTATTATGTAATGTTTTGTAATTATTCCAGATTGTTTTATAATATACAATAGCAGAAGTTACCAGGAACCAGCTTGATTCGGTGTTACTGATGATGGGATCTCAAAATTTTTATTTGAAGTGGTGTGACTCTAGGTTAGATTAACACTGGACATGTTGTTATTATGCTGCCTTGTTCTAAATAAAAGTAATTTACAGATCGGTTCCTCAGTCTTTAAGAACATGTTGAATTTTGATCCTCTATTTCAGCATGCTCACAGAACCACCCAGCATAAGCTTTCTCCACATATTTCACGAATATACTTTTCTTCTACCACACAGATTTTTAATGAAAAATAATGAATAGTACTGGGCTCAGGACAGAGTTCCATGTAACCCACTTGATTTATTCAGCTATGCCTGTAATCTGTTCTGAAAGACTGTTAGTGAAGGAGACCTTCAGTCTTGAGAAGTCTTTTCTGTGGCTCATCTGTCTTTATCCTTATAATGTCGTTGTGCATCTATAATATCCCTTACTGCAATTTAAGCTCATTACTACTTTTTCTATCTGTTGTGGGTATAGACTATTTCTTTGCACTTTTTAGCAGCCATTTTGGTTTACACAGAGGTATCTCCTATGTGTTACTCTCTAAACTGGGTAGACTCAGTTCTTCTAGTTTTCATGTGTCTTGTTTTCTAGATATCTGATCATTCCAGTTGTTCTTTTTTAGATTAGATTTGATTTGATTTGTGTGATATCTGAAACTGACAAAGCTCAAAATGAGGCCTTTCCTTAGCCGAACTTGTCATGAACATGTCATGTGAGAGTGTTAGGAACCTTAACGGAGTCTTCTAAAACCTGCCCAGTTCCCACAGGTTCCCCAAAATAACCATTAATAGCTTTCGTTATAGTAGATAAACTCTTCCCTAGTATAGTATGGTATGGTATAGCATAGCATAGTATAGTATGGTATAGTATAGTATAGTGTAGTCAGAGCTAGAAAATTGGAAGACATCTGATTTTTTTTGAGTACCATCTCATTTGTTCTTTTCTTTTTCTGACCTAAAATTATGTTCTCTGGGAATGGAAATAATTTTTGTTAGTCACCTAAAGTACAGTTTTTAGTGAAGACTTGACACAGAAAAGACACGAGCACTTTGAGCTTCTTGACTTTATTTTTTGATGGCTTTCGCTTTTGACTGAGTAGATTAACCTTTGTCTTCAGCTTTCTTTTCATTCTAATGTGTACTTTTTCTCCATTAGTACTTCCATCACCTTTCCTGTTCTTGCCACATACACTCTTGCTATTTGCTTATACTTAACTTAGTGAAAAGAGCTCCTTTCTATTTCAGTGAAGGGAGATAAGAAACCTCATGCCGCTGAAAGTATGAGTTATGGAGTTAGCTTGCTTACTATTCAGAGGAATCTTTAATAACTGTCATTCCCTTCTACTCTATATCCTCATCAAGATCATTCCTTCCTCTTTGGGCCAGCATGAATTTGAGGGGCTGTTATTCACCATTCTCATAAATTGAGAGGAATTATTTGGTGATGACTAGTAGTATTAATAGTTAGCATTTATGCAATATTTAATATGTATTTCATCCAGTGATGCAAGTCCCAAAGCTGTTTTCTCTGTGCTACTTCGTGCTTCTTCCCTGCAAAGATTTTGGCTGGCTTTCCTTATGAGCTCAAGGTACTGCAGAGATGTGTTTCTCAAGTAAACGTGGTGGTTCATAGGATCATGAGGAAAAGGAAAGAATTTTAGATTCCAGAATAGCTTCGCCCCCTGAAAATGCTATTTTTCCACTGTTACTGGTTTCCCTGGAAACCCAGCACACTGACACCTGACACTCCTCTGCTGTGAACTTTTCCAAAGTGAAGTTCCACTGGTTGGAGTCATTTCTCTTTGTAACAGGAGAATGTAAAACAGGTCAAAGGAGACTGACAGGCAAGCATTTTCCTCTTACTGCCGCAGAGCTGTATCAGCATGACCACACTTCTGGCAGTTTTTATTACCACCCTGCCTGATGAAATAATACAGATTCTGTGAGGCATGCAGTTAGTCTTTGCTTTGCCTTAGCTGCCCTGATTTGAAACCATGTCTGATGAGAGTGATTACCCTATTAGCAAATGAATTTCCTCTTCAGGTGACATGGAAACAATCACGGCAGGTAATTGCTGATGTAGTGCTGTTTCTGTGACAGAGCTACCGTTGTTCTCTGAAGGCATCTGAGAGGCCCCGGCAGTGTGATGGTGCCCACGGAAGTTTAATAAGCAGAGATACCTCTCAAACCACTGTCTGAAGGGGACCTAAGAAATCTAGGAAGATGTATTTAAGTTGTCTGAGGGGGGTGGTGTTGTCTTCGTTATAGCTGAGAAAGCAAAGTAAAAGTTAATGTTTGAAACAAATTATGAGATTCAAGACACTTGAATCCATCTTTGTTTATTGATCCCTTCACCACAGTACCCACATACTTGCACTAGCAAAAGTGGAAATAGATGCAAAAGCGGGGAAAGAAAACCTATGTGATAAGAAATTTTAGAACAGGCAGATGAGTTTGAATGGGACTTGAATATCAGAGGTTCCTGCATGTATTAGGCGGAACAGAAGGTGCTCTGTGAATTCTGGTATTCTCTGGATGTCAGGTTAACTTATTTGAAACAGCAACAGACAGATTAACATACTTTGTCAGGAAATGTTCAAGGAATAATGAAGCATTTGGAGAACTATTGTCACCTGTAGTAGACTTGTTACATAAAGAGTGCAGTCGCAGCCTCATTTACACACTGGTGGTATGTAGACTCAGTACAGAGGCCTATTTTTTCAGGTTCTTGTACCCATCACAGCCTGTAGGGTCAAATGCAGATTTATGAAATTTGAATCTACTGGCTTTAATATACAAAGGTGCCAAAATATATAGGTTTTGTAGTATATTCTTAGCTATACTGACAGTCTAGCTGGCATAAATGTGAGCGGGCAGAAGTGGGGGAAATCACTGTACAGTTCCTATTCAGGAAGCTATGGGACTAGAAACAGGAGAAGTTTCTGAGTGAAGTGAATATATATCCACTAATTGGCTCTCATCAAGCATTGCCAGCTGTCAAATTTAAGCATCGTGGCTTTTGTCGAAGGCCTGTAATCCACCCAGATTATCAATCATAGTGCTGCTTGTTTTGCCAGGCTTTGCTCCTCAGTAATTGTTTCTGTCAAAGGGGGATCTCTGCCAGGAGCAGACCCCAGCACCCTGACAGCAGCCAAACAGGCACAGAAAAAGCCAGGCTTTGTCATGTCCTTGAACACTGCTTCCTGAAGCGCAGCACAAGAAGCCCTCACAGATTAAAAGAAATCACCTTCTCCATGTAATGTTCTCCAGACTTTTTTCCCATCATTTTTAATCATAGATTACCACAGTAACAGCACTCGGTGCAGCGTCAACAGTCTTTTCTAGGGCAGCATTTCATCTTCCCTTGGTATTACTTACACTCTCATTCCCCTCTCCCTCCTCCTTTTACCTTTTTTACCCTCTGCCTCTTGTATTACTAAATAATAATGTATGTTCAAGTGAGCCTCTTGCGGTCACTGGCCTCATGGTGCCAGAGAAGGGAACTGCCTGTTGGCCCTTCTGTAGACAGCCACGTCTGCTTTCTCTTTGTGCCTTCACTCATGTCTCAGCTGTTTCAGGACATGGCAATGGCAGCTATGCAGGTTTGCTTGAAGGGGAAGGTTGTTTGCCTCACTGAGAGATTGAGCTTTAAGATTAATAAAAGTACTTTGGACTTCAAATGACAATACAGTACCTCCTACCTTTTCTTTCTAGGCATTTGTTACATTTTAAAAAGTATTCTGTGGACTATTACTTCCCAAGTTCAATCTCAGTTTTCAAAAACCGGTTTCATTCTATTAGAAATATTCCTCCATTTATTGAATATATTAAGATATTCATATTACAGTTTTACAGCTTTGCGATTCACTAAAACTTGACACAAATAAATGTAAATTATTGGATAGTTGCTGACAGCGTCTACTGACACATTTACAGTATCTCTCATTCAGGATTATGAACCCCTATACTATGTTTAAGCAGTGTTGTCCCTGAGTAGAAAATCAGGATTGCTGGACAAGTCTAGGTTAGCAGTTAAGAGACGCTATATCCCATTTCTGTAAGTGACAACCACTCTGCTGGTGTTTGGTATATCAGTTATAATTGTTAAGCCTACACTAGGAGGACCAGGCTTGTTAGTGGCATTAAAGAGTTAAGTACACTGGGTAATTTTGAGTTTCTCCAGAAGGCTGCATTAGGAAATCTAATTTTGGGCCTAAAAAATAATAATTCCTTTGTCTGTGAATAGTATTTCTGGACATTAGTGAAATGTAAATACAGTCACTGTCATTTCACATCACAGTTGTACTGCATGGTGGTGATTTTCCATAGTTTATTGTGGCACAAACTGCTGATCTGACAGGCACTGGTTTTCAGTTAAATAAAGAGAATATATTAAAACAGGTCTTTTTAATACATACCTCCAACTGAGCATTTAGGTATTTATTTCTGCAAGAGTTCTGTGCTCCAAATTTTATCCTCAGTTTCTGACAGCTTTGTGTTAGCTGGTGAGTTTGTGAGAGAGATGCAAAAGCTCGGAAAGAACATTTTAGAAGAGCTCAAGATTGCCAATAGCTGTTCATTCACAGAATAAAATTATGGGTGCATCTTCTTTTGCTTAACTTCTACGGTTTGTGGGGTGGTTGGGAAGGACCCGTACATGACTACTCCCTGTTTGTTGTCCAGTGGCAGGATGTGCCTCAGGGGTAAAATATTTGAGACTTCACGACAATCGGTTCTTGTGGCTGGGTTGGTTTGGCATCACTCTTTTGGTATTTGAATTGATGATGTTTGAAGGCTGACCGGAAAATACAGTCAGTTTATGATTACATTTAATCTTGTCATGTAGACACATTGTTCAGGGAACTCTGAAGTTTTGGTGACAGAGAGGATTCCACTTAAACATGTAAGTAATCTTGATGAGATAAACCTGTGAATATATTTTGTTTGAAGAAACAGGAATTTCACATCGAAATTTCAGATGCAAGAAGATTTTGAATTACTTCCTTGAATGCAGTAAAAATACTGTGGTTTTCCAAGATGAATGTGTAACCATCTTTACTGATATTTCATTGATGGATACTACTTTTTCTGTATTAAATTATTCCCATTTGTTTGGGCTGTTTTACCTGGAACTGGCAATTGTCTAGAAGACACACATATCCCTTTACCGCATCTCCATCCAAAATGTGCCAACTTGGTACTTTATGCTTATCTGTTCCTACATTTATTGGCACTATTCCCCAGGGAACACACAAGACACTGAACAGTTTCACACTGAAGCAATGAAGTAAGACTTTATTTATGGTTACTTCTCTTTGGATGAGAAGCCTAAAGAACATGTGACTTTAACAAATATCTTACATAAAAAGCAATTCACACGTTGATAGTCAGTAGAAAGGTAGTGGCAGAAAGCTGAAAGGTATTTTAACCAGCTTCAGTGTTGGTTTTAACTTGTTAAGATCTGTAACTGGCAAGGTGTTATATGATGCAAGTGTGTTCCAAAAACATGTAAGGAGAAGGTGAAGTCAGAGATATGAGGTGACTGATGGTTTCATAAGCTAAATATGTAGGAAGTTTGAAGTAGATTACAGATGAACAGTTGTATGACTTAATATGTCAGTGATGTGTTCTTTACTTGTAGGAGCAATGATGGAAAGGATTGTGCATCTAGAAATATGTAATGAAAATTAATGACATATAAGATAGAATGTATTGCATGTTTGGGATTTCACTGTGTTATTTTGGGGATGACATAATAAATCAGTGCTTGCTTTGCTTGAGAAGAGAAAAATACAGTCTCTGCAACAGAGAATTTTAATCCCCACCATCTTAAAACTGGATAATGAAACAATTAAATCTTAACTGTACAGAATGAACTTCAGCTTCAGTAAATAGTGAGCTGTTGATGAACAGTGGTCTCAGGTATTTTTGAGCTTATATACTGAAATACCTCTCAGTCTACAGATACTTTTTTTCTCATCCACTGTATTAAGATCCTTCTAATTCTGAAAATAATTTCCCTTTTTGAAACAGTCTGATTAAGCCTAGTCCAGTACACCATATCTCAGGCTAATGAATAGGTAATGCAGGGGAAAATAGAAGTTTCATGTTGCAGTTGGAAATACAAGATATGTGCTGTCAGTTAGGACTAGTTTCTTGATACTAACCCTTCAGTAATTTACGTATCAAGATGTGGAAATTGATAGGCTAGTATATTGCATTTATCAAAAGGAGACATAGATTTATGAAATTAGGCATCAGTTACTTGTGATAGCTTCTGCAATGGACAGGTGCTGATGGCTGCAGATTGCCTTCAGTTCTGTTAAATTCATGTTGTTGTGTTCTAAAGAATACAAGTCTTAAAAAAATTACTATTCATGTTTTGGTGCTGAATAAATTATGCATTTTACTCCTTGATAAGTACATGCTGTTTTCTGCGCTCCTTTTCTAAGATGAGAAAATATTCACAACCAAAGAAAAAATGTGTAGTTTTTCCCTAGAGGTAATGTTTTTGCCACTTGGTATTTGTGAATGTGTGTAGGAAGGGGGTGGCTATTTTTCTGCTGGCTGCTAACTTGGGAAGCTGTGAGGAGTCTGGTAACAGCTGCCAGCTCTGAAAGATACAAGATGAGAAAGTTGATACTGATGGAGATCCTGCTTCCAGGCCCTCCCTTGAGCGGGGATCTGCAAATGAGGCCGTCAAATACGAGGTAGTGATATCTGGCAGATCATCTTTAGAGCAGTTGTGTTCTGCTGTCTCTGAACGGATCTGTTTCTGTCTGCCATTCTTTGCCTTAAATGTGGTACCAAAGGTTTTGAGTCTTTTCAGTACCAAGAAATGCTTTCAGGGATTAGCCCAAGATTGTGCATAAAGACAAAATAAGTCTCAAACTCAGTTATCAAAACATTGCTGATTGATTTTACTTAGCATAATCAAACATTTATCATGTGGATATAAGATCAATTTGCTGGTTTCCAATATGAGTAAATTCACCTTTGCAAGAACATGTTGCATAATTCTAGGTTGCCAGTAGTATAGGTGAATAGTACCATAGAAAAGCTACCATAAAGCTTTAGTCTCCAAATATGTATTGAACTCTGATCACAGTATTGGTGCCTGTGGGAAGTAATTGTCTTTTGTGTCACATACAGCCCAGGTTAAGGAGTAGCCATTTTATTAGGGTGTTTGTTCTCTTTGAGCACAACTTTACAGTCACAGAACTTAGGCTTTTATTCTCTTTCTGTTTACTGCCAATTCCTGTCTGTCTTAGTGTGAATACAAATATTTCCTGTAGTTGAGTAAACAAAAAAAAAAAGGGAGCTCTCACAGCTCACTCCAGCCAAGTTCTTCTTAGGATCTGAATAACCCAGGTATTTCTTGTTTTTACAGTGGATTTTTATTTGGAGGGGGGAAACTTTACTCTTTTAAACATTCAATTTCACCACTGTATCACACTTAATCCTTTTAATACTTTAAGAAATTACATTTCTCACTTTTTTCACATAAACCTGAAATGTAACTGTAATTTCTGATACCGAGCCAATGTGCCCTCCATCTCCAAAACACTAGTAGATATAATCTTGGCTTCGCCTTCTTTATTAGAGCTAGCAACCCAAACTTCTGCCAACTGCTGATATTAATGGTGTTGAAAAAATAATAAAAGCAATGTAGTGATCCTTAAGAACACACACATACCTAAGTTGTTTAAAATTCAAAGACTGCATGGGTTTATTTGTTTTGTGGAAGTAATAATTACTGTACCTTCTCATTGTAGGTTTTTTCTTTTTTTCTTTTTTATTAAGGGAAAATATATTTATTTATACACACAGATCTTCATTTTGTGCACCTTTCAAGTCTCTTCCATATCTCATGGAGACACAGGCAAGGTATCAGAATGTTCTTCTGGACTGGAAAGAGGATTCACTGATTTTGAGGGAAGGATCTACAGACTGGGAAGTGCAGACTAAGACTAGTTGCTTATTGTCCATCCCTATCCTTTTCATCACTGTCAGACGATGAAAAGATTTCTTGATGTCTCTTCCTCCTTTCTTCCCCCTCTTCCTGATTACCCAGAGTAGCTAGTCCTTCTCCATTGTCAGCCAACAATCTGGTTTATGATACAAAGAGGGCTTAAAAAATAGGAAGGCTTCCTTGTTTCCTTCTAAGTCTGCTGGTTGCAAATAAATCAGTTGAGATTGCCCCTGTGCTGTTCATTCATCTCTATTTCTTCATCTGCTTTGTCAGGGCTCTTTAATGTGTGGCATCACCTGTCTTTACAAAGTTTACAAAGTCATTTACAAAGTTTAATGACTTTGCAGTAAGAGGATTAAGGGGAAAACACCAGAGGTATGACTAGCTGTTTTTTCATCTTGTTCCACACACCTTTTTCTTTGGTGGTTCTATAGCAGAGATGGAATTTTCTAAGATTTTTTTGTAAGTTTAACAGTGTGCTTTATGGTACCCATTGGGTGGGCCTCTATTCAAGTGTAATGGTGTAATATAATGTAAATCACAAAAGGACAACAGATCAGGAATAGAGCAGGCAATGGTGGGAATACTGTCTGAAATGCAGACACCTTAGAGAAATTCATCTGACCAAACTGACACATGTCTACCCATTGTGTGCCATGAATTTAGTAGAAAGCAAAAGAACTTCTTTCCTTGGTAAGATTGATTTTGGTACAAATGCAGCAGAAAATCTGAATGTTTCTTCAGTCTTTCCAGCTAGTGCTGTTATCTAAGCTTTGATGCAGACTTAATGGGAAAAATCAACCTCTGCGGAAAGAAAAAGAAAAAAAAAGTTGGTTTATTATGATCCTCCTTGCTTCTGTACTGCGAGCAAGAGCAGGGCAAATGGACAGGAATCATCTGTCCAGCTCTGTACTGCACATGTGTTGCTGTGTGCTTGGGCAGGAATCCTGCCTCTGTGGACCAAACACAGGGACAGTGTGGATGGACAGGAATCCTGTGTCTGCAGACCACACGCGCAGATGGTGTGGACAGACAGGAATGTAATGTCTGCATGTTTGTATGGAACTTATGAGGCAGGGCTCTTCTACGTGGATGTCAACCCTAATAATTGGCCGTACAGAGAAAGTTCTTTAGCTTTAATTTAGTTTGGGGTAGCAAAGCTCTTTTGGTTGTCAAAGGAAATACCCTTTCAACTCTTCCCTCCAGCAGTTACCGTGAAGGATTTTGCCTAGATTCAAAGATGAATGTGAGGCAGAAAAAGAATAATATTGGGTGTCTTTTTCTTTTCTACACAACAGCTTTTAAAATTAATTTCAGGACAAGCATAAATAGTCTTGAGGTTTCATTGTGGTTTTGTTTTTTGGGTTGCTTTTTTTAAGTTGCTATCAACACTGTTTATATCATGTAGACACAGACACATTCATGTATACACCCAGAGCTGGGTTCTGGGCAGTTACAGACAGTCTGTGTTGAGATGATACTGAGCAGCTCACATCACTTTAGCATCTAGGAATTTGTATCTGTACATAACTACTTTTTTTGCTAAGAACAGCATGTATAGAGGGGGGCTACTATTAACAACTCTTTGAAGCTGCAGGCACATGCAGTTGAAGTGGTAAGTCATTTAACAATAAAAATAGGTAAGGCTAAAAGACCTGTGGTAAAAACACTGGTATATACCTTCCAAAAGTAAAAATACCTGGATAAAGGAATGTTTTTATTATGTTTATTCTAAAGACACCGTCACAGCAGACAAAGTATTGAAAACTTCCAGATTACTTTAACTAGGAAAAGAATATGTAGATACACGTGAGCAGATGGCCTGCAAATGTTTTTGTCAAAGCAGGGGATGATGACTAGGTTTTAAGATTTTACGGTAGCATGCATCTTGTATATAAATTCCTGGATGAGATTTTGCCAATCAGTTTTCATAGGTATGAGTGAACAGAGAAACTTTCTGATTTCAGACTAAGAGAAAGACTAAAAGAAAAAGTAGAATGACTAAGGCAGTTGTGTTATACAGGAAGGTTTGTGAAATTGAGCATATGCAAGTGGATTGATTTTGGAAAGGAGAACCAAATAGAATAACAAAGGAAAGAGGAGCAGAGTAAGGTAGACAAGAGTAAGATGAGCAGGGTGTGGAGTGAACCTGAAGTGAAAAGGGAAGGAGAAATTTTGAGTAAGTAGTCATAACAAAACAGGAGTCCTGTCAACTTATGTCAAACAAAGGTTGTTCTATTTTTGATAGAAGTATTTGTCTGTTCAATGGGATACAGCATAGGTAATTTAGGGATTTTGCCTTCAGATATTTATATATTTATAAGACTAACCTTGCCTCCGATGCTTGGTGTTGTTGGTGCTTAAACTGCACAAGTTTAAGGTAATCACAGGATCATTATTATGTTGGAATGCATTTCCAACCTTAACATAACCTGAGATATCTTTTACATTTTGCTTTGTAAAACACATGTATCACCAGCCTATCAAAGTCTTTAGGGAGTATTTATGCTCCAAAGTACATTTGAGCTTTTTTTTTCCTTGCTGGTTTTTTGTCTTTGGTTTTCTCTCAATTGATAAAATATGACATTTTTAGCTTGGATCCACAAACACACCATGAGAGGGGAAAAATGAGCAAGGGGAGAAGTAGTCAGGAATTTTCACCAGTTTGGGTAATGAGGACCATGACAAAGACTGGTACTTCCTTTCATGTTATTACAGAAGTAACATTTCACTTTTTTGTTCAAGTGAGTTATCTTTGGTTGTGTGTATCAAAGTAGGTTAAAGAGACTAGATAAACTGTACATATTAAACGTTCTAGCAGACACATGGACTAAACATGAGAGACTTGTTGCTGTTCGCTTGGGAATTTGTAGCAATTCAGCCTCCCAGAATCTTAGAGAAAGGCATGGAGCATGGTATCGGAAAATTCTACTTCTATGTGACATTTAGTGCAAGGATATATTGAGAGACTGCATCCAAACCCTTACAACTTGAACAAAACATGCTTGTTTGGACCAGCTTTTATCCTAGAGTCTTCCAAAGAAGAGTTTAACGGACAGTGCTAGCCACCTGCTTAGTTGAGCTGTAGTTCCCACCAAGTGACTTTTCAGTTTATTGACCATTTTCAACCAAATTTTACAGAGGGAAAGAAATCTCAAAGACTGTGTAACTTACAGGAAGTTAGTTAACATCCACAGCTGTGTAGAGGCGAAAAAACCTGAAGTAGTGCTCCCACACAGAGAAAGGCAAGAAGAATTGAGCTGTGCTATATTTTGTTTGGCAGTAGCATACACATATGGCTGGCCATTCAGGACATACTTTCGCACTGGTTCCAGCTGACTCTTGCCTGGAGACACCATGGGGGAGGCAGGCTAGAGAAAGAAATTATTGTAGGGTTGAAGGCCATGCTTAGATGTAGAATACAAATCCAAAGCACACAGATTTCATTAGCCAGCATAAAGTGGGTAATAAAGTGGACTTCTATGCTCTTCAAGGGTAGCCATGCTGTCTGCCAAAGAAATCAGTTCTTAATTGATTAAAGAAGTAATGAAGGCAGCACAATAGATGGAGAGTGGATGTAGCAGCATGATTTAGCAAAAAGCAGTTGCTGTTAAGCTAATTTAAATAAATGAGTCTTTTCTGCTTTCAGGGCATGTGGCAGCAAAGAATACTGATCGTATATTCTCTGGCAGGAAATTCTGCAGTAAGGCCCTTCTTTGCCATGGCATGGAACCGAGGTCAGATTTGCCCTAACAAACTGCACCATAGGGCAGGCTTGTAACACAAAAAAAAAATACTTACCTGCTTGCTTTAAACCTACAGTATGTAATTTTATATGCTCACTACTGGAATGTGAATATAACCAGTTCTCTTATTTCATCCTAAGAATTAAAACAGCAGCTCATTTTGCTTGCTGTTTCTATCTTCAGATCATTTGATTAAATTTCATTAAATAATTTTGTCAGTTTTGTGTGGTGTGAGGGATCCAGGATTCTTTGAATACGTTGTCACAGGACACCATTTGTCCTTTTGATCCTGCCTGAAAGGTTTTTTTGATGCATAGGCCACAGAGTCAGTATAAATTAGGTTTACAATATGGTGGTAAACTTTGTCAGACTCCAGCCCTTGCTCAGATATCTTTGAGGTACAGGAAAACACACCTTAATAATGTTTCTGCCTAAGAGCCTTACATGCAGTGGAAGGATGCCAAAGAACTAACATAGTTGGTTTTTTCTCCCGAGTAGTTAACCATGAGAGAAGAAGATTTTTAGTTTTCTTTTAAAGCTGGGACTGGGCAGATTCCAGCTGTTATGAAGCAAATAATTGAGAAAGGTAGTTCTGTTACCACTGATTGGTCGATCTTAAACGCAGCCTGAGGTATCTCTGAAGAGAGTACAAGAGAGCTACAGGAACATATACTGTAATGTTTATGTGGTGTAACACAATAAGGAATCCCAAACACAAGATCTGGATTGTCTTTTGTGTTGTTGTTTGTGGGGTTTTTTATACAGGAATCAGAGCAATAGATTTCAATAAACTTTGTTATCAGGCAAACCCATAGTTAACTATTTGTTCATCTCCTAAGGTTTTTAAATCCATACACATATACCTACATATTTCAAGCCTTTGAAAGAATTCCATATATTCATGATATGCCTCTTTTAGTGTAGTTCATGGGGTTTTGAATATGAATTCCCCAGAATTACTTTCTCTGTAATTATCACATGGGGAGATGAGCAGAAAAATGAAATCATTAAACATAGAAATTAACTGGACTGATAAAGTGTTTCACTTTACAATGTAATATTGCTGTAACTTTGCCAACAGTTCATGCAGAAGCCAGTATCTCAGGTAGAATCTGTGTTAAATCCTGCAGGCTTTGACAAATCCCAGCAGCTGCGCATTGCATGCGCCCTTTGTTTGGCTCACAAAAACACCGGCTCCAGGATGTTCAGAACTGTAGTAATGGGAATGGTTTTCATTTGTATGCAACTGAACATTGTGTTTGTTCGCTGCTGATAGAGGAATCTCAGTTCCTAAAAGGAAAGTCAGACCAAACTAATGATGGGTCTTTTAAACCTTACAAACAAAAATGACAATGCAGCATGTACCATCCCTTCACAAATTTGAAAAATGTCTCCGGGTAGCATGAATGGGAAGGGGGTGTCAAGTAAAATACTTTAAATCTTTCAGAGACCCTGTGCTCAAGGTAGAAGCTCAGGTTAGGTGTGTATTCAAGGTAGGTATAGATATACTCAAGGTAGTTACGCAGGGCATCACATTCTAATAACAGGCCAGGAGGGATTATTCTTCCTGTGTTTCTGACAGCCAGATTCCAGCAGGGAGCTGGTTAGATATTTACAGGGAGTATGGCTTCACTGTGTGTTTTCAGCAAATAGAAAAGCACTACCTGAATTTCTTTGCAAGAACGTAATTTTCAGAGATACTGAATTTGGCATGCGACTTTGAAAAACAAAATCGCCTGAGTTTCTCCATTATATTTCTATGTTAATAGTGGTAAAAGGTTTCTAAACTGTTTCATTTGCATGTGTGTGCTTCCAGTGAAACACTCAACTCAGATTGAAATGGGATGACTCCTTTAACTTACTGACATACTGTCTCCACCACATATCCATTTGTCACAAGTACAATCATTATATTAATGTTTACTTAATGCGGGTCTTTTTAAACTCTACATTAAAGGATTAATACAGCTTGTTTAGACTGGTTGGCAAAGCCAGAAATTACCCTACGCAAATATTTTACAAAAAATGAGAAAGTAGCCACTGATGTCATGGTTTCTGCTGTGTTGCGTGGGGGAGAAACAGATTTGATGTGAACTCTTTGAGTAAGTTACTGTAATGAGAGGGTGAAGCAGACTAGATTAATATAGCAAATGCACAGCTTATGAACTAGTGTCTGCTGTTTATTAGAGGGCTTGCCTAAGCGATACAGAAATGTGTGATTCCTACAAATAAAATTTAGTTTCAAAAACTTGCCAGGGTAACGGTTACCAGAATACTAGCTATCCTGCAGAAATGCTTAAGAAAGGTATGTATTCTCATTATAACATACACCTTAGTGCAAGCTTTCAAATAAAAACATTCTCTAAAATATATTATAAATATTGCCTGTAGTTAAATCCATGGGTTTCAAATTTATATGTGGAATTCCATTCTAAAGAGTTTGTCAGACCTGGGCAGGACTCCTCTAGGTTTTACCAGCTATATTCCAGACTATGCCTCTGACTTTCCCCTACACTTTGTGGATCAGTATCAGTTCTGGTTTTTCTTATGTAGCAATTTAAGTGTGATAAGATCTATTAATTTGGTCTTTAGGGTGGAGGTGCACAAACAAGGTACGGGTATAGCCTGCAGTGAACATAAAATAACGTACTTGTAGGAACCTACAGGTGAGAGTGTGCTTGGAAGGAGTACATTCATGAAGGAGGAACTTAGTGCTGCTTAAACAAAATTCACCATGGCTACAGTTTTGGCAGCTAAAATATTATACATGTGTTGTTTGGAATGAAGGTTTTCAGGTGTTGGTTGCGTTAGAAATAGTCTACTCCATGGCAATTTCCTTGTTTACCCAAACATTTAGTGATTATACAATACAGGCAGAAATAAACTGTATGATAACTAGAAAAAGCATGGTGAAAATATTGTGAAATCCCTGCAGGACCATGAAACAGCAAAAGAAAAGAGAGCATGTTTAAAAGAAGTGCTGATGCTGACCAGTCACATTTAAGATTAAAACAAGTTTATCTCATACTTTCTCTGGTGTTTTTTTCTTTTAATATAACTGCCTGCTGTAGCAAGGGATAGGGCAGAGGCCAGGGTTGAATAATGACAAGAAGCAAGAAGGGCATTAAGAATAAGTATATCAGAGAGGCAAAAGGACAATTGCAGAAGTTCTGGGATGAAAAAGAGGGATGGTGAGCAAGATCTGATAACACTGGAGTATAGCCTAATATATAACCAGAGAAAGTTGGGGTTTTTTTAGATACAGTGCCCTTGCAAATGTTGTGCTTTAGACCTGTGGTTCACAGACCTTATGTGGCAAGTTCTCCACAGTCATTCCCGGCTTTCAGTTAGGAGCTTGAGAGTGTGGGATGGCTCTTTAGTAATTTTGAGAGTTGACAGTAGTCTGAAGGGTTTGGGACTGTTCTTTTGCACAGTGATTATTGGGAGACTTGTTAAGAGCATTGTTAAGGGCTTTGACAAGGTGTGGGGGTTCGGCAGGGGAGAGGGCAGTGATTGGAGGGCAAGGAATAAGGTTACAAAATCTGTTCTGTTAAAAAAAAACAACCAACAAGAAACGTTCTGGGGAAAAAAAAAATCAAGAAACTATTCAGTTGTGGAGTTTTGTCCTGCTTTTTGCGTTATAGCATTTTATCTTCACATGCATGGAGAAGGTACCTGTAATGGTACATGTTATTTTTTAAGCAAAAATTTGGATCTGATGTCCAGTTCTTATCATCACTAGTTCTGCTTACAAGCTCTGGAGGTTTTAGACAAAAGCACTCCTGACACAACCGATTTGTCTGCACTGCTCATTTATTTTCTCATAGGACACTGTGGTTAAACCACTTTGTTGTTCATACTTTTTACAGTGATGTAGAAATGTTTGCCCTAGGATCTGAGCCATAACCTCATAAGGTGGGAGAGGTTTGTATAACAGTGCCATGACAAAGCAGTTCAGGACTGCAGGATGTTGGAGTGGTTCCCCACAGTAAAGTAAACGGTTTGTTTTAAAATCATTGCAACAGCCATATGCTCTAGAAATTTCCATCCTTTTGAACATTTTTTTCTGGAGAGGAGCAGTAGGAGAAAAACTGAGTTCATATATTTCCAGTTATTTTAAAAACTTCCAATTAGAAGTTCATCAGTTAGTATTCCAGTCCTAAGTAGAAGCTTTTTATTTGTTTGACATAAAGAGAATTAGAAAAATATTATACTATATTATATTTGCAACACTGCTTAGAATTTTAATGTTGGAAAATATTTTTTGGTGGTATTGTCAGGAAATAAACTACTTTTCTTCCATCTCTTGATTTTTGCATAATTCCAATGATACATGCATAGATTAGTTCCTGTAGTGAAATCACAATACTGATCTGGGGGGTTTCTTGCCAAGACTTGTATATCACAAACATGCACTCTTATATTAACAGCAGAAGCAGTAGAAGGTCAGGCTGGATTAAAAGGGGAACACAGAAAAGGTTCTTCTTGGTGAACTGATGCTGTGTGATTATAATCATCAGGATGCTGCAGAAATTGTTCTGGGTTAAAATGGTCAACAGGTAGTAATGAAGCTAAGCAGCTAAATCATATTTAACAAGTAGGAGGAATTTTAGAACTTAGCTCCCTCTTGAAAACTCCAGCCTTGATAGCTGGAAAATTATCTGAAGATTAAAGGTCCAAATAATAGGGTATTGCAGCATATTTTAGATTGGAGTGGACCTCTGCGTCCAACCACCTGCTGAGAGCATCACTGGCTAGAGCAGTTTGCTCAAGGCCTTGTCCAGTCACAGGTTTGCTCTCTGGAAGGATGGAGATGCCACAGCCTGTTGGCAGCCCATTCTGGTGTTTGATCAGCCTCATTACGAAAAAAACATTCCTGATCTCTAATGAGAATTTTGTGTGTTCTGATTTATATCCATTGTCTCCTGTCCCATCCTCTCCAGGAGGAGTGTGTCTTCATCTTCTCTGTTTCCTCTTATCAAGTAACTAAAGAAGCCTCCTCTTTTTCAGGCTAAACCAGCCCAGTTCTCTCAGCTTCTTTTCATACCTCCTGCCCAGTAATAGTAGGTTGTTCTACTTGAAGTAACAGAAGTACACAACTTCTTCAGTTCCACTTCAGAATTTTCTGTGAGGGATACTGTGCTTTGAATGTTTAGATCTTTATATTCTTCTCTTCCTGTATTAGTGCGAACATGGGGGGGGGTTCATACAGTATTGTAAAACATGCTGCCTTTCTCTGGGAAGAGCTACTTTGTCTCTCAGAGAAGTTAATGTGCTGTACTAACTTCTGCTAAACGTCTGGGGTTTAATAGATTTTTTTCTACATACATGCTGAAAGGTATGTAAGAAGTTATTATTTCTTATCAAAACCAAAAATTTCCAAAGAAATATGAAATCATTTAAAATCAGTACCTCTCATTGTAAAGAAGAAATTGTTAAAGAGCCAACCTTAAATTTAATAAAGTAATAAACGAGGAGAAAGCGCCTTTACAGTAAACTGGTTGTTTAAGTATTGATGCACATTGTTTCAAGTAGTGATTTATGAATGATGAGTCAGACTTGGAATTCAAAACTTGTTTGACAAAACAGAGCAAACAATATAAAGATTTTGTGTGATTAAATTGCTTATTGCTTAAGCTCAATTTACTATTAGCTTTTGTTAAATTAATCCAAAAGAAAATTAAATCCAGATTCAAACCCTGGACTTTTTCTGTAGTGATTCGAGTACAGCCAAATAGAATCTGCATTCTCTAGCCTTGAGATGCTCATTAAAATTAGAGTTTTCAGTAAGAAACCACACAGTTGTGAAGGGATTGAATCAACAGCTGGCATTTCTACAATGAGCTTAGAGCTTTCATTTAAGACATTTTGGTTTAGTGCACCTCTGATGATTTAATATATCTAGCTGTGCATAATTTACTGTCTATCATACCGAACATAGGTCTGCCTAAGCCTTTTTTTTTTTTTTGGATTTCATAAAGCTCAAAACAGGGCTTTGTCTACCTCATGAGCTGGGAGGAAAGATGCTGCCGTTCCATTTGGGATCTGCTCCAGGTGTGGGTGCCCAGTGAAAGTGGCTCCCAGATAACCTGAAGTGAAGCAGCTGACTCCGGGAAAGCAGTTCACTCTGCAGGACCCCAGACCCAGCTGTTTTGTAGTCCCCTCCAGGCTACTGCTGGAGTGTCATTGCTGCCTGAATGGTCTTTGCAAGCCCTGCTGGGAGGTGGGACGTTTTGCCCACGGGGACTTCTTTCTTCTTTCCTTGTTAGTGTGCATGCACATGTGCGTGTGTGTGTGTGTGTGTGTGTGTGTTTGTAGGTGCCTGGGGACCTCATTACAGGATAGTATTTTAAAAGGTCTTGATCTCTCAAACGCTGTCCTTTGCAGACACAGGCATATAGTAGTGTATTTTAACATTCATCACAATTGCTTAACTAGAATGGTAATGTTAAGGTAAGGTATTCCATTTATTCTTACACAATTTATTTTATATTTTGTGTTTTTAAACATTAAATATCCTCCGGAACTTGAATTTTTCTGATAAGTTGAAGAAAAGCTAAGAAACTTGTTTCGTATCTTCTTCTTTGCTTGACTGTAAGCAGTTTCTAATTTTCTAAATATTTATTATGTCACCTGTTCTTCCCAAAGACTTATTTATTAATGTTTTCATTTCCTCACAGGAAAGCTTTTCTATAATTCACGTTTTGCTGACTAGTCTCAGAATTTTCCTACTCTTTGGTATGTCAGTTGAAAACTGATTGGCATATTGAAACTGGATGGACTTCTTAAGTAATAACCTATTTTCAGCCTGTTTACTTTTTGTTTTTTAAACTTATTTCTGCTTTTGTTGGCTTTTTTTAACTGACTTGGGGACATCTTCATTTAATTGCTCTCCAGGTTGGTGTTTGAACCTTAACTCCAAGGGTCTATAAGAAGAAATTTATTTCTTTGTACACACATGTACAAAGTTATAGTAAGGTACAAGTCAGATGAGCCTCTTAATTACAAAACTCAAAGTGAAGTGGTTGGAATGTGTCTCCCAGGTTTTTTTATCTCTCTACATGCGTGTGTCCTATTTTTTTCCATGTGTAGATTTTGGATACACAGGATAGCATAAATACCCTATTCCTTGTAGTCCCTGTGATCATCACATTAGAAGGTAGACTGAGATTCTTTCTTTTTTTTTTTAATAGACTCAGAACCGTATGAAGCTGATGGCTGACAACTATGAGGATGACCACCTCAAATCCTCATCCCATTCCAACCAAACCAACCACAAGCCCTCCCCTGACCAGGTAATGTGTGTGTCTCTTTTGTTTTAAAGTAATTTTTACTATGGAGGCTGATTATTTTGAGTCTTGTGTAATTTTCCCTGACATTCCTGCAGTACCATGAAACAAAAATAGCATTCCGGTGTGCAGTTATAAACCAGAAAGGGATGTTGTGGTTATGTCAGCTTCACTGAAAACTCCTGAAATGTGAGCAAACAGTTCCTGGTACCAAGCTGTTACTAAGTGGGTGAAGAAGAGGGGGCAGACAATGAAAGGGAAGAAAGAAATGTTACTCTGTTCAAATGCAAGACTGGAGTCCTGTCTGGAATATTCAGATTATAGTAACTCAAGTTTACTGCTTGAGTGTGTGGAGTGTCCAGGACTGTTTCTTGTCTTCAGTAGCATGAAATGATGCTCCAGGATCAGCTTTCTGATCTATGGTTTACATATGAGCAGTTCCCTTCATTTCCCATGAGGAAATCCCAGCCTCTGTGCCAAATGAGCACAGACTGCTCCTTCACAAACTCAGCGAGCCGTGAACTGAAGGAAAATCAATTTACCATCTCCAAGGCAGTGAGAAGCCTCCTGTGTCATTTACAAAGCACAGTCATGTGCTTGATAACTATCAGAGAGATTACCTGTCCCTTGGGTAGCACAGAAAATGCCAACATAATTGCATATCCCATGTTGTAATCTCATCCATTCCAGTTTAATTAAAATATTAGCAATCATTAATCACTGCCTTGAAAAAATGAAGGAACGTTTGGCACTCCTCTTTGCCCTCTGGCTCATCTAGAAATTGTTGAGATCTGAAGGAAGGCATCTCACCTTTAAGCACCAGCCTAGTGATATGCAGAAATGATGAGTAAGGTACAAGAGGAAAATGGCAAAAAGCAATTACGTATTCACCTTATAAGAACAGAACTTTAAAAATCTCTTTTCATGTCTGTATCAGAAGACAATAAGAGGTATATAAAAAGAGACAAACAGAAAATAGCATTTTCAAAGCAACTTCCTATCGCATCTTGTTTTAATGCCCAACTCCACTGTAAATTGACTGGCTTGAATTTTCTGCAGTGTTTTTGGAAGACGTTGGTCTTACCTTCTTCAGGAGAGTGCAGTTGTTAATACTGCAAATTACATGGCTTTCCTAAAGTTTGGAGGAAATGTTAGAATATCTGTTGTTTCTGCACCCAGGTGTATAGAGAAAGGAAGCCATTTCCAGAACGTAACTGTAGTACACGCTTGCAAAGGAATGCAGCACAGCATTCACAGATTAAATGAGAAGGTAAAATGTAAAGAAAAGATAAAATCTAAACATTTAAGGAAATTTTTGCAAAAAATTCACAGAGGAGGGCAATAGGGAGGAGGGTTTGGGAGGAGTGTCTGATTGCGCTTTCCCTTTGCCTGGGGGCATTTTAAAAGCTGACAAAGCCTACAAGACAGCAAAGAAAGCTGTACCTCAGGGTGGCCCAGAATATCGCATAAGGAATTAAACACTTTATACTACTATTTGTACTTACATATGTGCTTTTAAATACTAACCAACTCTTTCTTTCATTCCCACGCTGCTCTGGGGCTTTTCTCCCATTGCCACCTCTGCACCGCTAGGATGAGGAGGAGGGTATTTGGGCATAACCAGTCAGATGCTCTTAGTTCAGCCATTTTGTTCAGAACGGTGAGAATCAGCTTTTCTGGCCAGTAGAAGAGTTTCCAACAGTCACTCTCACATCTCGCTCTCATATGCTTTGTGAAACCTGGTTGTGCTCCTTCCCCCTTGCTTGCGTAGTCTCTGCATGAGGGTGTTTCTCGTGTGTTTATGTGTAGTTTGTGATTTTCTTCTTCTAACCATCATGTCATTGTTTCATGATGTTGCGGGGAGAACTTTCCAGGGCATGTAATTGAGTTTCTATGCAAAGCAAACTCTTAATGTGTGAGAAAGGAGGAAATGTCTCTCATATCATTTATCATTGACTTCATGGAGGAAATGTTTTCAGTCGGATTCTCTTTCAAAGCAGTTTGCACTGTAGCCAAATCTATGTATGGTTTTTCAATTCTAGTTAGTAAAGAATTTGCTCAGAGATAATGTTCCTCCTGAAGATAATGTTCCTCCTGAAGGTTTTAAGCGTGCTGAGATCTGCTGCCAAGATTGCTGCCATGCATGCTGACCTAACTAGCCACAGATATTTATCAGCTCAGAATAGATGATTCCTGATAATGGACTAGGAATGGAAATTTTCTGTAAATAAAAAAAAAGGAATATCCTCTTAACCTTCCCTTCTCCCCTCTATCTCCCTCGTTCTCTCAAAACAATAGGGCAGAAATTGGTAGCTGTTTGTCATTTAAAGTACCTTTTGTTTCTCTTACATCTGCATTCTCAAATTCCTCTTTTCTGCCATCAAATTGTCTACACAACAACCCCCATTTCCGGAAGAGTAGGCTGAACACAGGCCAGAGCCCTTCTCCTCCCGCCAGTTCTCTACCAAAGAAAATATCCTTTATGGACCGGGAGCCTTGAGACAGTATTTTAAAAATGTATATGAAACTCCTTCTTCACTTACCCTTTTAAGAAAAAAATTTCACATTAGTTTCTCTGCAGTGAGTTTGATTTTTCCCTATCAATTATTTGAAAGGAAACTCTTCTGAAAATTTCTACAGAAATTTTTAAGCCTTGCATTTCTGAAAATTATAACTTTGTATTAGATTTGTAAAATATTCTTGAAAAAATAAGCTACTCTCTGATCTCTTCACACTTGCTCAGTTAACTGCAGACTTACATGTCTGTCTGACTGTAGAGCAGATCCATCTTTTCAAGTCAACCATTTGAAAAAATTAATCCAACTGTGCCAGTGTCAAACTTGAATTTCATGCCTTGGGGTTTGAACTGAGAAAATCTCTTTAGTGGAAAAATTGATAAAGTGCCTCATTAATTTACACTCACTGTTGATTTCACATTCTTTTTGAATCACCACTCTTGCAATGGTTGTGTGTTAGTACATGATGTTGAAAGTTTTAGAGATAATGCTTGTAAAGATCTGCTGAAGCACAGCAATTAAACAGGAAAGATCAGGTAAGTAAAGGATGAAAAGGAAGAAGATGCTCACCATGAAGGTAGGAATAATTCTGATTTTTATTCTAGAGCAAATATGGAGGTTGCGTAGAAAACACTAATAGAAAGATCTTTCGCTTTTTTTTTCCCATCTGCTGATACATTTATGAGTGCAACTCTGCAAAGAGTCTGGTTTCTCTTAGTTCACTGAATTAATGGCCGGTTCACATTAAATACAGCTTATCTCTCCACTTCATACTTGAGGCATTTTCTTCAGGAAAGCATGTTACAGTACATCCTAGACAAAATAATGAGGCAGCCAGCATCCTTGCTTTACATGCATTTCATCTGAGAAACATGTCAGCCTAAAGGTTGTCTTGCATACAGCAACAGGGAAAGTATAAAGATGATTGATGCCTCCCAAGCCAGTTACTCCCAACAAAGTACATGTTTTTAGCATGATATTCCAGTTACATTAAGAAAAAAAAGTCCTCATTCTCTTTGTAAAAGTAAAGATGATGTAAGTCACAGAGTCCCTGACCTGCTTGTTAAATTAAATGTACGTATTACAATTATTAAAAAGCAACCAATAGCATAGGACTTGGCGATAACTTTGTTTTTTAAAGTTCCTTTAGGTCTGAGGATGTAATCACCTCTGATCAATACCGAAGATAAAATATGTAAAAAATATGTAGAATAGCAAACTGCATTATTTTATTTGTATGTTTTGGGGATTAAAGCTTTTCCCCTCCAGCATTCTGGAATTGACTGAATTGAATATTTAATTATCCCAGTTCTGTATATGACAGCATTATCAGATATAACTCCCTTGAAATGGAGCACTGTTTCTAAACATATGCGCCCTTCCTGTAGTTTCAGGAATGGTAGTTTACATTTTCAGTTTACAGTTCAATGTAAATACCATCTTTCATCCTGAAATAGTCTTTCCTAGCCTTCTTCTCTGGGCTTGTTTCCTTGTTGTCTGAATTTCTTATCCCCCTCTTTATCCAAGCGTATTCCAATGTGCTTTCTCATTAGGATGTCCCTTTGTCTTTCTCAAATACTAAAATGGACTGGCCAATGGCTTAATTAGTTATTATCCACTTTTATAAAAAATAATATGAATTTACACTTTATGATACCCAGTATGTATGAAAGGATTTGTGTGTGTGTGTATCTTGTAAATATGTGCCATGTACGTGCTATACCAGGGAAAGAAGCAGCAAAGCTTCCATACATAAACTTTCCAAGCTAACTCAATTCATAGAGTTTTCTTGTGAAGCACAGCCATGCTACCTACAATGTGAGAAAGTGCAGGTGTGATTCAGAAATCTGCTTGTGTCACCTCTGCCCATCAGAAATGAAGAGGACTGCTTTTGTTGAATGGGTATAGTGGGCACAGGATCACAAAAAAACAGTTGAAAGAGTGCAAGGACACAGGGAAAAGCAAAGACAGAATAAAAGTGCTAAGGGCAAGAACAGAGGAAGAGCAAAACTAAAACTCCGAGAACTGACAGATTTATCCTGGTATGTAATTTATACTTACTGTATGTGTTTGAAGTACACATGCTGTTGTAGAGCCTTTTTCTGCCCAACTTCCATGGCTCTGGCTTGCAGTAGGAGTTGGAGCCTAGCAGGTGCTTGCACTAGACAAGCTTTTTGAAATCGTTCCGTGGAAGCATTTTCTATTAACGATCACAGATATGCCTGCTAAGGAGCAAGACATTTGGTTTTGCTGTGCTTGAATTCCAGGAACAGAATCTGAAAATTAATTTTATGTTTGTTAGAGTAACAGTGGAATGGTCAAAGAGCTAGCATTGAACTAGAGTGCATAAAAATGGGGATCTTTCAAAATTATAAAAATATTGGCAAGTTCCTATTACCATAAAAATATTGCAAGACTAAAAGCCTCTTATTTGTGACATTTTTCTTTAATACTTGAGTTTGACAAATTTTAACACAGAAGCAGCAAGTATTGTGAGTTGACTGCTGAAGACACTAGCATAATTTAACACATCTCTTAAGATTTCAGAGGTGATGTCTGTAGTGGGAAAAGGAGTAAGTCATCACAGGGAAATACCTGAATCGTTCTTAAGAACTGAAAAACAGTCAATTCCAGTAAATGTCATACACTCCTTGTCAAAACCAGTATAAAATGTAATTTGCAACATCACCAGATTACAAGTACGCATTGTGTACCAAAGGCTACATTTTTAATGTTGTAATTTGACTTTGCCAAGAGTTTTTTTGGTGGACAAGAGTCATCTAAACTTAAGACCTGAAACAAAGGGAAAGTCGTCAATAAGAGGAATGTTTAATGAATTCCATTTGGATTTTTTAACTGTAGTTTTTAATCAAGAGCTTGTAATATTCTAAAGGTCATCTTTAATTAATATATCATTCCCAAAACCAGGCTCATTCTAAGTAGCCATTTGTGATTATTAAAGGGTAATGGAACTAAAATGACATTTCTGTATTACATTTATTGGGACAAAGATATTAAACAGGATTACAGTAATGATAGAAACAATTAAAACTCACAGAGAAGTTAATTCTAGTAGAGGTATACACAAAAGCCAATTGAATGCTCAAGCTTGTAAGCCATGTGTTTCTAACTTCTATCTGCAGAGCAATTTTGTCTCACCCCTAGGAATGCCCAGGATGAGCATTCACAATTTCCTTTTTGTTGTGGAGAGGGTATTTATTATTCCATTTTACGGCTAAAAAGAAATGCACAATGAATGCACACCTGGTCAGCCAGCATAAATAGCTATTCAAAGAGATTTAGAGGAAAGCTGCAGAAGTAGGTGACAGGCAACAGCCTGAAGAACTGTGACTACTGTGATGGTGGATTAAGAGGAACAGAAATAATGACACTGAGGACAGGACATCTCAGGACTTCATTTAACCTTTGCCACAGCTGTCAGACCCCATGAACTTTTCATCAAGATCACTAGAGAACTAAAAGTGTCTATGGTTTGGGAAGTTTGAGAAGAATATTGGGGGTTTTCCTACATTATTTAGTGCTTGGTTAATACTCTGATTTCTTCTAGTAAAGTAAATATCTTATTCACAGTGAGTTCCATTTTCAAATGATTATGTGGGCATTCATTCACTGCATGAATGTGATCTTTCCGTGAGACACATTTTACGCTTGCAACATGTAGAGAGCTGCTCATCCTACTATCACACTTCTAGTATTTTCTTTTAGCTCAGTATTGTCACTTATTACACTGTGACCTCATAAGCCTTTTAAATAAATTTATTTTCAATATGGTCTTTTTAATTGTTAGATCATGCAGAATGGTCAAAAACACCCAGCTTTCATGCCTGGCTCATATTACAATGTAATTTGCTGGACACAGTACTAGATCACGATTCAGAAGATAAATTCCTTCCTGGCATCATCTCCAACCGCTCACTTGTTCTCTTTCTCCCTGTCTCAAATTCTCTAATTGTAAAATGAGCTGCAGTTTTTGTAAAGTGGAAGTTCTGCTTGGGAAAAGTGCTATGTAAGTGCTAAGTAATATTATTACACAGTATTCTAAAATTTTTGTTACAGGGATATGATGGTGATTCTAGTACCTATTTTGAATTTGTTCCCAAAATTATGTTAGATGTGTATTTGATTCAATTTATTAATACGTCTTGTTTTTCCTTCCAAGATCCTATTCGTTCCAAAAAAAGGGAAAATAACCCATATGTTAAACATTTCAAGGAGCTGCCATTCCAGCATGCTGAACGAAGTGCTTTAGACTGCTGCATCTTCTTCACTGTTATCTTTTGTCCTCTGGAAGAGCCATTTCTTCCTCTCTCCAAATATCTACAACCTAGTTGTGTAGAGTATAATAATGTGTTATAATATGTCTGTTACAGTTCTTCATTCATATGTGTAAAAATACTGTGAAAGAATGTCTTATGCCTGCCTTAAAGACATACCCTGTGCAGAATTTGAAGGCAGCGACATGAAATAATCTTACTTAATTAAACATTATCACTTGGCCTGACTGAGAGATAAGATGCCAGATTTGTTTTGTCATACTGGTGACAGTCAGGACTCCTCACTCCCACTTTCCAGATGGGTAGTCCTTTAGTAAGAACCATAATGTGGTGTACTCAAGTAAGGTGATGTAATTAATTAATCATTACAAGGGCAGCACTTTGAATACAGTTGTCCCAGTTAAACACAGGACCTGCTTTCCATCCTGCTTTTCTGGAGCCCTGCTTATGTGGGCGTCGTTGTTAATTACGAAACTAAAAGACTCCTGTGCTGTCAAGTTCAGGCAAGAAGACACAGAGTTCATGGACTGACAATTACTGCTCTGAGGAAGTGCAATTCAAAATCCTTGTTTAGCTACCATACAGTTATCTTTAGCTATCATACAATTACCCATTCTTTTCAAGCCTTTTCAAGCTTTGCCTTTTTTCAGAGAATAACCTTTTCTCCTTTGGCTGTAGTAACTGAATAATGGAGAGCCTTTTGTAGTGACCTTCACACTTTAGCGTAAGTAACGGATCTGTTACGGTGGAGTGAACAACTTAAGTAATGCTTAATATTTTATTTTATGATTAATTTTCTACCATTCCAATTTGAAACCATGCCTTTCCACCTTCTGTCTTATTCTATACCCATACTGGCATGTAATCTTTTATCCAGTAAGTACTGTTAGACTGAGATGGGCCAGCCTAGAGAGGAACGCTGTCCTTAAAGTTATGTCAACTTCTGCTCCTGGTCCTTCCCCTGTTTCTGCAAAGCGTTCTCTTGATAACTTGTTTTTTAGTTTGGTTTTGTTGTGGTGGGTTTTTTAAAAATCTATTATTTTGCTATCTTCATAATTATGTTGTGTTTGAAGAATATATTCTCTGTCTAAGAATGTTGTATCTATGAGCACAAAATAACTGATCTTGATACACTGTTGGTCTTCTTTCTGATCCCAGAATGATAAGACTTAAGATTTCCAGATGGAATTTTGTAATCTGAGCTCTGGGATGAATTAAGTACTCACAACAGAGGTGTAACTGGATCGTATCACTGTCTTCCTATTATTCTTACAGATCAAAGAAGATACTTGTATTTTAAAACATTCAAAACAGATGGCCAGTTTCTTTTTGTAGAGATTTGTGCTTTTCAGCAAAACAATTGCAAAAAGGCCATCATTCATTTCTACCAAATGAGATTATTCTAGGTCTGTGTCTTATTTTCTTTTTTGATGTGCAGCTGAATGTGATCTTGTACTAGTGACTTTATCTTTGTAGCTAGTAGGAACTCTGTACGCAAACATTTTTGTTTCTGACCACTTCCAGGGGAGTTGTTCCTTACAGCTTGTATGATAGTCTGTACTGTCTCCCAATTGCTCTGCCATTTAGGTTTCTTACAGCACTCATCCACACCTCAGAATGCAATCATGCAAGGCCAAAGGCTTCTGCAAACTATGAACACCCTGTTGGTGGCATAAAGAAGAGGGGAGCTGAGACCTGGCCCTCACAGGATAGAGACAGAAGAGGAATAGCTGCAGCCAGGCTTGGGGTGTTGCTGCCAGCACCTTTTAGTTGTCAGTTAGGAGCAAAGAAAGTGAGGGAGGGGAGAAATGAACGTTAGAGTAGAGAAAGAATCAAGCCCAAACCTCCTTTCCAACATATTAACTATGAAAATAAGCTCAAGGGAAATATGACTAAAATAAAAACTGATAAGGGCACGTAGCCAATCTAGATGCTGTATTTTCCTGGCTGGTAAAGTTCATAATTTCTGATGGAGATGTCAGGATTTACAGTTCCAACCCATAGTAGGCTCACCACAGGCAGTCAGCTACATCTGATTGTTCAATGCGACATATAGATAAGAATTTGTATATTTTTTTTAATATATATATAGATACACACATGTATATATAAATAGGTGTGTTTATTAACAGGATCTTGCATTTGAATGTAGAGCAAACAACTTTCCAGAGAACTCCTAAAGACAGATAAACCAGGCATTTGGTGGCTTTGTGTGGCTTTGCTTTGAAAGTCTCATGTAGCAGGTAAAGAGCTAGAACAGCAGAATGAAGACCCACTGTGAGAGAACAACGAGAGAAAGATTTCTGTCACCTGCAGACAGGGAGGTTATAGTTCATCTGAACAGGAAAAGCACTGATTGTGTTCTCTGGTAGACTACTTAAGAAATACCTTCTGTTTTCTATTAGCAATGGAACAGACAGCAAGGAGACAGAAGAATGCAGTCACTGATACATAAGCATTCCCATGGACACACTCTCCCAGCATATGTGCTGCAATGATCTGCTTTCAAACATAAGCATATTAGCCACCGTTTCCTTTTATCCCTTGTAACAGGAAGAAGCAATAGACAAAATACAGTACAGCAAGGAGTGTGGGTGCTCTCTTGTTCGCTGTTATATAGATAGCAAGTGCTAGAAAGCTTAAATGGATTAAAAATATAAGCAGGTTGTTCTTATTCTCAAGCTGCTATGTTCTTGTAGAGAGGGAAGCAGCATAAAATCTGGTGGATTCTGTGAAATCAAAGCTTGCCTAATCACACAAAAGTTTGATCAGGAGGATGCTATTTAAATCCATAGTGTTATGTACAAGCTGCAGACAGTTGTTAATCTATTTTCACTTGCTGTGGGGATATTTTTTTCTTCTTGATGATACACTAATTTTCAATATCCTAAGTCTGACTACACTGTTTCATAGTTTTCTATAATTTATTATTTAAAATGTTAGCCTGATAACTAACAAAACTTACAGAAACAAAATTCTTAAATGAAGGAGATTTAATATATTGAAGTGGAAGGTTTTAGGTTCTCTGTAGACCTCACCCTACTTTCCCCACCCTGTTCTGCTCCAGAACTAAGCTTCTGGACTGCTGGATTCCCAAGGAGTCTTGAAGACAAAAGAAAACTTAGGCAAATAAAACAGCATTTCAGTTTTATATTCTGATTCTCATCTTGCAGTTAAGCCAGATTTCTCTCCTTCACCTCAGCTAAGAGAGAGGCATATGGACGGACTGTTACAGAATAAAATGATGCGATGCGTGCACAGTGCAGTTAGCTATGTTTTTTGCAAGTAAGGGATTGATGAAACAGGTAAAATTCAAGCTGTATGTAGACAACCCTCTTTAGCTGTGCTGAGGTACCTCATACCTGAACATTTGTATTCCCCCGTGGTCCAGTTACAGCCTTCTCACAGTCCCCCCAGTGTATTTCAGTTCTCAGCTACAGCAGTCCCTGCTATTCCACACATGCTTCCCCGCAAGCTTTTGCTCCACAGCCCATGTAAGCAAAAGTTGCCAGTGTCATGAAAAAGCACTTCTGGATTCATTATGTGTAAAAATATTTTTTAACTACTCACTTATTTTCAGTGCTTTAGGAATCCTACCAACCCACTGCAATTCTTTGCTTCATCTACATTATGGGGAAAAGATTTTATTTAAACAGAGGGAACTAATGACAAAACTACTTTCCCTGTTTTGTGTTTTCTCTGTTCTTTTTTTTCTGGTCTGGATTTTTCCCAAGGTGAAGAGGGTGAACTCTGGAAATGATTAATCCAAGGGATTTGTTCATGGTGTATAAAAAATTCAAAAAGAATTTGCTATGTAAAAATTATTTCCTAATTGATTCTGTCAGAAATGAACTGAGTAAGACAGCTCTGTCAAAACAGCCAGAATCTCTTTCGGCTCCTCACGCATGTTGTTTTGTTTTGGTTTGGTTTATGAGGAGAAAATGATAAAGGTTAGATGTAAATCCAATTTTTTGTCTTTGAAACAAATGTAAAGGAAACTGAGCCTGTCCCTGAGCTTTTGTGTTGTGGTCTTCTGAAGAAACCAAGTATCTCTGTGCAGAAGTGAACTGAGCTGAACTGAACTGAGGTCAGGCTGTGTCTTTTTGAGAACTTTCTTCTGTTTCCATTTAAAATAATGAAGGGAAGACATCAGTGATAAATTGTTCTGAATTTGGGAAAGCTTTGCACTGTCTGAGCCAAATTCATGCCTCATAAAACTGCATTGCATTCAATGGTTACAAGATGATTGTAGTTGAACCCTTGTGTTTGTTGCCAAACACATACAAATGGTCCGAGCAAGAAGGCGTAATTCACTTGCCATGCAAATACTTCCAGACTGTATCATTTGGTATCTTAGTTTATTTCCATATCTCCTGATACAAGATATTTTGCTGTATAGGCAAAATTTTCTTGTCTAGTAACATCTGTAGTAAAACCCAGATTCAGGGAGGCATCTGAGGACCCACTATGATCCACTTCATCTTTTGTTAGATTTGTCAGGTCCTCCTTGGAATAATTACTTTTTAAAAAACTTATATATTTGCCCAGACTTCAAGCCAATCTTCTCCTGTGCAGTGGTAGTTTGGGAAGTAGGTTTTGTTGGGTAGCATAGTTGCATCTGTATGTAACGAAGTTCGAAAGTAATTTTCCACACTCACATGGAAAATGTGATTGATGGGAGATAAACATTTAACTTGTTTTCCAGGCATACTTATTATGTCCAGTCTGAAGTTTTGAGGGGATCTTTGGTGGTGTTTTCAGGTTTTGTTTGGGTTTTTTTTCAGAATTCTGTAAATTTTTTTTGTGCCTTTGCAGGATCTACAAAGAACACTCAAGGTTCATAGACCAGTCTAGAAAGCTAGAGCATTTCCCAAATCAGATAATTCTTTGGAAGCTTTCAGATTCATTCAGATTACATTTCTTTGTAACACTTTTGATACAAAACCAGTGAAAATTTGACCTCATTATTTACTTTGACCCCAGCACCACTTGTCAGTTCTTTTTTATTTTCTTCTTGATGTAACTGTTCTTTCACGGATTTTTCTTAAATATTTAAAGATTTATGCGTAAGTTGAGGATAATCTACTAAATTATTTGATTGCAGAATGAAGACCACTTATCTGCATGACTGCTGTTTAGCATTATGTAGTGAATATATACATGCAGCATATGTGCAGCAGGACAGTCAAGCTAATAGGAGAGTATGACAGCAGTCAAGCCAGTACCAAGTGTAAATATGGTACTTTGTATCTATATTGCTGTGTCAAGAAGATGCTTCTTTCTCCTTTTTTTTTGCTTGCTCAGAGAAAGCACGGGCACCTATCTGTAAGAATAAGATCACTGCTGTTCATCCACGATCAACATGCATGTTGATGCATGATTCTGATAAGTAAGGCAAGTTGTGTAAGAAGCTAACTTTTACAAGATCAGCTGATGTAGCTGGAAAAACAGACTAGCTTTTAGGGGTGCATGTAAGACTTTCTTCAAAACGGGAGCTGCAGCTTTATTACTAAATAGAAATTTGAAAGTATTCTCAGAAATTAACTAAGTCAAGCTAATTATTTGATTCTGCAAAAGAAAAGTGGTTGCTTCCTTCAGAGAAGAAGGAAGTTTTAGCAGGGAGAAAGGTGACCAGGTCATGAGCCCTTCTGCCTGGAGAACCCATAATTTAAAGTTGGTGGTTGTGGTGAATGACTCCTATTACACATTGATTAAAACCATACTTTATTCTGCAGACATCTATGGAAAGTCAATATTACATTTGTCTCAGATCAACGCTGCTGCACTTATACCACCCATTCGCTGGTTTTCTTTTTCATATAACCACCTACATGTTTTTGTGTATTTACATTAGACACTGCTCAGACAAACTTTTGGACACCACCGTCTCTGTGTATTCATCTTTCACAGGGAAAGTGACCAAACATTTAGATAGAAGCTGCATTCCATTACAAGGACCTTTTCTTATCTATGCAGCATATATATACATATTTAAATGCCGACTCTTTATCATAAAAAAAATTTTAAATACAGTTACTCATATTTCAGCTGACCATTGTACAGCAACAGCAGGGCTGTCACTGAAGAAGCAGTATTGATTTCATTCTAAAGCATTTTTTTGCCCCAGTGACTTGCAAAACTACAATTAGATTCATGTTTGTCATGCTCAAAGATAAAAAAAAAATATATCTGTGAAATCTCAAGAAACCAGAACATGTTGTTTCCAAGTTGAATGTGTTTTGGAATATGTTCCCAAATGTCTTTATCAGTTGGTGGAGATGGTTTGGGTTTGTATCAGAGATTTGTCAGGCATTTCATGTTTCTGCTTCAGAGTTGTAGTGATTGCCTTTTTTAGTGAAACACGTTGTCAAACTTAGCTGGCCATTAACAATATTCTGAACTTGAGGGTACATTAAGCAGACTTCATTCCACGCATTGATGAGGATGACCTAAACCTATCAGGGCAATTAATGAATCAGGGCTGCTTTAGAAGATATTCCTGGATTTGGTCTGCTTACCCGTTGTTTTCCTAGAAAGCTCTGCAGCTCTGAGCTGATCATGAGAACTCGATGTGGTTTATGAATCCAGCACTGCCCTGCCTTTCCACTTAGCAAATGCTCTTACACCCTCTTGAGATAAGGCAGTGGCAGCTCTGCTGTGTGGGAAGCACAGTGCCCCTTGCTAAGTGGCTAGTTCAAATTAGATATGGCAGGAACGCAGATATAAGGGCATTTCCTACTTGACTGGCAGGGTTTAATGGATCCCAAGTGAGAGGAATGATTGCTCTGTGAACAGCTTTGGGAAGGCTGCTAGTTAAGAACTTTCACACGCCTCATTTGGCCTGTTTCCAGCTTGAGGTAAGGGGGAAGGGTACAGGAGGAATGTGTTTCAAAAGGGGACTTGTCCCTGGGCAGTCCAATTCCACTGTTATATGAAAATCTTCCATCGTTTCTTGCTAGATAGTGCTGCTTTATCGGGGAGGGTTTCTGTTCACAAAGAATAACCAGGAAGGTTTGCAAGTCAGATTCTTTTCAGACTGGAATTTGCACATCTGGTGGATATTTGATACACTGCAGTATCTGAAAAGAATACAAGGCAGCTACTGCATTGATCAGGCAGCTAGTTATTAGACGTTGACTCCTTAATTTTCACATTTTTACAAAACAGTATTTTTTTAAGATGTGATATTACATCACTGTACCCTCTGTGGCCAAACTGAATAGTAAGACAGATAGGAAAGACATCAGTTAAATTAGAATCACCAGTTTTCTTCACCTGCACAGGTGGTTCACTTTCAGATTGTAACCTAGGTAACTCAGATTATAAGAAATAGGGGTAAATAGCACAATTCAGCAAACAACCAAAGCTGCTGGGATGTAATAGGCTAAATACAGTGTGCTTAGTGTGTTGGTGCTACTGAAGTATCCCTTCCTATTGCCCTGTATGCAGGAGAGCAGGCTATTCTTCCCTTCTGCAGTTTGCAATCTTCATACATCGAACCATTGTTTTGATATGTGTATTTATATCTGCAAATAGATGTTGCCCCAAGGCTGCACATAGCAACAGGGATTTTAATAAGGCCCATGAGCTCACTCTCTCTGCAGGTTTCTTGTCTGTCTCCTCTACTGTGGCTGCCATGTTGATGTGGCTTTTTGTAGCTGCTGCCACGCTGATGTTCTGCTGTAGGCTGCTGAGTGGAGGACAAGGAGCCTGACATTAGTTAGCTGCTTAGCCGTGGCTCTCAGATCCTCTCACTCTACAGAAATTAATCTACATAGAACAGTGTTAGAAGCAAAATAAGTGAGCCCTGACAGCCTTATTAAAAGGGGTCGAAGCCAGAGTCTTTGTTGAAAGTAGCGCCAGCACCCTGCTTCTGTTGACTCAGAGATTATCTCACTCCTTATTCATTAGCAGGGTCAGAGGTGTCCCATTGAAAAGATATCCCTGGCCCACTAACAAACAGCAGGTGCAGCCCCTGCCCAGGAACACAAAGACAAGTTGCCACTATTGTGGCAACGCTTTCCAGCTCTCCTAGCTGGTGCACATCAGTGCCTGTGGCTTCAGCACCTCATTTTATGGAACAGAGGCACTAAGCCCAATTCTTCCTTAATTTTTCATCAACCGTAAACCCTTGAGATTTGTATTACTGCGGTTTTGAATATATGCCCACAAGCACCTAGAACAATATGAAGCAGTATTCTTGTGGGAGGGCATAGTGAGGGATTCCTGGTATGTATTTATGCACTTGAGCTCTGTATTTTTGTAAAACAAATGAAAAATGGCTCTTCAGACACTTTTTATGAGAACTGGATGACTTCAGTTTGGATTGCATTGAACAAGGATTAGATGCGGATTGGGTAAAGTATAAGAAAATGAAATAGTACTTATTAAAGTCCTTTGATTTTAGTTTTGTAGTCTATTGTATAGAACCTGGTTTGTATAATAAATGAAGGTCATCGCCTTTTCAAAATTACAGAAGACTATATCTTAACTTTAGAAAAGATTATAGAAAACTGTATGTTAACTTTCTGGTGAAGATATGTCTCTATCCAATTTCTACAGTAGAGGTACATTCATCTTAGAAAGTAGAATCATAGGATAACAGAATTGTTTAGATTTGAAAAGACCTTTAAGATCACGGAGTCCAGCCATTAACACAGCACTGCCAAGTCCTCCACTAAACCATGTCCCTAAGTGCCACATCTTGGCATCATTTTAAACCATTCTCTTTAGTAAGAACATGTTTATTGCATACTTAAGTTACAATGAAATGTTTGTTGGCAAAATGAGTTAAAATCTACATTGCCATTGCCTTAGTTGTGGACAGACACCTGTTATCAGAAAAATTAATTTTCCCTAAAGCAGGGAGTTGAAATAGTTGACTGAAGCACTGCTGGATAGTCAGAAGAATTAATGCATTCAATTTAATATTGTTTCATTTTTCACCCATATCATCATTATTTCCTATATTAATCGGACAGCTGTCATCACCACACCTCCTTCCCCTAGTGTGCTTGGTTTCTTTCTGCTTCAGCTAGATGGTTGCTGGGTCATGGGATGGCAGTACTGGGTGGGAGAGAGGGTGTTCAAGTTCCTTCCAGTATGAAGCTGAACAAGATTGTAATTTAGAGACTGGTCTTTGCTTTCACCAATGCTTGGGTCTCAGGCTGTTCCTCACTGTTTCTGTTCTCTTATTGCAGATAATTCAACCCCTCTTAGAACTTGATCAGAATCGCAGCAAGTTGAAGTTGTACATTGGACATCTGACAGCCCTCTGCCATGACCGTGATCCCCTGATTCTGCGTGGACTCACCCCACCTGCTTCCTACCACCTGGATGATGACCGGGCAGCTTGGGAAAAAGAGCTGCAGAAGATGACCCCAGAGCAGGTGAGTGTGTCATCTGAAGTTCTGAACAAGGGCCTGAACTGTTGATGTAGGTCTTACTGATGTGCCACACCGAAATGTTGGGAAACCATTCTGTAAGTGGTGAAAACAGGTAGCAATGTTCCACTCTTGAGCTGATCGGAGGAGTCAGTAATTTTTTGTATCACTGACACTTATTATGGAATCTGATCTGTTCTTTTAGCTGTATTTGAGGCCATGCATCTACACACTCGTGGGAAATCAAACTGCAAGATACCACTTTTGCCATGTTTTACCTGTTAACAAATTTTAGCTGCTCTCTATAACTTACTGTAGTCACAGAGGTCTTAAATATTTTTTTAATGACAGTAACCATTTATATTTTAATTAGCACATTTTTATGAGTGACTTCATGTAAATGAATACGATGTCCTTATCTTCTGTTACAGTAAGTTCTGCCAGTAATTTTTTCTGCTTACCACCTTATCTGGATACCTAAATCAAGATTTGGACCCAGTGTACTAGATGCAATACCCCCACGGTTATGCACACATAGACACACACACAGTGATTTCAGAAGTCCAATACTGTATTTCCAGGAAATCTGGAATACAGAATTGAAAAGGTTTAATAAAAGCTTGTCCAATAAAGTCTCTACAGAGACCGTTAATCTAGCCACTGAACAACTACTGAAATAATCTTCCTTTTTCCCAGCTGTAGTGATGTCTTGCCTTCCTTATTCCCTTTGCTGGTTGTTTTTATCTCTTGATTTTGGACTATAATTCATCATTCCCCACAACCCTTTTTTTCTCATTTCTTCTTATTTCTCATTTCAGGTTTTTTAAATTTTACTCCTATATTATTGAATGCTTTTGAGCTTGTTTTTTTTTAGTTACACTACTGTAAGGAACTTGTACCAGAAATAAATGTGACTGACTTTGTCTTTTTGACCCTGACTTTGGATTATAATGCCAATTCTTTCACTGAATTATTCGCTTTCATATGTCTATATCAAACTCTATCCAGCATGCACACAAACTAGTCTAAGGCCTATATAGTTAAAAGTGCATTTGCAGGTCAGTGAACACCGTCTTGAGCCAATTTTAATCCAAAACTTGGAGAGAGCAGCTCAGCAGCCAAATTACTGGAAGCCAACAGAAGCATGTGTAACAATTCAGAAAGAAGAGCAGATCTCTGGAGGTAAATATGCCTGTAACAGGGCCTTGATGGTAAAGGACAGTTGATCTCTATATTTGTCAGATTGGGATGAAGCAGTGGATGACAAACCCTGTAGTACATATGGGAGGCACCTCTGGAAACAAAAGTAGAGGCTGGATGTGGACAAAGCTTGGATATCCCTGAAATAAACTAACTGGTTTGTTATAGCTGTGATGGTCTTTGAATATAATCAGGACCTGTGAGGGTAGGTGATGTCTTCTATTTTATCAAGAGATGTAGGTAAAGAAAACAGAAAAGGCTTTCTTTGGCAGGTTCTTCTGAATAGACAATCAGCCCAAAAGAGCATCTGTTTTTTCCAGTTCTGTTTACTGGTCTAAAAAAAATATAATATTGCTAATTCAAACTTTGCTAGTTCATTAGCAACATTTATGGATTACAGAGTAAAGAAAGCATTTAAGTATAAATTGTGACAAAAAGTATTATCTAAGTGGTCCTGGAGAAGAGGAAAAAATGTATTTTTCCATCCCCTCCCATTATTGTCTTAATTCTGCATTGCTGTCGCCACAGTTTTTTAAATTTGCTACTCCATTTGTGATTCCCATGCATAACTAGCATCTGCTAAAATAAAATGTAGCAGTCTCTTCTGCTTTCCCATACTCACTTAGATTGTATTTAGCAAGCTTCAGTTGAAAACACAAACTAATGATATATTTCAATTTACAAAGCAGATTTTTCATTTAAGTCGTGGAGCTTTTCTGTTTCTAACTGTGGAATTTCCTTTGTGCTTAAAGGATTCCCATGGGGGGTGGGAATCAGCACTCCAGATTCGCAGAAGCCCATCACAGAATACTCATTTTGCATCTTTGGAATTTTAATGAGTTTTGTAAATTACTTCAAATCCAGTGCATTAAATTCACTCCTGTCCCTTCTAATATGATCTTCTGTAGATAATGCTTCACAAGCCTCAGTGGGAAAAAATTAATCCTCTTGAGTGTTAAGAAGTGCTAACATGATTAGGGAGGATACATTTCACTGAACACCAATAATATTTAAGAATGATGCCAATGTATCCATTTCTCACCAATGAGATTATTTACTTCGGTTTGGTGGGTTTTTTGATAAATAGTTGAGAAATCATTTTCATACTGCTGCTTTTGGAGCTGTGATTTCTCACTGCAGCAACTATTACTGGCAAAGGTTGATCCTGCTGTGTTTCATCATAGCAAATATACTGTGTAGGTGTCTCAGACCTGCTGGGGAGGCTCAGTTGCACATAGTAGGAGTTTTCTGTGGCTTCTTCTGGTAGGTAAAACTAGTGTATGAAGTAGATGTAAGCTTTTACTCTTCCAGCACATCCACAGTGACCCACAGAAACTAATGTACAAGTTGTTTGAAAAGCATCTGCCAGCATCAACATCATGGTTCTAAGGAGAATGTATTGCCACATAAATAATTTTGTGGACTCTTAGAGTTTGACTGATAATTGATACCTCTCATGTATAATAGTTTCTTTATGCTACCATTAAATTCAGCTATAGCCCTTAGTGACTTCAGTTGATTTTAATCAGAATATGGGGCCAAGATGCTATACCATTCTTTGCTGGCATTTTATCAAAGACATTTTGTGAAGCTGACTTGCTGTAATAAAATTTTGGTCCATTTGTAATGAAGGCCTGAAGCCAGTATTCTATGAGTATATGGTATCTCAAAACCTAATCTAAACTAGTATACTAGACTTAAGTTTTGGACAATAAAGTATCTACAGTGCTTGGAACCATGTCATTAAGTTATTCATGTGGTGGAAAATATTCTTTTGGGTCAGTAGTTCTGACCCAGTGTCCTCAAAGAAGTTAACCAGCAGTGTTTCTGGAACTGTCCTTCTTTGACCGGTTCATGTCCTGTTCAACCTTTCTTATTAAAAAATTGAAGTTACCAGAAGGAAGGAAGAATGTTCCAAGTCTCAACACTGAGAAATAAAAACTCCATTCATTCATCACAAATAACTGCCTTATCCTAGCAATTTCTATTAAATACAATATTTTCTTTCACTTTGTCTTAAACGTATCATTATGTTAATATTCTTGGGCTCTGTAGAACTACTGCAACATTTCACATTTCAGATAGTTGCCTTTCAGTGAGGGATTTTATTTCTGTATGAAAGGAAATGACATTAAGAACATAATGATATGGTCCCCATATTTATTTATAGTTTGGTTTTTGTTTTTCTCTTACCTTTACAAAAGGAAAAAATGGAGTTGAAACAGGTACTTGCTGAAAATCATTTAAGTATGGTGGTAGTGGTGTTCTGTGGTGTGGTTGGAAGGCAGCAATACAAGAAAATAAAAAAAAGACAACAAAACAGAACAACCAGATATTAGTAGTAGGCAACAGCATTCCATTAATAGCTTAAGCACTATTACAAATGTTTCTTACTGCTTCAAATCCAGCTCTAAAATATGCAGAACCTCATATTATGGAGAGCTTCTTATTTGCAATGGGTCCTACAGTGACAGTCATTCTGAAAAAGTATTTCTTCCAACAGAAGAGGACCTATCTGATTAAAATAATTTTCTTAACAGTCAGAGGAGGAGGAGAAGGCATTTTGCTCCCTGGCTCCCAGCTGTCAGTGGCTCTTCCCAGCCATGTCCAACATGTCCTGGCTTCATCCAGGCTACTGAGGGTCCTGCCAGTTCTGCTGGCTGGCAAGCACCATTTTTTCCCCGCACAGCTGATAAGTTCCTTTTTCCCCAGAGGTGTTTCTAGCCACATTTACATTGTGACCTGGGCATCAACAGCAGCCTTAGAGACCTGGGCAGATACATTTCCATGAGATACTCTCTCAGAAAACACCTGCTGTGGGAGCTTGTCTCACCCCACTGCTAACACAGTGTTGCACCTTCGACTGCTTTGGCTGTGAGTTACACAGAGAGGCGCTTTGGAAAAATCTTTATAGTCATAGAAGAGCCTTTGTAGTAAAGAAAAGTTGTCTTCCCTCTCCCTGTGTAGCAGCTTCAGCCAAAGCACAGGCCATCTAGGGATTCCTGCTTACTAATCCTCTCCCAAGAAACCAGGAATGTTTCTTCTGCTCAACTGCTCACAGCAGAGGAAGGAAAAAGGTGATAATGTTGCTTCACTGTATCACTCCAACCTGCTGGATCAGCTAAATAGTCATGGCTTGGTTCCAAGGAGCATAACTTACATCACACATAATTCACATTTTACTCTCGGCAAAGTTAATGTTGAGCTTTTTGTATGAAAGGACATGTATATAGCTTTCAAATTCCATTGTAAAATTGCATATATGCTTGCTGAATTTTGAAAGTATTAAAAACACATTTTGGTTTGTTATACAAACAATACCGTAAGTGGTATAAAGTTTACTCTAAATTACAAATAGTGATTTTATAAACATCCTGTGTCCTACTTTATTCAGATTCCACTTGTGCTCTCGCTTCTGTATCATCTATGCGAAATTACTCATTTAGTTTCTGTAAAGAAATTCTCTGCCATGTTTTGCATTTAGTCATTCTAAATTACTCTATTACTTCAGAGTTTACCCTGTCTTCCTTCTCTGACTGCTCTTCCATTAGCTTGTTATCTTCCCCACCTGATTTATGTCATTTATTTTTAATTTGTAATCTTACGGGAATGCATAATGTATTTAAAGTTAAACAGCCCACTTCTGGTCTCTGTTAGAAATTAGAAATAACGATTGCAACAATTTATATCCTTCGTGTGCAAATGTATTTCCTGAGTTTAGTTGAGACAGTAATGGATATAGGGACTCTCTAAAACTATTACAATTTATCAAACTTTTATATTAAATTAATGTTTTGGGTGAAGATGAGAACTTAGGATCAGTGTCATAGTTTTTAAATACTGGATGTGGTCACAAACATTATCCATAAATTGACCATATCCATAATGCAACTATCCATTATTATTTGTGCATGGAATTGCTAATTTTAATTAAAATGTATAGTATCAATCAGTAATACTAACTATTCCTAACTTGAAAAGCGATATAAAGGGGAAAACATGGCTTTCAGGACATGGTCAAGTGGATTTTGTGTGTGTGATATGTCTCATTTCAAGCAGTTCCTACAAACAGATGGTGTACCAACCTGAGTTATTACCAAAATATTCCATGGAAATTTCTTTCCTGGAATATCTGACAGCAATTTCAGCACTAACAGGATTCTCCATGACTTCGTAATAAAGAAAACTAACAGAAATTTCTCTTGAAGAGAAGTAAGTAATGTGGAAAGAGTAGACAGGGCTCCAGCTCTGATCTTGAAATAGCTGGATGCGTGTAACTTCATCACGTCATTGAAGTACTTCCTGCGCTGGCCTTTCTTCTCTGTTTTGTGCTGTGCAGGTACAAAACCACAGCTGCCTGCCTACTCTCTGTCCCAACAGTTTAAAATTTTTGAAACTCATCAGCTAGGACATGTAAGGGAGGTATTTAAGATTTGCCTTGTAGACAGGTGAATTTTCCCTGTGTTTGTGGCAATGGGGTACTGCCTTGACTGAACGGGCAGAGTCCCTGTGGGGACACAGAGGTTTGGTACATCAGCAGAGAAAGCAAAGGGCAACGTACAAGCCCAGCATGAGGTGTGCATCAGAGTAATTCTGGCAGCATCTAGCAGTCCGGCTTCGAGAGAGTAAACTGACACCTTGGTTAATGCATTGCGGCTGAAACTAGGAGAAGTAGCTGCCTGACTCTTTTTCACAGTCCCTTTCAGGTGCAGAATTGTGGGTTGGTATGGATTAGGGTTGTGGGGTTTGCCATTATTGTGCATGCTTAGGTCAGTGGGGCCTGGCCCTAGCAGGTAGCCCTGTGTTACAGCCAGTGATTATTATTTGTTCTGCTTAGCCACAGTATAACAACTTTCATACACTATAGCAGCATGAATTTTCATTGTATAATGTACACCACAATTTACATGAACAGAAAACCATCCTCTGACTGAAATGACTGCTGCTATTGCTGGAGGATGGACATATTATCTGCAAGTGCAGGATTTGCAGGAAAATATCTCCATTCAAACGCAAAGTACAACTTACTGGCATTTACTTTGTTCCTTCCTCTCATTTATATAATTCTGAAGTTCATTCATTACCAAAGAAATAATAATATTTCTGCTATTCACAAAGCTTAGAGATGCTCAGGAATGCCAGGTAAATCCCATGTGCAAAGTTATTTCAAATACATGGTGCAAGAGCCCTCAACAATTTTTTTCAGGGTTTTTTCAAAAGTGATTGTAAAATCTATCCAAATGCATTTGAATATATTTTAAAATATTTTTAAAGTTTACATTATTTTAAAAGACAAGACAGAATGTTTAATCTGAAATTTTACTTTAATTTTTAAATGCATGTGTTTTTAAATATTTTGGAAAAGCTAACATAAAACCAAAAATTTCCAGATAGAGCAAAACTATTTAAGGGTCTACATAATTTTTGTTTGTTTGTTTGAAGCTTGGCAGACTGGGATTTCCATATTCCTAACCCTTTCTTTTGGACCTTTTATAAGTCTGTAATTAGAAATAAAGGTTTGTATGTAATTGGCTGTCACTACTTCAAAAACGCACGTTTACGCTGCTTGGTCTGGGAAGATGCAAAAGCTCTTAACCATTTGCCTGAGATACAGTGTAGTTTAACTTGAGACAAAACAAAGGTTAAGATTAAATCAGATGAATTTTTTTGATGCTTATTTGTGTTACTAAATGTATTTTTCAGATTAACCATAGCCTGATCCAGAAACCCCTAAACTTTGTAAAACTGTAATTCCAGATCCCAGTGTTGTAGCCTTGTAGAAGTCCTGCAGTTAACTTCTTTTTTTTTGGTGCTGCTCTCATATTCTTTTTTCAGTTTTACTGTCCATAGCCTGAGATTAAACACTACTTTATTTTTGTTTGCCTTTTTTCATCACTGTTTTTGTGGAATTGTTAATGACAGGAAAATAACACTTTGGGGAGTAAGCCTCCTCCATTTAAATAAGTTTTAAAGGATCTTAGCTTAATATTTCCTTGTTTACATTATGGCATAAGCAAAGGCCACAAAGCTTCTGTGGAACAGCACCACAGTTCACCTAGTGTGCATATAAAACCATAGCATCCTATTAACAATGAAGTTATCTTCCCTCTGAACATCAATTAATCTTTAAATAAGTTCTAGAATATCTTGGACTAGAGAAGCACAATGCCAGCTACCTTCATGGTGAACCACTTGAGATTTTTTTCACTGATGGAGTTTAACTATAAATGGAAAAGTATTTCTATCGTGACTTACTCTAAACCCAGGAAGGAAGGCAGCAGTGTTGAAAGGTGTCTGAATCTACTGCAGGTTATCTGCAATCTTCCATTCCCCTGAGATGCTGAAGGTCCTTTCTGTTCTTCTTTCGAAAGATAAAGTATGAATACTATGAAGCACTTCTGAGGTCCTTACTGTCCTTTACTTTCTGAGCTGTCTGCTTTTACTTGTCATCGGCCAGGCAAATATATCTGGCCTTGCCTTCTCTTTTTTGGTCATTTCTATGAGGCAAGTGCATGAATCTCCTCATATCCTCAGCTGAAAGTGCCAACAAAAAAAGGACTGTTAAAACTCCTCCATTTTTTTATAAAAACGGCACAGGGAAGATAACACCATTTTCATTTACATTCAGAAGAAGAAAATACGGGAAACCAGGAGCAGAATTGATAGTAATACTTTTGAAGAAACTTCCCTAAAATTTGGACTGCCAAACATCTAGGTGAATCAAGTTAAACCATGGTGAACGGGATGTTCCCCATTAAGGAGCTTGTCTGAATGAGGAGTGACGTATGCTGGTCACAGCTGTTTCTGAAAGGAATGACGTGAACGGAGATGACATACATGATACAGAAATGCTGCAACCAGCCACATAGTCAATTAAGATGTCTTTGTTTAAGTAGAAATCACATTATTAAACCTAGATGTTCTGAAGCTAGCAAACTCAACACAAGGCTATCATTGCTACTTTTTTTCAGACATTTCATCACAGACATCTGCCAGCCAGCTGTGTAGACTTTCTGTCTGCACTAATTTGCAAAGCACTGCTGGCCTTCAGCATTCAGAGCTGTCTCGTTTTGGGCTCTTGATGGTCAAAAACTTATTTCTTGGAAATGTTGTCTTCATCTGGTTAAGTTGGCTACTTTTCTTTGATTGCATGTCATTTATTTTAGCTTTGGCATGGGCTTATTTTGTTGGGCTTACCTTGATTTTATAAGGAATCTTATAAATACATACATGCTGAGTAGTGCAGCGAGAAACTGGGACATCACCGACTTTGCATTACTGCCCTGCTGAAGACAACATCCTGCAGGATTCTCCCTCGTCCACCAACCTCCTTTCAGTTTTGAAGATTAATCTCTTTGAGCTGCTTCTATGTTGGATTATTTAATTGCTTTGTCCTTTCCTGGAGCTTCAGCTGGAGCATTTGGCTGGAACGCCGGGAGGAGGGATGCTGTTGGAGGGACGCTGGCCGGGCAGGTGGTGGTGCAGGACCGGCAGGGAGCCGGGCCCTGCTTTCCCTGCTAACACTGCCCTCTCCTGGTTCTCCTCTGGGCCGGGAGCGCGGCCCCTGGCAGGAGCCGGATGAAGAAAAGCAGAATGACATCGTTGGCTTCTTCTCCCGTTACTTGCTGTGCTGTCTCTCCCGGCCCCCACGACCTCCCACCCTTCTGATGAACGGCACCGTGAAGTCTTTGCGCTGGCCCGAGAAGCCAGGCAGCCCTGCCTCAGGATTCAATGCTTAAACCAGTCCTGTGAATGTACCTGCGGTTAGGGGCTTTGCAGGCTGCCTGAACCGCTGGGGTTTCGCTAGGCTGAGCAACCGGAGAGTCAGAAGTAGTCCCTGAAACCCACTCTCCTGGTTTTTAATCCAGCACTGTTCCTAGCTGGCTGTGCTGACCCTTTCAGTCCTGCTTTAGGCTTATCCATCCATTGCAAGTTTCCAACTAATAACTCTGCTAGGCTGTTGGAACCAGGCTAATCGCCTATCCACAGCGTGCTGTTCCTGAACCATTATGGGTTACTGTTGAATTCCCCCCCTTCTCCCCCGAGAGCCCTTACAGAGCCTGGAGTGCTCCCCTCCCTCTCGTTTTCCCCACTTCCCCGGCTCCGCAGAGCAGGATCAGGTTGCTTTTGTATTGTGATTCTTGGCATGAGCCCCTCTCAGATTCGTATAGCTGTTCTGTGAGTATGGCAGCCAGTAGGAACAAAGCACATAAGAACACATTAAACTAACATTCAGCACGCAAAGCCCAAATAATTTACTATATGCTACCCTGCCTAGTAAAGGGAATAGTGTAGCAGGCTTACCCTTTTAATTTCCTTTCTCTCACTTTTGTCTACAGAAGTCTGTACCATAACTTCCTTAAAAAGCATTTATATTTATTCTTTAGTGATTCTTGGGCTGTTTGGTTTTACACAGTATTTCTTGCAGTAACAATCTCCTATGCTTTGCTTGATGCCATCACTAAACAGAGACATACTGTTGTATCTGATTAGAATTCTGATTGTAGAAGTATAACCTTTCCCACTGTGCTGTGCTCTTACAGTGGTGAAATAATCCCTGTTGTCCAGCTGCCTGACAGTTCTCTCTTTTTAAAATCTACAACGAGCAGTGTTACAGAAGTACGAAATACAGATCAAGAAATGTGTATAGTGATGACCAGTTATCTCTTCAGGGACAAAAAATGCCAATTTGACATTCTTTCCATATCATATATCAACACAGTAGAGTTCCAATAAAAATATTAATCACTTAAGAATGAGAAATGTTACAGGACTGACATAATACTGGAAAAAAACCCAAATTTAAAAGAAGGTTCGAGTGTAGATAAGCTAGTTGCTACAGCTGCTCACAGTGACAAAGAACTTTGGATGCAGAAGCTTGCAATAAACTTCAGAATCCATCTAAGCGTATGTACGTGCTACAGATATGCTTGTCATATTCATAGGGTATATAATTTATTTGAAGAAAATCATATCATTGGAAAAACAGAAAGAGTTTTTTGATTATATAGTATGTGAAAGAGTTATCTGCTTGAAAGCTTATCCAATCTGCATAGCTATGTCATCTGTCTAGTAAGAGATGCTGCTTCTTCTTGTTCTGTTAGTTCTTTAGACCACTGTGAGTACAGTAATCCCTAAAATGTTTGCACAAATTACAGCCTTACTTGAGATTCTGCACAGTTCACAGGCTAGCATGGACTTTATCGGTTGCTGGACGAATAAACAGGTTACTGAAGGCAGATGTTTCCTGGTCTTCATTAAGACTCAGTGGGCCCCTAATTCTGGCAATGGCATTAGGCTTGGACCTAAAGACTATGTTCACATACACTCCAAAATGTTGCGTGGCATGGTTTGTAACACTTGTTGGAAAAACAGTTAATAGACTGTAGACAGAGTGAATAAGATAAAGTTTTGAAGTTCCATGTCCTGTTCTGAGCCGATTATAGTAATCTAACCAAAGAATGATCCAACAGGAAATGCAGAGTTAGTAAACAAAAATTGTGTAGGTTCCACCATAATGGTGTATAGTCATCTTACGACTAAGTTAGGAAGCACAGTTTCTGAAAATTAATAATTCCACAGAAAAATCAGAATTCTGGTTCACTGGGTGTATTATGTATAATTATATAATATTCCTACTGATTTTGTATAGGAGATAATTCTGAAGTAATGACCTGTGAAACATCCTGTTGTTCATGAATAAAGGTCAAAGTAGTTAACATACTGGCAAAATGCTGTAGCGCTTCTGGAATACAGTTGCTTTCAGAAAAGCATTCTACAGAAGTTTTTCTTATATTTGTCATAGAACAACTTATGCAGGAGTAGGTAAGCCAGTTAGTTTTCCCATGTAGACATGGCCTTGACTGGGAAGGTCACAAGCCTGGTCATGTAGAATGAAGAAGTGAAATAAAGAGAGAGGAGAGCATTCAGTTTCTGGTGAGGGAATCACCAAGGGAAGGTGCTGATCGTGGAACTGCCCAGCATGTTTCACCTCTGCAAACTCCCTTTCAAAAAGTGTGGTTTATCTTAGCGCAGAGCCTGCTGGGCAGACTTTGTTACACAGTGAACACGTTTAATAGCAAAGAATGACCATGTCTCTGTGTGTTTCTTGCAGCTTCGTGATGAGTTAGAAAAGGGCGAGAAGGAAAGTGCAGAGCTGCAGGAGTTTGCCAATGCCATCTTACAGCAGATAGCAGATCACTGCCCGGACATCCTGGAGCAAGTCGTCAATGCACTTGAGGAGTCATCATGACCTCGGCCACTAGCCCCACCGGAGCAGCCCACCAGTGGCCAAGCCCAGTCAGTCCAAGGAGCCATGAGAGGGGAGAGGAATGTGAAAGACAAAAAATGGAATAGAAACTTCTGGTGCACCTTTTACAAAGAAAACAAAAGAAAAAAAAAAAAAACCTCTAAAAACTAGATGCTCTCTAGGTTCTTCCAGACTATGATTAATCAGTCATGTTTTCATTCAATTTCTCACTGCCTTTTACTTTAGAATCCAATTCCCTATTGACTTTGTTGGTGGTGACATTTGGATACAGCTAAGCAGAGCTCTTCCAAGTCTACTGAGCAAAGAAGAGGGGATCCACTGAACACAAGCAGCATTAGTTCTCCATGAGGTTGCAGTAGGGTAGCCCTTGCCTTTCATTCATTTATTGCTTTTTTCTCTCTCCCCGCCCCCCCTCCCAAAGCTGAAATCCTGAATTTCATAGTGCTAAAAGCAAACTTGAGTGTGCTCTGATTATGACTTATGCCTGGCCAGCATCAGCTAGCTAGCTCAGGTCGTGCTATCTGTCTCAATGTTTCTTACGTTCTTAAATAACAGAGAGAGGGGAAAGTTTCCCTATTTCTTCCTGTTTGTCGCTTCATCTAGCAGCTGGGAAACAAGGTAGGCATACTGGTACTTTCTGTTTACTTTGATTTTTATTGTTCACTGATCTGACTCTGAAGTGCTGAGTGGAGCATTTTTTCAGGTAACTGTTTTCATCTGTTGGTTTCTTGGACTTTTTAGCTGAGGTTTCTCATCATAGTTCTGTTTCTCATTTTTATAGAGAGCTCTCTCCCTTCGAGCAGGTGTGGTCAACAGGTCAGCTCCCAGCTTTAACTTGTATAGCTTGTCCATTGCCAACTTTTCAAGCCATAGCTTCGTGAACACTAGCTGCCACCAGAGTAGTCTTAGCCATTTTGTAAATGAAAAAATTGCATCATTTAGCTTGAAAGTGTGATTTTAAAGCTGTTAGGTAAATCGGTAATATAGTTCTTACTATAATGATAATTTAATTTATTTTGGTTTAGCTTAGGTTGACGAAGAATGAATTTGAGTTGAGAGCAATAACCCATTCTTATAAAGAGAGCATCTCTGCTGGAGTTGGCACCCAGCTGAGTTGATAGGTATAAAATCACAGCTTTAGTTAAACCAGTGCAATTCTTACATGTATATGAGAGGCCTTAGTCTCATTCCCATCCATCTTTGACACTCGTTAAAGCCCCTGCTGATAGGTAGTATGACCTGAAATAGCAGGTCAGTTTGTCATTGTGGTAGAAAGTCAGAATCCTATTTTATGAGTAGGACTTGGGTGTTCGTTCTTGGACTATGCATTAATGGGGAGACACGTTTTTTCCTGGCTACCATTGGTTATGTGTGTCTGGGGGCATCTGCAGGACAGAACCCTTTAACACGTCCCCATGTGCTCCTTAAAGGAGTTGTTCCCCTTCAGCTTTCTCATATTACTTAAGAGATGAGGGGAGGGTGAAAGGAGACCAAATATCAACACAGCAGTGGAAGAAAACTTAGTTTTCTAGTCACTAGCTAATTATGAATTCTCTCAGTAAACCTCCCATTCAGAGCCTGCAGTGACTTACTACATTTTGAGCTCAGTCCCTAAACTGTTATGCTAAGGAAAATGTTCCAAGCACTTTCAGGAAAACTGCATTTCTTACACCTTTCAAATCTGTAGCACAGCTCCCCTGTAGGTCTTTCATGCCTTATTTTTATCTTTAGAAGTGACCAATTGCTTCCAGTAGAAGGGAAATCAGCAAAAGTTTAAGGGAAATGTACCATCTTTTTTTCAAACAAGCACTGAAAATGGGGTAAAACTGAAACCTTAAATACCTGTAGACTGTTGAAAATGATCTGATTTTTAAAAAAATCACATCCCAATTCATTCTACCGTAATGATTCAGCCGAATGAACTAGACCCATAACCGTGGCGATCACTAGGAAGAAATATGTACGTCTCCAAAGAAGAGGTGACTCACGCCTTTTCCATGTTTTGAACTGCCAGTGCTTTGCAAATCAGGAAATGTAGCTTTAGTTCTTGCTGTGGTAGCAGTCTGTGCCTGAAGCTTTTTTTGTCATGGGTGAGGAGAGTAATGGGAACCCGAATGTGTGCAAGGGGGGAACGCCGGAAGGCGCGTAGACAGTGACTGTACGTACCACTGAGCCGTGCCTCACCCCAGAACCACCCCTTTGGTCCCATTATTTGAGTCAGCACATTTCGATAGGAGCTGTTGTTTTGAAATCTTTCCTCTTGCTTTTTCTTCATCACCCCTAATTACTCACTCAAGGAATTTAATGCCACCTGTAAAAGCATCAGAGCCATCAGCCTAACATCATCACACCACTGCCACCACTCCTGACTATCTCATTAACTTATATGGTCAAATCTCCAGCTGCCCTGGTTCCCTGCTGTAAAACAATCCCTCCTCTGTGAGAAGCTGTGGAATTCCCCTTATCGATGGTTCAAATGACTCCTGCTTGTAAACCTCTCACTGAGATGCTCCTTGATAGCGTTTCTGCTGCAGGCAGGGGGAGGGGATGGGAACGAGGAGTGGCCACTTCAGGCTATCACTTCAGTTCCCTTGGTTTACTGCATTGCCCACACAGGGCAGGAAAGTGCTGGTTCTTCTGTCTTTAACTCAGCCTGTGGCTGCGTTTCTAGAGTGGAAAATGCCCCAGCCAAAGACACGGTGCTGTCATGACAGCATGTGCAGCATCCATGCGTCAGCAGCCAGGTGAATCTCCCTGTTTACACATCTCCCGGCCTCTTCCCTGAGAGGATTTGTGAAGCCTGGCTAGTTTTCACGCTGGCCATTTGGTCTTTTATCTCCCGGCCACACACCTGCTGTTCCTCCCATCTGGGTTGTTGGGCCTTTGCAATTTTTCTCGTTAACTGCTGTTATCTTCTAGGTCTTCTAGGCTTCCCATCTTAAACATCAATCTTAGACCTCAATAAAGTGCTTTCAGGGAGAGAGCAGATCTCATTTAGGAACAGACTTGATCCGACTTGATCTCCATTGAACTGTTGCAGGCAATATCGCTGATCCTGTGTCGACCGAGGTCTTGTCGTGGTGAATAGCTGGAGGAACTATGAGATTTGGGAGGTGCTGCTGGCCACAGCGTAATGCTGAACGCGACCAGCGAAAGCTTTTTCTTTTTGCTTGTGTGGAGTGCCGCACCATGGGCCTTAGGGCAACAAAGGCATTTTGCTATCATAACCCATCATGAAATTGTTTATCAGACACATGGCAGAAGGGCTGTATCTGTGCACATACTGCGATGCTCATCCAGTCACCTGACCCACCACTGCTCTTTTAAAACCTTATACCCGAGTGTCAGCGGCCAGGCAGATGCAGTTTCCTAGCACAGTGGTCCTGCAATGCAGCAGCTCTCGGAAATCAGGGGCCCTTCCCAGAGAGCCCGGGGAAACTTGCTTTTTCTTCTCCTGGTGAATGAAGTTCTGTTTGCCATGGGAGCTGTGAAAGTTTTTTCTTTCAAGCTGTCATCTGTAGAGAAACTGAAAGATGTAAGGACTTAAGGAGCTGTCTGTAGAAAATTAAATAGATCATTTTAGCTGGGTTTGGGCTAAAAACCAACTGAAGCCTGAAGCCCATGTACAGTGTAAAAGCTGACACCCCAACCACGCTTGTTCATGATATCCATGAGTTCAAGTATATATTTTCCTCTGAATCCAGCCTCATGTAAAACACTAAAAGGATGTTACAACACTAAAATTGCAGGGCGAGGGCATGAACACTGTTTGTGATTGGAAGAAGAATTGCCTGGCATGCTCCCAAATGAAGCTCTAAGCTTCTAGTGTTCTCTCTCATTTTGACTGCCTCTAACCAGTTTTCCCTCTAGAAAATGCCAAACCCTCTTTGGAGTATCTGATTTTTGCCAAGTCCGGGGGACAGAAGGTGAAGGTCTGACGTGATGCACAAAACTGTGTGTGCCGTTTCTGGTTGCATGGCTGGAATATCCCTTCTCTAGCAAATTTTCTGGTACTTTGGGGCTCTCGGTATTTTGCACAAGGGAGCAGTTATGTCATAAATCTCGTAGACATAACCCTGGTTTTTGAAGCAAAAGGGGAACCTCTTTTCTTTCGCCCTGTAATTCCCACCCATTCTGCTGCTAGTGCTCCATTTGTTGGGAAATTTTGACATCTGATAAAGGTTGACAGGGTTAAGTCCCCACTGCTGTACTAATTGCCAATCGTTTCCACTGGTGGGATCTTTACAAAGGATGTAGAGCAGTCACGCACTGATACCATTTTAAAGCAAAAATTTCACTACGTAAGTAACACATGTATTCCTCAAATGACTGCGATGAAATGTAAAAGGGAAATAGTACAATCAAGGCATCTGATATTTAAAGGAAGCCTTTACTCAGCTCAACGCCTGCACTGAAAGGGGAGCTGGAGAGGGCGCAGAAGGCTGTGGATAACTAACACTGCCCCAGCGAAGCTGGCGGGGTGGGGAGGGCTGGGCACGGGGCGTCGTGGGGCATCACGCCTGGCGAGGCCAGCTCTGCCAGCCCCTCTTGTCAGCACAGCGAGGAAAAGGAGTGTTGGGGGGGGGGTTTAAACGAAATAATGTTTTTAATTGTTTTTTCCACATAAATGGAAGGAACCTTACACAACAGCAGATCCTTCTGAACAAAATGGCTGTGTCTGTTGACTATTTTTAAAAAAAGAAAAAAAAAAAAGAAAAACTCTTTCAAAACTTTTTAGTGTCAAAAGCATAAACACAGAAATCCTGACTTTTTCCAGTGTGTGTGGTGAGTGCTGTAACCCCGTCATCAGTATCTCTCCTGACTTTTTCAGGGGTGTTTTTTTCCTGTTTTGTTTTCTGCTTGTCGATATTGTCTGTGTGGTCCTAAGGCTGGGGCAGTTACCAACGATGTGTGTCTGTCGTCGGATTAAAAAAGATAGTAGTAGAACTGAAAAAGATGTGTTTTAAAAAATATATAAAAATAAATTTCATCAAAAGGAATTCAAGTAAAGGCGCAACAAAGCCATGACTCCTCCTCTCGGGATTGTATGGAAAAGGATTTGTGGGCTTATAAACAGTTGCCTTTCACAGGCTTTTGAGGTCCAAGGCAGTTTGGCCTCTTAGGAAATGTTACAAACCCTGTATAAATTCCTGCTTTCCCAGGTTTATACTGTACACGTATAATACAGAAATGGGCAGAATGACACAGTATTTTGGAAATCAATCTTCTCTGGTCACAGTTATCAACACCAGGTGTCCCTTAAGACAGGAACCACTGATGTAAATGGGCCAAATGCTTTGGCCAAATTTTCCCTGTCTTCTCAGTCACACTGGTCAATACCAGGGACACATGCAAGTGCAGATCGGCTGGTGCAGGTAGTTGTGTGTAGTTCCATTATTAAAGTTTTATTTCTTTGTGTCCAGTATTGGTCACACAGCTCAGCAGGTTGTGGTACAGGAAAAAACTAGCAGCCACCTTCTGCTGCGGTTGCATCAACAGCTTGCAGTGCTTCAGAGGAACAACATGAGGCTAAACTGGCATGTAACATAAGCAAAAAACCCCACACAAATCGCTTTACCTATGAGACTAGGTAAAGAATTTCATTAAATGAATGTATTATATTAAATTTATCATACACTGTTTGTCCCTGCTTTGCACTTCTAGTTTGGATCTTGAAAATCAAGCCAATCAGTTTTGCTTTTAATAGATATTTCCACTTAGGTTCTCGGTGTTTTGGTGGGGTTTTTTGTTCAAAACATTGTTTTTCCATTTGGAAACTGGCAACAAACGGTTCTATCAGTCATGTGTACTCGTATTTGTTATAAAATGTGGTTCTCTAAAAGCCAAATTTGAGCCAGATTTTACAGGTAGACATCGCTTCTTTAATCCACCCCATCTTCCCAGCTCTCCGGGGACATGGCCAAGTCTCTGTCCTCCCTGCCTGCCCAGGGGCAGCTGCATTTGGCCCTTACTGACACACTCATTACAGTGTATCTGGGGATGCTTTAGTGGCAGATGCCTTTATCTGTTCAGATGCTGAAAGAGATTGAATCAAACGGGACCACAAACAGGGGAATAATTTCTGTGCTAGCTCAACATGCTGCTCGAAGCCCACTAAACTAAAACTGCCGTTTCCCTCCAAGTCAGTAAATGAGGAGAGCCACACATGGTTCGCAAATCATTTGTGGGGTTAAAAAAGCCTGTGGGTTGCTCCATCCACTCCACAGAGTCAGATCCCTCATTTGCTTTGGAAGAGACATGTTGCACTTTAGCAGAGGGGCAGACAGGCTTTGGGGATGGGATCTAGTGTACTTGAATTCCTTTTTGAAATAACAGCAGCGGGAGACATTGATGTCTGTGATGCAAGTGCGCACGCTGCCTTCAACTTGTATGTGTTTTATTGCTGGAGTCATGTTACTGACAGAATAATGAAATTGCAAAGAAAATGTGTTATATTCAACTTTGCCTTGATAATATAAACACTTTGTTCATTTTTTTTTCTTCTTTTTTTATTCACAGACTAAGTTCATCAGGAAATTATAAAATTATTTAAAAATTCTGTGCCGTGTCTTCATTTCGATGAATTTTGGTGTGTCTTGCTCGGTGTCCTCTCCTGCGTGCGCAGGGGCAGGGGCAGGTAGGAGGGCTGAGTGGCTGTGTGGCTGTTCCCTGACACCAGGCTTGAGGTCCCATGTGTTGCCCACCTGCACCATTGGAACAACCCTGCTGGGGGTCCCGGCTGCACCGCCTGCCTGGCAATGTTCATGGGCATCGCTGGGACTGTGTGGTGAAGGTGCAGGGCTGTCAATCACAGAAATGTCCCAGTTAGCCCAGGACTTCACAGGTCAGGTAAGTGGAGATACAGCAACTGTGTTTGCAGTCTGCTGTTTCCTTCACCTCTCTCCTGCCTGTTTTCCAAGTAAATGTGACTTAAACATTGCTATTGAGTGACTGAATCCCAGATGAGCATCCACTGTTGAGTCAATGTTGGGATCACATCTTACGGAATAATGTCCCTGGAAAACCTCACTGTGCAAAGGTCAGAAAGGCCGTCCTACAGAGTGTATTTCTGGTGAGACCCAGACGTGGGTCCTGTCCCCATGGGAGCAGGGGAGCGTCACTGCTTCCTGACGTAAGATGAGCCATGCCCCCTGCGATGCCGGAGGAAATGGGCTCTACCCGGTGTCCAGTCTCCAGCCGCGTTCTGAGGACATGGGAAATTGCCTGAGAAATGTCACCGTAAAAATCTTATTTTTCTGGCGTTTTTAACTGTTCTAAAGAGAATAGCATTGCAACATAGGGTCCCACTGGTAAAACAATGTCCATGTTAAACACACTCCACCAGATTCGCCACAGCTGTCCTGAAGCCCCAGCGGACCAGACCTCCCCAAGTCGAGACACTTTCAAACCAACTTCTCTCTTAAAACCTCTCCATTTCTTCCTCCTTTGGTCTGTCTGTGCAACCAGCTTTTCTCTGGGCTTTCTTGCTGGCCTTGTCCCTTCTGCTTTCTGTAGATATATCAGTTCGAGGGGCTCTTAAGATCCTGACTCGCTGTTTCCATGTGAATGACTTCATGTGTGACACGAACAGGCATCCTGATCTCAGTGCTTGGACGTTCCCCTCCCTCTGCTAATTGGGGTTCGATCACTTGGGCTTCAATCGGGCATCTGGAAAAAGGATACGTGGGGATTAAGGGTCTCGGGAGCTTTGAAAGGAAGAGTCCATTGGCCTTTTGGTTCCCAGTCTGTTTTATGTTTGCTTGAGCGTCTTTGGCTGAGAAGGGGATTCGTGATTCCCGTCAGGCCAGGGTGTGCCTGACTTTTGCAGCACAGTCCAAATCAGCTGAATGAAACCACATGCCACATAACTTTAACCAATTGCTGTACAACAGGGTATATGTCGTTCTGAAAGCAGCACAAATGCCATTTCTGAATGGCTTGTCCTTCCGAAAGAGGAGGACAAGTGAAAGGCAAGAGTCGCAGCCAGCGCCAGCAGGAGAGCACATCTGCAGGGAGAGCAGCACATCTGCAGGCAGAGCTGAACCAAGCTGCTTCAGCCCACACCAGCTCTGGCTGCTTGGTGTGTTGTACTGCCGTATCCCCACAGGCTGACTCACATTTTGGATGGCCCATAACAATAACACAGTTCGCACTACAAAGCAAAGATGCCAAATCCCTTTTGTGTGTTATCAGGTTACATTTTATGCATTGTGCAGTAAAACACAACAAGGCATCTGAACAAAACTGTCCGTGCTGACTGCTGCTACTGTGACACAGAACAGGCAAGAGAGCAGTGGAAACAGCAAATGGTCAGCCCTGGGATCAAACGCACACAAATGTAAAACATTTTCCTTTGTGCACATTGCAAAGATAGGGTCATAAGGGTGTGTGGACCCCCTGTGTTACTCAGGCTCCCGATTAAACATGGGCCTTCTGCAGTATTATAGCCAGGATGACTTTGTAAAACCTGCACTGGTGAGGGAAACTGGAAACTACATCAGCAATCCACTGGGAAGAGCAACATAATTGCAATCTCCTGTTTCCAACAGGATCTGCTGCATTTGTGCTATACAGATGCCTCCTGCTTATGTGGACTGATGCTATAGGGATGCATCAGCTGTACCACTGCAGGATTACCCAAACCAGTAATTACAAACCAACTGCCTGTGCTAATGAAGTGATCTGCATATGATTATGTGACCTTTAGACTGGGACTTTGAGATATCAAGTAGCCACTCTTCTCACTGGGCTTCAGGATGGTTAGAAATCTTGGGCAAATGGCCAAAGTTCTCTTTTTTACCATCTTTAAAAACCCTTAAACTCAAGAAAGGGCATATGCCCTGGGAAATTAAATGTATTGTATTTCATAGAATTAATTGCAAACAATTTTTTTTTTTGCTTATCAAGCAAACAGACCCATACACTTTATGTTGGTAAGCTTTATTTCTGAATATACTGATGATCTATTATAAAGCATAAGTGGAATGGCTGGGACCTGCTTGGGTGTAGCTGTGGGCTTACAGCAAGTGCTTCTCTGGGTGTGGGCTTTGAATCCAGCTGGTTTTAAGTACATGATCAGTATCTTTTCCCAATGGTTACCACTGCAAACATTAAAACTGTTCTAGATGAATGACTATGAAGTTAAATACTTAGGCCCAGGTTCTGCAGCCCATTTGAGTGAAAGTGTCGCTTCAGCAGGAATTCAGTTCCAGGAATATCTATGGACACAAACCTTGTGACAAGGCAAGTTAAAAAACATTTGGTTTCTTTACGTATTGGGGAAAAAGGATGAGTTGCAGCTGTAGCTCCAAACCCCTCCTAGAAGGATTTTTGTTCAGCTTTAAACCCTTCATTTTCTGTAAGGGCACACCATTTTGGAGAACCACAAGTCTTGGAATGTATATGAACTTTCTTAAACTCTCTTATACAATGCATAGAAACTGATTTTAGCTTCAAACATATGTCATCTTGTAGCCCAATGTATTGATGTATACGTGTGCACATACCTGTATGTGTGTGTGTGCCCATCTGTGTCATAATATACAAATATATACAGCTGCACACTAAAAGCCATGTTTCAAGCTTGCAATACTAAACTTGCAATGCCAAAGTTCTGAAAATTAGAAAATCTACATGACTAGTAGGTCCATGATGCAGTTTTCAGTGATGCATTTATGTAACTGGTTTTTTGCTAAACCCTTCCTTCATTAAGCATGCAGGATGAATGGATTGCTTCAAATCAGTAATTGCATAAGCCCTAGCATTGCTGCCATCCATGCTTCTTCCAAGACCATCAGTTCTTTGTTGCAAGCCTCTCATTACTTTGATTCTGTAAATTTTCCCACATAGTAGTGACCGCTTAGACGTCAAGGGCTGCTCCTATAAAGAAGGAATTGCTCAGAGCCCTTTCGTATTTTTCAAGAGGCAGAAGCTCATATCTGCTCTAACATGCCTCCAAAATGAACCTAATCCTGACATTTGGGAAGACACAGAATTCAATTCCACAGCCCACAAGTGCCTGGAGCAGGGGATTTGGTCTAGCACAGCATACTACATCATTCACATCCTCAGCTAAATTTGAGTTCATCTCTTCTATCTGTACATGTGTTCTTTTCTTTAGGTTGACAAGAAAGATCATGTTATTCCAGGGATATGTGCATCTAACACCTATTTGGGTACGTGGCTCAGTTTATATTTGCAAGCATCAAAATGCAATCTAGTTCCCTTTAACCATACACTTGCATTAGCCCAAACCTTCAGTTTGTTTCTGTGCTCGTCCCCCTCTCTTGACTGAGTTATCTGACCCTTCCCTACAAAACACCTGCCAAGGCCACACAAAACATCTGCCAAGGCCACAAAGCACCTGCAGTTCAGCAGTGCCTGTGAGCAGACCTCCACTTCCAACTTCACACCTACAGCACAGACCAGCGTTGCAATGACTGCAGCTCATGCTGCTGCTCCCAGGCACTTCCACATGCGACTCATCTTTGAACTTCAGTTGCCCCCACTTATTTCTAATGGGTTAAATAATGGAAGTCTTCATCTAGCAAAGAAGGCTTCTGTTTATTCAGACACACAGCTGGATGTTAACTATGAGCAGGCACCATAGGAAGCAAAGACTGCCTAAGGCTCGTTAGAGAGTCAAAGATGTAGAGGGAGATATGGTTTGACATTAAAGTGGAGGTAGCGATGTGCTTCCTCTGTTCTTCCTTATTGTCTGCAAAACACATTGACTTTCCCAGCCAGGTCATTCCTGGCAGCAGCACAAGTCTCCCACAAAGTCCTGTGTAAGACATTTAAGACTCTACCTCTACCTGACAGAGTGACTGATATATCACCGAAGGGGCATGTGTTTGCAGGCACTTGAAGGCTGCAGTTGCTAAGAACTGCAAGATGCTGTGTCAGATACCTAATGGCTTGAAGGACACATGCAATACATGCCCATGGGATTTAAAGACGGAGTGCAAAATGCAGAAGGAGATAAGTTTGATTTCAGCATCTCATCTTTTCGTCCCCATGTGACTTCAATCAGCAGTTCATGCCATCCTTCTATGAATTAATTTAGCCTTAACAGTTACTATGAGCATTTTGGTGGTAGTAGTCATCAAAGTTTGAGAAAGCAAAGAGTGCAACTACTAAGGATATTTTGAACTATTGCCACTTTTGCTGATACCCTCCATTGCTGTAAAGTAGCATATTTTGGCTTCAGGTATGTTTTCCCAATCCAAATGGTAACCGTTTAAGGTTGTTTTCAGAGGGAGACGGAGCTCAGCAGCAGCCAAGGCAGGAGCAGCTGGGCAGCTCCATAGGCTCATGGCACCCACTGAAGCCAAAGAGGCTCAGGTGTCTGTAGGGAAGGCACTTTATGATTACTACCATGGGTAAGATCAAACATGCAAGTTACTTCACCTGGTCCAGGCAGCTTATAACCTGAGCTTGATACTAAATGTTAAAACCCCTGGGAGACGCTTTCAACTGAAGCAAAAACCACTACGATTTTTACCAGAGACTAAAACCTGCCCTTATTTCTCCTCATAGGAAACGTGGGTTTGTGTTGGGTTACTGTGGGTAGGGGTCAACATAAAGGTCTGGCCAAAGAGTGCAGTCAGTGGTGGCCTTTGCCTGTGCTGTGCAGAGCACACCCAGGGCAGGCTGGGCTTCTTAAAGGCTGACGTTCAGTAGAAGGCAGGTGTTAGATCGCTTGGTTCTCCTTCTGCAGTGCCAGAAATGGATGTCTTCATTGCTGCTTTCTCACCTGATCTGATGCAGAGGGGAAAACCCAGCAGTACTGAGTGTATACACTGTATGTGCTGTATAATTTTGACTCTGATGAGGAGTTCATTTGGGGGACTAATCTCTTGTGCATAAATCCAGCAGAAAGACACTTGTGCGAAATATCCTCTTTTCTCTTTTTTTTTTTGTTTTTAAACGTTTTTAGCAGAATGCAGCTGAAGTGAACAAAGGTAGTAACAGGTTTGTGCGGACCTTGGCTCTGTTCCCAAGATGTCCTCTTTACTGTGCGTGGTACAACTGGTGAATACTGTTGTTTTTACAGACTCTCAGGGCTCCAAAGATGTAAAATGAAGCAGGATAAGTGGGAACTCACGCTGGTATCTTGATTGTCTGCATAAGAGGAGGCCCTACAACAGGAGACTTTATGGAAAACCAAGAATCTCCACTGAGGATGATACAGGACCGTGGCATACTCAGCTGACATATTTGCGTTGGGCTAAGAGCATGCATACTGCCAATCACTAAAGCTCAGCTAACTTGCAGCAATCTGTTAAGCAGTAGTAGATTTTTTTTTTAATCTTTATTTTTTAATTCAAAACAGTTAAATATGAAGGGTTTGCTGGTTGCTTTGGACCGCCTGCAAAGTTATCCAACAGGCGTGGTGAATGCAGGAACTGCTGCCCCAGAGCACATGGTGCTGCTGGTCCTTCAAGAGGAGACGGTAGGAATGAAGTTGCTCAAACTGCTCTGGCTTCTGCACACTCCTTTGTGACCACTTCTAATATAATACCGTATGGTCTCTATTTTTCCTGCCCCAATGACATGAGGAATGTGAAACAGTTTTGAGCACAGATAAAAGACACTCTTTCCCCTTGTGTGTTTAGGCCGCCATTCAAAATCCTCCATCACTGCAATGACATTGCAAACCACAAATTGTGCTTCTTACCAGTGCCCTCTGAAGGGTCCTCTCCTGTGGGTTTGGCAGCAACACAACACCTGGAATCCAGAACAGATCCCTCACTAGACCCAGGGGAGGAGAGGTACAACATCCTGGAGGAACCCCAAGGAAATGGCAGACCTGGGATTTATCAGCAGAATATAATGCATGTTCACAGCTTCCATCAGAAATCCATGTCCACAGCCATCCCTGGCGTGGCAGGGAAGGATTAATGTTTTCAAACACCCACTCTTTGTCTGTAACCCATGGTTCCTCATGGACCCAAGGAGGGTTTTGGCTGCTCACCCAGCCCATGAGCCCAGTGTGCCAAGGAGAGGCAGCAGCTGCTGGCGTCACACTGAGCTGCAGGAACAAGCACTTTGCCGAAGAGTGGATGCTGGAGATGCAGTGCAACTAATGCAGCACCAGCCCTCGCAATCTCCCCCCAGCAGCCCAAGTTAGGCACAATGACTTCAAGGTGACAGTGAAAGGCTGCTCCTCACCCTTAGAGGCTTTAATTTGATCCCTTTCTTAATGAAGTGGTGACTCCTGAAAACAAGAGCGGTAACACAATGATTTATGCTCATCTGTCAGAAGAGCAGATCAAAGCTATCTAGAGAGCTGCAGACAAGTATCACCATGGATGACCTGGCGGCTTCCTTTGTGTGAAGTGACAGACCGGAGCATGACTTCATTTGGAAACCAGTCTTAGATCCATACAGCAAAGTCACTCAGCCTAACGCTGACCCAGAGCTTTCCTCTGTGTTTGCTTACAGCTGAGTAGTGACAGGGGTTAGAGACGATGACGCCAACTTTCCCTGTTTTTGTTTTTCTGGTAAGAGACCTTATTCAGCACAACAGTATCGCTACGTGTGCAATCTCAAGATGATATCTTGGCAAGTCTGGACACGACAAAGACCTTTGGGTTGTGTCGCTGCAGGGTGTGTGGCAGCCTGGCGCTGTGCAGCAAGGGTGTCACGGATCATTTGGGAACCTCTGTAGATGTGTGAGGCATAGCAATCGCTTCATGCCCAGCTTGGAGCCAAACCTGACTGGATCCCTGCCATCCAGGTGTCCTGAAGCACATCTTCACCATAGCGCTGACACCATTAACTACTAACATCTTCTCAACAAGGAAGAGCCAAGGAAATGTAAGAAAAGGTAGAGAGCAAAGCAACCAAGGACAGTGCCAAAGGCCAGCTCCCCTCTTGCCTTCAGCAGAGCTCTGTTGGCATGTACCAGCTGCAGCTCAGGCTTCTAACGGGAGTACGGGTACCTGGAGGTTTAGCTGCTGTGTGCTTGGGAAGGTTCCCATAACTCACTGACAACGAACGATGTTGCGACTCCCAGCGCCTAATTTTATATACTTGTTAAGGATGAAGAGAGACAGATCTGGGCCCTCTGCACCATGCAAGAGCTCGTTCACTTTCCACAGATCTCTGTGCACAACATTATTCACGCTACTACAAAAGGGATTATATGCAAACCGTATCTTGAAGGGTGTTGAACACAGCAGTACAATCTTCCATGATGTTTGGTTCTTCCAAACACAGTCCCTGAAGCCTTGTGATGCAAAGAGGGTCTCCACCTGCATTTACAAAAGAAAGAATTCCATCTCCCATTGCTGGAGGGAAACAACGAATATTGTAGCTTCAGTGAACACTAAAGGCTCAGAAACAAGAATCAAATCCACAAAAAAAGCCTCCCTGAGTAAAAAACAAGATCTTATGCATGTGAGCAAATATGTTTTGGGGCACCAATTGAGATGTCTTTAGGTTTTGTGGGATTTTTTTTATTTGGTTGGGTTTTGGGGGGAGTTTTTCTCTGGGTTTTTTTGCAGGTGCGTATAATTACAGTCCCAGGACATGTTGAAGCATTTAGTGATTTGGCTTAACTTCAGATACCACAAGTGGTGTTAGCAGGTAGGTGCTCTGCACATCCTGAAAAATAAGTGTCTCAAGCTGAGAATTCAGAATCATGACTTAAGGATGTCAACCACAGAAAATGCAGAACACATACACAATTAGACTTAAATTATATGGGGGAACTCCATGTCTTTAATTTTACCTTTGCAAGAGTACATGACAGCAATCTGAACTGGAACTCATTGGTTTATGTGTCTTTAGTTTCTTGCATGTGTAAATACATACAAACACACTTTTTTTGTGAACAAGCCCATGAGATGTGCCAAAGGCTGCCAGTGCCATGGGAGCACCAGTAGCCATGTGCATCCCTTTGTCTGGTGGCCAAGCACTGATACCATATTCAACACAACATCCAAGTGCCCGAGAAGAAAATGGTCTATTGCCACATGGTTTCTTCCCTCTTCATATCTTGTGACTGCACTGGTGTTTCAGTTAATAGTTTCCTTCCCTGCCTACATTTTGTGCTTTAATGCTGATGTTTGTATAAGCCCTAATATATTACCCATGCTATATGTATTTGTTTAGAAGCCACAGTGTCTAAGAATTGTATTTATGTTCCCTTCAGCTTGCTGTCAAGGTGAGAATTAAGCAAAGGCATTTGTTATCAAAGGACACTTTGGAGCCTACAAAACGTGGTGATTTTCATACAAAGGCTTCATTGTCATCAGGTTGGTTTGCAGAAGGACTTGTGAGCAGCACAGCCAGGAGCTGCAGAGCACATCCTAAGCCTCGCTGATGCTCTTCAGTTTGTCCCTGGGCTTTGTGGGACCCAGAAATAAAAGCACGGACTGTGCTGTGGTTTCACTAGCTGCAAATAGTGACTGTCCCCAGGCTGTGTGAGATGCGTCCCAGGGCAGCGTCTGCCCTCAGGCAGTGGCACCAGCAATCACATGCCTGGCAGACATGCATTATATCCTACATATTATTCCTCCCGGCACACTGCCCTGAGCCTCCCTCTGCACCACCACTGCAGTCCCAGCAGCTCTGTCCTACCCTCCTGACTTCATTCTGCATGGCGACATTCCTGACCCCATCCAACCTCTGCCCACTATCCCAGCTCACCGGTGGCAGGGTGGCACTGGTGGCAGGGTGGCGCTGGTTGCACCCTCCTGGCTTGGCGTCTCAGCACATTTCATTCTGTTCTCTTGCCACCTGCCAGGCCACAGAGCGCATGCCACCCGCCCCAGAAGCCAGCTGCGTCACCTGTGTGCCCCTGGGCGCCGGGCTGGCCCGCAGCTGGGAGTGCCCAAGCCAGCGGTGACGCAGAGGCCCCCAGGGAGTGGCTCTCGTGTTGGGTTTGGGGGATTCTTCCCCCCATGCCCACTCACCGCAGTGCCTGCAGGGCCAGGCAGGGGAGAGGGGGCTCTCCCCATCTGCACGAGCCCACCCGTCTGTATGGTCCATGGAAAAGCTGGATGTAATGTGTGACTCGTGTGTTTCCTACTTTAGCTGAAGTTGCTCCACAGTATTAATCCCAGCGATTATCAGAATAATCCCCTTTCACCTCATCAGTGCCAGATCTAGCCAGAGGCCTGGTTTGCTTTTGAAGAAAGAAATTACAGAACATTTGAGCAATTGAAGAAAGAAATTAGAAAGAGAGATGATCAGAAAGAAGGGGGCGGGGGAAGAAAGACAAAGAAAAAGGTAAAGACCAAAAAAAAAAAAAAGGAAGAAAGAAAGAAAAAAGAAAAAAGGAAAGAAGAAGGAAGAAAAAAGAAAGAAGGAAGGAAGAAGGAAGAAAAAAGAAAAAAGGAAAGAAGAGAGAGAGAGAGATATTACATGGAGAAATCAGGGAGCATGTAGTGGAGTGAGGTAAACCCTTAGCATCAGCCAGGATTCCCCTGGTGCCATCCTAGGGAAGGGGCTCTGCTGCGGCCAGCAGCAGCACCGCGCAGAGGGGCACGCATCCCTCCCACCATGGCTGCACGCCCTGAGCAGCCACCGGCCACAGGAGAGGGGGATGCCACGGCTTGCCTGACAGATCCCAGCTAAAGTTTCTTGCGTGCTTTCCCCAAAACCACCTCTGGATGCTCAGCTGTTTGGGGACATCTTCTTGACAGATTTATGGGACTTCAGCATCACTCCACTAACCTGGAGGGAGGGTGCTGGGGCAGGGCAACCGCTCCCTTATGACCGTGCAGGGCAGGAATTTGGGTTTTGTTGTTCCCTGACAGTCAGGCATTGGGGGGAGCCCTCTGTCACAGCACCCAGGGTAACAGGCACAGCACTGTGCCCTCAGTGCCCCAGTGCCCCAGACTGCCTGCTCCCTAGGGTTGCTCCTGTCCTTGAAGACAATGTTTGCCCTACCTGGAAGAGGGCAGGGATGCACTGTCACCACCCATGCACCCCAGCCTACACACACACATGCACACAGACACACGCATGCACACGCATGCACTGCTGCTGCTGCTGAAGCCCATCACATGGTTGCTATCACAGACCATATTTAATTATGCTGTGGAGCTCATTACCACAGGAAGCAGCCGAGGCCAAGAATTGAGTAAGACTTTAGAATGGGATCAGCCATTCAAACAGACAATAAGAATATCCAGAGTTGTCATAATTCATGCCGATAAAAATTTTGGAAAGGATGTACAACTCTTCGCCTCGGAGTTTAAGCCAAGTAAAAAAGACCAAGAGACTTGGTCTGAGAGGAGGGGAGTCAGGGGGCCAGATTACCTCATTGTCTGGCTATGGCTGTGGCCCTGCACCTCCCCGAACCACGTAGCCCTGGTCCTCACCACTGGCAGGGCATGGGGCTTGGTGCCCCGGGCTGGCCCCAGGGGCATCTCCTGTCCCTCTTGCCCAGCAGTGCCATGGGGCCAGGTGATGCTTATCCGCCCATGGGAGGGAGGGATGGGGAAGCTCTCCCACTTCCATGGGACAAAACCTAACAGGGTCCTCCCACAGCCATCATGGGGATGTGGGGCAGCTACCCCATGGCCAGCCCACAATCAGGGCCAGCTGTGCATCTCTGCTCGAGCCAGCAGTGACAGCTGGTGGGACCCAGGTGGGAGGCTGCTCCTGCCCTGGTCACGCCAGCCGGGGCTCCTCACCGGGGACTGCCGAGGAAGGCAGTTACAGTTTAACTCAGCCCACAGAACCCGCTGTTGGGAGCGCCTGTCTAATGATTAAAGTGCTAAACGAGGAGGCATGAACTCTGTGTGCTCTCCCCAGCCTTGCTACCAAGTTACATGGAGCCAGGCAAGTCAGGACTTCACCCCACCACAGTCACCAGGTCCATCTGGTTGCTGCTGCGTCCTTTAGATCCTTGTACCTTCATGAGGGTTTCTCATAATTTTATTTCTTGATATTCAAAACCTATCAAATGGCTGGGTTCACCCCTCTGTTCAAGGACTGGGGAGGAAGAGAAAGGAGGAGGGCTGCAGCTGCAGGAGATCCACCACAGGAGAGACGTACCCTGATCCGCTCTCCACCCTGTGAAGCTCGACCTTCAGAAATGCAGCTTCAGACACTGAATCCCTTGTGGGCGCCGGCCAGGCTTCCCAGACCTGCACTGTGGAGGACTCGGAGGGAGAAGCAAACCAGACAAAGGACAACATTTGTAGCCACTGAACATGAAGAGGTAGCCAGCCATCTGACAGGGTGGCACGCATCAGCTCCATCTGACCTCTGGAGCAGCACCCCAGCCAGCACCACCATCTAGATGGGAGGATTGCTCCCAGAGACCCTACTAGTTCATCACTGAGGTGAGGAAAGGCATACGCACATCATACAGTTACTGCATCGGCCTTGTGCCAGCGGAAAGGAAGAGCATGCTCGGAGATGTCCACCTCCAAGTGCAGCAGCTTCTGCTCATCCCATGGAACGCCTGTCTTGCTCCTGTCTCTTCTCAGCGGGGTGTTCCTGAGTCCAGGGTGGATTTTACTTGGTGATGTCAGGCCAGATGAATCCTGGTTTAATTGACCGTGGGTGAAATCGTGCTTCAATGGTTAATGTTATACTTGGGGCTGGGAAAACTACTGCGAGATCATAGCAATTAGAGTTGGAAATGATTCAAGTAAACTAATTTATTTCCTCTCTCCCCCCCTCACTGTATCTCCCAGGGACAGCAGCAGTAAGGTTCCCAACAATACTCCTGTGTGTTGTCCGGTCCTGTCTCCCTGACTCAAGGAGCAGAGCATCCACGTGTCCCTGGGGAGACGATTCCACCGCTTGAAAGACGTCAACATTAGAAAATGTTTCAGAAGTTTAGCCTATATTTCCTTTTGTGGAGTGCCACAAATTCTCAGGTCATGAGCTTTATGCCTCAAGGAAACTGGCTGCTTCCCATGAGGGCAGCGGCTGGGAATAAGGTGGTGGTTTTCTTTGGTGTTTGTAGGGGCAGGTAGAGAACATGAGGGTGGGTCAATGAAGATTTTCACACCTGCAAGGCAGGTCAGATCAGGTAACTCATCTGGAATGAGCCCGCCTTTGGCAGGAGCTCAAGATTATTTTTTTTTCCATTTCCAGTTTTTTATTCCATGAATTCCACCTTGACTCATAAAAATCTCACTGCTGGAAACACGTCCAATTCCTCACAAGAAGTTCACTCCCTTTTACTTGCTCCTACTACTGCTACTAATCCCACCACAGAGTGTGGAGCGAGTGGTAATTAAAGGGCCAAAAAAAAGGTCCCTCTCAATGAAAGAAGTGTAGCAGGTACTCCTTGAAAGCTGTCACAGAACAGCCATCATCTCAGCCTCAGCTCTGCCCTGCAGGCAGAGAGGACACAGGACCATCTGACTGGGGGGAAGCTTACTGTGCAAATGCAATAGGGATGGAAGAAACGTCCCAAGACATCAGAGCATATGAGCACCACAGAAGTGCTAGACTGGGCTTACACCTACGTTAAGTTGGAGCCACATGGCTGACTTTTTGGTGATAAGGTCTCCTGCTTCTGAATATAGTCTGCAGTGTGATGCCATTAACTGGGAGGGACTTAGGTTCCTTATACATTTTAAATTGCTCTTCTCCTCTGCCAAGTGAGTTGAGTATTTCCACATCTCAAACAGTTCGAGCACTTCCCCACCCTCTTCCTCCTCACCAGCAGCAGAGGCCAGCCAGGTGAGAGTCACAACATCCATTACTGTAGTAGAAGAGTAAGAGGAGCGTGAGGGTGACTGGAGCCATAGGGTGTTTCAGCAAGATGAAGAGAAGTAAAATGGCTTGTGGTGTCCAGGGTGACTGCGTGGGTTAAGCTACTTTTTGCAACTGATCAGATGAACATCTTGCCTGGGTATGCTGTGACAGACCCCCCACCAATATTGGTCACATACGAGACTCTGGTCACGGAGTAAAGTCTGCACCCTGCCCAGTTCCAGTTGTGGATACTGGCAGTTATTTAACTAATGAGGCTTAATCATATCAGGACATTTTCTAAAGAACATCTGGGTGACATCTTTGGCAGCTGAGACTAGATAGGAGCCTGTCCTACAGGCAGCTGGTGTCCCTGATATCTAGTGAAGATCACCCCTGGCCAGGTGCAAGTGCCCTATCCTTGTCCATCCTCCTCTGTAGATGGAGGAATAGCTTCAGTGGACAAAACCTATGGTATGATATTCATAGAGCAGTGTTTTGGTAGAGAATAAAACAAACTTGTGGGGGAAACTAGAAGAAAAGAAGACAACCAACTTTTCTCCTTCCAGGAGAAAAACATCAATGACATTTCAGCAGAGGGATGAAGTGAGGTAAAGCAATAGGTGGTCTCCTGTCCTCACCCACCCACGCAAACACCACGACTGACTTATTGTGTGATTTTTGTCCTCAACGCTGGCAGGAGTGCTAAGTCTTCCCCCTTGCGAGACACACCCTCCCAGATGGCCATGCACCTTATTACTGCTGGCAGAGGACCTCTTGCCTCTTCTCCATCCCTCCAAGCAGCCAGCCAGGGGCCCACTCCCACCCAACTTTTGAGGTGCACCCCACCAGCTGTCCCTCCTGCCCTTCCTGGCATCCAGCACCACCACGGGACTCACACATGCCTACATGTCTCCCAACAGTGCTTCTTGTCCCACCAAAGCAGGAGTGGAGACAGCAAAGCAGGGTTAAAACTGCAGGAAGTCTTATCACCCTCATGGACTATGCGTGGAAGGCAGCATGGTCTTTCAGTAAGCTGGGATCTTTTTTGAATAATCCACACAGCTCATAGCTGGAGGTTTTAAAGAGCACATGTATCCAGTCCTGTCTGTCGGTCTCTGCTCTTGGTCCTACCATTGCTCTGCCTTCCCCTTCTGCCACCTCTAACGCTGATGTAAAACACCATCTCAGTGTGTGAAGCAGTGCCAGCCCCAGGAGGATTCCTTTGAGGACCCCTGAGGATCTCTGGCCTGCTGACCTGTTGTGGCCAGCTGTCCCTTGTAGCACCAGAAGTGCAAAAGCGTGTTAGTCAATAGGCCAAGCAATTTGTTACCAAGCCGCAGTTCTGTGACGCACCCCTTCACACCTCCAGGTCCCCAAGAGGGGACCCTGCTGTCTGCTAGGTCCCCAAAGGAGCACCTTGCCCATGCCCTCCACAGCTTTAATGTGCAAGTCAGAAGCTCAACAGACAAGCAGGAACGACAGCCCATATGGTAAACCAGCCTTACCTCAGAGCAAAAAGCTGGCACCTAAAATTTCCTGCAGCCAGCTGCAATTTCAAGACTGTCTTTGCCCTCTAATTAGTTGGTATTTGCTGTAGCAACTATTATCTTTCTAGTTACATAGTGCTGAGGACAATGGCTCCTTATTTCCTACCACAAACACTGGGTTACTATTTACCTCCAGCTGTACCTCCTCTATCTCCTATTCCCATTAAAACAAAGTATCATTAATGACTACAATGATGGGAAACACTGGAACAGTTGGTCATAAATTAAGACACTTGGAACCTTCAATTATTTGTACCGTGAAGCCTGTATTCAAACACTTACCTGCTCCTCTAAAAGTGCTCACTTGAGTATTTTAACTCTGAACCTGAACCGATGCTCAGAACGGTTGGAAACCAGGCACTCAGGTAGGGGTGCGTGCCTCAAGCTGCGCTAAATCCCAAACTGGTACAAATCTGAGTAATCCCAGGGGGCCAAATGCCTCCCTGATGTAACTCCCTTTGAATCCTCACATGCGTGAGGCTGTGTGTGTGCAGGAGCAGCAAGGCATTCCTTGCACTGTGTGCCAGGCTCTGCAGCTCCTGCTGCAGGGAGACTTCAGATGCCTGTCGCTGTGGGGCCCAGAGGCAGGGATCCCGACACAAGTGTAAATCCTGGCTTCCTTGGCTGGTTGCTCAGAGGCCAGGCACGTAAATCCTGCCCCTGTGCGCCAAGATGCCCAGCGACCCCGAGGGCTGGGAACCGCTCTCAGCTACACCGACATAAATTTGCAGTGATCCTGCTAATGCCTCTGCAGCTGCTCCCTACCTCTGCCACAGAAAGTGAGAACAGGATCTGGCCGTGAATCTGTGAAGTTTTACGGGCAGAGAGGTGGGGGAGAGCCCCCGGTGCGATTCCCGCTGTTGCAGGCAGGGGATGGATGTGCCTGCTGAGAGGCACTCCCATCAAGGGCTTCCTGCAGGCTGTCCGCTGCCTCCTCTGCCAAACTTCGCCAGCCTTTTTTTAACAGCGTCCCCGAACCGAAAGGGCTTTGGCTGGTTCGCACCTTCCCCGCAGCCCCCGCCCTCGCCCGCACTGGGAGGCAGATGCCTGAAACCCTGCTGAGGTGAAGCAGCAGGGCACCAGGTCAAGGCCCCTCGCCTGGCGGGAGCCACAAACCCCACTGACCAGCCGGAGGGGCTTTGGCTTCCAGCACGTTGGCCCCCAGGCCAGGGCCGCATGAGCAGGGTGCCCGTGAGCATCCACAACGAGAAACGCACGGCACGGTGCTGCCCGCGGCACCGGGCGGCGCGGGCTGGGCGCTCGCAGACGGCGGGGCCCGGCAGCCGGGGAGGGGACACCGCGGAGGTGCGCCGGGAGCGACCCCCGAGTGCCCGAGCGTCCCTGCGGGGGCTGTGCCGGCGGGCGGCAGGGGGGCGGGAGGGAGACAGCCCGGTCCCCTCCACCGCACAGGGCCGCGGCGTTTCCCTCGCGTCGCCCTCCCCACCCGCCGGCACGGACACCACCACCCCCCGACGGCAGCGGGCCCGTACCTCGCCCCCGGGGCCAGCCCCTCCCCCGCGCCATCCCGGGGCCGCCCCGGCGGGGGAGGCCGCCGCGCCCCCTCGAGCGAGCCCCATCCCGCCGGCGGCGGCGGCGCCCGCGGCGGGGCGGGCGCAGGGCGCGGGGGGCGGGCGCGGGGCGGGGGGAGGCGGGGCGGAGGCGGCCGGAGCCCCCGGGATCCGCCGGCACCTCCCGGGCCCGGCACTCGCCGCCGCCGCCAACTTCGGCCGGGAGTCGCTCTCGGTGCTGCCGCTCCCGGAGCCCAGCGCCGCCGCGGTGACGGGGAGCGCAGCGCCGGCAGCCTCCCCCCACTCCCCTCTCGCTGCCGGCGGGGGGCTCGGCCCGGCGCGGCGACGGGGCCGCGGCCCCCGGGGCAGGTGCGTCCCCTCGCGGTCTCCGGCCGCCGCGACGCCGCGGAGGGGGGCGCGGAGCCCCGTGCCCGCCGCGGGCGCCCGCTCACCTGCCGCCGCCGCCGCCCGGGGACGCGGCGCCCGTGAGATGCAGGTAGGAGGCGGCCCCGGCCCGCGGCGGCGGGGAGGGCGGTGGCAGCGGGGGGAGGAGGCCGGGGGGCGGGAGGTGTTTCCCCGTGCCGGGCGGCGCGGATGCCCGGGGCCCGTCCCGACGCCGGGCGCCTCCCGGGGCGGCCCCCGAGGGGGCGGGAGGTGGCGCGGGCGGTGCCGGGGGGTCGCTGCTTTCTCCCAGCCCGGGAGACGCGGCCGCCTTTCGCCGCCGACCACCGGCAGCGCAGCCCGGGGGCGCCCCCGGCCCGTTACGGCCGCCGGTCGGAGCCGGGCGGGGCAGGGGCTGCGGGGACCGGTCGGTGCGGGCTGCGCGGAGCCCCCGCGGCGGGCGGCCCGGACCGGGGAGAGGGCCCGTCGGGGGGCCGCCGCCGGGCAGCAGTGCCCGGGTGAGCCCTCCACGCCGCGCAGCAGCGGAGGGGGGGACCGTAGCACGGGGCAGGGGTCTGTCGCGCGGTGGCCCCGGGGTGGCCTTGGTACTGTTACCGCGGTGGGAGAGACCGGCTCTGGCGGGAGAGATGCTGCTGGGGCATGAGGCGCCGCAGTCTGGCATGAGAGACATTGCTGGGGTGCAGGGGACGATCCTCAGGGGTGGCAGACATTGTACTGGTAAAACAGATGTTCCTCAAGCATGACAGACAAGAGTTTGGCAAAACAGATGTTACTGCGGTGAGATGGACGTTACTCTGAGCGGAGGGATGTTACTGTCGGATGAGGGCCCTTTCCTTAACCGTGAGCACAGCGGCTTTCCTGAGAGCATGCAAACCCTGGCCCATGCCATCCTCGTCACCCATGTGCCCGCAGTTTGGCAGCACGTGCTGTCACAGGCCATGGCATGCGGTGTGGGAGAAGGTGCTTGTGTGTGTGGAAACACCAACATATAGCAATGGTGTGTATGGTCTCACAGTACCAGGGCACAAACATCCCTGTTATGTCCGTAACAAACATGCTGTTTTATGAAACTTGTTTTTTCCTGGGAATTATGGTGCAATACTTCCCGTAGTGGTATGGGTAAAATAACTTCCCCAAACAGATTTTCATATCATGTGACGTAATTCATTGCCCCATGTTTTTTGTACTTTTCCTCTGCCACTGGATGAGCATCCCATGGCAGAGGAAAAGAACATCTGGGTGATTTACCTGCCTCTTAATGCTTTCCTGCCTGCACTCCAGCACGTGATCAGCATCACCCTTGCTCTGCTGCCTGCACCCATGTACTCACCTGTTCATCTTGGGGGTTGGTTTCTTTTTTTTGTGACAGAGCTGTTTCTCACGCACGTACCGGCATTTCTGTTCTTGTTTCATGTTCTTTATAGCCATGTGCACGCGCATCATGCTCCTCGTGCACCTGCATGTTGTCAATATAACCTGCTCTACCACACATCACCCGCACACACGGACGGTCTTTTACACCAATGCCTCCTTGCCTGCCTACATGTTGTGGGCTCTTTGCTGTTACCCTTTATGTGAGCTTTTGTGTCCACCCAGCCTCAGGTACACACGTATAATGGGCACACAGGGTATCACCTTCCTTTGCACTCACCTTTGTCCGTCTGCCCCTTCAGAGCCTGCCTGGTACATGCGTATCTGTAATGTCTCCCATGCCTTCCCCTGCAGGTGGGAGCTCTGCAGGGGGGCACCAACACTCAGGTGTAAACCTGCTCTTGCCCTTCCTTGACACATTCGCTGCTAGGCATCGGCACATGAGCTGAAGGAACCGCTTTTCTGGTGGTGGTGGGTTTCACCTGCAGATGCCTGTCTTCTGTCACACGCACAGATGCTGTTGTAAATGCGGAACCAAGTGGGGTACATGCTCTTCGTCCCAAAAGAGAATAAAGCGGGCTTTCTCAAAGTTGGCAGGAGAGACAGACTCCTCTTAAACCACTGTCCTATGCATGGACACCTGGGTTTATCCAAGGTGAAGGTTGGGCACTCCAGGAATTTGGGTGGAATTTTTTTTTACCCCAAGCATCCAATGTATGGGATAAGTTGCCACATGTGGCAGTGAAGCTAGCCCAAGTACTCAGGTTTTTTTCCCTCCTCCTTTAAAGAAATTAGCCAAGTATGTGAAGAGAAAAGCATAAGGTTGAACTGCCAGTGCAGGGTAGGAGGCAGAGCTGGGGAGGTGAGCTGGCCCCATTCCAGCCGTGGGTTTCCTCTGCTCCCAGGCTCCGTCGCACATTTCTGTGCCTGGGAGTGTCTGAGATTCCTCCCTTTGGGAAAGGACCCCCTCCCTAGCTCCTTCTGTGCCTTCAGTATTAGCAAACCTCTCTTCTCAGTAGCTGTAAGCAGCCCGTGTGTCCTTTCCCCTGTCTCGTGCACATACAGTGACAATGTCCTTCCATATGTGACTAACCTTTGTTTAGGGAAAGCTGAAGCTGAAACTGTGGCTGCAGGCTCCAAGCCCTGAGAAATCTTTTCTCTCAACCCCTTCCCTCCCAATGTGCCTGAATTCATTACCTCAGTTGAAAACAATGGAAGTTTTGAATGAATTGGGTCTAAAAAGTTGGGGGGGTCCTATGTTTTTTTCAGGTAGTAAAGTATGTCCCAATTGTGTTTTCCAGACTTATTCTGCAAAGACCAGAAACACACCTTCTTCAAGAAAAATTCACATTCTTGTATAGTGAAGTCTCCAGGAGCTTGGACTTTTAGGAAGAGACCAAATACTGTGAAATGTAAAAACATGAATATATCAGTGCAGTCACCTTTATTGCTCTTTGTTCCTTTCTCTAGCCCAGTAGGCGCCTCTGTTTCTGAACTGCTTCAGATCTTGAGTCTTTTGTCCTGAAGTTGTTGGGTTTGGATTTCAAGGCGCACAGGGAAAGCAGTTATTTTCTGAAAACTGCATGATTGCTTATTTGAATGAATATAAATTGTTTCTATCCGTAAGATCTTTTCTCTAATGGCTGATCAAAGTTCGAGTGAAAACCATTTCATCATTTCCAAATTAATTGGACACACACACAATAAGCGTTTCAGAGAGACTTGTAAACACAGTACTTTTTAAATCAGGATGCAGATAGCCAAGGCATGTTGTCATGTAAGACAGAGCAGTCCATGATTTTGCACAGAAAGGGACCTTTGCTCGCTGGAAAAAGGCATACAGACTTCATTAAAATTGAAGGCAGTGCAGAGCAGAGTCATGGGAATTTCTCCCAGACTGGAAAAAGCCCTTTTCTAGTGGGAGACTTGAGGAATGTGGACATAGGTAGCATTTCAGAAAGAAAATCAAGAGGTAGTGTGGTGTGATACCTGAATGCTTTCTGCGGCACTGAGGATAACTGGTGCTTGGAGAGCTTTCTAATTCAAGAGAACTTGAATGTGTGGCTGGGCGTTTAAGCAGTATGTATTCACGTTCGAAACAGGCAACATTTTTAACAGCAGGGTGATTAACCATTGGAACAAACAACCAAAGAAAACATTAGCTTCCCCTGCTCTTAGAATCTTCAAATAAAGACTGAATGTCTTTTTGGAAAAGACACTTTACTGGAGTGCAAGTTCTTGGGCTCACTGCAGGGATAACTGGCTGAGCCCGTATGGACAGAATTACAGATGAGACCAGACCCTGTGATCCACCACCCCCTTCCAAGCGTTGGCTTAGGCCTTGATAAAGCTTACGCAAGCCTTCCCCTGCTCTGTATGAGGTAGAGCAATGGGGTCACTGCAAGCAGATTGTTGCTTTTCAGCACAGCTGTTTGCACAAAGTAGGGATGCTCTCGTGTGCCTTGTAATTGCACGGCCTCTCTCCATGAAAGAGCTTTGCAAGTGGAGCCCGTTGCAGATGGCAGGCTGTTCGTATTTGTGGATCCTTCATTTGCCCTTGTGCGCTGCAAATGGGCAGTGGGGTTTGATGGCTTGCAGCAGGGCTGCAGGTAGCATGGGGAAAGGAGTGATGTGTGTTCCCTCCAGTTCTTGGGGTCTAGACAACTCAGGTTAGAGTTTGGCTGAGTTCGCAAGACTTTATCTCCTTGTTCTTGCATCAAGTGTCACGAGTGATTGCCAAGCCTCTTCTTTTACCCCTTTTTCCCTCAGAAAGGGGGCTCAGCAGGGCTCTGCCAACAAATGGCTACACCAGTGCTGTGGCCCCCATGTTTCTGGTTGGGTTTTCCCTGGTACTTTTCCTTTGCACAGACCCCATTGCACTGTGCCTGCCAGGGACTGTGGTTCTCCTCAGGCTGCATGTCCTGCACACTTTCCCCCTTCCCAGGGATGGTGCCTGGCAGAGAGGTGCTTGGAGCAAATGATGGGGAAAAACACCCATGCCCTCAGGCGCTCCCCCACCTGCTTGCCCCCGATGGCCCTATGCTGGGGTGCCCCAGCTCACGGCAACAGCCCCCCAAGCGGTTTTTTTTGGAGGGTCCTCCCCAGGCCCTGGCAGTGGCAGATGGTGAGGGCTGTGTGAACCCCATCTCTTCCCCTCGGTATGTTTACCTGTCTAAATTTAACTCCCCAGCCGGCTTCATCCATCCTAAGCCGACCTGTTCTCTTGTGGCTGAGCTGTGGGTCTGGCTCCTGCTGCAGTGTTTCCTGGCTGCCGCGGCCTGGTGGTTTGCCGCTCGCTCCCTCTCTTGGGTGGACGCTGGCTCTTTCGAGGTCCCAGGCAAGCCAGTTCTCCCCGCTTGTAGGTTTTATTTTTAAATCTGGTTGTGCAGCCCTCGGGACTGGAGGGTCCCTTGTTCTCTCACCCCAGATTGCCATGAGTATTTACTCTGCAGTGGGCTACAGGAAATCTCCCCTTGTCCCGCTACAGACCACAGCTGTTTTCCTTCTGGCTGTGGTTGCTCCCAAAGGGAGACCAGGCATGCTGAGGAGCTCCCTGGCCATCTCTAAAGGGATGATGCCTCTTTTTGCCCCCAGCAGGACCCCAGCGGTGGGGTTGGTAGGTGCTTCCCTGTGGAGGAGTCTTCCTCATTTCACTTTGTTCAGAGCTGTGCTTCTCCGAGCTGGCTTTTGTCCCGGTTTGTTTGGCAACAGTGATGTGCCCCTCAGCTTCAGAGGAGCTGGAGAGTGGGAGAAGCAGGGGAGAGGGAGTGCTACTGTTCCTATCAGGCTGGACAGAATTTGCTTTCTTTAGAATTTCAGCATTCGGGACAGTAAATATGGCCCAACCTGGCAGCCTTCTCCATCTAAATAAAACTGTCAGGATCAAACCATTCGTGTCCTGCATAACCCCACAAGAGACCCCCCTAACTGATCTCTGTTTTTCCAGGCATGCCTGCTTGTTGTGTAGCTAATGCTGTGGTCTACCACATGAGAGAGAGGGTTTGAATCCTGGCCGCCTCTGTCACTCTTTGAGCTAACCCGGTGGCCTTGTGTTTAATACTCTCATATTCAGAGGAAAGGTAATGAAGGCCAGGGTTTTCAGCAATGACTAGTGATTTGGGGTATCCGACTTGAAATGCTGTCAGAGATCCCGATTTTTTTCCAGAGTTCAGCTGTTTCTGATGCTTGGGCAGGCTTAAGTAGTCTGGACTTGATTACTCAAAATGACTAGCCCGTTTTTCAAACCTTCATCTTGGGATCTGGAGCAGAATTAGGCAAAACAAAATGAGATCAAATAATGCATGATGTAGGTCTCTAGCAAGGATCCTCAGATGGGAGTGAGTCTTCCTAGAGTGGGAATTGGTTGTGGCCGGAGAGCTCATGGCACTGTTGTGTGCAGGGATTTGAAAAAAGAGTTCTTGGTTTAGTTTAATTTGTGGTTTTCGATAGCTCATGAGAAAGGCTCTAAGGGTTTTATAGTTTTTCTCTTAGGGAAAGGAGAACAAATTCCTATCTTTATATATATATACATATAGATCTCTCTCTGTGTGTATATATGTGAAGTTCAAGTCTTAGTTTATTTGAAGGGTTTGGGGAAAACATTTTTTCTGTAAACTCTCCCATCTCAGTTGGAGATGAAGGAAACTGAAGTGGTTGGATGGTACACGTATTTTGGATTGTTTTTTTCATCATTCAGGGCTGAGGGTTAACAAAAGTTGTATCAGTACTAGTACTTCAGTGGTCTCCCTAAATTTATCTTCCTTTTCCAGTTGTTCTCTGTTAAGCTTCTTGACTGGTGTGATATCATTTTTTCACTGAGTCCTGAAGCATTGTAGCACCTCTGTTATGGGCAAATTGGAATTGTAAAGCAAATTAAATGAGAATCTCCCTTGCTTTGCTGTGAAAATGTTTTTGAGCTTTGTTATGCATCAAAGAATGGCAAGAGAAACATATGAGCCCAAATATGTCTTCGTTAATGGAACATTTTTCAGAAAAAATAATTTTGTGACTGTCAGGTTTATTACTCTCTGAGGTGTTCCTAAGTACTGCAAAGTTGTCTCTAATCATAAAAAATTGATACTGTACAAAAGAAAATGAAGATCCTTTTTTTCTTCCTCTTTTTACAGACAGAGCAATTCTAGAGGTCTATTATATTCTGTGGCCCAGGTTTGTTAATAATTACTCTAAATATTGGTCCTGGCAGAATGTCAGGGTTTGGTTTAGTAAATATTTTGCCGTTATCATTTCTGTGTCACAGCTGGGAAGGTTTGGAGTATCTTGTGGCTGTCATCACTGTTGATTCTGCCCGGATTTGCATCTTTGAAGACTAACTGGAGCTTTATAATCTTGTTTTGAGATGATGCAGATACTCATGGGGTAGCCCCATTACTCTACATGCTGTAGTGGAAGCTTCTGGTTTGGGGCCAAAATGTCAGCTCTCGCTCCAGCGCGTGGTGTGTACAAACCAGATTTCTCACCGACATCTGCAGCCTTGCAAGTGGCTGCAGCTGTTATTCCACCTGTGGAGATTTCGCAGCCTGCCATACAGGTAGAGTGGAGTGAGTGCTCCAGTGAATTATGACCAATTACCTGTCCCAATTTATTTTCTGTTTTTATAACTATTCCCCATTTCCACCTATTCTTAACAAGCTGTTTGGGAGTTTTGCCAAGGTACAAAATGAACATCTATTAATTTTTTATTAACGGCAAGAAAGTTTTCAGCTGGGTAAGCCTGGTAAGTGCAGCACTGTTTATGTTCAGTTTTTACTGTAGCTGCTCAGGCTCTTTCAGCATCTCTGCCGTTTTCCGAGGAGACGGCGCAATCCTGAAAGGCTTAAGAGCTGCTGCTTTTCATAGCGTGCTGAGATGATCTAAGAGTGTATTTCTGCACAACAGTTGCACTCCAGTGGCTTAAAATCCCATTGCACATAATAGCCAAACTTTTTGTCCATGAGGCATGTAAAACTTCTGTATCTTCTGAGAAAACGGTGCCATTTAGGTCAGAGTGGCACACTGGGAACAATCTACTCCTACCAATCTCTGTCTGAATTTGGCTGCTTGTGTTAGGTCATGTCTATGGTAGAGTAGTGCCAGCATGGCTGGGCAGTGCCAGGCTCTTCTGCCCACATAGCTGTGACATCTTTCCAAAGACAGTGAATGCAGGCAGCAACAGCTCCTGCAGGCATGGCTGTGTCCACATGGGCATCTTTGTCAGCACAGCAGTGTTCACTGATGTGTTGGGGGGGGGTTATGACATTTTCTTGTCGTTCCATGACCTAACAAAATTTTATGGGGTAAACTTGATAGTCTGGACCATGCCTTACTTATAAATGCCAGGTAACACTTCTAAGTCAAGCATAAAACCAAGCTACAAGCAATAGGGAGAGTCGTTCTGTTTAGACAGAGTCAGTTTGTGTTAGCTAAGCCTAACTTTAGCTTATGGACAGGGCTGAACTGGGAAATGTATTTTGAATACATTAGAGGTAAGGTCTAATTAGTCTGTCAGTTCATTGCCACTTGTGGTAAACCTGTGTGAGATCTGAGTTGGCAAACCTTGTGCTTCATGCAGTTGATCCCAAGCTGAGCAGCTGGGAGGTGACTGTCATAGCATGCCTCTGAACCAGCAGGGACAGCCTTGCCTGTCACCTATACCAATTTCTGCACCTCCCTGAGGCAACAGGGACAGTTATCCTCTTATTTCCCAGCTGATCTGGTAACTCATTCTTCCTTCTGGTAGAAGAGGTGGTGATCTTCACAGAGCCCAAAACCTTTGTCAATAGCCAGGGAAGGATTATCTGGCAGACCCGTGTGCAAGAGGACATGTGTGTGCTGCTGGCCTGCAGGGTATGCTGGAGTTGGGCCAGGGATGGGGGAGGATGCAGCTCTGTGGAAATTGTGGCTTGTTCACATCTTGGGACAGGCATCAGAGGCTGCCATGGGGTGGGCACAGCTTTATAAACTCAGCCTGGGGATGAAAAAGGTCAAAAGCAACACCCATTTCCAAGTTATGGATTGCCATCCAGAAGGTCCATCAGTCTAGCAGGTGCTGGTCTGATGTTGAAAGCCACGGAGTCACTTGAACGCGATCTGTTTCCCGTTTGGGTTTCAGACAGATGTTGCTGCTCTGCTCAGTCACAGTTGTGACTCCACCTAAATGCATTTTACTTACCCCTGTGGCTCCTCTGCCTGAATGTGCAGGAGCCTTTGGCTTTTAATACCAACATCATCATGTCAAATTCAGCACTTGATCCTGTCACTCCTTCCTTGGTAGGGCTTTCTTTCAGTGTACCTCAGCATTGTGCTGATTGGATCTTTCAGATCATCCTGATGACTTGCAGTCTGAGGTCCTGCATCTGTGACTAGTTGCCATAAATTGACTTGCTGTGCAGTTTTTGGGCTGCATGGACTTGCATGCTCATAGCCATTGTCCCATGTGTCTGAAGCAGTAGTTGTTAGTGGTGTAGCTGCCTTTTCTGTCAACGTTTCCAACCCCACATTTGGGATATACTGCTTTCTCTCGTTGTCCCCTCTTCCACAGAAAGCTCTAGCTGGTTATTTCTGCACAGGGCAGAAGTTGCTGGTAATCGTATATCTGCCTAAAGATGTCTTCAGAAATTGTGTGGATTCCTGGAGCTCAAATTAGGCTTTTGTTTGTCTTTTTTTGCAAAGAATTAATATTAAATAAGTAACAAGTGGTTAAAGGTAATTTTATGTTTCCAGAGGCCCATTTTCCTTTTCCTTTCCAAGGTTTTGCAAAGCCAGCCTTTGGAAAGAGTCTGTAATCTTGGATGATGATGAAGTGATTCTGCTTTGGAGGGTATCTAGGAGTATCCTCAGACCCTGCTCCTCATCTGTGTGTAGAGTGGGTTTCATTTTGTCCACTAATCTGAAACTGTGGACCTTATCCCCTAAATTAAAATTTCTAATTGCTCTGTAGTATTACAGGTTCCTAAACAAATCTGGGTGCAGGTATTCCAAATTCCTGGATTTGTATAAGGAATCTCTGGTGTATCCCCAGTGTGGATATGCCCATTGCAAACACACATATGCTTGGAGCAAGTGCTCAATCCTTAGGCAGCAAAACAAAAAAACATAGAGCTGGTAAAATAAAGTCTTCCATAAGAAAACATAGTTTGGTCTAAATTGAAATTTTCAGAAGAAAAACTTACATTTCCATAGTGATGTTTCAAAACCTAATGATTTCTGTTTCCAATTGACATTCAGACTTTAGTGTCATTTTAAGTTGAAACCTGAAACAAGAGTGTAAATTCCAGGACAACATCCTCAAGTCTGTCATTTTGGATCAACATTTCATTTTCATAGAATCATAGAATACCAGGTTTGGGAAGGATCATCTGATCCAACCTTTCTTGGCAAAAGCATGGTCTAGACAAGATGGCCCAGCGCCCTGTCCAGCTGAATCTTAAAAGTGTCCAATGTTGGGGAATCAACCTGGGAAGATTATTCCAATGACTAAGTGTTCTCATTGCGAAAAATTTTCCTCTTCTTGTGTCCAATCAGAATCTCCCCAAGATTAACTTGTACTCATTACCCCTCATCTTTTCCTTGTGCGTCCCTGTAAAAATGGAGTCTCCATCTTCGTAGTAGCTGCCCTTTAAGTACTGGAACATGGTGATAAGGTCTCCCCTAAACCTTCTTGTATCAAGGCTGAACAAACCTGGCTCTCTCAGCCTTTCCTCACACAGCAGGCGTCTCAGTCCTATGATCATCTTTGTGGCCCTCCTCTGGACCCTCTCTAGCTTGTCCACATCTTTTTTGGCATAGGGGGACCAAAACTGAACACAGTATTCCAGGTATGGCCTGAAAAGCGCTGAGTAGAGCGGGATAATGACTTCTTTATCTCTGCTGGTGATGCCCTTGTTGATGCAACCCAGCCTCCCCTTGGCTTGCTTTGCTGCAACAGCACACTGTTCACTCCTGTTGAGCTTCTTGTCTACCAGGACCCCTAGGTCCCTTTCCACAGGGCTTCTCCCCAGCTGGGTAGGTCTCAGCCTATGCTGCACTCCTGGATTATGTTTTCCCAGGTGCAAGACCTTATACTTGTCCTTATTGAACTTCATAAGGTTCTTGTTAGCCCACTCTTCCAGCCTATCCAGGTCTACCTGCAGGGTGGCTCTCCCTTCCAAAGTGACCATTTCCCTACTCCATTTGGTATCATCAGGAAATTTCATCAGGGTACTCTTGATCCCATCATCCAGATATATCTTCATTATGAAGATATTACTCAGCGTTGGGCCCAATATCAATCCCTGGGGGACCCCACTTGTGACAGGTTGCCAGTTTGAGAAGAAGCTATTTGCCACCCCGCTATGGGTGCAGTCTGCTGGCCAGGTCCCCGCCCAGGGCACAGATCCCTCGGCTAGAACATAATACATCAACTTCTCTAGAAGGAGGCTGTGGGAAACCATACTGAAAGCCTTGGAGAAATCCAGGTAGATAATGTCCACTGCTTGCCCCACATCAACCGAGCAGGTTACTTTGTTGTAGAAGGCGATCAGGTTTGTCAAGCTCGATTGGTTCTTGGTGAATCTGTGCTGGCTTTCCCCAGTCATGTGCTTCATTTGACTTGTGATAGCCCCCAGGAGGATTCGTTCCATAACTTTGCTAAGGACTGAGGTAGGACTGATGGGCCTATAATTTCCTGGACCCTCCTTTAAGCCCTCTTGCAGAGGGGGTTGACATCAGCCTTCTTCCAGTCTTCCGGGACATCCCCCAATCTCCACTTCTCAAAGATTATGAAGAGTGGCCTTGCAATGACATCAGCCAGCTCTCTTAACACCCTTGGGTGGGTAACATCAGGGCCCATCAGTCTGTAGGGGTCAAGCTCCTGTAGTAGTTCACAGACCCAACTCTTCCTTCACTGATGGTGGGTCCAGCATTTGCATCAACCTGGATTTTTGTTCCCAAGGTCTGGGGCCCAGTGGTGCTGGTAGGCAGAGAAAATGCTGGTAAAACATTTTGAATGTTTTGTTTCTATCAATAATGTCTTGAGTTCACCACCACCACCACCACAACCCCCGCATTTTCAAATCAAAAGTATTTGGAATTGTTCATGGCATGAAATAGTCTAATACTTTGACCTTTCATCTTTATTTGGGATGCAGGCAAATGTTGAAATCCCAGCCCTTCTTGGGGAACAGAGATTCCATTCTCTGACCAGATCCACAAAAGTATATTTCCACTGGTTTTGCTGGCCAGCTACTTCAATACTTTGTGTGTGATTACTTGTAATTCACTGCAGATTGAATCCATGGTGTGTCCACATGGCTGGTCTGGAGAGGCTGAGGGCAGTTAATCTTTCTTGCTCTGCGTCGTGGTTTCAAATTAATATCCAGATTTCTTTCCCAAGATAAATTTTCCTTTTGAACCAGCATTTGGTAGTGCACTGCACAGCTGCCTGATACATATTCCATGCACAGATGAGGACTCTGGTGCACTCTCAGTCTAGCTACAAGCTCTCATATGAAATCAGGATGTTTTAACATTTGAGACAGCTTCTTGGTCATCTATTGTTTGCAATCTCACAGATTGCCATATATCTTTCTGCTCAGAAGTTACTTTTTCCCCTTCCCACCATTGTGGGGAACTTTTTCCTGCCAGGCTCTGCGCAGTGTGTCTCTGAAGGAGTTTTATGGTGTGCCCCAGAAGCACGCTTTTGTCAAGCTGCCTCAAAGCATAATTCAGAGAAAAGTCTCTGAAACAAGAAATCTCCTTTTCTGTTTGGCTTTGAGGTGTTATCTCCTCTCTTCCAAAATGCAGTTGGCTCCATCTACATCCCAAGCTGTTTTGTTTGGAGCGAAGAGAGCTCAGAAAATCAAGGGAGGCCACACACATAAACAACTGTGTGTGAAATCAATTAATCTAAATGAGCAGGAGACATATTATTGAAGGAGAAAAGACTGGTTCTCACAGAAACCTCCCTTGTGTACAGCATTGGCGGGACTGTTGCAAACATTGTGTCACTGGAACAAGGATGAGCTAGGCGAGTATTTTAAACTCTTTGGCTAGCATTAGCCAATATTTAGAGGAAGCGTGGTGTTTGTGTTTGAAGAGTCTTCCATGCTATTGAAGGCACCTGCATTTTGACATCTCAATTTCAAATATTTGCATCATAAATTTTGTTCTAGGAATTGCATTCACCCAGTCGGGGATAAGAAGCTACGCCTGTCACTCTTGTGTCTTCAGGTAGCAGATATTGTCAGCAATATGTACACAAGCAACCTACAGCATAGGAATTACGTGCAGGAGTTTTTATAAACAGGTTTTTTTCTCAAATTAGAGAAAAATCTTATGTTGCTCTCTTAAAAATCTGATAAGAAGAAGAGGTTTCCTCAAGCTTTATGCTATAAACTGTTATTCATCTCTGTGGTTGCAGGACTGTGAAACAGGACACTGATGTGCAGGGGTTTCTAAACCTGGTTAGCTCTTGGATCGTGGTCACACATGGTGGCAGTGCCCAGCTTTCCCGTGGGAGGAGGGTTATTCACGTCTCGGCACATTGTGGTCCTGTGCTTTAGGGTGCCCGAGGGTCAGTGATTATGATCATATCCCAGTTCCTTTCTGCACCTCTTTAAATAATAGTCTCCTCTCTCAGCTGGCTGGCATGGGGCAGCGATAACGTGTGCTGGGAGCAAAAAGCTGTGCTTGGCCCTTCTTGGCTGAGGGAAGGGCATGGAAAGGAAGCCTCAGGAGAGCTCTCTCTAGGGGAAAGGAACAAAAGATTGGGAAATCTAGGAGGAAACAGCTACTCCACTCAACCTCCTAAAATGTCACAGGAGAGGACAAAGTGCAGTGCAACTCTGAGAAATCAAAAGTCTTCATGCTTGTAGTGCTACTCAGACATTAAAGTCTTTTCATGGCTACAGACCTTCCCTGGCCCCACCTTACCTCCCATTTGGGGATGAGGAAAATGATAAGAGCAATTGCTTTGTGTTTTGCATTGAGGTCTCCCTAATGAATCACACTCTGCTTACTCCAGCTCAGAACTGAAAGTTCATCCTAGGGAGTGAAAGGTTCCCAAGGGCTTGAACTAAAACCAGCCATGTTAGGAAAAGCTGCAGGCTAGGGCTCTTGATAGGATACTCCTGTTCACACAACCTTGTCATTAGGTTTTGCCTTGATCTCTTGTTTCATTTCTAGTATGTAATGGATAATTTTCCTGATTTGAGAAGAAAAGAAAGTCCTTTACAACTGAGACTTTGGTGTGCAACTTTTTTGATTTGAGGCCAGGAGATTGTCCAGCATGGAAGCCAAGAGGATGGCCTGTGCTCCTGAGCTGCAGCTGGGAGCTCTTCTGGAGAAGGCAGAGAGCCCCCTCTGTAGCTTTCTAGGTGGACGAGCATCATCACCACATGCCATGTGCTGGTGCCAAAACCCAACAGGTTGGTGGATGCTTCTGAGCAGCCACTGCCTTTTATTGTTCTGATCACCATAATTTGTTTTATTTGTTATCTGATTTGATGGAGGCTGAGAAGGAGATCACTTGCCAGGGCCCTCAGGGCAAAACCTAGGCTTCCTAATGCTAAGCTTGCTTTCCAGCCCTCCCACAGCCCTGGGGTGACCCCTGGAAGCATCTATCCAGGGAGATGGCTGCTAAGTCATTCGCAAGTTAGCTGGCTATACACTGCTGAAATTCTTCTCCCTCAGACACTTTTCTAGATACCAAAAGCAACCAGTGTGCTTCTTCAGGCACCCAAATATTGCTGTTAAAGTGGCTTATTGGCCTCCAGTTTCACATCTATGGAAGGTGAGTCACAGCGTGTTCACATGTCCGAGATGCTCGTGTGGTGCTTTACCATTTTCTCTGACAATAAGCCTGAGGAGGTAGGGTAGATGTTGTTCTTGTCGCCTATATTCCCATCTGGCACTGGGATGGAAATACAAAGAATATCTGACAACAAAAATAAATTAAACTCCTAATTTCCAGAACCTAATTACAGCTTCTGGGTTTGCTGCCTGACTTGAAAATAAAACTCTTCTTGCAAAGTTTCCTTGTTTGGTTTTTTTTGTTGGTGGTGGTTTTGTTTGTTTACTTGCTTTGTTTAAAGGAAAACAAACAAGAGCCATGCTACTGAATAGGAGAGGGTGGTTGGCCCGGTTCATTTGCCTGTATTCTTCCCTGGGTTCTGTTCAGCCAGTTGTGCCCCGTGCTGTGCTTTGGGAGGAGCGTACCAGGCTAAATATATCTGCACTGCCTGTGAAATGCAGTATGGGGTGCTGCGTCATTTGGTGGAGTTTACTTGGAAACTAAGGTGGGAAGCCAGCTTTTATTTTCAGCCTTGGGTCAGATGCATTGGTCAGTTGTCTCACCCAGAATTTTAGTCTTGATCAGGAGCTTGTCCTTGCAAGACAGACATAGAACCTACTCTCTAAAAAGCCAGGCTAACTGCAGCAACAAAATGATGTTGGGGCAACCATATTTTTGTGGTTCAGCAGCCAGATTTACGATCTGAGAGCTTCTTCAGATAGGTCACCTTAAAAAAAGAAAAAAAAAATCATAGCTCAAATATCATGGCTTAATGAGTAGAGGAGTTGGTGTGATGCTGCATGCTCTAAATATATCAGAAAGAACTCCAGCACTGGCAGCCTGCTGACAACTGGAGCCCTTGGGCTTTCACTTGTGTTGGGACAGAAATGTATACCCCCAAGAAATGTGTCAGGAGCAGATGCAACTTGGTGACTAAAGAAGACTTACATTTTTTAATTTCTACTCCTGCTTTTGGCTTGTCTTCCTCTGCTGTTTCTGCTAGTGCAGTGGGAGTGATTTCACAGGAAGGGAAGGTATTCCCACAGCATGGAATGCCGAGGGGTGGGTGCAGCAGGAGGCACACCTGAGCTCACTGTAGTCTCTGCCATGTGCAAGTGACAGCAACAGGGCAAGTGTAGCCGTATTGGTGACACAAACCTAGCGGAGACTCACAGGGACTTACGGAGGCAAATGGGTAGGTGGAAACCCTTGCTCATTCTACGTGAGCTCACCAGGATCACCTGCCTGCACATCTAGTATACATCAGTCACATCTCTGGCTGCTGAATACATTTTTCTATCTTCTTCATTATGCCACTATAAGTGAAAGGAATGCCAGTGTCACTATATGGCTGTTTTACTAAAAAAGAAGATAAGAAAACTCTTCAGTATAAGGTTTTATATTTATCTAGGGAGATAATGATGGTGCAAATGATTTGTCTTGTGGTTTATAGCACGTAGCACACTGGGGCATCTGAATATTACTGTGGTGCAAGGCACACATTGCAGACCAAAGCCATACCGCTTTGCCAGCAGAGAGCTCCTGGCACGCTGGGGTCATGGTCTGCACCGAGGGATCCTAGAGCTTTGAGATGTGCGCTTCAGCCTAATGACAATAAAATCTTCCAGGTTTCTCTAAGAGGATTCAGTTGTGAGCGTGAGGGCTGGGCACTGGGATTTCTGGTGTTAACCCAGGCTCTATGACCTCTGGTAAGCCTGAGTGCCTCCGTTCCTTCATGGGCTTCACCTGGGTGCTGGTGGCTGTGAGCAGCAGAGTGCAGATGATTGCAGTTTGCATTTGAACCTGCCCAGGTCGAGTTTCTGCTCTCTGTAACACAGGAACATTGAGAGGGCAGGTGGGAATTACTTTTCCTTAGCTTCCCTCTGGGCTCTGTGTCTGATCCTGCTTTTTCAGCTGTCCAGCAGTTCCTAGGAAGGTGGTAGATAAGTGAACAATTCTAGCAGATACTGTTGATGAAGTTTGGTAGCTTTGAATCTCCTTGGCTTTCCTGTACTTTGTTCCTTGGTGCTTTACATCCACAAAGTGGTCCGTTCCTTCCCTCTTCCCCTCCATCAATACCCCCACCTCAGCCCTGAGGAGTTGGTGCAGCTTCTGTAGCTGGGATTACCTGATTTCAGTGACGGGATGTCAGGGCTTGGGGAAAGGTTTTTTTCTGGCAGGGTTAGGCAGAATTCAGAAATAGCTGTCCCACAGCCACGTGCTCCAGCTGCTGTACCACATGCTGTGGCACAGACTGAGTATTTGTGTCTTTTATTCAGCCGTTATGTGAAAAGTAAAGGCTGTCTGCACAATATGCCAGAAAGATACCTCTGTTAGGTGAGGAGGCACTGGGTGGGAGCGTGTGTCTCTCTCTAGTCCACCTCAGGTTATTAACTAAACCATAATAACATGTAATTAACCATTCAGAAATAAGTGTTGCTCAGTTTGCTCCCTTCCTTCTCTACTCTTAAATCCCTTCTCCCTGTGCCCGTTATCACTATGGATCACCTCCTGGCCAGGCACTTTGGCCCTCTAGTATCCTTGGGCAGGTTGCAGCCTGAGTGTCTGCTTTTCGAAGAGCATCTGTGGCCTTGCCTTGGATCCAGCTGCGGAAAGTGAAACTCACTGAATTGGTCCCTGTGCCTGCACAGAGGGCAGGTTGTGTGAAACCCCCGAGCGGTAACACTCTGCTCGCAAGGACAGCCTGTGGTTTTGCCCATCAGTAACGCTGCTAATGCTCAAGCTGGAATTTCTGAGAGTGAAACTGGGAGTACAAGAGCAATTTGGTCTGCATTTCAGTACATTAGTGTCCCCAGTCACTATATGCTGCGACTGCACGGCAGCTGATCTTATCAGCAGATAAAGGGCAGAGATACTGAGTTCCTGAACTGCAGGTTCCCAGTCCCTTCTGCAGAGGGACGTGAGATAGTGTCAGGGGATGTGCTGCGCAGGAGAAAACATGCACCTCTCCACCAGTGCTGCTCCCTGTTGCAAGTGTGAATGTAAAGCAGTGGCTAGATCCTGGCAGACCCTGCTCTCCCTTTGGCTTCTGCATGGGACTCTCATTTTGGTGCCTTTGAGAGAACAGATGATCTCAGGGCTGCAGTTTTGGGGAGCAGCCCGGCCTTACAGCAGCAATTCATCCAGCCATGCCAGCTGGAGTAACCAAGACCTTCCCTGCTGCTGGTGGGCATTGGCTGCAAGGGGGTGAGGAAATGGGGGGCCAAAAAGGGAAAAGCAGCCTCAAGACTGGAAAAAGCAGGAACAGAAAAGGAAACGAACAGGGCAAGAGCATGTGCTAACCCAGCTGGGATGTGGCATGTGAGAAGGAGGGTGCAGGTTTGATTACCCGCCTCCCCAGTACTGACACTGCATGCTATGCTACTGACCCCGGCACAAAATCTCACATAACCGACGGGTAGTGGTGTGCATGGAAAGAGATGGGGAAGCGGGGGATGTGGTAACACAGGTTAGCCCCACTGCTGTGAGCTCTCCTCTGTTGGCATCTATCTCCTCTTCTGTGTTTTCTTACCCATGCTTACCTGAGTCGTGTCATCTCCCAAATAAAACCTGCACGTTACTCACGTCCTGTGTAGGAAATTTGCAAAGAAACCCCATAGCTGAAGAAAACAAAGCAGGAGATAACTTTTTTATCATTATTATTCCTCAGCCATTACTGAGCCAATGTTCCTGGAAAAAAAGAAAAAGGGTGCCGTGTCACAGGAGAAACAATCTGTCTCATGGGATATAAAACTTTGTCTGACCAATGAAGGTCTCCTGGCACTGATGCAGTTGTTCCCAGGTTTTACTGTGCAGTACATAATGTAAAACATGATAATTCCTTCTGTAGTTTCCGTAGAAATTTTTCATTTCCTAAACAAGCGTGCTGTGTTCCTACACCCTGTGAAGCTGCCGCCATGTGCTGCTCCAGCAACTCTACCTTAACAGCTTGGCCGGTTTGCTGGGTGGTTTGGAGCCTTTTGATGGAAGGCGCTATTTAATTATCAGTGGTGTTATGTTCCCAGAGCGCGCTACATGAAAGCAAAATACCAGCAGCCTGTAATTAATCTAAGTTAATGTGCCACTGTTTACACTTCATCTCCCAAACCAGACAGATGTAAGAAGACACCCAGCCTTCATCTGGGATCCTCCCAGGTTATTTCTGAGCTATCTTTGGAGAACTGCAGTAAGCCTATCTACCCACCCTGCAAGTCCCTCAGAAATTAGTAGCTTTAAGTTTTCTAAGGAATGAGTGGGAGACTTTGTTTCCTAGCAGGGAGCAGGTTAATGCCTATGCGTTTGTGTTACCACAGCTGACACTGCCTGGCAGGGGACAGAAGCACACACCTCCTCCAGTAGTCATGAATTTTGCAGTGTGAACGGGTCCAATGTAATCAGCCCTGCTTCTTCTGTTGCTCCCCTTGCTTTGGGTGAAGAGGTGGCAGCTGGCAGTGGGGATGTGCTGGATCTCTCTGGTGGAAAGATGAGTGGTTCTCTGGGACTCTGGTCTTAAAAATAAGTATCATGTGTTCATTTCCAATCACTCTGCTACAAATATTTAGCAGGAAAAGGTGATGAGAATTCTTAGAGGTGTGGAGAGACTGAAAAAATTACGCATCCTTGGTTAGACTGAAGAGTAATAAAAACCAACATGACAGAAGTATATAAACTTGGAAGTACAGAGAAGTAAACCAGGCATTCCTGTGCATACTTCCACATAATACGAGGTTTTCAATGAAACTGAAATAAAACATCTGATGTAGGTGAAACTTACTTTTTTCTAACAGCACATAAATAGTGGAGACCAAGAACACAGTAGAATGCAGAAAGGATTAGACATTTATATGGATAAAAATCTGATGCACAGTTTATGACATTTGTTCTAGCTGTTTTAGAAGGTATCAGGCCTCCTGCTCCTGGACAGTCTTCCAGCTGCAGCTGGTTAAATGCTCTTCCAGGCCCCATAAACTCTAATTCCTTTCTTTGAAGCATCTGACAGTGGACGCTAGCTTAGAGGAGTCGTTGCCTGAGCCTTGTGTTCCCAAACATTTCTACATTGAATGATTACTATAAACCTGGCTGGGATCAGAGGTGACCACAACTCTCTAATCACCTGAAGGCTGAGATGTAGGATATAAGGATGTTGTTGTCGGCATCCTGGACTATAGACACAAGATGACAATAATCCATCTTGTCAAACCACCAACTCGGTTGTCACTATTACCTCTTTGCTAGTCATCCACCCCAGTGGTGTCGGTGGGTCTGAGCCGCAGTAGGAAACGGTGCAACATCCGAGCTGGTATGGCTCCCATCCTCCTGGGGAACCATGAGTTTCAGGTGTTCCATCAGTGTCTTTTTTCTCAGCAGTATGTTTTGTTCAGACTGAAGTGAGTTGTAAGCAGCTTAGTCATGTGGGGAAGGCTTTCGTGGGGTTTGACTTTTCCTTGTTGAGTACATCTTTGTGTTCTAATTGTTTTCAAGGAACGCTGATATATCCTGCTGCGGATATACTGGTGCAGAGTAGTCCCCCCAGTGCTCTGGGCACGTTGTACACTGGGGCGTCCCAGGGATACTCGGGACAGGCTCCCTGCTTCCACACCCCAGTGTTTTTCTGGCTTAGCAGAGGTAGCCTGCTAGCATTGCTGGCCTGGAGGGGAGAAAAAAATTGTAATATCCAGTAGAGGGTGCTCATAAACAGGTATCTCAAGTAATCGGGTACCACTGGGATCTCTGCGCTCCAGCTCTTTGGCGGCCAAGCCCCAGTTTTCGGTGCTGGTGGCCATGTTCACAGGTAGAGAGGGCCAAGTGGAATGGGTCTGGAGGGCGAACAGTTGGTGCTGAAGACCTGGTACCCACACCATCACTGTGGGTTGGGGGTGTTATTTTGGACTAGTTTTTGTCTGGTGCCACAGTTATGGAGGAGGTGTGTGAGGTATCTTCAAGCACGATCTCCTGTGCAGTTTCATCCAGAGGGAGTCCAGCTTGCAAGCTCTAAGGCTGCCTCAAGTTGCAAACCACCACATGGGCCGTGGGACTGATGGGGGATTTGCTTCAGAAGTGAATCCCTGTTTGAACTACAATACTGCAATACCGGCGTTCTCGTGGCTGCCTCGGTGTTGGCAGCGGTCAGATCTGCTGTCAAGTCCCTGTCACCCATGTTGAGCTGATCCTTTTTGCCATGCAGGTGAGTGCAGGTACTCCAGCTGCTCTCCATTCAAGGTAGTTTCCAGCCTTGGAGTTTTGAACCAAGTTTATGCCTAAACTGAGCTCAAACTCTCCAAGTGCATTCCGGTCAAAGCTTTCAAGTTTGATCAGATTTTTTTTCTTGTCCAAGCCAGAAGGTACAATGCAAAACTGTAACTTGGTCCCAGCCTGTGCTCAGAAGGGTCACAAACCTTTCGGTGAACCTGGGCTGAGTTTGTGCCAAATCCCAGAACCAGGTGTGTTTTTCAGACTGTGTGTTGTAAATGTCACATGGCTCTGAAATGGAGTCCCCAGAGCAAACACAGCATGTGATCAGAGCCACTGGGATTAGGGAAGAAGAGGAGGAATTTTTCTTCAGATAATTATAGGCCAGCTGAGTTGCCTGTGGAAAAAAAAAATCCTGCTAATGCTCAGCACCTTTAGAGCACTTACGGTAGAGTAGGCATCACTGAACTCCTGCATCAAAGGGGGAAATACCTGTCTGGTCTGTAAACCAAGGCACTCCTGAATTAAAGAAAGATCATAGGTCATGATTATATCAAATGCAGAAGACTTTACTGCTGTCTTTACAGAGTTCTCTTATTTTCCCTAATGCCTTTTCTACGGAAAAAAATCTTTTAACCTTTTGTCAGCATACCTAATTAATAGCGCCATCTCACATAATTCATCTTTATAGTGCTCTTTTACACGGGGTTTTCCACTGCTAGCTCTCAAAGCATTTTACAAAAGAGATTCTTCTCATGGTCCCCCTTTTGTATATTGGGAAAGCAAGGGAGAGGAGAAGGTAGAAGAGACATGCTTAGGATATGTGGCCAACAAAAGGTGGGGTCAGCGATAAAATTCCAGATTCTTAGTTTTGGGCTCTGCTGGAACTGTTCCTCCAACCATCGAAATGCAGTTAGGGCTGGATGAAACAGAGCAGCTATTGAAACAATTCAGGACAGAAAGTGGAGGAAGGCAAAAATATAATTACGCACATAGGGAGCAGTCACGTAGCCAAATGCCAGCGTCTGTGTAAAGTGACATGTTGTCTTTAATAACCACGAGTGTGGTCAGGCACCCATTTATTTCCTCTGAGAGACAACGCAAGGAGCAGGTCAGCGCCCTCCAGCACGATGCTGAAACACTGGGTCAGTGTTGACTCAGAGGAAGGAGCTCCACTGCCTGAGTCACCCGCATTACATCCTGAGGGACCCTGGTTTCCCCTGCAGTATCCAGTATCGGCAAGTCCCAGTGCTGCCATCCTGCTGAGATCAGATGAAATCATGACCTGCAGTGGTCTGGCTGCAGTTAAGTATAAAGAGATACTGAAAAAAACACATCTCACGCTTAAGGGCTAGAACTGTGGTGGGGTTTTGTTTGGGTTTTTTTAATGATTTTGTCTTGAATTACAGATTGACACACACACACACCCCAAAAAAAAAAAAAAAAAAAAAAAAAAAAAGAAGAAGAAGAAAAGTCGTCTTTAACTAACTTGGTAATAATAGTATGGTTTTTAAAGTACTTGTTTAGCCAAGCTGACTATATGCTTACACAGCTACCTCTGGCCTGGGAAAGATCGAAACCACAATGGCTAAGTATAGAGGCCTCTAAAATATCTTCATATATACAGTGCCTGAATACACAAACAGAACTGGTCTCTCTTCTGTCTACAGGAGCAATATTTTCCATAGGATTTGTATTGACAGAGGTTTTCCCCCTAGAGTTATGCATATTTATTAAAGTAAAAATCCTCCAGAACTGCATCCATGTGCTGAACCCCATTCCACGACCACCTTCAACCTGACACAAGAAATAATATCTTCCCGAAGAAAAGTAAGCACTTTTTCATTCTGTGGTGTAGCAGGCTCTTGACCAGGGATTGGTTTTGGGGGGTTTCTTTGTTGCTTTGAGTGTTTTTTCTTTTGTTTGTAAAGATGGGGGGGAACTACTGCCAGGATTTCAGCCTCAGCTCTTGAGAACCGCTAGCGCATGAAGGAGAGATGCTCCTGTCCTTGAAGTGTGGTAGGATCCATGGACTAAGCGACCAGAGCTGCACTAGATGCTGGGCATACCAAGACGCATTTGCCTCGCTAAAGAAAGCATGCCCGTACGCAGCGTGAAGTTTGCTGCTGGGATAAACTCCTCTTTGTGTTCAGTGCTTTGTAGTCTGTTTTCTGGAGCGCGAATCTGCATCTCTCTTGGAGCCTGACCTCTGACTTCTCTGTGTGCCTCCCTTTAATTCTTTGACTTAAAGTGCTGCAGTTGCTTTTGGGTAGTTGTGGGCAAAGCAGTTTTTCTGTTCTTCCTCTGTGAGTGTGATACCTCAAATATGTTCTTGCCAATTCCCAGCTGTGGGCTAGTTTTGTACTGACACAAGATATTCTTGGGTAAATGACAGATTTCCCTGAACTGGGGTTGGCGCTACTCACTTTGCACGTAGCTGTAGGCAGTGCGTGACATCGTTCTAGAGGGAGCCAGGAGGTGGTAGGAGTGGCACGCTGAGTGCATGCCCAAATTATGTGCTCCGGGGAGCAACACCTGGTTTATGAGACGTGCAGATGTTGCATAGGTGGTCCTCAGGCGCTTGTAGATTTTCGCGTCGTTTCTACTGTGATTATCTATAGTGGTTCTGGATCGTCTGCTGGCACAACAGCAACCCTGGAAACCCCCCAGCTTTCATAATAGAACTTGTCTTTCCCTTTTGGATACAGCAGCTTCTTTAAATGTTTGTAACAATATGCAGCTGAATATATAGACAGTTCTTTCAACACCGAGTCCCTGTCTGACACAATATGTCTGCAGTTACTGCACTCAGGCCGTGTTTTGAAACCCTACTGTCCACAAGGCCCGTTCTTCAGGGAAATGGTATGGAGGGGGTAGAAATGAACATGCGCTGGGACTTCCTCAAGAGCTGTTGGGAGACTCTGACAAATTTCCTGTGCTGTGCCTTGGGCACAGGAATATCGGTGGTTATGTTTGAGACTTCTCTGTTGGCTTCCATGCAGAGATCTCAATTGTTTGGGTTTTTTTGAACTTCCAAAAATAAGCTTTTCTGTTCTTGTAGGTGTGTACTGCTCTTGGTTTAAGCACAAAGCGTCTGAGATGCAGAGGGGTGGCAGGGTTTGCCTGCAGCTAAGCAGTGAGCCCAGAGCAGAATCCACTCTACTGGTTTTCCTGACAGGTACAAGTCACCAGAAGCTCCCACGTTGCTCTGGGACATCTGAGTGCCTAGATTTCTAAAAATTCAAGTTGTAAGCCTCTTTGCTTCCCTTGCTCCACTGCTGCTGATGCCCATTCCATTGCATACCTGCACATGAGGGTAATACGCTGTGTAAGACACAGAGTTGCAATTTCCTGGATGAGTAGTGTTATTTCTGTACTGTATTGCAGCTTGGCACTTCTGTTCTGCTGCTCCAGCGATGAGCCTGGAGCTGAAATTGTGTCTCGAAAATAGTAGTGATAGTGCAAGCAGGAAACTAGTACCTAACTGTGCACCTTCTGAGTACAGTGGCAGTCAGCATGACTACTCTGCTGAGAGCTGGAAAGGGTTTTTTTTCACTCTGTTTATGCCTGTGAGACATCCTATACTAGTGACAGAATTGACAAGAGCCCATGAAGTTCAAAGGTCTGTAATGCTCATGCTGGGGTAGTTTTGGTGCAGTGTCCCACTTGGACAGGAGTGGTTCCAGTTGTCATGGCCTGTCAGTCCTCTCTTTTCACTTGCAGCATAAAGCTATGCTAGAAAAATTAGCTGCTTCTGCTTTGTGCAGCTGTGTGTGAAACACTGGTTATCATCAGTCTTACTGAACTGAGCACATCCCTCATGTCTCCATCAGTGGCCCCTGGGTAAGGGACAGAAATACGGTCCCTGTTGACTCCTGTGGGGAACACTGCTGTTAGATCGATGAGTACGAGAGAACACCCGCAAGGAGGATAAAGGAATGGGGCTGGCAGGTATCTACAAAATAAAGTAGCGGGATTGCTGGGACAGAAGGTAGATACTGAGTTATCTACATGTCTTAGGAAGCTTTAACAATTTACAAGCGGCAAGTTGTATCTTTATAGTATCTTTATGGTATGTATTATAACAATATTGTAAAAGATAAAATCTTTATAATGTCCTGGTGAGCAAATCACTTTACATTGTTGGCATTCTCATGTCAACTCTTGCAGGCCACGAACATTTGCGAGGATCGTAATAGTTTGCAGACATGTTTATCGCACATGTAGAAATCCACCTGTATAACGCAGCATGATAACTGGGCTCTTCACGAGGCAGACCCTGCACAGAGGTGGAGTTGAAGCATGTTGCATCCAAGGCGCATCTGCAGGGAGCGAAGCGTGAGGACTAGGGGAAAGGAGTTGTGGTCCAGGCCATAAGAGGTTGCCCTAAACAAAGAACTCCTCGACTCTTTTCTGTTGCCCATTGTGCAGAGCTTTAAAAAACACAGCTTAATCTGGAGATAAAAAATAAAATATTTAAGGTGAATAGGGAGAAAAATTATTAGAAGTAAACTGGAAGTGGTTGGGTAAGGGGGCTGCACGCTGTGTCTTTAAGGAGAGTTTTAGGAATGGGTAAGATAAACCTTTGTCAGGAATGATCCAAGTATATTTGATCCTGCCTCCATGCAGAATTTGGATGGTGATCTCTGGAAGTCCCTGGTGTTTCAGTGATACTGTAAGTAGGGCTTTTCAAGGTTATCGGTGGATAGCAGGCTGTGTATAAACTCCAAGAGTGAGGCTCACTGACAGCACTCAGGAACAGCAGGCTGGGGGGAAGAACTGCTTCCTTGGAAGTAGTAAAAGATGGCTCTCCTGTGGCGCTATGCCCGGCACTCGATTTATTAGGGAGAGAAGATGGAGCTGGAACTGACTCTTCACCTGACCTTACATTTTTAGTGCCACTAATGAATTGCACAGGTCACATACTACACTAGTAGTTACTGGTGATTCTGTGCCCCTTATCTTTGAATACTCAAGCTATCTTGGAGAGCAGACTCATTCGTCTTTCAGAAGTTAGACATGTGAAGAGTATCTTAAAGCACATCAGCTTTAATGAGCAATTTTGGGCAGGCTAAGCCATTTGTCTTTTTATCTTATTGTCTTAAAACTCTGCAAAAACAGTGTCCATGTGAATGGAGAGAATGAAGCAGAAAGGGGCAAATGACTTGATCCAAAAAAACCCCAAACCAAAACAAATGACTTCTAAGCAGTATTCAAAATTGCAAAATCAAAATCCCCAGCTTAGGCACCACCTAGCTCCTGGAGGCATCTTAATTCCACAAATGCCTTATCTGCCTTTTTCTCTGTGTTTGTTTGTCTGGTTTTTTTTAAATTATTTTTGTTTTAAAACCCCTCAGGTACTTAGGTGCCTGCCCAAAACTGCTTGACTCTGATCATGATCCAGAAAGCAAGCACCCTGGCCCCTCAGCCTCCCCAGGCGCTCTTGGAGCACACCTAGCACTCACGGACACGCTAAGATCGAAAACCCAGTGGCAGCTGCCACTTTGTTTTGAAACATCTTATATAGCAGCCAAATGGCTGGAAGGCTCAGGGATCAAAACCTGCTTCTCTGTTTCATCCAACAGCTGCTTTATGCAGCACCCCGAGGGGTTTCAGAAGGAGGCTGGCCCCAAGAGTAAAAGCTGGTGGTCCATAGCCATTGCTTCCTTTGTGTACTCTGCTTCTTGCGCTGAGTCTGGAATAACCATCCACACCATAGAGCAGCGTATATGGAAATAGCAAAAGTGGCTCCTTCTCCTGGCTGTGGCTGGAGGGCCAATGGTTAGTGCCTTCTCCAGGAGAGGTAGGTTTGAAATGCCGCAAAGGGAGGCAGGAATTAAAGAAAGTCTCCCGCTTCCTCAGGCTACTGTTTAAAAGCAGGGCATGCTGCTGCTTCCTCTGGGTATGGCTTGCTTGCTTGTGCACAAACGGGAGTGTGGCAATCTGATGGCAGAGGAGGAGCACTTAATTCTGGGTCTTGTGTGAGCGTAGGCAGTTCCCAGTGGCTCGGAGCAAGGTACGGAGCCCCTCAGGCAGGAAAGCTAGTGGCCTTTCTCTTCTGGCTGGCCCATGCTAAGCATGCTGACAGTAAGCGGCTCCATGCCTGGCAAGAAGTTGTTTTGGAGCCTCAGTGGTGTCTGACTCTTCTCAGAGGCCGTGAAAGCACCGAGGACCCTAACCCCGGCATCCGCCCTTGGAGCAAGGCCCTTAAAAGCTGGGTGTTGCAGTATACGCATCTCCGGTGCCAAGTCTTTTTTGGAGCTTGCTGCAAGTAACTTGTGCAAGGCGTCCTGCATAATGGCTTTGCAAAGCCAAAGCCCAGCCTGTCCAGTGGACCACATCCCTGCCTGCTTCTTGGTTATTCAGTTCAGCTAGGCTCACAGGACTGGAATAGGTTGCTTTTTCTCAAGTTTTTTGTTATAAAAAAACCCCCAAACTCCTAGTGTTGCTTCTGTGGAAAAGCATTTCTGTTTGTTGCATGGTGCTGGAGTGGGACTTGTCTAACCTGGAGGCTGGGGCCTGTCCTGCAGGACAGTGAGGAGGCGTGCCGCCCAGCCAAGCCCTGGCTTCGCTGCATCCAGCTGCAGTGGTTTAGGTTTCTGGCTGAGTCTGTCTGAAAGCGGCACAGAGCAAAACACAAAGAGAGGGAGGGTCGTAAGTACCGCCATTCTCTCCTGATAATCCCTTAAAAAATAATTGCGGGCCTAAACCTCTGGCCTCCAGCAAATTTTCCACTCGATTAGAGGCTTTTGTGAAGCTGGGGAAAGGGACACGCAGACTTGCACATTGTGCCGCTGCCTGAAACTTCCAGCTGGGATTTTTTCCATCAAAAGAGGATTTTAGTAAAACCATTATAAGGGGCTTAGTCACAGAAAAGCAGTTGAGCTGAGACAGGGGTAGATTAGCTTTAACATGCTTGTTTTTGGCACTAGGGACAGGGTGGAAGTTACACCCAGCCGCTCACATGCAGCCTCCCCCAGCCTCACTGACTCCCTGGCAGGTGTGTGCAGGAGATGATATGTCATGTGTGTCCCCAGTGTCCCCCTGGCACTTGCATCTGAAGCTGGCAGAGGTGAGGGGAGGGAGCAGGCAGCCCAGGCATGAGTCCTCACGCCGTGTGGTCTGGAAACCAAAAGTCACTGTCACTTGGTCGGTCTTTGGTGTGGTCTGGGTGCGTTTTTGCTAAGGGACAGGTGCCTCTCGGGAAGCAGAACCGTGAGGGGTGATAGCATTTGCAGCCTTAAGGACCATGTACCGCTCGTGCCTTTGATCTGTATGGGTGGTCGCTGAGCGTCTCCGCAGGGACAGTCCTGGTGAAGATGTACACAGAGCATCTGGGAGAGCTGCAATCTGAGCTGTACCTGACATTGTGACTGGACATTGGCCTTCAGGGCTGTCAAGGCAGCGCTTTTTGTCAGCTCCAGTTTTGTTTGGTGAAACTGTCCATTGCCTGAAATAAAAGCCGTGATGGCGGCTGATGAGTCTGAACAGATAGGGATGGTGGTTCCTGCTGCTGGGAGCTCTTCCACAGCCCTCACTCGTACACCACAGAAGCACTGGGTGGCACAGCCTGGTGTGGGAAGAGTAGGAAGATATCCTCTGCACTGTTTCTCTGTTCTGGCCCTCCCTCTCCAGGGCTACCTTAGGCTGGAATACTCATTTCAATTTTTGCTGCTGCAAGTGGCAGAGGCCAGCAGGACTGGAGACAGCAGAGGTGAGTGCCAGGCACTGTTTGGCTACTCATGAATTTGGGATGTTACCTTAGTAAAGTTGCTTTCACCTCTCTGTCCCCATTGGTGATGATTTGTCCCTTTCTGATGTCTGCATATGTAATAAGCTGTGCAGAAGGTGATTATTAATTCTAGTAAATTATCAGGTATATCTGCTTGTGAAAAAGACACCATCACCGTATCTGTAGCAGCAGCATGAGAAGTGGATTAAAAAAACCTATTCAAGCTTAGGTGCTAAAGTGGAAGGACATTCATATGGCTCCAGATACCTTAATCGCTGTGGGGATACCCCGTGGAGTAACTGTACCAACAACACAGCCCAGCCCTGCACAACAAAACTTACTGAAATAATCCAGTCCTGCTCCATCACCGCTTTCACACTTGCATGCTTTACAAAAAAAAAAAAAAAAGAAAAAAGAAAAAAGAAAATTCTTAGCGTCACGCTATAGATGTCAAGAGGTGTGGCCTCCAGGCAGGAGTACCAGGTCTAGGATGGATGTTTCCCAGCAGGCGGCCAGTTCAGCTGAGGCGCATGGGTGTTGTGCAGCGATGGGCTGCGTTGACCACCCTTCCAGCTGTGCCAGCTGTGGCTTCCCGTCCTGGTTCGTGGTTCGAACCCTCAGGCCCCTTCACCGCCATCAAGTACCGATGGTGATGACGATGGTGATGACGAGAGCAGCTCACCATCCCTCCGGGCTCCCCGCGCTGCTGTGCGCCCACCCAGCCAGGGCCGCACGCCTCTCCCCTGGTGACCCCCGAGCGACACCATGACCCCCTGCTGCGGACCGCTCGCGGGACAGCGATTTTAATTAACGAATGTGTGAAGCTGTAATTAACTGCAGCGAGAGGCGTCGTGCGGCGCCGCGGCCCGGGCTACACCGACGCGCCGTGCCCCGCCCCGGGCAGCCGGGCCGCGCTGTGGCGCGAGGGGCGCGGGCGGCACTCGGCGGGCAATGCTGCCGCCTGGCGGAACGGCGCGGCGCCGCAGGCGGAGCCCGGCGGGGGGCGGCGGCGGGGGGGCGGGGAGCCGGCCGGTCCCTGGAGGTGCTGCGAGGTGGAGAGAGAAATTCGGGGCTGTGCGCCTCTGGGTAAGGGGTGGGGATGCAAGGGGGTGGGTGGGGATAAGGATGCTTCACCCAGCCAACGCATAAGCCCCACCGGTATCATGGGCAGCACTCACTGTTCTCTTACCCGTGCCGTCCCCGCCTGGTTTACTGGGTGGTAAACAAGCGGCCCGAGGGACCCCGTTGTCCCCATCACCTCTGGCCAATCCACACAGGGATTGGTGGCACGTAGGGAACTTTGGCCAAGCGGCCGGAGATTTGCCAGAGCTGAGCAGCCGGTGTTGCGTCCCAGGCGGTTCCATGAGCCTGGAGGAGCTGGCACGGTCCACTCAGTGGACTTGTGATGGTGCGTTTACTATGATCTCAAAGCGCAAAAATCAAGGCGACCACGCCAAGGGGTTATGCTTCAGTTAAACAGCACAGTTTTATTGTTTGCCGTTAAAGCAGCGTGCGATAAGTAAAAAGACAGAAAGTGAAGGAAAAGATAAAGTAAAAAGAAAAAGGAAAGAGGATTATAGCTACCACCACGGGTCCAAGGCGTCCCTGTGGTCCCAGGTCCAGGCAGCATCCCACCAGTCCTTCCGATTGTCATGATCCTTGGTGGGGAAGATCTCAAATTCGGTTGATAAAAGAGTCCTCTTTTATGCCAAGCAATACACGTTGCTCCTCCTCTGGCCCATGGCTTGTTGTCAGTCTCTGCCTTCTCGAGCAAGGTTATCACGCATGTTATGGTTCATCGTAACAACAGTTGTATGCGACCTTATCGTAGTTGTTCCTTCCAGCACCGGGTATCAGGGAGCGGCATAGTACTCCTTGTACCATGCAGTTCTCCTTCAGGGTCTCGGCATCTCGGTGTCCATGAGGAGCACATTCCATCTCCAGGTCTCTGTTAGCAATGTTGAGACAATATCATTCTGTTTAGACCGACTCTTACAGGAGCCGAGGAAACCAGCTCGTCTGTGGCATGAGCAACCTTACAGGATTTCTCCCCAACATGCTGCAGGAGAAGTTTATAGCGCTGGAGGATGCGCATAGTTCACGCTGAAGCTGAGGCTCCGGGCATGCAGCTGTGGCTGTCACGGAGGGAGATAATGGCAGGGCCTTAGTGCTGCTGGGCGCTTGGCTTGCAGCTCACCAAACAGGGAGAGAGGCTGCTGGCCACGGAGCTGCAGCCAGCATGCCCCAGGGTGCTGTCTGTACACCTTTGGTGCCAGCCTGCCAAGCCCCTTCAGTTGCCCAGGGGTTGTAAAGCTGGGATGTTTTGGAGGAGAAGGAGGGGAAGGAGAAGGAGGAAGAGGATGAGCTTCATCCTGAAATCACTAAACTGAGCCCGGAGACACAAGACTTAAAGGAAGGAAAATAACTAGGAGTTGCTGCCCATTTCTAGATCTGTAGCAGAATACGAGTTTGGTTTATGTCTCAGTAACCGTCTCGTGGAAATACTTGCTCAGGGCATGCATCCAGGCCCTGGTATTAAACTTTTGACACCCTTTCCAAAGCACACCTCAGGCTTTAGGAAATCTTTTAGGAAAATCCCATTTCCGTTCATCTTTCTGTTGCAAGGACAGATTGGGTTTGGATTTCTTCAAAATCTCTATGGTGCTATTTCAGTGTGGGCTGCCATCGAGCTAATGCATTTGGTAGATTTAATTAAAGAAGAGTGAGAAGCACTAGCATGCCTGCCAAATATGGCTGGAGTCTAAGTTCTGGCACAGGAGCCCAACGAACCCTCTCCAGCTCTTTCTTTCGTGCAGCGTGGGGCTGGGGAATTGCGTGGGACGGCCTCGCTGGCTGGCTGTGGCGGGGAGCGTCACGCAGCCGAGCCAGCAGCTCTGGCATGGGGCCTCACTGGTGTCCTGAGGGGTCGTCACATCCAGCCTGCACCACCTGGCTGAGTTTATCAGTGATCTCTTTCCTCCACAGAAGGCACCACTACAAAGCTGTTGGCTAAAAGAATGGGATCTCAGGTAGAGGAGGGAGAGAGAGAAAATAAAAAAGGATCCACTTTGCTAGAAGCATCCTGCGTACATACGTGGCAAGGCTGCCAGACTGGAGGAACACCTACCCTTGAGCTGTTAATGGCAGCCTGTGCTAACTTCTAGCTTTGGTTCCAAAAAATTTGGGTGTCTTGGCCACCCAGCTCTCATTTTAACTCTTCCCTGACCTCCAAAGGGCAGGTTCAGTAGTAAGCTCTGTATTATCTAGCGCAGAGATCACCTCTTGTCCTAGCAGAGGCCCCAGGAGGTTTGCATGACAGCTGCCCCATGACCCTGTTATTTATTATCGGGGAAACAAAGGGACCCCAGAATCACCACAACAAACTGATTCAGTCGAACCCACAGCATGGGGCGGGAAGGTGTAACATGTATAAATCTGTCACGCACAGACCTCCCATATGCTAGTCCGCGGGCAGTAGGACCCAGGTGGAGCCGCCTTTTGCTCCCCATCTCCCAGGGAGAGGAGCCAGCCACTGGCTTGGCCAGGGGAGCAGCTGCTGCAGCAGCCCGGGGACCCCCTCGCACACGCAAGGCTTGGCCACAGCTTGCGAGCCAGCATCCCCCATCGCCGCCCCTCGGTCCCCGGCTGCTTCCTCTCCTGCCTGGTCCCTTCATCCTCTCTTCGCGTCGCTCCTGCTCTGTTCCGCTTTCTGCCACTAACTCTGGAGCGTGGCCCCTCTGCTCCCCAGAGCCACCGGTCCCTAAAGTGGGTCCCAGCTCCACCCTCCATCCTCCGTGGCCCAGCCTGCGTGGCTGCAGGTGAGGGACCCTGCAGCCCCAGCCGGCACGGCTGGCAGGGCTGGGAGTGCTTTTGCTGGGCGCAGCAGCAAAGGCTGGCACCAAAGCCACCACTGGGGCTCTGTGGGCTCCCTGATACTGATGGGAGACTTTCAGCTTGCTTTCAAATAGTAGTGTTTTTTTGGTGGGTTTTGGTGGGGGTTTTTTGTGGTTTTCTACCCCAGTTGCCAACTGAGTCATGTTCAGAAATTCAAGAGCGGCTGGAGAGTGAAAATTAAGTTTCCTTGTTACGCTCAGGAGTCATGGGGTAATTGGTCTATGGTTGTTGGCGATCGATTATTTATTTTAAGAAACCCTTTTCTTTACTAATAAACACGTGTGTTCCTCCAGCCCTGGCCTCACAGAACAGGGAGGCACACATCTGTGCCTCAGGAGGTGCTGTCACACTGGGGCGTAAGGGGAAGGCGTGAGGAGCCCTTGCTCCATCTACGGGAACAGCCCAGGGTGTCTAAACATTGGGCTTCAGGGTGGCTTTGGTTTCGGCAGCTTCCTTTGTCTTGGGTTCTCCTTAAAGAGCATGCCAGGCCATGTGGGCAGTGCTTTTGGCTTGTTATTTTTACATGGGGAGAGGAAGTTGGGGTTTTTTGGGGAAAAAAAAATCCTGTCCTAGTTCTGATTACAGAACTTATGAGTGCACAGATGTCCCATCGTTATCCATGTGAACATGGAGCTTAATAAGGAAATGCCATTTTCGCTCAAATCCAGCAGAAACTAACCTACCTTATGAGAGATGTATCATTTGACCTATCCCTGGCTGGAACTGCTGCCTACCCCAGGAACATTTACATTTTCAGAGGTAATGGGAACCTGACCTGGAATTCCCGTTGCTTTTAACATTCATACATACATCCTCTTTTTTTGGTCAAGAAGTTTCTGTAAACTTTTTCTTAATGCAGGAAAGACAGACCCTACACCTCCTTCCAAGTAGAGGAAGATGGATATAGTGTCAGGCTCAATTAGATCCAATTGTGGTGGCTTTCCCGAAAGCAAACAATGAAGCTTTTGTGATGGTCTCCCCACAGAAAGCTTGGAAGTCTTGGAAAGAAGGTGGAAAAAAGAACACGCATCCCAGAGACTAAACCTCGAGACAGCCCAGGTCCTTGGGATGCGGAGGAGATAGTGTTTCTTTTCCGGAGGGCCAGAGCTGGGCACTATTCTCCCCTTTGAAATGCAGCACTGACATAAAAGGGGTGAGGTGGTTAGAGCTGGCAACAAAAGAAGTATGCCCAGTCCAACCTCAGCCAAAAATACCTGTGGCGGCAGAGGCTGAGCCCCCGGGGTGGGCGCGGAGGGGACCTCCGCATCTGTCCCACCTGGAGCAGCACCCCGGAGCCGCTGGAGCTGGAGCAGGGTAGCGCAGGGGGGAACAAAGTGGCCTGCTCAGCGCTGGAAGTGCTTAAAATGCAAATGTACAGGAACTTCAGACCATCCCCCTCCCTCCTCCTCGGCGGAGGAAAGCAGCTTAAATACAGCCAGGCCTGGAGAGGAATGTTAAAAAGAGGGGAAGAATCGCCCTCCTCCTTTCCACAGGGACCCGGCCCGGCCAGATTGAGTATGCATGACTGAGCAAGCAAGCAAGGACAGCTCCTCTTTTAACTTTCCTGAACAATGGCTCCGGCTTCTTCCACCATTTCGCATTCCCCCTCCTTCGAGGCAGGAAGGGGGCAGCGGGCGAGCCCCGCCGCCGGGCTGGGGGAGACGGGCTTTGTCGCTGCCCTGTAAGCACCGCTTAGCTCCATCTCCAGCAACAATAAAAAACCCACACCGTGGAAGGCTACCAAGAGACCCCATCAGGTTAAAAGTCATACATTGAGGCAAAAGATTATGGCATAGGACAAAGGACACCTTAATTATTCAAACTTTTTTTTTTTTTTAACACATTCCCATTTTACTTCTTTAATCTTCTCCTGGGCAGCAGAAACCAGCCAAGCCATTTCAGATTTCCCAGGTCCTCATGTGCTGGTGAGGGCACCCTTTTTGGTGGTTGTCACTGCTGGGAAATGTTTTTATTTGATGGGTCTCCCACCCAGGGTGGGCCTCAATTTAAATCACAAAAAAAAAACCCTTAGCTATCTACCTGGAGCTTTCAAAAATTAAGAAACACAGCCCTTCTGTACCCCCTCCCAAATGTCTTCGTCAGCCACTGAACACTCACTGGCTTGGCAGCGAGCTGCAGTGCTTTGGGTTTGTCTGACCTCAGACTGAGCTGACACTTCACACCGCCGGGCAGCTGAAATTCGTTTCTCCCCACAGATGCTGCGAGCGCCCTTGCAGACAAGGCCGGTCCTCCCAAACCCCTTCCTTATGAGCTCTTCATGGTGATGTTACTCAACATCCTGCACAGGAGGCACCAGGCTCTCTTCCTTCCTTCTCCTCCTCTGTCGCTCACTGGAAAAAGAGCGAGCAGCCCCAAACCCCCAGCATGAGTCGCACAGCATACTTACCAAACCCAACAGATAGACAGATAGATACACATCTTTAAAAAGCACAGACAACACAGATACAGCTTTTTTTTTAAAAACATACTTCATATTTCCTCTTTTATTATATAAATATGTTTAACCTTTTACTGTAAGAATATAAAATGTTTTAAGAGGATCTTTGTTATTTTTTTTTATACAAATTCACAAACAGTACAATTAATCCATAGGGGTCTCTGGGTTTGCGTTAACTCCGTGGTCTGGCCTGTTACTGTGGAGGATTCGAGATTTTGAACAGATAAGCATAAAAAAAAAAAAAAAAAAAAAGCCATGATATTTTTCTTTTTAAAAAAAAGGCAAAACCAAAACAAAAACCAAACTTCCTCTTTAAAATAATAATAAAAAAAATATGTAAAGACCCAGCTCCATTTTATTGACAGAACAGAGATAAGACAGATGAACTTCAGTCTCCTCCCCTTCACATTGCAGCCTCGGGGCCTGCAGGCCAGCTCTGCTCCTCTCCACCTACAAACAAGGCAGCCTGGCATAGTGACCTTTTGTAGGTGATTTGGGAGGGGAGGGGAAAGCATTTGCATATATCTATATATATAAATTCTTTTTTAAACAAACTTGCATTTTACACATTTCTGTTAACAGTAGCCCAATCCTCAGTGTGGATTCTCATGTTACATGTTTGTGCTAGAAGAGTAAAAGCACAGTTCGGGTCCCCAGTCCCTGGTGAAGAGGGAGGGAGAGGCACAACCAGAATGTGAAGGTGGGACACAGTAGGATAAGCTTAAAAACAAAAATTAAAAAAAAGGGAAGGGAGGGGAGGGGGGGGTGGAGAAAAAGAAGAACAAACCCAAGGGGCATTATTCCAGTCTAGGCACAAAAATGTTTCAGTCTCAAAATCTCTTTCCTGTAAGAATTCCAGGGCTTTTTTTTTTTTTTTTTTTTCTTTTTTGGCGGGGGGGGGGGGGGGGGGGGAAGGGGAAGTAACAAATTAAAACGAGGTAGCCAGACATCATATATATATTTATATATATAGAATATATTCAGCAGAAAAAAAATGTACTTAAAAATCCACAAGAACAGCAACTTCATATGTCTTTAAAAATAAAACCATGTAAGAAAATGAATACTGTAAAGAGGAGAATGAGTGAGGAAAACTGGGATCAGTTACAGGACATAAGCAAGGGATAGATGGGAGAGTAAGAGGCTGTTTTTGTAGCAGTAATTTTTTTTATGCATTTCAAAATAAGAACAGGTCACAGTATCTCAAATGAAGCAGAAATGAAGCTGGAGATTCTTCGTCAAGTCCCCTGGTTAGAGGGGAGCTAGCCACCCCTTCTACCTGCTCACCCCAACCCAAAGAGGAATGGATATGTAGCTGGATATGTCTATCCCTGTTGCCAAGGAGGGGAGAAAAAGAGAGAATGATGAAAGGGAAGACGACTCTTGGTAACTCCTCAGTGTCCCCCAGTGCACAGGAAGGCTTAAGAGACTGGGGTCTATGTCCAGGCCCCACAGAGGCAAGAGAAAAAGGAAATGGTATCTTCATCTCCAGTAGAGAGATGGGGGGAGAGAGAATGGAGTGCCTAGGCTTTTCCATTAACCATAGTGCAGGATGACACAGAAACATACTGACAAAAGAAAAGGCTGAAGCTATCCCTAGTCTCAGTGCAGTGGAGAACTGGAATAGTGGGAGGTTGCATCCGCCCACACCAGAGAAAATAACATGGAACTGGAGAATGAAAACAGATTTAAAAACAAAACAACAAAAAAGCCAAACAAAAAAAAAAACAACCCCAAAAATACCAATGTACCTAGGGAGCAGTATTTGTCACAATTCCCAATTGACAGGGGAGGGGCAAGCGCAGAGGTGGAATGGTTATTTTACCAAAAGCTGTGTCTGTGCCCAGCGCAGAATGACTGGGTGGCTGGGTACATAAGTGTAGCTAGGAAGCCTTTTCTGCTGTTGTTATTGTTTGTTCCCATCTCCATTCCCACTCTCCTTTATATTAACAAAAAATAATCTATCCTGGATATGTGGCAGAACAAGGGTCTGCCTTTATCCATCCTTAGTGCACAAGGGGATGGAATCAGGGAGTGGGGATAAAGAGGGGTGTCTCTAGCCCCAGTGCATAACGAATGTGGGCTTCTACCTCTTCCGCAGGGAAGGATGCTGTGAGGGAAGGGGGAGCTCTGTCTCCCCAGCGTAGAGCTGGAGGCGTGACCTGGAAAAAGGATAGGTGCTTTTTCTCCTCCTGCCCCACCACCCTTCCTCCTCCTCCTCGTCCAGAGCAAGGGTAGGTAGGCAACACAGAAGGGTCGAGGATATACACTCTTTCTCTCCATTTCTCCCTCCAGTGCCAGGGTGTGTGGGTAGCATGGCTCTGTGCGTGCCCCTCTCTTCTCTCTTTCTCTCCTCCATTGCAGCAGTCAGTCAGTCAGTCAGTGAGTCCCTCCAGAGGAGATGGAGGTCTCGGGGTGCCCCCCTCCTCTCACCTGACCTTCTCGCTCTCAGTCATTTCCCAAAGTCCCAGGTTGAGCACCTTGAGGCAGGGCAGCTGGGTGATGCGCTCCAAGCCCCGCTTGGTAATGCGGGTGCAACCGTAGAGATCGATGCCCGTGAGCTGGCTGAGGTGTTCGGCAATGAGCTCCAGGCCCTTGTCAGTGATGCGGACGCACTGGCCGATGTTGAGGGTGCGGAGCCCGTGCATCTGTCGCACCATGCGGTTGATGCCCTCGTCGCTAATGTGGCAGGAGCAGAGGGAGAGGGAACGCAGCCCATCCAGGCCCTGTGCGATATAGGCTAGGCTTTGGTCTCCCACCTTGTCACAGAAGGAGACGTCGAGGCCGGACAGCCGCAGGCTGCCCATGGCCAGATGCATGATGCCTGTGTCACTGATGTTGTCGCAGGAGCGCAAGTTGAGGCTGCGCAGGCTGCTCATGTGCGACAGGTGCAGCAGCCCCGCGTCCGAGATGCCCCCGCAGAAGCTGAGGTTGAGCTGGCGGAGGCGGCCCAGCCCGCGGGCCAGGTGCTTGAGCGAGAGGTCGCTGAGCTTCTGGCAGTCCTGCAGCGTGAGCTGCTCCAGGCCCAGGCAGCCCTCGGCCGCGCTGCGCGTCATGCCCGCCAGGTGCCCGATGCCCACGTCGGAGAGGTGCCGGCAGGAGCGCAGGTTGAGGCTCTTGAGGCGCTGCAGGCCCCAGGCAATGAGGAGGAGGCCGGTGTTGGTGATGTTGCTGCAGCCCCCCAGCTCGAGCACCTCCAGGCCCTTGAGGTACTGGGCGATGCGGCCCAGGCTGCTGTCCGTGATCTGCTTGCAGAGGCTCAGGTTGAGCGAGCGCAGGGAGCTGATCTCCGCCACGAAGGCGTGGCCCAGCCCGTTGTCGGTGAGGTTGTAGCAGCCGCTGAGGTTGAGGCTCTCGATGTCCGCCATGCCCTGGATCACGTAGCTCAGGCTGCGCCGCAGCGACAGGATCTGCACCCGCCGGATGCCCCGCGCCGCCAGGCTGGGGAAGAGCGAGGGGTTGGCGCGGCGCAGGTGCAGCTTGGCCTCCACGCCCCGCCAGACCGAGCGGTGGTAGGCGGCGTCCCGCCAGGCCGTGCACACCTGCGCCGCGCGGCCCTTGTCCCGCACCTCCAGGTACCCGAAGATCATGGCCAGCAGCTCGGGGAACAGGCACGAGATGTGCGTTTCCATCGCACGCCCGCGCCCGGCCGCCCCCGCCGGCGCCGCGCTCCTCCTCGCCGCCGGGCCCGGCCCGCTTCCGCTCGGGGCCCGCCCGCCTTCCGCTCCGCGCCGTGCCGCGCCGCGCCTCTGCTCGCCGCCGCCGCCGCCGCCGCCCTCACATCGCCGGCCCGGGCGGCGCGGCGCGGCCCGGCCCGCGGGAGACGCTGCTGCGCGAACGCCGGCCCGGCCCGGCCCCGCGCCCTGCGGCTGCCGCCTCTACCGCCGCGCCGGGCGGGCCGCGCCGCTGCTGCCGCCGCGCTGCTGCCGCCGCGCCGCCCCGTGCCGCATCGTGCCGCCTCCCGGCGGGCGGGCGGGTGCGCCCCGGCGGCGGCGGCGGCCCCCGCGCTCCGTCCCTGGTGCCGGCCGCCGAGCCCCGCCGCCTCCCTTTGTCTCCGCGCTGCCGCCGCTCACAGCCCCCGGCCCCGGGCCGCCTGCATCCCGCGGCGGCGGCGGCGAGAAGGCAGCGAGGGCAGGGGGTCGCGCCGGCCCGGCCCGCCCCGCCGTCGGTACCGACTCCGCCGCTCCGGGCCCGGCCGCCGCCGGCCGCCTGCTCCGCTCCGCCGCGCGCCGCTCGCTGCTGGGCCCCGGCGCCGCGCTCCGGCCGGGCGGGAGGGGGAGGAGGCGAGGCGGGGGGGCGGGGGGAGGAGGGAGGGAGGGAGGAGGCGGTGCTGGGCCGGGCCTGGCGGCGGCGCGCGTTACCCCCCGCCCTCTCTCCCGTCCCCGTCTCTCCCCCCCCCCCCCCCCCCCCCCCCCCCCTCGCCGCTTGCGCAATGGTACGATCCGGAACACTCCGAGCTGTCGCCCTGGAAACAGCGCGGCCCATTCGCTGCGCCCCGCCGTTAACCGTTGCTGCGCCGCCGCCGCGGCGCCCCGCTGCCCGCCGCCCCCGCCAGCGCCGCTCCGCCGCCGTAAGGGGTGCGCGGGCCTCTGCGCCCTGCCCCCCGAGCGCCGCCGGCCGACGTCGCCCCCCTTCCCGCCCTGTCAGCGTGGGGAGGTCGCGGCTGGGCGTTGCGTTGTCACCCTTGGGTGACTCGTCCCCGGCTGGGCGGGGGCGGCGGAGCGCGCCGTGGGGAGGGTCGGGCCGCAGATGGCGGGCCCGCCGGCCCCCTCACCGCAGGCTTCCCTCCTCGCCCGCCGCCCGGCAGCCTGCCCCACGCCGCGGTTTGCCCAGGGCCGCGGTGGGCCGGCTGGAGAACGAAGCCCTGAGCTCCCTGGGGAGCCCGGCGCGGGCGGACCCCGTGAGGAGGGAGAGACGGCGGCCTGTGCCGCTGCGTGGGGCGAGGGGAGCACGGGCCACTGCCTCGCCGTGCCTGCGGGAGCACGGGCGGCTCGGCCTCGAGGCTGCGGGACAGCTTTGAGGACCAAAGATCGAGACCCCTCTGGCTGTGCGTCCCTGCAGGAGCCATAGGAGCGCGGCTGCAAAGAGCTCGGAGACCTGGGTAACTGTCAAGGTTGCTACACCTCTGGGTGGACCATCGCAGGGCCTCTGTGATAGGAAATGGAAAAACTTATGGAAACTGCTTTTAGCTAACGGTTTCCTTGAGGTAGCTCTGAAAATAATTGAAGTACTCACGTAAACCGAGCCATTTCAGAAAAGAATGTTTGAAATCCATGTTTCCTACAGGTCTGTAGCCTCGTGCAGGGGTGGCTGCACATGTTTTGACACTGGGCAGTATTGTGCAGCATTAAAAATGGGTTAAGTTCTACCAGAGATCAGGTAAGGCTTTTCAGAACAGTTTCAAAAGAGGACTGCACATCTGTGCCAAAGGGCTGTAAAGAAAAAAATAAAGTTCACATTTGTTCAGCACAACAGGGTGCATTCTTAATACCGTTCAGATTACTAAAGTACTACAAAAATCAGCCTAGTAACCAATGTGTTTGCTGTACAGAGTTTCACTCACCTGAAGGGACAGGCTCTATTTAATCATCATCTAAATTTATCTGCTACAGAAATGCCTGTGGCTCCATCTCCATGTACAGATTCCGTGTTTGTAGACTCTGTTGACTACTTGGAGGTTAATCATTTAGACTTCTACTTTTTTCTTTCCTTTTTGCTTTAAGTTGGAGGCAAGGCAAGTTGAAGGACTCTGAGGCCCTGATTCTTCAAGGAGATCCCCATGCATACAAGCATTGCTATCGACATTAGCCTGCGGTTTGGCAATGCAGAAAAGCCAGCAGTGCGACTCCTCTATTATTGGCTCAAAAATGGGGTGGTCACATGATGTGAAGCGCTAACCTGGTATTCATTCACTCACTGCTCAAGTTAATTCAAGAAGTTTTTAACAGGTTAACTTTTTACTAGCAGGCTTTATGCTGGATCAGGTATCACTGTACACAACTCTAGCCAGATCAGGTATCGTCTGCACCCCTGCGGCTGGCATATGGCCAGCCTAAAACTGGCGTTGGCTCCATATTGTGCGCTCTGGCTCATTCAGCAGAAGTGTGATCATGTGCCTTGGCCCAATCCCGATCAAATTTGTACTCCTGGGTGATCCAGCAATGTGTAGACCTGGTTTTAATGATCGTGGGGCCGCAGTCCCACACAGATGCTGTCCCGGGGTGTCACCCAGTATGAATTGTCCTTGTAGCGTTATTTAGTTAGTTTTGTGCTGTTGAAGGGGTGGTGGTTAACCATTGGGTTAATAAGAAAAAGATCAGGGGCAATACATTTTGCTGAGCAGCCGCACTGCAGACCTACTGCGCTCAAACCAGTTGTTGAACATCGCAACTGAAAAGGAGATTTTCTGTGAAGTGAGGAGCAGGTGAAAGGTGCGGCGTCTCGCGGGCTGCGTGGGCCTGCCTGGGTGAGGATTGCTCGGCTGAAGACAGCGGGATTGCTTACAAAAAGGCTGAGTCCAGTAGCCACCAGGCAACATGTGAGAGAAATGTGGTATAAAGGTGGTGGTGGTGTATCTTGGTGATTGTTGCATTACTCATAACTGGCAAAGCTACAAGCAAGTTATACAAGTAATTCTGAAAGAGTGCTAATGAAGTCTTTTACCGTATTATCCCAAATTCAACTGCAGAATCTTACCATGGAAGTAACGCGGTATTTCCTCTCTCCCAGCCTTCACATTACCTTCAAACCACATTTGAGGAGGAGTGAGGAAAGGCGTGCTCTTTAAGGCATAAAAGCTCACCTGAAGTACTTTTTTTCTTTATGTCTTAGCACGTTGTGTCTGTAACACCTGTTGTGTGTAACCAGGAAAGGTTAGAAATAGATGGTGCATTTTCTGGAGACCCTGCAGTTCCCTTTCTCACACGTATACTTTGAGCGTCTGCTTCCTTGTGAACAATTAAGATTTACATGTTAAATGGAACAGCCCTGGAATTTGAACTCATAATCCTAATCTGCTGTGGGGCTGAGTTTTTTGTGGGGGCAGGGGAGGCACAGAAGATATTTTTCCAGTAGATTTTTATTTCTGACATATCTAAGTGACAGATGTTTGGAAATAGAGGTTTAGAAAGATGAAGTAAAAGTGTGTGAAAAGGGCCAATCTATCACATGGTTGGTCAGCTGACTTTGTGTTTCCAGAAGTAAGGAAATACATGCCATGTTTTTAAATGATCTCATACGGTATAAATAGGAGGTGGTAATCACCGTGCGATAAACTGCGTTTTATTAAAAATCCCTGCCTGCCTGGTATGCACTCAGATGGCTGATTGTCCCCCTGGAACTGTCTCCAGCATTCCAGCCCCTTGAGCAGCTCCCAACAGCCGCTTTCTCTTTTTGAAAGCACTTGCCAGATAAATGTTTCATTCTTTTTTTCCCCCCAATTACCACTGGTGTTCAGTGGAGGCTGGACAGTTTTGCTTGGCAGAGGTTCAGGAGAATCTGTGTGACTCACTTGTGGCCTCTGTGATTGGAAGTAAGTCGTGCTGATAAAGCTGTCCCATCGTCTGTCCTGTATCTTTTATTGCATTGCTGGGCATAGTGTCCACCAGGTCTTTCTGCAGCTGCCATCTCAGTCTGCCCGTGTTTGTTTCTTTTGCTTCTCAATTTGCAGGGTAGCTTTTGGCTCAAATTAATCATTTAAGAGAAAACAAATATGGAATCCTTCCCTAACCTTCCTTTTCTTCTGCCACCCTACTCCCTGTGCTTTCTGCATTTTTATGGCTTCAGCTGTGGAATGGAAAACTCATGAATTTACCCACAGGAATATTCCTGGCCTTTGGCCTCTTCTTGACCGATGGGTGGTGGCCACCAGCACTGCAGGATAGAAATGACACAGAACTGCTTGAATCATAAAGCCCGTGGTCTGCTAACTCTTCTCTCTCTTTTTGATCCCTTTAACCTTAAATTAATTCCTAAAGTAATCTATTTTCCCACCTTGCCTAACCATACTTCTTTCGATGAACTAGCTCCTTGAGACTGTGTTCCTCCTTGCCTTCTCTTGTGCCCCGCAGTTGCTAATCCCTTTCATTGCCCCACTCAAACACGCTGTCCCACATCCCAGCATCTGAGGGAGCGGAGATGACAGGCAGCTTGGATTCATGCGCTCCGCTCGCTATGGCTAAGATGATCAAAGGGATATTAGGGAGGCAGGAGCCTCAGTCATGCAAACAGCTTTGGAGATCTAGGCTTTCATTTAAAACAGTGATGCTTTTACTTCCACCCTTGAAAGAAACAAGGCATGGACGGCCTTAGCCTCCCTCATCTGTTGCAGAGGCTGTAGGCTGGTGCCTTTTGGGGTGTAGCCTGATATAATCTGTTAGATAATTTCCTGTGACGAGCTGATGTTGGGTTTTCAGTCCTTTTGTCCAGCACACCACTACATTACTTCTCAGTTTAAAGCATTTTGCCGCAGTCTAAGCTGTAGTGGGGAAATTTCACCTCTCCAAAACATGCAACTGCCTTAATGAGTAGTTCAGTTGACACTGGTTTGGGACTGGTTCAAATTCTAATGTCAGCCACGCTCCAGGGGGCTACAGTTGTCCTTCACAAATTGGCTTCCAGACCTTCATCAGATTTGCAGCGCATCCACAAAAATCCAACTAAACCTAATACAACCCATGGTCTTAAACTGGGTTTAGAGTTGGTTTAGTGGAACTTCTTAAAAGTCAATTTGTGGAACGTTTTTTGTGTATCAATGAGACCAAAACGGTCCTTTAGCATTGATGACGCCTAAGCCACCATCTTCTGACATGACTCAGGAAAATGAGGGTGTCACCTTGTCATGGAGAGAACGTGGTGCTCATCAGCATTTCATGCTGAGTGGACTCCTGGCTACTACTGCAGTGCTTTTCTGCTCCTAGCAAGGTGTCAGAGAAGCTGCGCCAGCGTGTTTTAGCCTTTCTTGAAGGTAAAGCGAAAATGATCCCCTAGAACGCTTCTGTGAATGCAATGAGTAATTACATGACAAAGATCTCTATTATGCATTTAAGTTATGCATTTAAGTGTAGGCAGAGCAGATGTGTAATGTGCATAATTTAGATTCATAAGCATATATACATATCTGTGTACATGCACACGCTCATATTTAAATCAGGATAGGGCTGTTAAGTGAATGGATCTCCTTTGGAATTCATGCTTGTCATGATCTTTTTTTTTTTTTTTGACCAGCTATTATAAAGAGCGTGTAACTAATCAGTGGGTTATTTGAAAATGGTAACATTAGGATCCTCTTGCATGCAGAGCTTTGTTGCAAAGCTTAGGTCACTATGAAGCTTTTCTGAAACATTAAAAACTAGTGCTTTTTCTGTACTTTGCAGGTATCATGTTGCTTGTATTTTAGGATTACATGGTTCCTCCTGCAAAAAACAATTCTGATCTGCCATGTGTTTCCCGGTGTCGGGGGTGGTTTATTCGAAATACAGCGTACTGTGAATATGTAGTTAGGTGCTGGGGCAAAATTCAGAGCTGATGTGTGAGTGCAGACTCCAGCTCTAAATTTGAGCCTTTGGGATTTAGGTGTTTTCTTCAGGTTTTGATTTTACTTGTCAGTCAATAGCTGACAAGAATATAACTATGCTGGTATGAGGAGGAATGGTCAGAGGATGTAAAGTGTGGGAGGTCTGGATTATATTCCCAGTTTTGCCATTAAATTGGCCGGCAACTGTTGCTGCTGTAACAGACTGAACCAAGCACAAATGAAAGGATCGCTTAAAGAACCAAAATAATATACTATGGTCCAGGCAACTGCACTTAAATGCCATGTACCTATCACATATGTTTTGGTCTGCTCTTGTGGGACAGGACTGTCTGGTGGTTAGAGCAAGTGACCTGGGCCCCTGGCCGCAGGCGATTCTCTGACTCCGCCACACGTGTCACACCCTTCGTGGCTTATAAGAAGCTCAGTACTCAATAGTTAAATCATTAAAGGGAAAGTGCTCTGGGAGGGTAGCACGTAAAATCTGAAGCCTCGGCGGTTGCAGTTCATTGCACTGGGTGCTATTTTAAGTGTTGGGCTTTGTCATTTCTTTATTAGCAGTACCAAAGAAGATTGAGATGGCAGAAAATATCTGATGTAATCATTATTATTAAAAGCAGTGGCACAAAAACAAAGAGACCTTTCAGGTAGTAATTGCTTTCATAAGCGATTCCTGGGGATTGAACTCTGAGACCTCTACAACTTGATCTAAAAGGGACAGCCCCTGCAGTTACAGCAGAAACATGTGTGTCCAACGTGCTGTGTGGTACCTGTTACAGCAGCAGGTTTGTGAAGTCTTCCTCTGTAACGGCTGTTCTGTCCAAAACCCAGCGGAGATGGCTGGATGCTGTTTGTGTGTAGCTCCACTGACAGCCAGCACGTTCAGCCTGGGGTGGAGATGTTCTGGCCTTTGGCTGAGGCTGAAGACGAGTGGGAGCAGCCTCCCCTCCGCCAAAGGTTTCCGTGCAGTCAGGGCAAATGTAGCAACACTGGCCAGCTTGCAAGGTAAGGGTTATTTGGCTACCAGGTAAGATTCTTGGTGTCTTCTCTGTCAGAAGCTCCAAGGAGGAGAAGGCATCAGGAGCTGGGCTTGTCCTCTCCGGTCATGCCTTGCATGGGGCCCCCAGGAGCGAGGTCCAGGGATGGGTAACTCATACATTCTTATGACAGCAAGAGTTAGAGGTAACCTTGCAAGAAGGTAAGCTTGGCCCAGGGACGGTACAGCTGTAGCTGCCTGGTTCTTAAAACAGAGCATTTTTATACCTGTGGATTACCACAGCGTTACTTTTAACTATTAACTCCTCCCTCTCTGGGCCGTGGCCACCAGCACATTTTCAGGTAGTAAATAGCATTCTAAAATTGGCAGTTGACTAGAATCAGACAACGTTATGTCACCTGCCCTACAAGCATCGTCTCCAAAGTAAGTTCTTAGAGGAAAACTGAAAATTAGGGCAGTACTGTTTTGGAAACATGCTGTGGAAATCAGTCATAGTTAGAGCCCGGCAGAAACTGCAGGTGAGAGTTACAAAAACCAGTTTTATAGAAGGCAGGATAAAGATACAAAATACAGTTTTATACTTAATGGAGGATTTGCATTAGTTCTGGCCAAAGGAAGGTTACTTTAACATGTTCCTAAAAGTAACAGCACAGAAACTGTTAGTGCTAAATTCCCCTTGTTTTCTGAAAGTTACCTGCTTGCTGCAACTCCGTGGGATGCACAGAGAGGTGTGGCAAAAGGAGGTGCCTTTCAGAAACTGCTTTTGTTCTTGCTTCTGTTCTGGGATACATGTAGACACTCTAAAACCCAATTCAAAGTGCTTAATTCACCAATGCATGTTATCTACCCGTGTGTAACAAAGATCTTGAAAATCCTCTCTGAGAATGCAGGGGTAAAATTAAGGGCAGACACAGACAGGGTGGGAAGAAAGTACAAAGCTCACCATGTTGGAAGTGGAAATATAGATGGGTAATACAAGATCTCTGTTTTAAGCTAGTTCGTTCAACTTGTTTCTACGCCATTCAGAAAAAACACAATAATCCTTTGCTTACAGTATAATCTCTGTGACAAGACCCTATCATGTACAATGAGAACACGACTTTCTTTAATCCAGATGGTTCCAAATATTTTTTTTAAAATGTGTGTGCACAGGAAAACATAAGCTAGAAAAACTGCTTTTACTCCTTTTCCCCCAGCATACATGCTGACTAAATTATGTGGAAAAGCTGCTTTCTTTCCACTATTTCACCCCTGAGATCTAGTATTTTCCTAGTCTTGTCGGTGTTGTTGTTCCACACTTACTGCCAGAAGTCCTGGTCTGTATTCTTTATGTTCCTTTTGGAACAGTGAATCCTTTCGTAAGGTTATTCCTTGATGCCCTGAAGCAGGAAATGTAAACAAAAACCTTCAGACGTATTGAAACCTGTGAAAATGTTTATAGAATGGCAGTGGTTGCCAGGATGTGGGAAACAACAGGTAGCTAAATAATACTCCTTTGCATAGCCGTAGCACCTCTCCTTTGGTAAAATTAGAGATCTATGTAATCATCTAATACCTGCAGCTTTGTAGCATTTTGGGTTGCTTTGCAGGTTTCAGTCCCATTGTATCCACGATGAAACTGAGCCCCGAAACGGATCTTCTGCATGGATGGGAAGTTAGTACCTGCGGCTTAACTTTGTTTGAAATCCTGGATGTTTGGGCTCACATCATCTCACGCTAGGTGCCCAGAAATATAGGCATGAAATCGGTTTTTGGAAACTTAGGGCTGAATGACTTTCCAGTGTCACATGCTGGGTTTGTTGCAAGGCCAGGAATACAGCCCAGATCTCCTGGCTGCCTACCCACTGCCTGAACGGCGAGGCCAGTCCTCAGCTCCATTTCAAGGGATCCTAGAGAGCACTGGCATTTTATCAAGTCAGCTGGCAACTTTGCTATATTTTGTTTAGAATGGTTCACATTCTTCCATCTAACTCCCACACTGAAAATTTCCAGCTTCCTATTCTCCCTGAGCTGTCCCAGCAAGATGTATTGAATATGCAGATGTGATGGCACACACTCACACACGTGCTTTTCCTGAAGCAACCCCTCAAAGTTTGTTCTGGATGTTTGTTTTACTCCAGTTCCTCTAATCCCCAATGTGACATTAAACAGATTTTTTTGTTTAACCTTTGTATGAAATGCACTCTCTCCCTTTATTTGTAAGGATATGCTGTTTTAGTTACATTTTATTATATTCCCTTGTGTGTGGAGGAGACACTGCGTAAATGAAAACATATTATAATTATTACACACCACGCACAAATGTCTTCTCAGACATCTCCCATACATGCCTTCTCTAGAACATATTGAATGTGTATGTCACTGTATTTTGAAACCCATTCATGTAATAAATAACTGTTTTCTCTCTATGAGTGTTCAGCAATGTGAGGGCTGTTCACTCGAAGCCTGGGAAATGCATCCCAAAGGCAACTGAAATTGTGACCGAGAGCAGGGGTAGGAGCTAGGAAGCTTGGTAGCCTGTTTCCTAATGATGAATCTCTCAGTACAAAACTGGCACCGGGCTTGACTGAAGAACTGCACGCTGTCAGCGTGAGTGAAGTAAAGACAATGAAAAAGCTGGCTTCTGCTTCAAGTGAGGAAGTTATTTTGCTGGAACAGCATAAATCCTTAATAGGATTTCTTGCTTTCCCTGCAATATAGAGACTCAGGCAATTCCTTCTCTCTTCCTACACCTTGCCCCCTGCAGGGATGGGTGCATATATCCTCATACACCAGCTTTCTGTGGTCCACACCTGCAAGCAAGGACGCAAGACATCACACACGTCACCCACCCTTCTGTGCAGTGCAGCATGCTTCCTTCAACTGCAAGAGAAGCAGTCCTTACCTCCTCTACAAATACACTATTTTTTTCAGGACAAACACATTTTTCACTGCCAAGAACTTTGTATTTGTCCAAAAAAGCCAAGACTGCATTCCAGATGTACAGCTGTTCCACCTACAGGAATTCCCTAGTCCTGTCTAGTCAACATATTCAGAAACATATTGCCAGAGAGGATAAATATGTTGAAGATAATGAAGCAAAAAAATCTCCAGTATTGCAAATATGCTTTTAGATGGCAGCATAAAATAGATCATTTTAATTTTTCCCTATTTGAGTGGCAGTTGGAAAAACTGAACCCACTGGATTTCTCCCACTGGGTTCATGTTTTCCCTTTAGCTTCAAGAGAAGAATAAACACATTTCTTTCTTTGAAAGAGAGCTGTCTACTATAGACCGTTCTCTTGGTTTTTGTAAGTTCTGCCTGAGTTATTACTGTGAGCATGGACTTAATAATAACTGTATCTACATATTTTCACTTTTAAGTGCCTTAGATCCTGTAACGTATCACAGCATCCACAGGCAGGATCACAATACCAGTCCTGAAATAAATTTACCTCCCCCTGGCAGATGAAGAAGCTGAATTTCAGAGTCTCAGTTAGTTATAACCAAAAGGAGATGGCTAAGCAAATCAGCAGCAGTGCTGGGAAGGCAAGGTCCCGACCTGACCCCTTGCTGTAGTCACCAGACACAGGGTCAGATCCCCACCTTGCCTAGATCAGCAGAGCTCCAGACGAAGTCACCGCAGCAAGGACTGTTCGTGCCAAATTGTTGGCTTTGTACGTGCTCCTTGCTGGAAATGCCAGTGCAGTGCAATTTAAGTGCCACGCGTTATATGGCCAAAGAGTACCATTAGCATAAAGGTGCGATGCAGCCTCAGTGACTGGGGAGGGGAGGCAGGCTGTCCCTGCACGGGACCTGACCTGATATCCACCCTGTGCCCAGGGTAAAGTTTGGCCACAGGAGAGGATTTTAGCCTCCGTCTTCCAAGCTCTGGTTACTTCTGAAGAAAATGCCCTTCCCTCTGACAAATTAGTGCACGACCGTATACTTACCTGAATTTTCATCAGGGTTGAGAATCATTCAGTAATTACTTCTTTCCTTCTTCAGCTGTGATTCTGAGACCTGTTGACAATCTCACACCATCTGGTGCTGTAGATGTATGATCATTCAAAGGTGACATCAACCCACATTGTGTCAAAAGAAGCAGTCCTGCCCTTCCTCAGCTCTTGGTAGCAAACTGGATTGAAAAAATGGTTGGCATTAGAAGTGAAAGCATCCAAGTGCCTTTCCGAAGTGTGCAGGATCATAACAATTTGAATCAGATACCCTTATCCAGCCTAGCTGCACCTGCTGCAGGAACAGTGACTTTTAAATACATATTGGAAGGGCTGCAAAATGTGGGTACTACCAGCTGGGCTCTTAGAACACTTAGGGCATAATTCTCCAGCGTCCATCATTCATGGGCTTGTACACTACTTTCTGAGTAGATGAGGTGTTAGATAAGCACCTTCGTTTTCCAGATAATTTAACCTCTTGGAGTTTTTGCTTCTGGTGGTTACAACATTTTTCATGTCAAAAGCAGGAAAGGAAAAGCACAGTTTTCCACAGGCACCTCTGAAATCTGATTCCTCATTTTGAAGCCCAGGTGTGGGCTGAGCTCTTTGGAGGATAAAGTCCCCACTGGTCGAGTGTGGGATGTGCTCAGAAAACCTCATGATGGGTGTAAAGCCGGTCTGGTGACAACTTGCACTGGTTGTGTTGATGTAAAGCAAGTTTGTTAGCCCTGCTGGGCAAGCAGGGCTGGGGGGGGGGAGAAGATGGATGCTATTCTAGTGGCTGTACCACCAGCAAAAATGTCACATCACAGTTCATGTTGAGGAGAGAAGCAGGAAAAAAGCATAGCTTTTTTTGGAAAGCTTTTGGATAGCTTTGGCAGTTAAAATATCTATATAATATGCTTTGAAAACTGAGTCAAATTCAAAGTCATTGAAAAGGAATAAATTTGAGTAAAGTGCACTAGCAATTTTAGTTACTTTTCCAGTTCTCTTTTCTTTCTGCTCAGGGGAGGATTTACAAAGCAGCAAATACTAGTTGCTACACTGGAAACCTCATCTGTTCCGAAGCAGGTAGTTTTATACAGAGGCATTTTACTACCATGTTATTGCACTTCAGGCCTTGCTCTGATAACACAGGGGCTTTGGCAGCAACATGGGTTTAAGTAGTTCCTGTCCAAGAAGCTGATGCTCACCCTCTGTGTAGCTGTGCCCTCAGCCTGTCGCAGTGAGCTGTGAAATCAGTCAGGGAATGAATCCACAATCAAAAAAACCTCTCAGGAATACAACTTTCCTTGAAGTGCCGGTGCAAATCCATCCAAATTTAACTTGGGTGAAGGTGGTACTGCTGTGGCTCAGCCCCCTCCAGCCGTGTGTTCCTGCCCTGCTCCACAGCACTTCTGATATCCACGTGAACCAGTCCCGGCAGTTAAATAAGTAAAACCTGGTCTTTTCTTTTTGTAAGTCTAATTTTGAGTCATTTTAACTCCTTATCTGGTCTAACTGCTTGTATCATCAAGGGGCTGCACCTTGAAAGAGAAGTATCCTGTGGCACAGGGCTGGAATGACCCCCCCCGGGTGGGAGAGAGAGGTCTTTATTACCCCGGTAATGCCGCCAGCAGAACCATATTGTCAGGCTCCAGCCTTGGTTTTGGCATCCTGAGTTTTAAGGGACAAGCTGGCACATGAATAAATGGGCATGAGCTGACCATGAATAAATTTAGACTGGAAATTAGAGAAAGAGTCCCAGCTTTGTGCGTGGTGAGATGCCAGACAGAGGAGGGACCCCAAATAAACCACGGCTTTCAAGGTGCTCACTGAGTTTATGTATGGGATCATATGATGTGTTGCTGAAAAGAGGCACAACCCCTTGTTTGTAATATTAGACCTTATGTACTTAAAAAGGAAAAAAAAAGGCAGTTTAACTGAACAGTCTAGTTAAATCAGTACAGATCTTAATTTTGAAGGCTTTGCTTTTGGTTTAAAGGGTAACTAACCTACACAGCACTGATATATTGATATAGCTCTTCCAGATTAGGTTTCCATGAATGCACATTTTGCTGAAAATTTGTACCTGGAGACTCTATTTAAGGAGGTAATAATGTTATAATAGCATTTTACAAACAAGATCTGAAATAGGATACTTCTGTTCTCTGCGGTTAGAATTGCACATACATGATTGGTGCTAGAATAAAGGTGAGATATAAAATGATCATCTTTTGGGTACAAATGTACATGCAGTCTGTTCCCCAGACAGTTTGAACAGGTTTAGCTTAAATCTGTTGCATCCAGAATTAACAGGAAATTCCTTCACTGAAGTGTGACAGTGTACAAGGTAAGTTCTGAAATTGGTTCAATCAGTGTAATCTTCTGATATAGACAGGGCTTTATTTATAGTGTTTCAGCCTTTTCTATATATAATTTTCAATATCAAAATATAATAAGCATGCTTGGGAAAGTTTTTTTTCTTTGGTTTGGAAACTGCGATAACTATGTAGGTGATGCAGTTGATACACTGGGGGTTTATTCCCAAAATGTTTTGTTTATTACTTGTGCTTTGAATGCACTGTATTTGAGCAGGAACAACATTTAATTCATGGCAGAAGTATCTGGTGGTCAAAAGAATGGAAAAAGCAATCAGATTTTAATTTTGATCCTGATTCAGCAAAACTGTGAAGTGTATGCTTATTTTCAAGCACCTGGTATAATGGTTTGCTGAATGGAGGTAAATCTGCACCACATATTTACTACTTTGAACCTGTTACTCAGCCCTTCCGGCACCTCCCTTTCCCTTTCTGTAAGGTAAGGGGAAAATAGTGGCTGTTAGAGCTGTGTGGTCTAATGTATGGGGTGTACATGCCTGCTTTGCAATTCTGAAATGGAGGAAGAGCTGATCATTAATATTATTTTCATTAGACTGGACTTCATAAGAACATCTTTGAAGACTGTAACAGGAAGGAGAGAGATTAAATTAAATTTGAATTTATTCCATGGCTTACTATTTCCTTTGGAAATGTATATATCAAGCTTTTCTGGCAATGATTTAACTGACAGGAGGCTATTGATCCGAATCAGCCTGACACCGGTCCCTGTGACCTACACCAAGATGCTGAATGTCCAAGACAGAGCAGTAACTGTGCTTCTCCTTGTTTCCCCTGGTCATTCACTCCTGAAAAGCTAAGAACCACTGCAGCAGCAGCTTAACTGTATTTTAAATATTTTACTTTCTTGGCCAGTTGATGTAATTATTATAGTATGGAACAAACTAAAAGGAATACATACTAAGAGCAAAAATGAAGTCCAGGCCCGTGAAATGCAGAGACATAAATCTCGGTTTGCGACAGCTCCAGTGGGACTGGGAGAGCTGGACACCCCTGTAGGGAGGATGAAGTGTGCTCTGTGCTTTGCAAGATCAGATGAAGGAAGAAAAATCAGCAAGCTGTTTCCATCCCCTGGTCTGTTCTGAAATCTCCGCAGAGAAGTTGCTTCGACTTGGATTGCCTTTCGCTGCCTGCTTGCTCATGCTGTCGGAGAACTTTGTCCTCTTATCCTTCCTAATCTTCAAGGAGGGCTGACGTATGTGCTTCTAACCACCATAATCTGAGTCCAGAGTTCTCATGCAAATCCTGCAGCCAGCATCAGCTGTCTAGCAGGATGAGGGCTGCCCTCCTGTCACTGCTTGAGGGGTCCTTGGCACAGTCAGCTATGGCAGGTAACAAACCAGCTCCCAGGGCTGGCCCCTGGAAAACAAATAAAGGAGGGCGCCTTTTCACTTTCCTCATGTCTTACTCCTCTCTAGAATAGTTAATCCTCCATGTAAACTTAACACGGGAAAGGTGTGGGCTAGATGGCCTGAAGGGTAGGAGTCTTTCATTCCTAGAAACCTGCGATGTTGGGGAGCAGCAGCATGGACTTCCTAACCCTGCCTGGGCTTGTGTTTCAACTTGACCTCCTGTGGCTCCTTCAGGGGGGTCTGGGGAACGATTTCTGAAGAGGGAATTGTTAGTGCAAATTAAGGAGATGGGGTGCCTGTTTGGCGAGTAAGCTGTGACACTGTGGGCATGTTAAATAAGCCGCTGAATGGTCAGCAGAGGATAATACTTGGTACTTTTTTCCAATAGATGTATTTAGTGATTTGTTAGATTATGACTATACATAGTGGAGCTGGTCTAATTTCTTATACGTCTTGCCCATATAATTAAAGATGCTAAGAAGGTTTCAGTTTGTGATTACAGATGATTTGCTGCAGTCCCAGAAACCCTGGTATTCTAGTAGTCATGGGAACAAGAAGTGCAAAACTGGGCCAGACATGTCCCGGCTCAGGTCTCTGGCTCTCTACTGAGGTCACCAACATGCAAATAAGAGTTCCCATGGAAAAGGGTGGCCTGGATCTGTGCCTGGGAATATCGTAAATATGGATGGTTGCCAGGCAGCTATGTACCTGCAGGGATGGATTTATGTTGCTTCCTTCTTGATTTTGAAAAATCAAACCCTATTTTGTTTTAGCATATGCAGTTTCTGCAGGTGCTTCGCAGGTCACTGCTTTCCCTTGGGATGTCTGGGGCTGGTCTCAGTGGGCTCAACACTGGGATATAGTCTGCTGTAAGAGTACAACTACCATTTAATCACCTTGAGAGGGAGGAGGGTCATGTCCTGGTGTATCCATGGAGTTTGCTCCTTTTTTGGTAGTGGGTGAGATGGTCTTGCTCTACATGAGTTTGTTGCCCGCCATGTGAAATACTATGGCATAAATGACAAAGTTCATAAGGCTTTACATATATTCTCTATCTTTCACTAATGAGAAGCTGTTTTATTCCTAGAACCACTGTCCTTTATACCTATTCTGGTTTTAAACGATGAAAATGTTTAGTATCTGGCCTCTTTTGTTGTCTAATACTTCTGCTTTAGTTGCAGCTTTCCTCCATTTTTGCTTTCCTTGGTGAGGAACTTCAGGGAGAAGCTGTCACTGGGTCTGCTGAGACTAGCAGGTATATTTTGGCATTTGCTGCACCACATGCCCGGGTGACAGTGAGACTGGATGTCATTGGCCAGGGGAGTCATGGAAAAATGAAAGAGCAAGGTAGTGGTGAAAAGAAATCTGGATCTGTCAGCAGGGGTGACAGGTGATGAGATACAGAAAAAGGTAGCACACGAGCACATCAGGAGATAAAACTGAGTCTGTAAGTTCCAAAAGAAACAAGCAGGACAGAAGCAGGAATAGTCTGCCCTTCCAGTGGAGACAGACAGCAGGTAACAATTTGAGGAGGCAAGACAATGTCAAGACAAAAGAGGCAGACACAAAGGACTGATATGCTGGGATACTTTGAGAAGGTTTTATTAACACCTTCTGTAACACCCCAGCTACATCTTGGCCTATGGAGGTGACTCCAGTTGCTGCTTAAGTACTAATCGCAATACAAATAAAATGATGCATTTAGATCTGGGAAGGTCAACACGGTGGTACAGTGCTGAGAGAGGAATGGCTCGGCAGCAGGGGAGCAGCACAGGCCAAATGAGTGGGAGGTGGTGGGATAAAAGATGATTTAGGTTTCAGTGTGAGGGTTGCAATTTACCTTTAAGGGACTTTTTTGTTTGTTTTTTAAATCTACACTCCTTCTAAAACTGGTTCAGCTGAATGGCCAAGTATGTGACTTTAATGAGATTCCTGAAATCTTAGTAAGAACTGTGGTTAAAACCAAACCTGGCTGCCAGAAGCACATGTATAGCAGGACATTATGGTACATCTCTTGGTGCTGTCAACCAGCAGGTCCGTGGCACAGAACCAGAGGGCAGGGATTCCCTTTCAAGCAGCACATGTAAACCCTCCTTCCAGGGCAATGTATCTCTGGCTCCTTAAGTAGAGGAGACTACTTAAGTAAAGTGAAAAATTTTCTAGTCTTGGTGAAGTGTCTTATGTCAGGGAGAGCAATAAATGTTTCTGGATGCACTGGACATTGCGTGGCATTAAAAAAAAGCATTGAACCACAGTCAAGTTGCAGGAATAAACAGGAACTTGAAAGAAGCTCTTGATCCTTACAACAAGAATGTACGTCCAGTTCTCCCAAGCCTGGGAGAAACCGGGCAAATTGCACACATGAGGATCATTTGAGTTACATGGAAAGAGACCTATGTTTTCTTTCAGCATGCCTTATAGGACTTGCTAAAAATCTGTGTCGCACTTGAGTACCTCCCATATTTTTGAAAAACAATAAAGGGTAGAACAAGGAACTCTCCTTTTCTCATTTATCAGAGCTGTCTTCCAGCTAGGGTTCAACGTTTTTCAGTCTGCCAAATCTTTGCAAATGATCTCATGGACATGACCTCCCCTTCTTGGAGTTTTGCAGCTTCCCTCCAGCAAATGCGGTGGTATTGGGAAAGCAGTGATAGCTCTCCAGCTGCTCTGCCGTGACTTTGGAAACTCAGTGTGTAAATTTGTGCTTCGTGCCACCGTTGTCACCTCTGAAAAGCAAACAAAGGCAAACCACAGGTACTAACTTTAGGCAGCCAGCCAACACAGTAGACAGTTGCCTAGGGCAGCAGACTGTTGAATGCAGCAGAATGCCAAGGCTTTACAAAGATGCAGGCTTGCTGCTGCTGCTCTTCCCTCTAAGAAGGGAGCATTAGACCTTTAATCTGAGGTTGAGATTCATGTCCTGTTTCCAGGAGACAGCTCACTATTTGGCCTAGGTGATCCTCAGTGGTCTGGGTGCAAGCACCTGCAGTGCTTGAGCTGCAGTGAGGGTTCTGTACTGCTGTCTGAGTGAGCCAGGCCCACTGAAAGGGGTAGGATGAGGCAATAATCAGCAGAAGCGAGAGCAGCCCCAGGTTTTGGAGTTCTTTCTACCGACCCTTCTTTCCCTACTGCACTAGGGGCAGTGTGAGTTGGTGTGAGTGGGATGCTGCTGGGGAGGGATGGTTTGGGAGGAAAGTGGGAATCCCTTGGGTGGCAGGGGGAGGATGGGGTTGATGGCCAGGAGGGGTGGTCTGCCTGGGGTGAGATTGGGCTCTCCTGGATCTGAGACAGGGTTAACCAGGGAACAGAAAGGCAGGTGAGACCAGCTTTTTCCAGGGCCTTCCCAATACCCACTAGTCCTACCCAGTACCCCTTCATGTCACTTATATGGAGCACCCCAAAATCCTGCTCACTCCTAGCCTCCTTCCCCTGAAACCTCTTAAGTCATCATGACCCTGCCAGCATCCCAGTTGGTCATCCAGGATTACCCACTGGCAGCTCCTTACCCGCCTCTCTTACCTGATGCTTTATGGACTCCATTCATTGCAGCCCACCAGCAGCCCCGCTTCACCCCACCTCTCATCCTCACAAAATTTCATTGACTTCTCCCACCCAGCCCTGCTTTGGCAAACAACCTCACCAAAAGTGTTTGAACCAGCCCTGCAGCTGGGCTTAAAAAATAACCCAAGCTTTTTATTTACAAAATTGAAAGCTTTCTTTCAGGATTTTGGTGGCAAGTAGAAACAGGCGCAAGAGGAATAGACAGTATTCTTCGGACCACCAGCCAAGTGTTTTGCAGCTTTTTTGTCTAGAGGTTGCTGGCTGAGGCTAAACCACTCCAACAATGCCTCACCTGCTATTACCGCTTTATCTGAAGTCATAAACACAGCCGGTGAAGAAATTACTTCCAGCACCTTGAAAAGGACTGAATTCCATAATTCACATCTTAACAGCAGTTGCTCTCACCAGCAGCAGAATTTAGGTAGAATTCAGAGTTTCAGACCTTTCCTGCTGAAGCATCTCCTTTAGTTGCTGCCTTTGACAGGATATTAGGCTGCCGAGATATGTGATCTTATCCCATCCGGCAATTTTAATGTCTGGTGTTTCAAAATAAGATCATTGCCTTGCTTGTGCTTGTTGGTGGTCAGGTTGCTACTAGAAGTATTCACAACACTTTGCTGTTGCTAATTGTCAGCCACCTTCACACAGTAATACTTAAAATGAGATATTTAATTAATACTGTGTGTTTCTGGACCAAGTTTCACATGAGCACTTCCCATACTTTAGCAGCTGGAAGGGTTTTTCTTTCCACCATACCGCAGTGCCAGAGGTGGGCCACCAGTCCAGCACTGCATGGTGGTGTATCCGTGTCGCTTCATGGAGTGCTGCGGCTGCGCACATGGGCTCAGAGAAACTCATACGAACGCGGACGTTGACATCACTTGTATTTGTGGAAGTGCCTCATCGGCTGGTGCTGTCTCACATTCCTGGCTGGGAGAGGCACCAGGGCGGCTTGCCACGGTCTACTCCTTTCTCAGAATCCGCGAGGAGACTTGGTGAGGGCAAAGCTTGGAGATACACCTCTCCCATTGTGTCATCTATTTACATGGTGCATGCCTTGCGTGTGTGTGTGAGACAGCAAGGGCTTTTGTTTCCCCTGCCCTAGTTCTTCCTTCTGGCTGTGGTAAGATGGAAAGGTGGGACGCTCTCATCTCTGCCAGCGAGAAGGTTTTCTGTATCTGAGACTGGCTTGGAAATTCTTTAGATGACATCACACCATGTCTGTGCAGACTCATTGTTTGTCATGGAAAAGCCATTCATCCATACACAACTTCCTTCCTCCCCAGACTCCCGGAGATAAACTTTCCATTCTGTCTATTCCCTATAGAAACAGACCCAAAACATGTATGCGTGGCTACACACACATACACCTCGCCATCCCTCCGTCACGCTTGGAGCTGTGGGAGGAGGAAAAGGGAGGATATAGAAGATGGGAATAAAGTCACCCTGTTTTCTTCAGACGTGGATCCTGCTGTGCCCAAGCAGTAAAACTCCCCTCCCACCGAGGTTCTGGGTCACACAAGGCTTTTTTGTCCTGAGGCTAATTCTGGCACTTGCGGCCCCACATCTGCCTGCCAGGTGAGATGGGCCACCAGCTGCAGGTACAGCACATCTGGATGGGGGAGGAAGCGAAGCATGCTGCAAACAAACACAGCAAGTCCACCGTGGCGGGTGTGAGGAATTTGATAAAAAATATACTTCAGCGGTCTGAGCTGCCGAGTCTGGTGATTCATGTCTCGGGTGCTGCTCGTGAGGCAGAGCGAAGGGCTGGGTACTTGCGGGTCTTGGACCATGTACGCCGTGCCCACAACCTGGGGGGGACCTGCACGTTCAGCCTGTGTTCAGGGAGCCACCACCGGAGGGGCAGTGGCAGGGGGACACCAGGCCTGGTGAGAGGATTTCATGGGAGACGATAAGGGGGCATTTATCAGTGGTGGAGAGGTGGGGACTGTGTGGCACAGGATAGGACAGGATGGTGGGAAGCCACGTAGAGATGGAGGCAGCAGCAGCGGTGTCGACAGCTGTGGCATGAGGGAGGCAGGGTGTGAGGAGTGTTTGTTCCAAGTACCCGCACTGGTCCAGGATGCCTGCGTTTGCTTTCTGCTGGTGTTGGGGGGTGAAAAGGGCCGAGGAGCTGCCAGATTACCTCTGCCTTTGAGGTTCCTGGTGGGTCCAGCGGGGAGGGGAGAGGGGTGTTTGGACACGAGGAGCCTTTGAAGCTTTTCCCCTGTCCACCTCCCCAGCCCATAAAGCCATTAGGCTGTGGTGCCAGCCCCGTCTGCGCGGCCGCCGGCAGCCCAGCCGAGCCCCGCAGATCCCCGCCCGGGGCGCGGGGCTGGGGCCCCGGCGTGGGGCCCCTCTGGAGGCCGTTTTGGGGAGGGGGCGGCCCATTTCCGAGCCGGCCCTGCGTTACGGAGGCAGCGGGGCCAGCGCGGCGCTTTGATGTGCCCCGCCGGCTCCCTGCACACCTGCGGCCGCGGGGCTGCCCGCCACGGCCCGGCCCGGCCCGGCTCGGCCCGCGGTGGCACCGGCGGACCACGGGCCGGGGGAGGGGGCGCATCAAAGGCGGCCGAGCGGGGGGCAGCCCGGAGGCCCCTCCCGACGCCCCTGCGGGCGAGGCCAGCCCCAGGCGTCCCCTCGCTCCCCCGGGGCCGGACAGGGAGCGTCGCTCGCTGCGGCGGAGCCCCGGCAGCGCGGCCCGGGCGGGAGGCACGGCCGCCGTCGGAGCCCCCGGGAGGCGGCGGCCGGGGGAGGGTCCTGCGGGGGGCGGCGGGGCGGGGTGGGAGGGGGCGGCAGCCGGGCTGTGCTCGCCGCGCCCCCGCCGCACGCAGGCCCCGCTCAGGGCTTCTCCTCGGCGCTTCTCCGCAGGGCGCCCCGTCCCGGCGGCCGGCTCTGCGGGGGCTACCCCAGCGCCGCCGCCCGCAGCCCACCATGACCGGGCCGAGGCTGGCCCTCGCCGCCGCGCTCCTCTGCAGCTGCACCTCGCCGGTGGCCGACGCCAACTCCTGGTGGTAAGTGAGGGCGCGGGGCAGCCAGCGGCGCCTTTGTCCGCCGCCGCGGGCCGGGGGCCGGGGGCGGGCGGGGGAGCGGGAGCGGGGCGGCCGCCCTGCGCTCCCCGCAGGAACTTTCCTGCCTCCCGGGCGTCCTTCGCCGCAGCTCGCTTCTTTCCAGGTTCCCCCCTCCCGCTGACCCTGCCTCGTTTCTGGGGACGTGGGACGTAGCCCCTCTCTTCCAGGCGTTTCTGGGCTCTGTTTGTAGGGGCTTGGTGCAGCCCCGTCCGGGCTTTGAGGATGTGGGGAATGCGGGAGGAGAGGATGGGTAAGGTTTCCGACCCGCTGCCAAAAGCCCCGGGAGCAGCCGCGGAGCCCCCTTCGCCTAAGGAGCGAGAAAAATAGCCTGGCTTGAAGGCAGGCATGGCTCGCTGGCGGTCTGTGAAAAAGCAGCTCACTTTCTTCTTTTGCAGAGAAAGTGCTGAGCTTTCTCTCTGCCCCCTCCCCATCCCGGGTGTCCTCTGTGTTTAAACTCGGGTTACAAACGAGCTGTGTTCCTCCCGCTAGAGCCTTGGAAAAGCCTTGCATCTGGCAGAGCCGTAGAGGGAGGCAGCTGACATGAGAAATGCGCCCGGGCTTTGGGAGCGGGGCTGGGCTGGGCTGGCGGGGAAAGGTGCCGGGCGTTTCGCGGAGGGGGCCTCTCCCTCCAGGCTCCCATGGATGTTTTTCTCATCGTAGGTCTTTGGCCATGAACCCCATCCAGAGACCTGAGATGTACATCATCGGCGCGCAGCCGGTGTGCAGCCAGCTGCCGGGGCTCTCCCCCGGGCAGCGCAAACTCTGCCAGCTCTACCAGGAGCACATGGTGTTCATTGGGGAAGGGGCCCGCAGCGCCATCAAGGAATGCCAGTACCAGTTTCGGCAGCGGCGGTGGAACTGCAGCACGGTGGACAACACCTCCGTCTTCGGGCGGGTCATGAAAATAGGTAGGAGTACCCGGTACAGGGAGGTGCTGGGCGCCGGCTGGCTGTCCCTGTGCAGTGCTCTCCCTTTCGCCAAATACACACGCAGGAGTAATGAACCCCGTTAGCACTGCTCCTAAAGCTGTGCTTAACGAGCTTTTCCATTCCCTGGTGTGCTGGCATTGCTTGTGTGTTGCCCGCACCTGGGTGGGTGGCAGCAGGGCACCTGAGACACAGCAGGAGTTAGTGGGACACACACACTTTCTTCGGGGGGGCATGGGAAGGTCAGGAAGAGAGAGGCTGCTCTTGTTTTGTGTGCGTGTTTAAAGGTAGGGAGGGTAGAAGCTGGAGCCAGGAACAATGGTCCCATGCTATCATTCCTAGCATCTGGAGTGCCCTCGGACAGGGAATGCAGCCTCGACATGTGGGAAATGCAGACTCCTCTGGCATGGGATCTCTCCCCCACCTTCACTGTTCTGCCACTTTCTGTGTAAACCTAGGAGATTTTTATAATTCCTGCCCTGCTGGCCGCAAGAGGCACATTGACAGGCCATTGCTGCACTTGAATTGAGGTGTGACCTAGCTGCATTGTCCCAGCTCCTTTTGAAATGCAGTCATCTGATGGCAAGAAACTGAGAAATCCGGGCTCAGTTTGATGTGTCCGACAGCCAGGACAATAAAGAAAAGGTGTTAAAACAGTCACTCAACTCACACACACACACATGCACGCTTTCCAACCCCTGTGTAGAGGTCTTGTTTCCCACCCACAAAGCCAATCATTTACACTGAAGAACCAGTACTATTTCTTGGTTGTGAGGTCAGGGAAAACACTTAGCAAGGGATGGGAAAAGACCTTCAGCTCCTGCACCCCCAGCTGCTCCCAGTATTGCTTGCACCTTTTTGTCTTCACTCTCAAAAAAACCTGCGTAGGCAGCAGGACACCGAGATGCATCTTTAATACGTCTGGGGTGTCAAGGCGATAGGGCACCAGGGTAATCAAGTCCTGTGATCCCTTCCGTTTGATCCTGAAATTCTTATCTGTCATCTTAGAGACTTTTATAGATTTTTTTTGCATGTGTTACTCAGTCTTTCAGAATTTCTAATTCAGCCCACCACAGCCATTCTAATTCCTCCCTTTCTGTCCAGCTCATACCCCAGCAAATCCCTGCTTCTCTGGGATGTTCCCCTGGGAGATGCCGTTTCCTGAGGCGTACTTTCAGCTCTTGATGCACATCCAAGGCATCTGCACCCTTGCTCTCTTGCTTTCTGATAGAAAGGGTGGTGGCCAGGTGAGGCTGCATGCAATCCCAGATTGTTAAAACTTGTGCTTTGGGGTATGAAAACAAATTTCAGCCACCAAGAAAATACAACTCCATCTTTTCCTTCTGGTGTCCCTCCCTCACATGTGACTTATCCCAAATAATAGGGTAAGTTTAAGATCCCCAGAGAGATCCTAGTGACTCTGCAAGGACACAAGAAAATAGGAATCTCCCCTTCTGGGGCAAACCTCTTCTTCTTCTTCGGTATTTTCCTGCAGCCCTGGGTAAGTCCACACTTGGAGAAAAGAAGTAAGGGTGAACTAAGACAAAGCAAAGATCAGAGCTGAAGGATGAAAAGCTGTCAGGAAGGATCAGAGGGTATGCAGGAAGGAGGGACTGGAGCGGAGAGTGGAAGAGGAAGGATCTTTCCCCTCTAAAATTAATTTGATCCTATTAGTTTAGATTGGGAGTAGGTTTGTTTTTTGATGAGGAAAGAGGTGTGGTGGGTATGTGATGGGTATGTCCGGTATTCCGGCTGCTGTTTGGTTTGTGTGCACGTGCATTTGTTTGTTAGGAGCACTGCTCATGGTAATGTCTGTGAGGTGATTGCCTGCTGTTTAAAAACCTATCCTAACAAAGAGTTTTGAACCTATCTCCTTTAGATTCTCTGGTTAGTTAGAGCATGTTCAGGTGTTTATACTCCAGCACAAGACAGCACAGCAGTAGGAGAAATGTCACTATAGGTGGCCTGGGGTATTAAAGGGTCTGTGATGATGCATTGCTGTTGTCTGTGTCAGTGACAAGCTGTTGTGGAGGGAGATGCTGCCTCTTTTCTCTTAGCTCCACCTTCCACTTTTTCTTACTTTGTAATGAAGCTTGCTCATCATTTCAGCAAATCTAAATTTCCATGCTGAGGAAGAAAACAAAGCCTTTCAATCTCTCAGGCTGTGCCAACTATAAAGTAATTCTTCCCTGCGATCATACTGTGTGCCTGTCTCCTTGTTTTCAACCTCTGAGCCCCAGTTCTGGACCACAGCCCTTTTTCTGTACTCTGTGCCAATGGCATGAGGAAGGTCTGGAGCCCAGAGTATCTGCAACAGTGCAGAGGCATGCCAGAGTCTTGAGGGAGGGAAAAGATAAGAAGGACCCAGAAGGTGTGTAGTATGCCAACAACCCTCGGCTGCCCACCCACCGATGCAGGCATGGTATATATTATATGATTTCTTGAGCTGCACTGGATTGTGAGAGGGGAGGAGAACCTACCCTGGCCAAGTCCGAAGCCTGGGAGATCCTTGTAAGAGCATTCACTCAGAAACCTGGAAGATTTGTTTCCTTTCCCCATACCAGAACTTGGCTCAGCTCAGAAATGGGAGACCTAGTTGGTCTGTGTTTAATCATGACACCTTCATTTTGTGCATTTCATAGAGTCAGGCCGTCCAACGATACAAAGCTTTTGTGGAGGCATCCGTAGCGCTGAAGTAGGCTGCTTTTTTAGCATTGTTTTTTCCCTACTGTCGTGGTGTGAGAGTTGCTCTCGCATTTTAAATGTGGTTTATTCAATAATGATATCTGGTGATACACAAAAATTATCCTTCTGAAGTTGCTTCTTGTTCTGTTGATACAGATTTTAGGCTGCGCACATGTGCATCTCTCTCTATATATGTATTATTATATACAGACACATTCCTTGCTGCTACGTTTATGAAGAAGACAAAGCTCCCGAAAAGGTCATGTTAAAATTTCCTCATGGGAGGACAGAATGTATCTCCTTCAGTGCAATCCTAAATGCAAGGCTGGGGTTTCCAGGTTAGTCCACTCATTTATGGAACCAAAGATCTTATCTCTTCTGCCTTTTCAAATGTAAAAAGAGTCATAAAAGAAGAGAACAAAGAGAAATATTTTTCCTTCGAGACTGGCAAACTCTAGGGATGTGCTTTTGAGAAAAATGAATCAGCTGAAAACTTTTTCATTAAAAAAAAGTTAGAGCAACACATTTTTCTCATCTTTACGTCGATCTCCCCGCTGGGATCCGTTCTCCTATTTCCTTTTTGAGCCGCTCCAGAAAAGCGACCCGTGGGGACCGACACCTCGTCTGGGTACTGCTCACGCTGGCACCCTCGGCAGAGCCCCCCAAAAAGCTCCTGCTGCTGGTGGCGGTGGCTGGCGGGCACAGGAGGGCAGCAGAGCTCCGCGGAGCTCCGCGCCGGCGGGCAGCGCCTCCCGCGCCCGCAGCCCCCGCACGGCCCGGGCCGCGCAGGGCACGGCAGCCCGGCTGGCTCCAGCCCGCTGCGCGGGGGGCGCGGGAGGGGGCAGAGGGGGGGCTACTGCCTGACCATCTCTGTAACCTCTGTTCACGTTCGCCTAAATTTGGGGAATAACAGCCCTGCCTTTTGAGATGGCAGCGTGGAACTGGAGTGAACTTTTGAGTTGGTCAGCAAAAACCCAAATAGTTTTCCAAGGCTGGAAGGTGTGGCAGGAGGGCAAAGAAAACTAGGGTTTATAAGCCCGCAATTGCCAGCTACAAATTTGCTTTGTGTTATTAGCACAGGGTTTCATGCATGCAGCCAGTCCCACCTCCCAAACCAAGCCACGGTCTTCCAAACCTACATCTGCTGAGCACCATGGTTTGTTCTGCTTTGTGGGCAGCAAGGGGAGGGGGGGTGAGCGCCACTGTGACTTGTTGCAGCCTGCTCAGCAGCCTGAACAACTCATGCAGATCTAGGGGCTGCGTGTTGAGTCGTGCAGCTACCTCTGAAACGTGAAGACGTTTAAAACGTGGACAGTAAAAGTGTAAATCCAGCCTGTGCTTTCAGAGATCTCAATCAAACTGTAAGGATGCTAAGCACCTGGAGTCATGCAGGCTCTGTCGCATAAGCTGTAACACCCGGAGGTCCTTCCCTTGTATTTATTTTAATCCCTGTAGATGCAGGGAGTGCTTTACTTAACAGGATGATCCTACTTAACAGGACGATCGGTGTGTCTGCAGGGCTGTCACCATACAGGCACAGACTGGTAGGGGCAAAACTGCTCATTGGACCATTACCTTCAAATAGCCATATCATGCAAAACAAACTAGATGAGTAAAAGCTTGATTTTGATTATTGAAAAATGGCCATAACTCCCTTATGGGCCAGTCTCAGCCGAATTACCTTAGCTAAGAGTCACTCCTCTTTACCTCTTGAACCAGGGATGTTTGAGGGACATAGTCTTCTCCTGATGACCTGCTAGTAAGGCCCTCCCTTCTATATTATGTGTCCTGTAGCATTTTATCAGCCTTGTGCTGTATTCCAGAGCAGAAGCCCTTAGTGTACAATTCTCATTGGGGAACGGGCAGGGGGGGGACACAGGGGCAGCAGCAGCGGCTGTAAATCGCAAGCTGTTCTGCAAGGTGGATGCCATTGACAGCCTTGCCTTTATCTTGGGTCATTACCACTAAGCTGGTGATAAGCTGCTATTAATTACAGATTGTCAGCACATGCAAATTGGAACAAGAGCATACCAAAAGCATCAGCTCAGTCCTGCTGAGGGAGCTGGCACTGAGAGCCTCGTGGGCTGGTGACAAACTGTTCTTGGAGGATCTGCCCTCTGATGTCATTCAAATTTGTTTGAGAGCATCTTGCTGGGTTTTGGTGTAAATAGCTCTTCACAATCAGATTGTTTATTCCAGTGAAGCATTAGCAGTTGTTCTCTTTATCACCTGAAAGTTTGGTGACACACAAAATTACTCTGAAGGTGTCAGGTCAGTTATTTATTACACCCCGTGGTAAAAGTGCAGGTGTGGATTGCCTCCTTTTCCTCATCCCCCTCTACTCCCCCTCTTCAGACCCACAGCACTCTCTGTGGGTCTCATGCAGTGTTCTGGCTGTGTTGTGCCCCGGTCAAATTGGGGCTGAATCACTGCCAGGCATACATAGCTGGAGACCCAATCCAGCTGCTTGGCTCAGACTCTTAAGCTGTACAGAGCATACACTCAAAGCAGGGCAGCCTCTAGTAAACCTGCTAATGGAAAGTCTTTTCATTTATTATTGTCTACATGGGAAAGTTCTACTCGTTCCAGCACTGTGGTTCTGTAGGCACTGGGAGAGTCTCTGCCTTGATACTTTATTGTAAAAATGGGTTTCCTTCAGTTTTTCTCAAAATAATTCTCAGCTGACCTTACGTAAATATAGCTGATGTTTTACTTAGTCTTACGTAAATATATAGTCTTATCTATGATATATATTATATATGATACATATATCAAATGTAAAAACTATAGTCTTATGTAAATAAGGTTGATGAACTGAAGAGCCCTTAAAGAGCACTTGTCCCAATTAAATGAAAACCATTCCAGAGTGATATCTGACTTAATCAGAACACTCCTTTTACACAGACCCAGGGTCTCAATGATTATTGGCAAATTCAGTGGCTAAGGCAACAGCTGTATTTTCAGCAAGGGAATAACCCTTTTGCTGCTTGAGTTTCCTCCAGGTTAAAATGAGAGGTTGCTGAAGGGGAAAGAGACTGAGCAGTCCCTGTCTGTGGTGTTGCTATTTCCTTTGGGCAAGGCCCAGAGTTTCCAGGGCTCTTAAATGGACAAACATAGGTGTAATAAAAATAATAATCCTTGAGGAGCAGCACATACAAATTGATGAAGAACATGAAGAACATGCTCTTCCCAAGAACGTTCCTGCAGGCAACAGCAGGAATCTCAGACCCTTCCCTGGTGTGTGTCAGATAGTCATATTTGGGTTTGATCCTGTTTACAGACTGCCAGCTCTGGACAGACAATTGACTGGGGCTGTTACTGTGAAATGAAAAAAAACAGGGTGCAAACCATGTGTTAGGGCAGACAGTTCCCTCTCTGCTAGAACGGGGTGGTGCCCCTGTGCCTGACCACCCCATTCCTATGTTCCAGTTAATTCTGTGCACTGTCTCCGAGCACACCATGTCCTACTTTCCAGAAGCTGTTTGCTGGCTCCTTGCTGTGCATTGCATTTGTTAAATGAGATCTGTCTCTTGTTAACTTTGCTTCTCATGTCTCTGTCACAGGTAGCAGAGAGACTGCTTTCACCTATGCAGTCAGTGCCGCTGGGGTGGTGAATGCGATCAGCCGGGCTTGCCGTGAAGGAGAGCTCTCCAGCTGTGGCTGCAGTCGGACAGCCCGGCCCAAGGACTTGCCCCGGGACTGGCTGTGGGGTGGCTGCGGGGATAACGTGGAGTATGGATATCGTTTTGCCAAGGAGTTTGTGGATGCTAAGGAAAGGGAGAAGAACTACGTGAGAGGTTCAGAGGAGCAGGCTCGCATGCTGATGAACTTGCAAAACAATGAGGCTGGTCGTAGGGTAAGTTGAATGCTGACCCTTTCTTCTTTCTCAGAGGCAGATTCAGAAGGCTTGAGATACCTAGATACCAAATTACTTGGAGGTTTGGTGAGGGATAGTCCAATGATGCCCCAGTAGCAGTGTATGGTGACATTTTCTGCATTGTAGTGAATATTACCGACAATATTGACAATATGATATTCCATTTTTGATGGCAGGCTTCTGTTGCCAGCTAAAGCCAGTGAATTTTTGGGTCTGTTGAGATACTGTATGACATATGTGTGCAGGCATGTAAACACCTGCCAAATAAACTAGGTGCTATCATGACGCACCTGCAAGGTTTACGTCTCAGAAACTGTCTTCCCAGAGCTGGGAAGTGGCAGGCTGGTGCTGAAAAGAAGAATCTCTTGGCTTGTGGAGTTTTCTTCTACTGCCACCATTCAGATTTAGGAGAATGTAAGGCCAGAAGCAAACATCCGATCAGGCTACCTGGCTATCTCTGAAACTTACGCCTTGCTCAGTTACCTGGGTATTGGGCAAAATAAATAATTTGCATCTAGGTGACAGACATTTTCTGAGAAGATATACAGTTTTGATCTGGAGATCCCTAGGGATGGAGAATCCACCTCTTCCCTTTGTAGTACACTACCGTCATTAATCACCATGTTTCAGCGCAGTACCCCATCATCACATGAATTTATCTGGCATCAGCTTCCAGTCAGTTCTTTTTCTGACTTTTACAGCTAGATCCAAAAGCCTTTTAGTAATCGGAATTTCCTCTGACTAGAAGTATTTATCTGCTGTAATTTATTCATTCACCACTCTTTCTTGACAAACTCAGCAGCCATCAAATCATTTTCATGGCATTTTAGTGTATCCGTTCCGTTTTTTCCATATCCTTTTGGAAACTAGATACCGAAATGATGTGCTGGGTTCTGGTATTTGTATATTCTGATGCTGTAAACATAGGTGAAGTTGCCCCCTTTGTATGTGTTCAGTGTATGCACATATGCTTTTTACACAATTCCTCTGTCTGTGATTAATAGCCTGGAAGGTGTAGCATCAGTCATATGCAGTACAACTGTAATCCTGCCTCTTTCCAAATGGTAGAACAGGAATATTTACTTGAACATTTGTGCCTTTTACATGGGGTGTTTAAAATGTTTACCGTTCTTCCCTAGTAGTGAGCTTTTCGAAGGTTAATTTTATTTCTAATGCACATTAAACAATTCTAAGTGTACTTAGACTTGCTCTTTTGTACACTCTTAACTAATATCCTTAGTTCCCTTACCAATTTTATGCCATTTCTTACTTCTAATAGTTACTGAATTACCTTTCCTTTTCCCATGTGTGCCTGTCTTTTCTGCGTGTGATTTCAGCTTCATTTTGCCAGCAAAGAAGATTTGCTCTATTTGTTTGATTGTGAAATCAATGCGTCAGGTTGAAGCACTGCAAATACTTTATGGTTCTTTTGCAAAAATCAAATTGGGGTAAATTAGCAGTACGTCGAAAACTGTGAACTTGAAAGCTGTAGAACTCACTGGGTTTTTGATTTGGCATTGTGTTTTCTTTGACTTGGAAGGGCAGAGGGTCTGCATTTGCTTAGAAATGGGGGGGCATTCCTCCATGGTGTAGCTGCCTGAAAGTAACATTCTTCTCTGCATTGCTTGTTTTGAACATCTATGTCTAGAGTCATGAACTTGGACTGCTACGAAAAAATACCCTGCCTAAAATAGGGAGTGAATATGTTATGAGACTTTTTTACAGCCAGTCCCATTTCCTTGAGGGATCCAGAGACAGAATATGGCCAATAGTTTGAGGTGCCAGTTGAACTGTAGTAACACCTGTGTTAGAAAATCAAGTCAGAAGATACTTGCTCCACAGCATGGGTAAAACACTACCCTGTCCTGTTATTCTTGTTATATGGGCAAGAATCTGACTGAGCTGTGATTTTGGATGATGGTATGGTTTTAGATGGAAGAAAGCTTTGTCTTGCTTTAAGAACAGACTTAAAACCAGTTATGTCCAGCCTACTACGGTGCAGAAAGTTGTTTAAATTGTACTTGAAATGCTACAGTGCCCGTGCTTCTCTGGACTCCATAGGCAAGCTCTCAAGGCGATTTCAGTTAACACAGGACCTGGACAAAAGCTTTCCAAAGGGGCCAGCAAAAGAAAATGTTATTTCAAGCTTGGTTTTTGTAGACTCTGTAGAACAGATGGCTGTAGAAAATAACCTTAGATTCAATGAATACAAGTAATTTTAATTATATTAAATGGAAGTATAAACCAGTGTGTAATTAAGCTTGTGGATTTCAAAGAACAAACCGATAAACTAAGAGAGCCAGTTAGTAAACTCAGCCGAGGAGCTCAATGTGGAGGAGGTCTGGAACTTTTTCAAGTCAAAGATGCTAAAGCCATTACAATTCTGCATGCCAAGCAAGAGGAAAAAGCTTGTAGGAAGACTATCCAGACCTCACTGAATGAATAACTACCACAGAGAAGCTGTTAAGAATAGACTGAGAGCCTACTGCTAAGAATGGAAAAAAAGAACTGATAGCAAATAAATAATGGAAAGGTCTGTCTTAGAGGTCAAGAAGTGTAAAGATGAAGTGAGAGCAGTAAAAAATCATGCTGAGTCAGACCTTGCAAAGGGTAGTAAAATAAACAGCAAAGTTTTTTAAATTTTGCAAATAGGAGGAGGCTGGAAGAAAGGAGACTCCTAGTCAGTGAGGATGGGGCTGAGTCTAAAGACAGAGTCATTTTGGTCCCCAAAGTGAGTGAGTGCTTTACCTGGGACTTCAAACTGGAATGGGGGGCATTGCTCCCAGGGAGGGGTACTGCATGCCTGCTGCACAATGGAAATGTCTTTTTCTGTCCTCGGCGCTTCTGCCTAGGGGAATAAGTGCTTGTAGTGTAAATTTTTTAATCCCCCTGGGACCCTGCTTTTTGGGGGAAGTCAGGCAGAGTGCCCTAGGGGCAGGCACAGTCTATCACAGTAGGCAGTGGCCAATGGTGTTGGCATGATGTGGGAGCGAGGAAGGCATGAGGAGGCAGCTGGAGGAGGCAGCTGTCTTGTTCAGACAGGTAGAGGAAGAAGAGCTGAGCAGCAGGTACCGCAGTTTGGGGTCAGCAGACCCGAGATGGGTGGGATGGTGCCAGGGGCTGCTAATGGAGGGGAGTTTGGGATCAGGTCACATGATTCAGATGGCAGTCCAGTGGCAGCAAAGGGTTGACAGGACAGAGGTCTCTGGGGTAAATGAGGCTGGAGCTTTGGGGTGGATTGGGTGGATGAGGATTTGGGGGTAGTGAGCAATGGAGGTGCTGGGATCAAGAAAGGAGGTGGATGTGAAATGATCTAGGGATAAGACCCAGGATGGCTCTGAGATGGCATTGCTACAGGTTCCAGGGCTGTCTGGTCAGGATGGTATTTGGGCAGTACAGGGCAGCCTTTCCTCTTGGCTCTTAGAAGTATATTAGCATGGGAGCAAAGGAGAAGGGCTGGAAATGTAAATTATCACCACCAAGGTGGGTGCAAAGCTCAGGTAGTGTCATAAAGCTCTCAAGTCATGGTGAGTGCCCACTTTCTTTCCTGGCACTCTGAAAAAGATGGCACCTGGCAGCACAGGCGGTGTTACAGGAGGACGTGGGGGAAAGGATATCTCAGAGGAAGGGGCAAAATGGGAAATAATTGGAGAAGAATTTCTCAAAGATTGATCACACAAGCATTTAGAACATTACTGATTTCCTAAAAAGCAAGCTAGATCTGACAAGTCTCATTTATCTGAACTTCTGTGAGACATTTAATGTATTTCCCACATGAGAAACGCTTAGTTAAATTGGGAAAGGTAAGGAGAAATGCAGCAGCTATGAGATGGACAAGAAACTGATTCAAAGAAAGATGTCAGTAAGTTGTGTGAAAGGGCATCTCTTGGTCTTAACAGAGCTTAATTAGCAGAGTTCTTTCAAGGACTTGCTTCAAGACTAACACATATTATTTTTGTTTCTCAGCCTCAACACAAGATTTAGGAATGGGCTGATGAAATTTACTGATGATGCAAAGGTGGCAGGTAATACGAATACAGGGGAGAATCTGAATTTTGTACAGCAGCTAACAACATTAAGACCATCACTTGAGGTCTTGTATAAAAAACATTTTTAGTCATTAGGAAATGAGTAGGAAAGAATTGGTTGCAGCAGTCAGCTGCAGATATAACATGGCTTGGAAGGTGGTAAATACCCTATAATTTACTAGGGAAAGCCTTTTTATAAAACATGGGGAATACTAATGTCATTGTATTGAGCTCTTGTGAGGCCCCAAAATATTGTATGTCTCATATTCCCAAGCAAAATGACCTCAGACTAGAAAAGGCTTGTTATGGCTGACCCAAGGGATAGGAATCTTTTCTTAAGAAAGTGGCCTGGAATAGCTTGCCATGTTTAGCCTAGCAGAGTGAAAGTTGAGAGAGGATATGACTGATGTCTGTGTTAGTGGGAGAAATAATAGGGAAGGAAAAGTACTTTCTAAGCAAAAGGCCAATTTGGCACAATTGCAAATGGGCATAAAGTGAATACATTTAGGCTGGAAATTAGAAAAAGATATTTTATCATTGGAATAGTGGTCAGAATAATGGTGGCTGAAAACCTAATTGCTTTTAAAAGGGCACTCTATACATTTAAGGAAAATATCATTTGAAGTGGTGCCCACAACAGCAAGAGATCATACTTAATAACCAAGGAGGTCTCATCTCATCCTGCATTCCTAAACTTCTGAGATTCTGGTTTTGAAAGTAGGAAGGTGCATGTGTAACTCCATACTCCCAAAAGCTGGTGCTGAAAGAAAGGAGTACTGGAGACATGGCAGTGAGCACTGCTAAGTGTCCACCAGGTGCTATCCCACGTACAGTCTTGCCCCACTTTCCCAGGCAGCATTTCAGTTGATGTCTTCTGATTTCTAGGCAGAGTTTTGGCACGTCCCCTCACTGAGTTTCCTGTAGGTGAGAAAGTTCTCCTTGAACCTCGAGGAGCTCTGGTGGCAAGAGAGAAGATTGTCCCTGTTCTTCATGGCTCTCAGAAGGAGCTGAGAGGGATGGGAGCGGACCAGAGGTCTTTCATCTTTCAAGCAGTCCTGACCTCATCACCCCTTCACTCCATGTCGGAGTCTGTGGTGGCTCCTGGCTTTATTGGCCTTGTTTGTTTGTCTTTGGCTGTTATCTCAATACGTCCTTTCCTTCCATCTGTCTTCTTCCAATTGGTCTCCATTACCCTCTCTTATTTCCCCCCATTCCTTATCAGTTGCCCTGTCTGGCAAACTGTGGCAGTCAGTCCTTCCGTGCTGTTTACCCAGTCAGCATATGGCAGGTCTCAGTCATCAGTCACTCAAGCCAGTGTCAGAAGAGCCTGGAAGGGGGTCTGGCTAATTGACCACATAGGAATTCCCCATTAATTCTCTTCCCATTCCCATCCCTGCAAGAAAAGAATTGGAAGAGAACTTGGGCTTATGGGAAGGGGCTTTAAGCCTTTCCATTAGAGGCATTTTCAACCTGCTTAAGTGGCATGGCCATCGATCAGACCCTGCCCTCAGAACTGCATGTGGGGTCTGTTATTCTTTACCTTGACCTGAGCCTGGTCAGAGAGGAATTCTCCAATTTCCTCTGCTTTCTCCTCATCTGGGCAGCAAAGATGGAGAGTCATTTAGCAGCTGAAGCTATGGTTCCCTCCACAGGACGCTGATAGCGGGAGCTGCAGGGGGCTGAGTGGCGCCATGCTTACCTGTGATAACTGGTAGCATTTGCATTCCCCAGCACAGCTACTACCCACATGGGCCAGATGTTTTGAGCATCAGTTGCTTAAAGCCAAGTCAGAGTGAACTCAGTCCCATGACATTAACTGAGAGGGATCAAGTTGCAGTGTTTTCCTAAAGGAACAAAGCCCAGGATTAGGAAGAATCGTAATACTTCATAAAAACACATGCAAGGGCAAGGGAGGCATGAGTGGCCTGGGATTTGACAGAACCATAACCAAAAAGTGCTAACACAGGCTTATAACAAGCAGGCTGGCAATGCAGTGAGGATATAGTGAGTGTCTGGGGCTCGGGAAATTCAGCTGTAGCTCTGTCTGGTTATAGTACAGCAGGAATCCTTAAGTAACGGTGTGGTTGGTCCTCTGCAGTTGTAGTTTGATCCAAGGCAAGTGCTTAAGTCCCAGCCTGTAGCTGTTACATTGCGCCGTGAGGGATTGCCTCAGTAAATTGAGCTCTGAGGAGCAGAACTAAAGCTTCTCTGTTTTAAGGACTCACTCCATTGACTTTCTCAGGAGCTGGATTGGTCTCCATGTGATTTAGCCATTAAGCCAAATTGAATCTTCACTAGCTGTCAAAAGCACTAGATGTTAGTTAGACCAGGAGCAATCAGTTGCTGTAGAAGAACTCTGACCTCTTGCTGCTGGTCCAGAACGTAGTTGTAGGCAGAAGGTTTTGCTTGCAGTATGCTCAGTTGCCTTAATCACCTACTCCTTGGCATGCGAATGCAGAGAGCTGGGAAGCTTTCTTCTGTGTCAGTGAGTGAGGCAGAAAAGAAACCTCAGTGT